>NC_091432.1:13174687-14374687 GCF_964237555.1 Oryctolagus cuniculus | reverse complement strand
GTGGGCTATAAATCATAATTCTTGTCAAATGTTCTGGTTTTTTTTCTTAAGCTTTTAAAAATTATAACTTATGTGAAAATAAGTTTGGTTCATGAGCTATAAGCCCTGCTTTAGAATTACCAGTGAATGTTTTCTAGGCAAAGAGGAATAGTAAGAAATAAGGGAAGGTTTACAGCTATCTTGATGGTAAGAGTTCTCTGGTAGTTGTTGCTGAATTTCTGTATGTGGGGTCATGACCTTCTAAAGTGAATGGCTTGGTGCTTATTTTCCTCATATATTAGGTAGTATTAGCTAATAGTGAATTGGGCTGGGTGCAGGAGTAGAGGCCCCATTATCTAAGCCTGAGTCACTCACCTTTCAGGTGTCTTGGGTAGCTAATCCACCTCCCCTGTGACTCACCTTTTATTCCTGGAGGGGTACCAGACTTCAGCTGGTGCAAGCTAGAGCGATGGTGAATAACAGCTATCACTGAAGCAGTCTGACTAGGGTGTTGGCTCCAGTGTAAGTCTGCTTTTTCTGACTTCCTCATTAGTGAAGAGTAATTGGACCCAAGTGATTGTGCCTGGCTAGGTCTTTTTTTTTTTTTTTTTTTTTTTTTTTTTTTAACTGTGGCGGTTGACATAGAGAGGATTTTGAGACTGGTTCTTGGCTTTGTTCCAGGGTTGCATTGGACTTAAACCTGTTGACTAGCAAGAACATTTGCTGCTTCCTGTTCCAGCCCTAAGAGAGTAATACAAGGTTAAACTCAAACCGAGGCTGTGATTACTTTGGTTCTGGCTGTTCCTCAGCCACTAGCTATGTGTTCTTAAGCAAGTCATTTGATCTGAGTACAGCTGTTATTTGTACAACAAAAGAAAAAATATCTTTATCCACTGTCTATATATGAAGGACACGTAAGATAGAAGTCTCCTGAGTGACTTAAGTCTGGTAATAATTGCTTTTGTAATGTTTATATTGAAATAAAAGTAAAATATGCTCAAAACAGAGCTGGAAAAACCCAGAAAAGCACACCATCCACTGATAAAGAATCACTGTTAACATGTTGTTGCATTTCCTTTGAATTCTTTTTCCTGTATGTGGAAACAAATCTACCATGTTTTTCTTTTTTTTTTTTTCTGCTACTAAAATAGAATTTTATAACATGCAGTCTAGTAGCCTGGTTTTAAAACAACCATATAACCTGTTTATTTTGTTTTAATGTTATTTTAAGAGTCCTTTTAAACTAAATTCCTTGTTCCTCTGAATCAGTGTTGAGTGGTTGATGTTGATACCTGAAGCAGATCTGCTCAGGATAACCTTGAATGTTTGGTGACAGTGGGGGTGGTTTTGTGGAACAAACTACAGTCTTACTTGGAGAGTTCTGTACAATAGATTCTCCTCCAGTGGGAGCTAGAGAGACGACTCACAGATAAAGGAATGGATTTCTTCTTCCTGGTGGTTATGAATAAATAATAGTGTGACAGACTCACCCTCTAGTGGTGGTTAGTAGTACTGAAACAGGAAGAATCTGGTTTGACTTTTCTCTTACCTTCATTTGCTTTGTCTCTGTTCCTTTTGGCTGGGCATCCTACATGATAGTTGGAGATATTGCCTTTAGAAAATGAAAGATGAAAATCATTGCAAACATTTGTTGAGCAGCAGAAATGGATTGCGTTGAACTGTGAAAATTAATCTTCAAGCTTATAACTCATCAGTACCAAAGATAGATCTACATATGATGTAGCAAGAAGTCCTTTATTATTATTTATTATTTTCTTTATCCTATTCTGAAAATAGGAAAGGAGATGCTTGAATACTTCAATGTGTGTAAGGGTTTTATCCCTGTTTCCTATGTGTTAATACCTCATTTCCTGTTTAGTGAAGGGCTAGTAAGATCTGTTCTCATACTTTGCCGACTTCTGTGGTGTTGAGTCCATTGCTTTGGTTAACTTTGGTGTCCTGAAGATTTTTTTTTTCTTTTTAAAGATTTATTTATTGGGATAAAGCCGCTGCCTGCATTGCCGGCATCCCATATGGGTGCTGGGTGCCGGTTTGAGTCCTGGCTGCTCCGCTTCCGATCCAGCCCTCTCCTATGGCCTAGGAAAGCAGTGGAAGATGGCCCAAGCCCTTGGATCCCTGCCACCCGCATGGGATATCTGGAGAAGGTTCTTGCTTCCTGGCTTCGGATCGGCACAGCTCCTGCTGTTGTGGCCACCTGGGGAGTGAGGGATGGAAGACCTCTCTCTGCCTCTCTGTAACTCTGCCTTTCAAATAAATAAATACATCTTTTTGTTTGTTTGTTTAAATCTATTTATTTATTTGAAAGGCAGAGAGAGCAAGAGAGAGATCTTGAGATTTTCATCCACTGGCTCACTTCCCAGATGGCTGAAACAGCTGGGGCTGGGCCAAGCCAAAGCCAGGAACCAGGAACTCCATCCGGGTCTCCCATGTGGGTGCAGGGGCCCAAGGATTTGGGCCATCTTCTGCTGCTGGGAGCTGGATCAGAAGTGGAGTTAGCTGGGACTTGAACCAAGGCTCATTTTGGATGATGGTATCACAGGTGGTGGCCCAACCTACCATGCCGCAATGCCAGCCCCCTGAAGGCTTATTTTAATCTATCTAGAGAAGTTAACAGCTGCTGACAAATAAATGCTGATTAATCAGGATTTGGTTCCTCTGTGATTAACTTTGTTAAATGCCTGTTACCGTTCTGAGCCAAACTTCATAGAAAAAAGAAGGTAGTTTTAAGCCAATTGCAGGTGCTTTTGAAATTACTCTAATTTTTCCTGTCTCATTAAAGGAAAATTGATCAGGATATCATTCATGCAGATAAGATCAGTGTCCTAGAGCTGAGGTTTATCTTTCCTTAGAGGTGAATGGTAATGAGAATGTTCAGCAAAGCTAGACTTGATGTATTTCTCTTTTCTCTTGGTCCTTCCAAAACGTTGCAGGAGCTATGAAGACATGATTGGTGAGGAGGTGCCTTCGGATCAGTACTATTGGGCTCCTTTGGCCCAGCACGAGCGAGGAAGCTTAGCAAGCTTGGATAGCCTGCGTAAGGGAGGGCCCCCTCCTCCCAACTGGAGACAGCCAGAGCTGCCAGAGGTGATTGCCATGCTGGGATTCCGCTTGGATGCTGTCAAATCCAATGCAGCTGCATACTTGCAACACTTGTGTTACCGCAACGACAAGGTGAAGACCGATGTGCGGAAGCTCAAGGGCATCCCAGTACTGGTGGGATTGTTAGACCACCCAAAAAAGGAAGTACACCTTGGAGCCTGTGGAGCGCTAAAAAATATCTCTTTTGGGCGTGACCAAGATAACAAAATTGCCATAAAAAACTGTGATGGTGTTCCTGCCCTTGTGCGGCTGCTGCGAAAGGCTCGTGATATGGACCTCACTGAAGTCATTACTGGTAAGTCCTAGGCCTAAGGAAAATTGCTAGATTAAGGTCATTGGGAGCTATAAGAGTTTCCAGTTCTTGTACTTTTGATAAAAGTTGAGCTGGGTCAGATCCAATTTTCTTTTTTGAGATCTGTACATTTTATTTATTTTGCAAATCTGAGGTCCATTTACATTCAATAATAGTTGGATCATTCACCAAACTGCCAAAACATAATACTTCATACTTCCAAATACATTTTTATTTAAAAATATCAGTCTTAAAATTCCAATATATTTTGCATTTTTTAATAGCAGTAATTAGAGAAAGAATTTTACCATCTTATTTCAGTACTGATCAAGAATGCTGCCAACAAATATGTGGTTGTCAGATCCAATTTATAGATTGGTTTGCATCATTCAGGGATTTTGAAATTTAAATATTTGCTCATGTCTAAAATTCAAGATTTCACTTGCCACTCCAGATTCTTGACCTCTGTTAAGATGATGACACTGAGAATGAGTTTGTTTTCCTGCCTGGCATTATTGGATCTGAGTTGTTTTGGAGCATGTGCTTACCGGTTTACAATAATCTCTAATGCATTCTATTATCTGTGATTGACTTCTCCCATATAGGAGGTTCTTCTCCCAAATATGAAAACTAAATGTCAATTTAAAAAATTTACATTCTTGTAATTAAAAAAAAAAATCTGCCGGGGGGGTATAGGGTAGGTATGTAGGCTAGTGGTTAAGACACTTGCATCCCACATTGGTGTGCCTGGATGTGATTCCTGGCTTTAGCTTCTGACTCCAGCTTCCTGCCAGTGGAGACACTGATAGTCAGTGGTGATGGCACAAGTGTGTGGGAGACCTGGATTGAGTTCCTGGTTCTCAGCTTTGACCCTGGCCAACCCCTGCCAACTGTGGGCATTTGGGGAGTTAGCCAGTGAGTTGATAGGTATTTTTTATCTATATTTCTCAAATAAAAGTAAATGTCTGTTTTGACTTACTTGCCTGGCCCATGTGGATATTTGAGCTTTTGGTCCTTGATTTATTTATTTATTTATTTTTTAAAGATTTGTTTGTTTATTTGAAAGTCAAAGTTACATAGAGAGGCAGAGAGAGAGAGAGAGAATGTCTTCCATCTGATGATTCACTCCCCAATTGGCCTCAATGGCCAGAGCTGCACCAATCTGAAGCCAGGAGCCAGGAGCTTCTTCCCAGTCTCCCACACGGGTGCAGGGGCCCAAGGACTTGGGACATCTTCTACTGCTTTCCCAGGCCATAACAGAGAGCTGGATTGGTAGAGGAGCATCTGGGTCTCGAACCGGTGCCCATATGGGATGCTGGCACTTCAGGCCAGGGTGTTAACCCATTGCACCACAGTGCCAGCCCCGGTCCTTGCTTTATTTAGAACAGTGGTTTTTCATATTGTGGACTATGGTCCATTAGTATGAATTGAAAATAACTTTGTGAATTACAGTCAGCATTCCAAGAGAAAGAAAGAAAAAGAAATAGTAAAGACTATTGGTTTTTAGTTGATGGTGATTTGTGCCCCTCCCAGGACATGTGTAATGTCAGAGGTATTTTTGGTTGTCAAGTTATGACAGCGTAGCAGTAGAGACTTCTACTGAAATCTATGAGTAACAGTCAGGGATACTGATAAATATCCGGCAGTGGAGAGGATAGCTTGCCACAATAAAAGATTATCTAACCGAAAGTGTCAGTGGTGCTGAGATTGTGAAACTGTGGGATAGATAGGTCAGCATTGTTTATAGTATTGTTTTATGAAACTTTATTTCATGAAATGTGTATTTGTGTTGAGCTATAATGCAAACTACATGTTTTATTGTGGGTCCACTGACAAAAGTTTGAATTTTACTACAAGGAATTTGATCATGGGAAAGGCTGAGAAGTGATGGACTAGGGGGTTTTCCTTTGATGTTTTCCACACGCTGTCTTGGGTATTGGAGCACTGTCTGATACATTGTCTCCACCAGGAACCCTGTGGAATCTCTCATCCCATGACTCAATCAAAATGGAGATTGTGGACCATGCATTGCACGCCTTGACAGATGAAGTAATCATTCCACATTCTGGTTGGGAAAGGGAACCTAATGAAGATTGTAAGCCACGCCATATTGAGTGGGAGTCGGTGCTCACCAACACAGCTGGGTGCCTTAGGTAATGATAGTGGCTTTGAGAATATGAAGACTGAATTTTTGAAGATTGGCTTAAATTTCTTTAAAATAAAGACTCATTAGCTGGTTATTCAATCTCCATTCCTATTTGTATAGCATACTGTAACCCATCCTGTCTTTCTACCTTTGTTGCTGCTCTCTGGTTTATAACACATATAACACATATGATTATATTGATCGCTTGCTATTCCCTCTACATCCTTCTCACTTTTATTTCTCTTTTTGACTTTGTTCATCTAATTTGGTAAAAATTTGTTCAGTACATTCAATACCTACCCTACATAACGTGCTTGTCTGGGCCTGGGCTTATGTGTTTGTCCCTGCTCTCAGTTACATTAATAAATGCAACAAAAGGAATACAATATTAGGAGGATGGGGTATAGATAAGGAAGGAAGTACTTTATTTTGTCTGTCAGTGCCTTTCTTTCCTTACTTTTTTTTTTTAATTTTTTTTTTTTTTGACAGGCAGAGTGGACAGTGAGAGAGAGAGAAAGGTTTCTTACTTTTTGAGGCTAAATTCAAATGCCTTTGTTTTGTCTATGTTTTCCTGATTTCTTCTTTCTATATCCTATAAATGTAATGCAATCTTTTCGTCTTTGGAATAGAATATATCTCTGTGCTCCATCCCGTTTGCACATCCAGTCAAGAAGTATCAATTCCTGTTGTTTGTATATGTTTTAACCTCCACCCTACCTACAGGGTTATTAAAGTTGAGTGTTGGGACCTGTTAACCAACTTTCTGTCAACTGCAATGCCTTGCTTCTAATAGGTGTTGACTGTGTCAGTAAATAGAAAAGGTATTGAGGAAGCTTAGAGATGTTGAGGGCATCTTAAGAGAGGATCTGGATTTGGGTTGTCTTGAATATTCTCTTGAATTCCCCTCAGGAATGTAAGCTCAGAGAGGAGTGAAGCTCGCCGGAAACTTCGGGAATGTGATGGCTTAGTTGATGCCCTCGTTTTCATTGTTCAGGCTGAGATTGGACAGAAGGATTCAGACAGCAAGGTAAGTTGATAGCTGAGTGAGTTCTGTTTATACTGGAACCTTGAAGTAACTGTAGTGCAGACCTGTCATCTAAAGTTTTTAGGTAATGGTAAATATCTATACCAGTCTCTTCTCTCTAAAGTGGGCATTCAACTTAGAAGAAGACAGTTTTTCTCTTTTATCCTTTCTTTCCAAGATTTATTTGGTTTATTTATTTGAAAGGCAGAGTTAGAGAGGAGAAACAGAGATCTTCCATCTGCTGGATCACTTTCCAGATAGCCACAACAGCCCAGGCTGGGCCAGGCCGAAGCCAGGAGCTTCTTCTGGGTCTCCCATATGCCAGCATTGTGGCAAAGTGAGTAAATCCGCCACCTGTTATGACAGCATGCCATATGGGTGCTGGTTCGGAAGTGGCTGCTCAACTTCCAATCCAGATCCCTGCCAATGCACCTGGAAAAGTAGTGGAAGATGGCCCAAGTGCTTGGGCCCCTGCACCTATCTGGGAGACCTGGAAGAAGCTCCTGGCTCTTGGTTTTGGTCTGGCTCAGGCCTGGCTGTTGCAGCCATTTGGAGTGAACCAACGGTTGGAAGATCTCTCTAACTTTCTCAAATAAATAAAATCAATCTTTAAGGAAAAAGAGAGAGAGTAAGGGAATGGGGGGAGGGGAGGAGAGGGGAAAGAAGGGGAAGGGGAAGGGAAAAGGAGAGGAAGAAAAGGAAGGAAGAAAGAAAGAAAACTGCCTTAGGGCCAGCCTTGGGGTGCAGTGGGTTAAGCCACAAACATCCCATATGGGAGCCGGTTCGATAACCAGCTGCTCCACTTCCAATCCAGCTCTCTGCTATGGCCTGGGAAAGCAGAAGATGGCCCAAGTCCTTGGGCCCTTGTGCCCATGTGGGAGACCAGGAAGAAGCTCCTGGCTCCTGGCTTCAGATAGGCTCAGCTCCGGCCGTTGTAGCCAACTGGGGAGTGAACCAGTTGGATAGAAGACCTCTCTCTCTCTGTCTCTCCTCTCTCTGTGTAACTCTGCCTTTCAAATAAATAAATAAATCTTTAAAAAGAAAAAATAAAAATGGTACACCAAATAGTGGCAGAAGCCAATGGATGGACTTTCCGTTAGCCTGAAGCTACAGGCTCATGGAAGCCTGTAATTAAGAAGCCTGAGGCTTATGAGGTGACGGATTGGGCTGTGCTTTTGAAGACTGATATTTTAACAGTCATGTTATGGAAAATATATTTGGTGGAAAATCACGATAGGCACCGTCTTCTCTCATTGAGCCTTTTGTCTTGTGTCCCTAAGCTTGTGGAGAATTGTGTTTGCCTGCTTCGGAACTTATCATATCAAGTTCACCGGGAGATCCCACAGGCAGAGCGTTACCAAGAGGCGCCTCCCAGTGTTGCCAACAATACTGGGCCACATGCTGCCAGTTGCTTTGGGGCCAAGAAGGGCAAAGGTGAGTTGTAGTTTCTTGTTCCTTGCTCGTCAGTGTGGGACAAGGAAAAGTAAGGAACACTTTTAGGTTTAAATACAAAAGACTTGCCAAGCAGTGTGGGAGTCTACTGGTCAAGGGTGTCTTTGCTGTGGTGCTGCTTCCCTTGTGTTGTGTACATCATTCATTTGGTGGTGGTGGTGGTGGTGGTGGTGGTGGTGGTGGTGGTCGTGGTGGTATAGGTAGCAATGACTGGGTAAAGAAGGATGAGAACTCAAGTAATCTGGGACCTTCTCTCCCATCCCCCTTTGTGTTCACTGTGTTTTCTTTTCTTCTGTGCTTTCCTGCTTGTTTGCTCACGATTCTATTGACATCTTTCTCCTGCTTTCTACTTTCATTTCTTTCTGCTTTCCATCTTGGGCGGCGCACTGGAAGATGAGTGGTTCTCCAGAGGTGAGTGGAATCTTTTAAGGCGCTTGTCTATTTCTAATTTGCATGTTTTGGTTTTAGCCTTCCCTAGTATTTCCTGCCTAACCCTTCCTTCCCTGTGGATGCATGTAGGAAAATTCGTTGAGGAAGATCTTAGCTATTCAGAGCTGATGGGTCATGGCATGCTATTTCTGGGCAGCAGTCCCTGTTACTGGAACTCAGGCAATAGCAACAGTGGCTGTCCTTGTCTTGTCTGCTGCCTGTTTTCTGTCCTTGTTTCTGTGTAGCCCCCTGCTGGGACAAGCTGGACTCTGCCCTCCCTTCTTGTCCCTCTTGATGCATTTCTGATCCAGAGATTCTGACTGAAGAATGAAAAATTTGCCTGATGGAGTCTTCCTTTCTTAAGCTTCTTTACTCCTGTTCCTCCTCTTTTTCATTTCTGTAGGGAAGAAACCCACAGAGGATCCAGTAAATGATACAGTGGATTTCCCTAAAAGAACTAGTCCTGCTCGAGGTAAGTTGTCTTTTTCCTCTCAGTCTCTCAAAGTCTCATAAACATAGTCCACACACATATGGCACTGGTAGCCTAACAGCAGACTTTATGCAATGTGTTTACTGTTCTCTCTTCTTTACTCAAGGATTAGAAGTGGTGGTGAAAGCATTAGGAAGCTATAGTATTAGGGCAGTAACTACAAAGGAATGCTTGTTGAGGCAATTACTCAGATTACTTCAGGATATTATAAGGCCCTAATGAGTACCCTTTGTGGCCACTGCAGTTCCTGGGACTTACTCCTTACTGTTAAAAGAAGCTTCTTGAGCACAATCTGTATCTTTATGTTCATCAGTACAATGAGTCCAAAGTTCACAGGGTATAAAATTTCATGATTATGGAGCTTTTAAATGTTGTTATGTCTGCCATGGACCCTTTTACTTAATAATAGTAAAGCTGGGGAGAATGACTAGGCTAAGTTAAGAATAATTCATGTGAGATGATCAATCTTTTGAGTGCTGTCAATGAGCTAAATGAATTCCCTGCAGACTCGTGGTAGAACCAGGGCCAGGGTAAGCAGTGGGAGAGAAGGAGAAAGAGGAGTTGAATGTGATGTTTGATTTTCTGTTCTGCTGTTACCATGGATTAATTATTCTTTTTTTAAAGATTTATTTATTTAGTTGAAAGTCAGAATTACAAAGAGAGGAGAGGCAGAGAGAGAGAGAGAGAGAGAGAGGGGTCTTCCATCCGCTGGTTCAGTCCCCAATTGGCCGCAGTGGCTGGAACCGAGCTGATCCGAAGCCAGGAGCTTCTTCCAGGCCTTCCACGTGGGTACAGGGGCCCAAAGACTTGGGCTATCTTCTACTGCTTTCCCAGGCCATAGCAGAGAGCTGGATTGGAAATGGAGCAGCCGGGACTCAAACTGGCGCCTATATGGGATGCCAACACTGCAGGCGGTGGTTTTACCTGCTGCACCACAGTGCCAGCCCCAGATTAATTATTCTTAAGGCATGGTGAGGCCAGCATTGTGGTGTAGTAAGTAAAGCTACTGCCGCAGTGCCGGTATCCCATATGGGTGCTGGTTTGTGTCCTGGCTGTTCTACTTCCAATCCAGCTCCCTGCTAATGATCTGGGAAGAGCAGTGGAAGATGGCCTGAGTACCTGGGCCCCTGCTACCCACGTGGGAGATCTGGAGGAAGCTCATGGCTCCTGGCATCGGCTTGGCCATTGCTGCCCTCAGGGGAGTGAACCAATGAATGGAAGATCTCTTTATCTCTGTAACTCTTTCAAATAAATAAATAAATCTTAAAAAAAAAGAAGGAGGAGACATGATATTGTGACTGAGCATACTGTTGAGTGGCTGGGACAGTTTAGGGGGCAGATTGGTTAAGGAACATAAATCCATCAATCCAGAGTACTAAGGTCAGACTCCAGCCGTTCTGTTGTCCGGTGTTGATTAGCATCCTCTGCCTTCTTGCCCTTTCTTGTGCAGGCTATGAACTCTTATTTCAGCCAGAGGTGGTTCGGATATATATCTCCCTCCTCAAGGAAAGCAAGACTCCTGCCATTTTAGAAGCCTCAGCTGGAGCTATCCAGAACTTGTGTGCTGGGCGCTGGACGGTAAGAACCTATTAGAAAATGGATTTGAATAGGGAGAACTTAGATAACTAGCTTGCCGCCATTTTTGTAATCTGTTCTGCCTCTTTCTGCCATTTCTAGTATGGTCGATACATCCGCTCTGCCCTGCGTCAAGAAAAGGCTCTTTCTGCCATAGCTGACCTCCTGACCAGTGAACACGAGCGTGTAGTGAAAGCTGCATCTGGAGCACTGAGGAATCTGGCTGTGGATGCCCGCAACAAAGAATTGATTGGTGAGGAATTGAAAGCTGACTGTGATTTCAGCATCTAGTATATACTTGTCTTCTAGCAGGTGCTCATAATTTCTTTAATGAAATGACATAAGTGAGGGACTCTAGCTGTCCATGGTTTGTGAATCCAAGGGTGAGAGTTGAAGTTGACTACTTCTTGGAAGGACAGGAAGTGATGGCTACAAAAACAGAATGATAATTGGTAGCATTTTTTTGAGCCCTTGTTTTGGTACTGTGCATTGTTAAGCATGTGTGTCTGTTTTTCACTTAATTCCCACCACTTTGCAAAGGCCAATTTTTTAAAATATAAAAGTATTTCAGGGGAAATAGGTATTATGAAAAACCTGCATGGATTACAAAATTGTTTGGCACCAGAATAAACTTATCTTTTAATTCTGTTTTCCCACAAACTTTTTGAAGTACTGTTGTGTATCAGATAAGGAAACTGAGGGTCATGGAAACCAAGTAATTTGTCCAGGGTTTATAGTATGTAACAAATTAGAGGCATAGCCCAGATTACCTATTTTTTAAAAATTCATGACTCTGTGCCACTGAATTATTGTAGTAATTAGCATTCTGCTTTTGTTAGGAGTATCTGAAAGGACTGGGTGTAGTATATTTGCTATACAGTGTAAACATTGCTTCAGTGTGGTTGAAGAAGGGGAGTTTAAAGGAATAGTAGGGACAGGACAGTAAATCCTTGGCTATTCTAAGTCCTTCTCCTTTGTGATATGGCAGTCCTATAGAATAATGAGGTCAATTGTATGACCGCAGTTAGTTGCAGTCAGTGGCTCCTCAGGGCCTGACCTGCCTGTTCTCCTTGCATGCGTTCCTTCTGTCTTACTGCTATAGGTAAACATGCTATTCCTAACTTGGTGAAGAATCTGCCCGGGGGACAGCAGAACTCCTCTTGGAATTTCTCTGAGGACACTGTGGTCTCTATTTTGAACACCATCAATGAGGTTATTGCCGAGAACTTGGAGGCTGCCAAAAAGCTTCGAGAGACACAGGGTATTGAGAAGCTGGTGTTGATCAACAAATCAGGGTGAGCTCACCATTTAACTCCAGCTGGAGGAATCTGAACAGAGAGGGGGTTGCTGGCAAGGAGCTTCCCTTCCTTGCTTTCTCAGATTGTTTCCTCTTACCTCCGTGTGGAGTGATATTGCTGGATTTTTCTGCCTTAATATTGATCCATAAATTTAAAGTGGACTCTTATGTTGAGCACTGTTTTGTATTGCTGTTGGGACAGAGTACAGGGCTTGGTAAAAACTTACTTCGCCCATTTTAGGGCTTATATTCTTCCATTAATTAGAAGGTATAAATTCTAAGCTGCTTTCCTAGTCTTATAACCAACTTCCCTATGGTATTACTTTCCTCAAAAGGAATCGTTCAGAAAAGGAAGTTCGAGCCGCAGCACTTGTATTACAGACAATCTGGGGGTATAAAGAACTGCGGAAGCCACTGGAGAAAGAAGGATGGAAGAAATCAGACTTCCAGGTATAACACTGGAGAGCAAGAATTTTGCCTTTTTTTTCTTGGTTTCAGGGTAATGCTTCTGCCTTCTTTGTTTTTTTTTTTTGTTTTTTTTTTTTTTCCCTGTCATCACACTTTTTTTTTAAACCCACATTAGTTAGTAAAGAAATTATTAGTTTTATTCTTCCTCAAAAGAGAAGGCACTGCTGAAACAGCTCTGGTCTCCATGTATGTCATAATGTACTGAGAGTGTTTATGGTGATGAGTAATGATGGTGGCCTGTGTGATGGCTTCCCAGATCTGCTGCCCTGTGTGGGTATTTATCATTTTCTATGATGGTTTTCTTCTAATAGTTTGAGTGCTTTGAACCTTGGTAATCTCCTGTTTAGGAACATGAATAGCAGGCATAATATCAGTTTTTTTGACTATGGAATATTGAACTCTTACAACTTGTCTTTTCATGAATGTATTCAAAGGGCGTTGTGGTGCACCTAGTAAAGCCACCACTTGGGACGCCTGCATCTTGTATCAGACTGCTGGTTTGAGTTGGAGCTGTTTCGCTCCCAACTCAGCTTCTTGCTGATGTGCCTGGGAAGGTAGCAGATGAAGGGCCAGGTCCTTGGGTCTCTGTCACCCATGTGGAAGACCTGAATGGAGTTCTGGTTCCTGGCTTTGGTCTGGCCCAGCCCTAGCTGTTGCAGGCTTCTCTCTATGTGACTCTGCCTTGCAAATAAATAGAAATAAATCTTTAAAAGATCGTAAGAGTTGTATTTGACAATGGGAACCTAGAGATTTATGCCCATAAATAAGATATGGAGTAAGATATGGGTGAATTCAGTATTTAATGATGTTATTACATTTTGTGTTTGCCTCCAGGTGAATCTAAACAATGCTTCCCGAAGCCAGAGCAGTCATTCATATGATGATAGCACTCTCCCTCTCATTGACCGCAACCAAAAAGCAGGTACAGTATCCAGGGGGCCAACCCCTCTCCTTTTAACCACTCCTGCTGCTATTTACTGGGCTCTCGAACTTAGGATACATAGTTATTTTGAATGAGCTAGTCTTTTGAGGAAGGAGAATAATATTTTGCTCCAGGATTGTAACCCAAGAACAGGTAGGTCTAAACATTAGAAATCAAAATGAAACAGGCAATTAGCTGAGTATGATCCTTCAAT
Organism: Oryctolagus cuniculus; assembly: GCF_964237555.1. Taxonomy (NCBI): domain Eukaryota; kingdom Metazoa; phylum Chordata; class Mammalia; order Lagomorpha; family Leporidae; genus Oryctolagus; species Oryctolagus cuniculus. The sequence continues at coordinate 14,361,279 of NC_091432.1, read as the reverse complement.
CTTTTCTTATGAACTTAAAATCTCTGGAAAGTGAACCCTAGACTCTGTTGTTTTTTGTTTTTGTTTTTTTTTTTTTTTTTTTTTGCTTTGGAGTCTGCACATAATGCCATGTAATATAGCAAATAGAATCACTTTATTTCTGTTATCCAGAGATAACCACTGTTTTGGGTTGTATCTTTTTAATCATTTTTTGCTAAGAGAACGATCACATTTTCCCCTAAGAAATGAAACATGGTTTTTTGGGTAAATTTTTACTTACTTTTCATTTAAAGTGTATATTATGACCCTTGTTACCTGAATGATATTGGGCTTCTCCTCAATCAGTTGGTTCTGGTAGAGTGGCCCAAGGGTCCCCACAGTGTGGCTGTTTGTATCAATAGCACAGAAATAGTGATGCTTATTGATGGTGACTTAGCACAGATAGGGGCAGTGACCACAAACTGAGTCATTCATTGTTGTCTTCATTACCATGCATTTAGGGAATAAAAACCGTTTTCACTAAAGAATATACTTGATGAAACTGTAAAAGATAATTTTATTATGTTTCTACCCTTGGACCCATCTTTTTAATAATCTGTATCGATGAAGTAAACAGTATCACTCTGTTGCATGCCAAAGCATGATGGTGTTGCAAGGAAAAGCATGTGTGCTATTGTTTGAGTTACTGTGAATTACTGGTTGAACTAACCACTTTTTCAATGGAACATCACTTTTTTTTTTTAAGGTTTATTTATCGTTTATTTGAAAGGCAGAGTGACAGAACGATCTTCTTCCACTGTTTCATACCCCAAATGGCCACAATGGCAGGGGCTAAACCAGACCAAAGCCAGGAGCTTGAAACTCTGAGTCTCCCACATGGGTGGCAAGGGCACAAGTACTTGGGCCATCTTCCACTGCCTTCTCAAGGACATCAGCAGGGAGCTGCATTGGGAAGTAGAGCACCTGGGACTTGAACTGTCACTGTGATATGGGATGCTGATGTTGTAAGCTAAGGCCTTCTGTACCACAGTGTGTACTGAGAACACCATTTTTACTTGAAAAAATCATTGGCAGACCAATTGTGATTCAGATGTGGGTATTTGACAGATATTTTCTCAGAATAAATGTAGTTAGTATATCAAGTTGAGGAAAATAATTTTCAAAATTTGCTGTCTGAGCTTTAAGTGGAAATTATATTTTATAATTTTAATAAAATACTTATTTTAGAAAGCATATCTGCTTCTGTTATAACATGTTAAATAATGTTTGAAATACCAGCATAATTTGTTCTGTGTTTTTTTTTTTTTTCCCTTCACCATTTCAGAATATATATTTAGTATAATTCCATATTTACAGATATGTAAATATCTGTAGTAGATAGTAACAGGCAGTTAGGGATCTGGACTGGAACTACTTCTCCCTCAGTCAACATATTCTTCCTCAAAATCATGAATTTCTTTGAATCACTGGCCTCTAACCCCTTGTGATTATTCCCACAACCTGGAATAAAAGTAATGATCTCTGCCTATATGGTATTAATTCGTGTTTCCTAAAAGATTTACTTATTCATTTGAAAGTCAGAGTTATAGAGAGATAAAGAGATCTTCCATCTGCTGGTTCACTCCTCACATGGCCACATCAGAGCTGAGCTGATCCGAAGCCAGGAATCAGGAACTTCTTCTGGATCTCCTACATGGGTAGAGAGGCCATGGAACCTCTCTGCCTCTCCTCTCTCTGTGTAACTCTTTCAAATAAATAAATAAAAATAAATCTTAAAAAAAAAAAAAAAAGAATTAATGGCAGGGACTAGCACTGTGGCGTAGTGAGTAAAGCCACCGTCCACAGTGCCAGCATCCCATGCGGTCACAGGTTCGAGTCCTGGCTGCTCCACTTATGATCCAACTCTCTGCTATGGCCTGGTAAAGCAGTGAAAGATGGCCCAAGTCCTTGGGCCCCTGCAAGCATGTGAGAGACTCAGAAGAAGCTCCTGGCTCCTGGCTTTGGATCAGCTCAGCTCTGACCATTGCGGCCCTTTGGGGAGTGAACCAGTGGAACGGAAGACTGTCTCTCTCTATGGCTCTACCTCTCTTTAACTCTGTCTTTCAAATAAATAAATAAATAATACATCTTAAAAAAAACTGTACAACTTTTACATTTTTGCACATCTTTTTAAACAATACTTTTTAAAATTAAGATACTACTTATGATAACATGTAGTAAACTTGTTATTTTAAGTAAAATAGATATTTAAATTTCAGTATGATAATATTAACACACATAACCCACATCAACTGAAAGCTCTTTAGAGATGCTCCTAATTTTTAATATTGCTTTTATTGTTCATTATTTTAATAATTATTAATATTATTGTTATAAATAATTAACAATATTAAATTATTAATATTAAATTATTAATAATTTATTTGACAAGTAGAGTTATAGACAGAGAGACAGAGAGAAAGGTCTTCCTTCCGTTGGTTTACCCCCACAAATGGCCCCTACGGCCAGCACTGCACTGATCCGAAGCCAGGAGCCAGGTGCTTCCTCCTGGTCTCCCCTGTGGGAGCAGGAGCCCAACCACTTGGGCCATCCTCCACTGCACTCCCAGGGCACAGCAGAGAGCTGGACTGGAAGAGGAGCAGCCAGGACTAAAACCTGGTGCCCTTATGGGATGCCAGTGCCGCAGGGAAAGGATTAACCAAGTGAGCCATGGTGCCGGCCCCTATTATTTTTATTATTATTATAGTTTATTATATTTATTGGAGCTGGCATTGTGGCTTAACAGATAAAGTTGTTGCCTGCGATGCCAACATCCCAGATGTGCACCAGTTCATGTCCTAGTTGTTCCACTTTCTGTTCAACTCCCTGCTATGGCAAGGGAAAAGTAGCAGAGGATGGCCCAAGTGCTTAGGTCCCTGCTATACATAACGTGAGAGACCTGGATGAAGCTCCTAGCTTTGGACTGCTCCAGCCCTGGCTATTGTAGCCATCTGGGGAGTGAACCAACAGATGGAAGATCTCTCAGTCTATAGCTCTTTCTTTTTTCTTTTTTTTTTTTTTTTCTTCCGACAGGCAGAGTGGACAGTGAGAGAGAGGGACAGAGAGAAAGGTCTTCCTTTGCCGTTGGTTCACCCTCCAATGGCCGCCGCGGCCGTCGCACCGCGCTGATCTGAAGGCAGGAGCCAGGTACTTATCCTGGTCTCCCATGGGGTGCAGGGCCCAAGCACTTGGGCCATCCTCCACTGCACTCCCGGGCCATAGCAGAGAGCTGGCCTGGAAGAGGAGCAACCGGGACAGAATCTGGCGCCCCGACTGGGACTAGAACCCGGTGTGCTGGCGCCGCAAGGTGGAGGATTAGCCTAGTGAGCCACGGCGCCAGCCAGTCTGTAGCTCTTTCAAATAAATAAATAAATCTTATTTTTTTAAAAAATATTTATTTATTTATTTGAAAGACAGAACCTGTGAGAGAGAGAGAGAGTGAGTGAGCTTCCATCTTCTAGTTTACTCTGCAAATAGCTTCAACAGCCAGGGCTGGGCCACACTGAAGCCAGGAGCTAGAAACTCCATCCTGGTCTCCCATGTGATGGTAGGGGCCCAAATTCTTGGGCCATCATTCACTGCCTTCCTAGGCAGTGTATTATCAGGAAGCTGTATCAGAAGTGGAGCAGCTGGGACTCAAACCAGCACTCCAGTATGGGGTATCAACCTTATAAGTGGTGACAATCTGCTGCTCCACAGCACTGGCCCCTTTATTATTATTTATATATATTTATTATGTTATTATTTTAAAATATTTTATTTATTTATTTGAAAGGCAAAGTAGCCGGCGCCGTGGCTCACTAGGCTAATCCTCCGCCTTGCGGCGCCAGCACACCGGGTTCTAGTCCTGGTCGGGGCGCCGGATTCTGTCCCGGTTGCCCTCTTCCAGGCCAACTCTCTGCTGTGGCCAGGGAGTGCAGTGGAGGATGGCCCAAGTGCTTGGGCCCTGCACCCCATGGGAGACCAGGAGAAGCACCTGGCTCCTGCCATCGGATCAGTGCGGTGTGCCGGCCGCAGCACGGCGGCCGCGGAGGCCATTGGAGGGTGAACCAATGGCAAAAGGAAGACCTTTCTCTCTGTCTCTCTCTCTCACTGTCCACTCTGCCTGTCAAAAATAAATAAATAAATAAATAAAAAATAAAAGAAAGAAAAGAAAGAAAAGAAAGAAAAGAAAGAAAGAAAGGCAAAAGTAACATACACCTAGAGAAAGGGAGAGATCTTCAATCTACTTCACTCCCCAAACATCTACAACAACTAAGGTTATGCTAGGCTGAAGCCAAGAACCAGGAACTCCTTCCAGGTCTTCCCACGTAGGTAGCAGGAGCCCACTCATCATCTGCTGCCTTGCAGGTACATTAGCAGGAAACTGGATCAGAGCTAGGATTAGCTGGTTCTCAAACCAGGTACTCTGACATGGTTTGTCCCAAGCAGTGGCTTAACCCACTGTTCTGCAACATCTGCCACTTGGGACACTTTTTTTTTTTTTTTTAAATTTATTTATTTAATTTGATAGGCAGAGTTACAGAGAGATAAGACACAAGCACACACACACCCATCTTCCATCCGCTGGTTCACTTCCCAAATGGCAACATCGGTTAGACTTGGGCTAGGAGATTCCTCTGGATCTCCCACGTGGATGCAGGGGCCCAAGAACTTGGACCATCTTTCCCAGGCATACTAGCAGGGAGCTGGATTGGAAGTAGAGCAGCTGGGATTCGAACTGGCACCCATATGGGATGCTGTTGCTGAAGGCAGCAGTTTAACCTGCTGTGTCACAGCACCGGCCCTAGGACCACTTTTTTTTCTTTAAATTTATATTTGAGAGTTATAATTACAGAGAGGGGGAAGAGACAGAGAGAAAGGCCTTCCATCTGCTGGTTTACTCCCCAGATAGCCACAATGGCTGGAGAGCTGGGCCGATCCAAAGCCAGGATTCAGGAGCTTCTTCCTGGTCTCCCATGCAGATGCAGCTTGGACTATCTTCCACTGCTTTCCCAGGCCATAAGCAGAGAGCTGGATTGGAAGAGGAGCAGCCAGGACAAGAACCGGCGCCTACATGGGATGCCGATGCCACAGATGGAGAGTTAGCCTACCATGCCACAGTGCCAGCCCTTTAGGGCCACTTTTAAAGGCCCTTGGGGGCCAGTGTTAAGTGCTACCACTTGCTGTAGACCAAAGAGTAATTTTTGTGATGTGTCTAGAGTTTAAAGAGTTGGTTTTTGACCTGGATAACTTTCTGACTCCTTATAGATAAGAAACCAGATCGGGAAGAGATTCAAATGAGCAGTATGGGATCTAACACAAAATTACTAGGTAGGTGATTGATGCCTCTTAAGGATTTAGAGCTATTTATCTCTATAGGTTTTTCTAATATCCTCAGTATTTATCATACTGGAAAAGCATTGGCCAGTCATTAAATTTATTTAAATTTTGCTCACATAATACCATTTTCTTGTTTGCTTTTCTACGTTCTCTTCATTCCTAAAGGCTTAAGCTCATGTTTTCCTTTGCCAGGTCCTTCCCAACTATTGTAGCTTACTTTGCTCTCCTTTTGCTTAATTGCAATACTCTTTACAAACAGATCTCTTCAGTTTAGCTTTGTTATTATGTGTTGTACTCTGGGTGTCTCATGTATGTTGTCTTTCCTGTTGGTTTCAGGGACAATTAAGCATTAATGCCTTTCTGGAACATTTGGCAAAGCTCAATTTCTGTCAGAAATATGTAATTCATACTTACCTGTTTGATATATATTGTACTTGAGAGGGTAAGGTCATGTTTCTGTGTGCTTTCTCACTAGATAACAATTATTCCACACTTAATGAGAGAGGGGACCACAACAGAACACTGGATCGATCCGGGGATCTAGGTGATATGGAGCCATTGAAGGGAGCACCATTGATGGTAAATTCTTGTTATATACTATTGGCCATCTAAGACTAGTTCTATTTTGAAGCCTGCATATTTTATGAAATAGGAAAAAAAGGTACAGAGAGAAAGACCCTTTTCTTGTTGGTGTTTTCAGTAAAAAGTGGGAGTTTTTGATTCATTTTGGGATTTGTTGGGTTATTATTCTGCTGTGGTCAAGATGGGGGAAGGGAAGTCTAAATGTGTTACTGTTATGACTAACACTAACTGATCTGTTCTCATACTTTGCCTTCTTCCTGAACCTGCCTGTGTGAATGTTGTGCCCTTCTCTTACTGTCATCTTGTTTTGTTTGAGTTTATAGATTTTGGGATTTGCACTCGGTCTGGCACACTCTCACGAGATTCCTTTCTCTTCACTCATACTAACAAATTGCATGTGTTCACAGCAGGACGAGGGACGGGAATCTCTGGAGGAAGAGTTGGATGTGTTGGTTTTGGATGATGAGGGGCACCAAGTGTCTTACCCCTCCATGGTATGTCCTCCAGTCTCTCCTGAGATCAGACTTGAGGAAGAAGGCTCCTGTGTGTCAGCTCGCCAATCATGCTGACCTGATCAGACCCGAGACACCAGGTCTCAGCCTTGCGGGGCTCAGGGGGCTCTGCTCCTTTGATTATTACCTCTTGAGAAGCTGGGGCCTGCAGCTGGTGATCTGATTCTTGGTTGTGTGCTGCTTTCCTCCAGATTTACTCAACTGTCTTTTTTGGGGTCTCCTTACTCCCAGCTCTATTAACATCCTCTTTCTCTTTTCTTCCCACAGCAGAAGATTTAGCACCACCATCTCCGCTCCATCTGGGCTTATAATATATGTACTTTTATTTTTTGGTGGTGAAATGGACTGATGATTTTTTTCCTTTCTTCGCTGGACTATTGTGCCAACTGCCAGGCTGCCTCCTGCTCTTATAGCCCTAAGTGGCTGCCTTCTTTATATCAACTCCCAACTTCTTCCAGTGAAGTTTAAATGTCCTACCCACCTCCGCCCCCATTCCCTCCAGTTTCTCCCAAGAAGCTTGACTCAGTTATTTGCATATTTTGAGAAACTGCTGCAGATTAGCTCTTTTTGCCAACTCTCCCTTGAACTCTTGGCCGTGTGTAGAGGAGGGAGAGAGTGGGAATCTTCTTCACTGGAAGCCATGGGAAGAATTGGAACTTATATGCAATATATGCAGTGTTGAGCAATCTGACAAACTGATGGTTCTTAATCAAGATTTTTTTCCCCTGGTGGGGAAGGGACTTTTTATTTCCTTTTGGAGACTGGGAAGTATGAGTTCTTCCTTTACTCCTAATGGCTATTTTTGAAGCAAAGAAGGCTGGCAACATTGGCACATTCCACCTGGCAAGGGCCCTTGAGTAAGTGAAGGTCTTCTAGAACTGGGATTAAGAATTCTTGCTCTCCTCACCTATGGGGCAGGGACCATCAAAGACCTACAGACTCCATCTCTTCTACAAGCCTCATGTCAACTTTGGGCTGCAGCCGCTGAGGCTATCCTTAGCCCTCCTCTCCCGCGTTGTGATATGTCTGCTGACTTGGCCTGGCCGTTTGCAAGAAACTGTTTAAAGAGGAGAATGTCAAGGAAGACTTTTGGTTGAGAAGGAGCAGAAAGATGTCTTTTGGAAAGAAGAGGAGCCTCTAGGAGGAGCTAGTAGGAATGTACATGAAGTGGTTAGTCTGAAACTGGCAGGAAGCTTCAAAGCTGGCTTCCCCCTCTCCATTTCTCCTTGTCCTCCCCTTTCATCCCCTGCCTCCTCCCTGGATTGGTTGGCCAACTAAGGACTTGATGTATATAACTCCTGTCCCCTTTACCCTTATAATGTGGGGATTGCCCCTGGCTTTGCCTCTTCTTTGTGCCTTTGGCCTGGGGTGTATCTCCTCCCTCCCTTCCATGTGCCTTTCTTTACCTCTGCAGTCTCATTTCTCATGATTTTGCAAATTCTATTTTGTTGCTTTCTTGCCCACTATTGGCCCTCAGTAATAGAAAGAAGAGGAGAGGTGACCTAGAGAACCTCAGATTCTCAGTTGGGGATTGGCGTAGCTTTTGAGTTTAGCCATAGCAAGCTTTTGCTCAACAGCATCAGGTTGGGGTTTTGCAAAAATCCCATTCTGATAAATCTCAAAGTGGAATTAATGGGAGGAATGCGTGGTGTGACTCTTGTTCTTTAGTTGCCCACAATTTCCCATCATCTCTGAAGGGGTCGTAGGGAAGTCATCTTTCCCGATTTCCTCCTTCTTGCTAATATTGCACCCTCTTGCTTTAGTGTGTATTAGCAGATTGGGTTAGAGGAATCAGCTGCTATGCGGGTTAATTTTTTTTTTTTTTTTGATCCTTTTCCTTATTTGCCTTCTACTCCCCTTAATCTGAAAGCTCTGTTCAATGCAACTGGAATTCTTTATCCCTCTTTTCCCCTTCCCTTATGTATTGAGGCTATGGGGTAGGAGAAAAGTGCACAATTCACCCCCCTTCCCCATATGTTAAAACTCCTTATTTGCCTCTCCCCCTCCCATTTCTTCCTATTCCCTTCTACCTTATGTTATCCGTGATCCCCGGAGCACACTGCACAGGGGAAGTTGCCCCATCCCCACCTGACTCGACTCTTGGTTTCTCTTGCCCTCCTCTGCTTTTTTCCTGGTGCTCTCTTTTCGGTGGGATGTGGGTAATAGAACAGCCATGGGCTTTTGGGGACCTTTAACTGTTTTTTTTTTCCTTCTCTCATTTATAAAAACACTAAACATTCAATTCCAGAGAACCAAAAATCCCACCTTCTCACCGAACACTACTAAGGGGCATGCCTTCTGCTCCATATCTTTTCTCATTTTCTTTCTTTCTTGTTAATGCTTTTAAAAACAAATGAGTTTTTTATATAAATAAAGTTTTTAAAGTGTGTATGTGGGGGGTCTGTGTCATTTCTTCACTTCTAGCTGTATCTTTTCCCTCCTTTTCATCTTGGTTACCTCCTTATGTGTCAGTGTCCTTTCTTTCCAGAACAACCAGAGGAGGTGACACCGGGATGGATTTATTTTGAACACAGTCCAACTTTTTATCAAGCAGCGTCCTTTTTAAATCATATGTGAAACATTTTTTCTTTAGAAGATTCTTAAAAATTAAATGTGGCTGAAGTAGAGCTTGGGGAGCTTATTGCAAACTTAGCAGTAGGAGATTGAAGTGTAGTTAATGACTTCCTAAGTCACTGGAATTCTCTTGCTACATTTGACAAAACTAACATTGAATAAAGCCCACTGCAGTAGATGACTCTCTTGAACATAACACTTAGGAGAAGACTAGAAGCTACCAACCCCAACTGCCATCCTAATAAATAGGAGAATGTAGAATAAAAACACCCATGTATGTAAATATTGATCACTGGGCCATAATGTTGCTGTCAGGCTATATTCAGTCCTTATAGTTAGAAACCAATAGGCCTATTTATTTGATAAGCCATATTATCTGGTAGGATATCCTATCAGAAATTTGGTAATTATTTGGATATCCTACCAAGTAATATGTGAGTGATAGAAAATATTTGTTGGATTATGAAGTGACTATCTTTACTGCAGAGACCAAGGATTAAGACCTTTGGAAAGAGATTTATTTTTCTGGGGCCCTCATCTCCTGTCATGATTAAAAATCTCAAGAGAACTTATGTAAAATGCTTTCTGTATGCCCAAATCTTTAGATTAAAATTTTATAGCTGCTTCTGAATATGGTTCTGTCTCATTTTGTTGAAATAGGATTTGGGTATGAAATCTTCCTTGGGCAAATGAGACTATGAAATGTGAACATTGTAGCTGTTACCTTTTAAGGCTTGATATGTGTCTGCCAATCATAATATCAGACCAGAAAGACGAAGCACAAAGCTCAGAAGCTTTTAAGAGTTTGTTTTCCAGAGAGTTGGGTAGCTGCACTTTGGATGGTTTTTAATCTAGGTAGAGAAGCCTAGCTGCTAACTGGTCAGTAGTCCTTTATTTCCCTGATACTGTTTATTTTTCACTGGCATTGAGCTACATACAAATCTTACTCTTTCCCTTTTTTGAATTGATCCGTTTGTTTTCTCGTTCAGTAAATATTTGCAAAGCACCTTCCATATGCTAAGCATTATTGTGGAGGATTAGATGAGAGAAGGAAACAGAGCCTTTCATGGAGATTGTGATCCATGAGATTTCTCTGTAGCCAAGATCTATGATATTTTAGAAACATTTCTTCTTTCTGTGCCATTATCTAAAATGAGGTGTTAAACAGAATGATCTGTAAATGCCCCATATCTTTTTTTTTTTTTAAGATTTATTTATTTTACTTGAAAGAGTTACACAGAGAGAGAAGGAGAGGCAGAGAGAGAGAGAGAGAGAGAGAGAGAGAGAGAGAGCGCTTTTATCCATTAGTTCACTCCCCAGTTGGCTGCAACGGCCGGAGCTGTGCTGATCCGTAGACAGGAGCCAGGAGCTTCTTCCGGGTCTGCCATGTAGATGCAGGGACCCAAGAGCTTGGGCCATCTTCTACTACTGCTTTCCCAGGCAATAGCAGAGAGCTTGGATGGGAAGTGGAGCAGCTGGGACTCGAACTGGCACCCATATGGGATGCCGGCACTGCAGGCAGCGGCTTTACCCACTACACTACAGCACTGCCCCCCCCCCCCATATCTTTTAAAAAATTACATTTTAAGATCTATTGATTTGAAAGGCAGAGTTGAAGGAAGAGAAAGATCTGTCTGCTGGTTCACTCCCCAAGTGGATGCAATGGCCAGGGCTGGGCCAGGCCTAAGCCAGGAGCCTGGAACTCTATTCAGGTCTCCCACTTGGGCGGCAGGGACCCAAGTACTGGGGCCAAGATGAAGTATCAGGGAGCTGGATCAGCAGTGGTGCAGCTTGGACTCGACCTGGTGCTTATATGGGACTCCTGGTATTGCAAAGCAGCTTAACCCTTTGCACCACAACTCCAGCCACTCTAAGCTTCTAGACACTGCTTTAGATATGCCTCTTGATAGCTCTTGTTCATACCAATTTTAGGAATCCTTTGGATTCTGTTGATAATGTGCACAGGTACCCCTGGATCCTTTAGAGCCTGAGTTTTCATGGAAGTGGTTAAAGATTGTGGTCCTCCACCCTAACGCCTTAACAAGGTTTTCTTGGTGAACATGTTTCTAGCCAGCTGTAATGAGTCTTGCTGAGATATGCTTTTTTTTTTTTTTTTTTTTTTGTGGACAGTGAGACAGAGAGAAAGGTCTTCCTTTGCCGTTGGTTCACCCTCCAATGGCTGCTGCGGCCGGCGCACCGCGCTGATCCGATGGCAGGAGCCAGGTGCTTCTCCTGGTCTCCCATTCGGGTGCAGGGCCCAAGTACTTGGGCCATCCTCCACTGCACTCCCGGGCCACAGCAGAGAGCTGGCCTGGAAGAGGGGCAACCGGGACAGAACTGGCATCCCAACCGGGACTAGAACCCGGTGTGCCGGCGCCGCAAGGCGGAGGATTAGCCTAGTGAGCCGCGGCGCTGGCGCTGAGATATACTTTCTAACAGCTGAGTTGTGACCTCACTTGACCACTTGCTCTTTCCGTCTGAACTAATGTGTTTTGCTACACACTAGAACATCTAACCCAGAAAGAACTAAGGACTAGTCTTTCTATGTCATTCTTTTCTCATTTTGTCTGTATTTGTATCTGAAGTGAAGGCTCTTGGTGTTTTTGTAGAGTTGTAGATCAGCTAGACTTAGCCTTAGAGATCTTAGAAAGTATGTAAGAGTTACTTGGGACACAAATTGAAAGTGCAGAGGCCCATGTTTTCATTTCTAAAATTGGATTCAATAGGTAGGACCCAGCATTCTGAAATCTTGGTAAGTCACTCAGGTTATTCTAATACATGAGGTTAGTAAATTGCAACTTCAGACATTGGTTTAGTTACTTGACCTCCAAGTAGAACCCAGAATGGCTGGGTCCGCACTAGATTCATGGTGGGTGTAAATAATATGTGGTGACATATTATGTATATAAAGAGAAAATTCATAGATGAAACAACATCTCAAAGGAATTCTTTGCTTATGGTAGCATTAATGAGGCAATGATAAGAAATAGATGTGCTACAAATTGTTTCATGTAGGTGATGCCCAGGGTGCTGAGAGGGAGAGCTAGCCCTTAATATGGGCCCCTCTGGGCTCAGCATTGAGATGTAGCAGCTTAAACTATGGGTTAAAATGTTTGTAACACTTTTTTTTAAAGGATTTATTTATTTATTTGAAAGGCAGAGTTACAGAGAGGCAAAGGCATAGAGGTCGAGAGAGGTCTACCATCCACTGGTTCTCTCCCTAGGTGGCTGCAACGCCAGAGCTGTGCCTATCTGAAGCCAGGAGCTTCTTCCAGGTCTCCCACGTGGGTGCAGGGACCCAAGGACTTGGGCCATCCTCCACTACTTTCCTAGGCCATAGCAGAGAGCTGGATCAGAAGTGGAGCAGTTGGGACTCAAACCGGCGTCTGCATGAGATGCTGGCACTGCAGGCAGTGGCTTTACCTACTATACCAGAGCACTGCCCACTGTAACACATATCTAAATGCTGGCTACTTGCTTCTGATTCAGTTTCCTGCTAATATGCCTGGGAAGGCAGCAGAAGGTGACTCAAGTACTTGGGTACCTGGCATCCATATGAGAGATCAGGGTGGAATTCGTGGCTTCTGGCTTTGACCTGGTCCAGTCTGGCTGTTGTAGTCCTTTGGTGGAGTGAACCAATGGATAGAAGATCTCTTGTCACTCTGCCTTTCGAATAAATGAACCTCCTCTCCCCCTCAAAAAATACCTGGAGTCCTCTGTGGCACAGATGATCCCAGAGTTGCTGACTTTTGGTCAAGTGTCACTTCTGACTACAAAGAGTACCTCAGATGGGGAGTCAGTTGGCCCTTTAGTCAAATCCAAGAAGCCATATCTGGAAATTGTAAATCACTCAGGAGAGAGAACCTACCTCAAGAAGACACATAGAAACAGGATTTTGTTCGAAGTAAATTTTTTTTCATATAACTAAGACCTCTTGATTTTCGTGTCATTTGACATTAAAAGCATTAGTTCATCAGTTCCACCCAGAATTTAGAGGCAGAAAGGAATGGGGAGAAATCTGTAGGAAGTGAGCCCAGAAAGCATAAATGAAAGTAATCATCTATCATCTTTATACCCTGAGTCTGTGTGAAATAACTAAGGCCAGCTGTCTATGAGTGGTTTGAGTCAAGAGCTTTATCCTTATTGCTGTAATTGCAGGAGCTCTCAGAATTATTGTAAAACTGTGAAAACTAGCTTTTTTGTTTGTTTTTTGACAGGCAGAGTGGACAGTGAGAGAGACAGAGAGAAAGGTCTTCCTTTTCCGTTGGTTCACCCTCCAATGGCCGCTGTGGCTGGCGCACCGCGCTGATCCGAAGGCAGGAGCCAGGTGCTTCTGGTTTCCCATGGGGTGCAGGGCCCAAGCACTTGGGCCATCCTCCACTGCACTCCCTGGCCACAGCAGAGAGCTGGCCTGGAAGAGGGGCAACCGGGACAGAATCTGGTGCCCCGACAGGACTAGAACCCAGGGTGCTGGCGCCGCAGGTGGAGGATTACTGATTTTTAATACCTGAGGAAGTGCCACACCCCTTTCCATGTTCATCTTCATCTTTGTTGTTGAATAGGCCAGGCTCTTCTACTTTCATTGTGGACACAGATTACTACCTTGCTGTCTTTCTCCAATATTTCTAGTGCTGATGGACACTAGAGGTAGGCCATAAAGTATTTGTGCTTGAGGAAAAGAAAAGTGAGGTATCTATGATGATGACTCAGTCACTTCTGACCCACTTTTCCCCTTCACTTCAATCCCCTTTCCTCTCCACCTTTAAGTCTTAATGGTTTCTTTTTCTTCCTTCCTTCCTTCCTTCCTTCCTTCCTTCCTTCCTTCCTTCCTTCCTTCCTTCCTTCCTTCCTTCCTTCCTTCCTTCCTTCCTTCCTTCCGACAGCTAGAGTGGACAGTGAGAGAGACAGAGAGAAAGAGAAAGGTCTTCCTTTTGCCGTTGGTTCACCCTCCAATGGCTGCTGCGGCCAGCGCACCGCGCTGATCTGATAGCAGGAGCCAGGTACTTCTGGTCTCCCATGGGGTGCAGGGCATCCTCCACTGCACTCCCTGGCCACAGCAGAGAGCTGGCCTGGAAGAGGGGCAACTGGGACAGAGTCCGGCACCCCAACCGGGACTAGAACCCGGTGTGCCGGTGCTGCAAGGCGGAGGATTAGCCTAGTGAGCTGCGGCGCCAGCCACTAATGGTTTCTTTTTACAATGCTTGTCAGAACTGGGGCTAAGGGAGTGCAGTAGATATTCTGAAAAGTCATTTCAGCAGAAGCAACTGAGATGCTGGGAAGGATGTTTATAAAAATACTGCTAATCACATTGCTGAGCAGGCACAAAAGAATCCACAGATCTTCAGAATGAAGTAAAAGCTGGAGTTCTAGGAAGGAACTGCTGAAGCCAGCTTTCACTGAAGAGTGGTTGCCAAACTCGGCAGACCTTGAGCTTTTTAGTGACTACACAGAGCTTGGGATGCAGGAAATGCAGATTCTAGCAGTTGCTACATAAAGCTGGATAACCCTCGATGGAAGGTGAAGAAGAATTAAGCTCCATAGAAGGGGCAGCCAGGAAACTGCTCGTCTCAACCTTGGTGCTAGATGGAGGGAAAAATATGTACAGTATCTTTCCTGAGGATCTATAACTGCAAAGTGGCCCTCTGTGGGGTTTCAGTCTAAATTTAGGCTGCCTGTGTGGTTCAAAAAACCTTAGGTGGGCAATGGGCAATTTAGAGTGATAGTTGTTGATGCCTCAGGGTGATTTCCAAAAGCAAATACAATTCCTTGAAGTCCTCAGAGCAATTCCCATAAGCTTCCAAGGAAAATGAGCTGCCTCACTTAAAAATTATAAAATGAACAAGGTTGCATGAATGAAAATAGGGAAAACACACGGAAGTTGATCTATAGATACTGTCACTGCCACACAGACTAACAAAATAACTTGATCCATGAAAGAAAACAAGTTTCAAAATGAGACGGAAAAGCCCAACAGCCTTGGGGAAAAAGACTTTTTGAATTAGCAATGAAAAATGACAAATTCGAAATAAAAACTGCAATGGATAGATTAGACAAACTAAAGAGGTGTTAGTGATTTAGAAACAAGTTTTCAAGCAAATATCCAGATAATTTCTCCACTCCAGAGAAGAAGAAAGAGAAGGAAGAATGGGAAACAGGAAAGGAGAGGAGCTCTGGACAATGTAGTGAGAAGATCCAATGTGGGTTATTTGGAGCTTCAGGAGGAGTTAATAGGAAGAGACAAAATTCAAAGATATGATGGCTGGTAAATCTTTCAGACTGATGAAAGGCACTAAGACTCAGGAAATCCAATGAATCCCAACCAAGATAAGGCAGCGCCTCGGGAGGCATGGAGGTAAGATGCAGAAAACCAAAGGAGGGATTTTAAGCAGCTAGAGAGAAAATAAAGACTAGAAAACAGCCCAGATGGGTGACTTCTTATCAACAACAAAAAGCAGAAAATTGAAATAATATCTTCATCTTGGTAAGTGCCAAAAGAATGTTATGGAAGCTTACACCCAGGGAAACCGTTTTTTAAGCAAAGGCTTATAAAAGCATTTTCAGACCTAGCAGCATTACCAGGTACAAAATGTTGTCCCTGAGGTGAAGGAAAATTGATCTCAGATGAAAGTCAGATTCAATAAGGAACAGTAAACAAAGATGTTGGTAAATAATGTTGACAGAAAGCCTTAACTGTAAAAGCAATATGTAATTTGTGCGAGGGGAATATAGACTAATTAAAATACTGGATAACAATAGCATATAAATTGAGGGGATGATTCGAACACTAGTTTTTAGGAGAAAAGTAAATGTACTTGTGAAACTATACATATTTGTTAGAATAACCACTAAAGAATAGATATAAAGCATAAAACTTCCAAATAAGTCGAAGGGGGAATAGACTGAGAAGGAGACTAGGGGAATTAGAACTGGTGCTGTCAGTTGGAACAGTCTGTTTGCAGGCAAGTGGTCACAGGTGGTGGTGAAGTGCCTACCTCTATTTTACAATGCTGGTGTGCAGAGTATGTGGCAAGTGCAGAATGTCTGAGCAAACACTGAGCAGAGTGAGCAGGGTGAGTAGGGACGTGGAGAAACAGGTCTGAGGCAATTTCCATAGCAGCAAAGTTAAACTAAATCAAAGCATGCAGTTTGGTATATGGGCTGGTCAGTCTGGCTTAAGCACAGAAGGTCAGGACAGAATATTTTCATTTCCTGCTGACTAGATTATTGACTGAGTATCAGTTGAGGAGCCTTACTGTATCCTAATAGTGCTTGACCTGGAGGCTGCACTTTGACTTGAAGGAGTTGTACCTTTCTTTTTAGGGACTTCAGGAGAGACCAAAGGGGAGTGTTGGGCTGCTCTGCGTCACTAATCATTTCCTGGGCTCCAGGAAGGGCTTTCTCAGGAATATTGATTCCAAGTTTGGGTTGTTCGTATGTCACTAAAGGACACACTTGGTACAGACATTTCTCTCCTCTATGACACACTTCAATTTCTATACAGGTGATACAAGGTATAGATTTATTTAACATCAAGACATGCTATCAATGTCTTATTCAAGTACCTTTGTTTTTATCCTTTATATTTCAGAGTTAGTGTCTCTGATATCTAACTCATGGATTATTGAGCTGATTCAGAATAATGTGTGTAAAACTACTTAGGACTGAGCTTAGGCTCTGGAACCAGACTGCCTGAATTCAAGTTCTTATCTTGATGATAGGTTGTGTAACCTTAGACAGGTTTCTTTCTTTCTTTCTTTTTTTTTTTTTATTTGAAAGTCAAGAATGACAGGGAGACAGAGATATCAGTCTTTGATCCTCTCGTTCACTCCCCAGTTGCCCACAACATCTAGAGCTGGGCCAACCAGGCTGAAGCCTGAAGCCAGAAGCCAGGATCTCCATCTGGGTCTCCCATGTGGTTGGAAGCAACCCAAGTACCGGGCTATCATCTGGTTCCCACACCCCTCCCCCTGCCCCCGGCATGTGCATTAGCAGGAAGGTGGATTGGAAGTAGAGGTGAGACTGGATCTCAGGCACTTCCTTATGGGATATAGGTGTTCCAAGTGGTGGCTTAACCCCATTGTGCCATAATGCCTGCACTGTTGGGTAAATTTCTTAAATTTTTGGTGCTGTTCATCATGGGACAATTTATATATAGTTGCACTTAGAACAGTACCTGATTCATAGTATTTTTAATGGATCATCAGGTAATTCTCTTCTACCTGTATATGTATATAATTTGTATTTACCTATATAGTTGTCCTGTCAATTTGATCCCAGTTTGTGCCCAGCTACTTCAGGGATGATTTCAAGGGCAACTCAAAGTAATAAGCAGGTGGTGTGCATGTCCAGGCCCTGGACTAGGGCAAGATAACATTAGTCATTCATTGGAATGTATACCTTTTTGGTTTAGGCCCTGTTCTAGGTGCTTAAATGTTAGGACCTAAATGGCTTAGGAATGATCCTCACAGAAATCAACGTTAAGGTCTTAGAGATGATTTTGTGGCAGCCCAGGTGGAAGGGTCCATTAAGTCTGGTAGTGCTTGTGGTAATGCATAGACTTCTCTGAACCAGAATGGGAAAATGAATGGTATGTATGAATGGGTCTTTGGGAGATAGCAAAGTAGACTTAATGGAGAGCTCTTGAAAGTTATGAAGGGGTTTGGTTGAATGAAATATTTACTAAGTACCTTGTTATATGCTAGACCCTTCACTGATGAGAGAGATGTTGTAGTGACCTCTGACCCCTACCTTCAAGGATTTCACAGTGAGGGCAAAGAGTTTTAAAAAATGAAGTTGCCGCCTCCCTAGTTACAGAGAATATTATGGAAGGGAGCAAGGTTCTAGGTCAGAGGTAACTGATGTAGACTAGGCCATAGTGAGAGAAAAAAATTTATTCAATTTCAGACCTATTCAGTAACAATAGTAACAGCTGATAAATAGAGCTTGCCTTTGTAAGACATTCTACATACTTTGAATTTATTGACATTTAATTTATACATACTTTTAATTTATTGACATTAACCATATACTAAGGAGAATGACATGGACATATATAATAATAGTAAATATTTGTGGACTAGGCACTGTACCAAAGGCTTCACATGCATCTTGTTCAATAGTTACCACATTCTGTGACTATTCCCATCTTACAGTCTAAGAATGAAATCTGAAAGCAATTGACTTGACTTAGTTTACACTCAGTGGCAATGGTCAAACTGTGATCAAATCTGTTTAATTCTAAGTCCTGTGTTGTTTTTAGCTATTAACCTAGATTGCTTCTGATATCTAAAAGGTAGAATTTTTAGATCATTGGTTGAAAGTTGGGGAAGAAATAAGGATGTTTTCCTGGTGTCCTGTTGATATCAGCCACTGATTGAGATAGGAAATAGAGATGAGTAGAAAGATGGATGGGAAAAGAGAGGTTTAGTTGTAAGTAAAGAGTTTGAATGACCGAGTGATAGTGGATTTATCCAATGAGCATTTGGGTGTGTGGAGCTAGTGTCAAGAGAGGCCTGGATTCTACACACAGATTTGGAAGTCAACCTATAAATACTACTTTAAGTTGTGGGGGTAGATAGTCCAGGCAGTGTTAGTGTGAGAAGAGCAAGGATTTAGATTTGAACCCTGGTGGCACTCAGATACTTAAAAAGGGAAAGAAAGCCCTGAAAAGCTAGAGAACTACTTAGTTTGGAAGTTTTTCCTTTTTTTAAAATCTGCATGGTTTCCCAGTGCAAAGAGAATTAACTAGCAGCAATACACAAGCATTTGCTTTGGTCTGTGTCATCTTTGGATCATATGTTAATTTTTCTTCCAATCTTCCTATGATATTTGGATCTTGATCTGAAGTCTAGAGGGCATGGATTTAATCTTCCATTTAATGTTCCTTCCCTCTGGTATAAAACTAAGGTTCAATATCTTTTTTTTAAATAAAGATTTATTTATTTTATTTGAAAGGCAGAGTTAGAGAAGAATCTTCCATCTGCTGGCTTACCCCCAGATGGTCACAATGGCCAGAGCTGAGCCTATCCAAAGGCAAGAGCCAGGAGCTTCTTCCAGGTCTCCCACTTGAGTGCAGAGGCCCAAGTACTGCTCCCAAGTGGAGGAGCCAGGGCTCAAACCGGTGCCCCTGTGGGAAGCCAGTGCTGCAGGCGGCGGCTTTACCTGCCAAGTTCAGTATCTTGAAAGATCAACTTCTCAGTTGAGCAAAATAAGTAGTAGTTCAGATCCTACTACTAGGTCTGTGCCTTACTGTTCTGTCTCATCCTAGTTTCCCTGCTTCTCTCTTGCTTCCTCCTTGATTCTTCTCTTCGCTTTCTTCTTCATTTCTGCTCACTAGGTCTCTATTTGTTGCCACTCCATACCTGTACAATCTGGCAGTCTATCAGAAACCACAGATCTCAGGGGCTGGTGCTGTGGTGTAGCGTGGTAAGCCTCACATGTGATACCAGCATCCTATATCGGCCGATTCGAGACCCAGTTGCTCCACTTCCGATCCAGCTACCTGCTAATGTGCCTGGTAAAGCGGAAGATGGCCCAAGTGCTTGGGCCCTTGCACCCACTAGGGAGCCCCAGAGGAAGTTCTGGGCTCCTGGCTTTGGCCTGGCCCAGCCCTGTTGTGGCCATTTGAAGAGTGAACCAGTGGATGGAAGACTGCTCTCTCTCTCCTCTAACTCTGCTGTTTAAATAATTAAAAAACAAAACAAAAAACACAAATCTGGAGGGGATTGGTGTGGCACGGTGGGTTAAGCTGCTACTTGTGATGCCGGCATCCCGTATCAGAGTCTGATCCAGCTTCCTGCTAATGCACCTGGAATGGCAGTGGAAGGTAGCCCAAATGGTAGGGTCCTTGCCACCCAAGTGGGTGATTAGGATGTAGTTCTCGGCCCCTGGCTTTGGCTTGGCCCAACCTTGGCTGTTGTAGTCATCTGGGGAGTGGACCAGTGGGTGGATGATTTTGGTCTCTTTCTGTTGCTCTACCTTTCAAACAGGTAAATAAATAAATCCTTAAAACTTAAAAACAAAGCAAATTACAAGTCTGGTTTTTTTGTCTGTTTAGAAGATGGTTCTGCAAGCATGGTGAGCATAGCCAATAGTACAGAGCCACATTCTACCCTATGGCAGATGGAAGGAAACCGCTTGATGCAAGATTGCTCCTGACAGGGACAGAGATTCCCAACTCACTCAGGATAGGGATCGTGGAGGACTGGCAGGACTGACCTGGGAACCCATATCTCCTTTACTTGATTTATTTATTTGAAAATCAGAGTTACACAGAGAAAGAAGGAGAGGCAGAGAGATAGAGAGAGGTCTTCCATCCATTGGTTCACTCCCCGATTGGCCATAATGGCCGGAGCTGTGCTGATTCAGGAGACAGGAGCTTCTGGGTCTCCCACATGGGTGCAGGGGCCCAAGGACCTGGGCCATCTTCTGCTTTCCCAAGCCGTAGCAGAGAGCGGGATTGGAAGTGGAACAGCCGGGACTCAAACCAGCGCCCATATGGGATGCTGGCACTGAAAACTGCAGCTTTACCCACTATGCCACAGCGCCAGCCCCCTCCTTTACTCTTTCTACTCTTGTCTTTAGCCTGTGAATCACCCTGATTCCAGCAGACCTATTGCCCCATCAACCCATGCTTTCAGGAGTCAAGTAGGAGGTACCAGTGCAAGCTGGGTACTTGTCCTTCAGATCAGCTCTTCCCTCTAATGCAATAAAACACCAAGCATAGAGCATCGTAGGTGCTAAATGTAGGAGTTTGCAGTATCAGCTGGGGATAGGAGAGATGATGATGATGATGATGATGATGATGAAGAAGAAGAAGAATGGGTGCCCTCTGCTGGCAGAGCCAATTAGCTAGGCATTCCCACCTCCAGCAAGAGCACAAGCACCTTCAGAACACACCCCAATGCCATGTGGCATCATTATTTTAAAAATTCTTGGCCGGCGCCGCGGCTCACTAGGCTAATCCTCCGCCTTGCGGCGCCGGCACACCGGGTTCTAGTCCCGGTCGGGGCGCCGGATTCTGTCCCGGTTGCCCCTCTTCCAGGCCAGCTCTCTGCTGTGCCCCAGGAAGGCAGTGGAGGATGGCCCAAGTGCTTGGGCCCTGCACTCCATGGGAGACCAGGATTAGCACCTGGCTCTTGCCATCGGATCAGCGCGGTGCGCCAGCTGCAGCGCGCCGGCCGTGGAGGCCCTTGGAGGGTGAACCAATGGCAAAAGGAAGACCTTTCTCTCTGTCTCTCTCTCTCACTGTCCACTCTGCCTGTAAAAAAAAAATTAATAAATAAATAAAAAAAAAATTCTTGGTTTAACTTGTAAGCGAGTGTGTCTATGGTAAGATATAAGTGCCCCCTATTTGTGTAACTCAGCAGAGATAACTACTGTTAACTATCACATATCCCTCCAGGTATCTTTTTTTTTTTTTTTTTTTTTTTTTTTTTTTTGACAGAGTGGATAGTGAGAGAGACAGAGAGAAAGGTCTTCCTTTTGCCATTGGTTCACCCTCCAATGGCCACCGTAGCTGGCGCACCGCGCTGATCCGAAGGCAGGAGCCAGGTGCTTCTCCTGGTCTCCCATGGAGTGCAGGGCCCAAGCACTTGGGCCATCCTCCACTGCCTTCCCGGGCCACAGCAGAGAGCTGGCCTGGAAGAGAGGCAACCGGGAAAGAATCCGGCGCCCCGACCGGGACTAGAACTCGGTGTGCCGGCACTGCTAGGTGGAGGATTAGCCTAGTGAGCCGCGGCGCCGGCCCCCTCCAGGTATCTTTCTCTGTGTGCTCATACAATGTAGACTTAATTCCTTTTTTTTTTTTTTTTTTTTTTAAGATTTATTTATTTGAAATCAGTTACACAGAAAGAGAAGGAGAGGCAGAGAGAGAGAGAGAGAAAGATCTTCCATCTGCTGGTTTACTCCTCAACTGGCCGCAACGGCTGGTCCGAAGGAGCCAAGAGCTTCTTCCGGGTCTCCCACGCAGGTGCAGGGGCCTAAGCACTTGGACCATCTTCTGCTTTCCCAGGCCACAGCAGAGAGCTGAATCAGAAGTGGAGCAGCCAGGACTCAAACTGGTACCCATATGGGATGCCGGCACTGCAGACTGTGGCTTTACCCATTATGTCACATTGCCGGCCCCGACTTAATTTTCTAATAGGTTGAGTTTATGCCTACTATACATATTCTGTAATTTATCTTTTCCCGTAAAAATATGCCCTGGACATCTTAGTAGTCTGGCAAACAGGTTTGCCTTATTTTCCTCATCATCACCTACTTAAGCAGTGTAAGCTTGTGACTTAGTTTTATTTGTACCTGGTCTCTTCTGGCCTCTGGGCCACATTTCTGAGACCAAGATGGAGCCACACCCCCCACTTCCTAGAAGACCTTTCTCCCAGTGTGGCGCCTCAGTTCAGAGCCCTCGGTCCTGTGATGAGGGTGAACAGACAGTGGCTGCTCTGCCAGCCCTCTCTAAGTGGTTCAGCCTATCAACCTCCTCCCATCTCCTCTCTGGAAGACTTGGAAATGAACTGTCCGCCGTACTGTGCCCATAGGCAGAGAGGGTAAGCATCCTGCCCTTCCTTTTCCTCAGAACATACCTCAGGGCATTAGTGGCTTTTCTAACCCGTATTTCTTTTGAAGATAGGGGTTGGTCCGCCTGCCATCCCCAACCATCACAGCCCTGGCACTGCAGGAAGTGAGTGCAGAGGGGAAGAGGAATACTAGCCAGTTGTTTGAGAGCTACAGCCTGCTTGTAAATTGTTTCTGATGGAACTCCTAGGAAGGATCCTGGTTCAAGCTGTTTTCAATCATGTCTTCTCTAGTTTTGAGAAGTCAGACTCCACACTCTCTTCTCTGGACTGGATTTCACGTCTGGCTGTGGACACCTGGTAACTTGGCTCTGGCCCCACCTTTAGTTCTGTAGAGTATCTTGAATTCTGGTAACTCATATTTTACTGATGGCTGCTTCATTGCCACTGTTTTGGAACCTGCATTCTACATCGTGTCATTCAAGTGAAACTGCCTTTCCTTAAATGAAACCCTAACTTCTCAGGAATTCATTCATCCTGAAAGTACTTGTTCAATGACTGCTTTTTACTAAAGCTATTGCCGTTTTTGGGGTGCTCCAATTCCAGGGAGGGAGGCAGTAAATCAATGAATTCAGGAGGTGAGCATTATATGATGATATCCTTTTCTTTAGGATTTATTTATTTATTTGAAAGGCACCATTACAGAGAGGCAGAGAGAGAGAGAGAGAGAGAGAGAGAGAGAGAGAGAATCTTCCAACTGCTAGTTCACTCCCCAGTTGGCCGCAACGGCTAGAGCTGAGCCCATCCGAAGACAGGAGCCAGGAGCTTCTTCCAGGTCTCCCACGCAGGTGCAGGGGCCCAAGGACTTGACCCATCTTCTACTGCTTTCCCAGGCCACATCAGAGAGCTGGATCGGAAGTGGAGCAGCTGGGTCTTGAACTTGCACCTGTATGGGATGCTGGCATTGCAGGCGGTGGCTTTACTCACTAAGCCACAGAGCCGCTCCAGTGATATTCTTTTAACATTTAGAAGAGCAGTGACCTCTGCCAGGGCAGGGCTTCTCTGGAGTGATATTTAGGTTGATTTGAAGGGAGAATTAGGATTGCAGCAGTTGGAGAAGATGTGGTTTTTCAAGTCAGATGAAATAATGTGCAAAAGTATGAGGTGAAAAGAATGTTGTTCCTTAGGTGTCTAAATAAGCAAGAGGAAGTGTCTCTTTATAGAAACCTTTCGCCTACTAAATGAAGGAGTACTTGAAATCCAGCATCAACAGCGACCACCTTAGGCACTGAGTATCAACAGCTGCTAACATCACAAGAGACAGATGCCTCCTGTGAAGTCAGCAAGCTTCTAGAGCCAACTACTATTTAAGCAGGAAATACAGAGGATGGGGAATATGCTAAATTACACTGTAAGGGTATAACTAACAAAATGGGGAGAGGGGTAGAGTTACAAAACAACGCAATTCTTTTAATAAATTAATAGCAAGAAGAAAAAAAGGAGAGAGACCTATAGGTTAAAAGATAGCCCTCTCCACCGGTGCTGTGGCATAGCGGGTAAAACCACCACCTGAAGTGCCGGCATCCCATATGGACGCTGGTTCAAGACCGGCTGCTCCACTTCTGATCTAGCTCTCTGCTATGGCCTGGGAAAGCAGTGGAAGATGGCCCAAGTCTTTGGGCCCCTGCACCCACATGGGACACCCAGGGGAGGCTCCTGGTTCCTTGCTCTGGATCAGCACAGCTCTGACTGTTGTAGCCAACTGGGGAGTGAACCAGAGGATGGAAGACCTTTTTTTCTCTCTCTGCCTCTCCTTCTCTCTGTATAACTCCAACTTTCAAATAAATAAATAAATAAATCTTCAAAAAAAAGATAGCTATCTCTATGCATGGGACTTATTTGGATCCCATTTTTTGAAACAGTTGGGAATTTGAATGCTGGATACTTGCTGTTAAAAGTGATCATTATTATTTTTGATGTAATGGTGTTATTGCAGGTTGTAATTACCTCCTTGTTGACTTGAGCCACATACTGAAATTTTATTGGATGAAATACTATGATGAGAAAATGTGCTTCTGTGTAGTAAGGAGGAAGAGTGGATGGGGATATAAATTACATGATTAGCTGTGAATTGATAATTATTGAAGCTGGGTTATGGGTATATGGAGGTTTATTTGATGGTATTCTATTTGATTTTTATGTATATTCAAAATTTCCTATAATAAAAGAAAATTTTTAGTGATTAATTTGAGTACTAATAGCTCCTTGTGGCTGAGGCACAGAGACACACAGGGAGCAGTAGGAAGTGGGGCCAGGAAGGAGGGCAGCGACAGCAGAGGTGGTTCTTTGGGCTATAAAGTTCTTTGCCTGCCACGTGCAGGCAGATGGGTTCAAACCACCACGGAGAGCTAGGGTTCTGTGGACGGGCTCTGGAACAACCACAAGGATGGAGGAGACGGCCGAACAGAGGGCACTCCAGGTCACCTATGTTTTTTAATATGAACAGCCTTGCTTCTAACTTTTATTACACTGGGTTTTGTGTAATATTCCATTAGAAAGCAGGATACTGAGGCTTTAAAAATTCCTCTGTAGTCACTGAGGGAACAGTTGAATATTCTGACGACTGTCAGCTGCGCTGTAGTGCACACCATTGGATCCATTGCAAAAATCAGCTGGGAGGCTATTGCAATGTTGCAGACAAATGGGAAATTTGTTTTGGGAGGAATTTATCCTAATGAAGATTTGGTCCAGGAGGCAAACACTTTATGATAACATTTGTCCTAGGGAGGACAGCAGATCGTGTGTGGACATATGCTCACTCCTCACAGCTACAAGCCAGTGCCCTCAGAGCACTCACTGGAGACTGGGCTAACCCCCAGCACCCTCCCCTCCTGTGCAGAGAATCAGAACTCCTGGCCCCCTTGCTGCAGTCTCCAGTGTGGTCTCCTGTGTGCCATGGCTGATGGTATTGGTGGTGGGGGATGATGCCAGCTGTGTGGGCTCAGAGTAACCGCTTCCCCTGGAGCTGCTCCTGTCTCAGCTGTAGCTGTGCACCACCGCATCTACTTGATGAAGTTTAACTTCTTAAAGCAGCTTCATCCGCAGACTGTAAGACCTCAGCAGTTACACCACTTTTTCTTTCCTTCACAACCTTAGAGGTTGTCCAAATAAGAACAAGAAGGAACTGCCCTTCCCTCTGATGAACCTCTCTGGGAGCTGATTTCTCCCTGACCCCTGTACCTTTAAAGCATGTGGACACACACCCATGCACCAAGTTGCCTATGTTTGATAGAAATAAGCGATTCACATTCTAGACCAGCTGGTGAAAACTGTTTAGGTAACTTCTTACGTCTCTACCCCCTGGTTTTCACTCCGCTGTCGTGTGTGTGTGTGTGTGTGTGTGTGTACTCTGTCTTTGCCTCTCTGATGCTTGAATGAAGCCTCCTTTGCTCTAACCACTGGTGTCCTTAAGACAGTTCTCAGCCTTCTTGAATTAGGGAACTCCTTGGCAATGAAATGATAGCTGTAGACCTCCAGAAAGTGCACATGCACGGTGTTTTGCCTGCATTTTGACTCTTAGATTTTTAAAGCTGTGGTTAATGCATCAGGAAGACTCGGCGGCACGGTGTTGCCAGATACCAATGCACAATTCTTGGTCTTATCCCAGATCTATTAAATCAGCATTTTTGGTGGTAGGATCAACGATTTAAACAATTTCCCTTGAATTTCTTAAGTACACAGAACTTTGAGAAACTTCTCTAAAGATCAACTTATCTTTGCAGTCTGTCTCCTCTTCCCCTCCCAGGCACTTAAATCTGGCTTCAAGAGTCTGGAGTCTTGCTCCTCATCCAAAGAGAACAACCACTTTCCTTCGGGCCTGAAAAGTGCAGCCCCTTGTCGGAGAAACGAGTCTGACAGTGGGTCGAGGTCTCGCCTCCAGGCGTAGTTCTGGATCCAGAGAGCCACCTCACGTCTCAGCCACGCTTCCCTCCTTTCTTCTGTTTATTTCCCTTCAATTTTTTCTGTGCTCATCCTTCCTCCTACCCAGACTGATGTCTGTGTCTCTGCATGTTTGCAGGAACATTATTCCTATGGGATAGTCACAAGGCCAGAGTTAGAGACCCCTGTAAGTCAGGTAGAGAAATATGGCAAAAAGCTTTGCAGAATGAAGCCTACATCTTAGCAGATTCAGCTCCTCTATTTGAGGTTCAGAACTAACAGTAGAGAAGGTTGTATTGGTTGACTTCTTTTAACTGATTCTTTTTTACTGGCGCTAACATTTTTAAACATGTAATAAATGAAAACTAGTTAGAAAGCGAGGGAAGTTATTTTTTTTTTTTTTCAAAAACACAAGATAAGTCAATTATAATCCTGGGTCCTGTGATTCAGACAACCACTCTTAAATTTTGGCATCTTTCCATCTGGTGTTTTCCATTTTTTTTAAAACAGCATAATAGAGATTATACACAGAATGCAGTTACTTGCTTTTCTTCTCTAACATTGGTTTATAACATTTCCCAATTCTTCAAAATCATATTTTTTTCATGGTAGCATATTTAATCAGATGGATATGCCATTATTTATTTAACGTTTTCTCAGTTGTCAGATACTCAAGTGTTATATCTGTGTATAGTTCTATAAATATGTGTAATAAACATCTTTGTGCCTAAATCTTTGTTTTCTGAGTTATTTCCTTAGAAGAACTGTTGGGTCAAAAATTATGAGAGACCATTACTGTGGCATAGTGGGTAAAGTTGCCACCTGCAGTGCCAGCATCCCATATTTGTGCTGGTTCGGGTCCTGTCTGCTCCACTTCCAATCCAGCTCTCTGCTATGGCCTGGGAAAGCAGTGGAAGACGGCCCAAGTCGTTGGGCCCCTGCACCAGTGTGGGAGACCTGGAAAAAGCTTCTGGCTCCTGGCTTCGGTTTGGCTCAGCTCTGGCTGCTGTGACCATCTGGGGAGTGAACCAGCATATGGAAGACTTTCTCTCTCTCTCTCCCTTTCAAATAAATAAATATAATCCAGAAAAATTTATCAACATTTAAAAGGTCTTGATATACAATACCAAACTATTTCCCAGAAAGATTAGATGAATGGGAATGTCCATCTTACCACACATAGAAGTTACCCTACATATTAAACATGCTTCAAAAGGGGCTGGTTCTTTGGCACAGTACGTTAATCCTCTGTTTGCAGTGCCGGCATCCCATATGGGCACTGGTTCTAGTCCCAGCTCCTCCTCTTCCGATCCAGCTCTCTGCTATGGCCTGGGAAAGCAGTAGAAGATGGCCCAAGTGCTTGGGCCTCTGCACCTACATGGGTGACCCAGAAGAAGCTCCTGGCTCCTGGCTTTGGATTGGTCCAGCTCCGGCCATTGCAGCCATTTGGGGAGTGAACCAGCAGATGGAAGACCTTTCTCTCTGTCTCTCCCTCTCTCTGTCTGCAACTCTACCTCTCATGGAAAAAAAAAAAAAAAAAAAAAAAAAAAAGCTTCCAAGAGGGCCAGGCATTTGAGACAGCATTTAAGATGATACTTGGGTCACCTGGATTTGAATTCTGGCTCCACTTCCAATTCTAGCTTCCTGCCAGTGAACACCTGGGAAACAGCAAGTGACGGTTCAAGTAGTTGGGTCCCTGTTGCCCAAATGGGAGATCAGGGTTAGGTTCCCATCTACTAGTGCCATGCCTGGTCTTGACCATTGCAGGCATCTGGGAAGTGAACCAGGGGATGGGCTCTGTCTGTCTCTGTTTCTTTCTGCCTGTCAATTTTTTTTAAAGATTTATTTATTTATTTGAAAGGCAGAGTTACAGAGAGAGGCAGAGAGAGAGAGAGAGAGAGAGAGAGGTCTTCTATCCACTGGTTCACTTTCAAATGGCTGCAGCGGCCAGAGCTGCGCTGATCTGAACCCAGGATCCAGGAGCTTCTTCTGGGTCTCCCACACTGGTGCAGGGGCCCAAAGACTTGGGCCATCTTCTACTGCTTTCCCAGGCCACAACAGAGAGCTGGATTGGAAGTGGAGCAGCCGGGACTCAAACCGGTGCCCATATGGGATGCCGGCATTGCAGGCGGCGGCTTTACCTGCTACACTACAGTGCTGGCCCTGATATATGTAATTTTTTAATAAAAGGAAGAATCTTTAAAAAGTGCTTCAAAGAATTTGCGTAAGAACATGATACTGCAGTGAAAGGTGGGTCTAGAATATTGAGAAGAGAGCTTACCGGGGAACAACTTCTCCCCTTTGAGGAGGGGCTCTGAGGAATCCCAGACGCATCACACTTCATTGCTGGGCCATATTCTCTCAGTCATTCAGACTTGAGCAGCAGCTGTGGTGGAGATCTGAACTCAGCTCCAGCCTGGTCTGCCATTGCTGTGCTTAGCTCTCTAGAGACCTGCCTCCGTCATTCCTCCCACTGTGGCTACTGTTTGTTCTTCAGCCCCATTCACTGCTAAGACTCCTGCTGTTCCCTTCTTCCCCTACTGTTCCTGCCTCCAAACAGGACGTTTTCCTCTCTGGATCAGTAGAAGTCTGTGTTGGCCAGCTCTGGCACCTCCGCTCTTAATTCTCCTCCCCCTCGCTTGCCCTGCCTCCACTCCAACTTTCTTTGAATTTCATATGGTTTCTTCCGTCCAAACAGGCATCTCCAGACAACACAGGTCTTTCAACTTTCTCCTGCCCCGAATGAGCTTCTGCCAGCCCTAGTACCCCTCAACCTCACTGCAGCAGTTGGATTGGTTTTTGTTAACTGTCCTGTTCATCATTGTTCTTCTAAGGAGATTTTATGTAAATAAGAGTCCAGTGTTCAAGTAAGCCTAGATTTCCTGAGGTGAATTTGCATGTGAGGCACTTTTTGCTCCCTACATCACAACATAATAAATGAATACAGTTCTCTGAAATTTCCCGGGGTGAAACCCTGAACTATGGATAGTTTGGATATTATCTTCTGACACAGGCACAAATGCTTGAGTGCTGGTCCATTGCTTTAATTAGTTGCTTGAACACAGTTGAATCTGCATAATATTGGGATCCCAGTTTCCTCCTCTATAAAACGTGTCATTTGAATATGGCTCTATTTAGGTTCTTGTCAGCTCTGAAAGTATCGGATCTGGGAGGTAAAAGAGGAAAAAAAAATCAGGGACATGGACAACTACGAATAAAGGTAAACTTATTGGGGATGAATGGAGCAATTATAAATCAAAAAGTTAAACAGAGTAGCACAGAACTATATTCTGTACATAAGACTGATAAAGTATCACAAATCAATGAGAGAAATGTTAACAAATGGTGGTGGGATGATAGATTTAATTAGATAATAATATTTCTAGTTTTCTTTCCCTTTTTACTACACACTGCATTGTTTTAGATTAAAATTTTACACAGAAAAGGGAAAAAATGGGGGCCAGCCTGTGGCAGAGCAGGTTAAGCTGTTGCTTGTAACATGAGCATCCAATGTCAGGGCACTGGTTTGAGTCCCAGCTACTGCTTAATGTGCCTGAAAAAGCAGCAGAAGATGGCCCAAGTACTTGGGTCCCTGCTTCCCATGTAGGAAACCAGATGGAGTTCCTGGCTCTTGGTTTTGGGCTGGCGCAGACTCAGCCATTGCAGTTATGTGGAGAGTGAACTAGCAAATGAAGGCGTTTCTCTCTCTCTCTGCCTGTCAAATAAGTAAATAAATAAATTTTTAAATGGGAAAATTTAATTTTTTTGGAAAAAGAGCTTGCAAACTTAAACAGACTATTTTTAGAGCACTTATAGAAAAGTTGGTGGAGAGTACTCATATCCAAGTTTTCCTTACTATTAAGTTAGCATCTTGTATTAGTATAATAATTTGTTAAAATTGATGAGGCATTATTGATATATTACTAACAAAAGGTCGGTTTGCATTAGAATTCAATCTGTGCTGTCCATTCTATAGGTTTTGACAAATATATAGATAATGACATGTTTCAATTTAGGATTTTTAACATGGAGAGCACCTCATCAATGATTAGGAGAGACATAGATTGAAATAAACATTTTATTACTTACAGATCTTTGAGGGTACATGGCAAACCTGGAGGCACCACACCTCCTCCCACAAAAGTCAGGAAGTGCATAGATATATAGAGAGGGGTGGAGACAGCAAGCTCCCATTCATTGGTTTAGTCCTCAAATGCTTGCGAGACAGGAACTCCATCTAGATCTCCCATATAGTGGCAGAGACCCAACCAATTGAGCTACCATCTGCTACCTCCCAGGATGCACATTTGTAGGAAGCTAGAATTAGGAGTGGAGCTGGGACATGAACTCAGGCACTCCAGTATGGGATGTGGGCATACCAAGTGATGTGTTAACCACTGGGCCAATACTTGCCCTCCACGGGGAGTTTTAATTGGTGGGCTTAGAGCAAGCAAGATTGAGTTCCAGGAGTTCATGCTGCAGATGAGGGGTTTATTTCATCACATCTACAAAGCCCGTGTGGGATGTGAGGGTCAGAAGGGTGTAATAGGCTGTGTGTAGCTATTCTATAGGGAAGTGGCCACTGGAGACAGCATGACCTCATTGAAGAACTGGGAGAAGGTGTAGAGCTAGACACCTTGTTAAGACAGACGGAGTCCTGCTTCTGGTAAGCAAAAGTCAGAATGGATGCTGAGGTAAATAAATAACATGATGAGGATTCAGCTCGTGTATCCGTTATTACAGTCATCAGATTCGCTTCACCGCTCTGAAATCCCTTCTGCTCCACCTGTTCCTTCCTTCCTCTCCCCAGATCCCTGGCACCCACTGATCTTTTTGTTATTGCCATGGATTTGCCTTTTCCAGATTTATCATTAAAACCATACAGCATGCATAACCTTTTCAAGTTGACATCCTTCACTTAACAATTTGCAGTTAAAGTTCCTTCCTGTTGTTTTGCAGTTTGGTAGCTAACTTCTTTTTATGGCTGAATGCTATCCTCTTGTAGGGCTGTGCCACAGTTTGTTTATCCATCTGTCTAGGTAAATAAAATGAAGAATATCTTGAGGGGCTGGTGCTGTGGCGTAGCAGATAAAGCCGCTGCCTGCAGTGCTGGCATCCCATATGGGCACGGGTTTGAATCCTGGCTCCTCCACTTCCAATCCAGATCTCTGCTATGGCTTGGGAAAGCAGTAGAAGATGGCCCAAGTCGTTGGGCCCCTGCACTCATGTGGGAGACTGGGAAGAAGCTCCTGGCTCCTGGCTCCTGGCTTTGGATAGGCCCAGCACCGGCTGTTGCTGCCATTTGGAGAGTGAACCAGCAGATGGGGGATCTCTCTCTTTCTCTGCCTCTGCCTCTCTGTAACTCTGCCTGTCAAATAAATAAATAAATCTTAAAAAATATCTTGGTTGCTTCCACATTTTTAACAATTTTGAATAAAGATAAACATTTGTGTATAGGTTTTTGTGTGGATATACGTTTTCATTTTTTTTAAATCAAGTAGATTTTTAAGGTTTATTTATTTATTTGAAAGGCAGCGTTACAGAAAGAGAGAGAGCAAGAGAAAGATATCTTTCATCTGCTGGTTCACTTCCCAAATGCCTGCAATGGTCGTGGCTGGGCCAGTTCAAAGAAGGCAGGAGCCTGGAACTTCATCCTGGTCTCCCATGTGAGTAGCAGGGGCCAAAATACTTGGGCCACCTTCCGCTGCTTTTCACAGGCACATCAGCAGAAAGCTGGACCAGAAATAGAGCAAGTGGGACTCAAATTGGCAATCCGATGTGGGTTGCCAGCATTGCAGGTCATGGCTTAACCCATTGCACCACAACACTGGCCCCTGGATATAACTTTTCAGTTAATTTGGGTAAATGCCAAGGAGCACAGCTGTTGGATCACGTGGTAAATCTGTGTTTAGTTTTCTAGGCAACTGCAAAACTGCTTTCCAAAGTGTCCATGCCATTTTGCATTCCACCAGCAAGGAGCGAGAGTTCCTGTTGCTCCACATTCTCGTCAGCATTGGTTGCCATCAGTGTTTTGGATTTTAGCCATTTTAGTGGGCACGTAGTGGTAGCTCATTGTTTTAATTTGCAACTCTCTAATGATGTATGATATTGGACATTTTTTCATATGCTTATTTGCTATCTATATCTTCTTTGATGAGATGTCTGTTGAGACCCTGTGCCTAGTTGTTTTTTCTTAAATATATTCCCATTTTGTGTGTTTTTTTTTTAAAGATTTATTTATTTACTTGAAGGCAGAGTTACAGAGAGGCAGAGAGAGAGAGAGAGAGAGAGAGAGAGAAAGAGAAAGAGAGAGGTCTTCCATCTGCTGGTTCACTCCCCAGATGGCTGCAATGACTGGAGCTGCGCCAATCCAAAGCCAGGAGCCAGGAGCTTCCTCCTGGTCTCCCACATGGGTGCAGGGGCCCAAGCACTTGGGTCATCTTCTGCTGTTTTCCCAGGCCATAGCAGAGAGCTGGATTGGAAGTGGAACATCCAAAACTCGAACCGGTGCCCACATGGGATGCCGGCACTGCAGGTGACAGCTCTACCCGCTATACCACAGTGCTGGCCCCTCCCCAGTTTTCAATTGGGTTGTTTTTCCCTTAGATTTTTACAGGTTCTTTGTATATGTCGAGCACTAATCCTTTATCAGATAAGTATTTTTGCATATATTTTCTTCTAGTCTGTAGTTAAATTAATTTATAAGCTTTAAATAATAGAATAAATTTTTTAAATAATAGAATTTTTAAATAATAGAATAAATCAATAAGTAAAAGATACATTAGAATACATATAAATTTAGAAGTTTTCTTGGGGTGGGCATTTGTCTTAGCAGTTAAGACATCTGCGTCCTACATTGGACTGCCTGAGTTTAATTCTTGGCTCTGACTTCTAAATCCATCTGCTCATACAAATCCTGGGAAGCAGTGGTGATGGCCCGAGTGTCTGAACTCCTGCTTCTCATGTGGGATATCTGAATGGAGTTCCTGACTCCTAGTTTTGGTCCCAACCTGGTGGGTCTTTGGGGCATATAGGAATTGAACCAGCAGAAGGATGTTCTAACTATCTCTTTTTTTCTCTTAGCATCTCAAATGAATAAAACTAAAAAAGCTGTTACATTAATAACCAAAATGAAATGACAGGCAAAAAGTGGCAAAAATATTTGCAGCAAATGCGACAGATTGTTAAGGTATTCATTATATGAAAAACTCATACATATGAGTATGGTCACAGTCCTTAAACAGGTAAACCATAAGGCAGGCTATGAGGGATTGGTGTTGTGGCACTGCTTCAGGTCCCAGCTGCTACACTTCTTTTTTTTTTTTTTTTTTTATTTTTGACAGGCAGAGTGGACAGTGAGAGAGAGAGACAGAGAGAAAGGTCTTCCTTTGCCGTTGGTTCACCCTCCAATGGCTGCTGCGGCCGGCGCGCTGCGGCCGGCGCACCGCGCTGATCCGATGGCAGGAGCCAGGAGCCAGGTGCTTTTCCTGGTCTCCCATGGGGTGCAGGGCCCAAGCACCTGGGCCATCCTCCACTGCACTCCCTGGCCACAGCAGAGGGCTGGCTTGGAAGAGGGGCAACCGGGACAGAATCCGGCGCCCCGACCGGGACTAGAACCCGGTGTGCCGGCGCCGCTAGGTGGAGGATTAGCCTAGTGAGCCGCGGCGCCGGCCTCCAGCTGCTACACTTCTGACCCAGCTCCCTGCTAATGGCCTAGGAAAAGCAATGGAAGATGGCCTGAGTGCTTGGGCCCCTGCTGCCCACATGGTTGAGACCCGGATGAGGATGCAGCCTGGCCCAGCCTGGACCATTGGAGCTGTCTGGGGAGTGTGGAAGATGGAAGATGGATGGATGGAAGATCTCAGTTTCTCCTTCTCTTTCTCTGTAACTCTTTCAAGTACATCTTTAAAAACAGAAAAAGGAGAGTCAGTGAGATCTTCCATCTGCTTGTTCACTCCCCAAATGTCTGCAACTCAGGAGCTGGGAACTCCGCCTGGGCAGGCATCAGCATGGAGCTGGATCAGAAGCAGAGGAGCTGGGACTGGCACAGGCACTCCAGTATGGGATGTGGGCATCCCAGGCAGTGAGTGACTGAACCCCTGAGCCAAACAGCCGCCCCTCCATCATCTGTTTGAAGTGCCTTCATAAATAAAAAAAGACCATTAAAGATGACAAAGAACTGAAACCAGGCAGTAAATGAACCAAATTCGATGAATGTATCCATTTCTAATGATTAAATTGTGATTGGATAGACCAAAGACCATGATAAAAATAGACTATTATCAATGGCTTGATCATTTTTGTTTAGATATTATGGGATGAGGGGTTATATTCTGAATGGTATTCAGACCATCTTGCCTTATATAAAACGTAATGCTTTCCTAGAAACATTTTGGCTAGTGGAATGCCTGAGATTTAACTTTATTTTTTAAAAATATTTACTTATTTATTTGAAAGGCAGAGTTACAGAGAGGCAGAGGCAGACAGAGAGAAAGAGAGAGAGAGGTCTTCCATCTGCTGGTTCACTTCCCAAATGGCCATAATGTCTGGAGCTGTGCCGATTCAAAGCCAGGAGCCAGGAGCTTCTTCTGGGTCTTCCACGTGGGTACAGGGGCCCAAGGTCTTGGGCCATCTTCTACTGCTTTCCCAGGCCATCACAGAGAGCTGGATTGGAAGTGGAGCAGCCGGGACTCGAACCGGCACCCATATTGGGATGCTGGCGCTGTAGGCGGTGGCTTTACCTGCTATGCCACAGTGTTGGCCCCAAAATTTAATTTCATATTTAGATGTTTTATTTGGTGGGAGAAGCAAAAAGAAAGAAAGAGGGAAGGAGATTCAATCTAGAAAGCAAAAAAATCAATTATAAAGTCTCATACATAATATAAATATATAATCTGGTTTTACATCTGAATGTCATGCATTGTACACATGAATATTTTAAACTATTAAAAATAGATTATACTTTAAATATTGACAATCAAATTTAATTGTCTAGTAAATTGCAACTTAAAATCCTCATTCATTTGGTTTACTTGAAATAATATTTGGTAGAGAAATACCTAATTTTGATGTTGGATTGAAAGATCTGTTCATCATAACTATGCAAATGACAGAGCAGGAGATTGTGTAACTGTGAAAACTTGTCTTCAATGCTCTTGAAAATTTGTAGAGGAAACATTTAAACACTGTCTTTCTCCCTTGATAAGGGAGTCAGTTACAAGCTAAATCCCTGCAAACAGCCTGGTGGACTGTGAACTTCCCTGTTCAAAATATTAACTGATGCTGATTCTCAGCCCACTCAGAATGGGTTGCTAATCTAAGTTCCCAAACTCACCTGGGCAAGAAGAATGACTTTTTTCCCTTGGCAAGTTCTTTCTCTAACTCCTCATCTGTCACTGGGCAAAAGCATTCTCCCTGTGGATTCAGAGCCATCTCCTTCTTCCCAACACACATCTTCTTTTTCTAAGGGCTTACAGAGTTCCAAGGTGTAAAGACGGGACAGATGCGGACACTGCCTGGTCCTGCGTCATGGCCTTTGCTGGCATTTACTGTAGCATCTTTATTCCCATTTGAACTCCT
The DNA here is from genome assembly GCF_964237555.1 of Oryctolagus cuniculus. NCBI lineage: Eukaryota > Metazoa > Chordata > Mammalia > Lagomorpha > Leporidae > Oryctolagus > Oryctolagus cuniculus. The sequence goes on along the minus strand of NC_091432.1, from coordinate 14,325,239 downwards.
CTTGCTGGCTCAAATCATAGTCCATAAAGGAAAACCTCTCTAGATCCTCTGCTATCCTGCCTTCCCTCTCAAAGGGCCCTGGGCACACTCATCCACTCTCCCACACCACCCTGTGTTGTCACAGGCCCACTCTGCCTGTGCTGACACACAGCCAAGGCTTCTACGTGGCTCCTATACTTCAAGAGAGACAGAAACTCTACTGAGTGGGCCACACGGTTCCTCCCCAGGGATTCACCAGCCTGGAAGCTCACTTCTCTGGCTTTCTTCACTGCACAAACCTAGGGAATTTAGTCTTTGAAAGGAAGACGCTGGAAAGCTGGCTCCGAAAGATCACATATTCTTATGTGCCTGTGGTTAAGGCATGGGTTTATGCCCTGGGTTATTGATGCTTCTAACTTTTGAAGTTCAAAAGCTTTTTAATCACAAAGGTTTTATCTGTGCCTTGAATTTCCAAAAACATATTTTAAACTCAAAGGCCAGGGATTGACTTTTTTGGTATCTGCACTATGCTGCAACAAATCTACCCCAGGGCAAAGCTGCCAAGAGGTCAAGTTTGAATGGGGAAGGACCATGGGTAAAAATATTTTGTTGTTAATCAGGAAAAAAAATCACAAATCAAAATAACATTCACCTAGTCATGAAGATCCACTCATTTACTCATCTCTGCACCTGACTTTTTAGCCGCAAGCTTTGGCAGTATATTTATAATATTTTGTACATGTGTTTTAAATTTTGTTGTTTTCCTTTATAATTGAACACAGTTGTCGTACTTGCTTGTTAGATTCAATAAGCTTCGAATTCAATGTTGTTGGCATACTAAATAATATATTCCTTTGTCTCAATTATAAAACCATTAACATCAGCTCTTTATTTTTCCATGTTCCACTATAGTTTTATAAATAGGGCAAATATGTAATAAAACAATCAAGGAATTGCACAAACATTGCCATATTTAGATGACAACATTGCTAAAATGAAACTGTTGGTTGGCAGACGGCAGTATCATAAGGTGACTAGAAATAAGTTAGCTACTAAAACAGGAAAGTAAAAATTTGGAATGGAAAGGAAGTTTAGATGTATTGACATGTAAAATATGAAAATGCCAGTCATACACAAGTTAAGGATTACCCGTATTTTGATTCATTAATTTAAAACAATTTATTTACTTATTTGACGGAGAGAGACAGGAAGAGAGAGCTCCCCAAATATCTATAATTGCTGCTGGGGTTAGGCTGGGACCAAAGCCGGGCACCAGGAACTCACTCGGCAGGAACCCAACTGCCTGCACTCTCACCGCTGCCTCTGCGTTCTGCGCTAGCAGGCAGCTGGAGCTGGAGCTGGGAATCCAACCCGAGCTCTCCAACGTGGGAGGCCCGTGGGCTCCTGGCTGTGGCCTGGCTCGGCCCCGGCCGTTTCCGCCACTTGGGGGGTGGAGGACCGCTCTCAGGCTGTCTCTCCCTCTCTGTAACTCTGGCTTTCAAATAAATAAATAAATCTTAAAAAAAAAAAATCAGGGTCATCATGGGGGGATTAAAGCTTTTATTTATTTATTTATTTATTGGCAGGCAGAGTGGACAGAGAGAGAGAGAGACAGAGAGAAAGGTCTTCCTTTGCTGTTGGTTCACCCTCCAATGGCCGCCGCGGCCGGCGCACCGCGCTGATCTGATGGCAGGAGCCAGGTGCTTCTCCTGGTCTCCCATGGGGTGCAGGGCCCAAGCACTTGGGCCATCCTCCATTGCCTTCCCGGGCCACAGCAGAGAGCTGTCCTGGAAGAGGGGCAACCGGGACAGAATCCAGCGCCCCGACCAGGACTATAACCCGATGTGCCGGCGCCGCAAGGCGGAGGATTAGCCTAGTGAGCCGCGGCGCCGGCCCAAAGCTCTTTTAAGAAGTGAAACCAAAGAGCTTGTATTCTCTCTCTACCAAATGAGAACAGAAGAAGAGACAAGGAAGAAGTGACCCCTCACAAAGATGCAGTGTGCTGCCATGCGGTGTTGCTCGGGATCTGGTTCCGGAACGAGGAGATAGTGAGTTTCTGTTCAAGCTGCCCAGAACCATCCGCTCTGCTTCCAATTCGGCTTCCTGACAATGTGCCTGGCAAGGCAGCTGGTGATGTCCCGAGTAATTGAGTCCTCGCCACCGATGTGGGAAACTAAGATGGAGTTTCTGGCTCCTGGCTTCAGCCCGGCCGAGACCTGGCTGTTGTGGGCATTTGGGGAGTGGACCAGTGGATGGAAGATCTGCCCTTGTCTCTTTCTCTGCCTTTCAAATGACATGCAAGTACATGAACAAACATTTTCTAAAGTTCATAGAAAAATGGAACTAAAAATGTTTATTTTGATGCTAAAAATGCAAATCCATCACAGTTTTCTTCATAATATGCATTTTCACAAACTTTAAAAAATATTTATTTTTCTTTTACTTGAAAGGAGGGAGAAGGAGGGGAGAGTGAGAGAGAGAAATTCTCCATCTGTGAGCCCACTCCCAAATGCCTGCAATAGCCAGAGCTGGACAAGGCTGAATAGAGGAACCAGGAACCGCACCCAGGTCTCCCACATGTGGGTCTCAAACACTTCAGAGTCATCAGCTCTGCCTCCCTCGGTGTGCATCAGAAGGAAAGTGGACTGCAACTGTAGTAGCTGGGGCTCGAACCAGGGACTCCAGTATGGAGTGCAGGCATACCAAGTGGTGACTTAACCGCTGTACCCAAGGCCCACCCCTAACTGGGAATTTTTAGATGTTACATGTTCACTGCCTTATCTCTGAGAAGGGCTGTGCCTCACTAAGAACAATTGAGAAAGGTCACAGCCTGTCAATGACATCCGCTTTCTCCAAGCAGGGAATTTTGTCATTCAGAGTTTGCTCCAGAGACTTTCACATGCTGCAAGGTGCTTTCCCAGGGTTCCTCCAGGATAGAAACCTCACTTAGTTTGGGAGGAGAGGGATTGCTTTAATGGGGAAGTGATATTTCAGTTACAACCTAAATGATGAGCATGGTTTAGGAGGGCGGCGTTCCAGGCGAGGAACAAGCCTATATGGAGCCCTTGAGGCTCAGGCAAACCTGAGTGAGGGGAATTCTAGAAACCGAAAAGTCTTTGCTGGATGTGCAGAGAGCGAGAAGAGGGGTGCCAGATGAGCCTGGAAATGTAGGCAAGAGGGAGCTCTGTATAGCCTTTTTTTTTTTTTTTTTTGACAGGCAGAGTGGACAGTGAGAGAGAGAGACAGAGAGAATGTATAGCCTTTTTTTTAAAAAAAATTATTATTTTTTATTAATTTGAAAGAATTACAGAGAGAGAGGGAGAGACAGATCTTCCACCTGCTGATTTACTCCCCAAATGGCTGCAACAGCCAAGACTGGGCTGGACCAAATCCAGGAGCCAGGAGCCAGGAGCCAGGAACCAGGAGCTTCTTATGGGACTCCTATGTGGGTTCAGGGGCACAAGGGCTTGGACCTCCTCTGCTACTTTCCCAGGCACATTGGTAGGGAGCTGGATTGGAAGTGGAGCAGCTAGGACTCAAACAAGCGCCCATATGGGATGCTGGCACTGCAAGGTGGAAGCTCAACCGGCTATGCCACAGCGCTGGCTCCTGCAGCCTTTTGACAGCATTGTGCATTTAGGATTCAGGCCAGGTCTAGAATACAAAGGATACAGATGAAGAGATGCCCAGGCAATGCATGTGGGAAGGGGCATGGGTCTTCCCTGCTTGCATGCTGCCTCCAGGAACTTTCACATTCAAATAACCAGAGCTCCCTCATTGAGTACTTTCTACAAGGGGCTGGCGCTGTGGAGTAGCAGGTAAAGCAGTGCCAGAATCCCACGAGTGCCGATTCAAGTCCCGGCTGCTCCACTTCCAATCCAACTCTCTGCTATGGAGTGGGAAAGCAGTAGAAGATGGCCCAAGTCCTTGGGCCCCTGCACCTACAAGTGAGACCTGAAAGAAGCTCCTGGCTCATGGCCATTGCAGCCAACTGGGGAATGAACCAGCAGATGGAAGACCTCTCTCTCCCTCTCTCTGCCTCTGCCTCTCTGTAACTCTACCTTCACACATTCTCTGGGTCTTGCTTATTTTACCCAGTCTTAATCATGTGTTTAAGAGACACATTCCTGGCTGGCGCCGCGGCTCAATAGGCTAATCCTCCACCTAGTGGTGCTGGCACACCGGGTTCTAGTCCCGGTCAGGGCGCCGGATTCTTTCCTGGTTGCCCCTCTTCCAGGACAGCTCTCTGCTGTGGCCAGGGAGTGCAGTGGAGGATGGCCCAAGTGCTTGGGCCCTGCACCCCATGGGAGACCAGGAGAAGCACCTGGCTCCTGCCATCGGATCAGCGCGGTGCGCAGGCTGCAGCGCGCCAGCCGTGGCGGCCATTGGAGGGTGAACCAACGGAAAAAGGAAGACCTTTCTCTCTGTCTCTCTCTCTCTCACTATCCACTCTGCCTGTCAAAAAAAAAAAAAAAAAAAAAAAAAAAAGAGAGAGAGAGAGACACAATCCTGTTCTGTAGGTTACACAACTGTATTTGATTTATTTATCTTTGCAATTGTTTGGTTCCTAATATATAAATATGCCCTATTTTTTTCCACCCATGTCTACTGTTGATGGAAAGTTGTGTGGCTTTCACATTTTGTTTTTTTAAAAAAGATTTATTTACTTATTTAAAAGAGTTACAGAGAGAAGAGAAGAGACAGAGATCTTCATGCATTGGTTCACTCCCTAAGTGGCTGCAATGTCAAGGGCTGGGTGAGGCTTAAGCCAGGAGCCAGGAGCTTTATCCGGGTCTCCCATGTGGATGCAGGGCCCTGGTACTTGGACAGTCTTCTGCTGTTTTCCCAGGCACATTAGCAGCGAGCTCAATTAGAAGTAGAGCAGCTGGAACTCGGACCAGCGCCCATGTGGGATGCCTGTGTGGCAGGCAGTGGCTTTACCGGCTATGGCTCAGTGCTGGCCCTGCTTTCACTTTTAAAGAACTGATTTACTTACTTATTTCAGATGGACAGAGAGACAGAGGAAGAGTTGGGGAGAGAGAGAGAGGGAGAGAACGAACAAGTGCTCCCACTCACTGGTTCACTTCTTAAATGCTTGCAATGACCAGGGCTGGGTCTGGGCTGAAGCCATGCTCCAGGAACTCAATACAGGTCTTTCATGTGGGTGGCAGGAACTGAATCACTGGTACCATTACCACTTTCTCTCTGGATTTGCATTAGAAACCTGGAATTGTAGTGGAACCAGGAGTCAAATCCAGGCACTGCAATATGCGACATGGGTGTCCCAACTGGCAGCTTAACCATTAGGCCAAATGCCTGCCCCTGCTTTTGCTTTTTTGCTATGATAAACAATGCTGTTACAAACATTTCTATTACATGTTTCATTATGCAGATTGCAAGAATTTCTCTAGATTATAAGCCTATTAATAGAACTTATAGGCAATAGTGTACATATACTTTTTAATTTGATGCTAACTTTTTGTTGAAATTGGTGGGTTTAATTTGAGCAGTGCCATTCTGCATCTTTACTAAAGCTTGGATTATCTGATATATGTATGTATATGCATATACATGTATGTGTGTGTGTGTGTGTGTGTGTATTTGTTGATTTGGCAGAGAATGAGTATGAGCTGAAAACTCAACTTGTAAGAAGTTGAGGGGGCTGACGCTGTGGCACAGTAGGTTAAAGCCCCGGTCTGCAGCACCAGCATCCCATATGGGCACCGGTTTGAGTCCTGGCTGCTTCACTTCTGATCCATCTCTCTGCCATGGCCTGGGAGAGCAGTGGAGGATGGCCCAATCCTTGGCCCCTGTGCCTGCATGGAAGACCTGGAGGAGGCTCCTGGCTTCTGGCTTTAGATCGGCGCAGCTCCAGCCATTGTGGCCATTTGGGGAGTGAACCAGCGGATGGAAGACCTCTCTCTGCCTCTGTCTCTCTGTAACTCTGCCTTTCAAATAAAAAAAATAAATCTTAAAAAAAGTTGAGAACTTACTGGATTTTATTGTCTTTGTCACTAAAAACAGGGTAACAATCTATATACCTTGCAAAGTATTGTCCTCCAGAGGGAAGGGCCCATGACACTGTCAAAATGACATTTACTTAGCTTACTTTTGTTTATTTATTTTTGAAGATATATTTATTTGAAAATCAGAGTTGTACAGAGAGAGAAAGAGAGGCATGTGGATTCAGGGCCCCAAGGACTTGGGCCATCCTACAGTGCCTTCCCAGGCACATCAGCAGGGAGTTGCATTGGAAGTAGAATAGCTGGGACTCAAACCAGTGCCCACATGGGATTCCAGTGCCGTAGGCTGTGGCTTAACCCGCTGCACCACAGCGCGGGCCCCTTAGCTTACTTTTAGATGTCACTTTGACCAGTGTTGCTCTTGGAGGTAAGTCACTGAGGCATGCATCTTCAAGTGGTGCAGTGATCAGTGGAGAGAGGACAGCAGCTTTCAGAGAGCAACCGGAAAGAGGGAGAAAGCTGTTTCAGTTGGGGAGGGAAACACAGAAGGAAAGAAAGAAAGAGACGTAAGGTTTATTGTTCAAAGTTGTTAATGTTACATATTTAAAAAAAGATTTATTTGTTTATTGGGAAGGCAGAGGGACACACACACACACATACACACAGAGAGAGAGAGAGAGAGAGAGAGAGAGAGAGATCCTCCATCTGCTGGTTCACTCTTCAAATGGCTGAAATAGCTGAGGCTGAGCCAGGAGCCAGGAACTCTGTTCAGGTCTCCCACCTGGGTGACAGGGGTCCAAGTACCCGGGTCATCCTCTGCTGCCTTCCCAGGCATGTTAGCAGGGAGTTGGATCAGAAGTGTAGCAGTCAGGACTTGAATCTGCTCCAATATGGGATGCTGGTGTTGCAAGCAGCAGACTTACCCTCTGTGCCACAATGCTATCCTGTAACATAATTTACATAAATATATTTATTCATTTATTTTCACTTTACTTGAAAAGCAGAGACAGATCTTCCAATCACTGGCTTACTCCCCAAATCCTTGCAACAGTCCAGGCTGGGCCAGGCTGAAGTCAGGAACCCAGAGCTCAATCCAGGTCTCTAATGTAGTCAGCAGGGACTCAAGTACTTGAGCTATAATTTGCTACCTCCCAGAGTGCGCATTAGTAGGAAGCTGGATTGGAAGTGGGAGAGCCAGGACTCTAACCAGGCATTCAGATATGAGATACTGACGCCCTAAGTGGCATCTCACCCACTGTGCCCAAGTTTGTCCCTGTTAAGCAACTTTTTTTAAAAAAGATTTTTATTTATTTATTTTTAAAGATTTTTATTTATTTATTTGAGAGGTAGAGTTACAGAGAGAAAAGTTTTCCATCCGCTGGTTCACTCCCCAAATGACCATGACGGCTGGAGCTGAGCCGATCTGAAGCCAGGAGCCAGCAGCTTCTTTCAGGTCTCTCACACAGGGTGCAGGGGACCAAGCGCTTGGGTCATCTGCTACTGCTTTCCCAGGCCATAGCAGAGAGCTGCATTGGAAGTGGAACAGCTGAGACTCAAATCAGCGCTCACATGGGATGCCGGCACCACAGGCCCAGGATTAACCCACTGCGCAGCGCCGGCCCCCGTTAAGCAACTTCAACAGTTTCAACAAGCAAACCCCAAAATTTCAGTAGCTTAACGAAATTTCTTCATCTGGCAGCAGAAGGGATTGAGGGTCTAGGCGTCCTAATACCAACCTACTTCCACAAGTCGGTGTCTTGAAAAGACTTCTCTCTTCTGATCACATCCTGGAAGGGAAGCCACAGACGATTGGTGTTAACTTGTCTATCATGAAGAGTCAAAGTCAGGGGGCCAGCACTGTGGCATAGTGGGTTAAGCCACTGCCTGCAATGCTGGCATGCCATATGGGCGCTGGTTTGAGTCCTGGCTGCTCCTCTTCTGATCCAGCTCTCTGCTATGGCCTGGGAAAGCAGCAGAAGATGGCCCAAGTCCTTGGGCCCCTGCACCCGCATGGCAGACCTGGAAGAAACTACTGGCTCCTGGCTTCGGATCAGAAAGTATCTGTTCAATATTTGAATGGCTGAGGTAGATAGCAACTGATAGTTAATTAAATAGCATTGTACAGTGCAGCCACCTCACATACCTGTTTCACTTTGATTTTTTTCTGACTTCCATGTAATCAAGATGCATTCCTGTTTTGTGGTTTATTATTCTCTCTCTCTTTAATATTTATTTAATTGAAAGTCATAGTTACACAGAGAGAGAAGGAGAGGCAGAGAGAGAGAGAGAGAGAGAGGTCTTTCAACTGCTGGTTCACTCCCCAGTTGGCCGCACGGTTGGAGCTGTGCTGATCTGAAGCCAGGAGCTTCTTCTGGGTCTCCCACATGGGTGCAGGGGCCCAAGGACTTAGGCCATCTTCTACTGCTTTTCCAGGCCACCGAAGAGAACTGGATTGGAAGTGGAGCAGCCAGGACTCGAACCAGCACTCATATGGGATGTGGCACTGCAGGTGGCGGCTTTAACCCACTATGCCACTGCATTGGCCCCTTTTAATTTTCTCTTTGGGAGTATCTCTCTCTGTGTGTGTGTGTGTGTGTGTGTGTGTCTCACATTATCTGGTTTAAATTTAGAAAAATCATTTTTAGTAAGTTTCACTATGTTGTACATTAGTAACCTTCAACTTCAGGTAACCATCAGCAACCTTCAACCCTGGCTTCAGGGTTAGTTTTACTGCTTGCACTGACACCATGCAACTTGAGTGTCTGATTCAAAAGATACTTGGCAGAGATAGGTCAGCCCAGGCAAGGAGTGTCAGTGCTTATGTACCTGGGAAGGCAATGGATGTTGGCCCAGGTACTTGGGCCTCTGTCACCCATGCAGGAGACCCTGAGTTCCAGTCTCCTGGCTTAGGCCTGGTCCAACCCTGGCTTTTGCAGTCATTTGAGAAATGAACAAATGAGTAGAAGATCTCTCTCACTCTTTGTCTCTTCCTCTCTGTTATTCTGCCTTTCAAATAATACAAAACAGGGGCCGGTGCCGTGGCTCACTTGGTTAATCCTCTGCCTGCGGCGGCAGCATCCCATATGGGCTCCAGGTTCTAGTCCCAGTTGCTCCTCTTCCAGTCCAGCTCTCTGCTGTGGTCCAGGAAGGCAGTGGAGGATGACCCAAGTGCTTGGGCCCTGCACCCACATGGGAGACCAGGAGGAAGCACCTGGCTCCTGGCTTCAGATTGGCGTAGTTCCATCCGTCGTGGCCATTTTGGGGGTGAACCAATGGAAGGAAGACCTTTCTCTCTGTCTCTCTCTCTCACTGTCTATAATTCTACCTGTCAAATAAATTAAAAAAAATACAAAACAAATAATTTTAAATATTTTATTTATTTATTTATTTATTTATTTGAAAGACAGAATTACAGAGAGAAGAGGGGGAGAGAGATTTCTACCCAAGGAAATTTCTACCCAAAGAAACAGTCTGCCTCAATTTTTAGAAACATGAGTTAACTAGCACCTTATTTCTTCTTCTTCTTTTTTAAAAAAGATTTATTATTTTGAAAGGCATATTTTTAAAGAGGCAGAGGCAGAGAGAGAGAAAGGTCTTCCATCCTCTGGTTCACTCCCCAAATGGCCGCAACGACTGGAGCTGGGCCAATCTGAAGCCAGGAGCCAGGATTTTCTTCCGGGTCTCCCAGGCGGGTGCAGGGGCCCAAGGACTTGGGCCATCTTCTATTGCTTTCCCAGGCCATAGCAGAGAGCTGGATGGGAAGAGGAGCATCGGGGACTCGAACTGGTGCCCATATGGGATGCCAGCACTGCAGATGGTGGTTTTACCTGCTATGCCTGCAGTGCTGGCCCCATAGCACCTTATTTCTGACTTATTTGTATGTTTTATTATCCCTTGCAGACTGTCCAGTTTTAGACAAATCTATTATGTGTTTACCAAATTTCATTTCTTTTTCTTCTCTCTAAATAAAAAAGATAACCTTTCCTGGCCCCTTGGCTTTTTTTTTTTTTTTTTTTTTTTTTTTTTACAGGCAGAGTGGACAGTGAGAGAGAGAGACAGAGAGAAAGGTATTCCTTTTTCCACTGGTTCACCCCTCAATGGCCGCTGTTGCTGGCGCTGCGGCTGCGCTGATCAGAAGCCAGGAGCCAGGTACTTCTCCTGGTCTCCCATGCAGGTGCAGGGCCCAAGCACTTGGGCCATCCTCCACTGCCTTCCCCGGCCACAGCAGAGAGCTGGAGTGGAAGAGGAACAACTGGGACAGAATCTGGTGGCCCAACTGGGACTAGAACCTGGTGTGCCGGCGCCGCAGGCAGAGGATTAGTCTATTGAGCCGCGGCACCGGCTCCCTTGGCTTTTTATGTCAAGGTTATAAGACTGTGGGTTGGGGGCTGGTATTGTGGCATGGTGGGTTAAGCCCTGCATCTGCAATGCAGACATCATATATAAATGTGGATTAGATTCCCGGATGTTCCACTTCCAATCCAGCTCCCTGCCAATGTGCCTGGGAAAGCAGTGGAGGATGACTCAAGTACTTGAGCACCTGGCACCCACGTTGGCCAGTCTTAGCCCCAAAGTCATTTAGGGAATGAACAAGCAGATGGAAGATCTCTGTCTCCCTCTCCCTCTCTCTCTAATTCTGCCTTTCCAATAAATAAATAAATCTTAAAAAAAAAAAAAGACTGTGGGTTGCAGTTATGTGAGCCATCCTCAAGCTAGGCCCTTAAACATACTGTATGCTTTGACCATTTCCCTGACCACTGGGTCTTTTTTTCTTTTTCTTTCTTTTTTTTTTTTAATATTTATTTATTTGAAAGTCAGAGTTACACACAGAGAGGAGAGGCAGAGAGAGAGAGAGAGAGAGAGAGAGAGAGAGAGAGAGGTCTTCCATCTGTTGGTTCACTCCCCAATTGGCTACAATGGCCAGAACTGTGCCCATCTGAAGCCAGGAGCCAGGAGCATCTCTGGGTCTCCCACATGGGTTCAGGGGCCCTAGGACTTGGACCATCTTCTACTGCTTTCCCAGGCCATAGCAGAGAGCTGGCTAGGAAGTGGAGCAGCTGGGTCTTGAACCGGTGCCCATATGGGATGCCAGCACTGCAGGTGGTGGCTTTACGGGCTACGCCACAGTGCCGGCCCTCACCATTAGGTCTTAAATTTAGGGTACAGGTTGTGTTGGTGATATTGTAAGATGGAAGGGACCCAGGTCCTGCATCACTGGGATGGATGAGTTGCCCCGAAAAATCAATTGTGTGTCTCAAATTCAGCCCACGTAAACCCTTTGTAGCAGTAAGTTACTGACACTTTGGGGTTAATTATTGTAGCAAAAACTATCTGCTTAATTCGTGTTCTGGTTGTTAATCTCATTAGGACCTACTACATTATGTTGTACCTAATTGCCACATAAATAATTTTTCAGATGAATGAGTTAGTTTTTTTAAACTGTCTCTGTACTATAATATTTTAGTTTTTCAAAAAAATTTTATAGGCCCTTAAATAATAACTGCTCTAGTTCTTTTAAAAAAAAAAACGATTTGTTGGTGCTGGCACTGTGGCGTAGCAGATAAAGCTGCCTTCTGTAGTGCTGATATCCCATAGGGGCACTGGTTCGAGACCCAGCTGCTCCACTTCTGATCCAGCTCTCTGTTATGGTCTGGAAAGCAGTGGAAGATGGCTCAAGTGCTTGTACCCTTGCACCTGCGTGGGAGACCCTGAGAAGCTCCTGGCTCCTGGCTTCAGATCCGCCCTGCTCCTGATGCTGTGGCCATTTGGGGAGTGACCCAGTGGATGGAAGACCTCTTTCTCTCTCTCCACCTCTCTCTGTAACTGTGACTTTCAAATAAATAAATAATAAAAACATCTTAAAAATGATTGTTTTGTTTTACTTGAAAGGCAGAATAATAGGAAGAGACAAAGAATGAGAGAAATCTTCTACCCACTGATTCATTCTTCAAATGACTGCAACAGCCAGAGTTGGACCAGGCCTACCTAAACCCAGAGATTGGAACTCCTCAGGGTCTCCTGCATGGATGGCAGGGGTCCAAATACTTGGGCCAATGTCCATTACCTTCCCAGGTACGTTAACAGGAAGCTGGATTGGAAGCAGAGCATCTGGGATTCTGAACTAGCATTCCAATATTGGATGCAGGCATTGTAAGTGCTGGCTTAAATTTCTGAGCCGCAGTGCTAGCCCAATGTTCTAGTTCTCACTTCCATTACAAGCACATATTAATAATGTAGCTTTTAAGTTAAAGAAGACAATAGTGAGAAATCTTTACATTCAGCTTCCTGGGAAAGACTTAAAATTTATTTATTTATTTATTTAATCTGAAATGGAGTGGGGGGGGAGGGTTAGAGAGAAAGATTTTAACAAGAAACTGGAATCACGAGCGAAACAGGGACTTGAACCTAGGCACTTTGATGTGGGATGCAGGTGTCTCAAGTGGTGTCCTAACCACTACCCTAAACATCTGCCACAGCATTTTAAGAATTATTTTTTTTTTTAGAATAAGATCTCAAAATTACACGTGCTCATTAAAAGAATTTTGGAGGGGCCAGTGTTGTGGTGCTGAGGGCTAAGTCACCACCTGTGAAGCCAGCACTGCAGAGCAGCATTGGTTCGAGTCCTGGCTGCTCCATTTCCTGTTCAACTTCCTGCTGATGTGCCTCAGAAGGCAACAGAGGATGGCCAAGTGCTTGGGTCCCTGCTGCCTGCATGAGAGACCTGAATGGAGTTTCAGGCTCCTGGCTTTGGCTTGGCCCAGCACTTGCTGTTGGAACCATTTGGGGAGTGAACCAGCCATTGGAAGATCTCTTTTTCCATCTCTCCCTTTCTCTCTGTCTTATTGCCTTTCAAACAAATAAAATTAATCTTAAAAAATTTTTTGGGGGCTGGCGCTGTGGCACAGCAGGTTAACGCCCTGGCCGGAAGCACTGGCATCCCATATGGGCACTGGTTCTAGTCCCGGCTGCTCCTCTTCCAATCCAGCTCTCTGTTGAGGCCTGGGAAAGCAGCAGAAGATGGCCCAAGTCCTTGGGCCCCTGCACCCATGTGGGAGACCCGGAAGAAGCTCCTGGCTCCTGGCTTCGGATGGGCGTAGCTCCGGCCATTGTGGTCAACTGGGGAGTGAATCATTGGATGGAAAACCACTCTCTCTCTCTCTCTCTCTCTCTCTCTCCTCTCTCTGTGTAACTCTGACTTTCGAATAAATAAATAAATCTTTAAAAATAAAATTTGGAAAAATTTTAAGAAAAATAAGGCCGTATTTTTTCTCATTGTGCTACCACGCTAACACAGCCATCATTTACATTTTTATTTTGCTGTTGCCCAGTTGTTACATTGTTATGATCACATTCTAGATATTCCCAGCATGTTGTCAATATTATTATATAGTCTTCATAAACCCAATTTTAAATGGCTATATCATCACCCATTAGGGAATGAATCACTTAATCTCTTTTGTCTTTTGGACATTTGATTAAATGTTTGTTTATTTTCATCTACTTTAAAGGGGGGGAGGGGAGAGAGAGAGAGAGAGAGAGAGAGATATCTTCCATCTTTTGGTTCACTGGTCAAATGCCTGCAACAGCCAGAGCTGGGTAAGGCCAAAGCCAGGAGTCCAGACTCCAGCTGAGTCTCCCACGTGGATGTGAGGGGTCCAAGCACTTGAGTCTTTTCTGCTGCCTCCCAGGATGCGTTAGCAAGAAGCTGATTGGTAGTGGAGCAACTTCAACTTGACCTGGTGCTCCAACTTGGGTTGTGGCCTTCTAAGCAGCAACTGAACTTGCTGCTCCGCACTCTGGTGGGTCTGTATTTTGAGCAATATTTTCTGTATTTATAATAATTTCATTAAGATGTGTCTTAGGAAAAGTTTTTTTTTTTAAGATTTATTTATTTATTTGAGTCAGAGTTATAGAGAGAGGGAGAGACAGAGGGAGAGAGAGATCTTCCATTCACTGGTTCACTCCCCAAATTGTTGCAAAAGCCAGAGCTGGGCTGATCTGAAGCCAGGAGCCAGGATCCACCTCTGGGTTTCCCATATGGGTGCAGTGGCCCAAGCAGTTGGGCCATCCTCCACTGCCTTCCCAGGCCACTAGCAGGTTGGTGGATTGGGAGTGGAGTAGCCGAGACTTGGAGTGGTGCCCATATGGGATGCTGGCACTGTAGGCCGAGGCTTAACCTACTCTGCCACAGTGTTGGCCACGAAAAAGGTTTTTAAATACTCCAAATTACAAGGCTGAAATCAACTGAGTTCAGGTTATACATTTGTGTTAGTTTAAAAGCATGCTTTCCTAGGCCGGTGCCGCGGCTCACTTGGCTAATCCTCCGCCTGCGGCGCTGGCACCCCGGGTTTTAGTCCTGGTTGGGCGCTGGGTTCTGTCCCGGTTGTTCCTCTTCCAGGCCAGCTCTCTGCTGTGGCCCGGGAGTGCAGTGGAGGATGGCCCAAGTGTTTGGGCCCTGCACCCGCATGGGAGACCAGGAGGAAGCATCTGGCTCCTGGTTTCGGATCGGCGCAATGCAACGGCCATAGAGGCCATTTGGGGGGTGAACCAATGGAAGGAAGACCTTTCTTTCTGTCTCTCTCTCTCACTGTCTAACTCTGCCTGTCAAAAAAAAAAAAAAAGAAAAAAAGAAAAAAAAAAAAGAATGCTTTCCAATCCAGTGTTAGATCCTGAATTATGTCTATAAGTTTAATTCCTTCATTTCTATGAGTCTCCAAGCCACACACACTTACTGTATTGCATGGATTTCTAAGATACTCAGGCCAGGTTTGAGTATTTAGTGTAGTAGTTATGACACTGCTTGGGATACATACATCCTATACTGAAGTGCCTTAGTTCAAGTCCTGGCTCCGCCCCCATTCCAGCTTCCTGTAATGTACCCTGGGAGGCAGCAGGTGATCATTCAAGTGACTGCATCCCTGCCACCCACATGGGAGAACTATGGTTGGGTTCTTGGTTCCTAGGCTTTTGCCTGGTCCAGCACCAATTGTAGTGGACATTTGGAAAGTGAACCAGCAAGTGGAGATCTCTGTCAATCTGTCTATGTCTTTCTTTCAAGTAAAATAAATAAAGAAAGGTATTTAGGCCAAATAGAAAGATATTTTTTGAAGCACAGTATTTTCCGTAACAGTGTAATTGCTCAAACATCATACATGCGTACACGTGTGTATATACACACACATCCTTGATCATGCATGCACACACAGTTACACACATGCACACAATCACATCCCTGAGAATTATGAGACATTCACATGCATCTTGCTAGAAAACAGATCTAGAGGAAAGGTTTCTCTTGATTCTGTGGTTTGAATGAAACAGGATTAGCCAAATGTAGTTGCAGTAAGAAGTAAGCCGTCTCTACTCAGCTCGTCTCTCTTTTTGAGCCACTTGCTGCCCATTCCTTTTGCACTAAATCAGCAGCAGAACAGAAATGAATGTGTGGTGGTTGTGGTGGGATTGAAGTGTCCTCGGTGCTGACGTGAGAGCCCTGATGTTGAAAACTCACCTGTTCACTAATGGTATGACTGCAGATTATTAACTTATTTTTACTGAATTGCGTCTCTCTCATTTGTAAAGTAACATCAAGGTAACATTGGCTGCCTCACACTATGATGGTGGGGATTCGATATGATAATGGATAAAAACGTTTTTAGCTATAAACCCCTGTCCAAAGTATCATGTTTACTCTTTCCCCCTTACTACTTCTACCTCCTTCAAAACCAGGATCGATCCTGGTTAGGTCCATCCATAATGTGATTTGGCTCTTCTGGTCCCAGGAGCTTCAGAAGCTGTGGGTTATGGTGCAGATGTGACCAAGTCCAAGAGTCACACCACACACAACCGTTCCTGAAAGCAGCACAGAAATGGCATCAAGAATCCCCGATCACAAAGACAGGCACCTTTTTTTTTTTTTTTTTTTTTGACAGGCAGAGTTAGACAGTGAGAGAGAGAGAGACAGACAAAGGTCTTCCTTCCATTGGTTCACCCCCCAAATGGCTGCTATGGCCGGCGTGTTGCACCGATCCGAAACCAGGAGCCAGGTGCTTCCTTCTGGTCTCCCATGCGGGTACAGGGCCCAAGCACTTGGGCCAACCTTCACTGCCTTCCCCAGGCCACAGCAGAGAGCTGGCCTGGAAGAGGAGCAACCGGGACAGAATCTGATGCCCCAACTGGGACTAGAACCCGGGATGCCAGCGCCACAGGTGGAGGATTAGCCTAGTGAGCCACGGCACTGGCACAAAGATAGAAATCTTTCAAGGGGGTAGACTCCAAGTTCCTGAGGAGCATGGGTTTTGCTCCTCAACAAGAAAGGCCTAAAGAAGATGCAGGCCAGCAATGGCAAGGCTACGAGTGCTTGTGTGAAGCCATTGAGACCCTCGTCAAGCCCAAGGAAGTAAAGCCCATGATCCCAAATGGTGATCACCAGCAAGCTTGATTGGCTTGTCTACATCGCCCACACGAAGCTTGGGAAGTGTGCTTATGCCCGCATTGCTAAGGGTCTTAGAGGGTCTCAGACAAAGACCAAGGCCAAGGCTAAGACACGATCTTCAAATCAAAGGCAAGGTCAAGGTTCAAACCATGCCTAAAGCTCAGGCCCAAACCAAGCCCAAGCCTCAGGCCTAAACCAAGCCCTGGGCCAAGGCCAGGCCCAGGCTATTTCTGCATCTGCAGCCCCATTCTGATTCAGGCTCCTCCCAAAGGTGCCCAGCACCCCTCCCCCGAGAAAGCTTTGTAGTAGCAGACTTTGTCTGCCAATGCAAGGACAGGACTGGTGTGACCCCTGGGTTTTTGTCTTCATGGGGCTAATGTCCTTCTGTGTTATTTGTACAAACAAACCTGAGGCAGTGTAAACAAACATGTGATTTGGGAGATGCTTTGTCTTCCTCATTCCAATCAATAGCCTTGCAGGGATCAGCAGGGAAAGACGTTGACTTGGAGCTTTCTCTGTAGGGCGTTCTTTACCTCCTTGTTGCGGAGGCTGTAGATGAAGGGGTTGAGCATGGGAATTATGATGGTGTAGAAGATGGACACTACTTGGCCATTGCTGTCATGAATGGATCCATGGGGCTGGACATAGGTGAAAACCACAGTGCCATAGAAAATGGCAATGGCCAGGAAGTGGGAGGCACATGTGGAGAGAGCCCTCTCCCGCCCAGCTGCTGAGTGCATCTTCCCAATGGCCACCAACACCAAGCTGTAGGACATAAGGATGACTGTGGCAGGCAGAAGGGTAACCAGAGCAGAGAAGATATAGAGGACCACCTCTGCTGTGGCTGTGTTGGCACAGGCCAGGTGGAGAAGGGGTGGGATGTCACAGAAGTAGTGTGCCACCTGGTTGGGCCCACAGAAAGGCAGGGCAAAGACATTTCCAGTCTGGATAGCAGAGTTGGCTCCTCCAAATGCATAGGAAGCAGCCACCAGCTGGAGACAGGTCCTCTTGGTCATGGTAGAACCATAATGGAGGGGGTGGCAGATGGCCATGAAGCGGTCATAGGCCATGGAGGCCAGCAGGAAGCTTTCAGCTGTCACATGCAGAACAAAGAAAGTCAGCTGGACCACACAGCCCTCAAATGAGATGGACTTGTCGGAGGCCAGAAAGTTGACCAAGAGCTTGGGTGTAACTACAGAAGAGTAGCAAATATCAAGAAAAGAGAGAACGCTGAGGAAGAAATACATGGGGCTGTGGAGACGGGAGTCTGTGAAGATGAGCGACATCATCCCCAGGTTGCCCACCACTGTCATGGCATAGATGAGCAGGAACGTTCCGAAGAGAAGCTCCTGGATGTCTGGGTAATTGGAGAATCCCAGCAAGATGAACTTTGTGACAGGGGTGTGGTTGCCACTGGCAAGGGCTTGTTCTCCTGGAGTCATCTGTAGAGGTGACAATTGATAACCACTCGATCAATGTATTACTTAAACATGTCCACTATTGTTCACGGTGCAATGAGAGAGAACAGCAGGCAAGGACAAGCTCCCTCCACAAGGAGCTAATGGAAGCAGCATCCCACAGTGGGAGGAGCATGGGCTGCAAAGCCAGGAGAATGAGGCACTTACTGGTTGTATGTCTCTGGATAAACTATATCTGAACCTTGACTTCCTCATATGTAAAATGAAGAAAATAGTCTACTTCTCAGGGTTGTTGTGTGGCCTAAATGAGAACATGAATGTAAAATATCCAAATATCTGGAACACAGTAGGTGATGGATAAAGGGGGCCTCTTCCTTGACTGCTGTGCCTGTATCTCTATGAGATGGTTATAATTCTACTTGACACTTATTTCACTCAATATTTTTAAAAGTAGAGATATAATTCACATGTCATCACAATTCATCATTTTAGGTTGTACAGTTCAGTGATAGTCTATTCTCAAGGTTGTGTAACAATCCATCCTGTTTCATTCCAGGACATGTCCATCACCCAAAAAAGAAAACTCCGTATCTGGTAGCAGATGCTCTTCATTATCCTCCTTCCCCAGCCTCTGGAAACCATTAATCTATTTGCTGTCTCAACAGAGTTGCCAATTCTGGGCATTTCATATGAATAGATTCACACAGTATATGGCTTTTTGCATCTGATTTCTTTCACTAACCTCAATGTTTTCAAGGCTCATCCGTGTTGCAACATGTGTTAGAATTCATCCTGTCTTGTGTTTCAACATCCTCAGGACATCACCTCCTCTGTATCATAACCACCTAGTCCTCTGCAAAGCTATTGAGTGTGACATTTCATGGGAGACCATCAGCTCGGAAGTGGTATTTAGTGCTTTCTTGATTGTCCTTCACCATGTGAATCTGTGGGAGGACTGGACAGGCCCATGATCCTTTCCTTCCTCCTCATTCTTTCCACGCTTCTGCTCCCTCTGCCCCTTCTGAAACTTCCTCTGAAAATCCAAGCTGTATTCTGAAAATCAGTCCTAATCCCTTCATCAATGTTAAATAGGTTTAGGCTGAGGACAAGGAGGATATGTCATGTCTCTGTGCAGAAGAACATAGAATAAAGAAAACACAGAATGGCCTCATCTTCATTCCTACCTACTGTAACAGGTACAGAATATGACCGAAAGAGCACTGAACTGGCTGGATGTAGACCTACTGTTTTGTTCCATTTGTGCTGCTATTTTGCTCTGTTACCTTGGGTGCTCCTTTTGGTGCAGTGTGTCCCAGGGAGCACAGAAAGAATCCATACGAACTTGTTTAGAAGAGAGAATAATCTTGGGGCTGGCATTGTAGCATAGTGAGTTAAGCTGCCACCTGCAATGCTGGCATCTCACATGGGTGCTAGTTCATGTCCCAGCTGCTCCACTTCTGATCCAGTTACCTGCTAATATGCCTGGGAAAGTAGTGGAGGATGGCCCAAACGCTTGGGCTCCTGCACTCTTGTGGGAGACCTGCATAAAGCTCCTGGCTCCTGGCTTTGGCCTGACCCAGCCACAGCTGTTGCAGGCATTTGGGGAATGAGCCAGTAGTTGGAAGATCTCTCTCTGTCTCTTTCTCTGTCTCTCCCTGTCCCCTACCCTCTCCTCCCATCAGCTCTGTGGCTGTGCCTTCCAAATAAATAAAATAATAAATCTTAAGGAAAAAAGAATAGAGGATAATGTAAATGTGATTATAACAGACAATTTTAGGAGGCTTTCTCCAGTTCACAAGGATCAATTTAAGTACCTTGCCCACTTATAGCTGTGATTTCTGACAAATACATTTTGCATTGCAACAGTACAAAATATTTGAGAAACTCTGTTAACATAAATGAATAGATGCAGATATAAGTAGTTTTTTATGATTATACCATTCAATTCCTTGAACAACTTCTTAGTTATGCCAAAAATCATATGGTGGTGTGTCATCAAAAATTATTTTTAATGCTTTAACATCTGTTCATTTGAAAAGATCCTCCCTCCACTTTGTATAAAGATTTTCATCTGAGTTAAAAAGGATTTTATAGGTAGTTATTAAGGCCATTTATTTTTTCAACACTTATTTATCAAATTATATCTTTGTGTGGTATCCTGGAAGTTTCTCTATGCTGGTGTAATGCCTTCCAGTAAGACTCAGGTTGGGCTAGAAGCATGCATTCATCTTCTTAAAAAATTGTACAGATTTATGGTTGCAATGTGGTAATTCAATACATGTATGCAATGTATAATAATCAAATCAAGATAATTAGCATTTCTATCTCCTTAAACATTTATCATTCTCTGTATTGGGAACCATTGAACTACTCTCTTCTACTTCTTTATAAAAATATAATAAATTGTTGTAAACTGTAGTCATGTTACTATGCTGTAGAACACTTATTCCCTTTACATAACTGTATTTGTGTGCCTATTATCTGTTACCTCCCTCTATCCTCCTCCCTAAAGCATGCATTTCTTTTCAAAAGTTGAAGAAGGGCAAGAAAAAGGAAGATAAGAAAGGGGTTCAGCATTTTCATCAAAGACATGTTCTCCAGGACGTAAGTTTTAGGAAAGTGTAGATATGGACACGGAGGTTGTGGGACTTGATTACTTTGCTTATGAACCCATTGAAGCATCTTTACTTGCCTGCGAGGGTACGCAACCCATTTGAAAACTGTGGTCTTAGAAAAAATAGTCAGCTCCTGAGACTTCCAGGACCCTTGCGTCTCCTCCTCCCAGAGCTGGGATTGTGACTATGTGATGCAGGAGATACTCTAGAATATCCTTCCTGGGCCAGCCTTTTATTCATTGTGATGATCAGAATATGCAGCTCTGAACGTCAGGGTCCTGGGGTTGGGACAGAATCTCATCACTAGATCACCTCTTGTGGTTTAAGCCAGCAAAGTCAGCCTCTGGCCATGGACTCCAATTTCTTCCCCCAGTGGTATCATTTATGTTTACTCTTTCTGTTTAACTTTCTGAGGGGTTTGGTTCTGTCCATGAGTCTCTGATCTACAATGAATATTTTACTTTCATTTTTCTCTAATAGAATACAACCTGATCTCCACACACACACATACACACATACCCAAAGTTGTACTCAACATTGTTTTTAGGCTGAGCTCCTGGAACCTACTCTTCAGCAAATGAAGTTTCTTGTCCTCACTCATCCCCTTTCTACCATCTCCCCGTAGGTCCAGGGCTCTGTTCTATGCTAATCCTCTCCTGCTGTCACCCTGGCTCCAGGGTTTCTTTTTGATTCCTTCAGAGATGCATCTATTAACAATCCTCAATTACAGAGACTTTGACCAATAGCCTTACAGGGACTATTGCAAAAGTCCTCTAAGTTTCCTCCTTTAATTCTTCAAAGATCTCCCTTAGCCCTTTTAGTCTGACTTCTCTTAAACCACTGAATTCTTGTTTTGTGTGCTGTTGAAATCTTGCAGTTGGTTTTCACTCACCCAGATGTATTTAGAATTGTTTAACAGGACTTTGTCAATGTTTCCACCTTTCTTTTCCCCATTGGGTTGTTTAGCTTCCCTATCACATTATAACTTCTGAGAGCAGAGGATATTTTAACTTTTATATCAAGCATACAACACATCTGAACAACTGTCACTGTTCAAAAACATTTGCTCAAAGATATTTGAACGATGGCAGTTGTTCAAAAGTATTTAAATAATTGCAGTTGTTCAAAAGTATTTAAACAATTATAGGTATTCAAAGTATTTCAGCAACTATTATTTAAGATGGCGTAAGATGTGGCTGTGGCCAGTTAAGATCTTAAAATTTTGTTGGGAGACCAACTTGCTTCCATTAGGGTGATTGAGTCTGGGAGTGATCTGGGCAAGGCTTCAGCATGAGGGGACACAGGGCTGGAGTTTGCAGAATGAGCAATTCTGGTTTGGTGGATATGGGGAAGTACAATGGTCTGTAAGCAGGCCCTAGTCACCCTCCTTAAACATTTCCAGGTGGCCTGGAAAGCCTCAGGAAGCTTGGTTGTGTTCCTCACAACTGAGCCTCAGTTTCTCCAGTTAGAAAGATAATGTGTGTTCAAGTACTTATCACACCTTCAGAAGCACGGTGGGCACTTGATATACATTAGCTTCCATCCCACAAGTCAGATTATGAAATCATAGTGCAGAGGGAGCTGGAAGAAACTGCTAAGGACCCTTGCATGCTATCGGATCTCAGGCCCGCAGAGTGGCGGATGGCGTGGCTGTAGGTACTGGGGGAAGGGAAGCAGAAAAGAACAGGCCACCTCAGCTTTCTGAATCAGCTCTTGTGGCACCCGGTAGAATTTCCAACAGACAAATACTAACCTTAGCAGACGGCACTCCCAGGCTGCTCCACCTCCTACGGGGACTCAGCAGCCTCTCAGCCTGGCCACACTGGGGTGGTCGTGGGACTCACTCTCAGTCCAGTCTGTGTCTTTCATGTTCTCTCCCCTAGAGCTGTTTCTGGGATGACCACACATTCAGACCCATCACGAGATACATATCTCAGGCAAATGGAATGTGGCCCCAAGGACTGAAGCGATGGGTGCATTCCGGTCCTGCCCAGGGGTTATAAAACCAGTTCCATCTTCTCATGATCTCTGGTGGCTTTGGAGGCGTAGAGCTCTGGGGAGGTTCTTGAAGCACACCCTTCTCTGTATCTTCTCCTGGGGTCCCGGAAGGTTCAGACCTCAGGGAAGAAGAGATGTTGAAGTTAGAATCTCCATGAGGATCTGGAGCTTGTGGTTCTGTTCTTGCCAGGAGAAAGGTTTGCAGGAACAAAGAGGAGACTTCCCACCTCCTCTTTGTATTATGAGTTCTGCATGAGAAGAAGTCATCTTGCTCCTTTGGGGAGCAGTTTACCCAGTTACTCAACTAAATGACCCATGACCCAGGGGGCTTTCTCTGATGGACACTGAAAGTTTGTTCTGGACCATTACGTTGACAAAAAACAAACAAAAAACTGGAGACACCAAGTTTAGAACCAGTGGGGAGCTGAGTGTGGTGTAGACCTAGGGTAAGGGCTAAGCCCTTCTCATCATAATCTTTCCTCAACATTTTTGTGGTCAAAGGCTGTGTTCCAGTCATGGTAGAGCATTGAGGGAAGTTGGGGGAACACCAGGGCAGGGCTTCTGGGGCCTGACTCTCCAGGAAGCTCTCTTGGCTTTGGCCGCTAGGGAATCATCTGAAGTGGCACTGGGGGCCTTGTTAACAGAATTGGCAGTTTATTTATATTAGCAATTAAAAATGATATTTTCAGAAATGAATCTAATGTCTAAACACAGGAAATGCCAATGGGCATAAAAAAGAGACAGGGGATTTGTTACTGGGAGTGAAGACGCACGCTGTGCATCCCCTGTTGTCACTCCCTCCTCCCTTGCTCCTTCGCTGCGCTTTGCTGGTGGGGGGCAGGCTCTTCCCTATCATTTGTCAGCTGACATTGCTCTCTTGAGTCTGTATCATGCTGGGCTCAGCTGAGGCTCCTGTAGAAAGAGTGGTTATGGTTCTGTGAATCATGGATTGTCAGAGTGCAAGGGAATTACATTGCATCTCTTCTAATGAATGGGCCTTCAGCCAAGGCAGTGACTCTGAGTCAGAACTGGACTGCCTGATGGGAAGACCAAGAACACGCTTAGGGCACCAGCAAAGTAGGAGCATCAACATTACCCATAAATAAATAAATAAATAAATAAAAGGATGCATTTGTATGTTTAAAGAATGGCCCTAGGGAATGATAAGACTTGAGCTTTGCTTTAGAACAACCTAGCTAGGGGCAGGTGTTTAGCACAGTATTAAGATATTGCTTGGGATGCCCAACTCCCACATCAAGGTCCTGGGTTTGAGTCCTGACTTCCTGGATTCCAGCTTTCTGCTAGCATAACTCTCAGGGAGGAAGCAAGTTATGGGTTCCTAACACCTATGTGGGAGACCTAGATTGAGTTTTCAGTGGATTTGGCTGAGCCTGTGCCAGTGTTGTGAGTAAGCCAGCAGATGGGAGGTCTTTCCCTGTCTGTCTGTCTGTCTTACTACCTTTCAAAAAAATATGTCTGGGAGGAGGTATGAGCTAGAACAAGAAGTGGCTATAAGTTGATAATTATTGAGTTCAGGTGGTAGGATATGAAAATGCATTTATCACACTGCTTTTGTGTATATTTGAACTTTTTAATAATAATTTTAAAAAGCATGCAGCATTGCATAACAAAAACTCTGCTGCAATTCCTTATATTTAAATTTTTCCATTTGGTTTTAGGTCAAAGAAAATTCCTAAGTGGAATGGTATGCACCATAATATTACAGGGTTTAACTCACAGGAAGTAAAACTGATGTTCAAAGAGAAGTGGCTTGCCTGGAGTCATGCAGATAATTAGTTATATACTCAATACTTTAACTCATGTCTCTGATATCCCAGTCTACAAATCTTTACAAAATCCCTACATGTTCTCAGGTGGTGAATGGCCAATAATTTGGGATAAATAAATACATGGAAGTTTCTGTGTTGCCCTAACAAGAGGCTTCCATACTTTATTGTTTCACTTTTCAGGAAAAAATATTAAAGAAAATCAAAACCATAATATAATAAGTGCCAACAATTTTGACTAATGAATATACACAATTTTGTCATATATGTTTCATGTATATGCTTTTAATCAGAGAAACAACACATAATAGGTCACTGAAATCTTCATGTATTCTACCCCAGTCCTGTACCTCTCCTTGTTCTGAGACAACCATGGTGATAAATTTGTCTTTTTTCCTCCCATCTTTGAAAGCATAATTTAAAAAATGAAACTTTTACTCTTACACAAATATAAAAGAAATATGTATCAATGTGTTTATGCAATTTATCAGTGAGTCAACAAAAAAATAAGACATCAAGACTGAATCAGAGCATTTGAGGGGGTGGATGTTTGGAGCAGTGACTGTTCAGACGCTGTGCGGGATGCCTGCATCCTGTATTGGAGTTCCTGGGTTTGAATTCCAGTTGATCGTCCTGCTAACGCACAACCTGGGAAGCAGCAGGTGATGGCTCAAGTACTTGAGTCCTTGCCATCCATGTGGGAGGCCTGGATTGAGTTCCAGGCTCCTGGCTTTTGCCTGGCCTACATGCAGCTATTGTGGGCATTTGGGGAATGAATCAGCAGATGGCATATCTTTCTGTCTTTCTGCTTTTCATATGAATAAACAAATAAATAAAAATTTAAAAAAGAGCAAGTTTAAAAAAAAACCATTTGAGGTGATGGATATTTGTAGGAAATTTAGAGTAAGTTTGCTGGATTGGTTGCCCAAGCAGTTCTAATCCCATATGGCAACATGGGGCCATGTTTTCTACCAGAAAGAAATTAATTGCATCACTACTGGATGAAAACCTGCAAGTTATCAAAACCTACTGAATTAACTGGAATTGTTTGTTACTTGGATTTATTTATGTTTGCCCAGCTATGAGTAACAGAAACCTCAAGCAGAGAGTTTTAAACTATTTAGATATTTATCCTTTTTATAAAAAGTAGACTCATACTTTTAAAAAACTAATTAATCAATTAACTTATATTTAAAAGACAAAGGGACACACACACACACACACACATATCTACCATCTGCTTGTTTACTTTCCAAATGTCTGTAATAGCTAGAGTTAGGTGAAGTCAAAGCCAAGAGCCAAGAACTCCATCTGGGTCTCCCATATAGGTGATGGGACCCAACTACTTGATCCATCACCTGTTGCTTCCCAGGGTGTCATTAGCAGGAAGTTGGAATCAGAAACCGAGTTGGGACTCAAATCCAGGCATTCTGATATGGGACGCAGGCATCTCAAGTGGAGACTTGTCTGCTCTTCCAAATGCCTACTTTTATGAGTTCATTTTAATATAATTATTACTTTGAGAATTATATAGTGAAAGTTTCTAGGAACATTGATGTGTTTTGCAACTAAAAGTGTGCCATGGATGTGTTTGGGGATACCTTGCATATCCATAGACCCTGTCCTTGGAAACTGTTCTTTCATTTCACTTTGAGGGGTGGAGTAGGCTCCATGACCTCCTCCCTGGGCACAGCAAACTGGATCAGCAATGGGTGTTTCCATTCTGGTCTTTCTTGGGAATCTGGGGAACGATCTGGTTGTGGGAGCTAAACTCAGAAGTCCATTTGAATCAGACTGGGAACTGGCACCACAGCCACCAGAACCATGTGTAAGCTGAATTAATGTGGGAGCAGAAGCCATGGCTAGGCAGAGGAGAACACATTTGCAGAGAAGATATAGAGAAAGGCACACAAAAATAAGCAGAGATAAGAGGCAATTTATGCCCAGTAAGAGAGACAATTGTGAAGGCACCATCACTGACAACTTCCCAGATACCAACCAGACACTGGTTTCCTGAAGCCTGTTGAGTTTAGAACCTGCAAGATTGTGCTGTCTTTGCATTATACTTCCCCTTTGCCTGAAATTAACTAGGATACTTTTCTGTTTCTTACATCCAAACAATCCTTGGTTGGAACAAAGCACAGCCCAAAACGTGGCAGTATTAAAGACATATTAAACACACCTGACATCATTTACAAGGGTGGTTTTCTGCCTTTCATCACAACATAGAGCTCCATTTCTATGAGCTCCGTGTATTGCAATATTGCCACTAGAGGCTGGCACTGTGGTGTAACGGGTTAAACTGCCACCTGCAATGCTGGCATTCCATTTGGGCACTACTTGTACCTGGGAAAACAGTGGAAGATGGCCCAAATGCTTGGACCCCAGCACCCACATGGGAGACCCGGATGAAGCCCCTGTCTCCTATCTTTGGTCTGGCCTAGTCCTGGCCATTGTGGCCATCTGGGGAGTGAACCAGTGGATGGGAAGTCTCACATATAGTTTTGTGACTTTGGAGGTTTAACAAAGACTTACAGTTCTGCTGAAATATGAATTCAAATCACTTGTACTGCCCCTGGTGTTTGGAAGGAGCCACTCTTCTACTGAGTGAATTTATTCAAGCCTTTGGCATTTGCATCTCAGTGTGCCTTTGTTGATTATGCATTTTATAGGGAAATTTGTGCTGCATAGCCTAGTATAGTTTTTTCCAAAAGTTAGTAATGACTTTTGCCAAATGTACACACTATTATAATATCTACTTAATGTTAAAAAAACCAACTCACTTAAAATTCTATTCCCACACTAAGGAAACAGTATCTAAATCTATGAGTTTAATGTGACCATTGCATTTTGAATGAATGTAAAAAATATATAACTATTAAGATAAAATTTTAAACTTATGTTTCACCTAAAGTCCTTTTATTCATACTAATATTGTCTTGTAAAATCACTTAAACCACTTACAAACCTTGGTTCTGATATTTGTGGGTTGTATAACCTTGAGTCAATTATAAAATATTGATGATTCTTGGGATTCTTATCTGTAAAACGGGGTTGAAAATCCTTACCTCAGAAGGAATGTTGAGAGCTAAATGAGATATCGCACATACAGTATACAGATTAGCACAGTGCTTAGTACCTAGTAAGTGTCCAGTGAGTGATAGTTTATATGGAATATGGGTTGCAATTTAGATTTGCAAAAATTTCTGAATTTAGATTTGTTTCTGGACACAAAGACAAAAACAGTAACCTCTTTGATTCTGTCTAGAAGAATGCATTTTCCTTAGGTTGCTAAAATCACACATCTCCAAAAAGGTGAAAATAGCCCACCTGAGCAGCCTGCTGAGGACTGATAAATGGTTGTAGAGATGTTCATTGAAAAGAAGAAGAAAAGGTCAGTCTGAGACAGAACTGGAGCGAGAGATTCCATAGACTCAAAAGTGGGCAACTCAAAAGAGCAAGTGCTGTCCAGCTATAGGGTGCTGAAATGATGCAGAACCACAGACCCCAAGTTACAAGTAATTTTGTCAACACACGTCTCTGCTTTTTCTTTTAAATAGTTTATTTATTTGAAAATCAGAGAGATGGATAGATAGATCAATAGATAGAGAGATATCTTCCACCTTCTGGTGGCCTCAATGATCCTGGCTGAGCCAGGCTGAAGCCAGGAGCCAGGAACTCCATCCAGGTCTCCTATGTGGGTGGCATGGACCTGAGTGCTGCTTTCCCAGGCACATTAGCAGGGAGCTAGATTGGAAGTGAAACAGCCAGGACTGGACCAGTGCAGCTGGGACTCAAATGGGTACTTTGAGATAGGATGCCAGTATTACAGGTGGCAGCTTAACCTGCTGTGCCATAATATTGGCTCCACATCTCTGTTTTATAAAGGTTGTATCTCAGCTATGCCTCCTCATTTTTTAAACTTTTATTTAATAAATATAAATTTCCAAAGTACAACTTTTGGATTAAAATGGCTTTTTCCCCCCATAACCTCCCTCTCACCTGCAACCATCCCATCTCCCACTCCCTCTCCCATCCCATTCTTCATCAAGATTCATTTTCAGTTATCTTTATATACAGAAGATCAATTTCATATATACTAAGTAAAGATTTCAAGTTCGCACCCACACAGAAACACAAAGTATAAAGTACTGTTTGAATACTAGCTATACCATTAATTCACATAGTACAACACATTAAGGACAGAGATCCTACATGAGGAGTAAGTGCACAGTGACTCCTGTTGTTGATTTAACAATTGACACTCTTATATATGATGTCAGTAATCACCTGAGGCTCTTGTCATGAGCTGCCAAGGCTTTGGAAGCCTCTTGAGTTCACAAACTCCGACCTTATTTAGACAAGGCCATGGTCAAAGTGGAAGTTCTCTCCTCCCTTCAGAGAAAGGCACCTCCTTCTTTGATGGCCCATTCTTTTTTTTTTTTTTTTTTATTTTTTGACAGGCAGAGTGGACAGTGAGAGAGAGACAGAGAGAAAGGTCTTCCTTTTTGCCGTTGGTTCACCCTCCAATGGCCGCCGCGGCCGGCGCGCTGCGGCCGGCGCACCGCGCTGATCCGATGGCAGGAGCCAGGATCCAGGTGCTTTTCCTGGTCTCCCATGGGGTGCAGGGCCCAAGCACCTGGGCCATCCTCCACTGCACTCCCTGGCCACAGCAGAGGGCTGGCCTGGAAGAGGGGCAACCGGGACAGAATCCGGTGCCCCGACCGGGACTAGAACCCGGTGTGCCGGCGCCGCTAGGCGGAGGATTAGCCTAGTGAGCCGCGGCGCCGGCGATGGCCCATTCTTTCCACTGAGATCTCACTCACAGAGATCTTTCATTTAGGTCACTTTTTTCCCCCCACAGTGTCTTGATTTTCCATGCCTGAGAAACTCTCATGGGATTTTTAGCCAGATCTGAATGCCTTAAGGGCTGATTCTGAGGCCAGAGTGTTGTTTAGGGCATCTGCCAATCTATGAGTCTGTTGTGTATCCTGCTTCCCATGTTGGATTGTTCTCTCCTTTTTAATTCTATCAGTTAGTATTAGCAGACACTAGTCTTGTTTATGTGATCCCTTTGACTCTTAATCCTATCATTATGATACATTATGAACTGAAACTGATCACTTTGACTAGTAAGATGGCATTGGTACATGCCACCTTGGAATTCCCTGGCACATTTCTAACTCTATCATTAGGGGTAAGTCCAATTGATCATGTGCTGAACTGTACATCTCCTCCCTCTCTTATTCCCACTCTTCTATTTAACAGGGATCACTTTTATGCCTCCTCTTCTTCACCCTTATCACAGTCTGCTATCCCAACCTTCCACTTGATCTACCTTCCTCACTCAAATCTCTGCATACCTTCCCATCCCTCTTCCATTTGACTGATAGCTGATCTTCCTGTAAGCAATGCTCCAGCTGCCAGCACATGATCCATTCCCAGGGAGGTTCTCAGTGTGGGAAGTAGCTAGAAGGAGCCTTTGCAGGCTGGCGACTCAACAGCATTTCCCCCTCAGTCATAAATATCCCCTGGAGTCAATGTAGCTAGATCATAGCCTCCGGGACTGCAGATGCTGGGGATGACAGCTTTCAGAAACAAGATCAAAGCTGCCTCTTGCTGTAACACAAAAGGCTTCATGCTCATCTCCACATTTCTCAGTATGGCCTGCCCCCATGTGCCGTCCAGCCAGACCATAGCATGTAATGCCCTTCTCTGATCCCTGTCTTCATGTTCCACAAGCTTATTAAGCCCTTCTTTCTCCTGGGCAACCTTTATCTCTTCTACATTTAAATTTCTAATTTAAATTTCCCATCCTCTTAATGCCCTAACTGAAAGCAGTATTTGTGCTTTCTATAATCCTACAGCATTTTCATGTCAAATATGCCACTTAATTCTTGGTTACTAACTGCAAATGACATCATTTTGAAAATTATTATTTTAAAGGTATATTTATTTGGAAGGCAGAGTTATAGAGAGATAAGGAGAGACACAGAGAGAGGAGCAGGAGAGAGAGAGAGAGAGAGAGAGAGAGAGAGAGATCTAACTTCTCCTGGTTCCCAAATGGCCGCAATGTCCAGGACTGTGCCAGGCGACAGCCAGGAGCCCCAGGAGATTCATACAGGTCTCCCATGTGGATGATAGGGGCCCAAGAACTTGCATCATCTTCTTCAGTTTTCCTAGGCCTCTTAGCAGGGAGCTGGGTCAGAAGTGGAACAGCTGGGACATGAACTGCATGTGGGATGCTGGGTTTGCTGGAGGTGGCTTAATCAGTTGTGCTGCAGTGCTGGCCTTTTTAAATTGTTAAACATATGGCAGTTCTGCCTTGCCTGATAAACCGCAGGTAGCTTGGAGGGCAGGGACCAAAGTGTTCCACGTTCTGTATTAGATATATTTCCAAAACACACAGCAGATACACATGTTGCTTAATAAATACTTACTGGCTGAACAATAGAAGGAAATGACTTTGGGGGTAATGAGAGGAACCACAAAGAGTGTCCTCAGGAAGGGTCTGGGACTAGAGATTTTGATAGACTGTAATTTTTCCCAGATAAGGCCCAAAAGAATGACTAGGCATCAGAGACGGGAAGAGTAGCCAAGCAATGGTTGGAGCTGGCGCAGAGCAGGTTATAAGGAAAGTTAGAATTACAGACTCTAAGGCATCTAGACTTAAAACTTGAGACATTCAGGGAATTTGATTCAATCTAATCTGATGGAGTAGTCCTAGAAATGCAGAATCGGGGGCAGGTGTTGTGGTGCAGTGGGTTAAACCGTGGCTTGGGACACCCATTTCCCATATCACTGTTGGGTTGAGTCCTTGCGCCACATCCCACCTTGCTTCTTGCTAACACATCCTGGATGAGACAGACAATGATGGCTCTGGTGCTTGGGCTCCTGTCACTCATGTGGGAGACCCAGATGGAGTTTCTGGTTCCTGGCTTTGGCCTGGCACAGCCCTGGCTATTGCAGGAATTTGTCATTCTGCCTTTCAAATAGATGGAAATAAATAAATAAATAACACTAAAAAATATAGAATCATGGGTTTGGAAGGGACAACAAGGGTCACTCCAAAAGGCATTGACTGATATGTGGTTCAGCTTTCTCAAAACCCTCCACAGGCAAACATCAAACCTCTGCTTGGACACCTTAGTATCGGGGACTTTGCTAGCTTCAGGGAAAATAAATTCAATAGAATTTTCTCAGTTCAAGAATTAAAAAGTATCTGATCATCTAGTATATACCTTGCATTATTAGGTGCGTCTTCTGGGATGATGCAAATAATCCATGGGTCTGCTTCTGTGTGGATCCTAGGAAAGTGCAGGGGATTCCCTACAACCCCGTGCCAGGTGTGCACACACCTTTGCTACTTTCTCCTATTCTTTTGTGTATGGATCAATCTTTTTGAGAACTTTATTTTCCTATTCTCTCCCTCTTCTTTTCATATCTTCACCATGATTTGGGCTTTCTCAGAGTCTTCAAATTCTGGGCTTTCTTAGAAATATTGAGGGCAAGGGAATAGGTATTTGTACCAAGAACACATCTAAAAACTGGGAGAATCCTTGAAGTCTCTTACCCTGTGATGGGAAAAGAGATACACAGTGGGAAAATGTCTCACCCATGATCAAATAGTGAGTGTGCAAGAGATTAGCCATCAACGACTTTGTCCAGTAGACTCCAGGAGAATGTTCCCAATGACCCACATCCAGCCATGTAAAATAAAAAGACTGTGATAGTTTGAAGCAGGTATGGGTGTCTCATTTGCATTCATTTGCATACACCCACACCAACCCCCAGCCATCTCAGTTGTTGCTCAAGTAAGCATGCAGCATTGCTTCTTTTCTTTGTCATTTTTAGTTTTTCATTTCTCTCTTCCTCCTCACCCACTCAGTCTTTGGCCCAGATCCTCCATGGCATGAAAGGCAGAACATTAAAATTAAACTTCAGACAGCTGTCTTTCTCTGACCATCTGGTTCCTGTGCAACAGCCCCCCAAGGCTCTTGGCCTCGATGTGCCACGCGGTGCCCAGAAAAGGGGGATACTCAGGAAGAAAGGCCCCGGCTGAGGAGGCTGATGGGGACAGGTGGGGCCACCCCGAGATTGTTCTTTGAACTCCAGCTTGGGACACACAGTCCCATAAGGCTGCACACGCTCTCTCTCATGCACTTAGTCCAGCATGTCTACACAGCAGAGCCTCACTTGCTGAGTGTTCGAGTGTATGAAGGCACACAGAAAGTTCTATGCTGTTATGCAAGTGTGTAACACCAAGATTTGGTTGTCTACTGAATGGAAAAATAATGACATTACACACTTTGGGGAACATTGCAGCCATTCTTTCATTTGATTTCTACCACAGGATTCTGAAGTAGGCATTTATGGAGGAAGTGCTATGTGAAGTCTAAAGCTCTATTCAAGTGGAATGTGTTGTTATTTTTGGCATAATCGATGGATTAATGAATTTTTAAACATATTTTTTGTTATTTATTTTATTTATTTCAAAGGATGAGAGGGAGAGGGAGAGGGAGAGAGAGAGAGATATCGAGAGAGATCTTCCTCCCACTGTTTTACTCCCCAGATGTGTGAAGCTAGGAATTTCATCCAGGTCTCCCAAATAGGTGGCAGGGGCCCAAACACTTGAGCCGTCTTCTGTCACTTTCCCCCAGTCCATTAGCAGGGAGCTAAAGTAGAGAGCTGCTGGGACACAAACTGGCATCCATACGGGATGCTGGCATCGCAGGTGGTGGCATTACCTGCTATACTGCTAGGCCACAATGCTGGCCTCCAATAAATTCCTCATAAAGACTTCTTAATGTGTATCTAAGGAATCATTTTGAGTCAAGTCAAAGAGGCAAATTTGTCATAAGATTTCAGAGGGATCTCGTGAACCTGTTGGTGATTTTAAATATACCCACAAATCTCCACTAGTCCATTCAGGAGATGGGGCTTGAGTCGTGCTCCTGGTGCATGGACTGAACTTAGTGACTCACTAACGGGGAATGGGAAATTGATGATGCGTCACATTGAGGATCTGCTCATTGTATCAGTTTGCTAGGGCTGCTTTCACTAAGTGTTGCATAGTGGGTGACTCAAGCAACTTACATTTATTGTCTCATGGTCCTGGAGACTAGAAATCCAAGACCAATGTGTCAGGAAATTGGTTTATTCTGAGGAGGGAGCCTTCATGCACTGCCTCTCTTCTGGCTGCTGACGGCTTGTGGGCAGGCTTTAGTACACCTAGATTCATGGAAGCATTTCTGGGATCTCTGTCTTCATCTGGACTTGGTTTTCTCTATAGGTGTGCCTGTCTATGACTGTGTCCACATTTCCTCTTCTTATAAGGACTCCAGATCAGATTAGATTAGGCACATCCTAGTGACCTCACTTTAACTTGATTTCCTGTAAGAAATCAACCTGAGACAGATCATGAGGGATCCCACATGGATTCTATCGTGAAAGCAATGAGGGCTCATTGAAAGACTTGGAACAGGGAGTTTCGATGATTAGGTTTACACTACGTCAGCCTGGCACTTTCGTCCTGTTTGAGAGACCTAGAAGAAACCAAACTCCTTTCTATCTCAAACATAGAAGGAATGCAGGAAAAAATAACAACAGAATTTGAAATATATGACAGCTTGAAATTAAAGAAAGGAAATATCTAAGATAGAAAGATGGAGAGGCTCCTAAAAGCCATAAAACTAAGTGGAACCTGAAGCAGTGTTTCTAAGGGGAAGGGAAATGGATATATATTTTTTAAGATTTATCTATCTATTTTTATTTATTTATTTGAAAGGCAGAATTACAGAGAGAGAGAGAGAGAGGGAGATCTTCCATCCTCTGGTTCAATTCCCAAATGTCAGCAATGCCTGGAGATGAGCTAATTTGAAGCCAGGAGCCATGAGCTTCTTCTGAGTCTCCCAGATGGGTGGAGGAGCCTAAGGACTCGGGCCATCCTTCACTGCTTTCCCAGGCACATTAGCAGGGAGCTGGATCAGAATCCGAAGTGGAGCAGCTGGGACTAGAACCTGAGCCCATATGAGATGCCAGAGCTGCATGCCAGGGCTTTAACCCAGAGCACCACAGCACCAGCCCCTGGATATGGGTTTTTAAAGTTAAGGAGTGGAGTTTTAATAGCCACAGAGAGAAAGGAATCTGGACTTTTAGCTTTGTGCAGGTGTAACTGACTCAGGAGTCATAAAGTTGGCTGTACAACCAGGCCTCTGTGAATAAGAGGTTAGGACATCAGGAAACCATGCAGTTAGGGGGACATAACTCCCTGGGACCTCCTTCTGTCCCAGGGTGTCCCATATTTGCCACCCACAGCAGATTCATACATTTATTCATTAGGAGTTAACAAATCTCCCTCAGGGGCCAGGTCCTGTGCTTCGCTAAGGGATTTTTCAACAAAGCATGGGAATTTGTTAATGGAAGACAAGTGTGGGGAAATTAGTTACACGAAGCAATTCAAAGATGGTGCCCAGAGGAAGTAAGGTGGGTGAAATCCAAAGTTATTTACCACTAAAGCTAATTGGCCATGCAACATCAGGGGAGGTAACAAAACTAGTAACAAGTGTTTAGACATATGGCTAGTCCTATAGAAATCGCCCCGTAAAATGACCGTTTAAGTGATTGGTTGGTTCTTAGCCCTGCCCCAGTGACTGCAGTTTTGTGCTATAAAAGGCTCTGTTACGCGCGGAATAAATGAGTTCTTGCTAGACTTGACTCCACACTGCGTCTGATTGTCTCCGGGATCGGGAGGCTGGGGACCCGGTGACAGCGCACTTAGCTTTCCTCGGACCCAGTCCATCCTTGTACGGGTGAACTAAGACCCTGCAACAAGCACTCAGGGGCAGGTGTTTGGCTAAACACTGGTTAGGATATCCCTGTGCTAGAGCAGAGTACCTGGGTTTAATACCTGGTTCTGGCTCCTGACTACAGCTTCTTGCTTATGTAGACCCTGGGAGGCAGCAGCGATGGCTCAAGTGATTGGGTTCCTTCCACCCATATGGGAGACCTGGATTGAGCTTCTGGCTTCTGGTTTTGATCCCCTTCTTGGCCCAGGTCCATTGTGAACATTTGTGAAGTGAATCAGTGGATGGAGGAAGCTGTTCCTGCCTTTCTTTGCTTCTCAAATATAAAAATAAAAATAGAAAAAGAAGTCACTCAGCTCAGTATCTTATCTGTCTGCCAAGAGGTAGATATGGGTGAAAGGTTGGGAAATTGACAGTGGTGTATGAGGCAAGGTCCACAGGGCTTCCTGGACCTGCAGCTTTGCATTAGATAAGCTGTGAGCAAACGTAGCTGCAGCTGCGGGGGCAGGAGTAGGATGTGCGGAAGCTGAGCACAGGCACGTACCTTCAAGGAGATAGTCTGTGTGTAGGGTGGAGTTAGGTGCATTGACAGCCTGGGGATTTATGACTTTCTTCCTGACAGGGGCAGGGAATGAAATGGTTGAGAACTAAGTCTCTCAAAAGGATCCAAGAGACAACAGCAGGCTGCTGCTCTGATCCACGCAGGAGGGGTCCTTGCTTGGATGCAGTAGGGGCCACTTAAAGAGGGTGTCTTTAAAGCGGGTTCTCTGAGTTACAAATACAGGCTAAGCTTCCCTAACTTGAAGTGCTCCAAAATCAGAAACTTCTTGAACATGAACATGACATCACAAGTGGAGAATTCTACACCTGATTCCATGTGATAGGTTGCAGTAAAAATTCAGGCACACTAAAAATTACCTTCAGGTTATATGTATAGGGTTATATGAGACACAAGTGAATTTTATGTTTAGACTTGGGCCCCTTCCTCAAGATATCTCATTCTGTATTTGTCAATATTCCAAAATCAGAAAAAATCCCAAACCCTGAAATTTCCACTGTTAAGTATTCCAGATAAGAGATACTCATCCTGGGGCCAGCATTGTGGCCCAACATGTTAAACTGCTGCCTTTGATGCTGGCATCCCATATGGGCAAAGGTTTGAGTTCCTGGCTGCTCTGCCCACCCCCCCCCCCAAAGATTTATTTATTTGAAAGTCAGAGTTACACACAGAGAGAAGGAGAAACAGAGAGAGAGAGAGAGAGAGAGAGAGAGAGAGAGAGAGGTCTTCCATCTGCTGGTTCACTCCCCAATTGGCCGCATTGGCCAAAGCTGTGCCTATCCAAAGCCAGGAGCCAGGAGCTTCTTCCAGGTCTCCCACACAGAGGCAGGGGTCCAAGTGCTTGGGCATTTTCTACTGCTTTCCTAGGCCATAACAGAGAGCTGGATTAGAAGTGGAGCAGCTGGGACTTGAACCAGCGCCCACATGGGATGCTGGCACTGCAGACGGAGGCTTTACCAGCTCCGCCACAACACCGGCCTCTGTTCTGCTTCTGATCCAAATTCTTGCTACTGTGCTTGGGAAAGCAGCAGAAGAGGTTTCAAGTACTTGGGCTCCTGCCACTCCCATGGGAGAGAAGCCAGGATCCTGGCTTCAGCCTGGCACAGTCTGGACTTTTGGAGAGTGAACCAGGGGATGGAAGATCTCATTCTCTCTGTCACTCTGCCTTACAGATAAATAAAATAAATCTTAAAAGAAGAGAGATACTCCACCTGTCTCTACTTGGCTACTTGATGGTCTCACTGTGTAGATACGGTCTTGGTCTCTGGAAGCCCTTTGATGCCAGGAGAAGGGTGGGGGTGATCTTCTGTAAGAAAACTTCAGTCCTGTGCTGCCTGTGGCCACTGAGCACTAGACATGACTGGTCCACATTGTAAATGAAAGATACACTTTAGATGTTGAAGACTTCGCATGGGGGAAAAAAAAGAATGCAAACTATCTCTGTACCCATTATATTGAAAATGTTGATTGCATATTTAATATATTTTAGATATTTTGAGTCAATTAAAAATATTTTATGGGCCAGAGCTGTGGTGTAGTGGGTTAAGCTGCTGCCTGAGACACTGGCATCCCATATGTGTGCCAGTTAGAGTCCTGGCTGTTCCACTTCCGATCCAGCTCCCTGCAGATGTGCCTGGGAAATCAGTGGAGGACGGCCCAAGTGCTTGGGCCCCTGCACCTATGTAGGAGACTCAGAAGAAGCTCTTGGTTTCTGACTTCTGCCTGACCCAGCCCTGGCCATTGCAGCCATATGGGGAGTGAACTAGCATATGGAAAATCTTTCTGTCTCTCTCTTTCTGTTGTTCTCTTCCTCTCTTTCTTTGTAATTCTGCCTTACAAATAAATAAATTAATTAATCTTAAAACAAAATTTTACCCAAGTTGGTTTCACCTTTTTTTTTTTTTTTTTTTTTAATATAGCTACTAGAAATTTGAAGTGAGCAGTTGTGGCCTGTATTTGTGACTTGCATCACGTTTCTGTTGGTTGAGATGGCCTCAGTCCATCTGGACTTCCAGTTCTTGTAAGATGGGACTCTTAGGTTCTCTCCTGGCTCCGCCTTCCCTCTCTAAGCTCTGGGAATGCTGCGGGGGGTTGGCCTCATAGTTAAGATGCCAATTGGGATACCTACATCTCATACTAGAGTATCTGGGTTCCACTGCCAGCTTTGTTCCTAATTCCAGTTTCCTGATAAGGCACACACTGGGAGGCAGCAAGTGATGTGCTTGGGTCCCTGCTCCCCAGACTGAGTGTCCAGTGTTGTTTGAGCCTGGCCCAGCCCAGGCTG
The DNA here is from genome assembly GCF_964237555.1 of Oryctolagus cuniculus. NCBI lineage: Eukaryota > Metazoa > Chordata > Mammalia > Lagomorpha > Leporidae > Oryctolagus > Oryctolagus cuniculus. The sequence continues at coordinate 14,287,399 of NC_091432.1, read as the reverse complement.
TTGCAGGCATTCGGGGAGGGAACCAGAGGATGGGAGCTCTGTCTGTCTGTTTCTCAAATAAACAAATGAGTAAAGTTCACAAAATCTTAAAGTGGGTACTTTTTCCTTCTGTGTTATCAATCCACACTCCTTCCTCCCCCTGTCCTGAAAGCAGCAGCAGAGGGGCCTTTACATGAGGATGAATAATCTTCAAGCATTTCTCGGAAGACAGCTGCAGGAGAGGAGAGAAGGCTGGGACCCCACCTCATGGTCTACATAAAGCGGGAGTGCAAGCAAGCACACCAGGGCCATTGGTCTCCACCAGGCTGGTTCCTCGATGCCCAGGGGATGTCTGGCAATGTCCAAAGACTTCTGTGGTTGTCACAGCTGGGTGGAGACTGCTGTCAGCATCTTGCTGGAGGACAGGGATGCTGCTAAATATATTCAACAACAAATTCCCCAGCCCCAAATGTTGATGTGAGAGTCGTGGCCTGGGGTCTTGCTCACTCTGGATGCTGACACAACAGTGGACACGTACTCCACTCTCTCCCATTCCCTAGTCCTTCCTTGATCATCAGTGATTCATGCCCTTCCCCTACACTCTTGAGCCTGCTTGAACTCATTCTGGAGGAGAGAATAGGAATTCTCCACCCTGGGATGAGTCACATGCCCCATGCCCCAGGTGAAGACTGCTCTCTGCTGAGCAAGACCTTCTGGAGAGAGAGGGGTAGAGAGGGGTTGGTCCAGAGAGGCGGCCTTCTTTCCTTTCTTTCTTGTGTTGCCCATCTACGTATTTTAGATTTCTTTGCTCCCACTTCCTTCTACAGTTCCTGTGGCTTAAACTGTTGAGCTTCTAAGGGGATGAAGGTGGTGGAAGCTGATGAAGTTTTCTCAGAGGGAATAAAAACTGTGAACTTTCCTTTAGAAATCCAGGACTCTGGACAGGTACACAGTATAGTTTTCTAGCCAGATATCACTGAGTGCTACTTCTAAAGTGCAGCTCTGTAAGACGTACTCAGCTGGAGACACAAACTCTGCATCCTTAAAATAATTAGAAGATTGTGGCGCTGTGGCATAGAGGGTAATCCCGCTGGCTTTGACCACATCCTGATGCTCTAATTTCTCAACTGTGCAACCCCCTCCATTAAATGAAGGGAACAATAAAGTCCTAAGGTGAAATGAGACTTGGGACTGCTGCCTGTCCCGTCCCCTCTGTGCGTATACATTTGGGTAGAGCTCTTCCTGAGGAGGCACACTGGGTGCAGGTGTGTGTGTCTATGTATTTTCAGGTTGTTGTCTCTTTGTAGAAAAAGGCTTTCTGAGTGCAATTTGATCCTCAGATGAAGAATATCAGCTCCTTTGCAGCAGTTGCATTGGGCTTTGTCTATAGTCATGGCTCTCTGCTCTGGGGAGAAAGAACCTTGCCCACTATGGCAAGAGCTATCATTTGCTGAGCAACTGTTATGTGCCAGACACAAGGTTAGGTGTTTTGCTTCATTATCTCATTTAAGTCAAGCAATAAGCACTAATTGATCTGGGGGCCAAGAAGATGACTGAGACACAAGATTAAAAAACACAAGACTAAAACATCAAACAAATAAACACAACAGACACTCATGGCCAATAGGAAACAAAAACCAAAGTGACATTTACAATGCAGTGTGGTGAGTGCCGGCATGGAGGTCAGCAGCCACTCCTGGCTGCTGTAGCCTGCTCGTGCACTGCACTGCACACTGCACACTGCACACTGCTAACTGAACTCTCAGGACTCCATCCTCATCCAGGTGTTTCACAAGCTCACCAAAGGGGGCTGGATGTCCCAACTCTGAGCTGGGCACCACGTGTATATCCAAAAACTGTCTCCAACCAAGCCAGATCTTTTGCAAAAATTAATTAATTTATTTGTGAGGCAGGCAGACATGGTGACTTCCCAGCTGCTGGTTCACTCCTCAACTGCCCAGGAGCTAGGACTTCAGTCTGGGTCTGTCCCAACCTGATGTTCCAGGGACAGCCCTCACTTGCCACCAAGACCCACACTGCAGCCATAACCCATGACCTGAAGAGGCCATGGGTTCTCACATATCTCTTTTTTGGCACACACCTTCCACAGCCTGGTATGTGCGTTTCCCCATACGTTTGTCAACCTGACAAATCTTTGTTTTCCTTCTAGTCCCAGCCAAATGCAACCTGTTCTGAGAAACTTCTCCTTTTTTTTTTTTTTTCCAAATAGTGTGTTGAAATGCAGTGCACACCAAGAAGTACACATAAGTTTATATAGATAAATGAGTTTTTGGTCCTGTGATCACACTGATAACCAATTTCCAAATTAAGAACAACACAAGAGTCCTATTTCTCTGTCTCCACTTTTTTAAAAAAGATTTATTTGTTTATTTGAATGTCAGAGTTACACACAGAGAGAGGAGAGGCAGAGAGAGAGAGAGAGAGAGAGAGTCTTCCATCTGCTGGTTCATTCCCCAGTTGGCCTCAACAGCTGAAGCTGCGCTGATCCGAAGGCAGGAGCCAGGTGCTTCTCCTGGTCTCCCTTGCAGGTGCAGGGCCCAAGGACTTGGGCCATCCTCCACTGCACTCCCGGGCCACAGCAGAGAGCTGGACTGGAAGAGGAGCAGCTGGGACTTGAGCTGACACCCATATGGGATGCTGGCACTGCAGGCGGCGGCATTACCTGCGACGCCACAGAGTTGGTCCCTCTTTCCACTTTTAAAAAAAGATTTATTTATTTATTTGAGGGTCAGAGTTACAGAGAGGGAGAGGCAGAGAGAGAGAGAGAGAGAGAGAGAGAGAGAGAGAGATCTTACATCCACTGATTCACTCCCCAAAAGGCTACAACAGTTGGGTCTGGGCCAAGCTGAAGCTAGAAGCCAGGAGTTTCTTCCAGGTCTCCCACGTGGATAGCAGAGGCCCAAGCATTTGGGCCATATTTTGCTGCTTTTCCAGGCACATTAGTAGGGAGCTGCATAAGTGGAGCAGCTGGGACTTGAACCCGCCCCTTTGTGGGATGCTGGCATTTCAGGCAGCAGCTTTAACCTACAATGCCACAACACTGGCTCTCTCTATTTCTTTTTCTCTTTCTCCCTCTCTCTCCTTCCTTCCTTCCTTCCTCTCCCCCTCCCGTTTTAATGAGGGGAATACGTGAATATTGTCATTTCCATTGTATGATTCACTGGAGCGGTATTTGTAAGTGCAATCCAAATGATGTGACGCACAATTTTTATACTCTCATATTTTAACTATCGCAAATTAGAGAAAACATGGTATTTGTCTTTTTGGGTAACCTGACTGTTATGATAGAATCCATTATTCCTTCCTGTGCACTCTGTTTGGCTTTGGTTAAAAAAATTAAAAAAAAGCTCTCATAAACCAAAGATTGCATGCTAAGTGAATGTATTTTTTGTTTCCTTTTTAAGCAAGGAAACTGACTCAGCACAGAGTGTAGGAAAGCTTCAGATTGGAGAATGCAGGAGGAGAAATGGGGTCATTTTCAAAAGCCGGAAGACCATGGCTGTCTCTTTCTTTGCTGGGAAAGTAAAATCTCTGATGTCACTGACTGGCTGCTCACGTTTGGGTTTCTAGGTAGACAAGACATGGCTTGAGGGTGGGTGTTTGGCACAGTGGTTAAGATGCGCACATCCCATTCTGCAGTGCCTGGGTCAACACCAGCTTCCTCCCAGTATGGACACTGGGAGGCAACAGATGATGGCTCAAGTGGTTACGTCCCTGCCATCCAAGAGGGAGACATGGACTGAGTTCCAGGCTCCCAGCTTCGAGCTGGCTCAGACTCAGGGGCTGTGGGCATTTGGAGAATGAATCAGAAGATGGAGGATCTCTGTCTGTCTCTCTTTCAAAGAAAATGAAAATAAGCAAATTAAAAAATTTTAAAAATGAGTCTTTTCTTCATTCATTCAAATAACATTAAGCATTTTGTGTGCAAGGCATTGGTCTAATCTAGTCACTGGCTCTTCATCCTGAAACATGTGGCCCTGTATTAGTCAGCTTTTTATTACTATAGTGAAACACCTGAGAGAAACTCATCTTATAAAAAGAAAACATATATGAGGGTTGGGACTCCTGTGTCCACAACTGGGATTCACTCTGTGTCTGCTGATTCTAGCTTTCTAGCAATGTAGACTCTGGGAGGCAGTATAAATGGCCTAAGTGTTTGAGTTTTCACTACTTATGTGGGAGATTTGACTCCTGGCTTTGGTCCAGCCCATCCCTGACCATTGTGGGCATTTGGGAGTAAACCAGCAAATGGGAGCTGTCTGTCTGTCTGTCTCTCTGTCTCTCTCTCTCTTGTTTTCTGTCTGCCTATCAAATTAAAAAGAATAAGAAAGAAAAGAAAAAATTGTGGAGGTTCACAGTCCAAGATCAGGTGGCTCTCTAGGTTGAGCATTGGCTGAAACCATTCTTGCCTGCAGAGAGCTAAAGCAGCAGAGAGCTTCCTGTGGCAGCAGGGAGTGTGCCTTTGTCCTGTGGTCTTTAAAAGATTCTCTCTGTCCCTCCTTCCCTCTCTGTAATGTTGACTTTCAAATAAATAATTAAAAAAAATATAAAAAGTGGGTGTAGTGCATTCCAGTGCATTTCAGGATTCTGGGCTTTCTAGTCTCCATTTTACAGCCATCTAGTGAGAATTTGAGCTGGTCAGTTAAAGCTCTTTCTTTTTATTTGCAAAGTAGGGGCAATAGCACGTGGCTCAGCCATCTTAGAGCATTTGATGAGGATCATGCAAAAGGATGAATGTGAACTTTTTTTGAAAAATGTGTTATTTTTTTAGGAAGATTTATTTATTTATTTGAGATATAGAGTTACAGATAGAGAGGGAGAGACAAGTCTTCCATCCGCTGCTTCATTCCCCAAATGGCCACAACAGCCAGAGCTGGGCCGATCCAAAGCCAGGAGCCAGGAGCTTCTTCCAGGTCTCCTATATGGGTGCAGGGGCCCAAGCACTTGGGCCATCTTCCACTCCTTTCCCAGGCCTTAGCAGAGAGCTGGATCTGAAGAGGAGCAGCCAGAACTAGAACCTGCACCCATATGGGATGCCAGTGCTGCAAGCGGAGGACCAACCTACTGTGCCACAGAGCTGGCAAAAAATATGAGTTATTTGTACCAGTATTGATAGTCCTTATTCATCTCCTATGTGATATTTTGCCTTGTGTATCATCTGCATTGTGATTTTTTTCTAAAACTGAACTGTCCTAAACAATTGTTTATACTAAAATTTTATATATTAGAATAAATAAAAAGCCACAAAAAGTTAAAACACAACAGTTACTGTGTAGTGTTATGGCTTGCTCTTTCTGTTAAAAGGGATATAAAATTAGGGCAAGTTTAAAGTCAGTGTCAGAGACTTCAACTTGACATAATCAGAAGAGCTGAGAAAAGAGAATTGGAAAGGAAGAAATTTATTTTTTAAAGGAAATCTTCCACTTTTAAAATATATTTATAAAAGTTTTTTTTTTTAACTTACTAGAAAGGTGGGAGGCGAGGGAGAGAGAGAAGAAAAGAGGTTTCCTATGTGCTGGGTCACTCCTCAAATGTCCATAACAGCTGGGGCTGGTCCAGGCTGGAGCCAGGGAATTCCATCTGGGTCTCCCATGTGGGTGGCAGGGATCCAAGCACTTGAGCCATTTCACCTGCTTCCTCCTAGGGACCACATCAGCAGAAAGCTGGATGAGTAGGGGAGGCGGGACTTGATCCCAGGTACTCCAGTGTGGGATGTAGGCTGCAGGCATTCCCAAGTGGTGATTTAACCCCCTGTGCCACAACACCAAACTCTGGTAGAATTTTGATTCAATGGAATTCCGTTATGGTAACTACATGATATGGTCTCAGCCTTTAAAAACATTGATGCACAAGAATAATTGATAGTATGAAATGGTTTCCCTAGGGAAGAAAGGAAACCAGTGATTTCTGAACAATTGTTTGAGCAGACCCTGTGTGAGCCCCTTTTACCCCTCGTGGAAAACTAGCAATGACTAGTTGAGATAGGTGTTCCTGCCTGGTTTCCACTTGGGAAAGTGGATGGTCGGGGGAGAGGACCTGCCCCAATGTCACATGGATGCCAAGAGCGGGACTCAGAGGCAGTGTGAGCCAAGGTGCCCTTGCTCTACGCCCCATAGTTCCTCCCACATCACCTTCCAATTCCATGATCCAGTGCCTCCTTGTGATATATGAAACTTAGGGAGAAAAGTGACACTGTCCGCTTGTGAGATAGTCATCAGAAAGAGGCAGTACAGTCCATTCATTGAGAATATGTCTCTACTCCAGACTGGATTCAAACATGTCTTATCAACTGTATGACTTTGGTTAATTTACTCAGCCTCTCTGCTTCAGATTCCTAAGGGATTCCAGCAGTACTCATTTTATACAGTTGTGATGAAGATTCAAGGAGTTGAACCTTGTAGAGTGTGTAAAATAGTGCTGACATATTTTGCTCTATCTAAGTGTTAATATCACCCACACTTTATATTGTGGTTACTGCATTGTGGCTTGGGATAGGATGCTTTTGCACTTGGTTAGGAATGCAGCTTGTCAAAGCATCTCCTTTTAAAAGCAGCTTTCCCATCTTCATTCCTCAAGCTATAGATCGGAGGGTTCAGCATGGGGATGATGATGGTGTAGAAGACAGACACCACCTTATTTTGTTCCATGCAACTGAGAGAGCTTGGCTGAGCATACATGTAGGTGACAGTGTCATAGCAGAGGCAGGTGATGGTGAAGTGGGAGGCACAGGTGGAGAGCACTTTGCTCTGGGCCACTAGGGAATGCATCCTATAGATGCTTGCCAGGATGCAGGCGTAGGAGACCGGGTTGATGGTGATGGTAAAGAGAATCAGCAAGGCAGACGATGAGAAGATGATGGTCTCAGCCTCAGTAGTGTCTGCACAGGCAAGGTGAAGCACAGAGGGAATGTCACAGAAATAGTGGCTGATGATGTTGGGGCCACAGGAGGCACACAGTCAGCAAAGCTGAATTGGCAACAGAAGCAATATAAGTGGCTGCCGCCAGCAGGACACACAGACATTGTGACCTAACGGTGCGGTAGAGGAGAGGGTGACAGATGGCAGAGAACTGGTCATAGGCCATGGTGGCCAAGAGCAGACACTCTGTAGACCCATGCAGAGTCATGAGGGCATTTGCACCACACAGCCTGCAAAGGAGAAGGCCTGGCCTGAGGCAAGAAAGCTCCCCAGTAGCAAGGGGGTGTCCACTGTGGAGAAGGAGGAATCTAGGAAGGAGAGGACGCTCAGGACAAAGTGCACAGGCGTGTGGAGCTGTGGGTCTGCATGGATCACGGTGATCACGCCCACGTTGCCCAGGAGGGTGACTGAGTAGATGAGCAGGAAGAGTGAAAGAGGATGCCCTTGAGCCTTTCCTGCTCTGTGAGCCCCCAGTAGAAGGAACCACCTGGCTTGGGTGTAGTTCTCCATGGAGGTACACTTGCCATTGCAGAGAGACCAAGGGAGAAGTGCTTATACTTCAGAGGCAGAATCATGGTCAGTGTCTGAAGCTTTTTTTTTTTTAAAGATTTATTTATTTGTTTGAAAGGCAGAGTTGAGACACAGAGAGAGACAGAGAGAAAGAGAGGAGAGAGGGAGAGAGATGTCTTCCATCTGCTGGCCCACTCCCCAAATGGCCACAACAGCCGGGCTTGAGCCAGGTTGAAGCCAGGAGCCAGGAGCCAGGAGCCAGGAGATTCTTCCAGGTCTCCCACATGAGTACAGGGGCCCAAGGACTTGGGCCATCCTCTGCTACTTTCCCAGGCACATTAGCAGGGAGCTGGATTGCAAGTGCAGCACCCAGGACTTGAACTGGCACCCATATGGGATGCTGGCACTGCATTTGTCAGCTTAACCCGCTGCACCTGGTCCCCTGAAGCTTTTTTAATGTCCTTAGAATGGGTGATGTCATGGGAAGTGGGGTAGGGAGATTAACACAAACTGAATGCCTACTGTGGTGCATGTGTTAACTCATTTCCTAAATGGCTGTTTTCGCTTCATGCATTCATGCTGATTTGAACATTATGTCTGCTTATAATTAGGGAGATAATCAACTAGCCCAAGGTCACAGAGCCAGTACCTAAGGAAAATGGGATTAGAACCCAGTCCATTCTGGTAACTATATACTCATTGTACAGTTACAAACATTTTCTGTCCCTGGATTTCTTGTTCTATGGGGAACCAGCATTACAAGTGAGACTGGAGGCCTAGAGTATTGGTTCAGACAGGGAATAAATGAAAGGATCAATTTGGCCTGTATTTGGAAGCAAAGATTTCAACAGTGCCAGTCCCTGAGGCCAGGGACACAGGAAATCAAACGCCTCATGCCATAGGAATGTAAGGTGACTCAGCAGAACAGTAATCTCTCTGTCTTGAATTGTTGAATTGTATCTCCCAAAATGATACGTTGCATTCCTGACGCCTGCTACCTGTGGTTGTGACCTTATTTGGAAATAGTCTTTGCAGATGCAATCATGTTAAGATGTTAGGTCAGACTCTATTAGGGTGGGCGCCACTCCAACATCATTGTTGTCCTTACAAGAAAAGGAGACAGAGGTACGGGGAGGAGAACGCCGTATGGAAACGCAGGCCCAGAAGGAACATCTTCAACTGGAGACTGAGGCAGAGGGTGGGGTTAGGCTGTCAGAACTAAGGAATGTCTGGGGCTTCTGTAAGCAGGAAGGGGCTTTGGAGGGAAAAGGGTCCTTGTGACCCCTTGATTCCAGACATCTGGCCTTCCGGACTGTGAGAGAATAAATTTCTCTCGTTTTAAGCTGTGGCTCATGGCACGTCCGACAGCAGCCACAGGAAATGGATGCTCCAAGCCGGGACGGTCTTGCCTTTTGAGGCTGCCTGCTTGGTGGAGGCCTCCTGAGCAGCTGTCGGAAGATGGGGCTGTCTTGATCTCTGTTGGCAGAGCTCACAAACAACGGGGAGAAAATGAAATAAAGTATTCACTACTACAAACAGGCAGCTACAGGAAATACAAAACCAGCTTGACAAAACCATGAATCCAAAGTTTAAGGCAGTAAAAGATGCTGGGCACATGGCTTTGGGGTCCAGTGAGTGACACAGTTCCTAAGGCAGAATCGGAGATGCAATCTCTAGCCAGAAAGGTCACTGTCCACGTGTTTTTCTCTCTTACATCCCCCAGAGGGCTTTCGGGCCCTTGAAACTTCTCTGGGGAATTTGCCTCTTGGGAGCCTCATCATCTAGGTTTTCAAAAATAACCGAGGTGGCTCTAGAGAGGGTAGGCTTTTGTATACTGGTCAGAGTTTGTGCCGATGGATGGCGTGACTGTTCTGATTGGTCCAGCTTCCTTTCTGATCGCGTGGGCGTCTGCTCTGACTGACTGGTGCCTGTGGCACGCTGGTAGTTTAGTGTTTAGAATTCTGTGTGGTCTCAGTGAGGCTGGGAAGGAAGAAGAAGCAAGGCAGAGCCTGTTTCAGTGCGTCCCTGGGTAGCTAAAAATGGGAGCCGCTAGTCAGAGCTGATAACGGGGCTTTGCACTGTCAGCGTGTTACTGGCTACCTCTGGCCTCTTTTAGCATAAACAATGGGTGCCGTTCCAGCCATGGACAGCATCATGATGTTTCCCTCCCTATGGAGAGATATCCATTGGGCACCATCCAGACCCTCTGCCTCCGAATGTCTTATGTGATCAGAGTTTGGGATAAAGGGATTGGGTTTGTATAACCCTGCTCTGCCCTCTTGTTGGAAGCACAGCTCCTGCTCTGTTCCACTCCTCTGTAATGTAGAGCTTAAAACTGGGTCATAAGTCTGTCTAATTCTGGGGTTCAGTTTTAAGAAGATCACTCACCCACAGGCATGAATCATGTTCTGTAGCACAAGTTTTATCAGTGATGCAGGTGATATTTTGCTCCAGTCTGCTTTCCTTCTATGTCTTAACTCTTAACTGGCTCAAAATTTGCATGGGGAACAGGGCTGCTATTTATTGTTGTCCTTAAGGACCTCTTCAGAGAGAAAACAAGATGCAAGCTGGCAGGAGTGGTTCTGGTTTCTTGAATGACTCCATGGTCTAGGCTCACAGACCCCTAGCAAATTGATAGGACTGGGTGGATTGTAGCACTGGGGTGTGATGGAGACTTAGAAGACTCTGGGTCTACAGTGACAATCCCTGCTTGAAAGAGCAGAGCAGCTTCCTCACTTCGCCCTGCGGAAACTTTGGTGAGGACCTGCCGTGGCGAGAAGGAGGCGTGTGGGCTGGATGTTGATGCGAACTGACACTGCAGAAGAGAGGAAGCTGGTCAAAGCCAGAAAGAGGAGGCTTGTGAAGGCAGGGGCCAGCCAGCTCAAGGTGGAAGAGTTCTTGAGGATTTCTGAAGATCTCCTGTGCTCAGGGATATGCAAGTATCACAAAGCCATGGATGGGGGCCAGTTCTCCGAACTGAAAGCTCTGCTCCTTCCTGGGGCCAAGGAGGGGACTCACCAATTTGGGCTCTAACTTGTATTCCTTTATACTTCTGTGTAAAGTACAGCGATTCAGTCGTGTGTAGTCGCAACTGTTCTCATAGATAATTTTCCATCTAATACAAAGAACTTCAGTGAATGGGAGAAGACACTGGGATTTTCAGACCACCGAAGGAGTCCAGGCACAATTTCTTCCTTCCTTTTCAAAAATAAGCATTTATTAACCAGTCCTGGTCATTGGTAACCAAGAGAAAAGTTGGTCCAGCTTCTAGGAGGACTGACTTTGAGAGCAGAGTTTTACAAGTGGAGAGTTTTTGAAGGGCGTTAAGCAGGGAGGTGACATGGTAAGACCAAGCTGTAAAGATGAATTCAAGGGAGTCCAGAGAGGAGGCAGGGAAATATACCAGTAACTGATCATGGTGGTGATAGGTAGGGTGGTGTTATCATTAATTGAATGTATGGCTAAAACAGAGTCAGGGATGACCTTTAGGTTCCTGGTTTGGGTAACCAAGTGAATAGTGATGCTATTTTCTCTAACAGATAACAGGTTTGAGAAAGGATATAGTGAATTTCATTTAAAAATTAGAAAGAAACATTTATTTGAGAGGCAGAGGGAGAGAGAGAGGGAGAGAGAGAGAGAGAGAGAGAGAAGGTAGAGGGGAGGAGGGGGGAGTGAGAGTGAGCTAGTTTCCATCTGCTTGCTTACTCACCAAATGCTTGAAACAGCTGGGGATGAGCCAGGCCAAAGCCAAAAGCCAGGAACTCAACCCAGGTCTCCCATAAAGGCAGCAGAAACTCAACTGAGTTATCACTATTGGCTCTCAGGGTCTGCATTAGCAGGAAGCTGGAATTGGGAACTGGAACGAGGACTAGAACCCAGGTACTTCAATATGGGACATGGGCATATTAACCAGTAGGCTGATTGCCTGTCTCATGAATTCTATTTTTGATAGGGTGACTGTGGGGAAGCCAAAATACAAGCCCAGGTGACAGGTGGATATATTCTTTTGAAGTTTAGTAGAGGGCATTCCTTTAGGAGATGAAGTTTTGAGGGTCTTTGTATATATTGAGTCATTCAAAATATGTTTATTATACATCTACTGTATGCCAGCAACTTTGTAGGTGAGGATACAATGATAAGGAAAAAACATAGTGTTCATTTTTGTGGAGTTTAGAGTTCATATAGAAAGACAAACATTAATACAATTGAGCAATTGCAACTGAAGTGGGGTACCCATTGGTATGAGCTGATTTAAATCTGGGGGGTCAAGGACTTTTTCCTAGGAAGATATTCCCATAGAAGCAAGAGTGGGAACAGCTTATACAGAGGCCCAGAGGGCTGAGGGATGCTGATGAGAAAGAGGAGCTGAATAAATGCCATTGTGGGTAGGTGCAAAGAGATGGGATATGTGGTACAGGCTGGATGAAGCAGGCAGGCAGTGTTTTGTAACATTTATTGAGTGCTTATGTGTCCGGCACTGTTCCAAATACCTTTAATTTCACCTAATTCTCTCAACAACTTTACGGGAGGTACTATTGTTATTTGCATTTACAGATGAGGAAACTAAGGCAAAAAGAACTTAAATAACTTCTAGTAGAGGTGGAGCTGGAATTCAGGTGGTCAGGTTGTTGAGCTGAAACTATTACCCGGTACCCTACACCATATTAAGAAATTAAAAAGAAATAGAAACCATTAAAACATTTTCAGGAGGGGCTGGCGCAATGGCACAGTAGGTTAATCCTCCACCTGTGGCTCTGGCATCCCATGTGGGCGCTGGTTCTAGTCCCGGCTGCTCCTCTTCTGATGGAGCTCTCTGCTATGGCCTGGGAAAGCAGTAGAAGATGGCCCAAGTCCTTGGGCTCCTGCACCCATGTGGGAGACCAGGAAGAGGCGCCTGGTTCCTGGCTTCGGATCTGAGCAGCTCTGGCTGTTGCGGCCATTTGGGGAGTGAACCAATGGAAGGAAGACCTTTCTCTCTGTCTCTCCTGCTCACTGTCTGTAACTCTAACTCTCAAATAAAATAAATAAAACCTTTTTTAAAAAAATTTTTTTTAAGGAAAGAAAAGACAAGGAAATGGGAAAGCGACTCATTTTCACCAGAGGTTTGACAAGGCCATTCATACTTGACTTCCAACATGATGGCTCTGAATGCAGCTGTGGATGAGTGATTGGAGGAGGCTAGCGGACGGAGGAGATTGATTGGGAGGATGCTGACGTCTCTCAGCAGAGATTCATAGCTTAAATTTAAGTGAAGGTGGTGGAACAGGTTTGGGAGATGTCAGGACTTGGCAAAGGACCAACGCTGCTGGTATGAGAAGAACAGTATCAGAGTGGACTCCAGGATCTCTGGTGTACAAAACAGAGCTGGTAGTTAGGAGAGGTTAGGCTGTGTCTCTTAAACACAAGAGGCCCTAGGCCAGAATCTTAAGGAAATTCATTTCAGATTTACTGCACATTGCTTCTGAGATCTGAGTTTCTCACCATTCACCTGGGTTCTGGGGCTGATGTTGAGTTTTGGAAAACTGTGAGCGTGAGTTACTGGGTGGGGAGACTAAAGGAATCTGAGCCCCATGGGTGGCGGGATTGCATCTCCCTCTTCCCACTTACCTGTGGCTGAACAAAGATGAGCTTTGTCATTGGAAACCTCTGGGGGAGGTGTTTCTCTTCTGTTTGCATTGCTTGTCTCCGGCCAGCTTTCTCCAGACAATGTCTCAGCCACTCAACAAAGCTTTGAGAGTCGGTTTTGCTGGTAAGTGTCCTGTCTTAGGATCCATCAGGCGTGCTTTATCCTGAGCCCTAGAGTCAGAAACGTGGCGGTGGGGATTTGTGACTGCTCTCCCAGAGGCAGATCCAGAGCTGCAGGTTGCTCTAAGGAACGCTGGAGAAATCTTGTTGAGTGTGTCTGGGAACCTCTGAGGAGCAGGCGTTCTCCTTCAAGTGCCAAGACAGATCCTCTTCATCCGTAGAGTCTGTTCCCTGAAGGCTTCTGTTTTCAGTTAAATGAGCTTCCAAAGGTTCCCAAAGCCAAGAGGTATACAAAGGCACAAGTCAGATAATTTCCAGGTGTCACAGGAAGTGATTGGGAGTGCTGTTGTTGCTTTATCCATTCAACAATATTGAAAATACATCTCTCCATCTCAGAAAAGCATTGTTCCCCACTCTCCCATAGCTTTATTGTCTCTGTAAAACTAACATATGGTAGCTATTAAAAAAACTTACACAACCCAGAAACCAATCAAGAAGAAAGTAAAATGTCATCTGAAATCCTTGCACTGTAGAACATGGGACCTGGTGAGGACCCCTCTTGATGTAGATCTTGCAGTGTGCTCGGGACTAGTAATTTTCCACAAACAGAATCATCCTGTATAAGCAATTCTGTCATTTACCTTCCCACTCGGCAAGATGTCATGGGCATTTTCTCATGTCAACAAATAACAGCCTACATCATCATGCTGAATGGCTGCAAATTATTTGGTTGTGTGTGTTTATGCCATCATTTATTTAACTGATCCCCATTGGCTGACAGTAAGGCATTTCTGTCTTTTTGCTATAAATAACTCTCAGACAGACATCTCCTGGGAGGAGGTGTGGAGCCAGGGGGGCTGATCCAGTGGGAATGTACTGTGCAGAGGCTGCATTTCCTAGCCAGAAAGGGAGATTGGCCCCCTCCTTGGGATGGGGGTGTGTTGCCATTGAGGTTTTACAACCCTGGCTGATTTCAGACAAAGCAAAGGGCTTTGGTAGGCAAATGACTTGTTTGTGTAAAAGCAATTCAGTCCCTAGACTACTGATCTGGAATGGAGTCCCAGCAGAAGGACTGAATCACTGAGGTTTCGGCTGGTAAGAGGGGATTTATGCACTGGGGAGAGACTCCTGGATCTCACCTATAGAGTGCTGTCCTCTGACACGCCCCCTCCCCCCTGCATTGCAACCTGCCCAAGGTGCTGCACAGTCTTTCTGGAAAGAACGCCCCCTTCACTACATCAGTCCTCTATTCACAGACATACAGCAGCTTTCTTCAGCTTCGCAGAAGCAGACTTCACCCCGATGGTCAAGAGTCAATTTTCCTCACTGTAGTTAAGAAGGATTTTACATTTTCTGTCCTCGTTTGAGCTAAGCTTGGCCACCTACCTGAGTCTGGCTCAGGGAGTGTGAATGAAACTGATTTGTGCCTATGCTGAGACATCCTGTGGTCTCCAACCCCCTTCTCTCCTCTGTGACACCAGCATGGTCCAAGATATAGGGGTTTCTTCTGCATCAGTCTGTATATTGGAGGGAAAACAAGACTCATAACTGACTCATGACGGATATGAAGATGAGTGATTTGCCATCACAAATCAATGAGATTTGGGTGCTGTTTGTAATACAGTGGCCTCAGCTGTCTAATGTATTCATCAAGGCTAAATTTCCCTTTTTAAATAAATACAACATTTATTTATTTAAAATTATTTTTTCATTTTGATTTTATTTAAATGGCAGAGAAACAGAGACAGATGGAGAGGGATCTTTCATCCTCTGGTTCACTCCCCAATGCCTGCAACAGCCTGGTCTGCAACAGCTATGGCTGGGTCAGGCAAAACCAGGAGCCAGGAAGTACATCCAGGTCTCTCATGTGGGTGGTAGGCATCCATGTACGGGGGCCAATACTTGCTGTCTCCCATGATTTGCATTAGCAGGAAGCTGGATGGGAAGTGGTTTAGCTGGAACTTCAGCTAAGCACTCTAATATAAGATGTGCGCATCCCAGGCAGGGTGTACCACTGTGCCAAATACCCACCAAACACAAACTTCTTTTCTTGGTTATGGTCCCAATTCTGTCTCATCTGCCTCAGGTAGAAGTTCTTCCTGTCTCCCCTGTGGAGGAGTTTCTTGCACCTACTGAGCCTGTATCTAGCTAATTGACTTCAGGCAACTTACTTTTTTATTTTATTTTTTTAAATATGAGAAGTTTCTAGTCATTAATGTGCAGGCTCTAAAGTACCCCGTTCTTGCAAACCTGACAGGCTGACAGGTGATGTGAAAGTACTTCAAGAAGTTCATGGAAAGTAGAATTAAAAGACGTTCATTTTGGTGCAAAACATTTTGAAATCCGTGAGTACAAGGGGTCCCTGGAAAATTCATAGAAAATATATCTTATGACAAAATGATGCCTGGGTTTCAAAATGTTTTGCACCAAAATAAAGCCATTCTTTTAATTCATTTTTTCATGAGCTTTTTGAAATACCCTTGTATGTTGCCGTGAAAGTAAGTCTTGGATCAGATTCTTTCCAACTTGCAAAGCCTGCCAAGGTAACTTACTTGTTAATAAGCAAGTGCAAGCAGTCAACATACCTGTCTGTATTTGAGGAATGGGTCTTGTCTCTGACTGCAGGTATTCTGATCAATAAGTCTTTTATGAAAAACTCATTTGGAAGTACAATACTGATGTCCCACCACTTAGATCAGCTGGTAGGATCTTCCAGGAAGTGGAGAGATGCAGAACCAAATGGCCATGCAATCTTACAACGTGATGCTAGACAGGAAAGACAATAACCTACCATGAGCTTTTAGTGCTTGCTTCTGAATGGCATTGTGATAGCTCCATTCTTTATAAACATATATTTATTTATGAGAGTGAGAGAGAGAGAAAGAATGAGAGCCGTCTCATCTGCCTCTCTAAATGCCTACAATGGCCTCAGTCAGAGCCAGGACAGAAGCTGGGGGTTGGAAACTCACTCATGGTCCCCCATGTGGGTGGCAGGAGCCCAATCCCTTGAACCATCACTCCTGCCTCCAAGGTTCTGAATTAGCAGGAAGCTGGCGTCAGGAGATAGAGCTGTGTATCAAACCTAGGTACTCTGATATAAGATGTGAGCATCTAATCTGGCATCATAACCGTTAGACCAAATGTCTGCCTATGTGATAGTTCCATTCTGAGTAGCGTGGGTCTTAGCTGATAAGCTCTTGAAGCAAAACTCAAGTAAAGGATGTATAAACAGCCAAAGGAATGCCCTTGTCTTGTGTCTTTTTTTTTTTTTTGCTGAAGGGGAGATAGATGTTAATGGAGCCAAACTGAAGAATCCCAAAAAGCTGGAGTTGAAAGGACCCAGGAGAGCATCCAGATCCCAATGTTTGGGGTGGGAAGAGAGGCCCAGAGGGAGAAGGTGCTTGCGGAAGTTATAACTAGTCAGTAAACTCTGAGATTGGACACCTGCTGTTTACGGGGAAAACATATTTCCTAAAATACTTGACACTGCTAGAGTACCACACTGCTGTTCCCATGGATGTCTGGAATCCTTTTGGGGGAATGCTGATAGATTCTCTACATATTTTTTTTTTTTTATTTTTTATTTATTTTTTTTTTTATTTTTATTTTTTTGACAGGCAGAGTGGACAGTGAGAGAGAGAGACAGAGAGAAAGGTCTTCCTTTGCCGTTGGTTCACCCTCCAATGGCCGCCGCGGCCGGTGCGCTGCGGCCGGCGCACCGCGCCGATCCGATGGCAGGAGCCAGGAGTCAGGTGCTTTTCCTGGTCTCCCATGGGGTGCAGGGCCCAAGCACCTGGGCCATCCTCCACTGCACTCCCTGGCCACAGCAGAGGGCTGGCCTGGAAGAGGGGCAACCGGGACAGAATCCGGCGCCCCGACCGGGACTAGAACCCGGTGTGCCGGCGCCGCTAGGCGGAGGATTAGCCTAGTGAGCCGCGGCGCCGGCCAGATTCTCTACATATGGCAATGAGCTTCTTCCAGTGGCTTCAACTTCCTATTGATTGACTCTGCTCACTCTGTGGAGCAAGACGGTAGAATATACAGTGTTATAGCCCAGGCCTAGTGTCATTGGTGGGAGGAAGCAAAGTTTTATTTCCATGGGAACAATATAGCAATTTTTAAAAATAAGTTGAACCTGAGAATTGAGAACATTTATATCCACATGGCTTAACTATTGAGACTGAGAATTGAGACTTACTGTAGCAAAAAGACCTAACTAATGAGTCCTAGAAATTCATGCCTAGGAAGAGATGGTTATAAACTAATAAATATTTTCACTGTTTGCTTCATGAAATTCATGCAAGACAATTTATTTGAACAAGCAGTTTGCTCCTCTGGGCAAACAGCTCTCCTATCAGGGTAATAGATTACTCACCTGGACAACAATTTGCTCAACAAACAATAGTTTACTCAGCAAGATTTGCTTCCAGTCCCTTCCCTTACTGTGTCTGCCAATCCTATACTATAATGTCATCAATTTTGTTCAATCTTGATTTATAACTTACCTAGAATGATCTACCTAATATCACTTGGATCCAGACCCAAAAGCCTCATGAATATCTTCCCTTGACATTCTTCTTTTGAGATATAGTGCAAAGATTCTATTAAGGAGGTATTCTCTCTTACTACAGTATGTCTAATAAACTTACCTTTGGTTGACTGGCAGATTGACAGATTTTCTGATGGTTGAAGAGTTACCAGTAGACAATCTCCTGGTACCCCAAAGTTTCTGGGGTTTTATATTTTGAGGGCCTTTCGCTTCTGTTTGGGTATTTCTCTAACGATGACAACTGAGAGGAAAAGGTATAATTACAATTGCCTGTGTGAATGGAGTTTACTTCATCCGTGCAAAGGGTCGTTGGTACAGCCAAGAGGGTTTGCATGTGAATGTCAAGACACAGGTTATCTTTTCTGTCTTCCTCTTATGGAAAGAAAAATAGTTGTCTTGAGACAATAGATAGTTCTCTAATTTGAGAGAGAGATGCTAAAATTGGCTACTTTTAGCGAAGTCATGTCTCTGAGCCCTGAATTTTTGATTGAATTGACCATTCTCTTCCTGTCCACTCTTGAGACCAGCTGGGACTTAATGAGAAGGAAGAAGTCTAATTATTTGTTGTGACTCACACAGGAAACTCCATGCTCCCAATGACAGAGCCCAGGAAGATGTTGAGAAAAAGGTAACTGACTTAGGGGATTGGGCTCTCTTTGGTGGTAAGAGGGAGGGACGAACGCAGTGACACAAGGTCTCTTTCACTGCCTGGTTCTTTCTGCCCTTTCAAGTCTACATCTTCCTGTTCCAAGTTGCCCTTTGGGTGCTCTGTAGAAACTGAAGACTCTTCTTAAAAATTAAAGCTTTGTGGAATTAGCAGAAAGCTGGACTCTGGTGGAAATTATGGGAGTAATTCTCTGGGAGTCAATAGAAATTGAAATGTGTTACATAATTTTCTGCCAAATCCCAAGAGGTTTAAGTATTGTATTATAGAACTGGCTTTGGAGTCAGGAGGTGCTACCAACTATGAACTGTATACAATTTTAGACAAGTTATTTTCTTGGACTCTCAATTTAATTGTGTGTGAAATAAGCATAATTTACTTATGGAATTGATGTAACCATCCAATGGAATAATAATGTACAATATGCTTCACAGGATGCCTAACTTGTAACATTTGTTCAATAAACATTAGTAGTGATCACTATTGGGAAATCACCTTCTTTATGGAGCAGCAGCTGTTTGATTAAACTCCTGATCCTTATAGAATAAACAAAACCGGTATTCTTTTCATCATCTGCTACCTAGAAGCCTATGATCAAAAGAAGAAGAGGTGAAACATATACAAATACATATTCTTTAATCTCTGAACAAGTAGTTAATACTTTGCTAGGCTTAGTGGGGGATGAAATGAAGGTTGAGATTTGATTCCTGCTGTAGGCAGTGTACATTTAAGTTGGGGAGGTGAGCATGTGCTGTGAATCATGTTGTTTGATGGGCTTTTCACTGTGCTGTTTGATCTTCATGCAACTTTCTTGTTTATAAATTATGCCACGTTTAGACATCAGTACTGACTGATTACATAATTTCTATTCCTCTTTATGGTTTTCTGCATCTATATTTTTCTATCCCAGCATTTC
Organism: Oryctolagus cuniculus; assembly: GCF_964237555.1. Lineage (NCBI taxonomy): Eukaryota > Metazoa > Chordata > Mammalia > Lagomorpha > Leporidae > Oryctolagus > Oryctolagus cuniculus. Next base: position 14,268,098 of record NC_091432.1, on the reverse strand, counting down.
TAGTTCATGGTGAAAGAGAAATAAGGAATTTTGAGAACATGACTGAGTGACCCCAGGGTAAGATAGTTTAATTACTCAATAAGTCTAAGCTGCAGCCAGATACAGTGGTGAGCAGAGTTTGAGGGAATGTAACTGTCCCAATGACAAATGTGCTTGTATTGAGTAGGTTCCAAGGATAGGAGAGCTTGTGAAAAAACAGGAAGGAACTGGTGATGGGGCAAGTGTTGGAAAATGGTATCTTCCACTTCAGCCTTAGAAGTGCTGTCCTTTTTTTTTTTTTTTTTTTAAGATCCACCCATTTATTTGAAAGTCAGAGTTACACAGAGAGAGGAGAGGCAGAGAGAGAGAGAGAGAGAGAGAGGGAGGGAGAGAGAGAGGTCCTCCATCTGCCGGTTCACTCCCCAAATGGCCGCAACGGCTGGAGCTTCACTGATCTGAAGCCAGGAGCCAGGAGCCAGGAGCTTCCTCCAGGCCCCCCACATGGGTGCTGGAGTCCAAGGACTTGGGCCACTCTCTACTGCCTTCCCAGGTACAGCAGAGAACTGGATCAAAAGTGGAGCAGCTGGGTCTTGAACCGGTGCCCATATGGGATGCCGGTGCTCCAGGCCAGGGCTTTAACCTGCTGCGCCACAGTGCCAGCCCCAGAAATGCTGTCCCTGTTCATTGTCTCTTATTGAGATGACTGGGATATGGCAGAGAGGTCAACATCAGGCACCAGGGTATGAGAGGAGTCTTAACTTCAGCCGGCGCCGCAGCTCACTAGGTTAATCCTCCGCCTTGCGGCGCCGGCACACCGGGTTCTAGTCCCGGTCGGGGCTCCAGATTCTGTCCCGGTTGCCCCTCTTCCAGGCCAGCTCTCTGCTGTGGCCAGGGAGTGCAGTGGAGGATGGCCCAAGTGCTTGGGCCCTGCACCCCATGGGAGACCAGGAGAAGTACCTGGCTCCTGCCATCGGATCAGCACAGTGCCCCAGCCGTGGCGGCCATTGGAGGGTGAACCAACGGCAAAGGAAGACCTTTCTCTCTGTCTCTCTCTCTCACTGTCCATTCTGCCTGTCAAAAAAAAAAATAAATAAATAAAAAAAATAAAAAGAAGCTTAACTTCAAAGAAATGTGGTGCATAAAGTCTGCAAGAATCTGGAAACATCCCTTGACCCTCAGTCTGGCTCCTTCTGAGCCAGTTTTGACCTCGATGGAACAAGGGATCCAGTTTTAGTCCTTCTCTCTAGGGCACCATCTGTTATCCTAACTTCATGTCTGTAACTTCACTCATGGCTATTTTTGTCTTGTGTTGGGTTTTGAAATCTTACTCTTCTTGGCTCTTGATTCCTCTTTAGAGTCACTATTCTGCTCTTCAGGGTCTGATAGCTTGTCCTGGATCTGCCCTGCTGCAAGACACCAGGGCGCAGCCCATCACCTTGAGACTGCAAGATCTGCTGATCACATATGAGAATGACGGGCAGTGCCCTAAGAGAGAATTATGATAAGAGGAAAGATACAGTGAATACAGCTTTTCTTTGGGCTTCCAGGGAATATGTCTGTCTGTTAGAAGGTAGTCAGGATGACAGTATAAGTGAAGAAGCTAAGCATAATGAAGGAAGTAGGTGGCCTCAGCCTTAGTAATATGAACACAGGCAAGCTGGAGTATGGGGAGAAGGGAGGTAGTTACAGGAGTAATGATTAGTAATGTTGGAGTCACAGAAGGGCAAGATGATGTCATTCTACATGGCCACACTACTGATAATTGCGGCTAATGCTCTCTCTCTCTCTCTCTCTCTCTCTCTCTCTCTCTCAGATTCATGTATTTATTTGAGAGGCAGAGTTACAGACTGAGGGAGGGAGAGAAAGAGAGAGAGTTCTCCATCCACTGGTTCCCTCCCCAAAAGGCTACAATAGCCAGAGCTGGACAGATCTGAAGCCAGGAGCCAGGAGTCTCTTCTGGATTTTCCATGCAGGTGCAGGAGCCCAAGCTCTTGAACCATCTTCCACCACCTTCTCAGGCAATTAGTAGGAAACTGGATCGGAAGTGGAGCAGCCAGGGCTCAAACTTGTGTCCCAAATGGATGCTGCTACTGCAGGTGGAGGCTTAACCTGCTACTCCACAGTGCTGGTCCTAGAATGGATAATGCCAAGGAAAGTGGGGAATCTGGTATCAGATGAACATGTACTGTGAATCACGTTGTTTGATGGGCTTTTCACTGTGCTGTTTGATCTTCATGCAACTTTCTTGTTTATAAATTATGCCACGTTTAGACATCAGCACTGACTGATTACATAACTCGTGTAATTTCTATTCCTCTTTATGGTTTTCTGCATCTATATTTTTCTATCCCAGCATTTCTAGTTCATGGTGAAAGAGAAATAAGGAATTTTGAGAACATGACCGAGTGACCCCAGGGTAAGATAGCTTAATTACTCAGTAAGTCTAAGCTGTATTTAGGAACATGGGACTTCTTTGTGATTGCTGGACTGGCATGGTGGAAAAAGGGACTTCGAAATGACAGGAGACTTCCCTGTATTTCTGTAGCCGCAGTAGTCTCTCCCTATGGAGAACTGTAATTCTTTGGTGGTAGACCTTCTTATTAGATTTGCAGCTTCACTAAATCATCTATACTGGATAGTACAAATAAGATAGATAAAATAATAAAATAACACAGGTTAAAGAAATTATTTAGGAGGCCAGAAATGTGGTGTAGTGGGTAAAGCCACTGCCTGTGGTGCTAGGATCCCATGTGGACACTGGTTCGAGTTCCAGCTGTTCCTCTTTGAAACCAGCTCCCTATTGGTGTACCTGGTAGGATGGCCCACGTATCTGGGTCCCTGCACCCATGTGGGAGATCCGGAGGAGGCTCCTGGCTCCTGGCTTTGGATTGGCCCAGATCCAACTGTTGTGGCCATTTGAAGAGTGGACCAGCTAATGGGAGATATCTATCTCTTCCTCCCCCAGCTCTGCCTATCAAATAAATAAATATATATAGATAAAAGAAATGACTTAATGTAAGACAGACTATTAACAACAGCTAGTGTGTGATGAAGACTAGTTGAAGATTAGGTATTTTTCTAAGCACCTGATAGAAATTAAATCTCCCTTAATCCCCATAAACCCTCTGATAAAGTAGTTAATATTTTACAACCAAGGTTATACAGATTTATTTGACAGAGCTGTAATCTAGTCCTAGGTATGGCTGTACCTTAGGAAAACAACAACAACATCTGTGAGACTGGATAAGACTGTACAGACACAAAAACCAAGCTTACCTATGGAGCCATCACAGAGGAACTTACAAGGTTTTGAGTCCAAATTCAAGATGATCCATTAGGGCCGTTGCCGCGGCTCACTAGGTTAATCCTCTGCCTTGCGGCGCCAGCACACCGGGTTCTAGTCCCAGTCGGGGTGCTGGATTCTGTCCCGGTTGCCCCTCTTCCAGGCCAGCTCTCTGCTGTGGCCCAGGAGTGCAGTGGAGGATGGCCCAAGTGCTTGGGCCCTGCACCCCATGGGAAACCAGAAGTACCTGGCTCCTGCCATCGGATCAGGGTGATGCGCCAGCCGCGGCGGCCATTGGAGGGTGAACCAACGGCAGAAGACCTTTCTCTCTCTCTCTCTCTCTCTCACTGTCCACACACACACACACACAAAGATAATCCATTAGTAGTTATTTTGGTTGTTTTTGATACATACGAAAATTCCCATAACATAGTGTCTTACAATTACATGTAGTTATTCATTCTCATAATTCTTTTGGTGAGCAATTTGAGTAGGGATTAGGTTCTTCTGCTCCACAGGTGTAGACTGGAGTCAATTACTCAGCTGCATGTAGCCAGCAGCTGCATTGCCTTGGAAGGCCAACGAAGCCACAGTCAATGTCTCAGTTTAGTGCTTCTCCAGCTGCCTGTCTGCATGGCTGGGTGGGCTTCCTCAGAGTGTGTTTGTCTCAGGGTAGCCTTCCAATATGGAGAAAGTAGAAGTTGATGATCCTTGTTAAGGCAAGATCTGGGTTAGCACATTCTTACTTCTGCTATTTTCTATTGGTTAAAGCAAGTCATAAGTGGAGTTACCATATAACATACATAATACCCAGTTAAATTTGAACTTCAAATAAGCAATGATTCATTTTTGCTATAAGTTGTCCCATACAATATTTGGGAATACTTATGCTAAAAATACTCATTGCTTATCTGAAATTCAAATTTAACTGGACATTCTGTAAATTCACTTACTAAATGTAGCAACTGTAGTCAGAAGACCAACCCAGATTCGATGGGAAGAGAAGCAGATATCCCCACTTGATAGAAGGATTCAGAGAAGGGAGAATTGAGAGAAGGGAGGATTTCACTGTGGCTGTTCTTGCAGGCTCTTTACCTTAGGGATGGATGAGGGATTCCTAGATAGTGGAGACAGTGTAGCACAGAGGTCAGGCATAGGCACTCCGTAGTCGGAGTGTGAATTCCGGCTCTGCCACTTGCTGATTATGTGATCTCAGTCATATCATTTCTGGAGTTTCATTCTTTTTTGATCAAGTTTCTTCATTGTAAAAGTTGGGAAGTTACTGCTTTGTGCCTCACGTTGAAGGTTGAGAACATCTATGAGAAGGTGAAAGTAAATTGGTTGTATGTAAGAGGTATTTGATAATGTTAGCAACTAGTTTAGCAGGATCTTGAGTAAAGATCTGGCTGATGTTCTCGTGGAAGTTGAGGCTAAGAAGCTTGTGCTTTCAGAAAAGTGTTAGTAAGCTTCTTTTAACCTGTGCTTGTTATAAGGAGAAGATATCTTCAGGTTGCTTGACATGCGGAAACCACCTGGGCAATGATTTCTGCTGGAGAGAGAATGAGAGAGCTGCTTGACTTTATCCCTGAAATGAATTCTTTTCTCTTTTCCATACTCTTTCCACCCCTGGCTAAATGCTCTCTGATTGGGAGCATTTAGCGAATAATTGAGCTGGATTTAACTGTAGTGTGCGATGGTCACACTTCAAGAGAACCTCTGGGCCGGCGCCGCGGCTCACTAGGCTAATCCTCCGCCTAGCGGCGCCGGCACACCGGGTTCTAGTCCCGGTCGGGGCGCCGGATTCTGTCCCGGTTGCCCCTCTTCCAGGCCAGCCCTCTGCTGTGGCCAGGGAGTGCAGTGGAGGATGGCCCAGGTGCTTGGGCCCTGCACCCCATGGGAGACGAGGAAAAGCACCTGGCTCCTGGCTCCTGCTATCGGATTGGCGCGGTGCGCCGGCCGCAGCGCGCCGACCGCGGCGGCCATTAGAGGGTGAACCAACAGCAAAGGAAGACCTTTCTCTCTGTCTCTCTCTCTCACTGTCCACTCTGCCTGTCAAAAAAAAAAAAAAAAAATAAAATAAATAAATTAAAAAAAAAAAAAAAGAGAGAGAACCTCTGGTTGAAACGAAGAGATGCTAGGAGCTGCAGGATGGCTTTCCCGTGAGGCTCTGCTGTGGGGATGGAGTTTGGGCACAGAGGCTGACAGTGGAGGGGCAAAGAATCGGGCAGAATGTCTGGGCATAACTGATGTAGGGGGAGTCAGCAGAGGGAAAGTCACCAAGGTGGAGATGGTGGAATGGGAACCTCTGGGAACTATTTGAAGGATCTCAGCCTGTCCATAGATTCTAGTATTTCCAGTCTTTGAGGGTCCTCCAGATTTGCTCACTGCATTTGTTTCCTGGTATTTTGTGTGCATATAATGATTTTTAAGATTAAGAATCGTGGTTTTTGAGTTTTAAAGCACAAGTGAGCGTAACATCAAACTATGCTGTGGTTGCAAAAATAACACCAGAGGGAAACCACGCTGCTCAGACCCCGAGGTCATAACTCAGATGTATTGTTCATCTGGCGGTTTTTCTGAAGTTGTGGAGGGGGAGGGTGAGATAAAATCGAGTCTGCGATACTCTGGAGAAGGCGATCAGTGGTCAGTACCCAGATCTGTAGAGGAAGAAGGGTAATTACTTTCTGGAAGGTTCAAGGATTTTCTAGAAGATGCCAGTCACTCCCTGAGATACTAGTTGCCTCTAATAGCTGCAGCTGGAGACATCCCACACCGCCTTAGGATTCTTTCTCTAAAGGAAGGCTCCCGTGTCACCTACATTTGGCTCTTTCCAGCCAGTGTCCTTAGTTCCCATGGGAGTCAACAGAGAATGATGTACATAGAGTTATTCCAGAGATTAGAGCTGGGAGTTGATAAGTGGTGGCCCTAAGTTGTTCCTGAAGTGATGGCTGGAGAGATTTCTCACTCAGTGAGTGATGGTTGTTGGCCATTGGAGGCTTGAGTGAGTTTCTACTAAAGATCTCAGTCCAGGGAAAACTCCAAACTTTATTCTATTCGTCCTCCCTAGGCATCTACAGTTAGTTTCAATGACTTTGAGACTCTTGTGAACAAAATTAAAATCCAAGGATTTAAAGAAACTTTCTCCCTTTTTCATTTGTAAACATGAGATTCTGAGGCTCACATTTCCACACAGGGAAGAGCTGGAACCCAGCAAAGTTAGCCAGTTTTCCTCAGGTGAAGGAGTCACTTATAATTATCATTCGTTGAACGTCCATCAGGGCTGTGATCCAGGGCTTCATTCCAACATGGCATATCCATACAAGGTATTCATTTTGTGTATGATCTCTACCCCGATGTTGGAATGAAAGAACCATGAAGGCAAGCCTTTTTGTGTATTTTACTCATTGTAGTATCTCCTGGAACATATTCAGTTCTTAATAAACAGTTATTGAGTGTGTGAATTAAAGCTATAAAGAAGATACGAGATCTCTAGAGGGAAGAGCACCTGTGTTCCCCTCTAGTAGTCTTGAATTTTTGGCCCAAATCCCTGAATCTGACAATGATAAATTTGTAACTTCAGATGCTATGGAAACCTTGGATTTATTCTCTTAAGATAGATGAGTACTTTGTACCCTTTATTGATAATTTTGTATGAGATCTGTTTATACACAAAAAATTTTGTCACAATTATACCATTTATCATGAATTTGAACACATTTGAACACATACATTTTGAATATGCACACTACTTAAGGCACTTGAGACATTCAAGAGTATCTGCTTAATTTGATTTGAAACATTGAAGATGATTAGCTAACTTGAATTAGCTACATTTATATTTTATTTGACTGCTAAAATGTAGAACAGCATTTGATATATTACTCGAGTACATCTTAATTTAGTAGATTTTAAGAATTGTAAGAACTTATTAAGGTATGTAAAGGGCTTGAGAAGTCAGGCACATTAAATGTGTGATTGTTATTAGAAACATTAAGAGAATTTAATTAATAAATGTCATAAACAGTGTATAAATCATTAGGATAATTTGTTTTCTGTATTAATCAGGTTTCTCCTGAGAGACTGAGCCAATAGGATATTTATTAGATGAGGGGACTTATCAGGGAATTGGCTGGTCAGATTAGGGTGGCTGAGAAGTGCCACGATGGGCCATCTGAAGGCTGGGGACCAGAGATGCTGGGAGCATGACCGAGGTATGAGGCCTTGACATGCAGGAAGCTGATGATGTCATTCTCAGACCGAGCTTGAAGCCTGAGAATTCTTGTGGCCATGGAGTAAGTTCTCAGGTCAAAGGCCAAGCACCCTGGAGTCCTGGTGTCCAAAGCTGGAGAAAAATGTGTCCCAGCCCTTGCAGAGAGAGATCAGTTTGCCTTCTGTGTGAGAATCTGTCCTGCTGGGACCCTCCATGGATAAAACGGTGCCCACTCTCACTGAGGACACATCTCCAATCATGTCACTCAGGCTTACATGCTAACAGTCTCTTCTGGAAACACTTTACTCTGCCTATTTCTTAATCCAGTCAAACTGGAACCTAAAATTAACATCACACTTCCTTGGATTTTTTTCTTTTTACATGACTTTATTAGTGAGAAAAACTATTTACTTTATTTATTTGAAAGGCACGCACACACATATGTACACACACAAAAAGAAAGAGAAAGAGAGAGAGAGAGATAGCACGCGCGAGCATCTCCCATTCACTTGTTCATTCTCCAAATGCCCACAAGAGCCAGGCCAGAGCCAGCAGTCAGGTATTCAATACTGTTTTCCCACACAGGGACACCACTACTGCCTCCCAGGGTATGCGTTGATAGGAAGCTGGAACCAGGACTGGAGCCAGATTCAAACCCAAGCACTGTGGTACAGGATACAGGAATTCCAAGAAGCAGCATTTAAATCACCACACCAAATGCCCACCTGTGACTCTGCTTTGAATGAAGAAATCTTGAATGTAAGTACTGCTTAAACTATTTGGGTGGATTTACTCCCTTAAATTTTTGGACTAAGGGAACATTATCCAAAGATAGATTGTGGGGAGTGGGCATTTAGCCTAAAGTTAAAATGCTGGTTAAGGGGCCAACACTAGGGTGCAGTGGGTTAAGCCTCTGTCTGCAGAGCTGGAATCCCATATGGGTGCCTGTTTGAGTCCTGATTGTCCCACTTCTGATCCAGCTTTTGGTAATGTGCCAGGGAAAGCAGCAGAGGATGGTCCAAGCCCTTGTGCCCCAGCATCTACGTGGGAGACCTGGAAGAAGCTCTTGGCTCCTGGCTTCGGCTTGGCCTAGCCTTATCTCTTGCCCCATTTAGGAAGTGAACCAGTGGATAGAAGATCTCTCTCTGTCTCCTTTTCCTCCTCTGTAATTCTGCCTTTCAAATGAACAAATAAAATCTTCAAAATTGGGATGTGTTTAAAAAAATTTTTTTTAAAAATGTTGGTTGAGAAGCCTGTTTCCCACAGCAAAGTGCCTGAGATTGGCTCCAGATTCCAGGTTCCCACCAATACACATACTGGGGTGCAGTGGTGACGGCTCAGGTAGTCAGGTTCCTGCTACTCATGTGAAAGACCTGGGTTGAGTTTCTGGTGCCTGTTGTGGGCATTTTGGGAGTGAACTTGTAGATAGGAGCTGTCTGTCTATGTCACTCAAAGAAAATAAAAATAAAAAAATGTTATTATCACCTTAAATTTTAACACAAACATAAATTTATGATATTTGGAAACTGCTGTTAGTGGCCTAAGAAATAATTCTAAGTTTACAAACTAAAATGTTAGCATCAGTTAACAAACAGCTTTTGATATTCTTTTCTGTGCAGAAAAGAATTGGGTATTAAAAAAAATTGCTTGTGACATGGCACACTGTAGATTTGAATTTATTGCTGGAAGAAATATGAAGGAGCCTCTGGATTGAGAATCTAATTTCTCTGAGGACCAAGGTTAGGAGTATAGTTCTCCGTGTTTTGTGATGTGACATTTTGAGAAATCGGAGTCCTTCGTACTGATCTGTGAAGTGACAACGGGGAACTAAAACATGAAGAGACTTTAAAAACATTCATGGAAAATGGAGTTTAAAATTTATTTTGATGCAAGTAATTTTGAAATGCACGCACAGTTTTTTGTGATGTACATTTTCTACAAACTTTTTGAATTCCCCTTGTAAACATGGATTTCAAAAAATTTTTTGTAGCCAAGAGGCCACTGCTGTGGCATAGCTGATAAAGCTGCTGCTTGCACTGTTGGCATAACATATGGGCAATGGTTCGAGTCCCAGCTACTCCACTTCCCATCGTGCTCCCTGCGAATGCACCTGGGGAAGCAGCAGAAGATGGCTTAAGTACTTGGGTCCCTGCCCTCACATGGGAGACCTGCAAGAAGCTCCTGGCTTCTGACTCCTGGCTGCAGACTGGCCCAGGTACGGCCATTGCGGCCATTTGGGGTGTGAACCAACAGATGGAAGATCTTTCTCTGAAACTCTGCCTTTCAAATAAATAAATAAATCTTTAAATTTTTTTTTTTGCTATCCCAATAAACTTATGTTTTAATTCACTTTTTAAAAACAAGATTTATTTATTTATTTGAAAGTCAGAGTTGCAGACAGAGACAGGGAGAGACAGAGAGAGTGAGAGCGAGAGCGAGAGAGAGAGAGCGCAGACTTCCATTTGCTAGTTCTCTCCTCAATTGGCTGCAGCAGCCAGTGCTGCACCAGGCTGAAGCCATGAGCTAGGAGCTCCATCTGGGTCTCCCTTGTGGGTGACAAGGGCTCAAACTCTTGGGCCATCTTCTGCTGCTTTCTCTGCAATTAGCAGGAAGCTGCATTGGGAGTGGAGCAGGTAGGGCATGATCTGGTGCCCATATGTGATGCCAGTGTTATAGGCGACATCTTTACCTGCTATGCTGAAATTCTGGCTCCTTCCATGAGATTTTTAAGTGCCCTTCCAATTTGTTGAGCCTCTGCTTTGTGCTTCTCCCTACAGCAGGCCCTTCCAACATCCTGAACTTCTTTCACATCCTAAGAAGCAAGACAGCTGCTTAAGGTCACAAATAGATGAATTGCACTTGGATGACCATATGTGGAGTGACTGATATAATCCCCTCTTAATCAGGTAGAGATAATAGCTCAGGAAAGAAAATAAAAGACAACCTAGAGAAATTATTGAATGAGAACCAAGAGATAAAATATAGGGGCCGGTGCAGTGCTGGCAGTCCGTATGGGTGCTAGTTCGAGTCCTGGCTGCTCCACTTCTGATCCAGCTCTCTGCTATGGCCTGGGAAAGCAGTAGGTGACCCAAATGCTTGGGCCCCTGCACCTGCATGGGAGACATGGAAGAAGCTATTGGCTCCTGGTTTCAGATGGCCCTAGCTATGGCCATTGCAGCCATTTGGGAAGTGAACCAGCGGATGGAAGACCTCTCTCTCTCTCTCTCTCTCTCTCCCTCTCTGCCTCTCTGTAACTCTGCCTTTCAGATAAAATAAATAAATCTTGAGCAAAAATAATAAAATATGGTAGCCAGGGAAGTACAGTCCTACCCAGTAACTCATCCAGCCGAGGTCAGATGTTCAAAGTAGACTTAACTTGGGAAAGCGAATGTGGTGTAAATAAAGGAGAAGTTCTGTCAAGAAGACTTTTAGGGACCAACGCTGTGGCGTAGTGGGGGAAAGCCACTGCCTGCAGTGCCAGATCCTATATGGGCACCACTTTGAGTCCTGGCTGCTCTACTTCTGATCCAGCTCTCTGCTATGGCCTGGGAAAACAGTGGAAGATGGCCCAAGTCTTTGGTCCCCTGCACCCACGTGGGAAGACCTGGAGGAAGCTCCTGGCTTCTGGGAAGCTCCTTGGTGGGAGCACATATGTGTAGAGTCCCAAGGACTCGGGGCCACTCTCCTTTGCTTTCCCAGGCACAGGGGGCTAGATCAGGAGCTAAGCAGCTGGAACACAAACTTGCATCCTTATGGGATGCTGGCTGTAGACGGTGGCTTAACCTGCTGCACCATAGCGCCTCCCACCCCCACTTAAGTTCTTGTTCAGTGATCGAGGTGTAGAAGGGTCCTAGGCTCTCTCTAAGTATCCTTCCATCCTCTGAGGGGTCAACCCTGAGTCAGGTACACACCTTTTCTTCAAGCTGCAGAGAACTCAGGCTGGCTGTTGTTTTTCTCACTGGAAGGTCTCTTGGACCCCTTCCAGAGAAAGTACGACCACCAAGAGCCTCCACAGTCTGGACATATACCCTTTGGGGCTTTCTCTGCAATGGCATGAGGTAGTGCCACTCTGATCACTGCTCCAAGAATTAGCTCTCCTGGGGAACTCAAAAGTGTTTGTTGAATGCGTCAATTTCATTGAATTATTGGGTGGTTGCAAGCACAGAAAGAGAAACAAGGGAATGATATTTCAATTTTAGTTTTTGCTTTTTAAAATGGGAACTGTGTTTCCATGGTATAAAATTCAAAAGGAACTGAAGTGAAAGTAAGTCATCCTCCGCCCCTTCCCTCTTTGATTCCCCAGCCTCTCATCTCTCTTCCTCGGAAGCTACCGGTTTCTTGTGTATCTTTCTATGGTTAGTCATTGCTTATATAAGCAATATGTGTATGCATGCATTCTTTTTCTTTTGAAAGGTTCAGTGACAGAAGGAACAACATATCTCAGAGATCTTTCCATGTCAGTAATTAAGTACTCTTCATTTTTTTTCAAAGATTGCACAATGATGCACTTTATGAATGTCCCATTTAATGAAGGACATTCATGTTGTTAGCACTCTTTTGTAATTATCGACAAAATGACTCCTACGATATAGCAATATTGAGTTAAAGCACTTTGGAATCTAGAGCTATCGAGACTCTCATAACAAATATTAGCATGCAACCTCTGGTTTGTCTTCCATGCAGAGTTCTCAGACTTGCTGGACCTCTCAGGGTTTTCCTTTAGGGAAAAATATAACCAGAGGTGGGCAGGGGGATACTGCCTGGCTTTCTCTTGCTTCTTTTTCCTGTCCCTGTTGTTAAGTGATACATGGCAGTATTGAACTTAATAACAAAGTGTGGGGTCAACCTAAATGATGGGATGTCAGGAAATAACTCATTGGTCCAAGGGCGCAGAGGACAGGAGGATATGCAAGCTCTGAGTGCCTGACCCTGAGAACCTAGCTCCAGGGAGTAACGATGGACACCTAAATGGCCCAGAATGGCTGGAGGAGCAGAGGGGTTCTGCATCCCTCTTCCTTACTTCATTGTATCTTTTTTCTTTTTTTGACAGGCAGAGTTAGACAGTGAGAGAGAGAGAGAGACAGAGAGAAAGGTCTTCCTTCCGTTGGTTCACCCCCGAAATGGCCGCTATGGCTGGCGTGCTGCGCCGATCCCAAGCCAGGAGCCAGGTGCTTCCTCTTGGTCTCCCATGTGGGTGCAGGGCCCAAGCACCTGGGCCATCCTCCACTGCCCTCCCGGGCCACAGCAGAGAGCTGGACTGGAACAGGAGCAACCGGGACAGAACCGGCGCCCCAACCAGGACTAGAATCCAGGGTACCGGCGCCACAGGCGGAGGATTAGCCTAGTGAGCTGTGGCGCCGGCCTTCATTGTATCTTTCATTGCCTTTTTAGAAGGATTTCCTCCATGCACCACTGGCTTCTGGGACTGGTATCTTGATTCTGAGAAGTATTACCACACAGCAGTCGGGAGTACAAGCCTTGATATCGGCCAGATGTGGGTCTCAGTGCCAGTCCTCACCAGCTTTGCATCCAGGGCAAGTCATCGTCCCTTGCTCAGTTTCGTCTTCTGCAAAAGGTCGCTGTGCGGGTTAAATGCAGTGCGGTTTGTGAAACACTTGTTAGGGTGTCTGGCACAGAGGAAGAACGAAATGCTTGTTACTGGCCGGCACCGCGGCCAGCGCTGGCTGCAGTGGCCATTGGAGGGTGAACCAATGGTAAAGGAAGACCTTTCTCTCTGTCTCTCTCTCTCTCACTGTCCACTCTGCCTGTCAAAAACAAACAAACAAACAAAAAGAAATGCTTGTTACTATTTCTGAACAAGGGCTCTGAGAATATGGGAAAGAAAGGACGCAGAGGAGGAGGGATCCTCAGGAGATGGGGGTCCTCTGTGAGAACACTGACTTGTGGAGACACAGGAACCATCTCCTTCCATGCCCATGACCTTCTCGGAGGTCCCTGAGGGTGACTTCTCCTCTCCAGGGTACTGGGTGTCTTGGACCAGCTCCAGGGGTGGGTGCTCTCAGGTGGTCCTGGAAGATCTTTGGGTCTCTTGTCTCTGGGAAGGCTTCTTGCTCAGCTCTTATCTGGCTTTTCTGCCTGACTCCATGCAAGGGGGCACATTTTGCATCGTCTCAGAGGTTGAGCAGGAAGCCAGTGGTTGGTGGTTCAAGATATCCAGGGAGAGATGCCTGGAGATGGATCTCTGATTGGGCCTGGGAACCTGCGGGGCTCTTGGTACCGGGAGGATCATCTTCATTTTCTGATTGTAATGAGTGTGAAGCTCCAGAGAGGGAGAATTGTACAGAAACCCAGCCTAGAGCCACCACACAGCAATCATCTTCCTGGGAGCTTGTGACAATTTCCCCTCATTAACAGCAGTGAGATTGTTACTGATCTTACTCTTTCTCAAAAGAAAAGGCTGAGACCCAAGAAAAGTCACTAATTTTTTTCTGATCACACAGCAAATCGCTTGTAAGAATAATCACGGCAACTTGCATATTTTTTTTGGCAACAGCTTGCATGTACATGACCTTATTTTATCTTCATGCAAACCCTCTGAGGTTCAGCAAACATATGATCTCTACATTACGGGCGAGTAAATTGAGGCTTGGACAAGTAACGTGACAAGACCAACGTCACATCTGATGAGTGGCACAGTTAGGACGAACACCGTGTTCCTCTGGCTTTTGATCTTGGCTTCCTCCTACATCTCCTGGTGTTTGGAGGTTCAGTAAGCTTGGAGCTACTTGAGAGACTGGACTAGTCTACAGAAATAATCCAATAATCCAGGTGAGACAGCAGGTTCAACACCATGCCCTGTGCCATAGCATCACCATTCTTGATGAAATTCCTGCCCTGAAGTTTAGAAAATTTATTTATTTATTTGAAAGTCAGAGTTACACAGAGAGGAGAGGCAGAGAGAGAGAGAGGGAGAGAGAGAGAGGTCTTCCATCTGATGGTTCACTCCCCAATTTGCTGCAACAGCTGGAGCTGCGCCGATCCGAAGCCAGGAGCCAGGAGCTTTTTCCAGGTCACAGCTTTTGGACGCTTTTCTATGTGGCTAGCCTCTTTGATTTTGTAGCTGCTGCTCCCAGATCTGAGAACAGCAACCCCGCCCCCCCCCCCTTTTTTTTTTACCTCTGAATTGGTGTGGCGTCAGTTCCTGTCTCTTTTTATTTGTCCACAGGACCTGAATGGTCCTGAGACAGCTGTTTACTGGAAGGCTGGACTCCTCTGGTGGAGGGATCTATAATGGGTATTTACATTATTTAAAGTGATTCTTCTAGAAAATAAGAGGATCTAAGTACAGAGCTGAGGGGCTTGTGAGAAAGCAGGTGGAGAAGGTGTATAATAAACTTTTATAAGTGGGCATGAAGGAACCAAGACTCATCACACATTCGGGAAGCGTATGAGTCACTATGTCTTCATGAAGCACTCAATATGCATGAGACCTTACACAGGCAGCCTTGGCTGATGCCCACTTTTGGTTGTGTTTGTTCTTTGCCTAAGACATGTGGGTACACGACACGGCTGTTGAGCAAGTCATTGGTGAGCAACAGCTATTGGCCAGACCTACTTGTTCCTGTATTGCTCTGTTGGAGCACCTGTTGTCTCCAGGCACGTTCAGGCTGCTGACACTCTGCGTCTCCTCAACGTGCTGCTGAGAGCAGGAGAGTGATAAATGAAGGCGCACACACATACACACCCCACACAATCATTGTGCAACACAGGACTCAGGTCAGGTGGTTCTTCCGCCTTCTTATACCCTTCCTTCCTTCCTTCCTTCCTTCCTTCCTTCCTTCCTTCCTTCTTTCTTTTCTTTCTTTTCTTTCTTTTCTTTCTTTTCTTTCTTTTCTTTCTTTCTTTTCTTTCTTTCTTTCTTTCTGACAGGCAGAGTGGACAGTGAGAGAGAGAGAGAGACAGAGAGAAAGGTCTTCCTTTGCCGTTGGTTCATCCTCCAATGGCTGCTGCGGCCGGCGCACCACGCTGATCCGAAGCCAGGAGCCAGGTGCTTCTCCTGGTCTCCCATGGGGTGCAGGGCCCAAGCACTTGGGCCATCCTCCACTGCCCTCCCGGGCCACAGCAGAGAGCTGGCCTGGAAGAGGGGCAACCAGGACAGAATCCGGTGCCCCGACAGGAATAGAACCTGGTGTGCCAGCGCCGCAGGCAGAGGATTAGCCTGTTGAGCTGCGGCGCTAGTCATATTCTTTCTTAAATTTATTCTTTCCTCTTGGTTCTGCCGTCTTATTGATTTAACAAGTCATTTGAGCTGAAATAAATCTTTGTAAAAATTAAGAGTGGGAATGTGAGAGGGAAGAGGAAGCATTGGAGTGCTGTTGGGAGGGAAGGTCGGGTGGGAAGTATCACTATGTTCCCAAATCTTTGTAGATGAAATACATGAAAAGGTCTTCCATCCGCTGATTCAACTCCCCAGATGGCCATAATGGCCAGAGCTGCGCCGATCTGAAGTCAGGAGCAAGGAGCTTCTTCTGGGTCTCCTGCCATGGGTGCAGGGGCTCAAGGACTTGTGCCATCTTCTACTGCTTTCCCAGGCCATAGCAGAGAGCTGGATCAGAAGTGGAACAGCTGGGACTTGAACTGGCTCCCATACCAGATACTGGCACTGCAGGCAGCAGCTGTACCTGCTACGCCACAGCACTGACCTTATTTATTATTATTATTATTTTTAAAGATTTATTTTATTTATTTGAAAGACAGAGTTACAGATGAGGCAGAGACAGAGAGAGAGGTCTTCCATCCGCTGGTTCACTCCCCAGATGGCCGCATGGCTGGAGCTGTGCCTATCTGAAGCCAGGAGCCAGGAGCTTCTTCCAGGTCTCTCCCGTGGGTGCAGGGGCCCAAGGACTTGGCCAACATTTACTGCTTACCCAGGCCATAGCAGAGAGTTGGATTGGAAGAGGAGCAGCCGGGACTAGAACTGGCATCCATATGGGATGCCGGCGCTCTAGGCCAGGGCTTTAACTCACTGCGCCACAGCGCCGGGCCCCGTTTATTATTATTTTTAAAAGATTTATTTATTTTTAAAAACTTATTTCTTTATTTGATAAGTACAGTTACTGAGAGGGAGAGGGAGAGGGAGAGGGAGAGAGAGAGAGAGAGAGAGAGAGAGAGAGAGAGATTCCATTCTTTGGTTCACTTCCCAGATGGCTGAAACATCCTATCCCAAGCCATGAGCCAGGACTTTATCCAGGTCTCCCAAGCACTTGAGCCATCTTCTGCTGTTCTTCCCAGGCCATTAGCAGGGAGCTGGATCAGAAGTGGAGCAGCTGGAATTTGAATAGGCTTCCATAGGGGATGCCGGCATCACAGGTGGCGGCTTTACTCACTCTACCACAACACCAGCTCCTCCTCTGTGTTATGATGAAGTTAATATTTACTTCCGTGGTGGGCATTTAGCCATGCAAACAGGAATTATTGTCTGTTTTGTTCACTGATGCATTTTTAGTTTTTAGAGATCCATAGAACAGAATAGCTGCTCATTAAATGTGTGAGGAATTAGTGAGTATACAGAGCAAGAGAAAAAAAAGTCCCACAGCTAGAGCAAGAGAAAAAAAAAAGCAAGTTCCACAGCTAAACATACAGTGTGATCCTGCCTGTGTGTGCATGCACCTGCTGCATGTTTATGTATGTGTGTGCTGAATGTGTATGTCTGATGTGTGTATGCATAAGCCGTATATTCACAAAGGTCTATAAGACACATGTTAAACGTTAACAGTGGCTGTCATGGACCAGGGAAATAAGGGTAAAACTTTCCACCCATTTTGGTATGTCTAAATTTTTTTTCAGCTGTTATGTAAGTGTCCTGCCACTACGCCACTGCATTCCTCTGAATACCAACAGCAAACAGAGGAAGGGATAAGGGATACCTGACTTATATGAGGGAGAAGAGACAACTACTGAAAAATTGGCTCACACACTGGCAAAATGGGGCCTGAATCCTGATGAACCTCTGAAGAAGAGGTTGATAAATCTGAGCAGAAACCAATTAGGGAAGGCAGGCTTTAAGGGAAAGTGTAAATACTTATGTTTATTTTGTGAATTTCATGGTTCTAGTCATTAACTTAGTTGGTATAAACACCACACTACCTCCAGGGAAAAGCTATAGTTGAGAGATGCTGATGCTACAGGAAAAAGCAGAGACCTGGAGATGATTGAAATAGGAATTTCTGAAATTGATTCCTTTAAGATTATAAACCATAAATTTGAGTATGGAACTTTTCCATTTTCTGCTCACAGATGAAGCCAATCATGTGTAGAGCACCTGTCTGGGGAAAGAGCTTAATTTGAAAGGGTTAATGAAAAATACAACATCCCAGGATTGTGGATGTAAATTGTTTTAGACAGATTATTCTACTGAGAAAATGGAATGTTTTGTACAAAGTTTGGAAAATTTTAAATGAATATGTGGGTTCACACTGGTCTGGGTATTCAGGTTTGGTTATTTGTACAAAAGATTAATTTACCTTTGAATAGGTTGTTGTCTTTCTTTGGCATCTGCTAGCCAACTGGGAGTTAATTTGTTTCTAAAATAGTACAAGGATTTTTGGTTTCACCTAGGAGAGTGAATGGGTCTCTGTTTTTCAAGGTTGCACATTTTTCTCTGTTTCATCCAAACAGAGATAAGAACTCCAGGGCTTGCAGAGTACAATAGGCTATTCTTGTAACTCAGAGGTTACTGCGCACCATGAGTAGTCTCTGTTCTTGACCCTCCACCCACACTGAGGTGGGAACTTTGTCATCATTTTTCAAAAAGCAAATGCAACTCAACAGACTTAACGAACAATGACAGTTTTACTGGACATTGTTTGGTGAGACTGAAAAGAAACTATGTGTCCTGGGGAGGTAGTTTTAATCTATGGTAAAACCTAACAAAAATTTGCACAAGACACGTACGCTTCCTTTTCACGAGGGAAAGGTCTCACCATTCCTTTATCTCTTCTCCCTGTTCTTAATCTCTTTCCAGGTGTCCAGTGTCTAATGCCCCCAGCTAGCCCTCTGCCTGACAACGAAGCATCTTCCTAGGGAAGGAAGATAAGGTGCTGGGTGTGGAAACAGGGACGTAACCAGTAAGCAGGCATCTGATCAGCCAGTTTGCCCCTGGAGGGATGAATGGAGACATCCTGTTCTCGTCTTGTGAGGACTGGGATTTCTATGGGCAAAAGCTCCTCTTGGACCTTTTTTTTTTTTTTTTTTGACAGGCAGAGTGGACAGTGAGAGAGAGAGAGACAGAGAGAAAGGTCTTCTGCCGTTGGTTCACCCTCCAATGGCTGCCGCCGCCGGCGGAGCACTGTGCTGATCCGAAGCCAGGAGCCAGGTGCTTCTCCTGATCTCCCATGGGGTGCAGGGCCCAAGCACTTGGGCCATCCTCCACTGCACTCCCTGGCCACAGCAGAGAGCTGGCCTGGAAGAGGGGCAACCGGAACAGAATCCGGTGCCCCGACAGGGACTAGAACCCGGTGTGCCGGCGCCGCAAGGTGGAGGATTAACCTAGTGAGCCACGGCACCGGCCTTGGACCTTTTTTTTTAAAAAAAAATTTATTCCCCTCTGTGCACTGTGTGTGTTGAGGGGAGGGGGCTATGCTTTCTACCACCTGGAAGCTTAATGGCTCAGAAGGTAGCAGAGAAAGGTTGGGTGGGGGGATTTCCAGCTTGGACCCTCTGCTACTTCCTTTTTCCTTTCGGTCATGTGTTGTTCCCAAACTCTGAAAGAGAAAATGCTTGGGAGAATTTCCCATGCCTTCTCACCTTGCTCTTTAGGTGAAGACCCTTGGGACCTGCCCTACATATATAACTCATAAAAGAGAGCCTCCCTCCCACACTTACACCTTCTTCTTCACCTCCCTCCCACTCTTGACCCCCTTCTTCTTCTCTCTGGTTTTGATTTCACACGTCTGCAGTCACAAAGCATTATAGCTCATGTCTTTAAGATATGTTCATAGATCGTTCATAGACTGACTACTCCTTTCTAAAAGATTCTATTTATTTGAAAATTAGAGATAGAGATAGAGATAGAGAGAGAACCTTCCATCTGCTGGTTCACTCCACAAGTGGCCACAATGGCCAGGGCTGAACCAGGCAGAAGCCAAAAGCCAGGAGCTTCATCTGGATCTCCCATGTGGCTGGCAGGGGCCCAAGCACTTGGGCCATCTTCTGCTGCCCTTCCCAGGTCATTAACGGAGCTGGATTGGAAGTGGAGCAGCTAGGACAAAAAAATAGCACCCAGATGGGATGCTTTACCTTCAACATCACAATGCCAACACCCTCTTTTTTCTTTTTGCAAAGATTGTATTTATTTGAGAAGCAGAGCTAGAGACAGAGTGAGGGAGAGACAGAGAGAAAGGTCTTCCATCCACTGGTTCACTGCACAAATGACTGCAACAACCAGAGCTGGGCTGATCAGAAGCCAGGAACCAGGGGATTCTTCCAGGTCTCCTGCCTCGGTGCAGGGGCCCAGGCATTTGGTCCATCTTCCACTGCTTTCCCAGGCTATTAGCAGGGTGCTGGATCAGAAGTGTAGCAGCTGGGACTTGAACCAATGCCCATGTGGGATGCCAGCACCGCAGGCAGAAGCTTAACCTACTGTGCCTTGGTACCAGCCCAGAGGAGATTCTTGTTCTTGTGTCCCTGTATTATCATGGGAGATGCATGTAAACAAACAAGGGTTATCAGTGATAAATTCATCAAAGAAATCCAATTAAGACAGACAGACAGGACTGTGTTGGGTGCTACTGACTTTGGGTGAGCAGAGAATGTCGTTAGAGTGAGGTGACATTTGCTGATACAGACTTTCAGAGTTCACAAAATAAATTGACATTTACCATTTCTCCCTTCTCAGCGTTTGAATTCCTGGTCAATGTTTTAATGTGTGCCATGCAGCTCCCATTTCAAGGTAAATATGAACCTAGCACAGGGATTGGCAAATTTCTTCTGTAAAGGGTCAGATAATAAACATCTTTTGGCTTTGTAGATCTCCGTCACAGCTACAGAATTCTACTGTTTGTGGCACGTTGGAGGGGGCTGTGTCCCCCCCACCAGTTTATTTACAGAAACAGGGGGCAGGTTACATGTGATTCACCCACTGCCGTGTGTAGACCTTGAGTCTAGACTGAACTTTATCTTTCCTTGCCCGAAAGTGACAGCAGCAGCCCTTCTTCAAGAGGGCAGCCGTCTCCCCTAAACAATCTTTATCTGAGTTTTCTTGGTGAAAAAATTCAAATTAAGAGAGGCTAATTTGGGAAGTTTTTACAATTTATAAGAAACAGTAGGAAAAAGGTGAAAGTCTTACCCTGACCTTCAGACATGTGCCAAGCATAACCACAGTTAATAGTCTGGTGAATATTTTAATGCGTGTGCATATATCCGCAATACTATTTGTCTCAGAATTCTTAATGTGTGTACATACATACACCTAATAATGCATGCGTACAGACAGCCAACAACAGAGGCTCTCTTTAGCATTTTCCCTCTCTGTCTGGCTCCCCCGTCTTCCTCACTTCTCTTCCTTCTGCTTTCCTTTTCCTTTCTTCCTGACACATATGGTGTCATTCTGTGATACTCTTCCGAAGCTTGCTTCTTTCACCCCACATTACGTCACTGCACGCCTCTTTGGATCCGAGAGGCCCACATTCCACAGTTGCTGTCCTGTTGTTGCCAACCGACATGACGTGAGTGTCGGGTTATTTTTGGTGAATGGTGTGAGAAGCAGGTGCCTGTGGGGGCATTATGCTTCACCACCCACACAACCTTGCTGCTGGCAAGAGCGTGTCTGAGAGCCAGTCTCAGACCGAATGCCAGCAGCTGCACAGGCACAAACAGCTGGTGTGGAGCTCTGAAGGGGGCCCACTGACCATCGCTGGGATGAAAGCCTTGCTCTGAAGCAGGCTCAGGCTTACAGCGCGGTGGGCAAACTCCTCCATCGTGCAGAGAAACGGGCCCCGTGGTCTTGGCCAAGCACCCTCTCTCCTTGCGGACTGTTGGGCTGGCCTTACTTTAAAAGAATACTTTGTTCGTAGGAAGGGCCTGGGC
Organism: Oryctolagus cuniculus; assembly: GCF_964237555.1. Classification (NCBI taxonomy): domain Eukaryota; kingdom Metazoa; phylum Chordata; class Mammalia; order Lagomorpha; family Leporidae; genus Oryctolagus; species Oryctolagus cuniculus. The sequence continues at coordinate 14,246,580 of NC_091432.1, read as the reverse complement.
CTCCCTACACGATTCTAAGTGAATCACAGATCCCCACTGCCTTTCCTTTTGAAGAAAATTGGAAATAGTACAAAGACACCTGTATATCTTTTACTCAGATTAGTAATTATTAACATTTTCTCACATTTGCTTTGCCCAAGTTTTCTCTCTAAAAAAGAACACACACACATATCTATATACTGATAGAGAATACAATACCACTGTACATGTATATGCACACACATTTTTATTTTTCAAAAATTATAGTTACAAGCATATAGCATTACGTTTATCATTCTAACCATTTTTAAGTGCACAGTTCAGATGTGTCAAACATTCACGCTGTTGTGTACAGATCTTTAGAGCATCTTCAGTTTATGAAACCAAAACTGTGTGCCACTTACACATTAGTTCTCCTTCTACCTCTCTCCCAGGCCTGGCCACCACCTTTGTACTTTCTATTATTTTAGTTACATTCAATACCTCCTATGGGTAGAAATATGTACTATGTATCATTTTGTAACTGGCTTATTTTACTTGGCATTATGTCCTGGAGGTTCCCCCACACTGGATGTGACAGGATTTCCTTCCTTTTAAAAAATATTTATTTATATAAAGGAAACATTTCATGTATTTCATATATATAGTTTTTTAAAAAAAGATTTTATTAATTTATTTGAGAGCTACAGACACAGAGAGAGATAGATAGAGAAAGAGAGAGAGGGAGAGTGAGAGACAGAGAGAAAGGTCTCCCATCCTCTGGTCCACTCCCCAAATGGCCACAATGGCTGGAGAACTGAGCCAATCCAAAGCCAGGAGGCAGGAGCTTATTCCAGGTGTCCTACATGGGTGCAGGGGCCCAAGCACTTGGGCCATCTTCCATTGTTTTTCCAGGCTATAAGCAGAGAGCTGGATTGGAAGTGGAGCAGCTGGGACATGAACTGGCACCATAGGCAGAGGCTTAGCCTACTATGCCACAGCGCTGCCCCCCCCCATACAGTTTTAAGAGCTTAATGATACTTCTCATCCTACCTGTCCTTCTTCCCTCCCTCCCTCCCTCCTTCCTATTCTCCCTCTCCTTCCTTTCTTATTTTTCTCTTAATTTTTGCAATGGCATACTTTCAATTTACTTTATAATCACAAGGTTAATTGCCCATTAAATTAAGAATTCAACAGTAGTAAGTAGAAAAACTACTGTTTCTCAGGAATGTAGACAAGGGCTATAAACAATAATAAAATCTCAAAATGTCAATTTCACTCCTATACATTGAATTTTTTTTGTCCTGGAATACTGGTGTTGAGGGTGGCAGCTTAAATTGCTATGCTACAACACAGGCCCCCTGACAGTCTTTTTTTTTTTTAAGAATTATTTGTTTGAAAGGCCGAGAGAGAGAGAGAGAGAGAGAGAGTAAGCATTCCCAAATGCTGGTTCACTCTCCAAATGGCTGCAGTAGGCAGGGCTGGGCCAGGCTGAAACTGGGAGTCAAACTCAACCTGGGTCTCCCACTCGGACAATCACCTGCTGCCTCCTAGCAGGAAGCTGGAATCAGAAGCAGAGCTGGACCCGAAACTCAGGGACTCTACCAAGGCATGCAGGAGACATCTTAACTGCTGTGCCAAACACCTGCCCCTGGCAATTTTGAGTTGTCCAGATCAGTGGCTTCCCATGATGCTCTGTGATGTAAACTTCTCTGGTTCTTTCCCTATGATTACACTTAGGCTAAACATTTTGATCAAGAATACTACTCAGATAATCTGTCCTTTTTTTACCTAGGAAACACAAAATGTCAGTTGGTCTCACTATTAATGGTGTTAATTTGATTGTTTGGGTAAACTGGTGTCTGCCAAATTTTGTCCCTGCTAATATCTTTTTCTCCTGGAAATTGAAAAGTAGCCTATGGGGACGAAACTCAGAGCGCGTGTACTCTCCTACCCACCACGCTCACCCAGGAGTCTAGTAACTGTTGATTAGCCTGAAACAATCATCTCATCGGCGGTTCCAAATAAATCAAGTCTCTGAAACTCTAATTTCTTCAGACAAAACTATTGCTAATATCTTTTATTCCAATTAGCTAGCCTCGAGGGGCTGAATAAGATGAACTATTTACACATCCCACACTGCTCATCCTGCTGTAGCTCCTAGTGATTTCACTATGAATAAAATTTAACTCCTATGTCAGCAGTTGGCTATGGTGATCTAAAAAGCCACCACCAGGCTTGAGTAGTACCTGACCAGGAGAAAGGACCTCCAGGCTGTCAAGGCTCTAAGTCAATTGATTCTCCCTTTACGATCTTAAGTCCAGCAGATTTTGGAAAAAAAAAATTATGCTTCTTTCGAAATATCTTAAAAAAAAATCTCTGGCTTGCAGCTGGGATTTGGTGAGGTGTGAAGAAATTTTAGCCTCCAATGGTGCTATTAGGAGGTGGGGCCTTGCAGAAGTGATTAGATTATGAGGGCGAAGTCCACATGAATGGAATTTGTGACCTGATAAGAGAGCCCTCAGACCTGACACCTTCCGCTCTACAAGGACACAGAGAAGTGGGCAGTCTTTTTTTTTTTTTTTAATCTCAGAATAGTTTAAATTTATAAAACAGAAATTGTGAAGTAGTACAAAGAGTTGCTATATATCCTGCACCCAGTTTCCCTTATTATTAACAGCCTATATTAGTATATTTGTCATACTCATTGCGTATGCTTCCTCTATTATTAACACCTCATATTAGCATGACATATTTCTCACAATTACTGAAGCACACCCAGCTTCCCTAAGTTTGTAAATCCAAACTTCCCCTACTGCTCCCAGCAACCCCCTCCTCCACCCCTCCCCCCCTCCCCCGCCAGGCTCTTGCAGTCTGGAGGAGGGGGTGTAGCTGAACCTGACCACTCCAGAGCCTTGACCTTGGGTTTCCCTGACTTCAGAACTATGAAAAGTACGTCTCTGTTGGTTGTTAGCCACCAAGTCGAGAGCATTTTGTTGTACCAGCCCCAAAGGCTCCAGTGGTGAAGGATTAGAAAGGAGCAAGCGTGGAGAGTGGGTGAGGAAGCCCGCGGGAGGTCTCCGAGTTGGTGAACAGATCTCTCAGATGGCGTCTGAGCCTCTTTTCTGCTGCTATAACAAAGTTCCCAAGACCACGGCCTTTATAAAGAAGGAACGTTTCCTTGGCTCATTGTTCTGGAGGCTGCTAAGTCTAAGAGCACAGCCTGGCGTCTGCTTGGGTCTGGTGAGGGCTTTCTTGCTGTGTGATAACACAGGGGAGAGCATCAGGTGGTGAGGCAGTGAATGCGCCAGAGAGAACTGGCTTTCATAACAAAAGCACTCCCAAGTAACTCATTCATTCATTCATTTTTTAAAGATTTATTTATTTATTTGAAAGGCAGAGGGAGAGGAAGAGAGAGAGAGAGAGAGGGAGAAAGAGAGAGTGGTTTTCCATTTGTTGGTTCACTCCCCAAATGGCCATAATGACTGCAGCTGAGCCCATCTGAAGCCAGAAGCCTGGAGCCTCTTCCAGGTCTCCTATGTGGGTGCAGGGGCCCAAGGACTTGGGCCATCATCTTTTTTTTTTTTGACAGGCAGAGTGGACAGTGAGAGAGAGAGAGAGAAAGAAAGGTCTTCCTTTGCCGTTGGTTCACCCTCCAATGGCCGCCGCTGCAGCCGGCGCACCGCGCTGATCCGATGGCAGGAGCCAGGATCCAGGTGCTTTTCCTGGTCTCCCATGGGGTGCAGGGCCCAAGCACCTGGGCCATCCTCCACTGCACTCCCTGGCCATAGCAGAGAGCTGGCCTGGAAGAGGGGCAACCGGGACAGAATCCGGCACCCCGACCGGGACTAGAACCCAGTGTGCCGGCGCTGCAAGGTGGAGGATTAGCCTATTGAGCCACGGCGCCGGCTCTATCTTCTAGCACTTTCCCAGGCCATAGCAGAGAGCTGGATCAGAAGTGGAGCAGCCAGGACTCGAACTCACACCATATGGGATACTGACACTGCAGGCAGTGGCTTTACCCACTAAGGCCACAGTGCCGGCCCCAACTCATTCATTCTTTAATCTATGAATGGATTAATGGCTCTGCCCTCATGACTCAGTCACCTCCCTGAAGTCTTACCTCTCAACCCTGCTGCATTCTGGAGGACACATTGAAACCATAGCAGACGGGCGTGGAAGGAAAGGATGCTTGTGTCCTACTTGGACACTCACAGAGCACCCTGGTACCGACTGAGGAGGCATTTAGGATTGGATATGTAGGATGCATGGCCCATCTGTGAGGTATTAGACTCTTTTCCTGATACCCATTGCTCATAAAATTGTTCTATGCAGAATGACTGTGGTGGCAGGGATGGGGGCTGTGTGTGTGCTCAACAACACCCAGTTCTCACCCAGGCTGCTGAGTGTTTGCTTTGCTGGCAGGAGTGATGAGCATCTCTGATCTGGAATGCTGTAATCGCTGGAGGGCCAGCCGGTTACCTAGAGAGATTTGTTATACTGGCCTCTTAACATGACGGAGGGGATTTTGGACTTTTCCCAGATACTCTGGGTTTGGATTAGCTCTCACTGCTTGTCCCAGCCCTTCCAGCCCCACCATTCATATGCAGTGCTTCTCAACCAGGGGTGTGTTGGCCTCCAGGGAACATTTGGCAAGATCTAGAGACGTTTGTGATGGCCCTGTCTTGGAGGAGGGGGAGTGCTGCTACTGACATCTGATGCGTAGATATCAGGGATGCTGAAAGACATCCCAGAGTACACAGGATGCCTCCACAACAAAGACTTATCTGGCCCCAAATGTCAAGACCGCTGAGGCTGGGAAACTGTGTTGTATACCGTCAAGGTGTCCTCTGGGTATCTTAACTATAAGGCGCCTAGCTGTGGTTAAAGAAATAAGGCAGAAGGATGTTTAGGAATTGTGTTCGGTTGCAAGTAATAGAGAAACTGATTGAATGGGATTTTTATTTTTCTCAACAAGTTCGTGTCTTTAGTTCCGCTGCTTGCCCGTGTCAAAGCTCGAGGTTCATGTGATGTCTCAGTTTTTCTTCATGTGGCAAGGGAGTTCGTTAGTCTGCATGCGTCGCACCAGCAAGGGTGTTTGTTTCGTTATCGCTATTTCCCTATGACTTGGAAGAGTGCCTGGCACATAGTAAATACTCAGCTAAATGTTAGCCTATTGTAGCTCCAGCTATGACTTACAAATTCCAGGCAGCAGAAAAGAGGACAAGTTGCAAAAGAAGGTATTGCTCCTATGTCAAGAAAATAGAACAGTCTTAGGATATGTATGGTCAAATTCACCTGAGCTGCATTGGCCAGAACTCAGCGCTACCAGTAGGAAAGGCTGGGACATATGGTCAATTTGGCATATTTCTGCCAAACAGACACACACACACACACACAAATTGGTTTTCTGTAAGGAAATTGAGTAACAATAAACAAAGTTTTTACTGGGCCCTGGACCTGTGTATGCAAGTTTGTCTATGCATTTGCCTGGAGGGTGTGAGAGATGACAAGAAAGCAAGGTCAGGGCCACAGGAAAACCAGAGCAAGTGTTTCTATCAGAATTAGAGAACAGCCAGGTGGACCTGACTCCTTGCTGTCTGTGATCCAGGTGTCTTATCTAATCTTTTTTTTTTTTTTTTTTTTTTTTGACAGGCAGAGTTAGACAGTGAGAGAGAGAGAGACAGAGAGAAAGGTCTTCCTTCTGTTGGTTCACCCCCCAAATGGCCGCTATGGCTGGCACGTTGCGCCAATCTGAAGCCAGGAGCCAGGTGCTCCCTCCTGGTCTCCCATGTGGGTGCAGGGCCCAAGCACTTGGGCCATCCTCCACTGCCCTCCCGGGCCACAGCAGAGAGCTGGACTGGAAGAGGAGCAACCGGGACAGAATCCAGCACCCCGACCGGGACTAGAACCCGGGGTGCTGGTGCCGCAGGAGGAGGATTAGCCTAGTGAGCCGCGGCACCGGCCTTATCTAATCTTAAGAAGATGATGTTGACCTCATAGTCCCTGTCAATTCTGAAACGACAAAGTCACCATTTGTTTTAATCTGACAACCGTATATTCCCTGTGAACTTCATGGCTCCTGCCTTTACGTACCCTGCTCTTGCTTCTGGCTGGTGAGACTCTCTTCTCAGGGTTCCTGCAACTCATGTGTACTCAGGATTGGCCATGTGACTTGTTGGGGACCAGGCAAGCTGACAAAGTGAGACTTTCTAAAAAAAAAAAACAAAATTTCTAGACGAGGGCTGATGTTGTGGTGCTGCAGATCAGATTGTTACTTCACATCAGCATCCTATATTGAAGTGTTTGAGTCCTGGCTGCTCCATTTCTAATTCAGCTTCTTGTTAATGTTCTTGGGAAAGCAACGGATGATGGCCCAAGTGCTTGGGCTCCTGCCATTCATGTGGGAGACCAAGATGGAGTTTCTGGTTCCTGGCTTTGGCCTGGCTCAGACTTAGCTGTTGTGGCTATTTGGGGAGTGAACTAGCAGATGGAAAATACCTCTCTCTCTAATTCTGCCTCTCAAATAAATAAATAAATCTAAAAAAAAAAAAAGAATTTCAAGATGGCAACAGTCAAACTTTAAATTAAGCACAGGGCCTTCCTGGCAGTCACACTGTCTTGCATTCTACCTATGTTTGATGAAATCCTCAAGGTTTAGACTAGTTGTCTCTGAGTTATTTCTGAGTGTGAATCTGAAGACTCCATCCCACAGGATCCAAAACCTCCATGTTGCATCAGATTTTCTCTGCTTTGCCAGACAGTAAGCTCTAACACTTACAAAGATTTAGAACTGTTATTTTAATTTTGTCAACACCAATTAGAAGTAGCTGCCTCAAGGGACTTACTCTGATTAAATACGGGGGGGTAGAACACATGCTGCTATGTATGTTCCTTTCCATGATTCCACTAAAATGTTAGCAAAGGGGAAAAGGGTGCATCTGTAAGGACAAAGAGCATGAGAGGAAAGAGAAGAGAGCAGAGGAACTGAGAGATGAAGGAAGCTAATTCTTAATCACCTACAAAGGGACAGGGAGAAGCTAACAGGTCATTAGTTGAGCACCTTTGTAGAACTCCCTGAAGACTCAGGAGCCAGGGACAGTAGGTATCTCTAGAGGTAGGGGCTAAAAACAGGAAGACAACAGAGAGTCTGAATGAAGAGTGATTATAGAGCAGATTCCTTACCTTGCTCCAGCCAAAGATTATAGGCAAAGTTTTCTTTCTGGACAAGTTGAATCACAGAATTGTTTTGGATTTGTGGATGTCAGGCAAAGCTGACAGCAGTCATCAAATACCAGATTGAAAATGGGGTTACATGAGAACCTAAAGTGTATTTCCTTAGTGTGCCTTCCCACATTTGGACCCCAGAATGCTGGCATCCAGTCTCATGGCAACCAAGCAGGAGTGTGGAGAAGTTCTTTGTGGGAGACCACCAGCCAGAGAAGAGGGTGGCCAATACTGCCCACCCTCGCAGGCCAGCAGCTTCCTCCCCACTGCCCGTTGCTGATGCCTGTCCAGACAAGCAAGTCGTGCCTCAGTCCTGAATATATGAATGAGTAGCCAGGCTTCTGCAGAAAGTCACTAGCATGAAAGACAAGGTCAAAGGCAATAAATAGAATAGGAACTTGGGAGAAATTGAGTACAGAGAGCAGACGTTCATTTCACAGTATCATATGACAGATGAGAGAAGAAACTTGAAATAGCTGCTCCTTATCACTTTCTGCTTCCATTTCCTGTTTAAATTACGATAAAAAAGTAGTACTAAAGGGCAGAAAAGACATTGGAATATTAACAGTAATGGTAAGAAAATGAAAAATTGAACAGGAGATTTGCAAAATAAAATTGAGAAAATATCCTCAAAATACAGAATAAAATGATACAAGATAATACAGAACACATAGGAAAATTAAAAGGTCATCAATCCCATCGAGGTGGCATGTACCAAAACCAATAGCAATTCTAAATAGAAAACTTTATGGGGAAAAATTATCACGGAAATGATATAGGAAAAATTCTAGAACTAAAAGATATGAGTTTCCAGAATTCAGAAGTTCACTCCTTAGGAAAATAAATGACAACAGAATTGTCTCAAGGCACATAATTGTAAAATTTCAGATTACAAGGGATAGTAAGGAACTATAAAGTTTCCAGAGTGTAAAAGGAAATAAATAGAAGATGTACATCAGAATGGTGTTGAACTTCTCAACAGCAACACTGCCCACTAGAAGAAAGTGGTATGGTGGAGTTCAAAAGACCGAGAGTGTGTGACAACTTCTGAGTTTTATACTTAGTCAAGCTATTTAGCCAACGTGGTATAAAATAAAGAATAGTTCAGATATGCCAAATAAGAAAAATGTACTGCTTGGGGCCGGCGCTGTGGCGCAGCGGGTTAATGCCCTGGCCTAAAGCGCCAGCATCCCATATGGGCACCGGTTCAAGACCGGCTGCTCCTCTTCTGATCCAGTTCTCTGCTATGGCCTGGGAAAGCAGTAGAAGATGGCCCAAATCCTTGGGCCCCTGCACCCACATGTCCCAGGTGACCTGGAAGAAGCTCCTGGCTCCTGGCTTCGGATCGGCGCAGCTCTGGTGGTTGCAGCCATTTGGGGAGTGAACCAGCGGATGGAAGACCTCTCTTTCTGCCTCTCCTCTCTCTGTGTAACTCTGACTTTCAGATAAATAAATAAATCTTCAAAAAAAAAAAAATGTACTGCTTAGCATCCTGTCTTAGGAAGCTACAGAGAAAAAGTGGCAAATAGAGAGATCAACCAAGACAGAGGAAGGATTTAGACCCAGCATAAGTCTAAAGAGGAAGCATAAGCCTAAACATAAGTCTAAACATAAGTCTAAAGAGGAAAGAGAGGACAGGAATTCTGATCCTGGAGATTGTATCAGGCCAGGAGAGCCACCAGTCCAGAGAGAAAGAGACACGTGTAAGGCTCCAGGAGCATGCATGGGACTAGTGGATCATCTGCCGTATGTTTATGGAGATAGGTTTTTTAGTTCTGCTTGGAATAGTTTGAGTATGCATTAATATAGGTACATAGAAAACCATGCACGTGAAAAACTCAAGGCAACTATTAATTTAGGAAAAATAGAAAGTCATACAAGAAATGATACGTGATCATAACATCAGATGACAGTTGTGAATTATGATTTTATAGTTAATAATGTAAACATTAAATATTAATTTAACAAAAAATCTTGATATGATGAGAGAATGATAGAGAAGGAATATAGAGATATGGGTCTGCTGTGCTGGGTTGAGTCAAGTCCTTGTTTTCCATTTTGTGAAGCCAAAAGTTAAAATCTTGAAATGAAAAACAAAATAAAAAAAACTCGTGTAAGTGTGTGATCTAGAAATATGACAGTAAACAAGAGCAGAAACAAAGAAAAGATTTCAAAGTGATTGCTTTAGGGTGTGAGTCTGCGTGTAGGAAGCAGGGGGCCAGAGAGACTTTTCTTGCTCTACACCTCGTGGTTCTGTTTGACTTTTTGAAACTGCATAATGGAACCTTTTGATAATAAAAAATAATTAAGTAAAAAGCAGTATGGTAATGAGAGGATGGCCTTAGACACTATTTCATCTGTAATTGATTGGGCTCACTGTGTGGTATTAGCAGTAGGGCTTGGAGGCAGCTGAAAAACATCGGACTTAGTCGTGTGGAATGTGGTGTTTTCTTTGAAGCAGTCACAAGCTTATCATGTCCTTTCACTTTCTGCTAGAATGGAAGGTTTGGGAACCAAGAATTTCCCACTAGACATTTAAGGATAAACATGCAAATAGCACGGAGATATTGGGTTATTTCTCCCAACTACAAAAGGCCCCTCAGGTCACTTTTTGCCCCAACCACCCCTCTAGTTATAGTTTTATTTTTCTACATCACTTTACAGCCACATTTTCTCTAAATAGTTGTTAATGTTCATATTCATGGTTTAATTTTTTCCCTCCTATTTTTGAACCTGCTGGAATAGCTTTCACTTCTACTATTCCACTAAAAACAGCTCTTTTCAAAATCTTAAATGGCTTCTGTGTTACTAGTGCTGATGGTTTTTATCTTATATAACACACTGGCCATATTTGACATATTTGACATATGTAACACACTGGCCATATTTGACATAGTTGACATATTTAACACACTGGCCATATTTGACATAGTTGAGGATATTGGGTTTTCTGAGACACTCTCTTTGCTTGACATCTGCAGGACACTTTCTCTTGGTTTTCTTTTTACTATTAGTTGCTCCTTCCTTGTCTCTTTCCCATGTTCCTCCTTAGCTCTTGATGTAGAAGTGCCCAGGGAATAGCTCCTGGCAGCTTCTTTTCCCTATCTATATTCTTCCCTAGGCATGCGCATGTAGCCTCGTGGTTCTAAATATGATTTGTAGGCTGATGACTCCTGCATTTTTATCTCCAGCCCAGAGACTGCCTGTGAACTTCAGACTCACAGATCCACTTGCTTACTTGATCTTCCTCTTAGGATGTATCTAAAAATAAATTTTTATTAGATACAAAACCAATCTACCAGTCCTATCCAGCGAACTTGCCCATCCAAGACCTTTCCTACATGAGTTATTGGCTCCTCATCCATGTAGTGTCTCAGGCCAAACCTTGATGTTGCCCTCATTTCTCAACTTTCTCCTGGACCTCAATACCATCGGTCAGAAAATCCTGCAGATCTTCTTCTTTTTTTGACAGGCAGAGTAAGACAGTGAGAGAGAGAGAGACAGAGAGAAAGGTCTTCCTTCCGTTGGTTTACCTCCCAAATGGCTGCTATGGTGGGCGCGCTGCGCCGATCCGAAGCCAGGAACCAGGTGCCTCCTCCTGGTCTCCCATAGGGTGCAGGGCCCAAGCACTTGGGCCATCCTCCACTGCCTTCCCGGGCCACAGCAGAGAGCTGGCCTGGAAGAGGAGCAACCGGGAAGAATCTGGCACCCCGACCGGGACTAGAACCCGGTGTGCTGGCGCCGCAGGTGGAAGATTAGCCTGGTGAGCTGCTGTGCCGGCCAGCATCTTCTAACTCATCTTGCTACAACAGTCCTTGCCTCTTTACAGTCTATGAGAAGAAATTCCGGATGGGAACGTGGTGCAGCCATAAAGACGCGGCTCGGGACCCTTGCAGCTCATATCGAAGTGCCAGGGTTTGAGTCCCAGATCCATTGTCCATTCCAGCTTCCCACTAAGGTGCATCCTGAGAAGCAGCACACGATGGTTCAAGTTCTTGGGTCCCTGTAACCCAAGGGACATATTTAACACACTGGCCAGATCTCCACGTGGGAGATCTGGATTAGGTTCTGGGATTCTTGCTTTGGCTGACCCAATCCTGGTCATTGCAGGCATTTAGGGAGTGAAACAACAGTTGGTAGGGCTCTCACCATCTCTCCTTCTCTCTGTCTCTGTGATTCAAATAAGTAAACAAAAATTAAAACCAAAAAATCAATAGAAAAATTCTGTTTTGAACAGACATTTATTTATTTGAAAGGCAGAGAGAGAGAGAAGGAGAGAGAGAGAGAGAGACAGGGAGAGAGCGATCTTCCATCAGCTGGTTCACTCTCCAAGTGGCTTCAGCAGCCAGGACTAGGCCAGATTGAAGCCAGGAGCCAGGAACTCCATCCTGGTCTCTCACATGGGTAGCAGGGGTCCAAGCACTTGAGTGCTACTACCTCCTCGGGTGCATTAGCAGGGAGCTGGATCAGAAGAGGAGCAGCTAGGACTTGAACTGGAACTTTGATGCCAGTGTAGCAAGCTTCAGCTTAACCTGCTGTGTGACAATGCTGATTTCCAGAGCAATTCTTTCAACCCAAGTCAGACTATGTCACTTCTCTGCTTGAACCTCTTTATTGGCTTCCTGCATGATTCTCCACCTGTGGATGCAATCTTTTTCTTTTTTTTTTTTAAAGAAAGCTTTTATTTAATGAATAAAAATATCATAGGTACAGCTTTAGGAATATAGTGGTTCTTCTCCCCATACCTGCCCTCCCACCTCCACTCCCGTCCCACCTCCTACTCCCTCCCTCATCCCATTATTTATTAAGATTCATTTTTAATTAACTTTATATGCAAAGACCAACCCTATACTAAGTAAAGATTTCAACAGGTTGCACCCACACAGACATACAAAGTGTAAAATACTGTTTGAAGACAAGTTTTACAGTCAATTCTCATAGTACCACTCATTAAGCACAGAGGTCCTACATGGGGAGGAAGTGCACAGTGACTCCTGGTGTTGATTTAACAACTGACACTCTTATTTATGATGTCAGTGATCACCCAAGGCTCTTGACATGAGCTGCCAAGGTTATGGAAGCCTTTTGAGTCCACAAACTCCATCAGTACTTAGACAAGGCCATAAACAAAGTGGAAGTTCTCTCCTCCCTTCGGAGAAGAGTACCTCCTTCTTCGATGGCCCTTTCTTTCCACTGAGGTCCAATGTTTTTCTTACCTTTTCTTTTAAAGGTTTATTTATTTATGTGAAAGGCAGAGTTACAGACAGAGAGAGAGAGAGAGAGAGAGAGAGAGAGAGAGATCGATCTTCCATCTGCTGGTTCACTCCCCAAATGGCTGCGATGGCCGGAGCTGCACTGATCCAAAGCCAGGAGCCAGGAACTTGTTCCGGGTCTCCCAGGCAGGTGCAGGGGCCCAAGCACTTGGGCCATCTTCCACTGTTTTCCCAGGCTATAGCAGAGATCAGAAGAGAAGCAGCAGGGACTCGAGCTGGTGCCCATATGGGATGCCAGCACTGCAGGCTTTACGTGGTACACCACAGTGCTGCCCCCCCACCCCCAAAGTGTCTCTTAGTAAGACAAAGTTTTGTTTTAAAAGTTAATTTGAAGTTAATTTGAGAGGGAGGGAGTGGGAAGACAGAAAGAGAGAGAGAGAGAGAGAGAGAGACAGAGAGAGAGAAACCTCCCATCTGCTGATTCCTTCTCAAATGCCTGCAATGGCAGGGCTAAGCTGAGGCAGGAGCTGGGAATCAGGAACTCAATCCAGCTCTCCCACGTAAGTGGAGCAAGAACCCAACTACTTAAACTATCACCACTGCCTACTAGGATCTGTATTATCAGGAAGCTGGAGTCAGGTGCTGGAGCCTGTAATCATATTCAGGCAATTTGATGTGGCACGCTGCTATCTTTTATTTTTTAAAAAATATTTATTTATTTGAGAGGTAGAGTTATAGAAAGAGGGAGAGACAGAGAGAGAGAGAGAGGTCTTCCATCCACTGGTTCACTCCCCAAATGGCTGCAATGGCCAGAGCTGAGCTGATCTGAAGCCAGGAGTCAGGAGCCAGGAGTTTCTTCTGGGTTTCCCATGTGGGTGCAGTGGCCCAAGCACTTGGGCCTCTTCTACTGTTTTCCCAGGCCATTAGCAGAGAGCTGATTGGAAGACGAGCATTCGGGACTCAAACCGGGGCTCATTTGGGATGCCATCGCTGCAGGTTGTGTGTGTATAATGTCAAAGGGAATGTGCTCCGGCATTGTACTTGCATTTTGGTTATGACACAGCTTTGCTACTTAAAATATTTATATAAACCAAATTCAGTTCTCTTCTTTCTCTTGCTTTAAGTGAAGATATGTGCAGTCTCCATTTTTGTTCCAAGGCAATCCTATTGCAGAACCCTGAAATTCTTCTAATTATTAATTTTTGCAACAGCCTGGAGACCTAACTGTAATTATCTTCATTTTATATATTGGTAAACAGACCAGAGAAGTTTGTTTCTCTGAAGTCACACAGGAAGTGAGTGGCAGGCCCATGATGATTTCAGGCCCTGTCCTGCATTCCTGGGCAGTTGACTCCGTAAGGGATGAAAAATAATGTTCCCATGATTTGTGGCTTCCTTCCAGCCCCATAGCTCTTTGCTGCCCTCTCTTGGCTTCTGCATTTATGACAGAGTGAAAAGCTCTGGTCTCAGGTTCAACCTGAATCTATCCTTGTGGACAGTTCACATGTCCATCCCATCCCATCCCTCGGGTTGCTGGGTGCTGCTTACAGGGACTTGGATTCATTTTTATTGATTTGTGTTGAAATGCAGCAACTGGTATGGGGTCATTAGCGTTCTCTAATGAATTTCTGCTACATGCTGATCACTGTGTTTATGTAATTCCACGGATGACTCACACAACTCCATAAGGAATTTCTATTTTCTCTTTTGCAAATAAGAAAATGAATTTCAAAGAGGATGTAATAACATGCTCAGGAAAATATGCAGAAGATACAGTAACATGGTATGCTTTTTAATATTTATTCAATAGACCATTCAAGGACACTTATTATCTGCCAGACACTGCACAGGGTGCTGGGATATAAGGAATTAATACCCCTGCTTTTTTATTTTTATTTTTTGAAATCTTTTCATCAGTGGTAATGTTTTTATTTATTTATTTGCATACATTTCATAAGTATGGCTTTAGGAACACAGTAATTCTTCCCATCATACCCACCCTCCCACCCACACTCCTACCCCTCTTTCTCTTCCCTCTCCTGTTCCCAGTCTTGTTTTTTACTAAGATCCATTTTATCTAACTTTATACACAGAAGATTAAACTCTATTCTAGGTAAAGAGTTCAGCACTTCCTATGAGGGAGAAAAATAAAAAGAGAGAAAGAAAAGCAAAACAAAACAAACAAAACAAGAACAAAAGCTGTTCTCCAACAGTCCAAGCAACGGCTGTTCAGTTATTGCATCTCGATGATAATTTCCTTTTTTTTTAAACTTAATTATCTTTAAAGAGAAACCCAAGAATGATACATATTTTGTGAACACTTAGACATAACTATAATTTGTGTGACAAAATAATATCCTCCACTTAATACACTAAAATACAGTAATTCTTTGAGAACAAGTTTTACTGTTAAGTCTCATAATACAACTCTTTGAGGACAGAGGTCCTGCATGGGAATTTAATGCACAGTGAATCCTGCTGTTAATTTAACAGTTAACAACACTCTTACATATGATGTCAGTGATCACCCGAGGCTCTTGACAAGAGCTGCCTAGGCTATGGAAGCCTTTTGGATCCACAAACGCCTTCAGTATTTTGACAAGGCCATAGGTAAAGTGGAAGTTCTCTCCTCCCTTCAGAGGAAAGTCCATCCTTCTTTGTTGACCACTTCTTTCCACTGGGGTCTTGCCCACAGAGGTCCTTCAAGTGGAACATATTTTGCCACAATGTCTTGGTTTTCCAGGCCTGAAATGCTTCCCTGGGCTTTTCGGCCAAACCAGAATGCCTTAAGAGTAGAAGCAGAGGTCAGAGTGCTACTTTAAGCTATTGTCATTCTTTAAGTCTGCTGCAGGGACTGCTTCCCATGTTGGAGCATTCACCCTTTTTTAATTCTATCAATTATTATTATCAAACACATAGTACTGGGGCCGGCGCTGTGACGCAGCAGGTTAAAGCCCTGGCCTGAAGTGCTGGCATCCCATATGGGCACCAGTTTAAGTCCTGGCTGCTCTACTTCTGATCCAGCTCTCTGCTGCCTGGGAAAGCAGTAAATGTTGGCCAAGTCCTTGGGCCCCTGCACCCACATGAGAGACCTGGAAGAAGCTCCTGGCTCCTAGCTTCAGATCGGCTCAGCTCCGGCAGTTGCAGCTATCTGGGGAGTGAACCATCTGATGGAAGACCTCTCTCTCTGTCTCTACCTCACTCTGTAACTGTCTTTCAAATAAATAAAATAAATCTTTAAAATAACACGTAGTACTATTTATATGATTGCTTTAACACCTAATCCTCTATATGATCACTTCAACACTTAATCCTATCCATACGATCTCCATAACACTTAGAAGGCTATTTTTACCACTCAGCTTAAGGTGATTTGGGGTCCATGACAGGTTTTTAAGCTGTACCCTTAGAAGTAAGTCTGTAGGAATGTAGGCAGAACTATACTGCTTTACAGTTACAAATTTCATACATTTCACAATTACAATTTTAGGGTCATGGTGATTCTTCCCTCCGTGCCTGCCCTCCCACCCACACTCTCATTCCCCTTCCTCTTCCCGCTCTTATTCTCACTCTTATTTTTAACTAAGATCTATTTTCAATTAACTTTATACACATATGGTTAACTCTATGTTAAGAGTTCAATGATTAGTATGAAAGAAAAAAAAAGGGTAAGTAAAGTAAGATAAAATAAATGAAAAGAAAGGAGAAAAAATAAAAAAAAAACCCTGTTCCTCAACATAAAACCTCTGCTTTTAACAGGTAGTAAGACATGTATCAGATTTTTTTCTGATTTTGATTATTATTATTATTTTAAATAAATGAACCCACATTATCTTCTTTTGAGACTTATTCCAATTGCTGCTAATGAAGTTTTTCCCTATTTTTCCTTTCTCCTTCCCATGTCATACATCAAAGCACAATAAAGATCTTGGTTCCTGGAAGTCTCTAGGGTTACAGGAGGCAGTTGGTGTTCCCTGTCTTTCGGTCCGGGGGAGGAAGGTTTGGACGGCCTCTTCTGGGAAGGCTTGTGAGCTTGACCTTGGCTTAAGCTCCTCAGCAGATAATGCTCACAGGGTCCTTTCCAAATCTTAGCCTGCGGACATCCTTCTCTCTACTTCCCCTCTGGCCTGTACGAGCATTACCAGAAGCACACACACAAACACACACATACACACAGATCCTCTCTGTCGGTTCACTCCTCAAATGCCCAGAATGGTTGGAGGTATAAACCTGAAGCTGTGAACTCAACCCAATTACTTGAATCATCACCTCTGTCTCCCAGGGTTCACATTAACAGGAGGCTGGAATCAAGGTACCAGAACCGAGGATTAATTCTGATGTGGAACATGGGCCTTCTAACCCATGTCTTAATTGTTAAGCCAAACACTTGTTCCTATTAGGAACTTTTTAAAATTTAAATTTAATTTTATTTAATTTTATAGAGAATTATTTTATTTATTTGAAAGACAGAGTTACAGAGAGAAGTAGAGCCAGAGAGAGAGGTCTTCCATCTGCTGGTTCACTTCCCAAATGACTGCAGTGGCCAGAGCTGAGCTGATCCAAAGCCAGGAGCCAGGAGCTTATTTTGGGTCTCCCACGGGAGTGCAGGGGCTCAAGCACTTGGGCCATCTTCTTCTTTTTTTTTTTTTTTTTGACTTTTTTTTATTTAGTAAATATAAATTTTCAAAGTACAGTTAATGGATTACAAAGGCTTCCCACCCCATAATTTCCCTCCCACTCACACCCCTCCCATCTCCCGCTCCCTCTCCCATTCCATTCACATCAAGATTCATTTTCAATTTTCTTTATATACAGAAGATCAATTCAGTATATATTAAGTAAAGATTTCATCAGTTTGCACCCACACAGAAACACAAAGTGTAAAATACTGTTTCAGTACTAGTTATAGCATTACTTCACATTGGACAACACACTAAGGACAGATCCCACATGAGAAGTAAGTACACAGTGACTCCTGTTGTTGACTTAGCAATTTGACACTCTTGTTTATGGCGTCAGTAATCTCCTGAGGCTCTAGTCATGAGTTGACAAGGCTATGGAAGCCTTTTGAGTTCGCCGACTTCGATCTTATTCCGACAGGGTCCTAGTCAAAGTGGAAGTTCTCTCCTCCCTTCAGAGAAAGGTACCTCCTTCTTTGATGGCCCCATTCTTTCCACTGGGATCTCACTCGCAGAGATCTTCCATTTAGGTCTCCCTTTTTTTTTTTTTTTTCCCAGGGTGTCTTGGCTTTCCATGCCTAAAATACTCTCATGGGCTCTTCAGCCAGATCCGATTGCCTTAAGGGCTGATTCTGAGCACTTGGGCCATCTTCTACTGCTTTCTCAGGCCATAGCAGAGAGCTGGATAGGAAGTGCAGCAGCCGGGACTAGAACCGGCACCCATATGGGATGCCAGCGCTGCAGGCTGGGGGCTTTAACCCACTGCGCCACAGTGCTGGCCCCTATTAGGAGCTTTTGAACCCTAAGGCTCTGTTCTAACATACAACGTTAGGTGGAATTTGGAATGCGGTGATTTGGCTCAGCTTGAGGGGAAAGGATTCCAGGACTTTTCTCTGGGATCAAACTCCAACATTCCCCCAAAAAGAATGAATAAATCACCAGACAAGGATCAGTTCTTATCTCTTCCACTTATTGATTGGGGACTTTAATATGCAAGTCATCTAATTGATTAAATGATTAAACGATACAATATGTGTAAATTGCATAAAGTCAATGAAGATTCTTTTCTTTCTTGGCTGTGATGCCCTTCTGTCCCCTTGTGAGTTATGCCCTGTGTTGGTCAGCATTTTCCAGTGAGATAGAACCAATAAGATGTTTATCTAAATAGAAAGAGGCTTATTGGAAAGAAATTGTGGAGCTGGTTTCCAAAATCTCTGAGATTAACATGGCCAAAAGGACTTTGCAGATGTAATTAAAGTTGTAGAACTCAAACAATGGAGACGATGCTGGATATCTGAGTGGGCTAGGTCAAGTATTTATGTCCTTAAAAGCAGAGAAATTCCTCTGGCTAGAATGAGAGGGAAGTAGAAGAGGAAACAGGAGAGCTGAGGCAGAGAGAGGTCCTACAGGCAGGGATAGGCCTTCTGATCCTCACACTCCACTGAATGTATTTGTTGGTGGCAAAAGACTTTCCCCAAGCAAGGACAAAGAGGAGAGCAGGGAGCAAAAATATTTTGAGGTAACTGGAAGAGACTGAGACACTCATTCTGAGCTTCTTCCACCTGCTCGTGTGGAGTAAGTGCGGGAGTGACACAGAGACAAAGGTATTCTGGGAGGATGGAGCATCCATTCTATGTTTTCAGTAGAAATGTGAAGAATTGGGCATGGCTAGGGGAGAGGGTGGGAAGATATGGAGAAGGAGGGGTAACCATTTTTCTGTAACACATTAGCAAAACTGTGTTTATTCCTAGGATGTGGTTGGGAAGTTGCATCTCCTCCTTTTTTCCTGGCATATTTCTGTCTGGGGTCATGGATGATTGTATTTTTTGGACGAATATCTATGTAAGAGGAAGGAAAGGAAGATGCTGTTAAAGTGAAACAATGCATGGAGTTCTTGGCTATGAGGTCATGTGATATAGCCCTGATTGCCTCAGTTAGCCTCCCCGACTCCGGGGAGGAAAGTATGTGTGTCGGACAAGGGGAACAAGACCATCAAATTGATATGGCCATAGTATTGCCTTAGAGTTGGATATCTGGCCTCTTTGTTTACCTACCTTGGACTTTCAGTAATATTAATTGATAAAAGGGAATTCATAGTTGAGCAAGCTCGAGTTTTCTGTAATCTGCAATCAAAATATTCTTGATAGACATAGTCTCATTGTAAAGATACAAGGAATATGAAGACTAGAGGCTCATGATAGTGAGTGATATTTGTCATCTCAGCTGCTCACCCCTGCAGAACTTCAGAATCAGACCCAGTACATGGGGATGGAACAGAAAGCCCTATAATCTAGGTGGTGCATTTCTGAATTTTCTCATAATTGATTTTAGTGGATACACCCATGTAGAATATGTCATATTCTCCTTTCTTAGTTTATGTTTTGGGACTATCTGAAATTCAGGTCAACATTATCACCATACAATTGAGTTAACATGTTACATTGACAGAGCATATTATGTCACACACACAACGTATATATTTAAGTGATGCTTTACTCAGGTTTGACTCTCTTTGGGGTGGACCACCTTATGATCTAAAGCTCACCCTTTCCCTGTTGTAGAAATATGTTCTTATGCCAGTTCTCCCAATGGCCAATGTTGGGCACATGTTTATTTGGGTCCGTTCTCTTCTCTTTGCACTCAAGTTACCTGGAGTCATAGAAGCTGAGAGACTATCCCTTCTGCTGATTTGCTACCTCTCTGTAACTACAATAAATATTCATTATTACATGAATTTATATATTCATTCAATACTTATTAAATGATCACTATGTGCTAAGTATATGACCATGAAAAACACGGATGAACTCTAGACCTCACAGAATGTACTGGTGTGTTCCAGAGAGTCCAGGAGCTATGTTGTCTTCCTTGTAGCTTTTCTGGATTTAACACAGCCTATGAATTTACATGGATAATTGTCTGCTTATTGTTTACAGGGTGAAGGTTTGCTGGAAGGGAGGGATGCTTCCTTCATTTCTCTCTGCTTTTAACCCTTTCCCCCTGTTGACTGGAGAGTCACTTCCTTGCCCTTTTGTTTCTCTCTTCCTGTTGATGCTTTAAAATCGCTTTAAATACTGAATTCTCTGGCCCCTGTGAAATGCGTTCTAGAACCAGGTGCATCCTAATAAATTTAATACATGCTAACAGCATACTCATAGCTCTACATACCACTCACTTAACCCTTACTACAACCCTGTGAGATATTACAGTTTTGTGACTTAGGAATGCATTTTTCTTTTTTCAGTTTTCATTTTCATTTTAATTAATTTTTAACAAATTCAATATGATTTGTAGATACAAGTCTAAGAACAGAATGATATCCCCCTCCTCCCTCCCACCTCTCTTCCATCTACCTTTATTTCTTTTTAGTTTTTGAGAGAATATATTTTAAATTTACATCACAGTAAAAAGGCATAATACTTCACTGAATAAAAAGTTTAACAAGTAAAAAAGCAAAAAGACCCTAGTTTAGTGGGAACATAGACAATGGCTATTAAACAATAACTGAATGTATAAATGACCATTTAACTCATATATAGTTTGTAAATTAGTCATTGATAATTTCTTTCAATGAATAGAACAATGACAATGTAACATCCAAATATTTCCTGTGTGGTTACAAGGTAATAATTAAGTTCATTTAGACTTTAAGTCATTTCCTCTCAACAGTTATGTACAGAAATAATTTTATACAAATTCCAATGCAAATAATTTTACACTACATTATTTTGTACTCTATTAGTTACCATAGATCAGGGAAAGCATGGTATTTGTCTTTTTTGGGACTGGCTATTTATTTCACTAAGTATAATGGTTTCCAGTTGCATCCATTTTGTTGTTAAAGAAAGAATTTCATTTTTTTTTACAGCTGAGTAATATTCCATAGTGTGTATGTGCCATATTTTCTTTATCCAGTCATCAGTTGATGGGCATCTGTGTTGATTCTGTGTTTTAGCTATTGTGAATTGAGCTGCAATAAACATGGGATAACTAAGTTATATGCTAATTTAATTTCATTTAGGTAAATTCCCAGGAGTGAGATGGCTGGGTAATATGGTAGATCTATTTTCAGCTTTCTGAGGAATCTGTACTGTCTTCCACAAAGGCTATACCAGTTTGCATTCCCATCAACAGTGGATTAAGGAAACTTTTCCCCTCACATCCTCACCAGCATTTATTATTTTTGATTTCTGTATGAGAGCCATTCTAACTGGGGTGAGGTGACATCTCATTGTGGTTTTTATTTGCATTTCCCTGACAGCTAATTATCATAAATTTTTAAAAAAGTTTTATTTATTTATTTGAAAGTCAGAATTACAAAGAGAGAGAAGGAGAGGCAGAGATAGAGAGAGGTCTTCCATCTGCTGGTTCACTCCCCAATTGGCTATAATGGCCAGAGCTGCGCTGATCTGAAGCTAGGATCTAGGAGTTTCCTCCAGGTCTTCCATGCAAGTGCAGGGGCCCAAGCATTTGGGCCATCTTCTACTGCTTTCCCAGGCTACAGCAGAGAGTAGATAGGAAGGGGAGCAGCCAGGATTTGAACTGGTGCTTATAGGGGTGCTGGCACTGCAGGTCGCAGCTTTACCAGCTATGCCACAGTGCTGGCCCCCATGAACATTTTTTCATTTGTCTGTTGGCCATTTGAATTTCATCTTTTGAAAAATGCCTGTTCAAGTCCTTTGCCCATTTATTAACTAGATTGCTTGTTTTGCTGTTTTTGAGTTTCTTGAGCTCTTTATAGATTCTGGATATTAATCCTATATCAGTTGCATAGTTCGCAAACATTTTTTCCCATTCTGTCAGTTGCCTCTTAACTTTGTTAAGTTTTTCCTTTGAGTGCAGAAGCTTCTTAACTCGATGTAGTGTTGGATGTTTGACTACAATGTGTTGTAAATACCTTTTCTAGTCATGTTTATTAGGAATTCTATGTGTTTTCTTTAGTTGGACTTCTCATTCTTTCTCCAAATTAGAGAAGTTTTCTGTTATTATTTCACTGAATATACCTTCTAATCCATTCTCTCTTTCTATACTTTCAGGAACTCCTAAGACCACATGTTGGGTTATTTAATAGTATCCCATAAATCTCCAATACTGTTTTTAATTTTTATAATTTCTCATTCCATTTTTTTTTTGGTCTGTCTGTGGTATTTTCAAAAAATTATTTTCTAGTTTGGATAGTCTTTTTTTCTGCCTTACCAAATCTGTTGTTAAGGCTTTCCACTGTATTTTTTTTATTTGGGATATTGAATTCTTCATTTCTAGTATTTCAGTTTGATTTCTCTTCAAAATCCGTATCTCACAGAAAAATTTTTCATCTGTGTCATGTATGAATTTCTTTAACTCATGAATTTGTTTCTTATTGCTTCTGAGTAATCCTATGATCATTCTTTTAGGTTTCTTTTCAGGCATTTCATCAATCTCTTCATCTTCACATTCTAATATGGAAGTGTTGTGTTTCTTTGGGGGAGTCATGTCATCTTCTTTATTCTTTTTCTTTATATTTCTGAATTTATTTCTAAGCATTTGTGGAAATATTTTTTGGTTTTCTCCACTGATGGGCTTTATCTTTGAACTATTTCTCTGTGGCTTAGTGGAGTGTCTGATCTAGTGAATACTCAGAGGTATGTGCTGGGTGTGACCAGGGATCTCTGGTCAATGCTCAAGGATGGGGTGAGAATTCAGGGTGACACCCAAGTTGGGAATGGTAGATCTCCTCTATTGTCAGTAGGCGAGAGGGATGACCATACCTGTTGGTGTAATCACAACCTCACCTCTTCCCTTCCAAGGAAACCAATGCCTGTCATTAGCCCACAGTGGGTATAACCCTCACATGTGCTGCTGCATACACTGCACAGAGGATTTGTGCAGTCCTCAGTGTGAGCACAGAACTCTCTGCAATGACCCACCCCAGACACTCAGGCAACTCTGAGCATTTGGCGCCAAACACAGTGATTGCACAGAGACCCAGCTACATCTCATGCAGTCACAGGATTCCCACAGTCCCAGTGTACAAGGCTCCCATAGTCATGGGATGCAGAGGATCTGCTCCATCCCAAAAATCTGCCCCATCCATGGAGAGAGCAGTTGTTTCCAGAGCCAGCTGCCTGTGGATGCTCTGCCTTGGCAGTTTGAACTTGTGATAGGTTGAAAGGATGAGGGCACTGCATAATCCTAAATGGGTTCCCAACCCTTGTGATTCCTCCCAGTCAGAATCAAAGTCAGTGGGAAGTGTAGATTTTCCCCTCTCCTAAAATCCCTTAGTTGCCCATGAGAGCAGCCTCTAGTTGTGTCAAGATGGTGCCTATGGGGCCAGCACTGTGGTGTAGTGGGCTAAGCTTCCACCTGTGGTGCCAGGGTTCCAAATGGTTGCTGGTATTCATCCCAGCTGCTTCTCTTCTAATCCAGCTCTCTGCTATGACTTGGGATAGCAGTGGAAGATGGCGCAAGTGCTTGGACCACTACAACCACATGGGAGAACTAGAAGAAACCTCTTCCTCCTGGCTTTGGATTGGCTCAGCTCCAGCCGTTGCAGCCATTTGGGGACTGAACTAGAGGATGGAAGACCCTCTCTCTCTGTCTCTAACCCTCAAATAAACAAATAAATAAAATCTTTAAAAGGAAAAGATGGTGCCTTCTCCCTGCCAGGTGAGGGAGTCTCTTTGTAGGGGGTATGGGGAGAAAGAAATGTGCTTTTCTTTGCTGGAATAGGTAGGTATTCTGCCTCCCCTCTCCCTGTTAGGACTCTAGGCAAGACTCAAATACTGTGTGGTCTGCAAGGTTCTCCCTCATGCAATATCACCGGTAGCACAAGCTGCCACAGTCTGCCCTCACGTCACTCTTAGAACCTGGTGTCTCCTCCAGCCTCTGGCTGCGGGAGTCATGGATGGTCTGCCTGCTTACTGCTGCACATCCTCGTTTTCCATGTTGCTCCACGGCATTCTTTCTGTAGAATTTCCACTGCAAACTTCTCTCTAACTCTCCCTAAGAATATACTTCCTCTGCTTTTCTTTTGCTATCTTTCCCAGTCAGTATCAGTGCATCTTTCCCCTATTCATCTTGCTCCCTTTCAATGTAACTTGAACAAGTACATTCCGGGAATGCATTTTTTTCTAAATGAATCAACTCTAACTATTTTAATCACATTCATTTCCACCAGTTGAATTCTGAATAATCAGAATCAGATTTGTCTAACATTTAATGTTGACTGCCTTTTGTGTGCCTGTAGCTTCAGTAATATGTGTATAGCAGCTGTAGACAAAAATTCAGCCTTACTAAGATGACTTTCAAATCACTGCTGACTTGGTCTGGACACTTTGGACATCAAAACTTGACCCCAGTTGAGTTTTACATAATTCAACTCTTTAAGAATGTTTACCCATAGCTACGACAGGATGGAGTAGTAAATTCATGCTTCAAGAACTTAATCTACTCAGGAAATAGCAGTGCTGGGAAAAATGAAAAGAGAAAACAGAAGAATACATAGTTAGATTTAAATACAAAATAAGCATTTTGAAGATCCAAGCTGGCACAAAAACGCAAACAGTGATGAGAGCTGAAATGAAATGTCGACATGTTTGGCTGGATGCAGGATTCCCAGCAAGATGAGGAAGCAGAGGCAGGCTCACTGACTGAAGGCCAGGGCTAGGGTGGTACTCATTTTCCATCTTCTGTTTTCATGGGAGGAGGCTAGAAGCAAGCCTTATGCCAAGGGCTGAAGGAGCAATGGCTCACATCCAGCTCCAGTCAGAGAGAGAAGAATGAGACGTAGCTGTGTGACCAAGAACTGAGTTAAGCTTCCCTCCTTAACTCTGCCTGCATGTGCCACAACCCAGTGGTTCTGAAAGACAATCCCTCTAAGTGCCCTTGGCAGAGCTGGATCTGGATTGAGAACTCCCAAAGCTGTGCAATAGGAGAACTAGCTATGGAGGTAATGGGAGGAAGGAGAGAGAGAGAGAGAGAGAGAGGGGAGAGAGAAGAGAGAGAGAAAGAGAGAAGAGAGAGAGAAAGAGAGAGAGAATGAGAGAAAGAGAGAAGAGAGAGAAGAGAGAGGGAGGAGAGAGAGAGAGAGGAGAGAGAGAGAGAGAGAGAGAGAGAGAGATTGATTTTTCCATCTAGTGCTTCACTTCCCTAATGCCTGTAGCAGCCAGAGCTAGGCCAGGCCTAGAGACAGGAATTCCATCAGAGTCTCCCACGTGGGTGGCGGGATCCCAAGTGCTAGGGACATAATATGCTGCCTTCCAGGTATATTAGCAGAAAGCTAGATCAGAATCGAAAGCAGAACTCTTGGGGCATCCCAAGTGCCTGCTCTGCTGGCTATGCCACAAGACTCACCCCGCCCAGGAAATTTCTCAAATGAATAACATGAGTTCTAGAGGGGGAAAACAGCAGTAAAATAAGTAGGAAAATTAATAAAGTAATTCAAGAAAATTTTCCAGATTAAAGAATTTGGAGATTTTCAAGGGCTTACCAAATGCCTGGTAAAATGCAATTTTAATAGCCCCACATCAAGGCATATCTTTTAAAATTTTAGAACTTGAGAATAAAGGAAAGATGTTAACAGCTTTCAGAAAAAAATTGCAACAAAAACACATATTCAAAGGATCAGGAATCAGACTGCCTCTCAAAAGGAATGCAGAAGACAATGTTTCATACACTCTAAATAGAAAGTATTTTCAATCTAGAATTCTGTATCTAGCCAACCTATCATTCTCCATAATAGTTAAGATATGGAGTCAACCCAGATGTCCATCAACTGATGACTAGATAAAGAAAATGTGCTATGTATGCACCAGGGAACACTACTCAGCCCTAACAAAGAATGAAGTCCTATCTTTTCAACAAAATGGAAGCCACTGGAAACCATTATTAGTGAAAAAAGCCAGATCAGGAAAGACAAATATCAAATGTTTTCTCTGATATATGATAGGTAATATAGAACACAAAAAATGTATATGGGGGCTAGTGTTGTGGTGTAATGGGTTAAGCTGTTTCCTATGATGCTGGCATCCCATGTGGGCGATGGGTTGAGTACTGGCTGCTCCCTTCTGATCCAGCTCCTGATAATGAGCCCAAGAAAGCAGCGAAGGATGGCCCAAGTCCTTGGTCCCTAGCTGCTGGTTCCTGGCTTCGGCCTAGCCTATCCCTGGCTGTTGTAGCCATTTGGAGAGTGAACCTTCAGATGGAAGATCTCTCTATCTTTGTCTCTCTTTGTAATTCTTTCAAACAAATAAATAAATAATACAAATCTTTTTTTTAAAAAGGTGTAGGAATGAAGCAGAAATACTGTGATCTGGTTGCTGTTTTTAGCCCTTGTTGATTCTCCTGTGCAACTGTGGTCTTTCTACTTTTTATTTGTTGATATTATTGTTAGTGGTGCATTAAGGCTGTGAATACATTTTTGCAAAAATTAAAGAAGAAAAGAAAGGAAAGAAGGAGGAAGATTGAGGGAGTATGAAGGGAAGGAAGTATGGTTATCTTCCTAGGATTATACGTCTGCTTATTAATAAAAATTTAAAAAAGTATGAATTTTGGAAACTCAAAAGACAAACAAAATCTCAGAAAATATACATCATTTGGGCTGGTATTGTGGCGCAGTGGGTTAAGGTTTTGCCTGCAGTACTGACATCCCATATGGTCACTGGTTTGAGTCCTCACTGCTCCACTTCTGATCCAGCTCTCTACTAGTGAGCCTGGGAAAGCAGCAGAAGATGATCAACATCCTTGGGACCCTGCCACCCATGTGGGAGACCCAGAAGAAGCTCTGGGCTCCTGGTTCGGCCTGGCCCAGCCTTGGCTGTTGTAGCCGTTTGTAGAGTGAAACAGTGGATAGAAGCTCTCTCTCTGTCTCTCTCCCTCTCTGTCTCTCTCAGTAACTTTGCCTTTCAAATAAATAAAATACATCTTAAAAAAGAAAATAAATTTCATAAGCCTTTTCTAAGGAAGCTATGAAAGGATATGCTCCACAAACATGGGCTACTTCAAAAAATTTGTGGGAAAATGAAATTCAGAGGCAAATTTATTTATTTTTCTTTTTTTATATTTATATTTTATTTTATTTAATGAACATAAATTTCCAAAGTACAGCTTATGGATTAAAATAGCTCCCCCCCCCATATCTTCCCTCCCACCCACAACCCTCCCCTCTTCCACTTCCTCTCCCCTTCCATTCACATCAAGATTAATTTTCAATTCTCTTTATATACAGAAGATCAATTTAGCATATATTAAGTAAAGATTTCAACAGTTTGCACCCACACAGAAACACAAAGTGTAAAATACTATTTGAGTACTAGTTACAGCATTAATTAAACACCTAAGAGTAATTGTGTTTTTTTTTTTTTTTGACAGGCAGAGTGGACAGTGAGAGAGAGAGACAGAGAGAAAGGTCTTCCTTTGCCGTTGGTTCACCCTCCAATGGCCGCCGCGGCCGGCGCGCTGCGGCCGGCGCACCGCGCTGATCCGATGGCAGGAGCCAGGAGCCAGGTGCTTTTCCTGGTCTCCCATGGGGTGCAGGGCCCAAGCACCTGGGCCATCCTCCACTGCACTCCCTGGCCACAGCAGAGAGCTGGCCTGGAAGAGGGGCAACCGGGACAGAATCCGGCGCCCCGACCGGGACTAGAACCCGGTGTGCCGGCGCCGCTAGGCGGAGGATTAGCCTAGTGAGCCGCGGCGCCGGCCTAATTGTGTATTAATTACAGAGTTCAACCAATAGTTTTAAGCAGAACATAAAAAATACTAAAAGGGTAAAGTATTAAGTTCTTTTTTTTTCTGTTTCTTTTTTTTGTTTGTTTGTTATATAGTTATTATTTATTTATTTATTTATTTATTTTTTTGACAGGCAGAGTGGACAGTGAGAGAGAGAGACAGAGAGAAAGGTCTTCCTTTGCTGTTGGTTCACCCTCCAATGGCTGCCGCAGCCGGCGCGCTGCTCCGGCGTACTGCGCCGATCCGATGGCAGGAGCCAGGTGCTTCTCCTGGTCTCCCATGGGGTGCAGGGCCCAAGCACTTGGGCCATCCTCCACTGCACTCCCTGGCCACAGCAGAGAGCTGGCCTGGAAGAGGGGCAACTGGGACAGAATGACCGGGACTAGAACCCGGTGTGCTGGCGCCACAAGGCGGAGGATTAGCCTAGTGAGCTGTGGCGCCGGCCTCTTTTTTTTAATTTAATAAATGTGAATTTACAAAGTGCAGCTTTTGTATTGTTGTGGCTTCCCCCCCTCCAACCTCCCTCCCTCCCGTGGCCCTCCCCTCTCCCACTCCCTCTCCCATCCCGCCCTTCATCGAGTTTCATTTTCAATTACCTTCATATACTGAAGATCAACTTAGTA
Source organism: Oryctolagus cuniculus (assembly GCF_964237555.1). Taxonomy (NCBI): domain Eukaryota; kingdom Metazoa; phylum Chordata; class Mammalia; order Lagomorpha; family Leporidae; genus Oryctolagus; species Oryctolagus cuniculus. The sequence goes on along the minus strand of NC_091432.1, from coordinate 14,218,176 downwards.
TATACTAAGCAAGGATTTCAACAGGCTGCACTCACACAACCGCACAAGGTATAGGGTATTGTTCGACTAGTAGTGTTGTTTTTAAGTTTCATAGTAGAACACATTAAGGACAGAGATCCTACGTGGGGAGCATGTACCCAGTGACTCCCGTTGTTGATTTAACAATTGGCACTCTTAATTATTACACCAGCAATCACCGGAGACTCTTGTTATGAGCTGTCTAGGCTATGGAAGCCCCTTGAGTTCACCAACTCTGAACTTGTTTAGTCAAGGCCGTATCACAGTGGAGGTTCCTTCCTCCCTTCAGAGAAAGGCACCTCTCTCCTTGATGGCCTGTTCCTTTTGCTGGGGTCTTGTTCACCAGGATCTTTCATTTAGATTGTTTTTTGCCACTGTGTCATGGCTTTCCATGCCTGTGAGACTCTCATGGACCTTTTAGCCAGATCCGAATGTCCCAAGGGTTGATTCTGAGGCAGGAGTGCTGCCATTCTATGAGTCTGCTGTGTGTCCTGTTTCCCCTGCAGGATCATTCTCTCCCTTTTAATTCTATCCTTCATTATTTGCTTACACTGGTCTTAGCAAATTTATTTTGATACAAAATGCTTGAAATCTATGCTTGTAAACAGTCTTCAGAAAGTTTCTGAAAAATGTGTATTATGAAAAAACGAGGAATGGATTTAAAAATATTTTTGCACCAGAATAAGCTTATATTTTAAATCAATTTTCCACAAACTTTTTGAAGTACCCTCTTATGAGAGAATAAACTGAGAAAGGGAAATAAACAAGGAAATGGGATATCTCATTCAGAGGAGGGGTGATGGCAATCACTAAGGTGATGGTGTCGGTGAATCCGAGGGTAGATTTGAAGGGAATCACCTCTGAACAGTTACAGTGGGTAAAACAGTCTAGACTGGAGCAGGTTAAAAATTTGTGAGCAATCTCAAGGAAGTTTTTTTTTTTTTTTTTTTTTTTTTTTCAGCTATTTCCCTCCAGAGAGAGTTGACAAGCACTGTGAAAACTAAAGGGACTGTCCTTTTGACTGACAGCATCTACATCAATGTCAAAATTGCGTGATATGACAATGGAAAAGTATGCCCTGATATGACTGAGACACTAAAGTTCAGTGTGTCTTTTCTCAACGGTATGGCAAGAGCAACTTGGTATTCATAAACTGCAATGCAGAAGGAACGTTAATTGCTCTGAATAAGAGAAATCTTCCTATCCAGAAATACATGTCTACATCTAGAAGGATAATCATGTTCTATTTACACATTTGTTCTTTTTGATTTTTGTAATATGTGCATGTATTACCATTTAAAATTACATAAATAAAAAGCTTTCCTAAAAGTTGGACACTAATATTTATAATTGTAAATGTACCTATCTAGAATCAATAGTTTCATTTGTAGGAATATATCACATAGATAATATCTCACATGTTCAAAATGGGGTACACAGAATTATTTTACTAGCAAAAGACTGAAAACAGTCTTGTCATGGCATTTGTGAATTAATCATTTTCATCCACATCGTGAGACAGTATGAAGGCCTTTAGTAGATGTTGGGGCTCATTAAGTACTGATATGAAATAATCTTTGTAATATTTTGTCAAGTTAAAAAAAGCAAGATATAAAACAGCTTGCAGAATATGCCAATATTTGTATAAAAGGGAAAAGTAGATTTTCTCTCTTGGATGAGTGTGTGTATGTGCCTTTCCCTTTCTGTGTGTTTTCATGCATTTCAACATATAACCATAGACTATCTCAGAAAATATAAAAGGAATGGAAAACATTGGTTGTCTTTGAGAAGGGAAACTGGCTTATAGGAAGAAGTAGAAGGGTAAATTTTTCCTTGTTTACTCAGTGTAATTTTTTTTATTTCAACAACATGAATATATTACTTATTTGAAAAGTATTAAAATATGAAATGAATGGATGATGATTAGATATAGGAAAAGAAAGAATTAGAATACAGAATATACAAACTTTTTCAGCATGCAATACAGAGTAAAGATGAAAACTATCCAAGAGGAGGTGCATATGGGGAAATGATAGACTTATTGCTAAGTTTTTATTTAAAATCATATTAACAGGTAATAGAAAATAATGGAATAATTTTAAAGAGATTCTGGAAAAAACTGTTCCAGAATTTTAGCACCAGCTAAACTATTATTCAGGAGGGAAGGTTAACTAAAAACATCTTTAGGCATACAATACTAAAAGATTTTACTATATGCAGGTACTCATTAGAATATTATAATTTGCTTTAGAAATAGAAAAGTGAAAACATAGGGAAGATATAGAATACAAAAAACTGGTGTTATTCGGGGTGGTTTTGTTTTCTTCCACTTCCAAAACAGATACATTGACCTAGTGAGCCCAGAGATTGATGAAATGTATTGAAAATTTTAATTAGAGGTTGAAGTTAAAAATTATAAATAAAAAACAATAACAGCAAAGTGGAAAAGGTATTCAGGATGAAGGGTAGTTAAAGCACACTAATGATCTTACTGTAGTTGTAAGGAATTAAATAACTATAACTCCGTTAGAAAATTTATACTTATGTGTGTTAAAATAGAGTATTTATTAAAATAATAAAAATGAGTCATAATATTTATTTGAGAAGGGAGAGAGAAAGAGTGAAAGAGACAGAGAGATGGGGTGGGGAGGAGAAGAGAGAGAAGTGCTCAAAGAGTTATAGCTTCTGAGCCAGAAGAGGATACACATTACCAAGAAAACTAATGTAGAAAAGAAGAGCAAAGGATGGCAAACACAAAACATAAATACGATAATATAATTGAGTCTAGATAAATTACAAAAAATATAAATGAGTCAAATTCATCCATTAAAAGAAGCAATCAGATGGCTAAAAATCAAACTGCAACTCTTGGTTCCCTAAAAAGCACAGAATGAACACACACATATGGCCTGAAAAGAGTGGAAAATAATATATAGCACAAATACTAAAAAATGAAATTAAAGATGTTTATTTTGGCATAAAAAATTTTGAAACCCATACATAGTTTTTTAGTAGAAAAAATTAATGTGGCAGAATTGACATAGACAAAAGAGATATTAAAGCAAGAACAATTTTAGTAATAAAAGAGAAACTAGAAAATAACAAATGTACCTGCATACCAAGAAGATATTACACTAATGAAATTATATATTCCAAATAAAATGATCATTTATTAATATTAAAATAAAATAATGTTGATACAGTTATAAAAGAAAGTCATGAAATGAAGGAGGTAAGTAACAAAACTCATAAATTAGGGCCGGCACTGTGGCACAGTAGGTTAATCTCCCACCTGTGGCGCCAGCAACCTGTACCAGAGCTGGTTCTAGTCCTGGTTGCTCCTTTTTTTATGATTTACTTTATTATTTATTTGAAAGGCAGAGTTACAGAGAGGCAGAGGCAGAGAGAGAGGTCTTCCACCCACTGGTTCACTTTCCAGATGGCCACACGGCTGAAACTGTGCTGATCTGAAACCAGGAGCCAGGAGCTACCTTTGGGTCTCTCACATGGGTGAAGGGACCCAAGTGCTTGGGACATCTTCTACTGCTTTCCCAGGCCACAGCAGAGAGCTGGATGGGAACTGGAGCAGTACCTGAACTTGTGTCCATTTGGGATGTCAGCCCCACAGTCAGCAGCTTTACCCGCTACATCACAGCGCCGGCCCTGCTCCTCTTCTGATCCAATTTTCTGCTGTGGCCTGAGAAAGCAGTAGAAGACGGCCCAAGAACTTAGACCCCTGCAATCCTGTGGGTGACCCAGAAGAAACTCCTAGCTCCTGGCTTCGGATTAGCCCAGCTTTTGGCGTTGCGGCCATTTGGGGAGTGAACCAGTGGATGGAAGACCTTTCTTTCTGTCTCTTCCTCTCACTGCCTGTAACAATACCTGTCAAATAAACAATAAAGTCTTAAAAAACCCTCATAAATCAAGCAGACAAAAATTAGAAAGAAGAAAAAAATTCACTTTGAATAACAAAATTTGCAAGTGTAATTTAATGTGTATGTACACATATTTTGTTTAAGATTTATTTATATATTTGAAAGGCATAAATGCAGAGAGAGAGAGAGAGAGAAACAGAGACATCTTCCATCTTCTGGTCCACTCCCCAGGTGATCACAACTTCCAGGGCCTGACCAGGTTGAAGCCAGGAGCCAGGAGCTTCATCCAAGTCTCCCACGTGGGTACAGGGACCAAGTACTTGAGCCATCCTTGCTGCTTTCTCAGGTGCTTTAACAGGGAGCTTGACTGGGGGTTGAACAGTTGAGACTTGAACTGGTACCCATATAGGATGCCAGCATGGCAGATAGTGGCATAACCTGCTACATCATAGTGCTGATCCAGCATGTACACATATTTAAGAAAATTTTTGGGGCTGGCACTATGGTGCAGTGGGTTAAGCTACTGTCACCATATGGGTGCTGATTTGAGACCTGGCTGCTCCACTTCTGATCCAGGTCCCTGTTAATGCACCTGGGAAAGCAGAAAGGATGGCTCAAGTACTTGGGCCCTGTACCCATGTGGGAGACCTGGAAGAAACTCCTGGCATCAGCCTGGCCCAGCGCTAGCCATTGCACCCATTTGGGGAGTGCACCAATGGATGGAAGACCTTTCTCCCTGTCTCTCTTTCTCTGTAACTCTGCCTTTCAAACAAACAAATCAACCAATCAATCAAAAAAGCTTAATGTTTTCTTCATAAACAAAAAAAGAAAATTTCACCCAACAAATGCACATATATATATATATTTTTTTTTTTTTTTGACAGACAGAGTGGACAGTGAGAGAGAGGGACAGAGAGAAAGGTCTTCCTTTGCCATTGGTTCACCCTCCAATGGCCGCTGCGGCCGGCGCACTGCGGCTGGCGCACAGCGCTGATCCGATGGCAGGAGCCAGGTGCTTATCCTGGTCTCCCATGGGGTGCAGGGCCCAAGCACTTGGGCCATCCTCCACTGCCTTCCCGGGCCACAGCAGAGAGCTGGCCTGGAAGAGGGGCAACCGGGACAGAATCTGGCGCCCCGACCGGGACTAGAACCTGGTGTGCTGGCGCCGCAAGGTGGAGGATTAGCCTACTGAGCCGCGGCGCTGGCTCATATATATATTCTTTTTAAGAACAAAGGAGCTTCAAAATGCTCATGGAAAAATGAAATAAAAGATGTTTATTTTGGTGTAAAAATTTTTGAAATCCATACATAGTTTTTTCATGATATTCATTTTCTGTGAGCATTCTGAAGACCTTTCATAGAGACAGAGCCTTTATAAAATTGGAGCATGAAGTTATAAAGGAAATCTCAACAATTTCCAAAAAATTGATCTTATACTGACCACAATATCTTACTATATAATTAAATTATAAATAATCTAAATGATAAATGTAGTCCAGACTTCTACTCTCTCTCCCTTCCTACTTTTTGGAAAATTTAAGAATGCAAATCTGAATAACTCATGAGTTAAATAAAAATAAGATGTTTATAATGAAAATAATAAGGGTATTATAAAAAATTTGCTTGATCTAGTTAAAGTGAGGTCTAGAGGTAAATATATGGTTTAAATGCATTTATTATAAATAAGAAAAGTGAAAATAAATTAGTTGCAGTCATTTAAAATTAGCTAAAGAAAAACAGTACAGTAACTAATGCATGTAGAAGAAGAAAATAGCAAGCATTAGGGCAGAAATTCACAAAACAGAAGATCACAGAGGAAACAAAACCAGAAGCTTGTTCTGCGAAAAAAGGAAAATAATGAAAAAATCTTTTATATGCTTTATTAAGAAATAAAGAGAAGTTATACAGATAAATAATATTCAGAACAACAGCTTGGCTGTACTCATGATGTTGTTAAACATTTTTCATATACAATTATGTGACAGAACTGGCATTACCAATTAATGAGGAAGAGTGCTGTGAATATGAAGAATCCCTAAAATAAATAAAATAAATAAATCCCTAAAATAAATCATTACTTCGTAGTTTACTTAAAGCCCAATTGCATTAAAGACCTAAGTGTCAGAATGAAAACTTGAACTTTAGCATAGATTTTAGTCAAGGTACAAAGTACACACCATACAGGGAAAGACAAGTGCATTTTACCACATAAAATTTAAAGATGCCACACACACACACACACACATTAAAATATAAGAAAATATTATTTATATAACATAGTATAAGTGTTTAGAAAATATTAAGCATTTCTACAATCCATTGAAAAAGATCATTGAAAGCTACCCAATGGGGCTGGTGCTGTGGTGTAGTGGGTTAAGCCTCTGTTTGCAATGCCAGCATCCCATATGGGTGTTGGTTTGAATCCTGGCTTCTCCACTTCCAATCCAGCTCTCTGCTAATGTGCCTGGGAAAGCAGCAGAAGATGGCCCAGGTGCTTGGGCCCCTGAACCCACGTAGGAGACCTAGAAGAATCTCTAGGCTCTTTGGCTTTGGCCTGGCCCAGCCTCTGCTGTTGCGGTTGTTTGGGGAGTGATCCAGTAGGTGGAAGATCTCTGTCTGTCTCTCTCTCTCTGCATTTCTGCCTTTCTAAATAAATAAACATCTTTTTAAAAAATTACCCAACAGAAAAATGAAATAATGCAATATCAGGGAAGGGCAATCCATATTGCTAGTGCCCCTCTGATGCCTAACCCACAGTTGGTCAAAACTGTAAGAGGCTGGCATTATGTAGTGTTGGTTTTGTATGAGAAACATGGCATAACTCTCAAACACCACTGGTGGGCAGCCCCTTCGGAGAGCAATTCAGTGCTATTTAGTGAGGCAAGAGATACTCATTTAGGTGTGCACTCTGGAGCAGCATGTCTCAGACTCCATCTTGACTCACAATCACCTGGTAGGCTCAGTGAAGCACATAGGGCTGGATTCCAGTTCCGGAGATCTGTGGAAAGACTTGAAAATTTTTGTTTCTCCTCCTTCTTCTTCTTAAAAACAATTACTGATTTTCATCTACTTGCAAGAGAGAGAGAGAGAGAGAGAGAGAGAGAGGAATATTCCCATCTCCTGGTTTACTCCCCAAATGCCTACAACAGCCATGGCTGGGCCAGGAGCCCAGGATTCTATCCAGGTCTCCCAATGTGAGTGGCAGGAGCTCAAGCACTTAAGGCGTCATCTACTGCTTACCAGGTTGCATTAGCAGGAAGCTGAATGGGAAGCAGAGGAGCTGGGACTTACTGCATACAGGTGTCCCAAGTGGTGACTTAACCCCTGTGCCACAACACCTGTCACCAAGGACTTTCACTTCTAACATGTTCCCAGGGGTTATTGTTGCTGCTACTGCAGGTGACCGCACTTTGAGAACCATTCTGCCAGACAATCTTCCGCAGATACGCACAATGAGAAATGCATGAGAATGTTCATTGTTAAGAACAGTAAAAATTAGAAAAAACTTACATGTTCATCAACAAGAGAATAATCATATGGCTTTCTTAATATAATAGGATTTACATAAAAATTAAAATGAATGACCAAAACTCCAAGTATCAGCATAAGAAAACATTGTAAACAATGTTCTAAGATAAAAACAAATTACAAAGTAATAGATATATATAGATATATACATACATATAGATAGATTTTGATACCATTCATATACATTTTAAAGTTATGCAAAAAATAATATAAGGTTCCTGGCAACAAATAGTATGAATCATTTGTGAGCATGATAAACAGTGAGCTTACAACATTGGTTAATTCTGAAGATGAAAGGAAGGCGATGGGACTGGAAGTAGGTATCAGAGGGCTTCAACTGTATCTGCATTTCTATCTGTCCCTCTGTGTGTATCATGCTAACTGTCCCATTTTTCCAAAAAATGATGTGAAATAAATATTGCCAAAGATTGATAATTGATAAAGTTGGCTGATGGGTATAAAGTTTTTATTGTGCTATATTCCTTTTTGTGTATAAGTTTGAGTTGTTTCATGATCAAAATATAATTAAAAAAAAACCTTTCTTAGTGTCTGGACTTTTTTAGGACTGGAAAACATGGCTTTAAGAAGACTGTCTGCTGTATAATGAGAGCCATGCACAATTTCATGTAGTTAATAAATGACATGTAAACATTGCAAGTGCAATAGTGACGTCACTCCCTTCTTGGAGGACTGCTGCAGGCCCTGGGCTTTTCCCTTCCGTCAGTTCTTCTGTCAGGGCTGGTTCAGCTGCTGCTCCTCTGCTGGCCCCGGTTTCTGGGTTGGGATATTCGATTCCTCAGGAAAGAGGAAAATGGAAGGAATACGATCATTCAAAGCCTCCTTTAATACCTTCACTCACAGAAGAATTCACTCACAGAGTCTTTAATTGCTCAATTTTGGGGCTTTTGTGGTGCAAAACTGGGACAACAGATAGGGTGGCAAAGCCAGCAAGTCTTGACTGGTTTACATTGTAAAGCAGTCTTATTGGCAGGAGAGGAATGGAACATTCCAGAAGGTGACAGGAGAGAAGGAGGACAGGAGCTCGGATCTGAGAGCAGAGCTTGGGAGTTTGCCTGATGCCTTGGCCCTCCAGGCTGCTGTTTCCCTTTGAACGCCCTTGGCCTGCTGGCCTGGTGTTCTTCCCAGCTGCTCTCAATCAGCCTCGTATGTCAGTGCAGCCGAGAGCTTTTCACTTGGCAGAGCAGGAGTCTCCGGCAGGTTGGGCCAGAGCTGAAAAGGAGCTTTCCACTGAGCAGGAGTGTAGATGTGACCTGGCTCCACATCCTTCCTGCCTAGATGCTGTAGCTGTCTCATGTCTACGGTTAGGTGCATGAGCCCTCCTTCTGTGTTACCTCATTTATCTCTAACCACATTTTTGTCAGGTAGTATTAGTTTCCTCCTTGTAGAGATGAGAAAAACCAGCTCAGAGGGGCTGACTTGCTCAAGGAAGTAATGCAATTAGAAGCTGATGTGAGATTCAAATGCAAGTCTATGATATTTTTACAGTGAGCAACATGTGTGCACTAGTCTCTTAGGGAAAGTACTAAGTAGATGGCATGACCCTGTCATAAAGAAGCTTTTTCATTGAGCTGGAAGGAGAGGATTTCTGCTCCTGAAACATTAAGTCTGGATCCAGGTCATGAAATTGAGGAGGACAATCCTATGTGTTGGGATGTGTTGAAGGATAAGTCATCTACGGGGCTTTGGATTGGGTTTTGGATCAGCTGCCTCCTATGATTAAAGATCGTGGATGATTTATAGTGAAATGATACCATGCTTTCTATTTGGGGAAAAAATGGCCCAGCACTGATAATCATCAAATGCTCCAGAGGAAGTTCTTTGGAAGGAGGGCAATTTGGCTTAGTTACCTTCTGGATAGAAAAGGCCCCTTAGTCACGGGCTCAAGGGTGGAGGCTGCATACTTCACATCTGTATTGCATGAGCTTGGCCCAGAGTGGCTACTCAGTATTGTGTGTTGTTATCATTGTAAATGATTTTCCAGGCCTGGGGATAAGGGGTGGGTAGGTGGGTGGAAATATCTAACCCATGCTAGTAGAGGAAGATCTCCTTGTATCCATTTCAAATCTGGAACTCTGAAATTTCTATTAATCCTTAAACCTACCCCAGGGTAGTTCAGAGCCAGAGACCTTGGCAAAGAGTCTGTCAGACATAGAATTTTCCTTGGTTAGAGCCTCATCCTCCATTCTGAGGCTTTTGTCAACAAAATTGGGACTCCCATGAAGCTCCTGCAACCCTCTGGGGCAGAATTTTTCATTATCTTCTTTCCTTTTGTTGTTGGAAAGCTTCAAACCTCCGTGGAGACTTGATCCCACGTGTCACTCCTGGGGGGTTATAGGCACATACATAGAATATGAGTCATTTTATAGACAATGACAACCCGACTTCTTCCCTTTCCAGTTTAGCTGAAGCTGCGATCCTGGGATTTTGGGTCCCTGTTCCAGAATGGGATCCAATAGCTTGTCTTTGCCACCAGCTCCAGGGATCTGAGCACGTTTGGCCTTTCTGTTGAACCCAGAGAAGAGCAGGGGCAGGTGAGTGGCTTGGGCTATTTGACTTCTGATGTACATCAGTGTCAGAAATGAATAAGCACATACTTAGCCAAAGAACATGCATGGGGTGATGTGTGGAAAGAATATTCTTGACCTAATAACTCTAAAATAATGATCCCTGAGTTCAATATAATCAAATCCCTTTTTTAGAGTTTTTCCAATTTTTGATTACTTTTTTTCCCCAAAAACTCTTACAGTCATTGTATTTTTTTGAGATTTATTTATTTATTTGAGAGGTAGAGTTACAGACACAGAGAGGGAAAGACAAAGAGAAAGGTCTTCCATCTGCTGGTTCACTCCCCATATGGCTGCAATGGCCTGAGCTGGGCTGATCAGAAGCCAAGAGCCAGGAGCTTCTTCCGGGTCTCCCTTGTGGGTACAGAGGCCCAAGCAGTTGGGCCACCTGCTACTGCTTTCCCAGGCCATAGCAGAGGGCTGGATCAAAAGAGGAGCAACTGGGACACGAAGTGGTGCCCATATAGGATGTTGATGGTGCGGGCAGATGCTTAGCCTACTGTGCCACAGCGCTGGCCCCCATTGTATTTTTCTCTAAGAATTATTTTTTACTTATTATTTGAAGATCAGAATTAGAGATAGAGGGAAGAGAGAGAGAGAGAGAGAGAGAGAAAGAGAGAGAGAATCTTCCATCTGTTATTTCACTCCCCCAATGGTCACAAGGGCTGGGGCTGTGCCAGGCTGAAGTGAGGAACCAGGAACTTGTTCTTGGTCTTCCACATGGGTGCAGGCGACCAAGTACTTGAGACATCTTATGCTGCTTTCTCGGGTGCTTTAGTAAGGAGCTGGAACAGATGTAGAGAAGCTGGGTCTCAAACCCGGTGCCCATATGGGATTCTGGTATTGCAGGCAATGCCTTAACCACAGTATTGGCCCCATGGAATGTGGTTTTTAAAATCAATCCATTTTTCATGTAAGGAAGCTGAGGTGTACAGAGTTCAATTAATTTGTTTGAGTTCCTATAGATGAGGTGCCAAAAGATGTTTGGGGGATGTTAATTCTTTTCTATGTATGGCTTCCCCTTAAGCAATCAAACAAGCCCACAGTCTAAAAAAATCAAATTGCTCATTATTCCAGTGCAGCTTCATGTGCATTTCCAGAGCTCCCTGGATTGCTGTCAGCAGAGATTTTTCCTTCACTGGAATTCTGCAGTAATCAATGGTTCACCAGCAAGAGAATAAAAATGTCTTCCCAAAGAGGATAATTAAAAGTTTCTTTCTATTTTTTTTCAAATTTTATTTAATAAATATAAATTTTCAAAGTACAACTTTTGGATTATAGCGGCTTTTCCTCCATAACTCACCTCCCACCAACAACCATCCCATCTCCCACTGCCTCTCCCATCCCATTCTTCATCAAGATTCATTTTCAATTATCTTTTTTTTTTTTTTTTGGACAGTGAGAGAGAGAGACAGAGAGAAAGGTCTTCCTTTTGCCGTTGGTTCAGCCTCCAATGGCCGCTGCGGCCAGCGCACTGCGGCCGGCGCACCGCGCTGATCCGATGGCAGGAGCCAGGTACTTCTCCTGGTCTCCCATGGGGTGCAGGGCCCAAGCACTTGGGCCATCCTCCACTGCCCTCCCGGGCCACAGCAGAGAGCTGGCCTGGAAGAGGGGCAACCGGGACAGAATCCGGTGCCCCGACCAGGACTAGAACCCAGTGTGCCGGCGCCGCAAGGCGGAGAATTAGCCTAGTGAGCTGAGGCGCCGGCCCTCAATTATCTTTATATACAGAAGATCAACTTAGTATATACTAAGTAAAGATTCCAACAGACTGCACCCACACAGAAACACAAAGTAGAGAGTACTGTTTGAGTAGTAGTTTTACTGTTAATTCGCAGAGTACAACACATTAAGGACAGAGATCCTACATGGGGAGTAGGTGCACAATGACTCCTGTTGTTGATTTAACAGACAATTAAAATTTTCAAAGAAACTGAACATCCACCATCCCATTGATTCATGGAATATCCAAGGAAACAGGAAGAACAAGTATTGTTTCCATCTAAAGAGAGGAGGTAGAAGCTCAGAAACTTGATTCCAAACTTGTATCGTTTCTTCTACAGCAAGCTCTATGGCTTTCCTAGGGTCTGCGATCTCTGTTGTACTTATGACTGGAGAATCCTCCTGCTTCTTTTCCTATATCTGCATTTCTCATGACAGGAAGTTCTTATGTGATCAATGTTGAGAAACAGGTCAAACATACTCAATATTGAAGCTACTGGAATAATGGAAGAAGCACTTAGTTGATGGGCAAGATTTGATTTCAAGAATGCTGTTCCACTGAGGATGTGGTATGGTGGAAAGATGGTGGGCTCTGGGGTCAGACTGGGCTGTATTCTTTTCTGCCACTTACTAGCTGGAGGAAGCAAGAGTTGTGGGAGACTGCATGCTAGATCTATTTGTTCTTCATTCCAGCAGCTTGACACCTGGGAAAATCTGGGGCTAAGTCTGAAAACAGCTGGAATAGTACAGTTTTTTAGAAAATTCAGAATTAGAGTCAGTAGCTAAAGAGTTACATGTTAAAATCAATGCAATTTGCTTCCCATCTAAGGCCAGTAAGAGTAGTTCACTCCCCATACATTTAGACTCCCCATACATTGCATTATCTTTGCAAGCATCATCCATCTTAGAATTGACTGGCAGGATGGTAGCATGGATAGCACTCAAACTGGGTGGCTGTTGTGTAATTTTTGGGGACTTCCCTTTTTCCTGTCCCCATGAAAACAGGAAACTGGAGGTGGAAAGGGAACTAAGTCTCTAGATCAACATGATGCTAGGGGCATGCATCCATTCTTTTCTTATGATGACCTATTCACTGCGTATAAACTATATTCCAATGCTTCTTTTTGATATTGGCCAAGCAGTGATGGGCAAACAAAGGTACAAAGGAGCTTCCATGTGTGTGTGTGTGTGTGTGTGTGTGTGTGTGATATAGATGCACAGATATCTGAAGATGATAATGAGGCTCTGTCCCCAAAAATCAAGCAGAGAAGGGAGTCAGAGATTGAGAGGAGTTGCATTTTCAAATAGATGGTCAGAAGCTGGCCTTGCAAAGGGAACTGAAGGAAGTGCAGGAAGAAGCCACACAGAGACAACAGGAGGAACAATAATAGCAAATATCTTGAACTTTCATTTAATGTTGTCTTCTTCCATCCGTAGAGCAGTCCTGCAATATACAGATTATCCTCTTTGAAGATGAGGACATTGAAGCTTAGCAAGATTAAATGACTTTCCCCAAATCACAGCTAGTATCTTACAGTGCCAGGGTCCTACTCAGCCCCACTGATTCCAGAGATGGTGCTTTTAACGCAGAGGGCTCTCTGCATACCAGAAAATGATGCATGCTATTGCTGTCATAGTGCAGAGGGAGCAGGGAACCAGGTATGCAGTGAGCCAAAGTGCAGAGGAATCAGAGAGCAGATTTCTGGGCTTCAGCTCTTGGGCATCATGCAACCCCTTCTGTCTCCCTCAGGGCTCCTACTCACCATTGTCTGCTAGCTGTCATGTGATGATTGTTTTCTGAAATCATTGCCTGGATTTTAGTATGTTCACTTTCCAATTCTTTTCACCTTTGGAGACAAATCTCCCAGAGGTCAGAAGAGAGAACTCAAACAGGGAGATACCAAGCCTCACTCACCAGGGAGGTCACACAGCTACACAAGCAAATAGCTGCATGAACCAAGTTTTAATTTCCTCTCATGAACCTTAAACTGTTTTTCCACATTTGTAGGGAAAATCTTAGTCAAGGGAGCATCATCTTTTGAGGACACCAAACTGGGCCACGTTCCTGTGCGGTCTCTCTATTTAGTGATTGTCCCATGTGACCTCTCCTTTCCCTTTGGCTGCTTGTTTCCTGCATGACACTTGGTTGACAAAGTTCTCTTAACCTTGGAGAGGAAGCTGATGCAGTTAATAGGGCTGGGAGTCTCACTGTGCTCCTGCAGTTCATTGGAGCCTGCGGGGGATTCTTCCAGCAGGGCTCTGAGTTGCAGAGAAATTAACCTCACAGTCAGGGCCAGGATCCAAGACTGCAGGCATGTCATTTGGAGAAATGAAATGACCGAGGAGATGGCATGGTGTGGTGGGGAGGCACAGCCTTCTGTGTCAGATATGCTGGGATTTGGATCCCATAGCTACCACTTGGAAATTCTTTGATCTTGTGCAACTACTTATTGTCTCAGAGTCTTCATTTTTTTTAATTGCATGAAAACTGGGATGAATCACAATCTATTGAAGATAGGATATAAGGTCATGGTATTGGGGATGGTGTCATGGCACAGTGGGCTAAGCTGCTGCCTGTGATGCCAACATCCCAAATGAGCACTGATTTGAGTCCTAGCTACTCCACTTCCAGTCCAGCTCCCTGCTAATGTGCCTGGAAGTCAGTAGAAGATGGTGCAAGTGCTTAGGGCCCTGCCATCCACATGGGAGATCCAGATGGAGTTTCCGGGCTCCCAGCTTTGGCCTGGCTCAGTCCCAGCTTTCGAAGCCATTTGGAGAGTGAACCAGTGGATATAACATCTCTGTCTCTCTGTAACTCTGCATTTCAAATAAAGAAATGAATCTTAAAGTGGAAGTTCTCTCCTCTCTTTAAAGAAAAGTGCATCTGTCTTTGATGGCCACTTCTTTCTGCTGGGGTCTCATTCACAGAGATCCTTCACTCATATAGAACATTTTTTGCCACAATGTCTAGGCTTTACATGCCTGAAATGCTCTCATGGGCTTTTCAGCCAGATGAGAATGCCTTAAGGGCTGATTCTGAAGTCAGAGTGTTACTTAAAGTGATTGTCATTCTATGAGTCTGCTGTGTGGACTGCTTCCCATATTGGAACATTCTCTCCCTTTAAATTCTATGTATTATTATTACAAGACACTGGATTCTATTTATGTGATCACTTTAACACTTAATATGATCACTTAGACATGTCAATCCAGTCCATTTGACAACTTGGATTTATCTCTTGAGTTTCTCAAAGAATGCAAGTGGGTAGCAGGCAGTGAAAAATGAACTGGTAGAGACTCAGATGCACTACTAGAGTCATTAGTTTAGATTTTGGATTTTGGATTTGGAATTTCAGAAATGGCCCACTAAATTTTTGCTAATTAGGTATTTGGGTAGGAGAAGTAATAGTGATACCTTGGGCTTCTGGGAAGGGTGCCATGATCCATATGTGTCCAGCGTAGTCTTTTGAGGTATCAGTTGTCCTCCCCAAATCTCTGTAGAACAAGAGACAATCAATTATTTGGGCAGTTTGGGTGCTTATTGGTAGCAGGGGTGGTTTGTGAGTCCATCAAGCAGGGTCACTCTAGCTTCGCACAGTATGATGGTGCACTTTTTTGTTCATGTAACAGTGCAATGTGAGTCTAGGATAGAGACAGGCAAATTACAGCCATGATGAAAATACAGTTTTAAAAAATATTTTTTTAAAAGATTTATTTATTTATTTGAAAGTCAGAGTTACAGAGAGAGAGAAGGGGTGGCAGAGAGAGAGCGAGAGCGAGAGAGAGAGAGAGAGAGTCTTTCATCCACTGGTTCACTCCTCAATTGGCCACAAGGGCCAGAGCTGTGCTGATCCGAAGCCAGGATCCAGGAGCTTCTTCTGGGTCTCCCACGTGGGTTCAGGGGCCCAAGGACTTGGGCCATCTTCTACTGCTTTCCCAAGCCACAGCAGAGAGCTGGATGGGAAGGGGAGCAGCTGGGACATGAACTGGCACCCATATGGGATGCTGGCGCTACAGGCGGTGGCTTTCACCTACTACACCTCAGTGCCGGCCCCCTAAAAAACGAATTTAACTAACAAGTAAACAAAACAAATGAGTAAACACCTACACAGAGGAATATGTGGCAGGGATTGTGGCTCACAAAGCTTTAACTGCTTGTCATCTGGTCCTCAACCCAAAATGCTTGATGATCTCGGCTCCAGGAGGACACGAGTCATTTTACTCACGCATCCAGGTTCTTTCCATCTTTTGCCTCCGTGAGTGAGAGAACAGTTGTGGAGGTGCATCTACTCCTTAAAAATCCCGGCTCACAAATGAAGTGCAGCAATGCTTGGATGTAAGAGGGTAGAAATATAGCCCCTGGCTGGAGAGCGCTCTCCCAGCAGCGACTACACACCCAGGCAGGGGAGACATAAAGCTTTGCAAGCTCTTTCCCCTGAAATATCCTACTTATTGTCCCTTCCTTCAGTTTTTCAATAACAAAGCCAGCTTCCTTCAGTGTAACTAACATGGACTTAATATTAGGGGGAATTGAAGTTTGTGGAAAGTTGGTTAGAAGTTTACTTTGGTGTAAAAAACTGAAATCCATGCACAATTTTTCATAATACACATTTCCCAGGAACTGTTTGAAGACCTCCTTGTATCTCCCATGGATTCTGGTGTCCTCTGTAAGTGGACCAGAGAGCATAAAGTTCTGTAAAGCAACACCTGCTCTGGGCCAGGCCCCCTATTGGCTACTGGAGGTTCTTGCTCTGTACCAGAGTGTTCCTCAGTACCTATTCTGGTTCCTGGTATAGAGCTGGTACTTTGTGCATTTGTTGGCCTTATTTGCACACAAATTTGGAGGGATGAGGGGAAGAAAAGTCTTCTGAGTGAGGCTAGGATTCATAAACTTGACTCACAACTGGAAGGACAGGTAAGGTTTAGAAATAACGGGAACGATTCATAGGTGAGAAAACCAAGCAGGTAAACTGCAGAGCCAGGGCCTGACCTCAAATCTGACGCTAAATTTTATACTATCCGTGAATATGAAAAAGACTGAACATTTCAGAGAACTTTATTTGTTTTTTAAAAGATTTTATGTATTTATTTGAAAGCCAGAGTTGAGAGAGAGAATGAGAGAGAGAGAGAACTTCTATCTGCTGGTTCACTTCCCGAGTGACCATAATGGCTAGAGTTGGGCCAGTCTGAAGCCAGGAGCCAGAAGCTTCTTCCAGCTCTCCCACATGAGTGCAGGGGCCCAAGGAGTTGGGTCATCCTCCACTGTTTTCCCAGGTGCATTAGCAAGGAACTGGATCAGATGTGAAGCAGCTGGGACTAAAACCATGGGACACCTATGCTGTAGGCAGTGGCTTAACCTGCCATGCCACAGTGCCGGCCCCATTTTAAAACTCTACTATGAGACCTGTCCATAACCTAGCAAGTCACGTCAGGCTTCTACAGCACCTGTGTCATTCTCTCTCTCTGTGTGCAGTAAGTGTCTCTGTTAGGAAGGGCGTCTGGGAAGGATGAGCACTGTTCTGAGTCTGTTACCTGGTAAGCCAAATTAAAAAGAGGAGAAATGGGCAGGGATTCTGTCCTGGAGTTTCATAGAATCAACAGAAATGTGAAGTGTTGGGGGATGCAATGCAGTTATCTGACCAGGAAGCCAGTGTGGGAATATTGGAACATGGACTTCGATGTGCTGAAAATACACACAGCAACCTGAAGGCTTTGACCTTATTCAATTCTGAGTTTGTATTTCTACATGCTCTTGCTGCCAGGAAATCATGTAATGTTAAACCCAGAGGAATTTGCTTACATTTTTTTTTATAGGGAAAGAGCAAGGGCTTTAGAACTTGGAAAACCTGGATTCAAATTTCAGTTCAGGCATTTGTGATTGTGGGCCAAATACTATTTCTTTTCCTCCAAAGGCTAAGCAACAATGAAAAATTTGTCCAAGGTTACAGAGCCAATATGTAATTGTTTTAGTTATCTGTTACTCCTTAAGCAACTACCTCCAAAACTTAGAGTAACAATGATCAGTTATTTAGCTTGCAAATTTGCAACTTGTGGAGGGCTCAGCAGGAAAGGCTGGTATTGCCAGCCTGACCAGGAAGTTTGGATGCTTTATTTCTCAGATAGCTCATTCTCCTGATTCAACTGATGGTGCTGGCTGTTAGTGGGCTCTTGGCCAAGGGTCTGAGTTCCTCTCTGTCTGGGTCTTTCCACGGGCTGTTTGGGCTTCCTCACTCTATGGTGGATGTGGTCCAAGAAGCAGGAAGTGAAGTCTGATAGTTTCTTAAAGCCTGGGCCTGGAAATCAACACAGCATCACTTCCATCTTACTCTACTGTGAAGCAGTTTCAGGGACCAGATTCAAGGGCAGTGGCCACAGGTCCCATTATTTCAATAGAAAAAGGAGCAAAGAATTTTGGGCTGTATTAGGAGCCAACAAAGTAATTGAGAGTCTATATGTTCTCATTAATCTTAAAATAAGACAGGAAATAATCTCTTTGGACATTTGAAAGTTTTCTATTAAAATCAGTATTGTTTAGTGATTTGTCTTTGGGCATATATTTTAAGTTGATGCTTGGTCTTGAATTTGAATGCCACTTGGATTTGAACAAGGTACTGTTGCTCCATCTCTTAGTAACCATGTTTACTCTTCATGCCTTCTGTCATTTTCTTAGATAAGGCACCATCACTCCTTGCTATCCTTGCAACAACCTCCAAATCCGATCTTCCTGTCTCCTGTCTTATTCCCCTTCAAACCAGCATCCCTCGCCTCTACCGTTTTTTTCTAAAGATATATTTATTTATTTGTAAAGTCAGAGTTACAGGGGAAGAGGGATACACATACACACAAACACATGCACACACACACAGAGAAAGAGAGAGAGAGAGAGTGATCTTCCATCTGCTAGTTAACTCACTCCCCAGATAGTCGCACCGGCAAGGACTGAATTACGCTGAAGCCAAGAGCTAGAAGCTTCTTCCAAGTCTCCCATGTAGGTGGAAGAGGCCCAAACACTTGGCCATCTTCTGCCACTTTTCCCAGGCCATTAGCAGTGAGCTGGATTGGAGGTAAAGCAGCCAGGACATGAACCAGTGCCTGTATGTGATGCCAGCATCACAGGCGGCCGCTTTATCCACTATTCCACAACAAAGGCCCCAAACTTGCCCCTTTTGATGAACAGAAAGCATAGCATTTCTTCCCTGTTTAGAACTTTTTGAGGCTCTCTGTTCTCTTGTTTATTAGCCTTTCATGATATCCAAGTCAACTCCTCAAGTTCTATAGTCATTTCTCTATTCTTGGGGAAGTCAACACATAAAAATTTCCTCTTATACTTATTGATTAGAATGTGATGCTAAGTGCATTATCAGGATTATCTAATTTAAAAGTTCACAATAGCTATCAATTAGGTTCTGTTATATTTTAAGCAAAATATACTTGCTGTGGAAGTCAAACTCATAACCTCTAGGGTAAACTGTATCTACTTAAATTTTCCCAAGTGCACATTATTCTCTCTGGTAGCTAGGATTTTATATTTACTATGTCCTCTCTACTTCTCTACCTTTTATCTCATAAAGTTATACTTCTTTTTCAGGTTCCAGCTTTAGACAGCTCTTCCTCTGGGAAGACATCTCAAGACAAGTGGAGCTTTTCTGCTATTTCCTCCCATGACATTATTATTCCTATCCAGCACTTTTCATTTTACACTGAAATGTGTATCTCACAGATTATAAATTCTTTGAAGGTAGGGCCAGTGTCTTGCTCTGCGTTCCTCTTCTGAAGGGAAAAGTGTTTTAGCACAACATTCTTTCTGTGTCCCTTTGAGCTCTCATTGTCTATGAGGCTATGAGTCTACTGAGCCCTCATCACACACATGCAGTCATACACCCTAAACTGGACCCAGGTAACAGAGTTTGTCATGGTGGGTTTTGCTGGGGTGCATGAAGCACGTCTCTTCTTCTTCTTGCTGTTCCTCACCATGTACTTGTTCACCTTGGCAGAGAACTTGGCCATCATCTTAGTGGTGGGCTTGGAGCACCGGCTATGGAGACCCATGTACTTCTTCCTGACACATTTGTCCTGCCTTGAGATCTTGTATACCTCAGTCACGGTGCCCAAGATGCTGGCGGGTTTTATTGGTGTGGATGGGGGCAAGAATATCTCCTTTGCTGGCTGCCTGGCCCAACTCTTCATTTTCACCTTCCTTGGGGCAACTGAGTGTTTCCTATTGGCTGCCATGGCCTATGACCGCTATGTGGCCATTTGTATGCCTCTGCACTATGGGGCCTTGGTGTCCTGGGGCACCTGTATCCGCCTGGCAGTTGCTTGCTGGCTGGTAGGCTTCCTCACACCCATTTTGCCCATCTATCTCATGTCTCAACTGACATTTTGTGGCCCCAATATTGTTGACCACTTCTTCTGTGATGCCTCACCCCTGCTAGCCTTATCCTGTTCGGATGTCACCCTGAAAGAGACTGTGGATTTCCTGGTGTCTCTGACTGTGCTCCTGGTCTCCTCCACGGTCATTGCTGTGTCTTATGGCAACATTGTGTGGACGCTGCTGCACATTCGCTCAGCGGCTGAGCGCTGGAAGGCCTTCTCCACATGCGCAGCTCACTTGACTGTGGTGAGCCTCTTCTATGGTACTCTTTTCTTCATGTACGTCCGGACCAAGGTGGCCTCCTCCATCAACTTCAACAAGGTGGTGTCTGTCTTCTACTCCATTGTTACGCCAATGCTCAACCCACTCATCTACAGTCTGCGGAACAAGGAGGTGAAGGGAGCCTTGGGCCGAGCCTTTTCCTTCAAGTCTTGGAAGAGGCAGTGAGGAGGTGGGTGGGTGAGGATGTAGTTTCCTTACATTGGAGGATTGTGGAGAGAGACCATGGCCTGGGTAGAAAGGAGTCATGAATTTCATAGTAATTAAAGTGGTAAACTGCTGTAACAAGGGATACTTAACTATTTTGTAGTTTAATGAATGAAGGAGATTTTGTCTTTCTGGAAAGAGACCATAAGTGGTTCAGGTTAATGGGTGGCTCTGCTCAATAGGCATTCAAGGATACAAGTTCCTTCCATCTTGTAAGGTCAACATCCTCCGGATATTGGCAAAGTAAGCCTTGCAGGCTAAATCTGACTCAGTTGTTGATTTTTTTTTTTTTTGATAGGTAGAGTTATAGACAGTGAGAGAGAGACAGAGAGAAAGGTCCTCCCTCCTCTGGTTCACTCCCCAAATGGCCACCATGGGTGGCGCTGCACCGATCCAAAGCCAGGAGTCAGCCCACTCATCCCTCCCCCCGTCTCCCATGAGGGTGCAGGGGCCCAAGAACCTGGGCCATCCTCCACTGCCTTCCCGGGCCACAGCAGAGAGCAGGACTAGAAGAGGAGCAGGGACCAGAACCTGGTGCCCACATGGGATGCCGGCGCCGCAGGAGGAGGATTAACCAAGTGATCCATGGTGCCAGCCCCTCAGTAGTTGATTTTTAGTGGCCTGTGAACTAAGATGGTTTTTATACTTTTAAATGGTTGACAACAAGGAAAAGAACAATAAAGTTTCATGGCACACAGAAGTTCCGCCACAGAAGTTCCAATGTCAGGGGATAAAAATCAAGTTTTATTAGAACACATTCACACCTATATGTATTATCTATGGCTGCTTTTTGCTCCAGTAGCAGAATTGAGTAGCTATGACAAACAATTAGCCAACCTCCTGTGTAGGGTCTTCTTGTTATTTACATGGTCAATTCTAAGTTTACTGGGAGGGAATGGTGAGAACACAGCATGGAGGAGACCCATTGTGTATCTTAAGTTTTCTTGATTAGATATAGCAATCATCACTTCCACTCACCTCTTGGGGAGAAGTGAGTCACGGGTCATATCTAACTGCAAGGGTGGTAAACATGGTACATAGTTGGGAAGGCAAGGACTCACAACCATTCAATTATTATGCCAAAGAAGAAAACAACCAACAATTTCCACTACAAACTAAATCCCCCGGGTCAGAGCTGATTTTCCATGTGACCCACACACTTAATCTTTTCTGCATCCACAGCCTGATCTTCTCTCTATGTCAGATGGTGTTCTGGAAAATGATTAACAAAGTACTCATTGCAATGTCAATACAGAAGTACTGGCAATGTCAATACTCTCAAAATAAGGCCTAAAGAGACATCTACAATTCAAGTAGTTCTCTATATGTTGACAGTTGCACTCCTAAAGACTTATACAAGCATACTTCAAAAATTTTGTGGGCCGGCGCCGCGGCTCACTAGGCTAATCCTCCGCCTAGCGGCGCTGGCACACCGGGTTCTAGTCCCGGTTGGGGCGCCGGATTCTGTCCCGGTTGCCCCTCTTCCACGCCAGCCCTCTGCTGTGGCCAGGGAGTGCAGTGGAGGATGGCCCAGGTGCTTGGGCCCTGCACCCCATGGGAGACCAGGAAAAGCACCTGGCTCCTGGCTCCTGCCATCGGATCAGCGCGGTGCGCCGGCCGCAGCGCGCCGGCTGCGGCGGCCATTGGAGGGTGAACCAACGGCAAAGGAAGACCTTTCTCTCTGTCTCTCTCTCTCACTGTCCACTCTGCCTGTCAAAAAAAAAAAAAAAAAAAAAATAAAAAAAATAAAAAAAAAATTTTGTGGAAAAATGGAATAGAAAATGTTTTTTTTGGTACAAAACCTGTTTTGAAATCCATGCATAATAATTTTGTAAAATGCATTTTCCACAAACTTTTTGAAAACCCTTTGCTTGCATGGATTTCAAGATTTTTTTTGCATCAAAATAAACTCATCTTTTCATCCCATTTTCTACAAACTTTTTGAGGTACCATCATCTAATTATCATTTAAATGCAGATTCCAGAAACAATAGTTTATGGAAGAGGAAAATGTTAAGCTTAGAGGGAAGGCAGATTTTCTGGGATGGTATTTCTTAGTTGGCCAATAAGGAGCAGATTACACAATGGTGACTGTCAGCATTAGAGGCTCACACAGCAGGATCTGAGTTGTTGCATTTTCTGTGGTCAAAGGCAGGCCATAAATCATGTATTTTTGAAAGCATTTCATGTATTGAATATTATATCAGTAAAAAGCTTTAGATTCATTTGGATCCCTGCAAGATGCAAAAGCAGTGTGAAGATGACAGCTTTTCAAAATCATACATAAAAATTTACCAGAATGAAATAGAAGTATATACTCTCAGGCAATTAACCTGGGTAGTTACAAACGCAAGATGAAGTGGATATTCAGGTTTCTAGTTGATGGACAGAAAGGGAAACCTCTGGGTTACATAGTTCTTATGTATGATATCAGAAACAATTCAAATTCAAACATTGGGAATGTTTTCTGGATTTTGAGAATAATGCCAAGGGAAGCATCAGTAAGGCTTCCAATTTTGAGCTCTTGAAAAAAAATAAATCTGTATTTTTGAGACAAATGCTATGAACTCTGAAGCATACTCTTGGAAAAGATTCTATACATGCAAGAATGAATCTTGCTTTAATAAAATCTGACACCAGAAATGAAATTGAGTAAAAACCCATGTTTGTGAGTGTGATTATTTATATTATAAAGTTGAAACAATCACTCCCATAAAAATGAGATATACTTACCAAAATCTGAGACACATATGTGTGAAGGTATTGACAACCGAAGTTTTTAAAGCCACCACTTATGACAGATCAATCTGCAATGAAGACAACATACGGAATCATGTGAACAAAAATACACATTTTAAAACTTGGGAATTTATGAAAATATCATTCCTTCTTTCATGCATATCTCTTCATGTGCTGAATGACAGTCACGGAAAATAACACAACCTAGACTGTAATTCATTGGTATTCAGAGGATGTAAGTAATAAGTCTGGATAAAGCAGTCTTGCTAAGAGAGAATTCACTAGAGTGCTGCTGATTTTTTTTTGGTCCATTATGGGTACTAGGAGATTGACTTAATTGATAGATAGGAAACACCTGCTGACCATATTGGAGCATGCCTTTTGGCTTGGGACTTGGTGAGAACACCCAGGTCTGCACTCTGAAACCAGGTGCCTGCAGAGTGCCAGGTGCCTTCAGTGAAGGTGTTGATGCGGGTGTACTTCACTAAGGCCCATCTGGACCCGCTTCCATGATTCCATAATGGTTTTCTCCCCTGAACCTGTGCTGGGATCCCCGTCTCATTTTTTAAGGTTTTAGGTAATTTCTTAATCTCTTGCACTCTAATTTCCCATGCTAAATCATTAGCAGATGATTTTTATGCATGTTTATCAAAGTTCTGGCTTTGACCCTGAAAGTTCTTCCCTATGATCTAGTTTGAATAAAGGTCTCCTGGAAGTTTCATTTATACAGCAAAGAATCAAGAGATCCAGATTTTGTCATTATGTAACATTTTAATGCATTATTAAACAAATATTTATTTAGTTTACTGTGTGTCAGGTGCAATTCTAAGTGTTTTATGAACATTAATTAATTTATTCTTCATTGACAATTCCATGAAATTGGTGCTATTATCCTCCTTTGTATGAGGAAGCTGGAGTATAGAGTTGCTAAGTAACTTGTCCAAAGTCACATAGCTAAGTGGTAGAGTTAGGACATGAACCTTGTCCTTTTGATGCTTAGCCTGCGGACAGTGATGCTCTGGGTAGTTGGCGTCTCCTTTCTTGGCATCAGTTTTCTTAACTGTAAAAGGACAGAGTGGGTTGAGTGACCTTCAGTATTCTGCTCTGAGTGTTCATTCTGTGCTGAGCACTGTCACACATTTTCTTGTTTCATCATCAGCACATCTGGAGAAGAAGGCTTAATCTCATTTTATATTGGAGAAAACTGAAGCACAGAAAACTTAAGTAACATGGTCATGTTCCTGTATGTATGACACAGAGGAGCTAGGAGGAACAGCTTCCTTTACTCCACCAACCTCTCCACCTTCCTGCCTCCTTTTGAAGATCCCTTCTCCTGCCTACTTTGCCCAAGTTGATCCATCCCATTCATCAAACATGTATTCTGTCTCCCGTGTATACCAGGCCCTGGTTGTGTGCTTTAGGGTCAGAGGATGAATCAGTTCAGATGCTTCCATCCAGGACAACTGTATTTGCAAACAGATCCCATCTCCCCCAACAGAATGCAATGCAAGAGAGAAGGAGCTCAGTGACAAGGAGGGGCTAGAGGAGGGAGCATCCGTCGGGGGAGCTCAGGGAAGGTGTCCCTGAGAAGGAGGCTCCCCCTGTAGCTCACACCTGCTTTTCTCACCTGACGATGCCTGCTGAACATTTGTCCTTTTGTGTTCCTTTCAGGGTGGAGAAGGATGGTGGAGCATTTGGGAAAGAAGAGGCAGACATGAGGCCTGCTCCTGATGCAGAGACCTCTATGGCCACAGTGTCTTTGCCTTGGGTGCTCGTGTGGGCAGGTACGAAGGATCCCCAGCACAGGAGCAGACCATCATGCTGAGAGTGAGATGCTTTGCTTGGTTGAAGGTGTCAGGCAGCTGGCGAGCAGAGAAGGCCACCAGCAAGCTGACCAGCCCTAGCAGACCCAAGTAGCCCATCATGGCAAAGAATAGTTCTAAAAAGCCCTCATCACACTTGACAGTCACTGTGGGCCCAGGCTTGTAGAGTTCACAGGCTGTGTGGGGGCCATGTGGTCACCCAGAGTCTACACGAGATTGTAGACCAGACACCGGGAATGGTGCTAGGCAGCAGTGGCCCTGCCCACTTTCTTATGTGAGTGTCTGGCCTGGTAGCGTGGAAGACTTCCACCACCTCAATGGTCTTGGCTAGCACAGTGGACACGCAGACTATGAAGGTGACCCCAAAGGCTTCCTGGTGCACAGCATAGGTGAGGGGTCCAGGTGGCCAATGAATATGAAGGGGCAGAGGAAGCAGACCACCAAGGAGGACAGCAGGAGGTAGCTGAGCCAGCAATAACTGGCTCTGACAATGGTGGTGTGGTGGTGCTTAATGAAGACACCTAAGATGGCCAGGGCAAGGAGAAAGAACAGGGCTGTGCAGACCACCAATACTATGCTAGGGGTTCATGGTAGGGCAAAAAGTCCAGGGTTTTGGGAATGCACCGACTCTTCTCTATGCTGCACCACTGGTCCCCAAGGCACATTTGACATGCAGCACTACCTGCAGAGAGAAAGAACAGAATATGGAAGTTTCTGGAAAGCTTTCCATGGTCAAGTAGTTGTACGAATGTGATTGCTTTTGCAGCAGGCTCAGTATATCTCAGTCTCATTACAATGGAGTTTCCAAATGTCCTGATAGCCTCAGCTTCAGAGCCAAAGACACAGATGGCAGAAATCCTGGTGGCAACTGCTTATCACACATCAGACTACGATGAAATAACAATGAGACAGCAGCCTCCAGAAACTTTAACCTCAATCTGGGCTTTCATCATTTTGAATGGAACAACTACTGTTGCAGTGTCATAATTCAGAGTCACAGCTAATTAATGTGTTCATTTATTCATCCATCAGCACATTTAATTTAAGGAAATGTATCAAATTGTTACCACACACATACATGTTCTCTTTTATTTTTATTTTTAATTAATTGATTAATTGAGATGCTAAGAGACAGTCTTTGAGAGAGAGAGAGAGAGAGAGAGAGATCTCCCTACCACCAATTCATTCCCCAAATGCTGCCAATAGTGAGGATATGTTGGCCTGAAGCTGGGAACTGGGATCTCAATCCAGGTCTTCCACATGATGAACAGGGACCAACTACTTGAGCTACCATCACTGCCTCGGAGGGTCTGCATTAGCAGCTTGTTGGAATCAGAAGCCACAGGTGCATACTAAACCAAGGTACTTCCATGTGAGATGTGGGCATCTTAACAGGAATCTTAGTTACCAGGCTAGACACTAACCCCTCTCTTTCAAAAAAGGCACACTTCTTCAAAAGACTTCCATAGCCTTGGCAGCTCATGACAAGAGCCAAAGGGTGATCACCGATGTCATCAATAAGAGTGTCAATTGTTAGAATACTATACTGCAGTAAGAAACAACGAAATCCAGTCATTTGCAACAAAATGGAGGAATCTGGAACACATCATGCTGAGTGAAATAAGCCAGTCCCAAAGGGACAAATACCATATGTTCTCCCTGATCGGTGACAACGGACTGAACACCAAAAAGGAAACTTGTTGAAGTGAAAGGGACACTATGGGAAACGGTGACTTGATCAGCATAGCCCTGACTGTTAATGAACAACTTAAAACATTATCCCTCTTAGTAGTTTTTTTGTCTGTTCTACTTAATATGACTGGTTTAATGCTGTAATTAATACACAGTTATTCTTAAGTGTTGAAATTTAACTGAAATGTGATCCCTGTTAAACATAAGAGTAGGAATAAGAGAGGGAAGAGATATATAATTTGGGACATGCTCAAGCTGACTTGCCCCAAATGGTAGAGTTAGAAACATACCAGGGGACTCCAATTTAATCCCATCAAGGTGGCATGTACCAATGCCATCTCACTATTCCAAGTGATCAATTTCAGTTCGCAATTGATCATAATGAAAGGACTAAGAGTCAAAGGGAGCACATAAGCAAGTCTAGTACCTGCTAACACTAACCGATAGAATAAATAAAGGGGAGAGTGATCCAACATGGGAAGTGAGATACTCAGCAGACTCATAGAATGGCAGATGCCCTAAATAGCACTCTGGCCTCAGAATCAGCCCTAAAGGCATTCAGATCTGGCTGAAAAGCCCATGAGAGTATTTGAGGCATGGAAAGCCAAGACACTCTGGCAAAAGATCTCTGTGAGTGAGATCTCAGTGGAAAGAACAGGTCTTCAAAGAAGGAGGTACCTTTCTCTGAAGGGAGGAGAGAACCTCCACTTTGACTATGACCTTGTCTAAACAAGATAAGAGTCGGAGAACTCAAGGGGCTTCCATAGCCTTGGAAACTCATGACTGGAGCATAGGGAGATTACTGATGCCATAGACAGGAGTGTCAATTGGTAAAGTCAACAACAGGAGTCACTGTGCACTTACTCCTCATGTAGGATCTCTGTCCTTAATGTGCTGTGCATTGAGATTTAATGCTATAACGAGTACTCAAATAATATATTTCACTTTGTGTTTCTATGGGGGTGCAAACTGTTGAAATCTTTACTTAATGCATACTAAACTGATCCTCTGTAAAAAAAAAAAAAAAAAAAAAAGAAAAAAAAAAAAAGAAAAGAAAAGAAAAGAAAAGAAAAGAAACTATCAACTCCCAACTTGACTCTCACTGGGATTAAACATGACAATAGGTCTGATCTGATTTCATCATCATTAAAAAAAATCATCTATTATTTTTCACTTTATGTTTCTGTGTGGGAGCAAACTGTTGAAATCCTTACTTAATGTATACTAAGCTGATCTTCTGTATATTAAGATAATCGAAAATGAATCTTGATGTGAATGGAAGGGGAGAGGGAGTGGGAAAGGGGAGGGTTGTGGGTGGGAGGGACGGTATGGGGGGGAAGCCATAGTAATCCATTATTCGTACTTTGGAAACGTATATTCATTAAATAAAAGTTAAAAAAAAAAAAAAAAAAGAATCTGGTGCCCCGACCGGGACTAGAACCCGGTGTGCCAGCGCCGCAAGGCGGAGGATTAGCCTAGTGAACCGAGGCGCCGGCCCTGAACTTTATTCTAAAAGCAATGAAATATCAGTGCCAAGTTTAACTTACTATGTGTTTTCTATCTGAGTATGAATTCGCACAGATCAATCAACCCTTCAGTTTTCATTCAAAAGTCCTGTTGGGGGGTCAAGTTAAGCCAATGCCTACACTGCCAGTATCCCATATGGATGTTGGCTTAGTCCCAGCTTCTCCACTTTCCATTCAGCCCCCTGGTAATTTGCATGGGAGAGCAGTTGAACATGGCTCAATTGCTTGAGCCCCTACCACCCATGTGGGAGACCTGGATGAAGCTCCTGGCTTCAGCCTGGCCCAGCCCTGGCAGTTGTGGCCATTTGGGAAGTGAATCAACAGATGGAAGATCTCTCTCTCTCTCTCCTCATCCCTCCCTCTGTATGTCTGTCTTTCAAATAAATACAATAAATATTTAAAAAAAAAAAAAAAAAAGAGTGTCAATTGTTAAATCAGCTACAGGAGTCACTGTACCCTTACTCCCCATGTAGGACCTCTGTCCTTAATGAGTTGTACTATGAGAATTAACGATAAAACTAGTCTTCAAATTTATACTGTGTGTGTCTGTGTGGGTGCAAACTGTTGAAATCTTTACTTAGCATAGAGTTGGTCTTCTGTATATAAAGATAATTAAAAATGAATCAATAAATCTTAATGAAGAATAGGATGGGAGAGGGAGCAGGAGGTGAGATGTGAGTAGGGGTGGGAGGGTGGGAATGGGAATCACTACATTCCTAAAGCTGTACCTATTAAATTTGTATTTATTAAATAAAAGCTTTCAAAAAAAAGGCACACTTTAAATCCTATGGATTACTGAACTTTTCAGAGCTTTGCGTCCCACAGTGATTTTAAAGATGAGATTTTGTGACTGGAGTCATTGGACAGTCATATTCTTATTTGATCTCTTTTCTTGATTTGATTGTATCTCCAAATTCCTAGATTCTTTGAATCCATATCCTTCTGATAAGTCTAAAGATTTCTTATTCACAATTTTGTTTTCTCTCTTCAGCCTCTGGTCGTTCCTTCTCAGCATCATTCCATGGTGCCTTTCTTTCTAAAAGGGCCGAGTATTTCCAAAACTCTTCCCAGGGAGAGTTTTCAGTATGAACAGAAACTGCACCCAAACCTGTGGCTTCGATCACCTAGATTCTGAACCTGGTCTTCCTGCTTTGTGTGCTATCCTTTTCTAGCCATCCATAGTCTGTTCATCTTCTCTAAACCCATATTGAAACACACACTGCCTCTCTCCTTGATTAAATCCTGGCTTCCCATTTCCTACAGGATAGAGTCCAAGCTCTCGAGTTGGCAGTTAAGACCTTCTATGATCTAGCCACCTGCTTCCTACATCTCCCTTCACCGTCTGTGTATTCAGATCATCTTTGGCTCCTTACTGATTTCATTCATTGGGCCTTTAATAACTTACTTCTTGTCCTGTGCTACCTTTACTGCACTTCATTGCCTTTGAAACCCTACTTGCTGGTTAATACCTATAAACACTTGTCACCTACAGTGAAAAATGTCCCTACATACCCCTCATTAGAATGAGTTGTTCCATTGTGTTCTCTCCACACAATGCTTGAACTTTATTAAAGCAATTGATGTCACTTTATAGTCTAGTGTCCTCACCAAGTGGAAAGAGTAGTGCTAGTTGTAGGGGTAGACTATCATTCTCCTTTAATATATCATGAGCTTTATGGGCTCTTATTTATTTTTGTCACTCTTGTACCTAACACAGAGGCTTTATATAGTGTTTGCTGGTTGAGAGCTGTTAAATACATGACATCTTTAAACCTGAAGGGATGGACATTTGGCACAGCAGTTAAAACACTGCTTGGGACATCCACACTTCATATTAAGAGTGCCTGGGTTCAAATCCTGGCTACACTTCAATTACAGCTTCCTGCTATTGCATACTCTGGGAGGAAACAGGTGATGGTCAAGTGTTTTGTTCCCTGACACCATATGAAAGACCTGAATCAAGTTCCAGGCTTCAGCCTGACCCAGATCCTGCTATTGTGGATATTTGAGGAGTGAGTCAACAAATGGGAGATTTCATTGTCTGTCTCTGTTTATCTTTCGTTCTCTCTGCCTTTCAAATAAATAAAAAATAAGCTAAGCAAAAATTTAAAAAGGGACAAGTCAAGTCATTAGGGAGACTTTCCCCCCAATGTTTAAGGAATGCCTATCATGCAGCAGATGTTAAACTAGTTATAGAAATTGTTCAAACTCCTGGTAGATCAAATAAAGAATAAATGTGTTAGATTTTAATGGCTTTAGTGTAGTGTGTGGAAGGGCACATTTCAACATCATATTTTTGGTTTCCTGTTCCTGGGACTTTTCTTCCTCAGTGAAGGAGTCTTCCATTTATGTGAACAAGAGCTTTCACCTGATGCTTACCCTGGCTGCTGGCTGGCCACCTGCTGACCAAGGGCCAGCCTGCCTTGTTACCTGGTGACATCGCAATTTCTCCTGGAAGGCAGAAGAGGCACTTGTAGCAGAATTTTGACTTGTCATATAGGGTAGACTTCTTGGTTCCTACAGGACATTTATCACTGCAGATTGAGGAAGGCACTTATGTTCAAGAGAAGATAGAGCACTGTGATTGAGCTGAATTTGAAATCAGTTCTTAAAGAATTGGCCTCATCATCCTCACTGGCTTCTTCCCTCTCTTCTTCATTTTTCCCATCCTTCCTCTTAATCAAATCCCTCTTTGTTTCCTTTTCTTTCCCTTTCCCCCTTCCCTCCATTTCTTCCTGAAATAATAGTCAATGTGTTTCATCTATCAGGTACTACACAGGGTATCATGGAAACAGTAATATGTAAGAGTGAGCATTTCAGGATTTCGTAGTCTAGTAGAGAAATCAAGATATGTTTAGGTGCAGACAAATTTGGGTTAGAATTCTAGTTCCGCCATTCATGGGCTGTGTGACCCTAGGCGTAACATTTCTAAGCCTCAAGTTTTGTTCTCAGTAAGATGGGGATAATAATAACATCTATTTTGAGATGGTGTGAGGATTAAATGGGATGATGCTGGCAAAGCCGTATCATGTGGCTGAAATGTTAAAAAGCTCACAACCAGTGGTAATTCTAAAGTGTTAGCTGGAGGTTGGCCCTTCACTCTGGGCTCACCAAATCACTTAGTTTATATTTCAAGGGACTCATTTACCCCCATCCAAAGAGAATTGAGCCACAGTGAGTAAGAAATAAGTACTGCAAGCGCTAGCTAAGCCTCAGTACCACTCAAGGTCTTCTCAACATCAGCACTCCTGACATTAGGTCTGGAGAAGTCTCTGTTGGGGTCGGGTCTGTCTGGCCCACTGGTGGATGTTTGGCAACATAACCAGCTTCAACCCCAAGTGGGGAAAGCCAAAAAAGTCTCCAGACATCGCTGCTGTCCTCCGAATGGGCAAAATGACTGCAAGCTGAGAATTACCAGGAGTCAGCTCAGGCTTTCAGAATGAATTTGCTTAGAAAGGCATAATGTAAGGTATGGGATGGAGTGAGTGAGCAGGTAAGTTCCTGAAATGGGAGGTGTGTAAAACAGTACTAAGGGAGGCACTCAACAGGCAGGGACACCTAGTATGTGGAGCAATAATGCTGAGACTCTCCTGTGTGCCTTTGCTCATCTGTAACCTCATTCACTCTTCCCAATGGACAGAAATGTGACCATGAGGTGTGATAGTTGTGGAAATGGAAAAAGACACATGTAATTAAGGTGCGGTTAGAGCAGACCAGCTTGAAATCACTGAGGATGGGAATAGAGATATGATAGTAATATTGATAATGTAATTTTTCTTATTCTTATTCGAGGGGCATGTGGAAAATCTGTAGTTGTTCAGAGAAGAGAGTGTTCAAACCTGCCTTGATGAGTTGGAGGAAGCTGCAGTAGGCATGACATGTAACTGCACTTAAGTTAGAATTGCCGTCTAGTGGCCTTAGGTGCTTAGGGGTCTGGGGAAGGACTAATGGGGTTCCACACATCCATTGTTTAAAAAGCTCAGCATCATTTGCCCATTTCATGGCATAGGGCTGCAAGACTAAAACAGTCTCACCTCCAGGTAGGTGCATTGGCTACCTGAGGGGAAATTTGAATTGGCAATTACATAGGATATTTTCCTGTTTGTTCATCCATTATGTTTGCATTTAGCAAGTTACTTTATTTTGGGAGTTATGGAGTGGCTTTGAGATGTTTCATTTTTTTCTGAACAGCATTAGAGTTGTGCAAGTCAATCATCTACCCCTTCTGCCCAAGTACCCTAAGTCTTTTTCACTTCAACAAATACTCCTGGGGGCTTGGTATGTGTGAGGCATTGTGTGGCCTTGGTGCTTAGGAGGCTCTGCGATCTCACCTTGAGCACAGCCCTTCTGCCCAGATCACAGCTCTGTCATTTGTCAGTAGTTCTTTCCCAGGAGGTGCTCTGAAGTCAAAGTGTCTAACAACGATCACCTTTCCTCTCTGATCTGGGAGGGCATGGATGTTTTTAATGTCAAATGCTGCCAGTATCTCCCTATCTTTAGTGCAGAACATCTCTTCCTAGGCTGTGGTGGTTGTAAGGCTGCCACAAAACATACCAGACACTGGAGTAAGGGAAAGTATTTGTTGAAGGGGAAATCCCATAGGTAGGAGGGAAAGTGCAAAGAAGAGAGAGGGCATATGTACGGGAAGCAGGTCCTGTTGTACCTTTGCTGGGATGGGGGGCAAGGAAGTAGGAGCAGCGAATCCCGGGTGGGGGTGGAGATAACACAGTGGTTGGGCCATGAGTCTTAGGACCAAAGCTTACTGTGCAAGGTGGTGACTGGGGCCAGAGCCCAAGATGGCATCCGGGGCATAGATGGTGCCATAGATAAGACAGCACCATTTTATTAACAGTGGTGAAGCGAACATTTTGGGTATAATGGAGCACTTGAGGGGGAACAGGAAACAGAAGAAAAGCAACTGGTGAGAAGTTGACCAGGCAGGAGGAGAATCCCCCATATTACTGGGCAGTTCCACCATGTCTGTGCTGACTGGTGGGTGAAGAGGGCCTCTTATCTGTATACATTTTTTGAAAAAAAGAGTTCTGTTTTCTCATGTTCTAAGTTTGGGTTAATTTATAGAGTATCAGGAAGTAAAAGTCAAGATAATGGAAATCTTGAAGCATTGGGTCTGCCTTAGACTGATGTTCAGAGTCCGGTCTATGAACATGAACCTATTGAATTTCCCACCATCCATCCATATAAATGACTTCTTTTTGCCAGATACAATTGGTACCTAGGACACGAAAATTCAGTTCTGCCTTCAAAGCACAGTGCTGTTTGGTTGATACAGAATGTCTTGGTTAAAGTCAGATGTGGCCTGAGGGGCATGTTTTTAGTGTATCTCAAACTCTTCACAGTTGAGAAGGTTGCAGATTACATCTGTGTCAGAGAACCATCATCACTCTCTTTTGGAAATCGCTTAAATGGTAGAAAAGGGAGTTTCTAATCGATACCTCTTCATTTTCCCCACTCTACCCCACCACCTTACAACCACACATTACTAGGTCTAGTGCACAGTGTTAATAATAACTAGCAATACTGTACTGTTTAGCTGAAATTTAATGAGAGCAGATTTTAAGTGTCCTCATTCTCTTCTCCTTCCCAAGTAGTAACTTTAGCTGGTGATAGGTGTGCTCGTTAGTTTGATCGTGGAAGCCTTTTTTTTTTTTAACAGCAAAAAATTAATTGTATTTGCAAATAATAAAAATAGATAATAGGAAGGTTGAATAAGTAATTTCATTTTAAAAAGCCTTAGAAACATGAAGTATTAGAGATAAATTTAGCAAAATATGTAACAGACCGTATAGTGGAAATAAGGAAACAAAACTGATAACCGGAATTAAAGAAGACTTAAGTAAATTCTCAATGGATTGGAAGTTTCAGTCCTGTTAAGAAGCAAATTCCCTATAAATTAATTTATAGCTTTAAAACAGTCCCAGTGAGAATTTCAACAGGTTCCTTTGTATAAACTGACAATCTGAATTTTTTTTATCTTTTATTTAATGAATATAAATTTCCAAAGTACGACTCATGTGTTACAATGGCTTCCCCCCCCATACCGTCCCTCCCTCCCACAACCCCCCCCTTCCCACTCTCTCTCCCCCTCCATTCACGTCAAGATTCATTTTCGATTATCTTAATATACAGAAGATCAGCCTAGCATACCTTAAGTAAGTATTTCAACAGTTTGCTCCCACACAGAAACATAAAGTGAAAAATAATAGATGATTTTTTTTAAATGATGATGAAATCAGATCAGACCTATTGTCATGTTTAATCCCAGTGAGAGTCAAGTTGGGAATTGATAATTTTTTTTTTTTTTTACAGAAGATCAGTTTAGTGTACATTAAGTAAAGATTTCAATCGTTTGCACCCCCATAGAAACACAAAGTGAAATATACTGTTTGAGTACTCGTTATAGCATTAAGCCTCAGTGTACAGCACGTTAAGGACAGAGATCCTACATGAGGAGTAAGTGCACAGTGACTCCTGCCGTTGACTTCACAAATTGACACTCCTGTTTATGGCATCAGTAATCTCCCTATGCACCAGTTATGAGTTTCCAAGGCTATGGAAGCCCCCTGAGTTCTCCGACTCTTATCTTGTTTAGACACGGTCATAGTCAAAGTGGAGGTTCTCTCCTCCCTTCAGAGAAAGGCACCTCCCTCTTTGAAGACCTGTTCTTTCCACTGGGATCTCACTCACAGAGATCTTTTTGCCAGAGTGTCTTGGCTTTCCATGCCTGAAATACTCTCATGGGCTTTTCAGCCAGATCCGAGTGCCTTTAGGGCTGATTCTGAGGCCAGAGTGCTATTTAGGACATCCGCCATTCTATGAGTCTGCTGAGCATCTCACTTCCCATGCTGGACCACTCTCCCCTTTATCCATTCTATCGGTTGGTGTCAGCAGATACTAGACTTGCCCATGTGCTCCCCTTGACTCTCAGTCCTTTCATTATGATCAATTGTGAACTGAAATTGATCACCTGGAATAGCGAGATGGCATTGGCACATGCCACCTTGATGGGATTGAATTGGAATCCCCTGGTATGTTTCCAACTCTACCAATTGGGGCAAGTCAGCTTGAGCATGTCCCAAATTACACATCTCTTCCCTCTCTTATTCCCACTCTTACGTTCAACAGGGATCACATTTCAGTTAATTTTCAACACTCAAGAATAACTGTGTGATAATTACAGAATTAAACCAGTCATATCAAGTAGAACAGACAAAAAAAAAATACTATGAGGGATAATGTATTAAGTTGTCCATCAGCAGTCAGAGCTATGCTGATCAAGTCACCATTTCTCATAGTGTCCACTTCACTTCAGGAGGTTTCCCCTTTGGTGTTCAGTCAGTTGTCACCGATCAGGGAGAACATATGGTATTTGTCCCTTTGGGACTGGCTTACTTCACTCAGCATGATGTGTTCCAGATTCCTCCATTTTGTTGCAAATGACTGGATTTCGTTGTTTCTTACTGCGGTATAGTACTCTAAAGAATACATATCCCATAATTTCTTTATCCAGTCTACCGTTGATGGGCATTTAGGTTGGTTCCAGGTCTTGGCTATTGTGAATTGTGCTGCAATAAACATTAGGGTGCAGACCACTTTTTTGTTTATCAATTTAAACTCCTTTGGGTAAATTCCAAGGAGTGGGATGGCTGGGTCGAACGGTAGGGTTATATTCAGGTTTCTGAGGAATCTCCAGACTGATTTCCATAGTGGCTTGACCAGTTTGCATTCCCACCAACAGTGGGTTAGTGTTGATCGTGGAAGCCTTTAACTGTACACACACACACACAATCCTGCCTCAGACCTGGAATACATGTAATTTTTGTTGGTTACACCTCAATAAGAGCAGAAGTACAGGTGAGAAAAAGAAGGACAGGTACCTTTTAGGTACCTTCATTCGTCTCCAGTGACTTTAATGTGGCTACCTCTGGGTCTTTGAACACCTTTGGAGAAGACGGGACTGATTTATATTCTGTGATTAGGAAAAGAGATTGTGCTCTCTCCTAGAAACCTGGAACTTTCTAAGAATACATTTGAGGTTATTTTGGAGCTCCCACCGGCCTTCCCAATCTTTCCTCCTACTATTTCTCACTCCTGCTTATCCCATTTCCTCTAATACCTGGCATATATGCTTATTTATTACTTCTTAGGGGTGTGTAAACACCTTGAGGGCTAGCACACATTTTGTACATTTCCATATTGCCCATTACTCAAAGGGGCACAGAAATTGCTTGGTATTTGTGTCATAAAACACATTTGTTGAATTAGACCATTATAGTCCAATAAGACCA
The DNA here is from genome assembly GCF_964237555.1 of Oryctolagus cuniculus. Lineage (NCBI taxonomy): Eukaryota > Metazoa > Chordata > Mammalia > Lagomorpha > Leporidae > Oryctolagus > Oryctolagus cuniculus. The sequence continues at coordinate 14,181,503 of NC_091432.1, read as the reverse complement.
CGGGAGGGATTTTGGTTGGGGGCAGACCTGGATCTAGAGTCCTGAACAATTCCTGGATTATTCAACATAAAGAGGCCGGCTGATTGCTAAGATCCCTTACAGTTCTCACCTCCTTGTCAGCAGCAGCTTCACACCCCCTGGAGAAAGGTGTAATCAGCTACAGGGACACCTGTTGGTGTTCTTCTGCATGCTCTCTTCTTTTCATAAGCACAATGCATTAATATATTATTATACTCACTCTACGGAGGAAAAAGGTAAAGTTCAGTTAAAGTAGAGTCATGCTGACATAGTCTGGTCCCTCTTTCAGGACACACTGTATCTGGGAGTCTGAGAGTCAAACGAGTTGGAATAGATGGGGACTTGTCAGGGGGTTTGGGCTGCTCACCTGCCATGGCTTGGCATCTGATGCCTCCCCACACATGCCTTCCAGGAATGGCCCCTCTGCCAGAGAGCAGGACATCAGTTGATTAACAGGGCTTTGGCTGCTAGGTAGGCTTGGTAAGTGGCAGTCAGTATAGGAAGCTTGAAGGCAGATGGGTGGGCAGTGGTCATGTTCTCCAGTCCTGTGCAATTGGGAGCCCTTTCTGTGACACTTTGATTAGAAATCCCCAACGCAAGCCATCTGCATCCCTGCAGTTCCTCCCATAGCTATGATCAGACTGTTTTGTGGGCATGTGGTAGGCCACAGGGCCAATAAGAAGTTGTCAAAGCCAAGAATTACTCCTGAGTGTATGTCCAGGATTGAGTTATCATGCAGTACGTCCTGGGCCTTGCTGCCCTGCACTGTGGGGTTGTAGGAGAAGGAGGTGGAGAAGACCCATGTTCTCCAGGTCACCTTGTTCTCTTGCAGGGCCTCTGCAGGAGTCTGACGTGAAAATGGGAGCAGTCACAGACGATGACTGAGGCTGTGGTGACCGAGGCAGTGACCTTGGCTGTGCTCTGCTGCTGATCTTCTCTGAGAGGGCTACGCAGCCACCTACAGCCCCAGTCTGCTTCTGCAGCTGCTGGTGCAGACACTCAAAGTTATTATTGTCTGAACCCACCAGGCCCACCCATGTCCAGTTAAAGTGACTCAAGAGCCTGGCCAGGACCCAAGGCTGGTGGGTGCTGCGGGTCACTGTGTGGAGGAAGGATGGAAACCGGGAATGGTTGGAGGAGTGGGGGTGCAGAGATCCATGGCTGATCTGAGGGAAAGAATGGAGTTACACATTCCTGGCCAGGACAGCCTTGCTCAACGTCCACAGTGCTTTTTCCAACCCTGTGACATGCCCTCATTCCTCTGCTCTCTGCTTTTTATTTCCAACTCTGACCTCATGGGTCTTTGACAGATGCTCTGTCTATGTGCTTAAAAGCCAGTGGGCCCAGGCTTGAGAAGCCCGTTCACTCTGTTAAGGAGGAATGCAGGGAACAGGACACAGCTTAGGGCAGGAGAAGCAGAGATGTAAAGAGGTGCTGCATGTTTGTCTTGTCACGCTGCACACTTAACATGGTTGGAGAGATAAAGGCTCAAGTGAATTTGAGGCTGAGGCCTCAAACTCCTCTGCTCTCTAGCTCAGGGGATGAGCCCATGCCATGGAGGAGGATCCCCAAAGTATGAGCCCTCGGTGGCTCCCACGAATGACTGCCTAGACCATCCCCAGACTCAAATCCTGACTCAGCACTGGCTGTGTGTTGGTGGAGCTCACCTTCATCTCATATAGTGGGAGCGGTTGTGTCTTCCTTGCTCACTTTCCGTGTTGGAGCTTAAATGTGATAGCTAATTGCAAGAGCTTCACCAATTTTAAAATATTATGAAAGATAAGGATTTTTATTTTGGATTGGGAATGCTGTAGCCACAGAATATGAATATAAGTGGTAGCCCTTAGGGACGCTATGGTGGGCAGTTTGCTTGTGTATAGGGAGGGAGTTTAAGGGCAGGGACTTAACAGGTGTTAGCTTGGCCGGGGCAGCAGGGAGCAGGACAAAGGCCCCGAGTTCTGGTCCATACATCTCAGTTGTCCAAGACATTGTTGGGCCCAGTGCCATGTCTAGTCTCTTCCTTTTACTGGAGAGGAACTTCTGGCTTTAGAAAGGGGAGCATCTGGCCAGGGGAAACTTCCTGTTTGCCTATCAGTAAGCTGTTGGTGACAGCACAGTGGGCTTATGGATATTTGGAGAATACTTTGGGGACTTTGCTTTCTGACTGCTCTCCTAGCAGATGCGTGTCTTGCTCATTAAAGAATCCATACCTCATCTGGAGCTAACACACTGGCTTCATGGGCCCTACTGCCCCTGGTGCATATCTGTGGGGCGTGGGCATCTCTGGCCTGTTTATATCTGCAGTGTGCAAAGCTCTGGCAGGTGACCCTTTATAGCCCACTAGCACTGCTCCTGCTGATGCCAGTGCTTCTGGGGGTGTGGCTTCTGCTCTGAGTTATCTTTCCTGAGTCCCTATGCTGCCAAAGCTCTCAAGATGTTGAGCTCCGCTCCACATCCCTCAGAAAGGAGAATAAAAATTTTCTCCTTAATCTGGACCCTGAGCACAGCTGTGTGTACCCTGAGTATCACTCTGAAAACCTTTGGAAACAGTGACTTTAGCTTGTACCGATACATGGCACTTTCTTCCTTACTAGGAGTTCAAAACAAGACAGATGTTAGGTCACCCTGCTCCCAACCCCAGTTCCTAGGTGTGTGAGCAATAATTTACCCTCCTACAAAGAGCCCGCAAATGCTCATGCGTATCCATGTTTGCAATAGAGGCTCGCAAGTGACAGGTGACACAGGCATCTTAATCTGTGTCTTTACTCTTGGCCAAACCCCTGCGCCATCTGCTGGTGCCTTGCCCTTGGACTTTCCAGTCTCCAGAATTCTGTTTCTGTTGTTTCAAAGTCACTTAGTTTATGGTATTTTGTTACATAAACTTAAACAGACTTACACAAGTGGTTACATGGAATGATGTTGTTTAATAATGATTATTAAAATCACTTGCTATGTCTGAACTTCTGTTCTAAGTACTGTAGATACATTAACACAGGGGTCAGAAAACAGTGCTCCACAGTCTGAACCTGACCCGGTCCCCATTTTTGTAAATAAAGTTTAATTGCAACACATCCACAGTGACCAGTTTATGTGCCATCTGCAGCTTCTTTTTTAAAAAAAAATTATTTAAGGGAAACTGCTTTTTTATAGTGGGAGACTTGAATAGTTGTGGCACAGACCATTTAGCTTGTAAAACTCAAAATATTTAAGATCTGGTCCTTTATAGAGAAAACTTATTGGCCTCTGCCTTGGGATGGACTTTTAATTTACAAGAAATGCAGGGTAGAGTGATATGTGTGGATGAATAACAAATTACCACACATTTAAAACAACAGAAATCCCATAATATCCCTGCATCAGGAGTCAGAATGCAGGTTATCTGCTTAGTCTCCTTGCCTGAAATTGAATTGTGGGGCAGGGCTTCACTCTCATCTGAGGCTTGAGATCCTCTCCAGGCTCTTTTGCTTGTTGGTAGTTTGTTTGCTGGAAATTGTGTGGCTGTGGTGCCCTTTTCCTGGCTAGCTGTCAGTCACGGACTGGTCTTAGAGGCCACCTTTGGGTCTCTCCCTTGTGGCCCACCTTTCTCACTAGAAGGCAGCTTACTTGGAGCTAAGCAGAAGAATGTCTGCTGCCTCTAATCTCTTTGATGAGCTCATCCAACAAAGTCAAGTGTGACCTTTTTCCTACAAGGAGGTAATGGCTTAACCTTGGGAGGCCCATCCTACATGTAACATATGGACAGTCTTTTTAACCAATTAAAAAACAGTTTTAGGATGTTTTTATAATTTTAAATTACTAAAATGACTTCTCTACTACAGAAAAAAATTAGCACATAAGAACCCCAGTAGGACCCAGATCCTGAATTATGCCAATAAAACAATTGGAATATTCTCGTCACTAGCATTCAGTGGAAAATTTAAGGATAGAAGAAAACACAGAGGAGAGATGAGAAGGAAGAACAAGCTGTTTGTTGGAGACAGCAGGTGAGGATGGATGGACATGGAGAATAATGGTGGGGTGAGAAGAACGAGATTGTTTCATTGACTTTAAAAATTTACCATTAGGGTTGGTGTTGTAGCACTGTGGCTTAAGCCACCACCTGCAACACCAGCATCCAACGTGAGCACTGGTTCAAGTCTCAACTGCTCTGTTTTCAATACAGCTCCCTGCTAAGGTGCTTGGGAAGAGCAATGGAAGATGGTTGGAGTACTTTGGCTCTTGCCACCCACCTGGGAAACCAGGCTTCTGGCTTTGGCTTGGCCCAGTCCCTGCCTTTTTGGCCATTTCGGGGGGGAATGAACCAGTGGATGGAAAATCTCTCTCTTGCTATCTCTCCCTCTTTCTCACTACAATTCTGCTTTTCAAATAAATAAAATTAATTTATCATTATTTTTTATACATTGATGTCTTTTGAACAATTTAAAAATCATTTATTTTCACTTTTATGTTAAGGGGAGAGAGAGAGAGAGCGCGAGAGTGAGCTTTCCAGCTAGGGATGGACCAGGTTAAAGCCAGGAACCCTTTTCTATGTTGGGGCATAGTTTGGAGGAGGCTTACAGCCCTCCCAGAAAAGCCACCAAGAGCCATGTAACACTTGTTTGTCAGACTGAAAACACTCTTTTGAATGATTAAACTTCTTCTCTGAGTCTTTTTTTTTTAATTTATTTATTTTTATTTGAAAGTCAATGTTACACAGAGAGAGGAGAGGCAGAGATAGAGAGAAAGGTCTTCCATCCGATGGTTCACTCCCCAGATGGCCGCAACGGCCGGAGCTGCGCTGATCTGAAGCCAAGGAGCAAGGAGCCTCCTCTGGGTCTCCCACGCAGGCACAAGGGCCCAAGGAGTTGGGCCATCTTCTACTGCTTTCCCAGGCCATAGCAGAGAGCTGGGTCAGAAGTGGAGCAGCTGGGACTAGAACCAGCACCCATATGGGAGCTGGATCAGAAGTGGAGCAGCTGGGACTAGAACCAGCACCCATATGGGATGCCGGCGCCCCAGGTTAGGGTGTTAACCTGCTGTACCACAGCGCTGGCCTCTTCTCTGAGTCTTATACAAGCAAATAGCCAAACAGAACAAAACTCCCAGAGTTTACCTCTAACCTTTTTGAAGGCAGTTTGTAGATACTTCCTTAGTCTTTAAAAGTTCTGCCATAGAGGTGCTGATGCTGCTAAGCAGGGACACCAAGTGTCTTATCACAGAGATTTCTCTGAAATGCTCTCCAGAGAAAAGCCCTAAAGGTTAGGTGGAAGGCACGAAGGTGTGTGTGTTGGTATCTGTGGGTCTCTCTGTTTTTCAAGTTGTGCCATAATTTTAAGCCTAGGTGGTTAGGATCTCAGTTCTGGACAAGGGAGTGGGGTTCAATTTAGAATATCTTTCAGTTCCCCCAGTTCAAACTTCAGGCTTTTTTCCCCTCATTATATCAACCATAATGCTAAACATGTTAGGATTAAAAAATTATAGTTTATAATGTTTGATTTTTCCCTGTGTTTTCATCCAAGAATTTAGAAAATCTGTCATTCAATTTATTTACACTGTTTAGTGCTTTAAATGCAGCTCTCCACCACACAATGAATTCATGCCTTACTCACCATTCATTATGTGATGGCGATCTCATAGTTCTCACAGCTTTGTCTTTGCCGGACATTGGCTATCAGTAAGCCACGGTTCTTCATCTATTGTTTTTCACTATTAGGAACTGTGTGATGAGAGAGCGTCAGTTTGTATTCTGTGTCTCAATACAAGATATACCCTTACTATCTCAGTCTGATTCAGACAAAAAAATCAGCCTTAAGTGATGGCTAATTCTTTTGTGTCAACATGGCTGAGCCATGAGGTACCCAGATACTTGGTGAAACATCACTGTGAATATTTTTGTGAGGATATTTCTGTATGAGAGGAGCATTTGAATTTGCCTCTCTGTAACTGTGCCTTTCAAATAAATAAATAACTGTTTTAAAAAATGATATTGGGGGGGTGGCACTGTGGAGTAGTGGGTAAAGCCTTTGCCTGCAGTGCCGGCATCCGGTTCGAGTCTGGCTGTTCCATTTCCAGTCCAGCTCTCTGCTATGGCCTGGGAAAGCAGTAGAAGATGGCCCATGTCCTTGGGTCTCTGCACCTGCGTGGGAGACGTGGAGGAAGCTCCTAGCTCTTGGCTTCGGATTGGTGCAGCTCTGGCCGTTGTGGCCAATTGGGGAGTGAACCAGCGGAAGGAAGACCTCTCTCTCTCTCTCTCTCTCTCTCTCTCTCTCTCTCTCAAACTCTGACTTTCAAATAAATAAATAAATCTTTAAAAAATGATATTGGGAATCTCACAGAATTAGCAGGAGTGCTGGAAAAGCAATATCATTTCCAACCAAGAGAAAGAGAGGCTCACATGCTAAAAGGCTGTAAAACCACATGACGGTTGCCACAGTGATGACACCAACAAGGATATCAGACTCTTACTCCAGTGCAGTAGTCACCACTACCCCTACCCCAATAGATCAGATGGGTGGATGTTAGTTAGAACTGTTAGAGCTTGCTGATGGAGTGGATGTGGCTTGTGAAAAAACAAGAGCAGTAACAGAATGACGATAATAATGTTTAGTCTGTATAAAAATAAAAAGTGAAATATACTAGGTCACATAATTATTGCTTATTGCAGCAGAGACCATTCAAATTCAATCCTAGAGAGTCTTCCTTGAATTTGAGGTCTACTCTAGATTAACTCCATGAGAAGCATCAGTAAAGCTTCCAATTTTCAGTTTCTTGGAAATCAATCTGGATTTTTGAGACAAATTACATTCAAAAGTAAAAATCTGAAGCATACTCATAGAAAATCCCAGTACATGCATAAATGAATTGTGCTTTAATAAAACCTGATACAAGAAGCTGAATTGACTGTAATGGTTTACTTTTGTCATTGTCCATGCCTATAGATAATTTATTTTGTATTTTTGAATTAAAAAATTGAGACATTTGTACAATTCCCGTACTGGGTGTATGAGCCTTGTACAGTGTGCTGCTTTCAAATTAAATCATTGAGGTGTTTTTTTCTGCTATTCTGTTAAAAATCAGGATTTTAGTGTTCGCCATCACCAGATGAGAAGTTAAGAAGCGGCTTTTCTGTGGAGAGTAAGAATGATTGTGAACAAAGTACAGAAATATCCATTTATGTGACAACCTTTGTGTAATAAAATTTGTTCAAAGTTTTTAAAAAAAGGAAATTGGACTGGGAAAACTCCTGCTTTTTTAATTTTTTATAAAATTAAAACAATCACTCCCTTAAAAAAAGCCTACTGTCCAAAGAGAAGAAATAGTGGCTTGTATATGTAAACATGTACCTGTGACAGCATGCTTTCAAAATAATGAGTAAGTGTTGTTTCTGTTAAAACGTGAGAAACCAAACCACCTAAGTGAGAATATCGTTCACGAATCAAATATCTGGTAAATCTGTCTTCACTTCTTCAGGTTTATGATACGGTATAGGATGTTTTAGGCATTATGCTCACATCTTGCCACAGCATCAGAATGTAAATGCCCGGAGCATTTTTGCCAGGTGCATTAAGGAGATCAAGTGCATGGTGTGTCCATGGGAAACAATTTGCAGAAAGTAGATAAGAAAAGGCACAGGCACAGTTAATACTGTAAAAGTTAAATCAGCATTATTTTTGGTGCCCAGACGAATCCTTATATTTAACCCTCTCTTCCCCACGGCATATGCCTACTCCTCCACACTCCTGAGTTAGCTGATTTCCATAGGGTGATTCACTAGGAGCTTATGGAGTTTTGTTTTTAAAGTCATTGGTCTAGTCTGACTTTAGGCAGAGCTTCCTGTGTGTCTTTTGAAATAACCTCCTTTTGCAATATTCCTCTTTGTGCTGGTTTCCTGCTGTCTAATCCAACAACACAACTGTTATTGTCAGGCTGGTCTCAGTTGGAGTCTCATGTGTGCTTATCTGAGTGAATGGTCATTACTTCTCTCATCCAGCTCCCTGCAGGCGTGAGCACCAGTTCCTTTTGTGTCCTCTGCCATGAGTCACCGGGTTGGGAAATCTGTACTTCCCTCCCATGGCTTAACTTTTTATCAGTATCAAAGTATGTAAGAATGCTTGTAAACCCTGTAATATATTTATTAATATCTGAAAGACATTCATTGAGTGGACAATGGGAATTAACTGTCCCAAGGCAAGTGAAAATTGGTTTCTATGTACATTGACTTAACAGTCTTACCAGATTTTGAGTCTTAAGCCTTTCAACTTGGACTAAGGCAGCTCTTAATGTAAGAGTTTTTATAATCATCTGATGTTTGAAGTGCTTATGTGATTAGTGACATGAATGTACACCATGACATTTTTAAGACTTTTATTTTTCTAACTGTATTAATAAACACAGTGTCATACAGGAAACGTGGAAGTTTTAAACTTTGTTGTTATTTGCTAAAGCAATCTAGTGGAGCATTTTGTACTTTCCAAACTGTTGAAGGACCCTGAAGCAATGTGTATTACTGACTGGCTTCCGGTGTGTGCAACAGTCAAGTATTGCTGACATTCAGGATGACGTGATGGTACTAAATGTTTTACTTTAAAGACTTTTATTATCAAAAAATATATCTAGGGAAAATAAAATGGCTTTCATCAGAAAAAACAAACAAACAAACAACCCCAACAGATCTATCTGCCAGAATCTGGAGTACATGATGTGTGTAAGTATTCAGAGTCAAAGTTTTAAAAGCCACTACTAATGAACGATCAATCTGCAGTGAAGGTGAAAGCATGACAGAGAACATGTGCATTTTTGTAAATAAGGAATTCATGGAAAAAAATGGTTTTGGTGTATATTGCTTTGTGAGATCATGAAAAGTGCTAACCCGACCTAGAGAATACTTCACTGGTATCCGAAGGAAGTAAACCTGGATAAACAAGACTTATTAAGATAAAATTCAGTGCGGTGCTGCTTATCTTGCTTTGTCCACATGGTGTAGTAGTTATTGACTTAATCGATAGAAGGGAGCGATCTGCTAGCTATCTTGGATATGGTCTTTTGACTCTCCACCTTAACGCCCCTGTCAAAGATTCTGTAGATGCTAATTTTGCATTAGCTGATTCATTCATTCATGAAACATGTATGCTGTCTCCTGTGTGTGCCAAGGCCGATCTGTACTCTGGACCCAGGACTCTGCCTTGTGCCATGCACCACTGTCAAAGGTGCTGATACAGGTCTACTTCACTAAGGCCCTTCTCACCCAGTTCTGTGATTCCATGTTGCTCCTTTGTCTTGTACCTGTGCTGGGATCCCCATCTTATTTTTAGCATTCTTAGTCATTTCTTAATCTTATTCTTTGTAATTTTCCCATGACAAGTCTTCAGAAGTTGATTTTTAAAGGCATTTTGTCAAAATTCTGGCTTATGCTGTGCAGGCCCTTCCAGAACACAGCTTGGGAAAAGAGTTCCGGGGCCGGCACTGAGGTGCAGTGGGTTAAAGCCCCGGTCTGCAGTGCCGGCATCCTATGTGTGTGCCAGTTCGAGTCCTGGCTGCTCCACTTCCCATCCAGCTCTCTGCTATGGCCTGGGAAAGCAGTGGAAGATGGCCCAAGTCCTTGGGCCCCTGTACCCATGTGGGAGACCCAGAAGAAGCTCCTGGCTCCTGGCTTCGGATCAGCTCAGCTTTGGCCATTGAGATCATTTGGGGAGTGAACCAATGGATGGAAGACCTCTCTCTTTCTCTCTCTCTGGCTTTGCCTCTCTCTGTAACTCCGTCTTTCAAATAAATAAGTCTTTTTTTTTTTAAAAAAAAAAGAGTTTCACCGAAGTTTCATTTATGCAGCAGTGACTCAAGAGTTCCAGGTTCTGCCACAATGTTTACTTTTCTTGAATTATTTAACAAATATTTGATGCTTACAATGGAGCAAGAGCAATTATAAGAATTTTATAGATATTAACTCATTTATTATTCATTGATAACCCAACGAAGATGGTGCTATTATTATCCTCCTTGACAGATGAAGACGTTGGAGTACAGAGACGCCCATCGACTTGTCCAAAGTCACACAGCCAAGCAGCAGAGCCGGGGCTTCAGTGCTGTATATTTGACCCTCAGCCGGTGGGCAGTGATGCCTGGGTCATTGGCATTCCTTCTCTTGGTATCAGCATTTTTTTTAAATGCAAAAAAGAGCAGAGTGGATTAGGTCCTTCGATATTCTGCTCTGAGTGTTTATTCTGTGCTCAGCACTGTCATACATTTTCTTGTTTCATCATCACCAACCTGGAGAGGAAGGCTTAGTCTCATTTTACACAGGAGGAAACTGAGGCCCATGTTCCTGTAACTATAACATGGGGAGCTAAGAGGAATCAGATTTCTTCGCTCCATTCAACTTTGCAACCTCTCCACCTTGCTGCTTCCTCTGGAAGATCTCTTTTGATGCTAGCTTTGCCTAAGTTGGATTCATTTCATTTATCAAACATGTATTTTGTCTCCTGTATGTACCAGGCCCTGGTTTTGTGCTGAGGGGTCAGAGGATGAATCAGATCAGATGCTTCCATCCAGGACAACTGTATTTGCAAACAGATCCCATCTCCCCCAACAGAATGCAATGCAAGAGAGAAGGAGCTCAGTGACAAGGAGGGGCTAGAGGAGGGAGCATCCATCGGGGGAGCTCAGGGAAGGTGTCCCTGAGAAGGAGGCTCCCCCTGTAGCTCACGCCTGCTTTTCTCACCTGACGATGCCTGCCGAACATTTGTCCTTTTGTGTTCCTTTCAGGGTGGAGAAGGATGGTATAGCATTTGGGAAAGACCCAAGTAGCCCATCATGGCATAGAACCGTTCTAAAGAGCCCTCATCACATTTGACAGTCACTGTGGGCCCAGGCTTGTAGAGTTCACAGGCTGTGGGGGCCATGTGGTCACCTAGAGTCTACACAAGATTGTAGACCAGACACTGGGAATGGTGCTAGGCAGCAGTGGCCCTGCCCACTTTCTTATGTGAGTGTCTGGCCTGGTAGCGTGGAAGACTTCCACCACCTCAATGGCCTTGGCTAGCACAGTGGACACACAGACTATGAAGGTGACCCAAAAGGCTTCCTGGTGCACAGCATAGGTGAGGGGTCCAGGGTGGCCAATGAATATGAAGGGGCAGAGGAAGCAGACCACCAAGGAGGACAGTAGGAGGTACCTGATTTGGCGGTTATTGGTTCTAATTATGGGGGCATGGTGGTGCTGGACGAAGGCATCTAAGATGGCCAGGGCAAGGAGGAAGAGTAGGGCTGTGCAGACCACCAATACTGTGCCAAGGAGCTCGTGGTAAGACAGGAAGTCCAGGGTTTTGGGTATGCACCGACTCTTCTCTAAGTTGCACATCAGTTCCCCAGGGCACATCTGACATGCGGCACTATCTGAAGACAGAAAAAGAAATTGGGTCAGAATAAAGTAGGGGAGTTTCTGGAAACTCTTTGATGGGCAAGTAGTTGTTCGAGCTGTGATAACTTTTCCAGCAGGTTCAGTGTATTTCATTCTTATTACTATGGAGCGTCCAGATTGCCTGATATCAGCTCAAAGCCAGTGACACAGATGGCAGAATCCTGGTTGCAGCTGCCTGCATCAGACTCTCATGGAATTGCATTGAGACAGACACTTTCAGAAGCTCTGAATCCTATCTGTGCTTCATCTTGAATGCAAGAACTTGTGGCAGTGCCATAATACCAAGTCATAGCTAATCAATTTGTGCACTAATTTTTCCATCAGCCTATTTAATGGAAGGAATCTTTATGGGATCCTTCCCGTACACTGTTCCTTACCGACTGTTTCTCTTTTACTTTAATTTTTAACTCATTAATTTGTTAACTGGAAAGGCTGAGGAAGAGGCAGAGAAAAATGGCTGGGAACTCAGTCCAGGCCTCCCATATGATTAGCAGGAATTCAACTACTTCAGATAACAATGCTGCCTCTCAGGATCTGCAAGACTGGGAAGTTAGAATAAGAAGCCAGAGCTGTGCACTGTGTCCTGGTACTCTTATTGGGAGTATGCGCAAGTAGTTGCTAGGCTAAACACTCACCTGTCTCTTTTTAAAATAAAATGGCCCTTCTCTAAATCACTCCAATGTCAGGACTTTTCAGAGCTCTGCCTTGCATAGTGATTTATAGATGAGACTTTGTGCCTGGAACCTTGGGACAGTCATATATATTCCACTTGTCCACTTTCCTTGATTTGATTGTCTCCGTGTTCCTAGATTCTTTGAATCCATGTCCTTCTGATCTTCAAGGCCAAGGATTGCTAATTACCATTTTCCTCTCCATCTCTTCAGTCTCTGCTAGTTCTTTCTTTGCTCCTTTGTTTCAGCGACACCTTTACCTTTGGAAAGTTAAAGAATATCCCCTAATCTCTACCTTCCTAGGGAGAGTTTTCAGTGTGAAGAAAGACTGCACCCAAACCTGAGGCTTCAACAATTGCCTGATTTTCTTGCTCCAATTCTTATTTTTTCCATCCATCCACGGTTTATTCATTTTCTGTAAACTCATATTGAGAGACACACTGTTTCTGTCCTTACTTTTTTTTTTTTTAAAGATTTTATTTATTTATTTGAGAGGCAGAGAGAGAGAGGAAGATCTTCCTTCCGTTGGTTCACGCCCCAAATGGCCTCAATGGCTGGAGCTGCACTGATCCGAAGTCAGGAGCCAGGAGCCAGGAGCTTCTTCCCAGTCTCCCACACGGGTGCAGGGGCCCAAGGACTTGGGCCATCTTCTACTGCTTTCCCAGGCCATAGCAGAGAGCTAGATGGGAAGAGGAGCAGCCGGGTCTCGAACTGGCGCATATATGGGATGCGGGCACTTCAAGCCAGGGTGTTAACCCGCTGCGCCACAGTGCTGGCCCCTCTGTCCTTACTTAAGTCATGATTTCCTGTTTCCAACAGGATAGAGCCCAGGCTCCCGAGTCTGGCAGTTAAGGCCTGCTGTGATTTGGCCACTTGATTCCTACATCTCCTTCAAGGACTATGTGTTCAAACCATTCTTGGTTCCTATTGCTTTCCTTCCTTGGGCCTTTAATAACTTAATCTTGTCCTGTGCTTCCTTGCTTTTGAAACCCTCCTGGCTGTTAATGCCTACAGTGCATGTTACCTCCAATGAAAAGTGTCCCTACATACCCTTTGTTAGCATGAAATGCTCTACTGTGCTTTCATGGCCCAGTGCTTGAACTTTTATTAAAGCATTTGACTTCTTTATAGTCCAGTTTCTTCACTGAGTGGGAAGAGCAGTGCTAGTTGTAGGGTAGAATATCATTCTCCTTTTATTTGTCTTGTGCTTTCTGGGTCCTTATTTATTTTTTCCACTCTTGCACCCAACATAGAGACTGCATACATTAAATCTAGTTAACATCTCTTAAATTAATGACATCTCTTAAAACCAAATGGTGTGCATTTGGCACAGCAGTTAATACATTGCTTGGGACACTTGCATCCAATATTAGGAGTGCCTGGGTTCAAATCCTGGCTCCATGTCCAATTCTAGCTTTCTGCTAATGCATATGCTGGGAGGCATCAGATGATGGTCCAAGAACTTGTGTCCTTGCCACCAAGTAGAAGACCTGAGTTGGATTTCTGGCTCCAGGCTTTAACTCGACTCTGCCCCAGCTATTGGACATTTGAGGAGTGAGCCAGCAAATGGAAGATTTCTTTGTCTCTGTCTCTCTTTATGACTCTCTGCCTTTCAAAAAAATAATAAAAGAGAAATAAAAAATTGAAATAATGTCAAATTATGTCATTAGGGGGAATTCTTTGTCTTCAAAATCTTTGGAATGCTTACCATGTCCCCAATGTTAAACTAGTTACAGAAATTGTTCAAACTCCTGGTTGATGAAAGAAAGAATGAACGGAATAGCTTTGATAGCTTTAGTGTAGTGTGTGGAAGAGTGAACTGACATTGTATTTTGGTCTCCTCTTCCTTGGCCCTTCTTTCTTTCCCAGTGAAGGACTCTTTCCTTAATGTGTACAAGAGCTTTCATCTGAAGCTTACCCTGGCTGCTGGCTGGCCACCTGCTGACCAAGGGCCAACCTGCCTTGTTACCTGGTGACATAGCAATTTCTCTTTTAAGGCAGGGGAGGCACCTGTAGCAGCGTTTTGACTTGTTATGTAGGGTTGACTTCCTGGTTCCTACAGGACATTTGTCTTTGCAGACTGAGGATGGGATCTAAGTTGGAGAGAAGACAGAGCACTGTGATTGAGCTGAATTTGCAATCAACTCATAAAGGAATTAGCCTCATCATCTTCACATACTGGCTTCCTCCCTCTCTCTGTTTCTCCCATCCTTCCTCTTAATTAAATCCCTCTTTATCTCTACTTCCTTCTCTGTCCCCTTTCTCTCCATTTCTTTCTGAAATAATAGTCAGTGTGTTTCATGTATCAGGTACTATCCAGGATGTTATGGAAACAGAAATAAGTAAGAATGAACTTTTAAGAATTTCATAGTCTGGGGGCCAGCACTGTGGCTCACTTGGTTAATCCTCTGCCTGCGGTGCCGGCATCCCATGTGGGTGCCGGTTCTGGTCCCGGTTGCTCCTCTTCCAGTCCAGCTCTCTGCTGTGGCCCAGGAAGGCAGTGGAGGATGACCCAATTGTTTGGGCCTCTGCACCTGCATGGGAGACCAGGAAGAAGCACCTGGCTTCTGGCTTCGGATTGGCACAGCGCGCTGGCAGTAGCAGCCATTTTGGGGGTGAACCAACGGAAGGAAGACCTTTCTCTCTGTCTCTCTCTCTCTCACTAACTCTGCCTATCTAATAATAAAAAAACAGAGTTTCACAGTCTGGTGGGGAAACAAGAAATCTTCAGGTGGAGACAGGCTTTGGTTATAGCTCTGATCCTGCCATTTATGGACTGTGTAACCTTGGACTCTAAGCCTCAGTTTTCTTTTCAATAAAATGAGCATAGTAATAATATCTTTTCTGGTTTTTCAATTTTTGTGACAACTTTAATTTAATTTACATTGTAATCAAAGACTTAATGCTCCACTAAGTAAAATGCTCAACAAATAAAAAGTAGGTCTTATAGTAGTTCAAATGTAGGAATATAGGCAAAAACTATAAACAATAAGAAAATAAAATAAAATGTTAAAATAGTTACTGATCATTAAACTATAGTAGTATATCATTCTAAATAACTTGTTTGATAAATAGTTAAAAATAATAGTATTTATTTTGAAGATGGTGTGAGGATTAAGTGGGATGATGCAAGGAAAGCCCTTGTTAACAGAGACTGGAATGTTACAAGCTCACAACCAATGAGGTGGAAAACCAGTCTGAAGTATTAACTGGGGATTTGTCCTTCACTCTGTACTCACCAAATCTCTTCATTTATATTTTAGGAGACTCATTTACCCCCAGTCCAAACAGAGCTGAGCTGCAGTAAGAAATAAACACCGCAAGTACTTAGCTAAGCCTTAGCACCACTCAAGGGTCTCTTGAGTCCGGGGTTTCCCAACCTCAGCATGACTGACGTTGGGACTGGAGAATTCTGCGTTGGGTGAGGGGCTGTCTTGTGCAAGATGTTTATCATCATCCCTGTCCCAAGTTGTGTTAGCCCGAAATGTTTGCAGACATTGCTGGTGGCTCCTGAGAGGCAAACTGTCTGCGATTTGGGAAGGACCGGGAGGCAGCTCAGGCTTTCAGGATGAGTTTTCTTGGAAAGGCCTGAGGTAAGGATTGTGAGGCCTGAGGGAGATGAAGTGGGCCAGAAGATGAGTGCCTGGGTGCGTGGTACCTAAATCAGGGCTGAGCGAGGGACTCAACCTCCGGGGATGCCTTTGTCTCTGAAGCAATGGTGCTGATTTGTTCCCTAAAACTTTTGTCTGTTCTCTTGCTCATCAGTAGCCTTACTTGGTTGTTGAGGTGTGATAGGAGAATGGAAAAAGACATTTGATTAAGCTGAGACCAGAGGGAGTCAGCTTGAAATTCCTGAGGGAGAAATAGAAATATGATAGTAATACTGTTATCACTACAGTTTTTTTCTTATTCTTATTAGAGAGGCATGTGGAAAATCTGTAGTTGCTCAGAGAAGGGAGTGTTCCATCCTGCTTTGATGAGATGGACAAAGCTGTAGTAGGCAGGACACAACAGCTGAGGTGTAATTGCACTTAATTGGAATGGCCACATCATAGATACTTAGCAGTCTGGGAGAGGATCAGCAGGGTTCCATACATTATATTTCATTGTTTAAGAAGCTCACCATCAAGCCCCTATTTCCTGAAAAGGGCTGCAAGGCTAATTCCAGGTAGACACTTTGGCTAACTCAGGGGAAATCTGAATTGGCATTTACATATCAATTATAGTTTCACTTATTCATTAATTACACTTGCCTTTAGGAAGCCCTATTATTTTGGGAGCTAGGAAGTGACTTTGAGAGGTTTCATTTTCTGAACAGCATTAGAGTTGTGCAAGTCAATCATCCACCTCTTCTGCCCAAGTGCCCTAAGTCTTTTTCACTTTAACAAATACTCCTGGGAGCTTGGCATGTGTGAGGCACTGTGTGGTATTGGTTCTTAGGAAGCTTTGAGCTCTCACCTTATAAAGTTAATTGAAAATAGATCTTTGTGAAAAATAAGAATGGGAGGAGGAAGATGGGTGGGTGTGAGGGCAGGAGGGAGGGTGGGGTGAGAAGAATCCCTTTGTTCCTAAATTTGTACATATGAAATGCATGAAGTTTGTATACATTATGCAAAAGGTTTCCAGGTAAAAATAAATAAATAAATAAATACTAAAAAATTATGGAGAAATTAAAAAGAAAAGAGTACTTCTGCCTAGATTACAGCTTTGTCATTTATCAGTAGCTATTTTTTAAAAAGATTTATTTATTTATTTGAAAGTCAGAGTTACACACAGAGAGAATGAGAGGCAGAGAGAGAATGAGAGAGAGGTCCTACATGCCCTGCTTCACTCCCCAACTGACTGTAATGACCAGAGCTGCACCAATCCGAAGCCAGGAACCAGGAGCTTCTTACGCGTGCAGGGGCCCGAGGACTTGGACCATCTTCTACTGTTTTCCCAGGCTATAGCAGAGAGCTGGATGGAAAGTGAATTGACACCCATAAGGGATGCCAGCACTGCAGGTGGCGGCTTTACCCACTACGCCACAGCGCTGGCCCCTATCAGTAGCTCTTTCCCAAGGGGTGCTCTGAAGTCAGAGAGTCCAACAGTGGCTGTCTTTCCTCTCTGGCCTGACAGGGTGTAGATGTTTTTAATGTCAAATGTTGCCAGCACCTCCTTTGCTGTGGTGGTGAAGTGAACATTTTGGGTATGTAATGGAATACCTGAGGGGGAACAGGAGACAGAAGGAAAGAAACTGATGAGGAGCGGACCAGGCAAGGGAAGGGTCTCCCCATTCCGGGGCAGTTCCACCATGTCTGAACTGACTGGTGCATTTAGGGAGGTGTCATATCACTACATGTTTTATGAAAAAAAGAGCTCTGCTTTCCCATGTTCTAAGTTTGGGTTATTTTATAGGGCACTTGGAAGTAAAAGTTTAGGTAATTGAAATCTGGAAGCATCGGTTCTGCCTTCAGTCTATTCTCAGATAGGCCAGTCTGTGCACATGAGCCTATCCAATTTTCCACCAATCATCCATACGAATGACTTCTTTGTGCCAGATAAGATTAGTACCTAGGATATAAAAAACTCAGTCCTGCCTTCAAAACATAGTGCTATTTGGTTGTTACTGAATGTCTGTTGATTAAAATCAGATGTAGCCTGAGGAGTATGTTTTTAGTGTATTCCGAAGTCTGCACAGTTGGGGAATTTTCGGTATGTGATTTCAAAGGCCCATTATCACTCTCTTTTGGAAAGCAGAGTTTCTTATCAACATCTCCCCCATTTCTCCCAGCCCTATATCATCTCCTGACAACCAACCATACCAGGAATTTAATGTACAGCATGGTGACTGTAGTTAATAATGCTGTATTGTTTAGCTGAAATTTGATGAGAGGAGATTTTAAGCATCTTTATTTTCTTCCCCTCACTAGTAACTATAGGTGATGATGTGTTTATTAGTTTGATAGATATAAGCATTACAGCACACATGCACACACATACACACACATAATCATGTCACAAGTCTTGAATGTCTGCAAAATTTGTCAGTTATACTTCAATAAAGTCAGAGGTACAGGTGAGACAACAGAGGACAGATAGGAAGCCCAAGTGACTTGAAGGTGGGTACTTCTGAGTTTTTGAATACTTTGGAAAATACAGGACTGACTGATTTTGTGATTAGGAAGACAGGTTGTGCTGTTTCCCAGAAACCTTGAACTTTAAAAGAAGATCGTTGAAGTTTTTTTTTAAAGATTTATTTATTTATTTGAGAGGTACAGCTACATAGAGAGAGAAAAGTCTTCCATCCATTGATTCACTCCCCGAATGGTCACAACGGCCAAAGCTGGGCATCTGAAGCCAGGAGCCAGGAGCTTCTTCGGGTCTTCCATGTGGGTGTACAGGCCCAAGGACTTGGTCATCTTCTACTGATTTCCCAGGACATAAACAAAGAGCTGGATCAGAAGAGGAGCAGCTGGGACACGAACTGGTGTTCATATGGTATGTGGGTGACATAGCAGAGGCTTAGCTAACTACACCATGTTGCTGGCCCCTAAAACAATCTTAAACCTAACGAACAAACTGGAGGCATCAAAATACCAGACTTCAAGACAGGGCAGTTACAATCAAAGCAGCCTGGTACTAGCATGAAGACAGACTTACAGACCCATGGAACAGAATAGAAGCTTCAGAAATCAATCTCTGCATCTTAGCCAACTAATCTTTGACAAAAGAGCTGAAATCAACTCCTGCAGAAAGGACAATCTCTTCTACAAATGGTTCTGACAAAATTGGAAGTATAAACAAGACCCCAGGGCCAGTGTTCTGGCATAGTGGGTAAAACTGCGGCCTTCAGTGCTAGCATACTGTATGGGCAAAGGTTCGAGTCCTGGCTGCTCTACTTCCAATCCAGCTCTCTGCTATGGCCTGGGATAGTGGTAGAAGATGACCCAAGTCCATGGGCCCCTGCACTCATGTAGGAGAACCAGAAAAAGCTTCTGGCTCCTGGCTTTGGATTGGCTCAGTTCCAACTGGTGCAGCCATTTGGGAGTGAACCAGTGGATGGAAGATTTCTCTCTCTCTGTGCTTCTGCCTCTCTGTGACTCTGCCTTTCAAATAAATCAATAAATCTTTAAAAAAAAGATTTATTGATTTATTTGAAAGGCAGAGTCGCAGAGAGAGGTAGAGACAGAGAGAGAGAGAGAGAGGACTTCCATCTGCTGGTCAACTCCCCAGATGGCCACAACGGCCGGAGCCGTGCCAATCCGAAGCCAGGAGCCAGTAGCCTCTTTTGGGTCTCCCACGCGGGTACAGGGGCCCAAGGAGTTGGGCCATCTTCTATCACTATCCCAGGCCATAGCAGAGAGCTGGATCGGAAGAGGAGCAGCCGGGACTAGAATCTCAGTGCTCAGGCCAGGGCGTTAACCTACTGCACCACAGCACCGGCCCCAAATAAATCTTTTTTTAAAAAAGAAACAAGACTCCTCTCTTACATCTTATACAAAAACCAACTCAGAATTCATCATGGTTCTAAGTCTACTTCAGTGATACCATAAAGTTTACTGGGGGAAAATATCCGGGAAACTTGGCAAGACATTGGCTTAGGCAAAGACTTCTTGGAAAAAGACTCTAGTAGCACAGGCAATCAAAGCAAAAATAGACAAATGGCATTGCATCAAGCTAAGATGCTTCTGCACTGCAAAGCCAACACTCCACAAAGTGAAGAGACCACTGACAGAATGGTAGAAAATATCTGCAAAGTATGCCACTATAAGGGATTAATATCCAGAATCTATAGAAAGCTCAAGAAGCTCAACAACAATGAAATAAACAGTCCAGTTAAGAAATGGGCAAAGGACATGGACAGGACTTTTTTTTTTTTTTTTTTTTTTTGACAGGCAGAGTGGACAGTGAGAGAGAGAGAGACAGAGAGAAAGGTCTTCCTTTGCCGTTGGTTCACCCTCCAATGGCTGCCGCGGCCAGCACCGCGCTGATCCGATGGCAGGAGCCAGGAGCCAGGTGCTTTTCCTGGCCTCCCATGGGGTGCAGGGCCCAAGCACTTGGGCCATCCTCCACTGCACTCCCTGGCCACAGCAGAGAGCTGGCCTGGAAGAGGGGCAACCGGGACAGAATCCAGCGCCCTGACCGGGACTAGAACCCGGTGTGCCGGCACCACTAGGTGGAGGATTAGGCTAGTGAGCCGCGGCGCTGGCCCATGGACAGGACTTTTTCAAAGGATGAAATTCAGATGGCCAACAGACACATGAAAAAATGCTCAGGATCACTAGCTGTCAGGGAAATACAATAATCAGGTTTCACCTCATCCCAGTTGGAATGGCTATCATCAAAAATAAAAAAACAATAAATGCTGATGAGGATGTGGCTCCAGCCATTGCTGCCATTTGGGGAGTGAATCAGTGGATGGAAGATCTCTTTCTCTGTCTCTACCTCTCTCTGTAACTCTGTCTTTCAAATAAATAAAATAAATCTTAAAAAAGAGACAGCTGTCAGCACTCCTCTCCCTTCTGCTGGGGATCTTTTAGTTCACGGGTTGGCAAATTGTTCTCTGCAGGCCAGAACTGTGCTGTTATATGTTTCTCTGTGGGCTGTGAGTTAATAATGGCATTTGCATTTTTAAATAGCTGAAAAACTTAAAATATATTTTACACATATGGAGAACACTGAAATTCAAATTTCAGTGTTCATAAGTAAAGTTTTAGTGGAACTCAGCCATGTTTGTTTAGGGACCATTTATATCTGCTTTCCTTCTGCCAAATCAGAGCTGACTAGCTCTGATACAGATCTTATGATTTCAGGATCCTGAAGTACTTTCTCTCTCTACTGAGAAGGTATGCTCATCCCTGAGCTAGTCTGTTCATTGCTAGTCTTTAAAAAATCTCTTTCCAAGAAACTCTAAAAAGTGTTCAACACTGAAAATAATTTTATAGTAATATGCAACTACAAATATTCATATACAAACAGAAATTTTTAATGGAGCACATCATGTGAAATCAATATTTACTTAATTAAGAAACCCATGGAGTACTAATATGTAAATCACACACACATATATATATATATATAAATCTTTTCAAAATATGCTTCCAGAACCCTTAATCAAAATAGTTTTATATACATGTATGTATACACACATAATTAAAATAACTGAACTATAAAATTGTTGTGATGAAACTGATGTTGGATAAAATTAGAATTTGTTCATGGCAGTGAGTTTTCTTTGTGGCCTGTTATTTTTGAAACATTTGATTACTAAGTCAAAATAAAAGAGTCTCTACATAAGATCTTATGTTTATATCAGTATATCATCTAGGGAAAGTAGAGCATCTCTGATTGGCACAGGAAGTTATGGGGCTCCAGAATCCATCATCTCACTGCTTGAAGAACTGTCCCAGCAGCTAGGACCACCAAGGTCCTTCTATATGACCAGGAAGCTCCAAAGAACACACTGTAAAAATTACTGACCTATACCAATCTTCTTAAAACATCCATAGTTATATAATTCAAAGATATTTCCAGTTCTTTTGACCAAATACCTCATCTCCAGAGAAGCAAAGAAATCTGTATTGGATGACACAGCAGGCTGGGGTAAGACTCAGGAGCCAGACCCAGCTCTTCTGGCTGAAGACCCAGTACTCTTTTCTTGATGCAGTTTGCTGCACCCTGTGTTGTCCCAGGTTTTTTGAGGCTTACCCAGCATCACCTCTCAGGCTCCAGGAGGAGGACTGCTTCTTGCCCGTATCTTTGGGCAACATGAAGAATGGGCGGTGACGCTGGATTTCATGGTCTTCACTGCATGTCCTAACATTTTGGCTAATTCCTTCCTACTAGGGAGCCCATTTAGTATGTGTTGCAATTGGCCTGTAGTTGTCTGGTCCTCAACACAGATGGGCTTTATCTTGACTCTGCATTCCAACTAAAACTGTTTATTTATTACGTATTTTAATCTACTTGAAAGGAAGAGCAAGGAAATGAAAGAGATCTTTCATCTGTTGGTCCAAATGCCTGCAGCATCCAGGGCTGAGCCAGGCTGAACCCAGGAGCTGGAACTCCAGCCAGGTCTCCTAAGGGGTGGCACGACCCAAGTACTGGAGCCATCATCTGTTCCCAGGAGGTATTAGTAGGGAGCTGGATTGACAACAGAGAAGTCAGGATTTGAACCTGGAGCTCTGATGTGCGATGTGGGCATTCTAAGAGGTGGCTTAACCCAGTGCGTCACAACTCTGGTCCCCGTGCTTCCCATTTTCTGTGATCTCTCTGTTTCTCAGGGTCACTCCACTTGGAGAAAGCTGTAACCAATTTCCCCCACTAATCATCTGCCGGTGTTCATATGCATGCACTCCTACTTTCATAACAACTCTACAATATATGCATATATTATACTCTATAGAGGAGAAAGCTGAAGTTCAGAGAAAGTAGGTGACAAGGCCCTACAGATTCACATTGACTCCCTTCATAGGCTTCACTGCACCTTTGCTTGTCTTAGACTCAAGCAAGCTAGGAAACACGGGGACTTGTCAGGGGGTCTTGGCTGCGCACCTGCCAGGGCTTGGACGTGAGCCTTCTAGGGATGGTACTTCTCCTAGAGAGCAGGATATCAGGTGCTGATAGGCAATCCACAGGGCTTTGGCTTCTAGATAGGCTTGGTTAATGGCAGTCAGACTAGAAAGTTTGAGGGCAGCCGGCGCCGTGGCTCACTAGGCTAATCCTCTGCCTTGCGGCGCCGGCACACCGGGTTCTAGTCCCGGTCGGGGTGCTGGATTCTGTCCCGGTTGCCCCTCTTCAAGGCCAGCTCTCTGCTGTGGCCAGGGAGTGCAGTGGAGGATGGCCCAAGTGCTTGGGCCCTGCACCCCATGGGAGACCAGGATAAGTACCTGGCTCCTGCCATCGGATCAGCGCAGTGCGCCAGCCGCAGTGGCCATTGGAGGGTGAACCAACGGCAAAGGAAGACCTTTCTCTCTCTCTCTCTCTCACTGTCCACTCTGCCTGTCAAAAAAAAAAAAAAAAAAGAGTTTGAGGGCAAGCAGGTGGGCAGTAGTCACATTCTCCAACCCTGTGCAACTGAGAACCTTTTCCACAACACTGTGAGTGGAAATCCCCAATCCAGGCCATCTGCATCCCTGCAGTTCCTCCCATAGATTTTTCACCAGATTGGTGCTGGGTACATGGCAGGATGCAGTGCTAACAGGAAGTACACAAAGCTGAGCATTATTCCTGGGTGTATGTCCAGGATTGAGTTATCATGCAGTACATCCTGGGCCTTGCTGCCCTGCACTGTGGGGTTGTAGAGAAGGAGGTGGAGAAGACCCATGTTCTCCAGGTCACCTTGTTCTCTTGCAGGGCCTCTGCAGGAGTCTGACGTGAAAATGGGAGCAGTCACAGACGATGATTGAGGCTGTGGTGACCGAGGCAGTGACCTTGGCTGTGCTCTGCTGCTGATCTTCTCTGAGAGGGCTACGCAGCCACCTACAGCCCCAGTCTGCTTCTGCAGCTGCTGGTGCAGACACTCAAAGTTACCATTGTCTGAACCCACCAGGCCCACCCATGTCCAGTTAAAGTGACTCAAGAGCCTGGCTAGGACCCAAGGCTGGTGGGTGCTGCGGGTCACTGTGTGGAGGAAGGATGGAAACCGGGAATGGTTGGAGGAGTGGGGGTGCGAGATCCATGGCTGATCTGAGGGAAAGAATGGAGTTACACATTCCTGGCCAGGACAGCCTTGCTCAACGTCCATAATGCTTTTTCCAACCCTGTGACATGCCCTCATTCCTCTGCTCTCTGCTTTTATTTCCAACTCTGACCTCATGGGTCTTTGACAGATGCTCTGTCTATGTGCTTAAAAGCCAGTGGGCCCAGGCTTGAGAAGCCAGTTCACTCTGTTAAGGAGGAATGCAGGGAATGGGACACAGCTTAGGGCAGGAGAAGCAGAGATGTAAAGAGGTGCTGAAGCTTCGTCTTGTTATGCTCATGCTGCACATTCTTAATATGGTTGGAGAGATAAAGATTAAAGTGAATTAAAACTTAAATAATCATCAGAAGTTTAGAAACTAAATATGGAACCTCTGTAGAAAAAATAGATTAAAATATATTAAAAAGTGATAAAATTAGGAAAATTCATGGAAATGATAAAAAGAAAAAGAAGAAAGAATAGCACATAGAAAACTGAAAAAAGGGAAATAACAAATGAAAGCATACATATTTTTTTAAAAAATAAAAGGAAATATCATTTCCATTGCAACAGGTTAAAATTTATTAATAAAAAGGAATGACACAGGGTCAGCGCTGTGGTAGAGTGGGCTAAGCTTACGGCTTTGGCATCCCATATGTGTGCCAGTTCATATCCCAGCTGCCATTCTTTTGACCCAGATCTGTTTATAGCCTGGAAAAGCAGTGGAAGATGGTCTGAGTGCTTGGGTGTTTGCACTCACATGGGAGACCCAGAAGAAGCTGCTGACTCCTGGCTTTGTGTTGACTCAGCTCTGCCCATTGCAGCCATTTGGGGAGTGAACCCACACATAGAAAAACTTTCTTTCTGTCTCTCTCTCTGTCTATAACTCTACTTCTCAAATAATAAAATCTTAAAAAAACAAGCAAAAACAAATATAAAAGCAATGACACAACATAATAAAGAAAGCAATTATATATGAGGGGATCTTCAAATATTTCACTGAATAAGCATATTATGAAAAAAATATGGCTATCAATTTTGCTTTGATGCAAAAGTAAGCTTATTTTTTACTCAATTTTCTGCTTAGAATAGACATACATAAAACAAAACAAAATATTCAATATCAGGGTTGGATAACATCAACATCTTAGATGAGGACTCCAGCCCTTGTGACCTGGGGAAGGAGGTTAGGCTTCTGGAGAAGTGGACGCTAGGAGTCAAGTCAGTGTTAAATGGGCAGGTCAAGCAGGTGCCCGTAGGATGTACTGGATTTTTAACCCATTTCTTAGCAAAAGATTTTTAAAAAATTTTATTTAAGTTATACAAGTTTCATATATTTAGATTTAAGAACATGGTGATACTTCCCACTCTGCCTTCTCTCTCCTGCTTCTGCTCCAACCCTTCTTCCTCCACCCTCTCTCATTCCCACTTTGAATTTTTCAAATCTATTTTCAGTTTACTTAATGATCATAAAGTTGACCCTACACTAAGTGAAAGGTTCAACAAATAGTATGAGGGAGAAAACATTGCTCCTCGATGGAAGAGACAAGGGCTGTAAACAATCATTGAGCTAAAGATTTTTCAGAGACAATGACCGTGTGACGCTATCATTCATTGAATATTAAAGTAAAGAAGCAGTCATAGAAATAAGAGTAAATGGTTTGGACAAATGATTATAAAGATGAAGATACGTGTCTATTGAGGAGTCCTACAACATAAGGCCCTTTCTTCATTCCTGCTCCTCAAGTTGAGAAGGAATTCTCTTGTTTTGGTCACATCAGCCCTAAGATCATCTCCATCGTGTCATCACAGGGCTCTTTCCCCCGCAATCATTTATTAAGCAGTATCCATTTAATTGATGAGCACATGAATGAATTCTGGCTGTTGTCTCTTTTGTCTTCCTCTTCTTCCTTCTCCTCTTGTGCTTCCAGATCCACAGGTTGTGCAGTGCAGGGCTGGCTGTCAGACTCCCCAGCTCACTGTAAGGAAGCTGTGCCAACAGATGTGTGCAGATAAGGTCTCTTACTCTAAAGTCCTGCAGTTCTCTAAACTTGTGCTAGACAAAACTGTATAGAAGACATGGAAACCAGGTTTTCTCCAAAGTTCACTGCTTCTTCTAGGCAATAGCAATAGCAACTATCAGTCGTAATGTTACTGTATCAAGTCCTGGTTATTCCATTGTTAAAATCCATAGTGACTCTGAGAGGTCAGTTTTCATTAACTTCTGTTACCATCACTTTACAGATGTGAAGCTCAGAAAGATGATTTCACTTGTCAAGATCACATAGTAAGTAATGCTTTTAAGATCCAATTTATAAGCCAATTCTTTTAAGTTTCTAGTTCTTCTGTTTCCAGCCCTTTTCTGTATGGTTCTCTGCTGGGGGTATTTTGGGGAATTCTGCCAAATTAGGAGGGTCTCTGCAAGGTCCACTGATTTTTATGGTCTCTGGGGTTTTGCAATACCAGAGTAGGGAACAGATAGGGCTACTGCAAAATTCTTAAGAATTTCTTAACCTGTAATTTATTTGGAATTCCCTCATATTTTAGCAAGATCAGCAACTTCCAGTAAGTCGGGTCCTGCTTGTTAAAACATGTTATGTGAGTTTGGGTTGTAGGCGCCTTAGATCTAAGAGTAAGTGGAATCCAATGCTGATCTGAGTAAAACTAACTATAATTGACTGCCATTAAGCTTTTTTGCAAGAGCTCCATTAGGCTTGATGCTGGGGAGACTTGGGAGGTAAGCCAGGTCTGTCTTCAGGACTGAAATCTGACTGAGCCAGTGCCGTGGCTCAATACGCTAATCCTCCACCTTGCGGTGCCGGCACACCCGGTTCTAGTCCCGGTCGGGGCACCAGATTCTGTCCCGGTTGCCCCTCTTCCAGGCCAGCTCTCTGCTGTGGCCCGGGAGTGCAGTGGAGGATAGCCCAAGTCTCTGAGCCCTGCACCTGCATGGGAGACCAGGAGAAGCACCTGGCTCCTGGCTTCAGATCAGCGCGATGTGCTGGCCGCAGTGGCCATTGGAGGGTGAACCAACGGCAAAGGAAGACCTTTCTCTCTGTCTCTCTCTCTCACTGTCCACTCTGCCTGTCAAAAAAAGTAAAAAAAAAAAGAATCAAACGGAAACATTAGAAATTCATATGAATTAGAATTAATGAATTCTAATTCATATGAATTAAATACGTTAACTAAAAAATACAGTGGAAAGCCTTAACAACAGACTTTGTGAAGCAAAAGAAAGAATATCTGAGCTAGAAGACAAATAGTTTGAAATAGTTCAGTCAGACCAATGAAAAAAACACAGGAAGAAATTAGAAAACTTAAAAGCAGTGTTGTAAATTTATTGAATACTATCAAACAATCCAACATGCGGGTATTAGGACCTCCTGAAGATCTGGAAAGAGAAAATGGACTAGAAAGCTTATTTAGTGAAATAATTACAGAAAACTTCACCAATTTAGAGAAAGAAAGGGATATTGAAGAACAGGAAGCACATGGAACTCCTAATAGACATGATCAGAAAAGATCTTCATCACTACCTATTATAGTCAGACTCCACAGTGAAACATAAAGAAAAGATTCTAAAATGTGCATGAGAGAAATGCCAGATTACTTTCAGAGGAATTCCAGTAAGATTCACAGCTGACTTCTGATCAGAAACCCTACATGCCAGGAGAATATTTGGGGGCCTTTACCAAATCCTCTGCTCCCTTGGATGGTTACATACTGGTCTCTAGAGTAGGCCACAGAAGCCAGCTTGCACCTCCCAAGCCAAAGTGGAGAAATCTGGTGTCTGAACTTTTGGTCTTGTGCTGAGACCAGTGCTTGTGGTTGGAGTAGTTGTACAGGAGTGGGCAGAGGCACCCAGATGCTTGGAGGTCCCAGGGTTGTGCGTCTTCAGATTCTGCTGTGCCATCTGCAAATTCTGAGTTTTGGAAAGGCTGTGACTCTGGGTACTGAGTACAATATACAAGTGCAGACTGAAGTTGTTGTTCCAAAGGTTTACAGAGTGATACTCGGGACACACACAGCAGTGCTCAGGGGCCACAGTTAGGGAGAAGGAATTTAGTTTCCATTCTGAGGGACATGCAGCAGAACTCAAGTGCAGTGAGGACTGAAAGTGGGAGAAGAACCTTCTCACACCTGAAGAACTTTGGCAGGGCAGGGACTCAGGAGAGAAACTCGGGACGGGAGCCACATTCCCAGCAGTACTGGCATTAGTAGGAGAAGCAGTAGTGGGAGTAGAGGCCTCCTACCAGAGGTTTGCTCACTGCAGATATCAACAGGCCAGAGAGGAGTGGTGGAATGATCTTGCTTCCATTCATGTGTAAAATACATTCTAAGGCCGGCGCCGCGGCTCACTAGGCTAATCCTCCGCCTAGCGGCGCCGGCACACCGGGTTCTAGTCCCGGTCGGGGCACCGGATTCTGTCCCGGTTGCCCCTCTTCCAGGCCAGCCCTCTGCTGTGGCCAGGGAGTGCAGTGGAGGATGGCCCAGGTGCTTGGGCCCTGCACCCCATGGGAGACCAGGAAAAGCACCTGGCTCCTGGCTCCTGCCATCGGATCAGCGCGGTGCGCCGGCCGCAGCGCGCCGGCCGCGGCGGCCATTGGAGGGTGAACCAACGGCAAAGGAAGACCTTTCTCTCTGTCTCTCTCTCTCACTGTCCACTCTGCCTGTCAAAAAATAAAAAAAAAAAAAAAATACATTCTAGCCCCTACCCCATACCCCACTCCAGAGATAAGCTGCGAGGGGCAGTTGATACATGGCATCTCCAATTTGTAAGGTGTGGATCCATTTGGGCAGCAGTTTCAAAGTAAAGTCCCAAAGTAACCTGCAAACAGCCACAAGGCCACTGTGCAGGGACACCCAGGTGGACACAGTCCCCCAATAGTCAATCAGGTAACAGAAGAGTTTCCTTTGGGCCAGTTGTTCCACCTTTCTGAGCCTGAGTTTTCTCTCCAGTAAAATGAAGGGACTGGACATGGAACTGGACAGAATAATGTCTTAGGCAACTGAGTTATATGAATTAAAATCTCTGGCCCTACAGTTGCCCTACTCACTAGTGCTCCCATTAGGCTAACTCATAAAACTTCCTGTCCTTAATTTTCCCTACTTCTGCTGTATCAAACTGCACTCTGGAATACTCCTAAGAACTGCTATTACACTAAATATGTTGTTGTTACTGAATAGCCATCATTTATTTCTCATAGCACTTCAAAATTGGCAGTGCACATGGGAAACCAGTGGAGGATGGCTCAAGTACTTGGGCCCCTGCCTCCCATGTGGGAGACCCAAATGAAGCTCCTGGCTCCTGGCTTCAGGCTGGCCAGCCACAGCTCTTGAAGCTTTTGGGGAGTGAACCAGCAGATGTAAGATTCCCTCTCTCTCTCCCTCTCTGTATCTATGCCTTTAAAATTAAATAAGTAACTTTTTTTTTTTTTTTTTAGTTTGACAAAGCTCTTCCAATTAGCTACCACATTTAAGTTCCAACATGGAAAGTGAGCAAGGAAAGCACAATTGCTCCCACTTTATGAGATGAAGACGAGCTCCACCAACACACAGTCAGTGCTGACTGAGTCAAGATTTGAATCTGGGGGATGGTCTAGGCAGTTTGGGGAAGCAACTGAGGGTTCAAACTCCGGGTATCCTCCTACATGCATGGGCTCATCCCCTGGGCTGGGGGGCTGCTGAGTAGAGGACTTTGAGGCCTCACCAAGCAAACAAGGCCGTGACACTTGGAGCTGGTGCTGAGGCTTTCTGGGAGCTCATAGCGGGTTGTCCAGCCTGCTCTAGGAGGCAGGTGGGGTGAGAAAGGACAAGCCAACCTTATGAGAAATATTTCGAAAAACTCAGAATCCTGAATATATCAGTGTCTTCATCCAGCAAGTCAACAGCTGTCTCCTGCAGGTGGTCCCTCCTCCAATTCCCAGCACCAGCCTTTAAATCAATGCAGCTCCTGAGCAGAATCCTAGGAACTTGGGTTCTACCTATTGTCTGTGACCTGGAGCAAATCACCCTATCTCTGCACATCAGCTTCCCATCTGTGAGATGAGAAGTTATTCTTGCTGTTGGTGGAAGACTAAGTGGAGAAATGGGTTTGAGAGTGCTCTGTATACCACAGGGTGGTCTTAGCCACAGTGCTGCCCATCTGAGTCCCTGGCATCAGTTTTTTTATTTCTGCCTTCAGGTTGGATTCGCTTGAACTTTTTGAAAACCTTGAAAGTATTCTGATTTGTACCACATGGTGTGAGATGGGAGGTTTTGCTGCTAAAATAGTTTGAAACCACCTGTTGAATCCAACATGTTCCTATTACAGAAGAGGAAACTGAGGCCTAGAAAGAGGAGACACCTACCTGTGATCACCCAGAGAATTTGCAGCAGAGGTGGGAGTAGAATTCAGGCCAGAAAACAGATTAAAGGCAAATCCTAAAGCTCACCATACACACCTGTGCCATCTGGACCTAAGAGAAAGCCTGCGGCCACAGACTCAAAAAAGCTGCACATCTGGCTAGCTTTGCAGCCTCTCCCTGGAGACCTCAGGCTTCATCTGTGTCCCATTGAATTAATCTTGTCTTTGAAGATTATGGGTGTGGTCAGGCCAAGGAGGCCTTGCATGGGGAAGTCTGACTCCTTCATAAACACAAACCTCTAGCAGGTTTCTTAGAATAAAAGAGGCATTGAGGAGGGGTTGCTTCCAATTCCTAATGTGGGGCCCTCTCTGTCGGTCATCTCAGCCAGATCAGGATAGTTAGTGGCTGGCAGGATGCAAGAGGCTGCGATGATGTCTTGCTTCCATCCATACTGCTACTTATATCTGTATCTATCAGATTTCCATATCAATCTGAATATCTGCTACAGATTAGATCACTGGGTCACTTATAAACACAGCTGACATTGATTAAAACAAAAGAAATCAGTAACTCAGAGGTTACACTTATGGGATCACCTAGAACCAAAGCCAAAGTACAAAGCCAAGTGATACCCTGACTTTCATTTAAACCATAAACTTTTTTCCAATAAAAACTACTCCATAAAGAAGGTACTATTACACCAGTTGCACAGATATCAATGTAGCAACATAGGAATCATGAAAACGAAAAGTAGCATGACACCTCCAAAAGAACACAATAATTCTTCAGAAATAGATCCTGATCTGAAGGAAATTTGTGAAATGTCAGAAATGTAATTAAAATTAATGATTTTCATGAAGCTCAATGCAATGCAAGTATACAGATAGCATGAGGAAGTGAAAGAAATAATAGGTGACATGAATAAAAATTACTAAGGAGATATAAATAATTAAGAAGAGCCAAACAGAAACTTTGTCAATGAAATAAAAAATACAATTGAGAGCTTCAACTGCTGAATAGATGAAGTGGAAGAAAGAATTTCTGATCTGAAGGACAGGACCTTAGAAACAATCAAATCAGACAAAGATAAGGAGTAAAGAATTATAAGAAATGAAGAAAGCCTATTTGAAATATGGGATAATGGTAAGTGAGTGACCAACTATTTATATTATAGGGATGCCTGAAGGAGAAGAGAAGGTAAATGCAAAAATAGTTGAAAACTTCCCAAGTCTTGAAAGACATGGACACTCAGATATATGAAGTTCAAAGGACTCTAAGCAGACTAAACAAAAGAAATATCCTCCAGGGCATATTATATTCATATTGTCAAAAGCTAAGGATGAAGGGAGAGAATCCTAGACATGAAGAGGAAAGTGTCAAGCTACATACAAAGGAAAATCAGTTACACTAATGCAGACTTCTCAACAGAAACCCTACAGACCAGAAGAGAGTGGGATGATATACTTAAAGCCTTAAAAGAAAGACACTTCCAAACAGGAATACTATATCGAGCAAATCTATCTTTTAGAAAAGTGCAGAAGAAATAAGGTGTTTCCGAGATAAGCAAAAACTGAAAGAATTTTTCAAATTTCAAATTTTCAAATTTCAAAGCAGCCTGACATGAAAGTTTTAACCGAGTCTTACATTAGAAGTTAACATGAAAACACATGACACTGCTAAATTCATTAACAGAGCAAGTACAATCAGTAACCAATCAGCAAAATGACTGGTGTCAGTTCTTATCTATAAATACTAACCTCGAATGTAAATGGGTTAAATTCTTCAGCTAAAAGAGCTTGGTCAGATGAAAAGATGAAAGACCAAGACCCAACTATATGCTGCTTATAAGAAACTCACTTCCCAAACAAAGATATGCATAGACTGAGAGTGAAGTGCTGGAAGAAAATATATTAGGCAGATGGAAAGAAAAAAGAGCAAGAGCACCTGTACTTAGATAAAAGTGAATAATTATATATTATCAATATATAAAAGTAAATAATTTAAATTGAAAACTCTAAAAAGAGATAAAGAAGGCCATTGTATATTGATAAAAGGGTGGATATAACAAGAATATATAGCAATCATATACATATACATACACACATATATATATATGCATCCAACATAAGACCACCCAGATATATACAGCAAGTATTATTACACCTAAAGGGAGAGATAGACTCCAATACAATCAAAATGGGGGACTTCAATATCCCACTCGCATTAATGGGCGGATCATACAGACAAAAAAATCAATAAAAATACATCAAAGTAGAACCACATTATAGAGCAAACAGACATTAATACAACATTTCACCCAATAGCTACAGAATTTCATCAGCATATAGAACATTTTTTAGGATAGACCATGTATTAGGCCACAAATAAAGTCTCAACACATTTAAAAAGATTGAAATCATGCTACATGTCTTCTCAGACCAAAAAGGAACACAACTAGAAATTAACAATAAGAAGGACAATAGAACATTTACACATATATGGAAATTAAACAACATGCTACTGAATGAGTAAAGGGTCATTGAAGAAAGAAAAGGAAATTAAAAACTTCCTTGAAATGTAATAAAATGAAAACACATTTCAAACCTGTGAGATACAGCAAAAGCACTGTGGCATAGTTGATTATACCACTGTCTGCAGTGCCAACATTTCATGTGGGTACTGGTTTGAGTCCCAGCTGCTCCACTTCCAATCCAGACCCCATGTTAATGCACCCTGGAAAGCAGCAGAAGATGGCCCAAGTTCTTAGGCCCCTGCCCCCAGATGGGCAACCTGGATGAAGCTCCTGGTTCCTGGCTTGAGTCTGGCCCAGCTCTGGCCATTGTGGCCAATTGGGAAGTGAACCAACGGATGAAAGATCTCTTTCTCTCTGTTTTTCCCTCTCTCTGTTATTGTGACTTTCAAATAAATGAATAAATGTTTAACAAAAACAATTGGAAAACCCCAAAGAAATGGATAGATTTCTGGATATATATAACCTATCAAGATTAAATCAAGAAGATATAGAAAATCTAACAGACCAATAGCAAGTAATGAGACTAAAACAGTAACTAAAAGTCTGACATCAAGGAAAAGTCCAGGACTTGATGACTCTGATGCTGAATTCTACAAAACATTTAAAGAAGAACTAACTACAATCATTTTCAAACTAGTCCAAAATATGGAAAGGAATAGAACTCTACCAAACTCTTTTTATGAGGCCAGTACCACTCATATAACAAAATTGAACAAGGACACAAGATAAAAAATACATCTATATCCCTTGATGAACATATATGCAAAATATTATCCAACCAAATTAAAAAAACACATTCAAAGGAATATACATCACAATCAAGTGGGATTTATCTCAGAGGTGCAAGGCTGATTCACATTAATATGTCAATAAATGTCATAAATCACATCAACAGAATGAACCATCTTGTTTCAAAAGACAGATTTTCATTATTTATAGCTGAGTAGTACTCATAGTGTATATATACCATAATTTCTTTATCTAGTCATCACTTCATGGACATGTGGATTGATTCCACATCTTAGCTATTGTGAATTGTGCTGCAATGAACATGAGGGTACAGAATACTCTTTAGTATACTGATTTCTTTTGGTTTGGGTAGATTCCCAGGAGTGAGATGGCTGGATCATATTGTAGGTCTATATTCAGAGTTCTTTCTTTTTTTTTTAAAGATTTACTTGAAAGTCACAGTTACACAGAGAGAGGAGAGGCAGAGAGAGAGAGAGAGAGAGAGAGAGAGAGGTCTTCCATCCTCTGGTTCACTCCCCAGATGGCCGCATCGGCTGGGGCTGTGCTGATCTGAAGCCGGGAGCCAGGAGCTTCCTCTGGGTCTCCCACGTGGGTGCAGGGGCCAAAGGACTTGGGCCATCTTGTACTGCTTTCCCAGGCCATAGCAGAGAGACAGATGGGAAGTGAAGCAGCCGGATCTCGAATCGGCACCCATATGGGATGCTGGCACCGAAGGTGGCAGCTTTACCCATTACACCACAGTGCCGGCCCAATATATTCAGATTTCTGAGGTATCTCCATACTGTCTTCCACAGTGGCTGTTCCAGTTTACATTCCCACCAAAAGTGGATTAAGATGTTTCTTTTGCAGTGCAGAAGCTTCTCAGCTTGATGTAATCCCATTTGTCAATTTTGGCTTTGATTGACTGTGCCACTGGGATCTTTTCCAGTAAGTCTTTGCCTACGACAATGTCTTGCAGACTTTCCCGAATGTTCTCTAGTGATTTGATGGTATCACGTCATAGATTTAGACCTTTGATCAATTTTGAATGGATTTTTGTATAAGGTGTAAAGCAGGGATCTAGTTCCACAGTTCTATATGTGGAGCTCCAGTTTCCCCAGCACTATTTGTTAAAGAGACTGTTTTTGATCCAGGGATTGATTTTTACTTCTTTGTCAAAGATAAGTTGATTGTAGATGCTTGGATAGATTTCTGGAGTTTCTTTTCTGTTCCATTGGTCTATAAGTCTGTCTCTGTGCTAATACAAGGATGTTTTGATCATAACTACCCTGTAGTATGTCTTGAAATCAGGTATTGTGATGCCTCCAGCTTTGTTTTTGTTGTGTAAGATTGCTTTAACTATGTGGGTTTTCTTCTGTTTCCATATGAATTCTAGTATCATTTTTTTTTCTAGATCTGCAAAGAATTTTGTTGGTATTTTGATTGGAATTGCATTGAATCTGTAAATTGCTTTTGGTTGTATGGACATTTTGATGATGTTGATTCTTCCAATCCATGAACATAGAACATTTTCCCATTTTTAATGTCTTCTATTTCTTTCTTTAGTATTTTGTAATTTTTATCATAGAGATCTTTGATATCTTTGGTTAAATTTATTCCAAGGTATCTGATTCTTTTTGGAGTTGTTGTGAATGGAACTGATCTTAAAAGTTCTTTCTCAGCCATGACATTGTCTGTGTATACAAAGGCTATTGATTTTTCCTTGTTAATTTTATATCCTACCACTTTCCAAAACTCTTCTATGAGTTCCAGTAGCCCCTCAGTGGAGTCTTTTGGATCCTTGATATATAGAATCATGTCATCTGCAAATGTGGACAGGTTGATTTCCTCTTTCTCAGTTTGTATCATTTTGATTTCTTTTTCTTGCCTAATGGTTCTAGGTAAAACTTCCAGGACTATATTAAATAGCAATGGTGGGCCGGCACCGCGGCCCAATAGGCTAATCCTCCCTATTTTGCCATCTTGAAAACTCCCCCATAATGTAAATTGAAAAAAGTCATCTCAAAAAATTTTTTAAAAAGATTTATCTATTTATTTGAAAGTTAGAGTTACAGAGAAGCAGGGGCAGAGATAGATAGATAGATAGATAGATAGATAGATAGAGAGAGATCTTTCATCTGCTGGTTCACTCACCAAATGTCCGCAACAGCCAGGACTGGGCAGATTTGAAGTCAAGAGCCAGAAGCTTCTTCCAGGTCTCCCACATGGGTTCAGGGGCCCAAGGACTTGGACCATCTTCCTCTGCTTCCCCAGGCGCATTAGCAGGGAACTCGATCAGAAATGGAGTAGCCAGGACTTGAACTGGTGCCCATATGAGATGCCAACACTGCAGGCAGTGGTGTTACCTGCTATGCCACAATGCTGGCCTGTTTCTCAAAAGTTTTTGAAAACGAACAAATTGAAAATATTAAGTTATATGATATACATGGAGGGTGCAGAAAATTCTTTGAAAAATGCATATTTTCCATAGACTTATTAATGAAAATGTGACTTTTGTTAATATGTTTTTGTTTTTCAAATAATGTAAATATATTTTATTTTTTAAATTTAATTTTTAATTAGCTTTTAGCAGATTCAATGTGATTTGTACATACATTTCTTTTTTTTTTTGACAGGCAGAGTGGACAGTGAGAGAGAGAGACACAGAGAAAGGTCTTCCTTTTGCTGTTGGTTCACCCTCTAATGGCCGACACGGCTGGCGCACTGCGACCGGTGCACCGCGCTGATCTGAAGGCAGGAGTCAGGTGCTTCTCCTGGTCTCCCATGGAGTGCAGGGCCCAAGCACTTGGGCCATCCTCCACTGCCTTCCCTGGCCACAGCAGAGAGCTGGCCTGGAAGAGGGGCAACCGGGACAGATTCCGGCGCCCTGACCAGGACTAGAACCCGGTGTGCCGGCGCCGCAAGGTGGAGGATTAGCCTATTGAGCCGCGGCACTGGCCACATTTCGTTTTTTTTTTTAAACTTTTATTTAATGAATATAAATTTCCAAAGTACAGCTTATGGATTACAATGGCTTTCCCCCCCATAACTTCCCTCCCACCCACAACCCTCCCCTTTCCCGCTCCCTCTCCCCTTCCATTCAATCAAGATTCATTTTTCAATTTTCTTTATATACAGAAGATCAGTTTAGCAAATATTAAGTAAAGATTTCAACAGTTTGCACCCACATAGAAACACAAAGTGAAAAATACTGTTTGAGTACTACTTATAGCATTAAATCACAATGTACAGCACATTTCTAAGCACATAAGGATATTTCCTTCCTCCCTCCTTCTCTTCCCCTCCTCCTTCCCACCCTCCTTCCTTCTCTCTTTCTTTCCATTGTCTTTTTTTCCCCACTTCTTTGCTGAAAATTTCCATCAGTCAGACTCCTGGAAACCTAATCTTTTGTTCTTTTCATATCCCAGAGCAACTTAAGTTAGTGTGGCTCTACCCTATTCAGTCATCTTGGATCTCTCTTCTAAATATGTTTTAATTTATGTTAAAAATTTATAAATTTACAAAACAAAAATGTTGAAGTAGGTGCTGGTGGTTGTGGTGCAATGGGTCAAGCTGTCACTTTCTACGTCACATTCTGTAATGAGGTGCTAATTCAAGTCCCAGGTACTGCACTTCCAATCCTTCTTGCTAATATGCCTGGGAAGGCAGTGGATTATGGCCTAAGTGCTTGGGCCTCTACCACCCACATCCATGGGGATTCTTGGCTCCTGGCTTTGGCCTGGCCTAGAAGTGTCTGTTGCAGCCATTTGGGCAGTGAACCAGCAGATGGAAGATCTCTCTCTGCTGCCATCTGTATCTCTCTTTCTTGCTCTGCCTTTTGAAAAAATCTTTAAAAAACCTATGAAGTAGTGCAAAGAGTTGCCATATAACCCATACCCTCTTTCCCTGTTATTAACATCTTACATTAGTATGGTCCGAGGAGATATCTCATGGTGTTTCGATTTGTATGTCCACAATGACTAATGATGTTGAATACTTTTTTGTATATTTGTTGCCCATTTGTGTGTCTTCTTTGGAGAAATGCCTACTTCATCTATGCATTGGATTATTTGTTGTTTTACAATCAGGTTGGAAGAATCCTTATATGTTTTAGAAAATAACCTTATCAATATATGATGCATTAATTAGCTCTTCATTACTTAAGCTTTGGCCTGGCCCAGCCTCAGCAATTGCAGGCATTTGGGGGGGGGGGGATGAACCAGTGAGTGGAAGTGCATTTTCTCTCTCTCTCTCTCTGTCTTCCCACACATACTCTCTCTCTCTCTCTCTTTTTTTTTTTAGAAAACTTTTATTTAATAAATATAAATTTTGAAAGTACAACTTTTGGATTGTAGTGGTTTTCCTCCCATAACCACCTTCCTACCCACAAACCATGTCATCTCCTACTCCCTCTCCCATCACATTCTTCATTAAGATTCATTTTTAAATTATCTTTGTATACAGAAGGTAGACTTAGTATATACTAAGTAAAGATTTCAACAGTTTGCACCCACACAGACACACAAAGTATAAAGTACTGTTTGAGTACTAGTTATACCGTTAATTTGCATAGTACAACACATTAAGGACAGAGATCCTACATGGGGAGTAGGTGCACAGTGACTCCCATTGTTGATTTAACAATTGACACTCTTTTTTATGATTTTCACGAGCTGCCAAGGCTATGGAAGCCTCTTGAGTTCGCCAACTCTGACCTTATTTAGACAAGGCCATAATCAAAGTGGAAGTTCTCTCCTCCGTTCACAGAAAGGTACCTCCTTCTTTGATGGCCCATTCTTTCCGCTGGGATCTCACTCACAGAGATCTTTCATTTAAGTCATTTTTTTTTTTTTGCCACAGTGTCTTGGCTTTCCATGCTTGAGAAACTCTCATGGGCTTTTTAGCAGGATCCAAATGCCTTAGGGGTTAATTCTGAGGCCAGAGGCACACACTCTCAAATCAATCAGTCCACCCATTCATTCACCCATCCATCAAAAACCAACATGTTAGACACTTTGAGGATACAATGGCAGGACAAGCACAGGTTATACATTTCCATTACAAAAAGGGGAGGCAGAGAAATAGAGATGAATCAGACTAAAGCAAGACCCCAAACTAGCAGGGCAAGCGTTATATCCCAAAGCTTCATTCCCAGCTTCCTTGTAGACTATGATGAGGGCTGGTCTCACACTGACTTGGGCAGCCCCACTTCTACAAATTTACTGGACATAGATGCTTCAGTTCTCACAGGTTGGAGTCTCATTTCTACAGTTCCACTATGTATTATTCTGGTGAGGACTATTTCCAGTAACTCTGTCCCTTCAACCAATATCTGTATGGGCCTCAGTTTGAAATATCCTTTGAAATCTAGGTGGAGGCCTCCATAGCTCGGTGCTCTGTTGGGCTTTGCTAACACAGGTCTTCTGTGAGGCTTCACACTGATGTCTTCAGCTTCCTCAGGCTTTCTTGGTGCACTGATTGCAGGGTTCCCCAACAGGTGTATCACATGGCTGTCACTCGTACTTTTCTGAAGTCTCTGCAGCTCCAGTCTCCCAGCTCCATCAGGCTATGTTTCATGCAGGAGATCCAACCCTGCAGCACAACTCTGCCTGGCCTGCCAGGCTTTCTTTTGAAATCTCAGTGGAAGCTGCCATGATCCCATAACTCTTGCATTCTGCCTAGTTGCAAAACCAGCATCACCTAGATGATTCCAAAGTCTGCCCCTGGCAGAAACCATGCCAGGTTCTGCTGAGTCAGAGCTGCAGTCATTTCTGAGAGCTTTGCCAGCAAGTTGGAATTCAGAGCTGGCCCTGGGCTGTCAGGAAACACTTTTGTCCTGCCAGGCATTTGGACCTATGATGGGAGGGGCATCCTCATAGATCTCTGAAATGCCTTCAGGGTCTTTCTCCCATCGTCTTTACCATTAATATATGGCCCTTTTTACTTATGCTATTTTTTTAAAGCAAGATTTCTTCATCGCACTTCTCTTTCTCAGGCAAGCTTTTTCTCTGTTCCTCCACTGACCAGGCTGCAAATTCTCCAAATCTTTCTGCTCTGTTCCCTTTTGCTCCTGAGTCTTATTATAACACCAATAGAAACCAATAACATCCATGCTGTAGCCTGAAGACTTGGCTGTCTTGAAACCTCTGCCAAAAAAGCTAGTCAACCATCTTTAAATTTAGCCTCCCATAAAGTCTCAAACACAAAAAGCCAGCTTCTTTGCCACCATATAACATGGGTGGCCTTTAAGTACAATTCTCAC
Organism: Oryctolagus cuniculus; assembly: GCF_964237555.1. Lineage (NCBI taxonomy): Eukaryota > Metazoa > Chordata > Mammalia > Lagomorpha > Leporidae > Oryctolagus > Oryctolagus cuniculus. The sequence goes on along the minus strand of NC_091432.1, from coordinate 14,141,889 downwards.
TAGAGCTATCATCACCATCTAAAAACTGGGCAGTCTGGCCTTTATTGTCCACATTTCTACCAGCACTCCAGTTTTCTAATCCTTAATCACCCATAATTCTCTGTATATGGCACTCTAGGCTTTCTCTGGCCTGCTCCTCCAAACTCTTCCAACCTGTTGAGGGAAGTGATGGATGGAGGTTGGTTTCACAGGTAGTGAATGAATTCATCAGAGGGGCTGACACTGTGGTCTAGTGGGTAAAGCTGCCATATGCAGTGCTGGTATCCCATATGGGTGCTGGTTTGAGTCCATGCTGCTCCACTTCCTATCCAGCTTCCTGCTAATGGGCCTGTAAGGAGCAGAAGATGGCCCAAATTCTTGGGCTCCTTCATCCACATGGGAGACCTGGGTGAATCGCCCAGCTCCTTGGCTTTGGCCTGGCTCAGCCTTGGTCTTTGAGGTCATTTATGGAGTGAATCAGTGGATGGAAGACTTCTCTCTCTCTCTCTGCCTCTCCCTGCCCTTTCTGTAACTCTGACTTTCAAATAAATACAAATTTTCTTTTTAAAAGAATTCACCAGAGGAGTCGGATAGAGACAGCAGAATTAGATTTATTGAACATGTTGCAAGGGAGAAGTGAGAAGGCAGGACAGCTAGAAGCTGCCTACTGCTGCAACATGGACTACAATGCAAGAAGCATATTTGTACCTGCAGTGCCTTCTCAAGGTGAGTTTTTCCCATGATACCAAAGGTTTTCTCAGGTAGATGATTTGCATTTCTGGGCAGAGGTGGTGAACCTGCATTGCATTTAGCTTAGTGGCTTTTTCAGCACCCACACAATCTTTCCCCATAAGCCAGTTCCAAAGATTCTTCCTCATCTTCAGCTATACTTAATAATAATTATCACAATTCTCTGGTACACATAATCTTCGTTAGCAATCTTTTCATTAGTTTAACTAAAATACTCAAGAGAAGCTACATAGGAAGGAAGAGAGTTTATTTTGCCTCAAAGTTATGAAGTCCACAGTCCAAGAGTGGGTAGTCCTTTTGGTCTGGTATGAGGAGGAGCTATTAACGGCAGAGTATGTATGAAGAAATGATCACACAAGTCAAGAAGTCAAGAAGCAGAGAGGCACAGGGAGCAAACTCTGTTTACATAACCAGCCTTATTTCAAGAACTGTCATCTGAGGGCTTGCCCTCAATTAGCTAATGTACTCCTGGCTTCAAGCTAGACCCACCTATCAGATGCTATAATTAGACCAATTCTTCACTCTTAATCTATCAATTCATTGTTAGCATAAGACTTTGGAGTTTAAACATCTACATGAGTTCAGGAAGCCATATTTTGTTCATTTACAACATATAATTTGTAAATATTTTCTCCCATTCTTGTTGCTTTTTCACTCTAATGATTGTTTCCTTTGTTGTGCTAAATCTTTTAGTCTGATGTAGTTTCACTTAACAGTTATTCTTCATATAGAGAGGATTAAGTGTTAAAGAGATTGCATAAATAGCATTGAGTGCCTGGTAATAATCATAGACAGAATTAAAAAGGAGGGAATGTCCAACATGAGAAGCTGTCCACATAGCAGACTTATAGAATGACAATTGCTTTAAGTAACACTCTGACCTCAGAATCAGCCCTTAAGGCATTCTGGTCTGGCTAAAAAACCCATGAGAGCAGTTTAGGCATGGAAAGCCAAGACACTGTGGCAAAAAATATCCTACATGAAGGATCTTTGTGAGTGAGACCCCAGTGGGAAGAAGGGGCCATCAAGGAAGGGTGTACTTTTCGCTGAAGGGAGGAGAGAACTTCCACTTTGATTATGGCCTTATCTAAATACTGACAGAGTTTGTGGACTCAAAAGGCTTCCATAGCCTTGGCAGCTCATGTCAAGAGCCTTGGGTGATCACTGACATCATAAATAAGAGTGTCAATTGTTAAATCAACAACAGGAGTCACTGTGCACTTGCTCCCCATGTAGGACCTCTGTCCTTAATGAATTGTACTATGAGAATTAACTGCAAAACTTGTTCTCGAATGGTGCTTTATATGTTGTGTGTGGGTGCAAACTATTGAAATCTTAGTATAGAGTTGGTCTTCTGTATATAAAGTTAATTAAAAATGAATCTTAATGAAGAATGGGATGGGAGAGGGAGTAGGAGGTGGGATGGTTTGGGGATGGGAGGGTGGGTATGGGAGGAAGAACCACTATAATCCTAAAGTTGTACCTATGAAATTTGCATTCATTAAATAAAAGCTTTAAAAATTGTTCTTTGCCTGTGGTTTTGGTGTCATATCCATATTCCTGTATGGATTTTACAGTTTCAAATCTTGCATTTATGTTTTTACTTGACATTAAGTTGGATTTTATATTTGGGTAAGATATATCCAATTTCATTCTTTTGCATGTGAATATCCAGTTTTCACAATACTATTTTTTAATTTGACAGGTAGAGTTATAGACAGTGAGAGAGAAAGACAGAGAGAAAGGTCTTACTTCCGTTGGTTCACCCCCTAAATGGCTGCTAGGGCCGGTGCTGTGCTGATCTGAAGCCAGGAGCCAGGAGTTTCTTCCATGTCTCCCATGTGGGTGCAGGGGCCCAAGGACTTGGGCCATCCTCCACTGCCTTCCTGGGCCACAGCAGAGAGCTGGACTGGAAGAGGAGCAACTGGGACTAGAACCCGGCTCCCATATGAGATGCTGACACCATAGGCAGAGGATTTACCAAGTGAGCCATGGCATTGGCCCAATACCATTTGTTAAAGATGCTATCATTTTCCCATTGTATATTCTTGACACCTTTGTTGAAGTCAGTTTATCATATCTATGTATGAGTTTATTTCTGGTCTACTTGTTTTGTTCCATTGATCTGTATGTCTGCTTCTATAGCAGTACCACGCTGTTTTAATTCTATAGCTTTTTAACATATTCTGAAATAAGGAAGTGTGATGATTCTAGCTTGTTACATTTTTTTCTCCAGATTGCTTTAGCTTTTTGGGTCTTTAGTTCTTCTATTTGAGCTTTAGAATTTTTTCTACTTCTCTAAGAAATTGGGATTTTAATGGACATAGCATTAAATCTGTAGATGATTTTGTGTAATATGCATATTTTCACAATATTAAATCTTCAAGTCTATGAAGTCTATTTATTTGTATCTTCTTTTACTTTTTTCATGAATGTGTAGCTGTATTCTGTGTAGGAGCATCAATTTAGGTAAGTAAACATTAAACAAAGCATAGTCTTTGTCCTCAAGTCATTCTCCAACTGACGTGAACATTAATTACTTTCTTCTCCAATCACATGGGCTATTTTCTGAGAAGGAAATGCCAATGATGACTACTTGTTACAAGTCTATTGACTGAAAATGAATTTTTAATGCAGTGATTGCCATAAGCCAAGCATTATGTTTAAGAGAGGATAAATAAAGGAAGTAGAGATCAAGGATATGGAAAATTGTTGTCAGTCACAAAGAGCACATACAGCCCTGGATGTATTGGGAATAATTTAGGGAGATATAAGAGGAAAAGCAGTCAGAAAAGCATCCTTTCCCATATTATTCCTTATTATTTTAATGTACATGAATTAGGAATTACACTGAGTTCACATGTTCTTTTCTTTAGTTTCTTCAAGAGTTGTCAGGTTACCCATACTAGAAAAGGCATAGGCCTTATTTTCCCATTAGTGTGATTCTTAGCTATAATTTTTCATAAAGAATAAAAGTATCAATGAGCACAGTGGCTTGGGGGCTGGCACTGTGGCTCACTTGGTTAATCCTCCGCCTGCGGCACCAGCATCCCATATGGGCACCAGATTCTGTCCCGGTTGCTCCTCTTCCAGTCCAGCTCTCTGCTGTGGCCTGGGAAGGCAGTGGGGGATGGCCCAAGTCTTTGGGCCCTGCACCTGCATGGGAGACCAGGAGAGGCACCTGGTTCCTGGCTTTGGATCGGTGCAGCACCAGCCGTAGTGGCCATTTGGGAAGTGAATTATTGGAAGGAAGACTTTCTCTCTGTATCTCTCTCTCACGGTCTATAACTCTACCTGTCAAATAAATAAAAAAAATAAAAAAATGAGCACAGTGGCCAAAAATTGATAAAGAAGGGGCAAACCTAAGGATGGCTAAGTTGAGTAGTGTGAGGTTGGATGTGGGGATCTGCTCACTAATTAGTATGCTTTTTTTTTTTTTTTAGCTTATGTCAAAGAGTAGTCCTAGAACCTACAAAATCTGGGAGTATTAAAGAGAAAGAAAGAAAGAAAATGGTTATAGAGGGAGTGAACCAAACCAACTTCACCAAACTTGTAGTTTTCTCTATGGGTCTGGTACTTCTAGGTGCTGATGAAAGCTACCTATTATCTATTTCTGTGGTTAAACCGAATGGTGTGGATACTTATCCTAGTATGAAGATCTGGAGAAAAGATAGGTCATGATCAATGGCCCTCACCTAAGTCTACACGATTTGAGATTTAGCGTTTACCAATGACTTTTTCTGAATGAGGCTTTTACATCTTAAATTTCAGACTGGGGATGAAGGCATTTATCACAGGGATGACCACAGTGTAGAAGATAGACATGGTGTTGTTCTCCTCTGGGAATTTATATGAGCTGCTTCTTTGGTACATAGAAACACGTGTCACAAAGTTTAGCACAACAAAGATTAGTGGTGAGGTGGGAGATGCAGGTGCAGAAGGTCTTGGCTCATCTACCGGCAAACTTCACCCATTGGATGGTTCTTGTTAGGATTGTATAGGAGACTGGGATGTTCATGACATTGCCCAGGAACATGAATTTTGCCTGAAAAAGGATGATAGTCTCACTTTGTGTCATGCAGATATAGGAAAGATTCAGCAGGGGTAGGAGGTCACAGGAATTGATCTGATTGTCTTCATAGGAGTGGGCTAAGTGCATGTGATATGCAGGATGGCTCCTGATACCCCACAGGTGTGGGATCCAGTCAAGTAGCCCCTGTTAGGTGCTTGGAGTCAAAACCATGTTGTAGCGGTGGGTAGCTAATGGTGATAAAGTGGTTATAGCTATCACAGCTAGCAGGTAACATTCTGTGCCTGTACAGATGGAAAGAAAAAGAACTTAAAAGCACAGTGGCCATGGGAGAAGACTTTCTTGCCAGTGGTTATTTTGGCCAGGATCTGAGGGTTGATGACTGAGTCATCCTAGAGAGCAAGATGGCTCAAGCAGAAGCACATTGAGTATGGAATTGGACAACTACTGGATTGGAATAATCAACACAAGTTCCCCAGAAAAATAATAATAAACCAACAGAAAGAGTGGAACTGCCATCCCAGAATAAGCTGTGAAACCCCAAGAAAAAACTGTCATAATTGAGATCTCTTTGGCCCATAGATTCCATATAGCTGGTTGGTTTGAAGAGGAAAATGGAATGAGACTCCATATTTGAGTGCCATTGCTTTTTAAATGTCAGATGCTACATGAATGTCTCAGGTGTTCTCTGCCCAGAGAGAGAAGAAAGCATCTTCTTAAAAACCCACAACTCGCAGTTACTATAGAGGATTTTGCTATCTCCATACACTTCCTGAAGGTGGAACTAGGATTGATTTCTTATTCATTGCTTATTGTCTAGAACTTTCTGTGAGACTGGAGAATCTTAGATGATCAAGACTGGAAAGGATCAATTTAGAGTCTCTTCTAGAGTACCCCTAACACATTGTTATCTAGCCCAGGTACAGTAGATGTTTCATCAGGAACTCACAGGGAAGCTAACTGAAGTGATTTAAGGACTTGTTTATGAAATGTCAGGTTCCTCTTCACAACAAAATTTTCTTTTAGGACTCTGTTAATTTTGATTTTGGAGATTCGATGGCTCATAAGGTAAAATCAAAGTCCTACTTTTTCAGAGATAGAAAGAATATCTGAATCATTAAATTTCTAATATTAGGTCCAATAATGTGAAGGAATGGATACATATCAAATTTATTGATTAGTGGTAACTTGGACATGGACTACCCTGGTTTCCTCTATTGCAACCATCTTCTTTTATTTGCTCTCAGTTATATGGCTGTCAGAGGGAAGTCTTAGATTCCTGAGCTTAAGGAGATTCTCAGGCCATTAAGAGCAGGAGTTTATGGATCTTTTCTCTAGAGCACTGCTCTTTTTTTCCATAAAAAGAATTTTATTAATCTACACTCTCAATAGTAGTGATTGAAGTCCTTGTTCCTTTCATTTTTTAAATTTATTTGCATGAATCTCATAAATACAACATTAGGAACATAAAGAAGAACCCAAGAATGATGCATCTTTTGTGAGCACTTAGACTTAATTATCACTTATGGGATATAAGAATATTCTCTACTAAATACAGTAAAATAAAGTTATTCTCTGAGATCAAGTTTTACTATTAAGTCTCATATTACAACTCTTTGAGTACCAAGGTCCTGCATGGGAAGTTAGTGCACAGTGACTCCTGTTGTTAATTTAACAATTAATACTCTTATGCATGACATTAGTGATCAGCCAAGGCTCTTGACATGAGCTGCCTACACCATGGAAACCTTTTGAATCCACATACTCTGTCAGTATTTAGACAAGGCCATAAGCAAAGTGGAAGTTCTCTCCTCCTTTCAGAGGAAAATACATCTTCTTTCCACTGGGGTCTCACCCACGGAGGCCCTTCATGTAGCACAGTTTTTTGCACAGTGTCTTGGCTTTCCATGTCTGAAATTCTCTCATGGGATTTTCAGCCAGAGCAGAATGCCTTAAGGGCTGATTCTGAGTTCAGAATGTAGAGCACTTCTCTTACCATGAATACTCTGTGCTCCTTCAAGGAGGCTTCCCATTGTATTGTCTTCTCTACTTCCCTCTAACTTTGGAACATAGCTGTGGCACACCATCTCTGGAAGGTCCACCACTTCTATTTCTATTGAAACATAAAAATTGTGTCAGATTTTCTTAGTTCAAATACTTTCAAAAAGAGAAGTGGATTTATCCAGCTGCTTTTTTGGAAGAGCCAGTGTATAAATTAAACAGTGGAAACTATGTAGCCAGCCTACCTATTAGCTGTCTTCTGTGTCCAAAAGGACAGTTATACGACACAAAATACAGATTTTGTGGATGGGACTGTGGATTGGGTTGGCATTCTGACACCTATTTTATACTGTCCTTACTTTGGAATTTTCTGGTATAGCTGTCTTAAATTGTCACTCAAATATATTATCCTACTCAATGATATAAGAATTCATTACTTTGAGGAATTATCCATTTTCATTAAGGAACAGAGTCTTTTCTTTGTGGTGTGGAAATTCAGGTTGCAGAATCCATCCATGCTTTGGGATGTGACTGACAAAATGATCTCCAAGGACTCTTTTGCTATGCCTGACTCTGAGTCACAAGGTTATAAATACAAGTTTGTTTGAGGCTCTTGAAAGATTATTCCAAATGCTTCAATATGTGAACAAAGTAACCAGAAAACTCGTATTTCTAGATAATCATATAGTCTATAGACTTAAAGCAATATTTCACCACCTAGTAGGATTTATGATGTCGTGATTGGCCAACCACAGCATCTATTTTTCCAGAATAGTCATAACCTTTTAGATCAGCTCTTGGACTTGTTCCATTAGACTCGCATAGCTTCACTGTCATGTTCTAATTGATCTCTTTTGCCCAGAGGAATTTATTCATCTGGCAGCTCTCTCCTAGATGGTGGTAGCTACAACTTACACATATTTAAGACAATGATTGTCTGAACAGGAAATGCTACACAACAAGAATAGTCCTTGAACCACCAAGCTTGTCTACTAGTTTCTGCGTGCGTATTTGTCTAATGCTCTACCTTCGAATGGCATTATGCCAAGGTGAGCATCCAGGTGACTGCTTTCTCTTTCTGTCAGTGTTTAGGGATCAGTACACCCAGGACTGTCTAGAAGGGTTCAGCGAGGCCCGAGGCTCTGAAAGTGGCAGCTCACTGTGCTCCTTTCCACACGTGTTGAAAGCACCCCCAACCCTCATCAGAGACCTGGGATGTATAGATGCACAGAATCTATAGTGGATTAAGATCTAGCGATATGGTTCTGTGGTTTTACCTCTGCTCCTCAGAGGCCTCAGCCCTTTGCAGATGCTGCAAGGGGAACAGTAGTTTGAAGTGAAAGAATGGCCGAGCAGGAAGTGTGGATGTGGTGCTGTCTGCTTTGCCCCTACTTCAAAGCAGCAGCTCTTCTAATACTTGTAAACAGTGAGCTGCTTTCTTTCATTTTGTTTGGAAGTGGGGTTCCACTCTTAAAAAGGGATTTGAAGGCCGGCGCCGCAGCTCAATAGGCTAATCCTCCGCCTTGTGGCGCCGGCACCCTGGGTTCTAGTCCCGGTCAGGGTGCCGGATTCTGTCCCGGTTGCCCCTCTTCCAGGCTAGCTCTCTGCTGTGGCCAGGGAGTGCAGTGGAGGATGGCCCAAGTGCTTGGGCCCTGCACCCCATGGGAGACCAGGAGAAGCACCTGGCTCCTGCCATCGGATCAGCATGGTGCGCTGGCCGCGACGGCCATTGGAGGGTGAACCAACGGCAAAGGAAGACCTTTCTCTCTGTCTCTCTCTCTCACTGTCCACTCTACCTGTCCAAAAAAAAAAAAAAAAAAAAAAGGGATTTGAAGACACCTGGTTTGCTTCATTTACTTTATTTGTCAGAAGAGAAGAAGTTTTACCCAGTGTCTTGGAAAACAGTCCCCACTAAATTTATCTCAGTGGGGTCTCAACACCAGTGTCTCATTTGTTGCTTCAGGAGAGGGCACAGAGTCATGAATGTACAACCCTGAAAAAACAAGTGCTGGATGGGTGCTCGGGGATGGCAGGGTGGCTGCAGGGCAGCCAGGACACTCAGAAGCCAGGAAGCAGCTCTTCCCACCCCATCACCTCCATCATGGGATCCCCCTTCCTGTAACATCCATTTCCACATTAGCTTCTCAAGAGTTCTTGTTGCAAATGTGTTTCTCTCTGAACTCACCAGCTGGGATAACTTCTGTCCATGCTTTGAATACTTTCTGATACTCTGGTGTCAGGGGAGCGTTACTATCTCTGTGCCAACTATTGTTCCTTGCACTTGACATATTTGTTACTGGTTACTGCCTTGGCAAGGTATGCGTTCCAACCCCCATATTATAGAAGACAGATTTGAAGCTTTGGAAAGATAAACAAGTTGTCTGAAAGGTCACATAGATAAAATTTAAATTATGTGCAAAACTTTGGAAAGCACATTCAATAGTTTCTGGAACATATTTTTATCACTCAATATAATATAATTGAATTATTTGCATTACCTCATAGGCAGAGAGCTGGGTCTTGTGCTCCTGAGAGGGACACCTGTAAAGCCATGCCAGATTGCTGCTGTAGGGCCCAGAAATCCATGGAAAAGGCAATACTTCATCTTTGGGCTGATGTTTTGCATATGCTGGAAACTCAGCTTTGAACACACCCCAGCAGGAAACAGGGCCAGTGTGCCCAGTTCTCTCCAGTATTGTTAGAAGAAATTCAGAGCTTGCTACCTTGTTGGTTCTCCAGGTGGTCAACTGTTTTGCCTTCTTGTTCAAAGAACCCCAATTAGAGTCCTCTTGTTTTTGAATTATGGAGCTTTCTGAGCCAACTGAACCCACTGGTGGTTTTATCATCTTGTAAATACTTGGCCTCACCTGTACAAGGTGACCTTGTGTACAAGGTGATGCTTGTGTACAAGGTGATAATGATAACAGAAAGACAAAGACTCTTTCTCTTTGTATACAGTTCATCTGATGATTCACATGCCTTCAGTGTGTGAGGTCTGACTTGCTTGCAAAACACAAATGAATGAATGAAACAGGCTTTTGGCTTTTGTGAGACATCAGCTCCCGTTTCTTAGATCTGATCGCAGGCCTATTGTATGCACCCTCCTCCCCCCAACATATAGGAAAGCAAACAACCGGTCAGGTGATTAAAAGGCTCAGGGGGTAAGTGTCAGACCCCGAATGACATCATTTCCTTCCTCTGTGTGCTGTTCAGGGAATAAACACTGTTGTCTCTGTGCCACTTCCTTCAGTGTGAAAAGGCACAGAGATAAGGTCTAGACCGACATTGACGTATTCCAGGTGAGGAAGCAGACCTAGAGGGGTTGCGAGTCCTCCTCAGTCCTACCTACCTACGTGCTGTGTCTCAGCTTCTCAGCTGGCAGCTGGAGGTGTGTCTCATGATAGAGTGGCGCTGACGGGTTGTTGTGGTCAGGATGAGACTGGGACTGTGCATCTATGGTAGGTTTGAACAGGTTGGTTTCACAAGTTAATCTGGTTTGCTGAAGGATTCAGCTCCCTTCTAGACCCAGTCTGAGTCTCTCCACTTCTGGAAAGCCAGAATAAACTCCTCAAGGCAGTTCTTCATCCCCCATACCTTCCCATTCTGCACTGTGGCTGAGCCTTGAGCACCAGGCTGTCTTCAGTTTACACTTCCAGAATGTTCTCTGGAAAAAGGTGCAGTTCTATAGCATATTTAACTTTGAAATAAAGAAGGACTGTTTTAAAATACGAAAAATGCTAAGAAAGATTTCAAGTGTTTTATCCCAAAAAAGAGGTATGAGGTGATTAATATGTTAACTAGCTTGATTTAGTAGTTTCATGTTTTGCATACATATATACATCATAAATATATACCTTTGCTATCTATTAAAATTAAATAAAAAGGAAGACTTCTGTGGTGGACAATTATTAACCATGATATTAACAGTTTAAATTTAAATTTAATAATAATTGTTAACAATAATAACAGAACAGAGAAAAGTCATAGAGTGGAAAGCCCCTTAAGGCCCCTTGAATCCTGCTGTATTGTTGTCAAGGACAGCAGTGGGTGTTCCCCTGTCTGAGCTGGGCATGGAACCCATGACTCAGGCTTCCATGCTAGTTTAGGGTGGGGTGGGGTTCAGACTATGCATAAAGACAAGTACATACGATGGATATAGTTTAATCAAAAATTTTAAAAGCAAACACCCAGGCAATCCCCATCAAACCAAAATCAATAGAAAAGTTCTTTTCTTCCAAAGTTCCTGCAAGGCCCTACCCCTTCCTAACTCCTCTTTATCCTTATATCTTCGCTGTTATAATAATTTAGTTGTTTAATTCAAAGGCTTATCATTTGTGTATCCCTAACAGTAGTCTATTTTTGAAACACAGTTATTCCTTGGTATCTGCAGGGGTTTTGTTTTAGGATCCAGATGCTCAAGTCTCTTATATTAAATGACATTGAATTTTCATAAAATCTACAAATTCTTATATACTTTAGATTATCTCCAGATTTATTTATAGTACCTATTGCAATGTAAATGATATGCAAATAGTTGCTATACTGTATTGTTTAGGGAATTACAAGAAAAAATCTGTATGTGTTCAGTACAGATGTACTTTTTTCTTTGAATATTTTTGATTTGTGCTTTGTTGAATCTACAGATGCAGAACCATGGACTTGGAAAGCTGCATGTTTTCTTCAACTAGATAAATGGATATTTATTTATTTTTTAAAGATTTATTTATTTATTTGAAAGGCTGATTGGCAGAGAGAGACAGGGAGGCAAGAGAGAGATGTCTTGTATCCACTGGTTCACTCCTCAAATGGCTGCAACATCTGGGATTGGGCCAGGTTGAAGGCAGGGCCAGGAATTCCATCTGGATCTCCCACATGTGTGGCATGGGCCCAAGAACTTGGGTCATCTTCCATTGCCTTCCCAAGTACATTGGTAGGGAGCGGGATTTGAAGTGGAGGGAGCAGTCAGGACTTGCACTGGCATGGGATGCTGATATGGGATGCTGATGTTGCAACTGGCCACTTAACCTGTTGAACCACAATGCTGGCTTCACCTAGAGAAGCCTGAAGATAGGCAGCCCAGGGTTCACATGGTGGATTAAAAATGTTAACAAGGACTTAGGCTTCTTTTTCTTCCTACTCTGCTGCCTTCTATGCATTGCTTTTATCTTTAAAGTCACTTTATGATTCACAATAGCTGCCAGGGCTCTACACTCCAGGGCAGAAGAAAACAAATCTAAAGTAATTGTTTTGAGTTTGTGCTGTTACAACAATGCATTTTGTAGAACAAAATACCCAAGAGAGGATTGCTTACAAAGGAATGAAGTTAATTTTGGATCTTGTATTTGGAAGTTCATAGTTTAATATTAGGCTGACTCCATTGATTTGGCCATCTGGTGAGGTTGGAGGATGCTAGTAGTGGTGGAGTGTGTGTGCAAGAATGATCACATGGTAATCCAGGAAGCAGAGAGAGCAGCTGGGCCCAACTCAGTTTTTCATAACCAACTTTCTCATTAAAATTGTCTTGCAAGGGCATGCCTTCAATGACCTAAGAACCTTACACTCAGTTTACCTTCTAGACACAATCATTGGATTATGTTTCACCCTCTTAGTCCCAACAATTTATGACTTTGAGATTTAATCATTGGCCTGAGTTTGTGGGCTATGTCCTATTTAAACTCCGTCACTTGATGACCTTTGGTGCCACATCCTTGTGTACATGGGCAAGAGTTTCCTCAGTGTGGATGGCTAGGTCATTGGAAGGGTGGAGTCACTGGTTAAACGTATCTGATTTTAAAGGATGATGTCAAACATCATCTGGTGAACAAATTTATACTACTCATTTTTCATATTCTTGGGTGAACAAATTTATACTACCCATTTTTCATATTTTTGTCAGCATGGTGGTGTCATACTGTTAAATTTTTGCTAATTTGAATATTCTGTGGTTTTAAATGTGCATTTTCCTGATTTCTAATAAGAACAGAGATCTTTTCACATGTGTAGTAGCAATGTGGACTTTCTCTACTGTGGTCTGCATTTTTTCCTAGTCTGAATCTCCCTTACACATTCAGCTCCATACACTCATGGAAGCTTTCTATTATCCTTTGACGAGGACCTTATTTATAAATCAGTGAACTACAGTCTTTGTGGAACGTCATTATAATAAATTGACTTTTAAAAAAATTATTTATTTATTTGAAATTCAGAGATACAGAGAAGGAGAGAAAGATAATGATAGAGAAAGAGAGAGAGAGAAAGAGAGAGAGAGAGAGAGAGAGAGAGAGAACTTCCATCACTGATTCACTCCCAAAATGGCTGCAATGGCCAGGGTTGGGCCAGGCTGAAGCCAGGAACCAATAGCTTCTTCTGGATCTCCCACATGTGTTCAGGGGCCCAAATATTTGGGCCGTCATCTGCTGCCTTCCCAAGTGCATTAGCAGGGAGCTGGATCACAAGTGAGTCATCCAGGACTAGAATTGGCCCCAACTTTATAATTGGTCCCAAATTGGCTCTTTTCAGGAGGATCAACTCGTAAAATAAAGATTTGGAATAGGAGTTCAATGGACACAAAGCAGTATATTTAACAACAACAAAAAAATCCTTTGGATATTACTATGTGAGATGCAAATAAATATGTTCCTTACAGTTAAACACCAAAGTTTACTTTACTTGTTGATGCAAATGACTACACATTCATCTCCAATTCATTACTTTCACTATCATTGGTATACTATCTATTTCATTTTTATCAATGGCTGTGGAATTGTAGCAAAGGCCCAGGGTTAACATCAGAATGTGAAAAAAAGTGAAGGGAAGAGGACAATGTAGATCGAGCATCCCATTTTTCCTAGGAAATTGTCATCTTACTTATTTTTTAAACATACTCTTGAACAAAAAATAGTAATGCTTGTCTTAAACTTGATAAATCATTTGCTCAAAATCTCACAATGAAATAGTGGTAGAATCAGGATGCAGATTCAAGATTTACTCTACGCTTGGTTTACCACTGCATATTCTAAGTGCTATTTGAATCATGAGAAAATATTTTCTTAGTTGCAAAATGAGAATTTCATATTTAACTGAGCCCTCTCCATTGCCTTTTAGAGATGCCATGAAATTCAAGTGGGATCATGCATGTACCATAAGTATTCTTTAAAAAGAAATTATTGAGTGGTCATCTGGTTTAGATTTTGGTCTTAGCAATGAAGAAAACAAAGACTTTGCTCTCTACGGTTTTGCAGTCTAGTGCAGGTATTACAATTACTTTCATCTTGCACCAAATCTTTGTTAGAGAATGTAGCTTGTGGCTTAACTGTCTTCCCAGATCTGTCTATGCTAACCCTGCAACAGGGTAGGAGAGAACTGTCTATGATGTAGGTAAAGTAAGTACAGAGGAGAAGTCATGTGCTGTGTCCTTCAGACACCAGACAGTTCAGCCTTTAGGAGACATTTCCAAAGGAAGCATGGCTTATTTAATCTGAAAGAGTACCATTAAGTCAGGAGCAATAGAACCAGCAAGTTACCCAGTTGTAAGGTAGTTTTCAAGTTCTGCTGTTCTGGCCTGAGCATGATGGAAGATACTCTAAGGGCAAAGACAGGGGCCAGTGCTGTGGCACAGTGGGTTAATGCCCTGGCCTGAAGCACCAGCATCTCAAGTGGGTGCCAGTTTTAGACCTGGCCGCTCCACTTCCGATCCAGCTATCTGCTATGGACTGGGAGGGCAGTGGAGGATGATCCAAGTCCTTGGGCCCCTGCACCCACATGGGAGACCCAGAAGAGGCTCCTGGCTCCTGGCTTTGGATTGGCGCAGCTCCAGCCATTGCAGCCAATTGGGGAGTGAACCATCGGATGGACCTCTCTCTCTCTCTGCCTCTCCTCTCTCTGTGTAACTCTTTCAAATAAATAAATAAATCTAAAAAAAAAGAGCGAAGACAGTTCAGAATGGTGATGGGTGAGGGCTGTTCCTTAAACCCCTTCTATTTTTTAGCCAGATAGAGACTCAGTTTTGTTTTATTCAGTATTCTCTGCTTATTGAGGTGATCAATAATTTATATATTAAAATAAAATAAAAGTCCAAGTAGCACAATTCACAGGGATTCCCAGATAGAATCTTGACACAGAAGAAAATGTAGAATTAATGGGAGTAAATCAAGATGGAAAAGATGTTACACTCGAGTATGGGTGCAAATAGTATCGGGATGAGATGAAATAAACCCAAGACCTCTTGGACCTTAGAGACTATACACTGTGCTGTTAGAGAATAGAATGAGACTTGTGGGCACAAAAGAATGGACTGGACATGGGAGAGGAGGATAAAGTACCACGGAATTTCTAGAAAAAAATTCACCACATTTGTAGTTTTCTCACATGCCTTCTTTCTGTTCACAAGTTTATACTGCATATGGAGCAGGTGCTTATTAGGATAAATTGCTATGGAACAAAATGAATGAAATCCTCTTATTGAGATCTACATGCTATGGGACACCTGGAATCTGCCAGTGACCTTTGTTAAGGCAGCTTTCACACCCTTATTTCTCAGACTGTAGATCAAGGGGTTCAACATGGGGATGACCACAGTGTAGAAGACAGATACGACCTTATCTTCCTCCAAGGATTTGCCTGAGCCATTTCGTATGTACATAAAAATGAGGGTTCCAAAGAAAAGGGCCACAGCAGTGAGGTGGGAGGCACATGTGGAGAATGTCTTGGCCCTGCCACCTGAAGACTTAACCTTAAAAATGGCCTTGAGGATGAGTAGGTAGGAAATAAAGATGACCAAGGCATTGGCCACAATCACAAAGTTGCCAAAGAAGACAATGACAATCTCAGAGTTTGTTGTGTCACTGCAGGAGAGCTTTAGCAGGGGTGGGAGGTCACAGAAGAAGAAGTTGATCTGATTGTTGTTACAGAAAGAGAGGGTGAAGGTACATGTGGTACGAAGAATGGCCCCTGATGTCCCACAGACATAGGCTCCCAATACCAAAACCCAGCAGATTCTGGAATTCATGGCTACACTATACAGCAGTGGGTTGCTGATAGCAACATAGCGGTCATAGGCCATCACTGTTAACAGGAAACATTCTGTCCCTGCACAGAGGGTGAAGAAAAAGAATTGGGCAGCACAGCGATCATAGGAGATGATGGTTTGTCTAGTGGCCAGCATGGCAAGGATTTGCGGGGTGATGACTGAGGTGTAACAGGCATCCAGCAGGGAGAGGTGGCTCAGGAAGAAGTACATTGGGGTATGGAGTTGGATATCCACTTGAATCAGAATGAACATTCCCATGTTGCCCAGAAGGGTGACGAGATATAAACCCAGAAACACCAGAAAGAGGGGAATCTCTAGATTTGGGTGGTCAGCAAAGCCCGTGAGAATGAACTCAGTTACTGTGGTGAGATTATTGCTGGCCATGCATGTGATATGGACTGCGAGTCTGAGGATGAGAATGAAATTTTAAAAATCTTGTATTGAGGGACAGAATGTCTCTTTCTGTGGTAGAAATTAGGTTTAAAATTCTGGGTGTATTTGTAGAGCTTGCTTTTCAGACATCTTGAACTCAGATGATTCTCCTTGGGCCTCTCCTGCATTTTATGGAGCTGAGCATTGAGCCGGTGCTTTGGATTCAAATGAATTCTGGTTTACACTTGGCAATTTCTGTGAAGATAAGAGAGATATACAATTCTCAGATTGGGAAGGTTCCTGGACTGCATTTGGTCCTGACTTACCTGGGATCGGAGTCTCTTGTAACCCACAGTCATCCAGTTGACACACGAGCCTCCGTTTGTGGACAGCTTCACCTGTGAATTCCTTTCTGGCCCTGGGTTATTTCTCTTTGTGTCTTCCACGTATTGGTCATACTTTTATGCCTTCCTGACACAACAGTTGCAATCTCTTCTCGTGAAGGTCTTCCAGGAGTTGGAAGATGATGAAGCTGCACTTCATGTTGACTATTTCCTTATACACATCAATACACATTGACATACACTTTCTTTTTATTGTGTAATTATTCAGGCAGGCAACTAAAATACTGCTTATGTGATAGTATTAACTAATAACTAAAATCATTCTTTTTATTTTAATCTTTACTACCCTACCTAAGAGACCATATTCAATACTATTTAAATACTTTTTTTTTGTTATTTATAGCATCAAGATTATAAACAATTTGTGCGAACTTGTGGTCTTGCTATCTTTTAGTAATGTGACTTGTGCAAATTACATAACTCCATTGGCCCTCAATTTTTTATCTGTATCATTTAAAAAACATGCCTGCTTCACAGGGCTATTCTGAGCATGAAATAAGTTAATATCTGCAAGATATGTAGAGCAGTGCCCAGCACACAGAAATAACTGAATAATGTTATTGTTGCTGTTTTTCTCATCAATTTTAGAAGTATATATTGACTTTCTATTCCAAAAGATAATACATTTCCCTCATATAAACTTTTGTCACTATTTGTATCTCTTTAAATAATACATGTACACACAGTATATATTTGTAATTTTGTTTCAATAATTGAATAAATTTGGACTCCAGGTAAGAAAGATGAAGAAATCATTCCCCTCTTCTTTTCTCCCTCCTCCTTCTCACCCCATTTTAAAAACCTTCAGTCTTTTATCCCATTTATGTAACAACACTTTTTATCCTAGTTGTCTTCTGTACTTGTCTATGGGTTGATGGTAAGTGATGTTTCCCTGTTACAATTACATATGTGCTATACACTAAAAGGCTAAAAATCGGATATGTAGAAGAAGAAATGTAGCTAAATGCTCCTGTGTGTAAGAGAAGCTGTCAAACATCAAGTCAAATGAATGCGCTTTTCTTGCACTCTACCAATTTGCTCAAAAATAATTATATTTACTGCCTTTTATATTTGAGTCATGGCAATTTTGTATTTCCTAAAATTCCTTGTTGCCATATGGCATAGATCTGAGTCACATCATAATTCCACATGCTTACCACTGATCATTTTCCAAGTTTATCAGGATCCTCATTAAAGTGCCAAAAATCCAAGTAATTCTTAGGAGCATTTGCATGGAAGCCCAGACTCATCTCATTTTTTCTTTTTTCTTTTTTTTTGACAGGCAGAGTGGACAGTGAGAGAGAGAGAGAGAGAAAGTTCTTCCTTTTCCGTTGGTTCACCCCCCAATGACTGCTGCGGCCTGGTCTCCCATGTGGGTGCAGGGCCCAAGCACTTGGGCCATCCTCCACTGCACTCCCTGGCCACAGCAGAGAGCTGGATTGGAAGAGGAGCAACCGGGACAGAATCCGGCGCCCTGACCGGGACTAGAACACGGGGTGCCGGTGCCGCAGGCAGAGGATTAGCCTATTGAGCTGTGGCGCCGGCCTCAGCTCATTTTTTCAAAGGCCATTCTACTCTCCTAGAACTTTCCACATACTTTATGAATGTCTGGCAACAATCCCACAAACACATGGATCAGGAACAGACCAGACACATTATTTTCCTTGTAGCACAACTAGGCATTTTCTTTGCTATGGCAACCTGTAGATTGCCAGTTTTGAATAAAATCTATAGTAATAAAAACTACTCTTCATCACACTCTATAACTTTTCATACATTTTATATACATAAATGCCTGGGATTGCCTCCACATCCTGCCTGTGAAGTAAAGTGATTGATATTATCATTTATTTTGGTGACAGGAAAATTAACACAGAGAGATTAATGATTTGTCCAAAGGTTAAAGAATTAGTCATTTGCAGACCTGGGAGTGGTAGGCAGGTCCTCTGGCTTCCATAGATTTGCCTGTACTTTCCTCCCCCCTAAGCTGTAATTCAAGTGAGATCTACCAGCAAGAGGCTCCATGTATGTGAAGAGGCTGCAAATGAGCCGGGGCCACTGTAGAATAATTATGACCATTTATGCATGGCATAGGTAGAGAGACAAGCAGCACGCACTTTCATGGAACGGCTGGTGGAAGTTGTTGTTGGATCCAGGGCCTCTCCAGATCTAAGCAGGGGTATTTGGTGGGCAGCAGACTTTGATAAATTATGTAAAACTTACCTCCTAGGAATTTTCCTGTACTCCACTTCAGCAGCAGGGTCTGGTGATGAGTTAACTTCTTTGGAAGGTCCTCTTGCTATGGTTCAAGTGCCACAGCTGCCATTTATATGACAGGTACTGAAGGTGTTTCAGAGGTCTACTCCCCTCCTTGGTTTTTCTTCCTGGCCTGAAAATGGTGAAGCTAGATCATGTGATCCTGAACATCTTCGTCTCTCTGCATCTGTCAGTTGTATGTCTAGGTAAATAGGCTAAATGAGGCTCTTACAAGGGTTTTCCCAATGTCTGCTATTAGAAACGTGCACACTCCTTCACTACCAATTACTGAGTTTATAAAACATGCAGACTCCATTTAAAGTGAATTGGAGACACTTAAACACAATATGATGGGATCTTATATCCAAAATTGAATGAATAATACCCCACAGTTCCTGACAAGTCATTGTCTTCATTAAGGCAAGACTCTTCTTCATATTATTTTATTTTTCCCCCTAGTTCTCCCTTTTATCTCTACTCTTATTCCTGCTCTTTGTAGGTGTTCATTCTAGTGTTTTCAAAATATCTATTCCTCCATATTTATTTAGAAATATGCGTGTTTTAAAAAATATAGTGACTTTTGTGTGTTTTAAAATTTACATACATGACATTATTATGTAAATCTCATTTATTTTTCACCTATACTGTATTTTTGTGACTTGTCTGTATAATACTGTTAAATCTGGTTTGTTATTTTTGATTCTGTTATGGCTTTTCTTGATATGCTTATAGCACATTTTACTTATCCATTCTGCTGGAGACTGCATACTTTGCATATATTATCTTATTTAATTCCCTAAACTGTCCCTTAAGCAGTTATTATTAATTTATTTTTACCAATGAATAATTTAAACCTCTGGGAGATTAGTTTTTCTAAGTTACCTGGGAACTGGAAATGAAGAGTTGATTGATGACAAATTCTCTTTGATGTGAAATTTTTTATTATCTCCCTACATTTTACTTCATCTTTATGATTTATGAAATAAAATAAATATAGCTACAGTTAATCAGATCATTTCTACATGTACATCTTGAGAAAACTTAGCAAATTTCAACATCTTTCTTAGCATCTAATTCTGAAATTGCCACACTCTCCATTTTCTGTCTATCTCATAGCTGATTTCCAGGAGTCTCCTCTGAGTTAGGACAAAATTGTTGAAACCACCTGACCAGAGATTAAGTAGCAGGTTGTTGGGGTGCAGGCGTAACCACACTGGATTTGTGCTATGCACATAGCCACCCACCAAGCCCATCTTATACATTACTTCTTTTTTGTTTGTTTGTTTTTTTTTGTTTTTGACAGGCAGAGTGGGCAGTGAGGCAGAGAGAAAGGTCTTCCTTTTCTGTTGGTTCACCCACCAATGGCCGCTGCGGCCGGCGTACTGTGGCCGGTGCATTGCGCTGATCCGAAGCCAGGAGCCAGGTGCTTCTCCTGGTCTCCCATGGAGTGCAGGGCCCAAGGGCCATCCTCCACTGCCTTCCTGGGCCACAGCAGAGAGCTGGACTGGAAGAAGAGCAACCAGGACAGGATCTGGTGCCATGACCGGGACTAGAACCCGGTGTGCCGGCGCTGCAAGGCGGAGGATTAGCCTATTGAGCCACGGCGCCGGCTTATACATTACTTCTAATCCTTCCTGCAGCCTTCAAATTTGATATAGCAATGTTTATTTTATGGACTAGCAAAGCAAAGCAAATTTCAAAGTCATTAAAGAAATCATCCAATTTTCTGCACTTCTAAACAGGAGCAGAATCAACATTTGAACCTAGGGCTTTCTAACTCTAGATTCTGTTTTCTTTCAGTTATGTTATGTTACCTTCTTAGGATTAAGAAAATTACTCTTTCTGCAGATTCAAACATCAAACTGTTAAAATCAAAGCAACTCTCTTCTAAGACCATAGGCAAATACTAAACTTTGATGAGAAAAAGGGATGACGATTGATTTTTGAGATCCTTTGGTCTATGTTTTTTTCTTTTTCTTTATTATTTGAGACAGATTTAATTGGATGATTTCACTCATTCAGTATATTTCTGGGGAAATGAATTAACCCATTAGAACCTGAATTTTCTCAATAATAAATGGGAACACAGTAGCGATTTTTACCTAATGTGGTGGACTTTTTTTTTGTGCTTATTTTCCACAAAGGAAATTTGCAAGATATTTTCCAGAAGGAAAAATTTTCAAGACCTAGCTAATGACACCCAGTTTTTTTTTTTTGACAGGCAAAGTGGACAGTGAGAGAGAGAGACAGAGAGAAAGGTCTTCCTTTTCCGTTGGTTCACCCCCCAATGGCTGCTGTGGCTGGCGTACTGCGGCCGGTGCATTGCGCTGATCTGAAGCCAGGAGCCAGGTGCTTCTCCTGGTCTCCCATGGGGTGCAGGGCCCAAGCACTTGGGCCATCCTCCACTGCCTTCCTGGGCCACAGCAGAGAGCTGGCCTGGAAGAGGGGCAACCGGGACAGCATCCAGCACCCTGACCGGGACTAGAACCCGGTGTGCCGGCGCCGCAAGGTGGAGGATTAGCCTAGTGAGCCGCGGCGCCAGCCGACACCCAGTTTTGCATGATCTGATTTAAGAAAAAATTGAGACACCATCAGCTTAGACTGAACTGTGAGTAAAAGGAAGCAACACATTCCCTGAACCCAGAACAATCTTACAAAAGAGTAAGCAAAGGTTTATAGCCAATGATCATTTTAAGAATACGGGGCCAGCATGGTGGCTCAACCAGTTAAAATACCACTAACAATGCCAGCATCCCATATCATGGCATCCGTTCAAGTCCTGGCTTCTCTGCTTCTGCTCTAGCTCCCTGCTAATGCACTTGGGAAAGCAGTGAAAGATGGCTTGTCACCCATGTGCAAGAACCAGTTGGAGTTCTAGGCTCCTGGCTTCAGCCTGGCCCAGCTCTGGCTGTTGCAAGCATTATGGGAGTGAACCAGAGGATGGAAGTACTCTCTCTCTCTCTCATTATCTCTCCCACCTCCTATCACTCTGCCTTTCAAATAAATATATAAATCTTTACAATGTCTAGGGACACACATGAGTTGACATTAATATCTGTAATATGTTTTTATTATAACATGTAATGTAGAAGAATATGAAATTCTGTAGGGCATAGAGAAAGAGAGATGCTTTATCCAGGAAGAATCCTTCAGAGAAGAGATAGTCTCTAAATCTCACACTTACTTTCACTTGGAATCTTCTCCAAAACTCTTCTTCTTCTTGTTTGCACATGTTGAAGCCCTTTGGGGAGAGAGAAGGAGCTCAGCAAAGTTAACTCTTCTCACCTTATTGGAATTAGTCTTTCAAAATATTATTGTTGACGTTTATGCAGTTCTTGCTCTGAGTCAGCAGATGCTAGGGATTGTATTTCTTTTCAACTCAACAACAAAATTATGAGAGAGACTTATAAATACTTAGCATTTTGCCAGAGCCTTCACAAGTAGGAAGAGATGTTTAGGTTCTACCCTGGGCCCCTGATCCCAGAGTTGGGGTACTGAGCTAATACATCCCATGATGCTTCCTCTAACACTGGTAGACACTTATTGAATCCATGCTCTGGGACAATCATGATGTTATACATTCTGAAAAAATTATCTCACATAAATCTTACAGTAATCTTATGAAATAGGTATTGCTTTGTTCTGAGGATGACGAAGATGCCAAATAGTTAAGTAAACTGCCCAAGGTCATATGAGCAGTGAATGAAAAAGTCTGGAGTCTTAGTCATATCTATTCCATTCCAAAGTTGGAGCTGTAGTTCATCTGATTAGCATCACTCCCAGAACAATTATAGGAAGTACAATGATTTATAAGGAAATCTCTCATCTAAGCTTCTCCATGAATCTATTTATATTTTCTACAATTTACCTGATAACACATAAGCCCAAAGAGATTGCAGTTGTAGGTTTCCAAAAAGATTGCTTGAGTCTTACTTGTGTATTTCATGTAAAAACTGAAATCCCAGTCTAGACATGGTCCCATCAGGTGATAGGTTCTGATGCATAGGACAGATTCTCTGCCAAATTTCATCATTTCCTAGTTTGTATGGACCTTACTTTACAGCCAGCGTCTTTCCAAGGTTACCAGTGTGATAATTATGTAGTAATTACCTGGTGTAACAGTGCAGTTAGATTGATGTTGGCTTTGGATTCAAACAAATCTAAGGTTGTTGAAACATTTTGTAGAGGTCAGCTAGCAGTGCTCAAATAGATGAATGTAGATGAGTATTTTAGGGTATCTTCTTACTAAGTAAATCTTTAGCATATTTAATGGGATTTTGGGGGTAATTTTGTGGATGGAATGCATTGAGCACAAAGGTTCTCCCTGAATCACAAATGAGCCCTGAGACAACCTTCAGAGCTCCTGGGAAAAGCCAGCCCTGTCAGGGAGCACACGCTCAGTGAAAGCTCATTATCTCAACTTCTGCATACATCTGTGAGGTTAGAAGCAAATCCTGTGGGATTTCATGGCACTCCTAAGCCTTGTTAGTCTCAAAGCTCAACTTGAACTTCCACAGGGATTGAACTTGGTTCTTGTATCCTGCTGTCCACTGGCCCTTGTATCCTGCTGTCCTGGTAGTCACTGGAAGTGTCAGGATTAGAACCCAGGTCTGAGGACACCTGCTAAAGTTTTCTTTACGCTGCATCCATCCTTAGTACTGACAGCAAGTCCTGTCTCAGAGGCTGAAAGCTAATTGTAGTGGATGCTTAAAATTTCATATGGAAGAATGATTAGTGGCTCAGAATAGTGAGTCTGGGGTGGTCTAAGCACATTTCATTTACATCTACACCCTGTACAGCCATTAACTCCATTTATAGTATTTCTATGGCCAGCTTTCTCTGGCTACCCCAGCTCTCATCTCTTCCTTATTCTCTGAAACCCACAATCTCTTTGTTAGAATCATATCACTTGGCATTTCACCCCATTTGTCTGACACATTCATTATTCCTTAGTGGTTAGTGTCGTTTCTTCAGTTAAGATTGTGGGTTCATAGAGAACCCAGTTTGCTTCCTGCTCATAGCTGTGCACTGCTCAGTAGAACCATTGTGCCCTGAACATTCTCATCTGCTCATCATTCCAGGAACACAGCACATCCAACAAGAAGGACCTCAAAGAGGCCAGGTGCCCTATTCACATCTAAGTGACATGGCTCAGATAAAATCCTTGGATAATGAGCAGACATTCAGCCTAGCCAGGGTAGTTTTTGCAACTGTGGGTGCCAAATGATGCAAGAATATATTACAAAGGAGAGAGGCAGCCACAGATCAGGACTTCTGGCAGTTAGTACGGATAATTCTATCTTCCAATGCATTTCTGACAGTATTATTATCATTTCATTTACTTAAATATCTGAAATATGTGTAGTTTTATATTCAGATGATTTCTGTGGTGGCATAGAAGGCACAGTAGCGGTTGGAGCAGAGTAGAGGGAATGGTGGGAGAATATGCCAGTAGTGAATATTCTGTCCAACACCACCTTGGTGAGTTTGTGGAAGTTGGTGACTGCATAGTGTTTATTATTCCTTTGCTCTTTTTGACAGATTAGGAGGTCTGGAGTTCCTTAATGCATTAAGCATTATTGTTATTGTTGTTATTAATATTAAGTATCATTCTCAGAACTACTATTTGGACTTTTGGGAAGGGTTGTACCTTTCATAAAAAGTGATCTGAGACAGGCATTTTTGAGCAAGTGTTTCACTGCCAAAGCTTGCACAGAAGAAATCTGCAAGAGAGTGAATGAAATAGGAAATAGTGAACAAAGGTTTAGTTTAGGTCTAATCTTTAGGGGAGCTCTGGGGTATGAATTGCACCATAAACTTAGTTATACCTCCGCCAAGGGATGGTGTGATGCTCCAGAGATGGGGATACGGCTTCCTAGGCATTTCTGGGGAAAGTGGACTCCTTAGTTAAGGGAAATTCTCCATAGAAGGAGTAGCTCTGAGCTGTAAGCACAGCAGCTGCAGGTGGGTGTACTGATCTGGTAACTAGGATACTTAAAAGATGCTCTTTTTTTCCTGATAGACTTTGAACATTTATAGCTGAGGTTTCTGATTCCACTATGTGAATGGAAATAGCTCAGAGGGAAGAGAGAGAGAGAGCAAGAAACTGTGTCCCAATGAGCACATTTGAATTCCTGGAGCAAATTAGGCCTGAAGCCATCCAGATCAAGTGTTTTTAGTTACAAGAGTTGAAAATTTAATTTTGTAAGTCAACTTCATTGGGTTTTCTGACAATTTCAGCTGAATAATGTCCCAGTACCAATTATGAGGCATTTATTATTTTAAATGTTTAGGCACTGGAATATCTAGAAGAATGTATGCCAAAGTGTAAAAATGAGTGAAAAGGGTGTCACTTTAAAAATCTTTGCTTGGGGGGGTTGGTGCTGTGGTGCAGCAGATTAAAGCTCCAATCTTCAGTGCCAGCATCCCTTATGGGTGCCAGTGTGAGTCCCAACTTCACTTCTGATCCAGCTCTCTGCTATAGCTTGGGAAAGTGATAGAAGATGGCCCAAGTACTTGGGCGCCTGTACCCACATGCTCCCAGAAGAAGCTCCTGGCTCCTGGATTCAGATTGGCACAACTCTGGCTGTAGCGGCCATCTGGGGAGTGAACCAGCAGATGGAAGACCTCTCTCTCTCTCTGTCTCTGCCTCTCTGTAATTCTGCCTTTCAAATAAATAGACAAGTCTTTAAAAAAATCATTGCTTGGAGATTTATTAGAGAAATATAATATTATCTGAAAGAAAAATATTTTAATACTTGTAGTACAATAGAAAGAGTAAATGGATAAAATAGCCAAGAAAATTGGAAAAATAAGAATAACAGGAAGAGGGCAGTTAACCTGCCTGATAAAAACGCTTCTTAAAACCTTTAATAATTGAACCAGTGCTTTTCAGACATAAAAACTGGCAGATCTATCAGTAGAACAAATTACAAGGCTTGGAAGCGTATTAAAGTATACATGAAAAGCTAATACTTAATAAAGGCAGTGGTTTATAACAGTGGGGAAGAAGATTTATTGAACCACTGTGTGTAGAACAATGGGTTAACTACTTGAGAAATTTGAATGGTGTCTCACAGCTTACATAAAAGCAAATTTTAGATGTGTTCAATGTCATAAAGAGTATTTAGGTGATCTTTGCCACTTCTATCTCTCATGATGGGAATATACTTTTCTAAACTTAAAACACAGAAAGAAACCATAAAAGTCATATGTGTTTGCCTACATAAAATGTTACTAATTCCATATGTCAAAAACATCACGTGAAGCTATAAAAGGCAAGTAAAGTACTACAAGGCATTTCTGATATACATAGAAGGCAAATCCTACTTGATTTACCTCCCAGCATGCTGAATTTATTCACTTTTCTTCATCTAGCACTACTCCCAGCTTAGTAGTTGGGTTATTTTAGGTTATGCTGGATATATGAAGAACACAAAATCTCAGTGGCTTAAAATAACAGAGATTTTTTTCTTGCTCCTGGTGCAAGACTCTCACAGGTCTGTTTATGAGAGCATCTCAGGGATCCAGGCAGATCCACCACCTCAATGGTCCATTCAGCATCTCAGAACTGGTTGGCTCAAAGTCATATCCAGCCAACCACAAGGGGCCAGACAGTAGTGTGTGTGTGTGTGTGTGTGTGCGTGTATGTGTAGAGCATGGACTTTACTTCTGCCATGTCCTACATCCTGAGACCCTTACTCCCACAACAAGCCCCTAAATGTCTCCCTGCTTTTACTTTTACCTACCTACCTACAATTCACTTTCTTATAGAATCCAGAAACCCTGAATCACATTCTGTAACTTCCACAGTAAAAGCCTTCCATTGCCATTGCTTCCCACTGCACTTAGAATCAAACCTGATTTCTTTTTTTTTTTTTTTTAATTCAAGAGAGAGAGAGAGAGAGAGAGAGAGGACTAGACTGAGACTTGAAGTCAGGAACTTGAGACTCAACTACTATGGCCTTGTCTAAATAAGATTGGAGTTGGTGAACTCAAAAGGCT
Organism: Oryctolagus cuniculus; assembly: GCF_964237555.1. Taxonomy (NCBI): domain Eukaryota; kingdom Metazoa; phylum Chordata; class Mammalia; order Lagomorpha; family Leporidae; genus Oryctolagus; species Oryctolagus cuniculus. The sequence goes on along the minus strand of NC_091432.1, from coordinate 14,115,065 downwards.
TCCATAGCCTTGGCAGCTCATGACAAGAGCCTTGGGTGATTATTGACGTCATAAATAAGAGTGTCAACTGTTAAATCAACAACGGGAGTCACTGTGCACTTACACCCCATGTAGGATCTCTGTCCTTAATGTGTTGTACTATGTGAATTAATGGCATAACTAGTACTCAAACAGTGCTTTATACTTTGTGTTTCTGTGTGGGTGCAGTCTGTTGAAATCTTTACTTAGTATATACTAAGTTGATCTTCTGTATATAAAGATAGTTGAAAATGAATCTTGATAAGAATGGGATGGGAGAGGGAGTGGGAGATGGGGTGGTTGCGGGTGGAAGGGAGGTTATGGGGGGAAAAAAGCTGTTATAATCCAAAAGTTGTACTTTGGAAATTTATATTTTTAAAATAAAAGTTAATAAATAAATAAAAATAAAAAAAGAAGGAAGTGTGTTCTTGGTGGGCAGGTTGGCATCATCGGGGGTAGGTGTTGGTATGTCGCTGTTAGACATAGCAAAATAGTGAATTTTTTTTTTTTTTGACAGGCAGAGTGGGCAGTGAGGCAGAGAGAAAGGTCTTTCTTTTTGCCATTGGTTCACCCTCCAATGGCTGCCGCGGCCGGCGCACCGTGCTGATCTGATGGCAGGAGCCAGGTGCTTCTCCTGGTCTCCCATGGGGTGCAGGGCCCAAGCACTTGGGCCATCCTCCACTGCCTTCCTGGGCCACAGCAGAGAGCTGGCCTGGAAGAGGGGCAACCGGGACAGAACCCAGCGCCCTGACCGGGACTAGAACCTGGTGTGCCGGCGCCGCAAGGTGGAGGATTAGCCTATTGAGCCGTGGCGCTGGCCGCAAATAGTGAAGGTTAAGATGCACACTTTTGGGTAGGTAAATCTTCCTCATCACACTTGAAGATGAGAAATAAATGTCTTCATTAAAATGTCTTCTAAATTAAATGTTATCATTCCCTATATGCCAAGATTAGAAGGGTAACCATCTATCTAATCATCATCATCATCATCATCATCATTTATCATTTATCTATCCATATCTCTATCTATCTATATTTCTAAATATAATGCTTTAAATATCATTTTAACATCATACAGTAATGTTTTATATAACATTACATATATAATTACTTATGTATAAATTTTTTGTGGGAGTCTCTCCTTAAGGGTTTGGAGAATTTTCTCATTTAAGAATATTTGGGGGCTGGCGCCACGGCTCACTAAGCTAATCCTCCACCTTGCGGTGCCGGCACACCGGGTTCTAGTCCCAGTCAGGGCGCCGGATTCTGTCCTGGTTGCCCCTCTTCCAGGCCAGCTCTCTGCTATGGCCCAGGAAGGCAGTGGAGGATGGCCCAAGTCTTTGGGCCCCGCACCCGCATGGGAGACCAGGAGAAGCACCTGGCTCCTGGCTTTGGATCAGCGCGATGTGCCGGCCACAGGGCGCCGGCCGCAGCTGCCTGGAGGGTGAACCAATGGCAAAGGAAGTCCTTTCTCTCTGTCTCTGTCTCTCTCACTGTCCACTCTGCCTATCAAAAAAAAAAAAAAAAGAATATTTGGGGAGACATCTCTTGCCTTCAGGCTATCATGACTGCCCTTGAACTTGATCAAGTGCATGTGAATCATCAGAAGAAGGAAGTCTTACCAGTTTTTGGGGGCAAATTTCATGTTTGTTTTTTCTTTTCCTCTGGTCTCACAGAATTTTTAAGATTTAGAGTCTCAGAGTATGGTGTTCAGTGGTCCCAATCTTACTGAGCTCCCCAGTGAGAGATCTCACCACTTTCCAGAGTAGTTCAGTGCTACTCAAATAAATTTATAGTAGTTGATTTTATCTTATTAACTCACCTTTATGGAAAACTATAAACGTAATATGTGAACTTTGACACCAATTTAAAAACATATGGAGATGCCTATATAAAAAAGCCTGGAAGAATATTAATAGCACCAGGCCCTGTTGTGAGTGTTTTATATGCATCATCTTGTTAATATCCATGGCTGTCCTAGGAGGTGGGTGTAGAGAAGTGACATGACTCACTTAAATTCAGAAGACGGGGGAGGATGTGAACCCAAGCAGTCTACTGGCAGAGCTCATGTGCTAAATAAGTGTGCTCTGGTGCATTTCCCTCCAACTGTTAGCATGCTTATTGAAATGTGTGATCATAGTGGTTTAAATTTCCTCTTTCATTCTTTTTTGAGACTAAGTTTTCTTTAATAAACCAATTGCATTTATAAAGAGCTAAGTGACATCAGGCAGCACAACATAGTGGCTGGAAGTCAGTGTCTGGATCAGATCTCTGCTGGTACCAACCTGAGCTTTCCCCCTTACAATCTGAGTGACCTTCAGTGATTGTCTTACCTCTCAAAGCTTCGGTTTCCTCATTTGTAGGGTAGGATGAGACTCTCCACCTCATTACTGTGACTACTCCATGACTCAACTTAGACAAGACTAGTATGGTATTCAGGCAATGCTTGAATATTTTATAGATAGCAAATTAAGTATTAGTTGAATAAGTGAGTAGGCAGACTGCTGGGAAATCACATGGTCACATTTTGCACTCAGATAGCAGAGCAGAGGCATCTCTCTTATGCCCAAGATGAGGCTGAATTGTGATGGAAGCTGCTAGACAGGACAACAGTGGACTGGGGAGGAATTGAGAATGCCAGCATTGCGAAGGCCTTTTTCTGAAGGTTTCTTTCCTCTAGGAATTGGAGAAACATAATTAGAAGCTTAGGGCCTGATTAGGCACCGCAGTCAGTGGCAAATCCCCCTGCTCCAGTCTTCTAATTGCCTTTCTTGGGCAGAAGATTCAGCCCAGCATAGGGCAGAAAGCAGCGTTTATTATTGCATGCTCCTGGGTTGCTGTGACTCACGAGCTGCAGTTGCTGAACGTATGTATCTATTTCTCTCTCTAGCTCTGCAAAGCACCACTTCTATGCTGCCTTCTGCCCACACTCAGTCCAGACTTCTAGACGGGGGAGGGACATTCGTGCTCTTGAAGGTGAGTATGGCCTTAGCAGATCAGACAGAAAATTAACCACAGTCCAGACTGGAAATGTACTTGACAACCTGGACCTTAGGATCCTCTCAACCAAAATGGAGTTTTCCTTTTTTTTTTTTTTTATAGAAAATAAGGTCAAGGCTAAGTGTGATTTCATGAGCACAATGTGACTAATCACTTTCACGTCTCCCTGCAGTAATGCAAGAGTCTTAGTTTCTTTAAGTCTGTTTCTTCATCAATAGCATGAAACTGAGAATGCTCCTCACACCTGCTTCGGGTGATGACTTTCAGAATCAGAAGAGACAAGACAGGTGAGATCATGTTGAAAAGTAGGGAGGCTGTTTAACTGGGAGGGTTATATTGAGAAAATGGAAAGAGCAAGTAGTAACTCTTGCAGAGTTTCTAAGAAACTTGCAAAACTCTGACAAGTATTTGAAATGATTTGGCATGATGGCATTGACATGACAGAGAGAGAGAGATGGAAGCTATAGGTGGACTCTACAACAGAACAGGTTGTTAGTGGGAGAACAATTTCTCTATCCTTGGAATTTTTCAGATCCCATAAATATGATTGGTGAGAAGGGTTACTCTTAGCTCACTGATCAGCTGTCACTGATGCTAGAGAAAGGATTTGTGCTGTGGATGGTGGATAAATCTCAGGTTCCTGCAGTTCAGAGTCCATGAAGCTACTTTCGGTGGGTGCTGGCTGAGCCACCCTTAAGGCATAGAGAATTGAGAACTCTCCTTCAGGAACTTGTCAGCTGGGTGCTGACTTCAGGAGAAACTAGAAGGATACTGAGGAGTGAAAGAGCCCCAGCCAGAGCTAAGGTGGACTGGTGCCCAAGTGTAAGCTTTGTAAGGATCTCTATGCCTAGTAACCATCATCTCTTCTTCTCTGTCAATCCCCCTGAAAGACAGGCAATCCACTTTTTCCCCCAAAACTCTTGTAAGCAGAGAGCTTGAGTAGATCTGGGAAGCAGAAAAGTTGTGCTAAGACTCTGATAGGAGAAAGAGTCCAAGCAGTAGAAAGAGTGTGTCATCTGGCAGCAGGAAACCTGGACTGCATTATCCCCAAGCCTCTCCACTGGCTAATTGTATCTGGGTGAGACACGCCTCATCGCGAGGCCTCTCCTCATCTCTAGGAGGTAGGCAATGCTGTCTGTCTGTCAGAAGGCAGAAGGGTGGATCCATGGCCTTTCAGTTCCAAAGTTCTACATACTCAGTCCAGGGAGCAGGCGGCCAGGATGAGCAGGCTGAGAGTAGGGGAAGAAAAAAGGTAATAGACACTAGGTCAGTGTTGGTAGACTTTATATGCCATTGCAGAGGCTTGTTTTAGGGTCAAAAGTGAGGAAGAACTTCAAGGTTTCAGTTTTTCATGTCTTTCCTCCATTTCCCATCTTTAGGCAGGTCAGCTGCATTTCTATGATACCGTGGTGAGCAGTTTTGTGCTATGGTAAGAAGAACCTAGAGCCCAGCTCTGGCTCCTTTTCTTTCTGGTTGTGTGACCCTGGAACATGTAGTAGACTTTTCTGAATCCTACTCTTCTTATCTGAAAATGGATTGTGTGAGGATCAACTAAGTTCATGGGTATACAGCATTTCAAAGTGAGAGATTATGAAAATAATTTGTAATTTTTTTGGGGGGAATTCACAGCTTCTGTTGTGTGCAACCGAATCTATGTTGTTGAACACAAAAAATGTCATGTAAGTTCATCCTCACACCACTCTTGGAAGTTAGGTGGTATCACACCCATCTTATAGAACAAATAACTGGAGTGCAGGGAATTTGGATGACTGGCTGGGATTTGACCTCACCATGACCGGGTTGCAAAGCATTCTCATTGTTTGACATCATGCTGGTTCTCCCTTTCTGCTGTGTTTCACTTTAATGTACCACCAGAAAAGATTTCCCTATGCCTTTATAAGTTTTTAGGCAAATAGAAAATGATCAACTGGAGTTTTTGTCTTCAAAGCAAGTTTTTGAGGGAAAGAGAGAACACATGAAAAGAGCCTGAACTACTTCTCTATCTGAATACAGAGTGTGGGTGGAATGAGTTGCTATAGTTTCACCTTTTAAATATTCTCAGGACCCAAGTCCTCTCTGACACATCAAGTGGCAGCCAAAATATCCATCTTCTACCTATGCCTCTTCCTCTTTAAGTCAGCACAGGCAGATGATTTGGTTCCAAGTCAGTTTGGTTATAGGGGCTGAGGGAGAATCACCATCATCCATGTCTGTTTTATTTTATATATTTATCATTTTATCCCCAGTGTCCAGCAAGCTGCCTGGCACGGAGTGAACGGGCAGAGGCCTTATAAATTTTTATTGCATAATCCCAGCTGAGAGCACTGGCTGCACAACTTTGGGCACATCACACAACCTTTATGCTTTGCCATTTAAAAATAACTCTAAACCTGGCTTGGAGGATCTAAGTGGATTAGTTTTGCTGAGTTATATAAATACACTTCAGATCCATGGCTATTTATTTCCTGCAGTGTGTGATATTATGAAGCTCATCTCTGGACACTTATAGCAATCCTTTCCAAGTACAATTTTTTTTTAACTTTAAGAATCATCTTCAGATGCTGTTTCTTGTTTGATCCATAGTAGCCTCTTAGTTCCTTGACCAGAGCTTTTCTGCTCTAAGATGAAAGACAGAATCTGTTTAAGTCTGCTGGACTCTCTCTCCTGAAACCTTCAGTTTTCTGAAGTTTAGTGGAAGTTTGAGGAACTTAATAATTTCAAAGAGCACTCATCTCAAGGTCTTCCTCCTTTAGCTTTGGAAAATATAAGCATTATATACCCCAGGTGTGTTTACCATTGGATGATATGAGTCTGTGGGTCTTGGGCAGAGATACCTAATGTGGAACTAGAGATACAGAGGTCCACCAGGGGAAGCCTGTCTGGAAGTGAAATGCTGATGTGCCTGGTCAAGATTAGATAACAGGTTATGCTGATGTTGGCCAGTACCATGTCATATGCTGGGTTTATGGTAGCACTACGTGTTCTTTCTTTCTGAGAACAGATTTTATGCTTTACAAAGGTACAGCTCAAATTAGACAATTACATTTCCCTCACTCCTACTCCTAACAAATCCCCCACCCCCTTCCCCTCTCTTCATCAGCTTTTAAAAAAATGATTTATTTATTTGAAAGGCAGAGTTACAGAGAGATACAGAAAGACAGAGAGGGAGAGAGGTCTTTCATCTGTTGGTTCATTCTGTAAATGGCCTCAATGCTGGAGCTGGGCTGATCTGAAGCCAGGAGCCAGGAGTCTCTTCCTGGTTTTCCATGTGGGTGCAGGGGCCCCATCTTCCATTGCTTTCCCAGGTACATTAGCAGAGAGCTGGGTCAGAAGTGGAGCAACCCAGACTTGAACTGGTGTCCATATGGGATGCCTGTACTGCAAATGGCGGCTTTACCTGCAACACCACAGTGCTGGTCTTTCTTCATCACTTTTTATTAAAACAAATTTTCAGATTCATTTATTTATTTGAAAGGGAGAGGTAGAGGGATAGAGGGACAGAGGGGAGAGAGAGAGATCGATCTTCCAACCTCTGATTCACTCCCCAAATGGCTGTAAAATCTAGGGCTGAGGCAAGCTGAAGCCAGGAGCCAGGAGCCTCATTTGTGTCTTCCCACGTGGGTGCAGGAGCCCAAATACTTCCTGTTTTCCCAGGTCACTAGCAGGGAGCTGGATTGGAAGTGAAACAGCCAGGACTGGAACCGGCGCCCATGTGGGATGTCAGCATTGAAGTTAGCGGCTTTACCTGCTAAGCCATAGTACCGGCTGTTTCTGTTTGCTTTGCAGTGCAGATGCTTCTTAGCTTGATGAATCCCATAAGTCCATTTTTGTCTTTGTTGTCTGTGCTTTTGGGGTCTTTCCAAAGTTTTTTCCTATGCCAATATCTTGCAGGATTTCCCTGATGTTTTACTCTAGTAATTTGATGGTATCAGGTCATAGATTTAGATCCTTGATCCACTTGAGTTGATTTTTGTATAACGTGTAAGGTAGGGGTCTTGTTTCATACTTCTGCATGCATGAATTCAGTTTCCCCAGCACCATTTGTTGAAGAGACTGTCCTTTATCCAGGGATAGATTTCAGCTTGTTTGTCAAAGATTAGTGGATTGGAAATGTGTGGATTAATTTATGGAATTCCAATTCTATTGCATTGGTCTATATATCTATTTTTGTGCCACTAGCAGGCTGTTTTGATTACAACTGCCATGTAGTATATCTTGAAGTCTGATGTTTTGCTGCCTTAAGCTTTGTTTTTGTTGTTTAAAAAAATTTTTTTTGTTTTAAAATTGCTTTAGCTATTTGGGGTATCTTGTTTCCATATGAATTTTAGCATTATTTTTTCTAGATCTGAGAAGAATTCATTGGTATTTTGATTGGAATCATGTTGAATCTGTAAATTGCTTTGTTTGGTATGTGCATTTTGATGATATTCATTCTTCCAATCCACCATCATGGAAGATTTTCAATTTTTTGTGTCTTCTTCCATTTCTTTCTTTAATGTTTTGTAATTTTCATTGAGAGGTATTTCATTTTCTTGGATAAGTTTATTCCTAGGTATTTAAATTTTTTTGTAGCTATTGTGAATGGGACTGATCTTATAAGTTCTTTCTCAGCCATGGCATTGTTTGTGTTTACCAAGGCTATTGATTCCTGTGTGTTGATTTTATGTCCTCCAACTCTACTATACTCTCTTATGAGTTCCAATACTCTCTTATTGGAGTCTTTTGGATCCCCTATATATACGATCATGTCATCTGCAAACAGAGATAATTTAGCTTCCTTCTTTCTAATCTGTATCCCTTTGAGGTCTTCTTCTTGCCTAATGACTCTGGCTAAAAATTCCAGAGCTATATTGAATAGCAATAGTGAAACTGAAAGTGGCCATCCTTTTCTGGTCTGGATTTTAATAGAAATGCTTTTTGCCATTCAATATGATGCTGGCTGTGGTTTGTCATATGTTGCCTGATTGTGTTGAGGAATGTTACTTCTATACCTAATTTTCTCAAGCTTTTTTATCACGAAAAAAATGTTGTATTTTATCAAATGACTTTTTTGCATCTATTGATGTAGTCACGTGGTTTTTCTTCTTCAGTTTGTTAATGTGATGTATCGCAGTTATTGATTTTCGTATGTTGAACTATCACTGCATAACTGGGATCAATCGATTTGAATGGTGAATGATATTTCTAATGTGTTGTTGGATTTGATTAGCTAGTATTTTGTTGAGGATTTTTGCATTTATGTTCATCAGAGATATTGGTCTATAGTTCCCTTTCTTGTATCTTTTTCTGATTTTTGAATTAAAGTGATGCTGGCCTCATAGAAGAAGCCTGGGAGGATTCCCTCCCTTTCAATTGTTTTGGATATTTAGAAAAGAATTGGAATTGGAACTAGTTCTTCAAAAGTTCGGTAAATTCAACAGTGGAGCCATGTGGTCCTGGGCTTCTTTGTTGGGAGGGTCTTTATTATTGATTCAATCTCCTCCTGGTTATTGATCTATTTAGGTTTTCTATGGTTTCATGACTTAGTTTTGTGGATTATATGTGTATAGACGTCTATCCATTTATTCTACATTTTCTAATTTGTTGGCATATGGCTGTTTGTAGTAATTCCTGATGATTCTTTTTTATTTCAGTGGTATCTATTGTTGCATTTCCTTTTTCATTTCTGACTTCATTGATTTGAATTTTCTACCGCTTTTTGTTTTGGGTAGTTGGGCCAATGGTTTATAAATTTTGCTTATTTCTTTAAAAAAATAGCTCTTCATTTCACTGATCTTTCCTATCATTTTTTTTGGTGTCAGTCTGGTTTACATCTCACATTTTTATTATTTCTTTCCTCCACACAGATTTTAGATTTGGTTTGTTGTTGATTTTCTAGGACCTTGAGATGCATTGATAGATCATTTATTTGATACCTTTTAAATTTCTTGATGTGGGCACTAATTGCTATACACTTCCCTCTTAATACTGCTTTTGCTGTGTCCCATATGTTTTGATACATTGTGTTGCATCTACATTCTCTTCCAGGAATATTCTGATTTCTCTTTTGATTTCTTCTATGACCTACTGTTCATTTAGGAGCATGTTGTTCAGTCTTTATATATTTGCGTGTTTTCTAGAGTATCTTAAGTTGTTAATTTCCAGCTTCATTCCACTGTGGTCAGAAAAGATATATGGTATGATTTCAACCTTTTAGAATTTGCTGAGACTTGCCTTATGGCCTAGCATCACATATATCCTAGAGGAAGTTCCATGTGTTGGTGAAAAGAATATGTATTATCCAACTGTGTGATGAAATGTTTTGTAGATATCAGTTAGATCCATTTGATCCATAGTGTAGATTAGCTCTTTGTTGATTCTGTTGAGCTGATCTTTCCTATGACAAAAGTGGGGTGTTGAAGTCTCCCATTATTACTGTGTTGGAGTTTATGTCTCCCTTTAGATATATTAGGATTTCTTTTAAATAACCAGGCACCGTGGCTTTGGTTGCATATATATTTATAATAGTCACATCTTCCTGTTGAATTGATCCCTTAAATGTTACACAACATTTACATAATGTTGTCTCTTTTTACAGTTTTTGTGTCAGAGTCCATTTTATCTGTTATTAGGATGGTTACACCTGCTTGTTTTTGCTTTCCACTGACATGGAATATCTTTTTCCATCCTTTCAGTTTTAGTCTGCATGAATCATTTTTGGTGAAGTGTGCTTCCTTTAGGCAGCAGATACATGGGTCTTATTTTTTTAATCCATTCAGCCAATCTATATCTTTGAATTGGAGAATTTAGGCCATTTAGATTCAAGTTTACTATTGATAAGTAAGACTTGGTCTTACAATTTTTCCATAAATATTCCTATTGTTTGCTTTGGATTTCCTTTGTAATTTTACTAGGAGATTTTCTGCTTTTACATTCATAATGATGACTATTATTCTCTGTTTTTGTGTGTAGTACATCCTCATGCATTATTTGTAAGGTTAGATGAATGGGAAAAAATTCTTTCAAATTCTGTTTGTTCTGGAAGGTGTTTATTTCTCTGTACATTCTTTTTTTTTGCATGCCATCCTTCAAATCAGGTTTACTCTCTGATAATAACCAGCAATTTCACCATTTTGTGGACTTTAAAAACAAGAACCCTTTCTTTAGGGTTCTGTTCCTGCTTGCTCAGCTTCTTACGTTATCTGGATTCCCTGGGATATAGTATGTTTTCCCTTGAGAACACATGGAATCATAGTTTCCTCTGCTTGGAGATTTTGTGGAGATGCTTTGTTTATTCCTTAATCTTTATCTTAAGGAATTCAATCACTTGTTCTATCTAGAATCATAAATCACTCTGGACAAGTTTTGAAATGTCGATAGTAAAATTTTTCTTGTAGGGAACCATGTTTTCTAGTTCCTCTGAAGATCAGCAATTATTAGGTAATCCTACTTTTCTAAAAAATAATTCCTCTGCCAATTGAAAAATGAACATATTTATGCACAGAAGGACCACATTATGGTGTTCTGTGAAGTAGGATAACCTCTCTCATCCCCTTCATGCTGTTCTGTATATTAGAATGAAAGGACTGTCTTTTATTTTGATTTATGATTTCAGGAGATGGCTATTGTAGCACAGGCCTGGGGGCATCCCTAAGCTTTTCCAAATCCACCCTTGAGCACCTGCCTGTCTCTGTCATCCACAGATAAGTCTGTTTCATGTTGAACTACTGTTTGTGGATTGCCTTTCCAGAACTCATTTGGCAAAGTCCTTTGGTGGCACGGTTACTGTCCGATGCTATAGGGCTAATTATTCTGATTATCCTGGCATCCAATGAACAGGCAATTTTATATTGTATTTATTTATTAATCAATATCTCTCTCCAAAAGAGATTTAAAGTTGTTTATAAAAATGCATAACATGCAGTAAAATAAATTAAAAATGAGGGATGAGATTTGAGTGAAGAAGAGGCTAAGCAGGAGCACAGTTGGTTCACACGACTTTTATCTTGCAACTACAGTCTGGCCTAGAGGTGATGGTTCTTGGTGGGCACAGACCATTATTGCAGTTTATTTTGATTTTTGCTTTGAGCATCTTTTCTCCTCTCCTATCCCTGCAGACAAGATATGATGACTAAGCTGATACTACAAAAAGAACACATACAGTGTTTCCAATTCAGAATTGAGGTCTCTTGCCAAAATCTTTTATCTATCTAACTTATGTCACTTTTCTCCTTGCCAAAGTATAAGAGGGTAATGTATGCAAAGCCTCTAGAAAAGTCCAGGGCATGAAAAAGGGGCTTTCTTACCATCTCATGATCCATGGGATAGAGGTTGGGAGCATGACTTTGGAGCCCAGCAGATCATGGTTCAAATCCGTGCTTAAGTGGTTTACTTAAACCAAAGTGCTCCATCTCTGTTAGGCTCTGTTTCCCACTCTATAAATGGACATAAGAATGTGTCCTGTGTTGTTGCATTGTGAGAAGTAAATGAGGCAGTTTATATAAAATACTAGAACAGTATTTAGACTGCCATTATTATCACCAAAGACACAACATATTTAGTTTAAAGATTTAGTTGGCTTTTATTTGAAATTCTAGAATTGGGCAATAACCCATTCTATGAAATAGAAGTACTCTAATCAGCTGAGTTAGGACATGGTTTGTCAGGGGCTGAATAAGGCAGAAAAAAGAGGTGGAAAAGTGAATCAGGCACTTCAAAATCATGTTGTCTGTTCAGAAGGCCTTTAAAATTTTTAAAAATTTATATAAAGTCAATAAATTTCATGTATTTCATATATAGAGATTTTTTTAAAAAAAGACATTTATTTATTTATTTTCTTTTTTTAATTCTTTTTTTTAACTTTTATTTAATGAATATAAATTTCCAAAGTACAGCTTATGGATTACAATGGCTTCCCCCCCATAACGTCCCTCCCACCCGCTACCCTCCCCTTTCCCACTCCCTCTCCCCTTCCATTCACATCTAGATTCATTTTCGATTCTCTTTATATACAGAAGATCAGTTTAGCATACATTAAGTAAAGCTTTCAACAGTTTGCTCCCACACAGAAACATAAAGTGAAAAATACTGTTTGAGTACTAGTTATAGCATTAAATCTCAATGTATAGCACACTTAGGACAAAGATCCTATATGAGGAGTAAGTGCACAGTGACTCCTGTTGTTGACTTAACAAATTGACACTCTTGTTTATGGCATCAGTAATCACCCTCGGCTCTTGTCATGAGCTTATTTATTTATTTTAAAGTCAGACTTACACACAGTGAGAAGCAGCGGTAGAGAGAAAAAGGCCTTCCATCTGCTGATTCACTCCCCAATTGGCTGCAATGTCCAGAGCTTCACCCATCCGAGCCAGGAACCAGGAGCTTCTTCTGAGTCTCCCATGTGGGTGCAAGGGCCCAAGGACTTGGGCCATCTTCTACTGCTTTCCCAGGCCATAGCAGAGAGCTGGATTGGATGTGGAGCAGCCGAGACTTGAACTGGTGCTCATTTTTTACCTGTTACGTCACAGTGTTGGACCCCATATATGTGGATTTAAGAGTCTAATGATGCTTCCCACCCTACCCTCTCTCCTGCCCATGATCTCACCTTCCCTCCTCCTGGTCCTCTTTAGAACTCTTTTTCTTGCTTTGATGCTAAGTCTCCATACCCCACAGGATTCTCTTCATAGCACTCACCATTCTCTATCATAGTAGGAAACTCATTTCTTCTTTTTAGTTATTAAACATATATTGTTGGCTGGCTCCACGGCCCAATAGACTAATCCACTGCCTGCGGCACAGGCACCCTGGGTTCTAGTCTCAGTTGGGGTGCTGTATTCCCTCTCGGTTGCCCCTCTTCCAGTCCAGCTCTCTGCTGTGGCCCAGGAAGGCAGTGGAGGATGGCCCAAGTGCTTGGGCCCTGCACCCCATGGGAGACCAGGAGAAGTACCTGGCTCCTGCCTTCGGATCAGTGCGGTGCGCTGGCTGCAGCGGCCGTTGGGGGGTGAACCAATGGCAAAGGAAGACCTTTCTCTCTGTCTCTCTCTCTCACTGTCCACTCTGCCTGTCAAAAATAAAAATTGTTTATGCCTACCTCTGCTAGAACATCTGCTTCTCAAAGACAGGGATGTTTGCTTTGTTCCAGCAATTAAATGAGTATCTGGCATGTGGTAAGGTCTCAGAGACTCTTATTAAATAAATAACTGAATTTATCCTCTTTTATTTTTTTAATCAGGATGATTTGCATGAAGTCTTCAGAACACAGTAAGGTATTGCTTGGGAGAATATCAGGATAAGATTTGACTGTAAGTGGGAAAGCAACCTAAATATTTACATTATCAAGAATTCAGTGGGAAAAAGCTACCAGAGGCTGAAGTTTATTCCATCATTAGATCAGCTTTTGCCAAATCTTGACCAAAGTTTCGCTTTATTTGGAATTCTGTGACATCTTTCTCAAATTCAGTTTTGTTTCAAGGATGGAAAGAGGACAAGAAGAATCACCTTTGAAATCTCTGGTTGGTGTTTTCATTACCCCAAATTATCGGCGTCCAAAGGCACAGAGACAGGGTTGTCCAAATACCTGGCAAGAACCCCATCTGTATCAGAATTCTAAACGCAATGCGATAGCTTTGTCCCTTAATGAGCTTTGCAGGCTAATTCTAGAATGGCTTGATTCATGTATCTCACTGATTGATAATGACCTGGCATTTGGAAAATGGGACAGGTCCTCTGGAACAAGAGGAGAAACTGGAAACCAGGCCATGCTGCTTGGCAGGAACAGAGAGGAAGAAGCAGCTTGGCAGGCAACAGGCTGTAGAGGTTCTAACAGTGCTAGTTCTTTATAGCTCTCTGTAGAGCATGCAAATCCACTGTGAACATGTGCGCACCAAAAACAACCTCAAAGAAGGGTAGGGTTAATGTTAGAATGTTAAGGGGCTGTGGACTTGGAGATAAGGTGATTCCAGAATGTATAGGAACTTGCAAGCATGTCACTAACGTTTTCCTAGAATTTAGAAAAAAATTTTTTATGGCTTCACCATCATTTATTTATTTATAAATGATAAATAAAAATTGCATATATTTATGGTATAAAACATGAGCTTTTGAAATATATATACAATGTGGAATGAATGAATCAAGCTAATAACATATGTATAACCTCATATTCTTTTTTTGGGGTGAGAACCCTAAAATTGATTCTCAGAAATTTTCAAGTATACTCATATGCAAGGGTTTCAAATTTTTTTGTGCCAAAATAAACCCATTTTTAAATTCCATTTTCCATGAACTTTTGGAAGTTGTTGTATAATATACTATTATTAGCTATAGTCACCATGCTGTGCAATAGATCCTTGAATTTAATGCTCCTGTATAAGAGAAATTTTGTATCCTTTGGCCAACAACTTCCCAAACCCCTTTCCTTTTGCACTGTTCACCATTTCCTCTCTGTTTCCCTGAGCTCAACTATTTTGGATTACACATATAAATGAAATTATACAATATTTATGTTTCTGTGCCTGGTTTCTTTCATTTAGCACAATGACCTCTAAGTTCATCCATGTTGTTGCAGATGACAATATTTCCTTGCTTTTGAAAACTGAATATATTTTATTGTGTATATATGTTACATTTAGAAAAAATAATTCTAAGTGTGTGAGTTGAATTATGTGACATATACAATATATAAATGATGTCTTTCACAATAATATTGTAAATTTGGCCCTGTAGTCCCTATATATTCAAGGAGGCTGAGGTTGACTAATTTGCTCATAGTCTGAAGGTATTTAATCAACATTTGATTTCAAAGACCATATCCTTAATACTTTACCATTAGGATTTCCCCAACAAAAGCATTTTCTGGTCCTGTTTTAGACTGATGTAGCTTTCCAATTTGGGATTTGTCAGAGGTTTGCAGGTGCCTAAAGAACTGAGTGTTAGGTCCTAGCTTTGCTTATTTACTAACTATGGCATCTTGAAAATGTCACTTTACCTCCATGTCCTTCATATTCTTCCACCAAAAATGGAATTAATAATATGGTGCTCCAAGGATTCCTGAGAAATAACCTTTGTGAAAAAATGCAGCGACTTTATAAATCTGAAAGGTCAATATCATTACTGAACAATGATTATGTGAAGCCATGATCACCTAAGTTTGTCTTCAATGAGACTTTCTTATCTCAGCAGGTGACTGTGGCTTCATGGCAGAGAATGGCACCATGGTGACAGAATTTGTTCTGATGGGATTCCTGCTGCAGCCAGAGTTGAAGATGATTCTCTTTTTTGTATTCCTGGCCCTTTATCTCATCACCATGGGAGGAAATCTGGGAATGATCATGTTAATTCAGAGTGACCCCCGACTCCAGACTCCCATGTACTTCTTCCTTAGTCACCTTTCCTTCCTGGACATTTGCTACTCTTCTGTTATTGTCCCTCAGTTGCTTGAGACCTTGAGAATGGATAAGATGGTCATCACCTATGAGCGCTGCGCTGCTCAGTTCTTCTTTTTCACCCTTTATGCTAGTACGGAATGCTTTCTTTTGGCAGTGATGACCTATGACCGCTACATGGCTGTGTGTAACCCCCTCCTCTATGCTACAGCCATGACAGCCCAGACCCGCCTGGGGCTGGTGGCTGCAGCATATGCAGGTGCCATGCTCAATTCTGTGGTCTGCACTGGGTGTACCTTCTCCATCGCTTTCTGTAAGTCCAACCAAGTGGACTTCTTCTTTTGTGATCTCCCACCCCTGCTGAAACTTGCCTGTAGCGAGACTGGGCCACGGGAGCAGGTAATCTACCTCTTAGCTTTCTTGGTCAACACAACCAGCATTTCAGTGATTCTTATGTCTTATGTATTCATCATTCGGGCTATTACGAAGATTCGCACAGCAGGTGGCAAAGCCAAGACCTTCTCCACTTGTGCTTCTCACATGACTGCAGTGGCTCTTTTCTTTGGAACACTCATATTCATGTACCTGAAAGGTAACATGGGAAAATCCCTCTGGGAAGACAAGATTGTATCAGTATTTTACACAGTGGTCATCCCCATGCTCAACCCAATGATCTACAGCTTGAGAAATAAGGAGGTGAAGGAGGCCATGAAGAAAGTTTTAAACAGAATGAGGGGTTCCCAAGCAGAATAAGACTTGTGTTCTGTCAATCCAGAAGTCCCTACAAATAATCCAGTAGGATTCTCCTAGTTTCTTTAACACATGGACCAGACTTCATCATTACAAAGATATATTGAGGCAGAAATATGTAGATTTTTGTTCCAACCCCCTTGTTAGTTCTATTAACTTGATTCAGAGATGTTCTGCCTCAGTTTTCTCATAAGCAAAAATTTCTTCCTTGCTTTGATTAAAGGTCAAGATATCTTTTCCAGGACTAAGTGAGAGAGAATGACAAAGGGCTTTGTAAATAATAACATGCTGTAAAATGTAAGATTCACTTTTCTTCTTTGCCTTGCATACTGTTGAATGTTTTCTCAGCTATTTGTTTTTTTTCCTACTAAGCTTGCTTGCTTGCTTATTTATTTATTTTTGGTCTTTACAATGATTATAAACCAATAGCTCATGGTTTAAATAGTAAGAACAGCTAAACTCCTTGATTGTAGATAGTGGAGTGGATATTGATCTTGACCAAAGGAAACTTTTCTTAACATTCAGTCACAACCAGTTTAGGAATTTGTCATATAAAATACAAGTAGCTAAACAGATGAAGAAAAAATAAAGTGGAGGAAGGAGATGTGCATTGGGAAATGTTCAACTAGAATATGTTAGGCTATTTCCCAAGATAGCACAGAGGACCAACACACTGCAGAATGAATGCGAGATGAAATGCTCTGCATTAATTATTGGGAACAATTTGATCTTGATGTAGAATTGAATAAAGTCCCATTTATAACTTTGTAATGTCTCCTGAACAATGAAGTTCAGAAGCTCTATTTTATTTCTGAAGCATTGCTCAGCACCATATGCCTTAGTGAACTCAAGTTATTTCCTGTTCTCCAGTAATGAAAGCCACTATCTACTTATATCTCCTCTAGGACATTTACTTTATTGCCAGAAGGCAGATAACTATGAATCTACCATCACTTTTTATGACCTCCACATCTGCAAGACATAGTACTAGGGAACCATCTCCATGGAGACCCAGAATCTTATTTATTAATTCAGCAAATATTTACTATCTACTATGTATCAGATATGATATCAGGTTCAGAATATAGTGATATATAAGATTGACACAGTTCATCTTACACAGGTGTTAGAACTTGGGGAATAGACAGATATTAAAGCATTACACAGGTAATTAATTTTCTTTTACAATTTTGGGAAGTAGAACAAAAGAAGCAGCACAGGGTATTGTTATACTGTCAAAGAGAGTTCTGACCTAGTTTGTGTTGTGGTTAGAAAAAGTTTCCCTGAAGATGTAACATTCAAACAAAGACCCAAGAGGTAAATATTCCATAGTCATGGCTTGGAAAGACTATTACAGATAAAAAGAGTCACAAATGCAAGGGCCTGTGTAATGGAATGCCTTGAGATACTGAGAGAAGCCAGAGTGGTTGTAGCATGAGTGAGAGGAGATTAGTGTGAGATGCAACTGGTAAACTCAGGAGAAACTAGGCCACAGAGACTGACAGATTTCCATAAGTGTGTTGTGGGCTTTATCTCACAAAGCAGAGTGTGATTTGAATTTTAAATAGACCTCTTATGGAAATATGGTGGATGGAATGGAGGCTGGAGGTGGTGGAGAAAGAGATCACTTCATCTAAGCAATAGCATTGGTGTATCCCAGTGCATGGCATTTGATTTCTATATAATAATGTGAGCTTCATTCTAGAATTCATGTAAAGATTGAGAATGCTAGCAGGTGCCAAAGTGTGATGTTGGTTCCTCACTTATTCTTGTCCAAATGGTGAAATTAACAAATCTAAGATTTTGTGTGGTGACCATCTTTTCATTGGTACACCTTTCCTTTCATAAAGTGTGAACTTCTTCAAGTAGACACAAGTATATATTATCTGTCCCTTTATCAAAACAGTCATTAATTATTCCTTCTCAGGGGTCAATGAATTTCAGCAACCTCCTACCATTTGCCAAGCTGTGTTAATGGCTTAATAAACAATCCCTTAGAAGTCTTCTTGTGTCCTGGAAAATTAGGAAAATCTTCAAATAAAAAACAAATAGGTATGATTAAGGTGGATGGTTGGGGAAGGAGTTTGCTGCTCAAGTCTAGGAGAAGATTGTATAAAAAGAAAATGGAAAGTGCAGCCTCAGGGAAGAGTTAGGGAGAAAACAGGTAGGGAGAAACTCTATATAAATTGGAGGAACACAGTGGATCTGTGAGGAGGGTGAAGACACACACAACTTAGGACCCCAGCAGCTGAGAGCCTCTGTGCCAGCGTGGAGAGCAAGGTGAGACCAGACTGCTGTAGCCCAAGCCACTGACAAAAAAGCCCCAGCAGGAGCCTGGAGGGAATCCAGCTTGGAGTCCCATGGATGATAGTGTACTTGTCAAAATAGAGGAGAAAAAACAATGGGAAACATTTTCTTTCTCCCTGATCATTCTACAAAGATGTCCTGTAACAAGCTGACAGAGAGCAGATGCCATTTTGGACATATGTAACAGCTGAGCCAGCTCATGTCCAGGCCCAGCAACCAGTAAAATGGAGAAAATTGAGTCTGGTGGGGAGACTAGACAGGGGGCTGGGTGCTCACTGTTGAATATGGTTATGAGCACCAGAAATTTAAAATTGCATAATTATATTTCTCATAAGAGAAAAAGTTTAATATTACAAAAGTTTATGCAACTGTATAAATATTTGTATGGTTAACACTAAAGATATATTATTAATTAGGCATCTAAATGTAAAAAGATATTTAAATTTACTATATTTACCACATTAATTACAATGTATCAGCCAATGTATTTGAAAAAGAGAATAATTTATTTATTTTTATGATATCCAGCAGGTCAAAATTACAATGCTCAAATTGATGTGGAATATGAAATTCACATATAAAAGAATATTTGTTAATTAAATTGTATGACTAATTTTCTTGGGGACTAGCGCTGTATATGCTTGTAATGTTGTCAAGGCATTAACCTTTGTAACAAAATCTACATAAAAATTAACGTGAACACTCTGGCATACCATACGAAGAATTTCTCATTTGCTCATATATCTGAAGATCTGCTTGAGTGGCTCAGTTGCATGTACCACAGTCTCAGGTCCATATTGGAGGAGCAGCAGACCCTCAGGATATTCTATCAGGGAATAGAAAAGGCTCAAGAGGGCAAATCAAAATGCGAGTGAAAGTTTGCTATTTTTTAAACATTCCATTGGTCAGACAAAGTCATGTGACCAACTCTAGGTTCCCAAGTATACTCTATGCATCATGCAGCCATGGTAGGAACATGAATCTATAATATTACTAAGGAAGCTTGAAGAACTGGATCCAGTAATTCAAAGTACCTTGAATAAAGAATGGACTATAGTATCTCTCTATGAAGTTTCAAAAATTATGATTTTCTTTAAATTATATTTAATACCCACGTCTTAAACTCTATCAATTAATAGCTCCAGATTAGATATCATCCTAGAAAGGATTATTAAAGTGTCTCATAAAGAAAAATTAATATTCATTTTATTAAGTTCTCATAAATGTAATAGACATTTGTTGTATATTATTTGAATTCTTCCCAAGAACTCATCGGGAATATATTTTATTGCTGCTTTTAAAATAAGAAAACAATAAGAACAATTTTAAGTTACTTATACAGGGGTTAAAAATGGTAATATTTATTTTGCCATGAGACTGTTGTGGGAGTGATGGGGTCTAAATTCCTATTCCAGGTCCTTGCCTTTTTCTTAGAGAAGCATTTGCAGTACAAACACAAAGATAGTGCACAAAGTGATAAACTTTATTTAAAAGGTGAGGAAAACACACACACACACACACACACACACGTGCATTGTTCAAGGATAGAGAGCACAAGGAAGGGAGAAGAGGGGGAAGGGAATGACAGAGATGGTGCCTGAGCATCCTGGCTTGTCCTCCTCTGCATCTTGGGATAAAAGCCCCTCCCAATTACCAGCCTCTTCAGAGGTTAAAAGTGGAGTGGTTACGGGGTACAGCCCCAAGGAAAGGGGATATTTGACTGGCAGGTAGGTGGATAGGATTATTTAGGGTGAGGGAGGTGTGGCTTC
This sequence comes from Oryctolagus cuniculus, assembly GCF_964237555.1. NCBI lineage: Eukaryota > Metazoa > Chordata > Mammalia > Lagomorpha > Leporidae > Oryctolagus > Oryctolagus cuniculus. The sequence goes on along the minus strand of NC_091432.1, from coordinate 14,094,856 downwards.
CAGCTCCTGTGCTTAATCTAGCTACCTGCCTTATCCAATATCATGACCAGCAATGGTCTAAATTTTTTTCATGGATGAACTCATTTAATATGTTTTACCATTTTTGAGGCAAGTTTCAGTAGGCTCCCTGTTTGACTAATAAAGAAATTGAAGTACAGAGAATCTAAATGGCTTGCCCAATGTTGCTCAGGTAGCCAATGATGGAACCAAGGTTAAGCAATGGGCAATGTGACTACAGATGAATTTGAAAACCAATACAGAAGGTGAAGGGTTCAAGATCCAAGTACAGATCTGTCTTACTGGAAATCAAATCAACAGGAGTCACTGTGTACTTACTTCTCATGTGGGATCTGTCCTTAACGTGTTGTCCAATGTGAAGTAATGCTATAACTAGTACTGAAACAAATTTTACACTTTGTGTTTCTGTGTGGGTGCAAACTGGTGAAATCTTTACTTAATATATGCTAAATCAATCTTCTGTATATAAAGATAATTGAAAATGAATCTTGATGTTAATGGAATGGGAGAGGGAGCGGGAGATGGGAGGGGTGCGAGTGGGAGGGAAGTTACAGGGGGAAAGCCATTGTAATCCATAAACTGTACTTTGGAAATTTATATTTACTAAATAAAAGTTAAAAAAATAGTAACAAATTCAAAAAAAAAAAAAAAAAAAAAAAGAGTGTGGGAGGTTTGTGTGCCAGGACTGTGAAAAAGCTGAGACTGCATGGGAGCTCTCAGGGTGTTACATGGGCATTGAGAAGTCACTGTAGGAAGCTACACACAGTAAGGACTCCCTGGTTACCTGGTCAGAGACATCGCTGGGGAATCTGAACTTGTACTGAGGTCTGCACAGATCCTTTCTGTGGTCCTTGTGGTAGAGTGGATGAATAATATACTCACTTGGGCTAGTGCCAAGGCACTGGTCTCCTTCAAGGAGAGGAGCTAAGCTGAGTCTATGTTAACAGACAAAAATAAACTTCCTCTCTGATGAAAAAAAAAAGGAGATTTACCAGGCCAAACCTAGGTGTGTCACCTCAGACACACCCTTCACCCTGGAGTACTGAACAGAGCTCCCTGGCCACTCCCACCACACGCCTCTAGGTATTCCCTGAAAGCAGATTCTCCACTAATCCAATCAGACATAGTCCAAAGATAAAAGCCATCATAGCAAAAAATCAAAGAAACCAATATGTATCCCCACAAATGTCAAATAACAAATGCATCAATCCAAGAAATAAGAACAAAGAAGACAACATAACATCTCCAAAAGAACATAACACTTCAGTACTAGGTTGTGAAGATGACGAGATTGAAGAAATGCCAGAAATAGAATTCCAAAATTGATCACAGGATTACTTAGAAGCAATCAGAAGCAAATGCATGAACTGATGAAATCCATACATGACATGAAAGAAAATTTCTCCTATAAAATTGAGATCTTAAAGAGAAATCAAAATGAAAATTTGGGAATGATGAATTCAATAGAAAAAATAAAAAATACAGTGGAGAGGGTTAACAACAGAATTGGTGGAGCAGAAGAAAGATTATCCAAATTAGAAGGATAAGCACAAGAAATTACATATTCAAACAAAAAAAAAAACCACAAGAAGAAATTAGAAAACTAAAAAACACTGTTGAGAATCTACAGGATACTATAATGACCAAACATTCAGGTTCTAGGAATTCCTGAAGGCAGAAAGAGAGAATTGAGTAGAAGGAATTTTTAGTGAAATAATAACAGAAAATTTCCCCAATTTGGAGAAAGGAAGGGGCGTGCAAATACAGGAAGCATGTAGAACACCTATTAGACATTGGCAGAAAAGATCTTCACCACGACACATTGTAATTGAACTCTCCACATTAAAACATAAAGAAAAGATTCTAAAATGTGCAAGAGAGAAATGCCAGATTACTTTCAGAGGATCACCAGTTAGACTCACAGAAGACTTCTCATTAGAAACCCTACAGGCTAGGGAGAATGGTGAGATATATTCCAAGTCTTAAAAGAAAAATTGTCAACCCAGAATACTATACCCTGAAAAGCTCTCATTGATGAATGAAGGTGAAATAAAGGCCTTTCATGACAAACAGAAACTGAAAGAATTTGTCACCACCCGTCCGTCCCTAAAGAAGATGCTTAAGGATGTGCTGCACACAGAAACACAGAAACATAGTCATCACTGTGGAAGAAGGTAAAGGAAGGAAAGCTCCCAGTAAAAGTACAAAGAAAATCCAAAGTACAAAATAGGAATATTTATGGAAAAATGGCAGGGCAAAGTTGTTACTTATCAATAGTAACTTTGAATGTAAATGGCCTCAACTCTCCAGTTAAAAGACACAGACTGACTGAATAGATTAAAATACAAAACTCATCTATATGCTGCCTAAAAGAAACACATCTCACCAAAAAGACACATGCAGACTGAAAGTGAAAGGGTTGAAAAAGATATCTCATGCTAACAGAAACCAAAAATCAGCAGGTGTAGCCATCCTAATATCAGAAAAAATAGACTTTAACACAAAACTGTTAAATGAGGCAAAGAAGGGCACTATGTAATGACTAAGGGTTCAATTCAAAAGGAAGATGTAATTATTTTAAATGTTTATGCTCCTAATCATAGGGCACCTGGCTATTTAAAGGAAGTGTTAAAGGATCTAAATGGAGACATATAATCAAATACAATAATAATGGGGGATTTCAAAGCTCCACTTTCATCAAAAAACAGATCAACCAGATATAAAGTCGCAAGGAAACAGCAGAGTTAATCAACGCTATAGATCAAATGGATCTAACAGATATCTACAGGACTTTTGTTCCTACAATTGCAGAATACACATTTTTTTCTCAGCAGTGAGTAGAACCTTCTCTAGGATTGACCACATGCTAGGCCATAGAGCAAGCCTCAGCAAATTCAAAAAAATCAAAATAATACTATACATCTTCTAAACTATAATGCAATGAAGCTGCAAATCAGAACTCAAGAATCTCTAGAACATATGTGAACACGTGGAGACTGAACAAAATGCTCTTGAATTAACAGTGGGTCATAGAAGAAGTCAAAAGAGAAATCAGAAACTTTCTGGAAACAAATGAAGATGACAATACAATATATCAATACTTATGGGATACAGCAAAAGCAGTGTTAAGAGGAACGTTTATAGTAATTGGGGCTTACAGCAAGAAATTGTAAAATTGGAAAGGCACCAAATAAATGAGGTATCAATGCATCTCAAGGACTTAGAAAATCAACAGCAAACCCAAAACTAGTAGGAGAAAAAAATAATTAAAATTAGAGAAGAAATCAACAAAATTGAAACAAAAAATACAAAAGATCAACAAAATGAAGAGCTGTTTTTTTTTTTAAATTGACACATCATTGGCCCAGCTAACCCAAAAAAGGAGAGAGAAGACTTGAATTGATAAAATTGAAGATGAAAAGGAAAATGTTAACAACAGACACCAAAGAAATAAAAAGAATCATCAGAAATTGCTACAAAGATCTGTGTGCCAACAAACTGGGAAACTTAGAATAAACGGATTGTTTCCTGGACATATAGAACCTATCTAAATTGATCCATGAAGATACATAGAACCTAAACAGACCCATTACCAAGACATAAATTGAATCACTAATAAAGTCCCTCCCAACAAAAAACAGTCCAGGACCAGATGCTTTCCCCACTGAATTCTACCAGACAAAAAGAAAAACTAATTTCAATTCTTCTCAAGCTATTCAAAACAATGGAAAGAAAGGGAATGCTCCCAAATTCTTTCTATGAAGCCAGCATCACCTTAATTCCTAAACCTGAAAAAGATGCAACAGAGGAAGAGAATTACAGACCTATTTCACTGACGAATATAGATGCAAAAATCTTCAACAAAATTCTGGCCTACCAAATCCAACAACAAATCAGAAAGATCATTCACCCAGATCAAGTGGGATTTATTCCTGGTATGCAAGGATGGTTCAACATTTGCAAACAATCAATTTGGTACATCACATTAAGAAACAGAAGCACAAAAACCATATGGTTATCTCAATAGATGAATAGAAAGTATTTGAAAAAATATAACACCCTTTCATGATGAAAACTCTAAGCAAATAGGTAATAGAAGGAACATTCCTCAACACAATCAAGGCAATTTATGACAAACACATGGCCAGTATCTTGCTGAATGGGGAAAAGTTGGAATATTCCCACTGGATCCGGTACCAGACAAGGATGCCCACTCTCACAGATGCCATTCAGTATTGTCCTGGAAGCTTCAGCCAGAGCCATTAGGGATGAAAAATAAATCAAAGTGATTCAAGTTGGGAAAGTGGAAGTCAAACTATCCCTATTGCAGATGACATGATTCTATATATAGGGGATCCCAAAGACTCCACCAAGAGACTATTGAAAATCATAGAAGAATTTTGTATAGTAGCAGGATATAAAATCAATACACAAAAATCAACAGATTTTGTATACACAGACAATGCCCCAACTGAAAAAGAACTCCTAAGGTTGATCCCATTTACAATATCTATCAAAAAGGGGCTGGTGCTGTGGTGCAGCAGGTTAATGCCCTGGCCTGCAGGGCTGGCATCCCATATGGGTGCTGGTTTGAGACCCGGCTGTTCCACTTCCAATCCAGTTCTCTGCAATGGCCTGGGAAAGCAGTATAAGACAGCCCAAGTCCTTGGGCCTTTGCACCCATATGGGAGACCCAGAGTAATCTCCTAGATCCTGGCTTTGGCTAGGTGCAGCTCCAGTCATTTCGACCATCTGGGAAGTGAACCATCAGATGGAAGACCTCTCTCTCTCTCTGCCTCTCCTTCTTTATGTAACTCTGACTTTCAAATAAATAAATAAATCTTAAAAAATATCTACCAAAAATATCAAATACCTTGGATAAATTTAACCAAGGATATCAAGGATCTCTATGATGAGAATTACAAACATTAAAGAAAGAAATAGAAGACACACAAAAAAATGGAGAAATCATCCAAGTTCATGGATTGGAAGAACCAATATCATCAAAATGTCCATTCTTTGAAAGCAATCTACAAATTCAATGTGATACCAATCAAAATACCAAAGACATTCTTCTCAGATCTAGAAAAAAATGATGCTGAAATTCATATGGATGCACAGGTGATTTTGAATATCTAAAGCAATCTTATATAACAAAAACAAAGCCAGATGTATCACAATACCAGATTTCAAGGCATACTACAGGGCAGTTATAATCAAACCAGCCTGGTACTACTACAAAATAGATTAATAGACCAATAGAACAGAACATAAATTCCAGAAATCAATCCATGCATCTACAACCAAATTATATTTTACCAAGGAGCTAAAACCAACCCCTGGAGCAAGGACAGTCTCTTCAACAAATGGTCCTGGGAGAATGGATTTCCACATGCAGCAGTATGAAGCTGGACCCCTACCTTATACCTTACACAAAAATCCATTCAAAATGTATTAAAGACTTAAATCTATGACCTGATATCATCAAATTACTACAGAAAATTGGGGAAACCCTGCAAGACACTGGCACAGGCAAAAAGTCCTTGGAAAAGACTCCAGAGGCACAGTCAAAGCCAAAATCAACAAATGGTATTACTTCAAATTGAGAAGCTTACGTACTGCAAAACACTCAGGAAGAGGCAATGGGACAGAATGGGAGAAGTTATTTGCAAGCAATGCAACTGATAAAGAATTAATAACCAGAATATACAAAGAGATCAAAAAACTCCACAACAACAAAACAAGCAACCCAGTGAAGAAATGGGCCAATGACTTAAACAGACATTTCTCTAAAGAGGAAATCCAAATGGCCAACAGATTCTTAAAAAATGCTCAGGAAAACTAGCCATCAGGCAAATGCAAATCAAAACCAAAATAAAGTTCCACCTCACCCTGGTTAGAATGGTTTTCATATAGAAGTCAACAAGCAATGAATGCTGGCAAGGATGTGGGGAAAAAGTACACTAATCTACTGTTGGTGGGAGTGTAAACTGGTAAAACCACTATGGAAATCATTTTGGAGATACCTCAGAAATCTTAATATAAGCCTACCACACCACCCAGCCATCCCACTCCTGGGAATTTACCCAAGGGAAATGAAATCAGCAAATAAAAGTTATCTGCACCCCCATGTTTATTGCAGCTCAATTCATAATAGCTAAGACATGGAATCGACCTAAATGCCTATCAACTGAAGACTGGATAAAGAAATTATGGGATATGTACTCTATGGAATATTACACAGTGGTAGAAAAATGAAATCCAGTCATTTGCAACAAAATGGATGAATCTGGAAAACATCATACTTAGTGAAATAAGCCAGTTCCAAAGGGACAAATACCATATGCTCTTCCTGATCTGTGAAAACTAATAGAGCACCTAAAAGGAAATCTGTAGAAGTGAAATTGATGATATGAGAAGAAATGACTTGAACAACCCTTGTCTTGACTGTCAAGGAACAATTTTCTTTTTTTTTAACGGAGAATGGGACTGGCAATGGGAGAGGGAGGAGGAGCTGGGTTAGGAATGGTGGTGGGAGGAGGGGTATTGTGGGAAGAATCACTATATTCCTAAAGTTGTACTCATGAAATTTGTACTCATTAAATAAATGGTTTATTTGGTAATAAAAACATAAAAATATAGCTTAAAGCAGCATGAGAAAAAACAAATAGGTGGTTCAAATGCCAAATGGTGGGTTTGCTGTTTTAGTAGTGGTGGGAGATACCTGATACTCCTCCCACTTCTCCTTTGAGAGGGACAATTCTCTCTGCCTATAAATAAGTGACCTTTGATACGTGCACAATATTTGACAAATACACAACTGCTACACATATGAGCAACTGGATAAAAATAAAATGAAGTTTAGTGTGGTTGAGGGGACTAACTTCTGATTAATATAGAAAGCTCTGGAGGAAATGACATTTATGTTGTATTGTTTATTTGATACATTAGTAAGTGAATGAAAATATTTATAAATTTCCTAAGCTGTGTCATTTTCTGTTACTAGTTTTCATTTTTCTCATTTTAAGTTCTGATTATTAAACAGAAAGTTCTTATTTCAAGATAGGTTCTACACGTAGTCTAATTTTAGAAATAGAATGTAGTCAGTAATCTTGAAGCTGTTTTCTTTTATGCTCTGTCAAGTTGCAAGTGTATTCCTTTTAGGAACTGGGTTTTGAAGTGACATATTTTTAGCTTTAATACATTGGTCTCAATCTACCAAAATGATATTGGAAAAGCAAAAAAAGTGGACCCTCTGATTCTGGACTAACCCGTTATCTCAGTACGTCAATAGGCCAAAGTGCTACATACTTGTCATCACTTAGAGCAATATTGCTACCTGAATTATGATTTAAAAAATTTTTCACATATGTTAATTTGAATAAGTATAGGTGTAAAGCCAAATTAACCTAGTCTGTGGAAACGCATGTGTGCAGGCTGAAATAATGGAGTATAACCCAACCAGATGAGGTTTTGAGCCTTTGGTGTTTATATAGATATTGTCATGTATGGGTATAGATATATTCAAAGAGTCACAATATTTCAGATAACAGCAAAAAGATCACATCTCTTTTTTTGTCATGGGGATCAGGGCAACAAGATAGAAGTAGTTCTCATATACCTTTTCCTTTCCCATTGCTAAAATCCTGTTTGTACAGCCTTGGGAGAGCCATGTGCAAATCACCTCAAGAAGAGAACCATTCAAGCCCCAGTATCACTATCCCTCATGACCTCCTATACTTCTTGGTGGCAATGGGGAAAGCGGGAAAAGAGGTATTTTGGTTCAAAGGTTTTTGGTGGTGATGGAGTTCAAAGAAGGTAAGGTGGCTCTAGGTTATGAATTTCATTTTGCTTGATGTTGAATCCGAAGCTCAAATAATATTTTGTCCTGAATCTTACAGAGTGTGAGGAGGATAAATCACCAGAAAAATAGGGGATGGATGGCAAAAGTTGAAAGGAAAGCAGGCTGCCTGCCTCCCTGGGGTGGATCTGCAAGGTTGCTTGTGGAGATCAAGATGTTTTATGTACATTACACAATTCATCCCTTTAATCCTATTGGGAAAGAAAAACTCAGCTATTTTCACTTACCTCTTCTTCAAAAATCATGAAGTTTTCTGAAAATAGTTGAAAAGAACATTGTGTCTTTTTCTTTTGCTCAATATATCTCAGTTCTTATTTAAAACATAATAGTGCAAACACAAAAATAAAAAAAATGACAGCAGCAGCAATGAAAAAGTGCTTTTTTCTTTGAAATGAAATGAATATATGAACTCTCTAATCCTACCCTTGTTAAATTTGCTTCTTTGGGTTTTCAGACCTCCTAGAAAAGTATTGTATAAGAAGCCTGTCTACACCTGTTGCTTTATATATTCATTATAGACACAGTCTAAAATATTTTGCAAATTCACTCAATAAATAAACTCTCTATTGAGGTGCTGCTATATGTTGGACATTATTCTATCAGTTTTGGAACTACATTCTCGAAGAAAATGAACACAATTCTATTCCCTTCATGAGGAACAGTGTTTTTTTCCCTACTTACTACTTGTTGAATCCTTTATTGAGTGGAGCTAGTGATTACAAAGTAAATTGAAAGTATGTCATTATAAAAATTAAAAGAAAATAAGAAAGGAAGGAGAGAGGGGGGAGCAAGGGAGGAAGACAGGGAGGGTAAGGTGGGAAGTATCATCATGTTATTAAAACTGTTTATATGAAACACATGAGATTTGTTCTCTTTATAGAAAACAAAATTAAAATAAAAATATATTTCAACTTAAAAAATCTGTTTCCTTGTGGAGCCTATATCCTAATGTAGGAGATAGGTGAGAAACTTTGAACATAATATGTAAATATTTTAGTATGTCATGTAGGATATTAAAGTGTGTTAAGTCCTGTGGAAAAAACTGGAAGCATGAATCGTACAACCTAAGTAATTCCCTATGTCAGAGATGCTGTAATAAATAGCCAGTGGAAATTATTTCCTTTTTAGGGTAAATAAAATATCAAGTAATTAATCTGACATAATATTAATTGAGTGTGTACAATATTTCAGATACTCTAATGGGTGTCAATGATGAATAAGGCTCGGTCACCGATTCAAGAAGCTTAAAATTTAGCAGGAAACATACTCACGATTAAGTAAATAAATATTTACAAAAGGTGTACAAGACTGCAGTAGGATTACGTACAAGATATAGTAGTGGCCAGAGGAGGGAATGGTGAGCTTTCCCTTGCAGGGATTGGTTGTCAGAGAATCCTTCGGATGGGAGTAGAAATGTCAGCTGTGTTTTGAAGGATAAGTAGGAATTCATCTAGAGAACAGGTTGTTGGTGACAATGAGGGGTTGGCATTCCTGATAGCAGGGAACAAAGACCTGGTAGTGTTAAGATAGCAGGGCTTGTTCAGTTGCTGAAGCTGAAGGTGGAGGAGGAGGCAGCAGGCAGACCATCTGATACTTTGATGTTTGTGTTCAACCCAAAGGTAGGAGGCAACTAATGCAGCCAGGGGTGGTGTTACCCAATGTCTGCTATAGAAAGATTTTGCAATTTTCCATGAGCATGCCTCATGTTGTCCTAAGAGACTTGCATCTTCAATCAAAATCTTATGAGAATATCTTAATAAAAATATCATTCTCCTAGCAATACTTTTCCTCCCAAGAGTCTCAAGTCTCTTATAAGCAGCAGTCAGTCCTCCTAATATAAGCATTATCAGAGGCTGAGTCTTGTTAATCAGTGCACCTTGGGTTTCTCCAACTCCAAATGAGAGAGGAATAGCTCACCATAATGCCAAATATCGAGGAAACAGGTCCTGGTTGCTTAACTGGTAACCATGAGATTGGAAAAATACGGGGAAATACTGGTGAGTGATAGGAAAAGTCTGACTGGGATGTTTTGATGGGAAGCAGAAAATTTTCTTGGTTCTGAAGCAGGATATGGTGGTTCTTTGCTTCACCCATATGAAGAGTCAACTTTACAAGAACATTGAGTGTTCAAAAACAGGATATTGACAGAGACAGAGGACCTGGATTATAATTTGCCTGATGTATCACACACTATAAAGAACCATTTCTGGCTCATTTGGATGGATTTTGGGCATCCACTCTAGCTTATACTGGGATTTCTTGTGGCTCAATAGTCCCCACTCTACGTTTTCCTCATCAACTTTCCCTCCCTTTATGGTATCCAGTGATTTTCCTAAAAATGTTAGAATGACCATGGCATTCTCCTGTTTAAATGCTTTCAGTATCTCCCTTTGGCTACTAAATTAAAACTTAAGCTCCTAACTAAAACCGAGAAGGCCCACATGGGATGATTCTCACCCATTGCTCTGCTCTCATCTCCTTCTCATTTGTGGTCCCCATCTACATTGTCCTACTTCCCTTAAGCTTTCCAAGCTAACCCCTAGCTCATGGCTTTCGCCCTTGATGCTCCCTCTTCCAGGAAAAATTCTTTCTCCAAGCCTTCAAGTGGTTGTTCCTTACGATTTAGATGTCTGCTCAAATATTCCCTAAATCAAAAATCACCCTTGGACGCTGCATTTAAAAGGTACTCCAACCATACTTCCAGTCATTTACTATGACCTCCTTATATAATTTCATTTATGCTTTAAATTATCACTACTTGAGCCTACCTTGTGGCACAATGGATTAAGCTGAGACAGGCAACGTTCACGTCCCATATCAGAGCGCTGGTTTGAGTCTTGGTTGCTCTGCTTCTGAACCAGCTTCATGCTGAGGGCACCTGGGAACACAGTGGAAGATGAACCATAACTCATGTGAGAGACCAGGATGGAGTTTCTGGCCAGACCTGGCCCAGACCTGGATGTTGTGGCCATCTGGGAAGTGAACCAATGAACTGAAGATCTCTCTGTTTCTCTTTCTCTTTCATTGTGCCTTCAAACAAACAAACAAAAAGGGTTTAAAAAACCCTTTTTTTTTAAAAAAAAACAATTAACACTACCTAAGATTTTTTATTGGTTTACTTATTTGCTTTGCTCATTGCATAGTAGTAATCTGTGCGAGCAGAGACTTTGTGAACCTTGCAACTCACTGTATTCCAGGGTATAGCTTAAGACTGGTCACATAGTTGACAATTAAATTTAAAATAATTGTTATTCTTGATTGTTTTGGATTTTTTATTGTGGTAAAATATACATAGAACTAAACCTACCAGTTTATCTTTTTCAGTGTATGATTCGGTGGCATTAACTACAATTCACATTGTTGTGCAACTATCACTACTATCCATCTCCAGAACCTTTCATCATCTCAAGTTAAAATCATATAGGCATTGGATAAATCCCCATCACCCTCTAAACTCAGTCCTTGGTAATCCCCATTCTAGTTTTGTCTTTATAAAATTGCCTATTATAGGGATCTTATATAATGGAATTGGAGACTATTTGTCCTACTATGTCTGGCTTATTTCACTTCGTGTACCAGTTTCAAATTTCATCCATGTTGCACTATGTATCAGAACCTCATTGTTCTTTATGGATTAATAGTATTCTGCTGTATGCAGATACCTTGTTTTGTTTATCCATTCATCTATTTGATCTGTTTTGCACGTGGACATTCAGTTTTTACATCATTATTGAAAAGAGACACTCAACTATCTTTCACTGAGATCCTCAAAACAATGAGAGGAGACATGATATCAGGTCCCAGGATTGAGAGGAAAAGTCTCTGAACTCAACTTCAGGCCTACTCTCCCACTTCTCTTCAATTTCTCCAAGTATTTCCATTTCTTCTTCTTGTTTTTTGAAACTTAATTAACTTTATTATTTTTCCCAAAGAAACCTTTTATTTAATCAGTACAAATTTCATGAGTATAACTTTAGGAATACAGTGATTCTTCCCACCATACCCACTCTCCCACCACCACTCTCACACTACCTCCTTCTCCCTCTCCCACCCCCAGTCCCATTTTCAATTAAGAAAAAAAACTGGTCGGCGCCGTGGGTCACTAGGCTAATCCTCCGCCTTGCGGCGCTGGCACACCGGGTTCTAGTCCCAGTCGGGGCACCGGATTCTGTCCCGATTACCCCTCTTCCAGGCCAGCTCTCTGCTGTGGCCAGGGAGTGCAGTGGAGGATGGCCCAAGTGCTTGGGCCCTGCACCCCATGGGAGACCAGGAGAAGCACCTGGCTCCTGCCTTCGGATCAGCGCGGTGCACCGGCCGCAGTGCGCCAGCCACGGCGGCCATTGGAGGGTGAACCAACGGCAAAGGAAGACCTTTCTCTCTGTCTCTCTCTCTCACTGTCCACTCTGCCTGTCAAAAAAAAAACCAAAAAACAAAAAACAAAAAACACAACAACAACAAAAAAACACACAAAAACAAAAAAAAACAAAACCAAACAAAAAACAAAACAAAACAAAAAAAACTGTTCCTTGATAGTCAAGACAAGGGCTGTTTAAAATCATTGCCTTTCAAAGTGTCAAATTCACTGCTACAGATTTCCTTTTAGGTGCTCTATTAGTTCTCACAGGTCGGGGTGAACATAAGGTATTTGTCCCTTTGAAACTGGCTTAGTTCACTAAGTATGATGTTTTCCAGATTCATCCATTTTGTTGCAAATGACTGGATTTTATTATTTTTTTTACCACTGTGTAGTATTCTATAGAGTACATATCCTATAATTTCTTTATCCAGTCTTCAGTTGATAGGCATTTAGGTTGATTCCATGTCTTAGCTACTGTGAATTGAGCTGCAATAAACATGGGGGTGCAGATAACTCTTTTATTTGCTGATTTCATTTCTCTTAGGTAAATTCCCAGGAGTGGGATGGCTGGGTGGTGTTTAGGTTTATATTCAGATTTCTGAGAGATCTCCATTCTGACTTCCACAGTGGCTGCACCAGTTTACATTCCCGACAGCAGTGGGTTAGTGTACTTTCCCCCTGCATCCTCACCAGCATTGTTGGATTCAATAGGCCAGAATTTTGTTGGGGATTTTTGTGTCTATGTTCATCAGGGAAATTGATCTGTAATTCTCTTTCTTTGTTGCATCTTTTTCAGGTTTAGGAATTAAGGTGATGTTGGCTTCGTAGAAAGAATTTGGAAGGATTCCCTCCCTTTCAATTGTTTTGAATAACTTAAGTGGAGTTAGTTTTTCTTTAGATGTCTGGGATAGTGTAGCAGTAAAGCCATCTAGTCCTGGGCTTTTCATTGTTGGCAGGGTCTTTATTATTGATTCAATTTCCATCTTGCTAATGAGCCTCTTCAGGTTTCCTATGTCTTTATGGTTCAATTTAGGGCGGAGTAGGGAGGGAGCTTGCTGCTGAAATCTAGGAGAAGATGGTTTAAAAAGAGTGGAGGGGCTGGCGATGTGTTGTAGCGGGTAAAGCCACCACCTGCAGTGCCAGCATCCCATATAGGTGCAGGTTCAAGTCCTGGCTTCTCCACTTCCGTTCCAGCTCTCTGCTAGTGCATCTGGGAAAGAAATAGAAGATGTCCCAAGCCCTTGGGCCCCTGAGCCCATGTAGGAGATCTGGAAGAAGCTCTTGGCTCCTGGCTTTGGATAGGCACAGCTCCAGCCGTTGCAGCCAGTTGGGGAGTGAACCAGTGGATGATGATCTCTCTCTCTCTCTCTCTCTCTCTCTCTCTCTGCCTCTGCTTCTCTCTGTGTAACTCTGACTCAAATAAATAAATAAATCTTAAAAAAAAAGAGTGGAAAGAGTTCAGTCTCAGGGAAGAGTTAGAGAGAAAACAGCAGAAGAAATTCTACACAAATTGGAGGAACACAGTGAACCTACATGGAGGGGGAGAAATGTTCACAACATAGGACTTCAGCCGACAGCCACCACACCAGCATTGGAGAGTGAGGTGAGACCAGACTGCAACAACCCAAGCCACTAGATAAAAAGCTGCAGGAAGAGCCTAGAAGGAATCTGGCTTGTAGCTCTGTGGAGCATTGTGTACCTGCCAAACTGGAGGAGAAAAAAAAGAGGGGGCACAGTTTCTCTCTCCCTGATCATCCTGCAAAGGCGTCCTGTAACAAGCTGACAGAAAGCAAGTAACATTTGGACATATGTAACAGCTATGCCAGCTCATGTCTACACCCAGCAACCAGCCAAGTGGAGACTCCTGAGCCTGGTGGGGAGAATAGACAGGGGGCTGGGTGCTCAGGAATGTGGGAGGCTTGTGTGCTTGGACAGTGAAAACACTGAGGTTGTGTGCAAGGGCTCACGGTGTGGCTGGGACACTGGGCAGTCACTGTGCAAGGCTCCACATGATCAAGGCTCCCTGTTACCTGGCAAGAGACATTGCTGGGGAATCTGAGCTTATGAGGACTGTACAGATCTTTCGTGTGGTCCTTATGACAGAGCAGATGAATAACAGACTCACTGGTACTAGCCTCCAGGCACTGTTCTTCCAGGAGAGGACCCAAATCGATAAAATTAGAGATGAAAAAGAAAATGTAACAACAGACACCACAGAATTAAAAAGATCATCAGAAATTACTACACAGAGCTGTATGCCATTGTAGCATTTCCTAGGAGATTCTTTCAGTCCAGGATAACCATGTTTCTAAATAACAGGAACTACAGGCTTCCAGGGTGCAGGTGGAAGCTAGTTCTGGATACCATGATGTGATTGGAATAGGCTGGCTGAGAGAATTAAAGGCAGGAACAATGGAAATCGCAGAGTCAGAACATTTAAAATTAGCTAATTGCTGAAGTCCTTAATGAAGGGTTGTTTCAATGAGCAGTGAATGAAGGCACGAGTTTCCCTCCACTCTTGACAGAGGAGGGCATCTGTTTTAAAATATCATGCCATTATTTATTTGGAAAATATCTCATTATTTTAATTAGTATTTGATTATTAATGACGTTACGAATTATCTCCTTTGGTTGCATCATTTATATTTCTTGAAATTTTTTTGTGTTTTGTCAATTGATTTTTTAAAAGTAGTTTGTGTACTGCAGAAAGCAGTCCTTTGTCTCAGGTTTGTGCTACAAATATTTTTCACAAGGTTGCCTTTTGAGTTTTCTTAATGTTGTATTCAGTCTTCAAAAATGTTAAAATCTGATGTAGTTAGATTAATCCATTCTTTTCTTAGGGCTTGTGATTAGGAAGCTTGCTGTTTAAAATAATCAAGGTATCTACCTGTATTTTCTTTTTTATTACTATAATTTCATTTTTTTATTTCTAAAATGTTGGACTCATCCAGATTTTACACACATGACAATGAGCGTTTACATTTTTTGGGGGATATTTTTGGGTCTCTCCACTGATATCTCAGCTTCAGGAGGGTAGGCACTGATTTTTGCTGTCTGCCAATGTATGCAGGTGGCTGGCATAGCACCAGTTCCTGGGTAGGTGTTTAGGAAGCTCTTTTTAAATTAGCACATTAGTGAACTTCTAGAAGTTAGAGGGATAGGCTCAATTCATCAAGAAGAAACCATCATTTCTGGATTTTATATTTCAAAGGAACAAAACCAGAGCACAGTATATACAGAAAGTAAAACCAGAGTGCTTAAAAAAACCAGAAATCAAGTCAGATGAGGAGCTAGGGATGCTTTATTTTGGAGAAAACTCAGTGAGAGACTGATTTCCTTTGTTGAGACCGATGCTTTGGCTTTCATAGCTTAAGAAGGAGCCCTTGGGGCCGGCATTGTGCTTGTCATGCTGGTACATCATGTTGGAGCACCGATTCCAATTCTAGCTGCTCTGTTTCCAATCCAGCTTCCTGCTAATGTGCATGGGAAGGCAGTAGAAGATGTACAACTACTTGGGCCCTTGCCAACCGTGTGGGAGACCATGATGGAGTTTATGGTGCTTGGTTTTGGCCTGGCTCAAACCTGGCTGCTAAAGCCATTCAGGGAATGTCTTTTACTCTGTCTCTCCCTCTCTCTCAGTCACTATGCCTTTCAAACAAACAAAAATAAGTCTGAAAATAAGAGAAAGAGACCTACAATGAGTTGCTCAAAGGAGGAATGTGTTGTGTTTGGAGCTGGTGGTCTCCCTTTCCCTGGGAACACTTAAGCATGGACTTTTGGGATTCTTGGGAGGCAGTGGAAGAAGATTCAAATATCAGGAGCCAAGCTGCTGAGCTATAGAGACTGAAAATTATTCAAAAAGGAGAGTGGGGAAGATGAGTGGGAGAGCCCTGCTCCACAGCAGCCACTGTGTTGCTGTCATGTTTTGCAAGAAGACTTTTTTTGCTGCAAGATAAATTTGAAATTGAATTTAAAAAATGAGAATTTTCTTGACTTCTAAAATTCTTCCTGGGCCAAATAAGACCTATGTGATGTCTGGATTTCTCTTGTGGCCTGTCGGTTTGTAAGCTCTGGCTCAGGTAAAAGGAGAATTGTATATAGAAAATGCCCCAGTTTCTGATGACCTTTCACAAATTTCTAACCTTGGCTCTCTGATTTCCTGAGTTACATAGAAGAGAGAGAGGTTATTAATAGTGTCACTATATCATTGGAATATAACTCAGCATTTGAGAAGGGCAGAAAAGATGCAGGAAGAATTAGGATTTGATGGAAGGAAGAGTGTCTCTGGAATTAGATTGCTCTGTACCACCTATCATCATTTTATGCCAATAAATATTAATCACTGGGAATAATAGAGTAGAGGAAGTCATATAAGCCATTCCTAAAAGAAGAGAAAGAGCCAGGAAATTTTATAGTGGCAACAGAGAGAATAAGAGAAAGAGAGAGAGAGAGAGAGAGAGAGAGAGAGAAGTGGGAAGAAGCTTTGTATAGAAATTCTAGTGTGCAGAAAGAGAAATTGAAAGTCTGAAGACTGCTTTGAGCCCAGGGGCCTGGAGACACAAAATGTTCTTCAGGCTGCATCATTTACTAATCAAGTGGAGTGTTTCAGCTTAGCAATAAAAATCAATGCTATGGATTTTTTTGTTCTGTGATGAAGGTGAGAGGACAGAAAAGAACAGGAATGGTTATTGCTTTGTGACCCAACATAATTTTGTTGCATCTTCATAAGCATTACTGGGGAGGCTGAATGAACAGTCAAGGAGATGGCTTTCCCTTATCCGAAACCTGTGGCCTGGAAGAAAATTCCCTTCTTGGAGGAGAGTATTAAGAAGGAATTGTTGAAGCGAAGCCAGAATCTCTGCCTGGCATCCATCTAACATGAAGTCATGACTCCACGTGTGTACAGCACCATGGTAGATGCTATCAGTGCCCTTTCATATCCCCTTAGCATCAGCATCTGTGAACCTGCTGCTGTTTTGCAAACACAGGCCACTCTTTTTCTCTGCCTTCTACTTGTCACTCTGAGATCTAAGACCCTTATAGCAGCCCTCAGATTCCACATTCCCAGGATGGGTAGATTCTGGGGATGGCCTGCAGCTGTGTCTTCCAGGCTCCAAATGGATCTGAGCTTTAGCTCACAATGTAGGGAGGCTGCTCACATCATGGCCCATTCTGGGTCCCTCCCCTCCCTTCCCATCTCACTTCCCCACTTCCCTATCTGCACTTCTGAGGGTCACAATAAATCATTTACTGTTGACTCCTCTCCCTCCAGATCTGATTCTGGGGAAACCCCCTCTCCCATGCTGCACAAGCTAACCCAGGGGCGCTGTGATTCCAGGGTTGTTAGTACCGTCATAGCCTCTTTAATATTCACACGTTGAAGTTCTAACTTTTAATATTTTGTGTTGTAACTTTTTCTGGAGACAAGGTCTTTACAGAGGCATTGCATCTATAATGAGCTCATTAGGGTGGGCCCTAGTCTGTTATGACTGGAGAAATTTGGACACAGAGACAGCATCTGAAAAAAATCTTCATGGCAACACCTAGATTGCTGTTGGATCAAATAACTGGATGCTACAGCCTTGCTAGTTTGACACAGGAAACAAACCATCACAAGTCCTTTGAAGACTGCACAAGACAGCAATAACTCTTTTTTTTTTTTTTTTTGACAGGCAGAGTGGACAGTGAGAGAGAGAGAGAGGGACGGAGAGAAATGTCTTCCTTTTCCATTGGTTCACCCCCCAATAGCCGCTATGGCCGGTGCACCATGCTGGTCTGAAGCCAGGAACCAGGTGCTTCTCCTGGTCTCCCATGGGGTGCAGGGCCCAAGCACTTGGGCTACCCTCTACTGTACTCCCAGGCCACAGCAGAGAGCTGGTCTGGAAGAGGGGCAACCGGGACAGAATCCGGCGCCCCGACCGGGACTAGAACCCAGGGTGCCGGCGCTGCAGGCGGAGGATTAGCCTAGTGAGCCGTGGCACCGACCCGTAATCACAATTAAGGAGGTGCTCACTCTCAGATTTGTGCAGGTGTAGGATCAGCACCTGCTATTGATCATCTCTGTAAAGTTTGTGTCTTACCTGTCTTACTGTGGCTGTATCCCTGATGTCCATGAAAGATAAAGAATTGGGTCTTTAACCTGAGCCTTCTCACAGCAGGATGGATTGGGGGTCAGATGGACCAGGGTTTGAATTCTGCCTTCATCATTCCTGTGGGTTCTCTGACAAATGGCACGATCATTGAAAGCCTCAGTTTTCTCAACAGTGGAATGGGATGATGCCATTATTTGCTGTCCAGGGATGTTGTGAGGTGATAGAATACCAACTCAGACAGAAAGAGAGTGCAGAACAAATGCTTTTAATCCTTTAATTATGGAAAA
Source organism: Oryctolagus cuniculus (assembly GCF_964237555.1). NCBI lineage: Eukaryota > Metazoa > Chordata > Mammalia > Lagomorpha > Leporidae > Oryctolagus > Oryctolagus cuniculus. The sequence goes on along the minus strand of NC_091432.1, from coordinate 14,076,241 downwards.
TTCTTTTTAAAATTACAGCAAAGGAATTATGATGGTTAACATTTATTGTAATTTTGGCATGTGAAAAGGACTACCTTCATTTTGTGCATCATTTGATACCTAGTCTTGGTTTGCAGAGTCCAGAAATGCAAAGAAATAGAAGACAAAGTTCATTCCTGAAGTGCTACGCAGATGAAGAAAGACGCACACCACACAGCAGCACAAGGAGGTGTGGTTGGTGGCCACACTGTGTGGGATGAACTTTGTGTCTGTTGATTAAAGTAGGGCAAGAAGTCTCTACCACACCACTTTGTTAGCAGTTAGCTCAAATTATAAGCTGATATGTAGGTAATAAATTAGGAATTTTATAATTCAGTCTTTTTCCTATTCATATTGGCTTTCATAAAACTTAGGTGTTATGATACTAAGAAAAAATATGTATACATATAGTTACTCTTCTCATAGCCACATAGTTTAACCATGCATTTTCTTTCAGATAATAAATATATTACTTAACAAATGGGACGACATAATTGCAGACATTTGGGAGACAACAGGAGACTTATACTCTGTGACAACCTGTTCTTTCTCTTTCTCTCTGTGTCTCTCTGGATATCTATCTATTTATACAAATATTTGATTTTTGGTTAATTTAATAGATTTCAAAGCCCTCTGATAGAGCCAACGTTTCATATTTTCAGTTGTAGAAGATCTTCATGAACTATCAGTATGTGAGAAACAGAGGCCAACTAGATGCTGGAGAACAGGAAAGTTTGAACTTCCTTATAAGGCAAAAGGGCATTTCCCTAAGAACCTCGTGCCAATCTCAGAATGCTTTGGAGCGCATTGTTTCAGTTGGTCTTAGTGTGAGACCAGAATCCTGAACCTGCATGTAAGATGTTGCAGATTGCAGGCCCACGCTGCTGTTGTGCTCGTCTTGCACCATATTTTCTTGAGCTCAGGCCTTGAAAGCGTCTGCAAATCACTCAGATACCCAGCCGCGGCTAATTCCAGTCCAGGGTCTTTTTGATGAGCCCCTACGCTTGCTCTATGCACTTTCTTACTAGAGCTGTCCCTACTGACATGCAGATCTCAGCTCACCTCCTGCAAATTCTCTCTCTCTTTTTTATTTTCTGAAACAGTTTTTTTTATTAAACAAAAAAGCAGAACTGCAACATGATTTAAATGTCTGTTAATTAGGTCACAAGCCAGATGCAAAATGTTTGCAGTATAACTATTATATATTTATACAGCTAATGTCATTTATCAAACCTTATACTAATATGTAAGATTATTCTATGATTTAAAGTAGCCGAATTTAATCATCATAAACTATATTAATTGAGCTCTTTCCCCATAACATTTTAATATTACTTTTGACATTGATAATTTCCTTACTAGGCAATCTATAAACTAAATTTTTAAAAATTGTTAAAGGATGGTGAAAACCCTGCAATTTATTTATTTTTCTGATATTTATACATTAAAGTATTTTTTTTTTGACAGGCAGAGTTAGAGAGAGAGAGAGAGAGACAGAGAGAAAGGTCTTCCTTTTTCCGTTGGTTCACCCCCCAAATGGCTGCTACAGCCAGCGCGCTGCAGTGATCTGAAGCCAAGAACCAGGTGCTTCCTCTTGGTATCCCATGCGGGTGCGGGACCCAAGCACTTGGGCCATCCTCCACTGCCTTCCCAGGCCACAGCAGAGAGCTGGCAACCAGGACAGAATCCAGCGCTAGCCGAGACTAGAACCCGGGGTGACGGTGCCGCAGGCGGAGGATTAGCCTAGGGAGCCGTGGAACCAACCACATTAAAGTAATTTTGCAGTTGATCTGCTGGGTACTACAAATAAACATGAGACAAAATTCTTTGTAACTGTTCTCTTCCAGTGGTGTTTATTTTTTATTTATTTATTTAAAAAAAATTTTTTTTGACAGGCAGAGTGGACAGTGAGAGAGAGACACAGAGAAAGGTCTTCCTTTGCCATCGGTTCACCCTCCAATGGCCGCTGTGGCTGGTGCGCTGGGGCCGGTGCACTGCGCTGATCCCATGGCAGGAGCCAGGTACTTCTCCTGGTCTCCCATGGGGTGCAGGGCCCAAGCACTTGGGCCATCCTCCACTGCACTCCCTGGCCACAGCAGAGAGCTGGCCTGGAAGAGGGGTAATCGGGACAGAATCCGGTGCCCCGACTGGGACTAGAACCCGGTGTGCCAGTGCCGCAAGGCGGAGGATTAGCCTAGTGAGCCACAGCGCCGGCCCCCAGTGGTGTTTATATAAGATCAGTCACACAATTCCCTTTCACATATATTCCCCAAATATCTACTCTGTATCAGAGATAACACAAATCTGGAGTGAAATGTTCAGAGTAATTTGACTACTGTTTACCAAAGTACTTTTACACCCTATTTTTCCTCAAGGCTTTCTTTTTAAGATTTTATTTAAGTTACATGAGTTGCATGCATTTCATATATACAGATTTGTGAACATAGTGACACTTCCCACCCTACCCTCCCTCCTGCCCATGCCCCAACCCTTTTTCCTCCTCCTTCTCCCGTTCCCACTCTTAATGTTTACAAAGATCTAATTTCAGTTTACTTAATGCTTGTAAAGTTAACTCTATACTATACAAAAGAGTTCCACAAGTAATATGAAGAAAAAAAAAAAACACTGTTCCTCAATGGAAGAGAGACTGTAAGCAATCATTGAATTTCAAAATGTCCATTTTACTCCAAAACATAGCATTTTAGGTACGCTATTAATTACCTCAGATCAGGGGAAAACATATAATATCTGTCTTTTTGGGACAGGCTTATTTCAATAAGTATATGGCTTCTAGTTGTGTCTGTCTTGTTGCAAAAGACAGGATTTCAATTTTTATATAGCTGAGTAGTACTCCATAATGCATATATATCATAATTTCTTTATCCAGTCAACATCTGATAGACATGTGAGCTGGTTGCATATTTTAGCTATAGTGAATTATGCTGCAACGAACATGGGGGTACAGATCACTCTTTCATATGCTGATATTTTTGGTTTGGGCAAATTTCCAGGAGAGGGATGGCTGGATCATATGGTAGGTCTATATTCAGATTTCTGAGGTATCTCCATTCTGTCTTCCACAGTGGCTGCACCAGTTTACATTCCCACCAACAGGGGATTAGGGTACCTTTTCCCCCATATGCTCACCAGCATTGGTAGTTTGTTGATATCTGCATGAAAACCATTCTAACTGGAATGATGTGAAATCTCATTGTGGTTTTGATTTGCGTTTCCCTGATGGCTAGTGATCCTGAAATTTTTTCAAGTGTCTGTTGGCCATTTAAATTTCCTATCTTGAAAAATGCCTTTCAAGGTCTTTGCTCATTTCTTTTCATTTTTTAAAAAAATTTATTTACTTATTTGAAAGTCAGAGTTACACAGAGAAAGGAGAGACAGAGAGAGAGAGAGAGAGAAAGGTCTTCCATCTGATGGTTCAGTCCCCAGTTGGCTGCAATGGCTGGAGCTGTGCCGACCCAAAGCCAGGAGCCAGGAGTTTCCTCTGGGTCTCCCACACAATTTCAGGGGCCCAAGAGCTTGGACCATCTTCTACTGCTTTCCCAGGCCACAGCAGAGACCTGGATTGGAAATGGAGTAGCTGGGTCTCAAACTGGTGCCCATAAGGGATGCTGGTGCTTCAGGCCAGGACATTAACCTGCTGCACCACAGAACTGGTGCTCATTTCTTAACTGGATTGTTTGTTTTGTTATGGTGGAATTTTTTGAGCTCTTATAGATTCTGGATGTTAACCCTTTATCAGTTGCATAGCTTGCAAATATTTTCTCCCATCCTGTCAGTTGCCTCTTCACTTTACTGAGTATTTCTTTTGTAGTGCAGAACCTTCTTAGCTTGATGTAATCGTATTTGTCAATTTTGGCTTTCATTGCCCATGCTTTGGGATCTTTTCCAAGAAGTCTTTGCCTATGTCAATGTCTTGCAGAGTTTCCCCGATGTTCTCTAGTAATTTGATTATATTTGGTTATAAATTTAGGTCTTTGATCCATTTTGAGTGGATTTTTGTGTAAGGTGTAAGATAGGATTCTTGCTTCATACTTCTGAATGTGGAAATCCATTTTCTTTTTTTTTGACAGGCAGAGTTAGACAGTGAGAAAAAGAGACAGAGAGAAAGATCTTCCTTCCGTTGGTTCACCCCTCAAATGACCACTACAGCTGGCGCGCTGTGCTGATCTGAAGCCAGGAGCCAGGTGCTTCTCCTGGTCTCCCATGGGGTGCAGGGCCCAAGCACTTGGGCCATCCTCCACTGCCTTCCTGGGCCACAGCAGAGAGCTGGCCTGGAAGAGGGGCAACCGGGACAGAATCTGGCTCCCCAACCGGGACCAGAACCTGGAGTGCTGGCTCCACAGGCAGAGGATTAGCCTAGTGAGTTGTGGCGCCGGCCGTGGAAATCCATTTTCACAGCACCATTTGTTGAAGAGACTGTCCTTAGTTCAGGGATTGTTTTTAGCTCCTTGTCAAAGATACGTTGGTTGCAGATGCTTAAATTGATTTTTGGGGTTTCTGTTGTGTTCCATTGGTCTGTCCCTCTGTTTCTGTGGCAGTTCCAGGCTGTTTTGATGGTAATTGCCCTATAGTATGTCTTGAAAGCAGGTTTTGTGATATCTCCAGATTAGTTTTTTCTGTATAAGATTGCTTTAGCTATTCAGGATCTCTTTCACTTCCATACGAATTTTAACATCATTTTTTCTATATCTGAGAAGAATGTCACTAGTATTTTGATTAAGATCACATTGAATCTATAAATTGCTTTTGGTACTATGGACATTTTGATGATAATGATTTTTCTAATCCATGAACATGGAAGATTTTTCCACTTTTAATGACTTCCGTTTCTTTCTTTAATGTTTTGTAATTTTTGACTGTAGAGATATTTGACATCTCTAACTAGAGATGTTATTTAATTTTTTTGGACCTATTGTGAATGGGACTGAACTTAAAAGTTCTTTATCAGCCATGGCATTTTCTGTGTACAAAAAGGCATCTCTGTGTATATTTCCATGTTGATTTTAATATCCTGCCACTTAAGCAATCTCTTTTATAAGTTCCAGTAGTCTCTCAGTGGAGTCTTCGGGATCCCCTTTATAGAATCATGTCATCTGCAGATAGGGATAGTTTGAGTCCTCCTTTACAATTTATTTTTCTTGCCTAATGGCTCTGGCTAAAACTTCCAGGACTATATTAAAAAGCAATGGTGGCCAGTGCTGCGGCTCACTAGGCTAATCCTCCACCTGTGGTGCCAGCACTCCTTGTTCTAGTCCTGGTTGGGGTGCAGGTTCTGTCCCAGTTGCTCCTCTTCTAGTCCAACTCTATGCTGCGGACTGGGAGGGCAGTGGAGCATGGCCCAAGTGCTTGGGCCCTGCACCCACATGGGAGACCAGGAGAAGCACCTGGCTCCTGGCTTTGGGCTGGCGCGCTCCGCCGGCCGTAGCGGCCATTTGGGGGTTAACTAATGGAAGGAAGACTTTTCTCTCTGTCTCTCTCTCTCATTAACTCTACCTGTCCAAAAAAAAAAAAAAAAAAAAAAAGCAATGGTGAGAGTGGGAATCTTTCTCTGGTTCTGGATCTTCGATGGAGTGCTTCCAGTTTTTCCCCATTCAATTTGATGCTTGCTATATGTTTTTTATAAATTACCTTGATTGTATTAAGGAATGTTCCTTCTATACCCAAATTGGTTAAGCTTTTCATCATGAAAGTGTGTTGTATTTTGTCAAATGTTTCTTCTGCATCGATTGAAATAACTATATGGTTTTTTCTTCAGTTTGTTAATGTGATGTATCACATTGATTGATTTGTGAATGTTGAAGCATCCCTATATACCAGCAATAAATCCCACTGGTTCCTGGTGAATGATCTTTCTGATGTGTTGTTGAATTTGATTAGCTAATATTTTATTTAGGATTTTTATATATATGTTCACTAGGGATATTGGTTCTCTTTGTCTGTTTTGTCTTTTACTGGCTTAGGAATTAAGGTGATACAGGCTTCCTAGAAGGAGTTTGGAAAGATTCCCTCCCTTTCAATTGTTTTGAATAGTTTGAGAATTAGAATTAGTTCTTTATTAAATGTCTGATGGAATTCAGCAGTGAAACTGTAGGGTCCTGGGCTTTTCGTTGTTGGCAGTGTCTTAATTACTGATTCAATTTCTGTCTTGGTTACTGGCATGTTTAGGTTTTCTATGTCTTCATGATTCAGTTTAGGTGGATTATATGTGTCTAGGAATCTATCCATTTCTTCTAGATTTCCAAATTTATTGTCATACAGATTTTGTAGTAATTGCTGGTGATTATTTTTATTTCTGTGGTATCCGTGTAGCATTTCCTTTTTTATCTTTGGTTATATTGATTTGGGTCTTCTCCCTCTTTTTTAGTTAGTTGGGCCAATGATGTATCAATTTTGTTTATTTTTTCAAAAATGCAGCTCTTCATTTCATTGATCTTTTGCATTTTTGTTTCAATTTTGCAAATTTCTTCTCTAATTTTAATTATTTATTTTCTCCTACTAGTTTTGTGTTTAGTTTGCTGTTGTTTTTCTAGATCCTTGAGATGCATTGATAGCTTATTTATTTGGTGCCTTTCCAATTTCTTGATGTAGGCATCACTTGCTATAAACTTCCTTGTTCTTCCTTCATCTCTTTTACCAGTTTTTGTGTGAAAGTCTTTTTTGTCTGATGGTAGAATGGCAATACTTTCCATTTTTTGCTTTCCATTAGCACAGAATATTTTTTTTCATCCTGTCAATTTCAGTCTGCATGTACCTTGTTGGTGAGATGTGTTTCTTGTAGGCAACAAATAGATCTTTTAAGTTAATCCATTTGGCCAAGTCTGTATCTTTTGACTGGAGAGTTGAGGCCATTTACATTCAAGGGGAATATTGATAAGTAATGTCTTGACCCTGCCATTTTCAATAAATATTTCTAATGTTCACTTTGGATTTCTTTTGTGCTTTTACTGGGGGATTTTCTGCCTTCACATTCTTTCTTTTTTTTTTTTTTATCTTTTATTTAATGAATATAAATTTCCAAAGTACGACTCATGGGTTACAATGGCTTCCCCCCCCATACCGTCCCTCCCACCAACAACCCTCCCCTTTCCCACTCCCTCTCCCCTTCCATTCACATCAAGATTCATTTTCGATTATCTTAATATACAGAAGATCAGCTTAGTATACCTTAAGTAAGTATTTCAACAGTTTGCTCCCACACAGAAACATAAAGTGAAAAATAATAGATGATTTTTTTAAAATGATGATGAAATCAGATCAGACCTATTGTCATGTTTAATCCCAGTGAGAGTCAAGTTGGGAATTGAAAATTTCTTTTTTTTTTTTTTTTTTTTTTTTTTTTTTTTACAGAAGATCAGTTTAGTGTACATTAAGTAAAGATTTCAGTCGTTTGCACCCCCATAGAAACACAAAGTGAAATATACTGTTTGAGTACTCATTATAGCATTAAGCCTCAGTGTACAGCACGTTAAGGACCGAGATCCTACATGAGGAGTAAGTGCACAGTGACTCCTGTTGTTGACTTTACCAATTGACACTCCTGTTTATGGCATCAGTAATCTCCCTATGCACCAGTGATGAGTTTCCAAGGCTATGGAAGCCCCTTGAGTTCTCCGACTCTTATCTTGTTTAGACACGGTCATAGTCAAAGTGGAGGTTCTCTCCTCCCTTCAGAGAAAGGCACCTCCCTCTTTGAAGACCTGTTCTTTCCACTGGGATCTCACTCACAGAGGTCTTTTTGCCAGAGTGTCTTGGCTTTCCATGCCTGAAATACTCTCATGGGCTTTTCAGCCAGATCCGAGTGCCTTTAGGGCTGATTCTGAGGCCAGAGTGCTATTTAGGACATCCGCCATTCTATGAGTCTGCTGAGTATCTCACTTCCCATGTTGGATCACTCTCCCCTTTATTTATTCTATCGGTTGGTGTTAGCAGATACTAGACTTGTTTATGTGCTCCCTTTGACTCTTAGTCCTTTCATTATGATCAATTGTGAACTGAAATTGATCACTTGGAGTAGTGAGATGGCATTGGCACATGCCACCTTGATGGGATTGAATTGGAATCCCCTGGTATGTTTCCAACTCTACCAATTGGGGCAAGTCAGCCCGAGCATGTCCCAAATTATACATCTCTTCCCTCTCTTATTCCCACTCTTATGTTTAACAGGGATCACATTTCGGTTAATTTTCAACACTTAAGAATAACTGTGTGATAATTACAGAATTAAACCAGTCATATTAAGTAGAACAGACAAAAAAAATACTATGAGGGATAATGTATTAAGTTGTCCATTAGCAGTCAGAGCTATGCTGATCAAGTCACCATTTCTCATAGTGTCCATTTCACTTCAGGAGGTTTCCTTTTTGGTGTTGAGTCAGTTGTCATTCTTTCATAATGATGTCTATCTTTGTTTATGTGTGTAGCACATCCTTAATCATCTTTTGTAAGGCTAGATGAGTGGTGACTAATCCTTTCAATTTTTGTTTGTTATGGGATGTCTCTATTTCACCTTCATTCATAAATGAGAGCTGTGCAGGTACAGTATTCTGGGTTGACAGTTTCTCTCTCTCTCTTTTAAAGATTTATTTATTTATTTGAAAGGTAGAGTTACACACACACAGAGAAGGAGAAGTAGAGAGAGTGAGAGGTCTTCTCTCTGCTGGTTCACTCCCCAAGTGGCCACAATAGCCAGAGCTGCGTTGATTTGAAGCCAGGAGTCAGAAGCTTCTTCTGAGTCTTCCACACAGGTGCAGGGGCCCAACGACTTGGGCCATCTTCCACTGCTTTCCCAGGCCATAGCAGAGAGCTGGTTTGGAAGTAGAGCAGCCGGGACTCAAACCAGCTCATATGGGATGCCAGCATGGCACGTGGGTGCTTTACCCACTATGCCATAATGCCAACCTCAGTTTTTTTCACTTAAGACTTGGGCTATGTCTCATCATTCTTGTCTTGCGGGTAGGGTGTCTGATGAGAAGTCAGCTGTGAGCCTAATTGGAGATCCTCTGAATATAATCTGGCATTTTCCTTGTGCACAGTTTAGAATCTTTTCTTCATGTTTTACGGAGGAAAGTTTGACTACAGTGTGTCATGGTAAAAATCTTTTCTGTTCATGTCTATTAGGAGTTCTATGTACTCTCTGTACTTGGACATCCCTTTCTTTCTCCAAATCGAGGCATTCTCTATAATTATTTCAGTAAATAGGCCTTCCAATCCAGTCTCTCTTCCACACCTTCAGGAATTCCTATGTCCTGTATGTTGAGTCTTTTGATAGTATTCTATAATTCTTTATCATTGTTTTTAAGTTTTCTAATTTCTTCTTGATCTTTTTTTTGGTCTGACAAAGATTTCCAAATATTTGTCTTTTAGTTTGGATATTCTTTCTTCTGCTTTACAGATTTGCTCTTAAGGTTTCCACTACATTTTTTTTTTGTTCTATTGAATCCTTCATTTCTAATATTTCATTTTGATTTCTCTTTAAAATCTCAATTTCAATAGAAAAATTTTTATTCATTTCATGTATGGTTTTCTTTAGTCATGGATTTGCTTCTGACTTCTTTTTTATAGAAAGCTTTTATTTAGTAAATATAAATTTCATAAGTAAAGCTTTTGGATTATAGCGGTTCTTCCCCCCAAACCCACCCTTCCACCCCCAAACCATCCCACCTCCTGCTCCCTCTCCCATTCCATTCTTCATTAAGATTCATTTTTAATTATCTTTATATACAGCAGATCAACTCTATACTAAGTAAAGATTTTAACAGTTTGCATCCACACAGACATACCAGGTATAAAGTACTGTTTGAAGAGAGTTTTACCATTAATTCTCATAGTGCAACACATTAAGGACAGAAGTCCTACATGGGAGCAGGTGCCCAGTGACTTTTGTTGTTGATTTAACAATTGACACTCTTATTTATGATGTCAGTGATCACCCAAGGCTCCTGTCATGACCTGCCAAGGCTATGGAAGCCTCTTGAGGCCACAAACTCTTCTGATTGTTTTTGAGTAATCCTATGATTAATTTTTTGAATTCACTTTCTGATATTTCATCAATCTCTTTATCTTCATATTTTACTATTGAGATGTTATTGTGTTTCTTTGAGGGGGATCATGACATCTTCCTTACTCTTGTTTTTTTGAATTTCTGAGTTTATTTTTAGGCATTTGTGGAGTTCACTGTTGTTTTTTCCCTCTGAAGGCTTTTATCTTTGAGCTATACATCTGTGGCTTAGTGGAATGTGTTGTGGGTGTGGCCAGGGAGCACATGTAAGTGCTCAGAGTGGGGTGACTATCCAGGGTAACACCCAAGTTGGGCATGGTGGATTGCCTTTTGTTAACAGAAGTGGGGGAATTGTCACCTCTCTTGGTGTGATCACTCCCTCACTTCCTGTTCCAAGCCAAATAGTGCCCAGGTGTTATCCCCCTACTTGTTCAACACTCATCTGCACCGCTGTATGAATTGCACAAATGATATGCTCAGTCCTCACTGTGAACACGGTTCCCACGGCAATGACCTGCCCCAGGAAGCCAAGAAACTCTGAGCCTGTGGAGAAGCATCCAGTGATTGCCCAGAGACCCAGCTACACCCTGAAACCTCTCATATAATCAGCGAGTCCCCATGGTCTCTGAACACAAGGCTTCTGGGTATAGAGGTTTCACTCTACTCTGTCCAGTCAACAGAGAGGCAGCTGTTGCCTGAACCAGCTCTGCCATGGCATCTTGATCCTGGGAGGCTGGGGTCTCCTCACAGTCCTACATAGGTGCCCATCCACCTCCCAGCCAGGCTGAAAGTCAGTGGGAACTGATGATTTTTCCCTCCACTAGCATCTCTGAATCACATGCATACACAAGTGTCACTGGCCGAATATTGTTCTCTCTCGGCCATTGCTACCAAGAATATAGTGTCCTGTCTTAGCCTATTGCTGTGCACATGCACAAAGGCTTCTGTAGCTCCCATTCAAACTGAAAATGGCATCCACTCTTTCTCAGCCAGGCAGCTGGCACTGTTGTGGGAAAGTTGGGGTGAGATAAACGTTCCCCCTCTACTTCTACTGGCTCCGTGGACAACTGCTGGCAACTGCTAGCCCCAGGGCTCCAGTCTGGACTCACACCATGATCTCCTTCTAGTTATATCACCACAGGTTGCTGCAGTCCAGTCTCACCACCCTCTCCAAGTTGCTGCCTGCTCTGGCTCTCAGCTGCTGCAGTTGTGTGTTGTGTCTATGTTCTTGTTGCTCACTGACACCCTCCACCCAGGTCCATGGAGTTCCTCTTCCTCTTGTAGGATATCCAGTGTGGTTTTCTCTCTAATTCTTCCCTGAGAGTGCACTTCATACACTTTTTATTTTTTTAATTTTTTTTTTTGATTTTTTATTTTTTTGACAGGCAAAGTGGACAGTGAGAGAGAGAGAGACAGAGAGAAAGGTCTTCCTTTGCCATTGGTTCACCCTCCAATGGCCGCTGTGGCCGGCGCGCTGTGGCCGGTGCACCACGCTGATCCGATGGCAAGAGCCAGGTGCTTATCCTGGTCTCCCATGGGGTGCAGGGCCCAAGCACTTGGGCCATCCTCCACTGCACTCCCTGGCCACAGCAGAGAGCTGGCCTGGAAGAGGGGCAACCGGGACAGAATCTGGCACCCAACCAGGACTAGAAACTGGTGTGCCAGCGCCGCAAGGCGGAGGATTAGCCTAGTGAGCTGCGGCGCCAGCCAACTTTTTATTTTTACTATTTATTCCTAGCCTGGCACAGTATGTCATTCCCTAATCTACCATCTTAGAATCTCAAGATTTTCTATTTTGAAACACACACATGACTAGACCTCTTATCTTTACAGATACCAAGTATATTGTCTGTTCAAAGGCTGTTATTAAGAATTATGACAATTCATATTCAAGGAAAAATCATTTTTCAGCCTCCATCTGTTTTCAATCGATTAAAGAGAAACCCAGCAATCCTATCTTATTACTGTCACAAATGACAAGTCTTTGCTGAAAAAGTATCTATTTTGGTTAAGTCTCAACAATTAGAGTTCAGGTTACTGTCATAGATGATTAGGCATTAAAATTAATTTTTTTGACAGGCAGAGTGGATAGTGAGAGACAAATACAGAGAGAAAGGTCTTCCTTTGCCGTTGGTTCACCCTCCAATGGCCAGCGCACCGTGCTGATCCGAAGGCAGGAGCCAGGTGCTTTTTCTGGTCTCCCATGCAGGTGCAGGGCCAAAGCACTTGGGCCATCCTCCACTGCACTCCTGGGCCACAACAGAGAGCTGGCCTGGAAGAGGGGCAACCGGGACAGAATCTGGCGCCCCGATCGGGACTAGAACCTGGTGTGCCGGCGCCGCAAGGTGGAGGATTAGCCTAGTGAGCTTTGGTGCCAGCCTTAAAATTACTTTTATAAATGTGAAACTGTTTTCTCTGGGGGAATGGATAGGGAAGGCAGAGATAAGTACAGGAGAACATGGTCGACAGATGCATAAAGTTGTATATTCAAGACATGATGATTTTGGTTTCTTTCTCACAATATGGTGTTTTTTCTTGTATATCTTACTATCCCTGCAATAGAAGATAGTGCTAAGCCTATAAATCAGAGTGAATCCAATGAAACATTCATCTTCAAGTGTTGTAAATATATGCAATTCTAATTATAAAGTCTCAACAATAGATGTGCACGTTTTCATAGACTAACATAACACACAAACTTTTTGAAATCTCCAGTTGTTAACTTTGCCTACACCTGACATTATATTCATAAATATTTAATAAAGTCACAGGTAACTTTGGGAAACTATTGAAGTTTTTTTTTTTTAAAGGTCAGCAGCAATTTCATGAAACAAGAGTGCTATCAAGAGTGCTATCAATCCCCTACTTTTTGTTTTGTTTTGGTTTTTTTTGTATCAGCCGTTTGAAGAACACTAGAAGCTGACATGAGATTTTCTTTATACTGTCCAAGGACTCGAGTTTCTGATTTTAGCTGCAGATTGTCTTCCTTAACTGCGTCTACTCTTGCAGTGAGATCATTCATGTCAGCACTCATCGTCTTGGATAACAAACTTCTGGGACTTGGATGCATGATCCTTGATAAAGGCACTTCCATTTGAGACACTGGGAAGGGGAATGATCTTCACATCATCTCTTGTGTTTAGTTGGAACTCTTCACCCATGTGTCTCACCCATCTGTACCACTGACCGGGTCACTCCTCTAGGACATCTGGTCAAGAACAAACCTCTCCTTGTGTCTCTCAGCTCCGACTGCCTCTACCACCATTTGTCAGATGGGAAGTAAGGGACCACAGAGACCTAGCATCCATGGCTGTCTGGTCCCTCAATGCTCAAGAAAGTTGCCCAGGATGGACAGAGTCTAACCTGCACATGTCCCAGCAACTGAGGGATCCCAGAAAACGTCTCGCCCTGGGGCACGGTGATGTGTTGCATTTCACCTCCTGAGTAGTTCTTACAAGACCTCCATAAAGGGACCATAGGAGCTTCTTAATCTACCTCAGAACTTCATGTATTTCTCCTCTGTAGGACTTAACAAGTGTAATTTTATATTTGCAGTGAGTATTTAATATTTAGTTACTATATGTTTCCCTAGTGGTTTATAATCTTCATGAGGGCAGGGGCTATGTCTTTTTCGTCCATCATTTAATCCTTATCCTTTAGCAATAAAAATAAGGTTGAGAGAAAGGAAGAAAATAAATGAAGAAAGAGGAGAAAGGAATGAACAGTAGGCAAGGAGGAAGGGAGAGAGGGAGAAAGGATGAAGAAGAGGAGGGAAGGAGATTTTGTAGTGGAAGGAGTGGCATCTGATTAATTATGCATATGAGGCTTGAAAGTTCTACTTATTGACCTGTCAGTCAAGTGAGGTTAGCTCGTCTTTTCCAAAAAAATGCACTATTAATATTTTAATGTTTAGTAGCCTCTCCTTGGCAGGTGTTTCCTAATGAGGCTTAAAAAAGTGAGAACTTAATTATTATTATTTATTTGAGGGAAACAGAAGGAGATAAGGATAGACAGAGATATGGAGGGAGGAAGGCAGAGAAGGAGAGAGAGAGCGAGAGCGAGAGAGAGAGCGAGAGAGAGAGAGAGAGAGCACTCCCATCTGCTGACTCATTCCCCAAATGGCCACAATGACTGGGTCTAAGCTGGCTCTGAAACCAGAAAGCTGGAATCAGGAGCTGGAGCTGGAACTTGAACCCAGGCACACCAATGTGGGAAGCAGGTGTATTAACTGCTAGGAAAAATGTCTGCTCTCAGGTGGAAGATTTTTAAAGGACTTTGGGAACTTCATTTCCTGACAATAGAGGAAATATACATGAGCAACAGGTGCATGAGTTGATGCTCTTCTGAGTGCTTCAGCTACATGGCTGATAGGATGTTGCCCGAATCTTTAGGCATCACTGCCCATGTGGCACCCTCTCAGACCTTCTTCATCAGTAACTGTTGGCTGTGGCAAACAGAAATCTACTCAAGTTAGCTTAATAAAAGTGGTTATGTTATTATAAAGATAATGTAGGTAATTTCAAGGACAAAGGGTCTGAACTACCATGAGACCTCATGTAAACTGGACACCAGGAGTTACTGAGAACACAAGCTTCATTCTCATGTCTCAGGGGAATCATGGTTGGATCCATCTCTCTTCTCCACTGATTCATTCTGTGTCCTTAACTAGCTTCCCCTCTTTAAAAAGGGTCTTAGGATGGCCACCATCTCTCAAAAGAATCAGTTCAAGTCCTTACCACCAAACTAACACAGTCTCTATGTTTCTAGTTAAAATTCACTAGAGAAGGAATGCAGGTCAGCAGACCAGTTGCATTGTTGGGTAGGTTGTCCTGCACACACTCAGAGAGGTCTAGATCATAATATAAACATGTCTACCCAGGGCGAGTTTTAGGAAAAGTAGATCACACTGGGGATATCAGCTCCAAATCATGATTATTATGCAGTTGCATTAAGAGTCCAGGTCCTGGGGGCTGGCACTGTGGCGCAGTTAATGCCCTGGCCTGAAGCTCTGGCATCCCATATGGGCACTGGTTCTAGTCCTGGCTGCTCCTCTTCCAATCCAGCTCTCTGCTATGGCCTGGGAAAGCAGTAGAAGATGGCCCATGTCCTTGGGCCCCTGCACCCATGTGGGAGACCTGGAAGAAGCTTCTGGCTCCTGGCTTTGGGCCAGCGCAGCTTCGGCCATTGCAGCCATCTGGGGAGTGAACCAACGGATGGAAGACCCCTCTCTCTCTCTCTGCCTCTCCTCTCTCTGTGTAACTCTGATTTTCAAATAAATAAATATTAAAAAAATAAAAAAATAAAGAGTCCAGGTCCCTGCTATACCACTCATGTGTCTGAGGAGCCTACACTAGAGAGCTCTTGAATGCCCTGCTTTCCTGGAAATGGGTTCACCATTGCCAAGAGGACAGGAATGGGTGTTCAGTAACTAAGGTTGTCTTGATCACTGGAACAGAGGAGACCACTTGTCGCATGCGTGATAATTTGAGACTCTTCTTCAAGAACTTGAAAATGAAACTATGAAGAGCTGGTCTTTGTATGGGGTTAGACCCTAAGAAAGTGCATGATTGATGTGACTATGCTTGAGAGTTGTGGTTGACCATACTGTCATGGAGACTGATTTGCAAGAGAAGCAATTCTTCACATGTAAAGAAATATGAAGCTGATGTGAAAAGGGGAGAGATGAGAGATGGAGAAGGAACACTTCCTGAATTCTTGGTGCTCTTCAGCAGTAGCATTTCCCAATTGCAACTGCATGTTATTCTGTGGGTGGTGAGGTGATAAGGTAGATGGAAGAGGGGAAATATATTTTGGCTTTTGTGGAAAGAATGGACAGAAAGGAGGCTAAGACTGAACGCAGAGAAGCCAATCTGAAGGTAATTGCCATGGTATAAAACCATCTTCTAGTCCTCTAGTCTAGGTTGGTGCCAGTGGAGGTCAGTTTTGAGATATATTTTGCAGCTAGATTTAACAAGATTTACAGATTGATAGTGTATTTAACTTTTTGAAGATCATCACACCAAATTACATTCCATCCCATATTCTCTTCTTAGAATATGGTGTTGCATGTTGATACATGCCTTCATAAAGAGATGGGGTCTATGAGTCTTACTCTTTTAAAAAAATCATGAGAGAAAGAGAAAAGCAGAGGGAAAGCATGAGAGAGAGAGAGAGAGAGAGAGAGAGAGAGAGATACAGAGAGATACACAGAGAGATACCATCTGACTGTTCACTCCGCAGATGTTTTCAATGTCTGGGACTAGGTTGGGGCTGGATCTGGGCCTTTAAACTCAATCAATATATCCCATGTGGGGACAGCTCTGTAGTCTAGCTGGTTAAAGCCCCAGCCTGCAGCACCAGCAACCCATATGGGTGCCGGTTTGAGTTCTGGCTGCTCCACTTCCCATCTAGCTCCCTGCTGATGCACCTGGGAAAGCAGCGGAGGAAGACCCAAGTCCTTGGGCCCCTGCATCCAAGTGAGAGACCTGGAAGAAGCTCCTGGCTCCTGGTTTCAGATTGGCTCAGCTCTGGCCATTGTGGCCATTTGGGGAGTTAACCAGTGGATGGAAGACCTTTCTCTGTCTCTACCTCTCTTCATAACTCTGTCTTTCAAATAAATTTAAAAATATCTTTAAAAAATATGTTCCATGTAGGTGCCAGGGACCCAATTACTTGAATAATCATCAGTGTCTCCCAAGGTTAGCATTAGTAGAAATCTGGAGTCAGAGCTGGACCTAGGTATTGAAGCTGGGTACTTTGAGATGTGATGTGAGAAGCCTAATCAGTGACTTAACTGCTGGGCCCAAACCAACCATATTCTTCCTCTTGAAACAATGAGGGTGGGGGCAGAGTGTGTAGTTGTGCAAACACAGCTGACTTCATATCTGAAGGTTCAAAATGTAATGAATTCCAAATTAAAAATGTAATATTCAAAAATCACATCTGTACCGAACATGTACAAGATTTTCTTGTTATTATTCCCTAAACAATGCACTATAGCAACTATTTAAATAGCATTTTCCTTGTAGCAGGAACATAAGCACCCACAGGTTTTGGTATCCACAGGGGTCCAGGGATGAATGTCCCACAGATACTAAGGGACAACTAGATGAAAAGAAAGTACTGTCCAAGTTTTCACTGGATTTCCAGTGAGAACTTAACCTAATAGTAATTCTGGCTTGGATTCTGAATACACATAAACTTAATTTATTTTGTTCAAGTTGTTTTTTTGTAACTTTCAACCAAAAATTCCAAACTGATATAGATGGTCAATGAGAATGTCCTCACTCTTCCAGCAGTCAACGCCAACCCCAAGGCTCTTTGAAGCAGCATTGCTGGGAGGCAGACCAAACTATGGAGCTTTCTAAATACCCAGAGCCCTACTTCATCTGCTCAGGGTATGTAAATCTCAACCTCATGTTTTAATTGTCAACTGGATACTGATCACACTAATATGGGTAGGTGGTTATATGGTTTACACATGCCATTTCTACCTGGAGCCTTTTCAAGGTGTCTTTGAGGAAGCCTCCTAACAGTTATTTAACCAACTTTGTAAGAGCATCATGTACTAAAACATCATCACTTTCATTTGTTACCAGTAACACAATGCCATGAAAAACAATGTCCTAACTCTCTAATGAATAACTTTTCATCTTTCAGAAATGCTATATTTATTTGGGCGTGTTTTATGGAATGAGACAGAGAATATCATTCTAATAAAAGGTTGTCAGGATGTTAAAACTGGGGCTCTCTCACTTGCAGCTGTGCTGGGGATGTGTTAGTGAACACATGCTATTAAAATCATTTCAGAGCATGGAGTAAGAAGGTCTTGTGTTAGTGACGCTGTTTGTGCTCTGCTCTAGCAGTTGAAGAAAGCCCTTCCTGGGTCATTGTTAAAGCTGCAGCACTAAGTGGAGGGTGATTTTGCTTTCTGGCACTGTAGGGAGGAGGAAGGGTAAAGGGGTCAATGCAATGTGTGCAGTGCCAGCTGGTACTGTATGGTACTAAGAAAGTGACTCACTATCTTTGTCCGAAAAAAATATGATATGAGAGAAATGAAATCACATAATGTCTGTGTTTATACTGCTTCCTATATGCCAGGTGAGATTCTAATGACATCTCTGCAAGGTTTTTGGATTTTAGGTAAATGAACTTGGGTAGCCTTTCCTCATTCTCCTCCCACGTCTATGTATCTGCAGAGTGGGGAGAGTCACACAATCTCCGTTCTTTATAGAAGTCTCCTGGGAGAGAAAATGGATGGTTATTGTTCTGAAAGTTCAAAGGTACTCTGTAAATATAGGACTTATGAATTTTTTCTTTATTTGTATTTTTCTCCAGTAGGAGGAGTGTGTAGAAAGAAAGGGAGGTCAGGGCTTTCTTAGGGGTGAGAGGGCTAGAGAATAAATATAGTAAGAAGCTCATAAGTTATTTTAGCAAATGATATGGAAGAAAATAAGACAGGGCAAGAAGAATAGGGAGCTTTTGATTTTAAGAGTCAAGGTGCAAGCCACATGCCTCTCCCTTGGAAATCATCTCCCTGGAATTGCCATCCCAGTGTGGACATGCCTGATTGTATATATGACATATAAAACTCCTGAAGGCAGGGTATATGCATGTTTCTCTCTCTCTCTCTCTCTCTCTCTCTCTCTCTCTCTCTCTCTGTCTCTCTCTCTCTCTCTGTGTATGTGTGTGCATGTGTGTGTGTGTGTGTGTAAATTTCAACTGTGGCTTCCAGAACCCCTTCCAAAATGAAAAATGACAAAATGACTGCTTGTGCAGATGGCTCCCACCTGTCCCCTTCCTGGTCCCATCCTTTATTTCTGACCTTGTTCTTTTCTTTTTTTTTCCTGGACACTTTGAGATTTATAAAAAATGCTTGTGCATAGGCTGCTAATAATAATTTCCACAATTTCTCAGTCTCAGAGAGCTGGCAAAGGTCATGCCAACCTGCACACTATGCCAATTGCTTCTCCCAGCAATACAGTTGTCCTACTTATCCCTTCACTAGGATTTCTTTTCTGTTCAAGATTAAAGGGAGAAACTTGATAAAACACCTGACTCTAGGGAGGGCAAATTAGTAGCTACAATGAGGCTTTCTTTCTTTGGGTGAGCATGTTCCCATCATTCCACCTCTGGGTAAAGGGCGGAGAGTCCTGTATTTAAAAACACCTTTCTCCTGGTCACAGTTGACAAGGATGCCATAGCCTATGATGCACGCCATTATTCTGATCAAAGAAATGAATCCTGGGAAAATATATTTCCTCTTGGGACAAGTCAGAACCAGAATTCAGGATCCCTCAACCATTCTTCATGATGGTCCAGCAGGGTGTATGGTTTTAGAACTGCAGATTGAAGAGAAATACATTCAAGGTGCTATCTGCACATAGGGAATCTCAATATCAGCCATAACCTCTCCAGCTAGAGCCAGATCAGTCATTTGCCGGAGATGGCAGTGTGGGCACAAAGTCTAGTAGGGTGTGGCTCTGGAACCAGGAGTTCACAGACATGGATGTGCCTGAACCTTGACTCTGCTTTGATGGGGGATGCACATGTAAATGTCTATGAGAAGAAATAGAGGAAAAGAAGAGAATCTTGAAATTCATTCTCTCTAGGTTTCTGTCTTTCAGGGGTTAAAATATGATTATTCCATATTCTTTGGAGTCAATTAGAGAGAGAGAGAGAGAGAGAGAGAGAGAGAGAAGATAAAAGAGTAGAAGTCCAGTGTATAAGAGACCTAGCTGGGATCACATTGCTAGGCAAGCATGGTGGTGGGAGGGGGCGGGTATCCGGATCTTCACATCCATCCTAGGATTAAGGTCAGTGGGAGAGCAAGGACAGAGAAAAAACAATGAACAAGGAGAGAAAGAGAGTGTCCCAGGAAAGGTGAAGTGGGTTTCAGGTGAGGAAACTAGTTGGGTTCACCAAGTCCTCACACATACCAATGCTGCCAAATCAATTTCTTAAACACTGTCATATGTGCCTGGCACTGTGGTGTAGCAGGCAAAGCTACCACCTGTGATGGTGACATCTCATGTGGGTGCTGGTTGGGGTCCCCACTGCTCCACTTCTGATCCAATTCCCTGCTAACGGCCTAGTAAAAGCAGAGAAAGAAGGAGCAAGTGTTTGGGCCCTTGCACCCCCACGGAGACCTGAATGAAGCTCCTGGTTTCTGGCTCAGCGCTGGCCTTTGCAGCCATCTGGAGAGTGAACCAGTGGATGGAAGATCTCTCTTTGTCTTTCTTTCCCTCTCTCTGTAGCTCTGAATTTCAAATAAATAAATAAGTCTTAAAAAAACTCTCATATAGACAATTGTTCTGATTAACATTCACCTTGCTGTCCAGGTGCTTCCAGTAATGTCTAATATTTTCTCTGTAGCCTAGCACTAGAATTCTCTCACAGTCTACCTTAATTAATTTGCAAAAATTCCCAGCATGATCACTTGCCATGTTGAATTGCATAGTTGTTTTTCATATGCTTTTTCTTCTGGTAGACCTTGAACTTCTTGCTGTCTCTCAGATATACCAGGTATGATCTCACCTCTGAATCTTTGCACTGGCTCTTCCTTCTGCTAGACTTCAATTCTTTCATATACAAATATAACTTGCTCTCTTCAAATCCATTCAGACATCACCTTCCACGGAGGCATTTTCTGAACAGCCTACTTAAAGACTCAAGATGCATTTTCTTCTGCTTTGTTTTTCTGTATAGTGTGTATTGCCACCTGCTTTATGCTTTTCTTGTGTGTTTTCTTTGCCATCACTAACATTAAGCTCATTGAGGACAGGGTTCTCGGCTGTCCCCAGTGCTAACACAGTCCCTGGCAGGTAGTGAGTATGCAGTAAACATTTGTGGAATAAATGATCAATGCGTATTGCACTCTTGCAGGTTAGACACATTTGTGCCAATTCCTGACACCTCACACATACTTAATGTTAATGGAATAAAGGACAAACTTTGTTTATACCGAGTTCTATTTAAAACCATCTTTGATCACTTAGTATTACCTCCTGTGGCTTTACAACGCCTTGATCCCTTTTGTGGAGGGACTGTGTGTGCACCGTCTCTCCCACATTCAGGCTGTCTAATAAACTCTGTAGACATTATTGAGCTTTTATCCAATTCCCTAAGTGGGCTAAACTTATTGGTTTTTTGCTCCTGTTGCATCCTCACTGCTCTTTTTGAAATACACAAACCACTTATTACTTGTTTGACATATGTTTTCCCAGCGGGCTTTAAATGTTTCAAGAGGGTAGGGTCTGTAAGCCTTTTTTGCCACGGCCTCCCACACTTCCTATGCAGTGTCTGACTTGTGGTAGACAGTAAATGAGTATTTGTTTACTGGGCCAGGTATCATCAGCGGTGCTAAAGAGGGATTAAAACACATTTCTTGATCTCAGGCATCAGAGGAACCCTTCTGGGAAACTACCTCCTTGTGTGTGCACCAGTGAGTGCATCTTTTGGGAAATTCTTTCCTGTGAAGAGTGACATTTAGAAAACCATGCACCTTCTGGAGTTCTGAGATTGAACATAAAGATTCTCCTGTTTATTCAATAACACAGGAAAATGACAAAATGTCACCCAGGTTTCTGTATATTTAAACATTGCTCCTCTCTGTGTGTGTGTTTTAAAGATTTTGTTGGGGCCTGCAGTGCCGGCATCTCATATGGGCACTGGTGCGAGTCCCAGCTGCTCTACTTCAGATCTAGCTCTCTGCTGTGGCCTGGGAAAGCAATGGAAGATGGCTCAACTCCTTGGGTCCCTGCATCCATGTGGGAGACCCAGAAGAAATTCCTGGCTCCTCGCTTTGGATCAGTGCAGCTCTGGCCGTTGTGGCCAACTGGGGAGTGAACCAGTGGGTGGAAGACCTCTCTCTCTCTGCTTCTCCTTCTCTCTCTGTGTAACTCTGACTTTTAAATGAATAAGTAAATCTTTGAAACAAGAAGATTTTGTTTATTTATTTGAGAGGTAGAGCTATAGTCAGAGCAAAGGAGAGACAGAGAGAAAGGTCTTCTCTCCAGCCAAAATGGCTGGAGCTGGACTGATCCAAAGCCAGGAACCAGAATTTTCTTCTGGGTCTCTCACATGGGTGTAGGGGATCAAGCTCTTGGGCTGTCTTCTACTGCTTTCCCAGGCCATAGCAGAGAGATGGATTGGAAGAGAAGCAGCTGGGACATGAACTGGCACCCATATGGGATGCTTATGCCCATATGGGAGATGGAAGCTTAGCCTCCTATGTCACATCACCGGCTTCTCTTTGGCTTTTTTTTAAAATTAATTAATTTATTTAAAATTCAGAGTTACACAATGAGAGAAGGAGAGGCAGAGAGAGAGACAGAGAGAGAGAGAGAGAGGTCTTTCATTTGCTGATTCACTCACCAGATGACTGAAATGGCCCAAGCTGTGCTGATCCAAGGCCAGGAGCCAGGATCTTCCTCTGGGTCTTCCCATGTGGGTTCAGGGGCCCAAGGACTTGGGTCATCTTTTACTGCTTTCGCAGGCCACATCAGAGAGCTGGTTCAGAAATGGAGCAGCTGAGACTCAAATCAGCACCTATATGGGATGCCAGCATAGCAGATGGCGGCATTACCTGCTATGCCACAGCACCAGCCTCTCTGTGTTCTTTTAACTGAGGAAAACTGCAGAGATGGCTGGATCATCAAAAAATCTCCTTGGACTAAGTAAGTAAATAATAATTATAAAAAATAATTGTTAATTTCATTTATCCTAATAGATTAGATATGATTAAATGCATTGAGTGCGTGGCATAAAATTCTCAAATTTTTATTAGCATTTTATCAGTTCCTGTGATGTATGATTTTAAACACTTAGCCAGTATTTTAAAGATTTTATTGGGTTTCTTATTTCAAAAATAATATGTTTTGTTATAATAAAATTAAAGGATCCATAAATATAAAAAGTAAAAAAGGGAATATGGATCTTTTTTCCACATTTTTGTATGAATCTTTATGTGCTCATCAAACATTTACTCATGTGTTTTATGCAAAATAGATCATATTTCATAAAATTTTTACAACTTGCCATTTTCCTTGCCATGTCTTTGTGACTTGTTAATTGCAGGTATGTCTTCTTATTAAAGGCTACATAGTATTCCATCGTATGAAGGGATTCTCATTTATCCCCCTAATTCCCTCCAGTGACAACATTGCAATAAATACCTTTGAATGTGACTAGATATATACCCTACTCTGCATAATAAATGCTTAAAAGTGAATTTGGCAGTGGATTTGTCTTGTGTTGATTTATCCTCCTTGGAGCCCCATCTTCCACAATTTCTCTTCTTGTGTATTTTTCTGGTGGGGACCACAAGAGACATTTTACACCATATTTGGAAAAAAGAGGGACTCAAATAGAAACTATTTTCTTTTTTGGGCTCTGAAGAGTGGTGCAGGGGTTGGAGTGAGAGTGTCCACTGCAACTCACATTCAACAATCATTTATCTGCTGCTTCGTTCTCTCTTCCACATGTCGTTGCGATGCCAATGCAACGAGATCTTCACCAACATTGAGTTGATGCAGGCACTATGTCCTTGAACTGTGAGCTAAATAAGTCCATTCTCTATATACAGCCTCAAGCATTTCATTGTAGTAATGGAAAACAGACCAATACATTTGAGTTTCTTTTTAGTACTTTTCTGTTATTTAAATTTATTTTAACTCTACAGTAATGTTTAACATAGCTTATTTTCTTTTTTGAGGGTTGTAGTTAATTTTGGTGTCTAACATAGAAAAATATCTCATTATTCTTTCTCAAAAACTTTTTTGCTTTTCTGTTTTTGTAAAGTTTATTTTTATTTGTGCAAAAGACAGAACGACAGGGAGAGAAAGAGCTCCACTTGGCATTAGCAAACATCCAGAAGTTCTACCCACAGGTACTGACCTGGGCATGGGAACAGTCAAGATCTACCCAGTGTTGGGTTTTATTCATCGAGTACTAAGTTCCAAGACGCAATCCTGCTGTTTCTTCATATCTGTCCAAGCATGGAGAGAGGTTGATAAAGGCAATCCCTTTGTTGCCCAGGCTAGGACTAAACTGGGTCCCATCTGGGTCTCACGGTCAGTAGGCCTCGGGCAATCTTAGGAATGCACACACAGCAGGCTCACTTGAGGCTTGTGGTGACACACGAGATGAGTCTGTCCTAGAAAAGCCAAGTTCTCTGCATGATATTGAGGAAGCTAGAGGCACAGTGTGGGGACAGTGACCATTAAGACCTCCCTAGTCCTGGGTTTTCACCAGCTTGTTGTTGAATCTGAAGACATAGTCCTGTGGTTTCATGTTCTCCACCCAAGGTTTGAGAAAGGGTGCTAAAGGCAACACCTTGACCACCTAGGCTGTTAATAAACTGGATCACACTTGAGTCCCCCAGTTAGCTCCTGCACGGTCTCACGCGCAAACCAGGCCCACTTGAAGCTGGCAGTGGAAGACACTGAAGCGGGTCCATCCCCCGGGACACAGACCTCTGACATTGCAGGCTGGCTCTGAAGGCACTGGCTTGGTGGTAGAGGCCTTTGGATTTTATCAGGTGCTGTGTCCCCCTATTAGAAGCCCAGCTCAGTACTTCAACTCAGGACCCCAAGACCTCTTTATGCCTTATTCCCTGTGGCTGCAATCTCCTTCTGAATTCTGCCACAGGTCAGGAGAGGAGGTGGTGGTGCAGGAGGTGTCTTGCTCACCCGGCTAAAAATGGTTCCTAAAACCTAATTCTCACACACAAGCCTGGGGACAGGGACTATGGGACCCTGTTGGGCATTTAAAAAAAAAAATCATGGCTTTTAGGATTTCAAGCCTAAGATCTAGATTGAATTCGTTCTCCCTCTCCCACTATCTGCACTATTTGGAGTTGAAAGAGGAGGATGCAGTTAACTCTTTGCTTTCTACTTTCTCCAGTGCACTTTTTCCTCACTGTTGTACTACAGTCAGGTACCGTATGGTCTTTCACTTTGCTTCTGTAGCAGCCATGAAGGCAACTTGGTGGTAGACTGCTGTTCAGATTTATGTCGCTTGGAGAGATGTTCACCAGGGTGTCATTCGGCTGTCACCTTGCTTCTGCTGCCTGTTTTTATATTTTCACTATATATTCATATCTTCTTAAAAACCCACAGCTTATTTGTATTTATTTTAAAATTTCACATTCACAGTGCCATGATGTTCATGGTGTTCAAATCTCTAGCAATTTGTTCAACACGAAGATTTTGAGATTCACCCATTGGATATACATACCTTCAGGTCATTGATTTTTATTGACTTGATTGTGGGCCCACTTCCTGGAGAGTTCTGAGAAATGCACCAAAACAGCTATCATGCAAAATGATTTATTTGCAGCAGACAAGGAGGCCATGGGAATAATTTCAAAAGTGGTTCTTCTCCAAGAAGAGGACATGGATATTATTTATTTTAGGGGAAAATGAATATGTAGGAAAGGAAGCCCTCCCATGTAGGGGTGTGTACAGTTCATGCTTTATGTGTCATCACAGATGTGATGCTATGGCAATAAGGCTTATGCTCCTCCTGGCTTGGAGATCTTAGTGCTAATATGAAGCAAAGGGTGAACTTTGGATATCTTCTGATCTATCTGTACAGACGCTGTTCTGGCAGCCGGGTCTAGGTCAGTCTAGGGTGACTGGTGATTGCACCTCTCCAAGAAACGTGACTGAAAACCTGAAAGACAAATCTGAAAACCTGAAAGACAAAGCGTAAGGTGCTTTTAGAGTCTTGAAAGAAAAATGAGTCACAGCAAAGCTTTTGAGTTGCTTGGGGCATTAGCTGGTGACAATATGTGTAAAGCATTCTTTCTCATAATTTAAAATTATCTCTGTAGACAGTTTTTTCTACATTTCTTAGTCTTAGTGACATTTATTTGTTTTATGTCTCTTATTACCCTTTAGACTGGCAATGTATCAAATATTTCAAAAAGTCAGCTCCTGGTTTGTTGCAGCCATTTAAAAATTTGTATTATATATCATTACCGCTTCTTAAATTTTTTACTTTCTGACTGTTTCTTTTTTGTATATGTTGTCTCTGTGTATGCATGTTAGTATTTCCTTGTATATATTTTATTTACTTTGTTGTCCAGAGTGTCTAATAAATGCCTTTACAGGTCTAGTCCCCTCTCCTTCCTTTTGTTGCTATAATTCATAGGATTTAATATGTATATAACAATGTCAATTATTTCTAAACAGTTTACTACTTCAGGGAGAGCTACATTCGCTTTTTTTTTTCCTTTAAAAATATGTAATATATTTATTCCCTCTTGAGTCTAGAAGTGTGTCTTTTAAATTTTTTTAGTTTAATGATACATTAAAAATTTAAAAATTTATTTTGAAAGGCAGAGAGACGGAGACATACAGGGAGAGAGAAGGGGAGAGGGGAGAGATATCTCCCATCCACTTGCTTACTCTCCCTTGCAATAGCGGAGACTGGGGCAGGCTGAAGCCAAAAGCTGGAATCTCAACCCAGGTCTACCACATAACGTGGCAGTGACCCAAGCACTTGAGTCATCGCCTGATGCCTGCCAGGGTGTGCATTAGCAGAAAGCAGAAATCAACCCAGACACTGTGCTATGGGATGTGGGTGTCCCCATTAGCATCTTAATTGGTTCACCAACCATCACTCCAAGTGTTTCTTTTTTCGATATTTCTATCAGGATCTCAGTGAGATCTTTGGGTCTGAATTCTCAAGATTTTCTTTATTAGCTCAAGGAAATTTCTCTCTGTTATTTCTTCAATTTAATCATCCTCTTTTAAAATTCTTTTTAGCTTACATTAAACAGAATCTACCTTTTGTATCTCTTTTCTTTTTTCATGATTCTCATTCCTTCTAGTGATATTTTTGCTTTATATTCTGGGAAGCATAACAGGTTTATAATTTAGTCTCAATACAGGTGAGCAGCAAAAATAACTTCTTAAAATTTTATTTTAACTGAACTGAGTCTGTTTACCACTCACAGCAAGAAAAAAAAATCCTTTTTAATCCAAGGCAACTCAGTCACTTTCAGTTTTAAACATAGTCCATTCACGATTTAAATTCAGTCTGAACAAGTTTCTCTTTTCTCTATTCCCTTCCTTCCTTTGGGGAGAGATCTAAATTCCAAGAGGCCTTGTGCACTGGGGTCAGGACATTCAGTACAACTGATTCTCTGACCTCACTGCCCTCTGAGCAGATGTAGCTCATCTTTTCTGGTTCTTATTGCATGCACGCCTACTGACTGCTGCTGTCCATGGTCAAGCCATGATTCTCTCCCAAGAGACATATACTCTGCATTCTCTTTGTATGGACATATGGGTCTTCTGACTTTCTCAACTAATTTTATATAAAAGTTTCAAGATTCTGTGAAGTTGTTGTGATCCTTCTGCCTGGACGACTCCACCAATCATTGTAGTTATATTGCTCTGTACTATGTTGAATGCAGAAAATCCCAGGAAGTCTTTCCATCGCCTTAGGAAGTGAGGCATAAGTATCCTCTCTTCTAGAAGCTTCTAATGTAATTTAATGATCCCAACGGGACTCGTCCAAGGTTGTTTGGTATTGTAGTACTGGTCCCTTCTCAAGGATCCAAATAACAGCTGTAATCTAAGTGGGAGATACTCTCTGCTTTCATACTCTCTGCCAGTTGATAACATCCTTTTCATTTTGAATAAGAAAATAACTATTTGATATAGTGTGAGTTTTATGCCCATGGTATAAATTCTTCTATTCTTATCTTCTAGGATTGCCTTTTATGTTAAATGATCCATATTGGGCAATTCCAAAGAAAGACTCTTGCTTTTCAATATATTCACTTTTTTTTTTTTTTTTTTTTTTTTGTTACAGGCAGAGTGGACAGTGAGAGAGAGAGAGAGAGAGAGAGAGAGAGAAAGGTCTTCCTTTGCCGTTGGTTCACCCTCCAATGGCTGGCGCGGCTGGCGCGCTGCAGCCAGCGCACTGCGCTGATCTGATGGCAGGAGCCAGGTGCTTCTCCTGGTCTCCCATGGGGTGCAGGGCCCAAGCACCTGGGCCATCCTCCACTGCCTTCCCGGGCCACAGCAGAGAGCTGGCCTGGAAGAGGGGCAACTGGGACAGAATCCGGTGCCCCGACTGGGACTAGAACCCGGTGTGCCGGCGCCACAAGGCGGAGGATTAGCCTAGTGAGCCGCGGTACCGGCCCTAGTCACTCTTACAACTAAAAAGTTTTGGTGTGAAGATGATTACTTCTTTAATGTATTAAAATATTCATTTAGAAATTCAATTGGTGTTTTTATTTCATGATTTATCAGAGCTACTCCTAAAGGGAAAGTATCTAATAATCACTGCTTCCTAAATCATGGAAGTAAACCAAGGGCTATCAGGAACAGAGTACTGGGTGGAGATTATGATATAAATTGAGGGGAGCTGGCGCTGTGGTGTAGCAGATACAGCCACTGCCTGCAGTTCCGGCATCCCATATGGGCACTGTTCAAGTCCCGGCTGCTCCAATTCTGATCCAGCTCTCTTCTATGGCCTGGGAAAGCAATAGAGGATGGCCCAAGTCCTCAGGACCCTGCACCCGTGTGGCAGACCCGGAAGAAGCCTCTGGCTCCTGGCCTTAGATTGGTACAGCTCTGGCCATTGCAGCCAATTGGGGAGTGAGCCGGCAGGTGGAAGACATTTCTCTCTCTCTCTCTCTCTCTCTCTCTCTGCCTCTCCTTCTCTCTCTGGTAACGCTGACTTTCAAATAAATAAATAAATATTAAAAAAAGAGAAATTGAGGGCAGTGGGTGGTGATAAGGCAAAATTTAAAATCTGAAAATACTATTTGACCTAAATTGTAGCATCATCTTTGGAAATGCTACTTAAATTTTCAGATGTGACTTGACTATTCTGTCATTGCCAGTCTCTGCTTTATGCCGCCATCATGGCTCTGAAGATGGCTGGGTGAAGCTAGTGACTACATAGTATAGAGGATTTAATAACATAATTGTATCTGTATATTTCACCTTTGAATTCCTTTTTTTAGATCTATTCAATTAATTTTATTTTCTGTTTGCCCCATTGACACTGAAGCTTACCTAGGATTTATTTTTCTCTAGTAGCTGATGATTTTCCTGCTTATTCTCTATACGATTCTGATCAAATTCCTCATGTTCCTCTTTTCTTATCTGTTCATTAATTAGGCCATCCAAATATGTATAAACCAGGTCTTCAGATAGACTTCCTTTACCTTTGCCTCTTATATAATCGCTGTGCAGTTGATCTTCAGGATACTAGCTTTAATCTATGCATAATGATTCAGGCAAATCCCTGATGGGGGGAAAGTCTGTGCCTGTGTTCTACACAGTTGTGATCCTCAGGCTGAACTTCCCAATTGTATAGGAACAGGGAAGTGAAGGAGGCCTTGAGGAAAGCTCTTAATAAAGCCAAGTTGTTCTAATTATCTTCGCAGCTCTGCAAGATGCTCATAAACAAACTCTTCTGTTGGACTAACCATCTGGGCTCTTGTCATTTGCAAGTGTTCACAGCATACTAGGCATAGAACCAGGCACCCAGAGACTGGGAATTTTCCTACAAGGAGTTTCTCATTAGGGCCAGCTACAGGAAAGGCAATAAAATTCAGAGACAGAATATCAACTTATACATCCTATATGTTAATGGGGAGAAATATTGATAAATATTTGAATTTAAATTATAGAATGATAACAACAGGCAAAGGTTACATCAGTAGTGTCATTAAACTTGAAGCAGAGAAGAACAAGATGGGGTAAGAAAAGGATGAGAACACAATTGCATAATGAATTTATGAGATCTTCCATCCAAAGAAGCAGTCATTATAATCTAGGAGGATACTTCCTTACATGATTAGAAGTACTATATTTTTTTCTGAATGATTTATAGTTTCATTTTTAAGTGGAAAGTTAACTGTGAAGTGCTTGGCATAGTACCTGGCACACAGTGGGCACTTATGCATATTACCTATATCTGTGGTTATCACAATTATTATATAAATGGGTTCTACATTCATGCAAATCCAGACAGAGGTTTTATTGTTATTTTAAAGAACCCATTTATATTAGTCTATAACATCATTGAATGAATACAGATTCAGGCCAGGAAGTAGGAAAAAAGGTTGGATATGGAAGTTTTCAAGAAGTGCCTTCCTGATTGGTGAAGATCAGGGTTTCTTATTGTCTTATCAAAGAGTGGCTTTACTTTCTTTGCTTTTGAATGGAGATTTATGTATGTAGGTAGGTCTTTACTTGGAAGGCAGAGTGACAAAGAGGGAGAGACAGAGAGAAAGATAGAGATCTTCCATCTGCTAGTTCACTCCCTGAATGGCTGCACCATCCAGGACTGGGGCAGGCTGAAGCCAAAAGCCAGGAACCCTGGTTTGGTCTCTCTCATAGGTGGCAAGGGTCCAAGTACTTGGGACATCATCCACTGCCTTCCCAAGTGCATGAGCAGAAAGCTGGGTCAGAAATGGAGCAACCAGAACTGGAAATCCAATATGGGATGTCAGTGTCACAGGCAGTGGCTTAACCCACTGCACCACAATAACAGCCCCTTTTTCCTTTATTTTAATTTTCTCCATTTTGAGTTTGGTTTATGATTCTCATTTGTAGATGAAGAATTGAAATGGAGAGGGATTTTCATTTAGGATTTATATAGTTTTGGGTATAAAAAGAACATAAGGTATTTTCTAAGAGCCAAAAGGAACAAAGGTTTGGGAGATCTTTTTCTGCCACCTTGTTTACCCTCTCCCCTACCTAAGGAGTGGATTCATGGCCTAACAAGGTACATTTTATACTCCAGGGTTGGGGGAATTTCAGAATTGCTGTGGACTAATGGCTGTCATAAACCTTCCATTTTCCCCCCTTTTTAATGGGACTCTTTGTTGAAGTTATCCTACATGAGAATTAATACATTTTGAATGTTTGTGGGCAGACATATAACTTGACTACTTAGTTCATAATTCTCTGTCCCCAGGGGAGTTGCGTCTGGACCTAATGGAGATCTCATGGTCCTAAGGCATTGATCTCAATGATGTAATTTGCTGAAACTTATGAAGGAATCTCAGGGTGGTGGTCAATATATTTTGCATGTAGTTGAGGGGCTAGACTATGAATATTTATGGGCAATAGGAAGGCTGTATGATTGTTCAGAAAATACTCATTCTGTTTCCACTGTGAGTAGAATAACCCCTACTCAAGGATGTTGAGCTTGATGATTGATTTACTTTGATGGCATGTCAGTAAGTAGACTTGATGCAAGCAAAGACTTACCTGCTGGTACTTCTGCTGTTGTTAGAAGAACATGCTCAGAGTACCTCACTGACCCAGAGCTGATGAAAGACATGTGATACAGACCAGGAACCAAACTGCAGCTTGGCCAAGCTGCTCAGGCCCAGAATAAGTAAGTTAAATTCTGGCTGACTCATAGACCTGCAAGTATGAGAATTATTACTGTGTGGCACTGAATTTGTGAGTGCTTGAAACACCGTGGTAGCTAACTAAGTACTCTAGGGCCAAATACTTTTGGGAATTGCTGCATAATAGACATTCCATTTGGTGATTTGCAAAGCATGGAATAGAGCTAAACTTTTTGAGAAATTCTCTAGTAAAGACAATTGTGTAACTTCACTTAACTCATAGTCTCAGAATTATTTTGGGTCTTGAGTCCTTTCTTTGTATGTTAAAATAAAAAAATAGAAGTTAGCTGACATTTTTCCTAAGTTTCCTCTGCTAAAGATAGGACTCCCCTCTTGTCAAGGGGAGTAATTCAGCAACTCAGCTCACAATAGCCAAGATATGAATCAACCCAGATGTCCATCAACTGATGATAGGATAAGGACATTTTGGTATTTATACACAATGAAATACTAGTCAGCCATAAAAGGAATGAAATCCTGTTTTTGCAATGAAATGGATGTAACTTGTGATCATTATGCTTAGTGAAATAATCCTATCCCCGAAAAGGCAAAGCTCATGTTTTCCCTGATTTGTGGTAACTGGTATACAAAATGGGATACTGTGGTATACCAAATATCAATATACCAAAATGGTATATTGTGGTATACTGATATACAAAAAATGTAATGTATATTAGCAAAATTGACATATTGGAATTTGATTACTGTTTCAGCCCTTGTCTATATTCTTGAGGAACAGTGGTTTTTGTATTTACTACTTGTTAAAGATGGTTAAGCTTGTGGTTACAAAGTAAATTGAAAGTATGCTGATGTAAAAAGTAAAAGAAAAACAAGAAGGAGGAGGAAGGGTGAGAACTAGGGAGGGAGGGAGAGAAGGGTGAGAAGTATTATGCTTGTAAATCTGTATATATTAAATACATGAAATTTGTTCC
Source organism: Oryctolagus cuniculus (assembly GCF_964237555.1). Lineage (NCBI taxonomy): Eukaryota > Metazoa > Chordata > Mammalia > Lagomorpha > Leporidae > Oryctolagus > Oryctolagus cuniculus. The sequence goes on along the minus strand of NC_091432.1, from coordinate 14,043,882 downwards.
CTTCTATAAATAAGAAAAGTGAAAATAAATTTTAGTTCCCACATGTAAGGGAGAACATGTGGGAAAAAGATTTAGATGATCTAACCTAACAATATAAATAAATAATTTTAAGTCTTCTCTTACTGGATTAGGTAGGTGAGAGGTTTAGGTGACTTTGGAGCTGGGAGAAGAGAATAGAAACAAATGATTATCTCAGTGGGAAAAGAGATGAGAGTTGGATGAGGCTTAAGGTAAAGGCAAGGAGCAACTAATGACAAATTTCTTGTGATGGGAGTGGTTGGAGATTCTCTTTTCTCATTGATTTTTTTTTTGACAGGCAGAGTGGACAGTGAGAGAGAGAGACAGAGAGAAAGGTCTTCCTTTGCCGTTGGTTCACCCTCCAATGGCCGCCACGGCTGGTGCGCTGTGGCCGGTGCACCGCGCTGATCTGATGGCAGGAGCCAGGTACTTATCCTGGTCTCCCATGGGGTGCAGGGCCCAAGCACTTGGGCCATCCTCCACTGCACTCCCTGGCCACAGCAGAGAGCTGGCCTGGAAGAGGGGCAACCAGGACAGAATCTGGCGCCCCGACCGGCACTAGAACCCGGTGTGCTGGCGCCACTAGGCGGAGGATTAGCCTAGTGAGCCACGACGCCGGCCCCCATTGATCTTTAAAGCAACTCCCCCCTCCTCTTCTGCTTAGTATTGTAAATCTCCTAAATTTTTTATACCATCTTTGTTAAAAGTCTGTTACCCAAATATTAATTTTGCCTTAAAGAATGAAGAAAGATGAAAAGAGTCTTCATGCTTGGCATGTGCTATGGGGAAAGGTGAGTGGTCACGGGACATGGGCATTAAGCATAAGCAACGTGTTAACAGAAACAGGAAAATGGAGAGCCGTGCAAAGGTAATTGTGAGTCTTTGGGTGTCATCCAAAATTTGAGGAGGGCTTAGATTTTACACTACACAAAGGTTAGGGGATGTGGCAGAGATTTTAGCTGAAACATTAGTTTGCACAAATATCCATGTGGTTCTGTGCATTTTCTTGAATCCCCTGCAGTTATGTTGAGGCCATGTGGCAGGATTCTGGTCTCTGGGATGTGAATGGGAGTGAGGCAGACCACTTACAGATCTGGGTCTTAGCTGTAGTCTACATGGTCTTGAAGGCCACATTCATGAATAAAACATAAATTTATTTCGTAAAGGAGCTGTTTAATGTTATTTGTTAACACAGCATAGCCTAGAAGACTCACTTTTTAACCTAATGAGCCCTGGCATGCATGTGTGCCAAATGTACATGTGTGTGTGCATTGTTATAAAAATAGTGAGTGTCCTCTTGGGCAGAGGTTGTTGTAGCCTAGGCAGAGTCCTTTAGCAACTGATGTGAGCAGGACAGACTGAATTTTAGTCTCATTGAATAACTTCATGCATATTATCTATATCTGTGATACAAAAAGGAGTCTTATCTCTCAATTCAAATCTTGTTAAGATAGATGAAGAAAGTACCTCGAAATGGCTAGAGACACTCTGCAAGCATTACAAAGTTGAACTCCTGCCATTTCTTTTCATATGTAGAGGACAGGAAGAAAAGAAAGGAGATATCCCTTGGTGATTGGAAGGCACTTGTTAAGGTTGTTCCTGGAAGTCCCTTGGGCTTGCCTTTCCTTTTCAAGCATATCTCCTAATCCCAGTGCCATGTTGGATCACACTGGGGATCAAGGCAGAAGAAAAATCAGTGATGCTGTTCTGTCTTTATTGAATATTTTGATGCTTTATTTATCATGAAGTTTTTGCATTGATTCTGGTTTTAAAAAATACTTCATTCAAATAATATTTATCTTGTTTACTGAAGTTTTTGGTGCCATATTAACTTATGCATGCAAGCCAGCACCTTACTCCTCTCATTTTAGTTCTGGATTTGATTTGCCTGGTGCCATCCTGTGCTGATGTCAAACTGCCACTCATTGTCCCTGAGTTTTCCAGCCCTATGCATTTGATCATGCTGATTTCCTTCCTGTCCTCTGTCCAAACTAACTGTCAAAGCCCATGTCCTCTGGGACACTCTGTAATCTACCCAACCTGTCCGTAATCTTAGTTACATATTGATTAAGAGTTGAGTACTTGTGGGCTTGCAGCTGATCATCTCACTTCTTAGGGCGAATATTCCTTATAGACAAGCACTGTGCATTCTTTTTGTTTTTCTCTTGAATCCCTTGTTCTTCACTTTGAATTCTTAGCACAGTAATGAATCATTGAACTATGTAGTCCCATATTTTGTTGGTTCTCCTAGTTGTTAAAAACAATTATTTCTCAGTTCTTTCTCATCTCCCTTATTTGCTTTTTTGAGTTGAGTCAACCTGAAATTCAGTGACTTAACAAAATGCCTATGAATTGGAGACTAGTGTCAAAGATGCAGAGTAAGTTAGCAAAGGCCATGCCAATGAAAAGAACTTGCCAGTTTCCCTGGGCAACATCCCAGGCTTCTGTTTTCCCTATGGTTTCATTTGTGTCTAGAGAAATACAGGAAAGATTTAATGAGACATCTGACTCCCTAGAGAGAGCAAACAGAAGACATAATGAGTCTTGTCGAGGTCTCTGTGCAGGGTGCCCGATTGGCATTCCTAGATAATGCTAATCAAAACTTTACTTCTGCCAGGAAGTTTTATGCTTCTAAATGCTTCTAACATTGTTGTGACTGAAAAAATGAAAGCTTGTGATGTGTGACTCCCTGTGGACCATGCAGATCTTTTGAACTGCTTCTCTTCTCCTTTGTGAGAACCTGGTTTGTTTTTTTTTTTTTGGAATTCACATGGGCAACAATTGCTTTTCCTTAGAGACCTCTTTCACCGTTGGCTCTGGATACCTCAGAGCTTTCCTAGCAGCCATCATTGTTTTCTCCAAAGAGACTTCTGTTGGATCTGGAAGACTATAAGAAAAGGCCTTTCTCAAATATTTAGGCTGTTCATTATCTGGAATTGAACACGACCAGGTAGAAAAATGGACCCTAACTAGATTTAGCAGATCATGGAAACAGAAACACTAACAGAAGTAAGTCCTTGACAGAATAGAACTGGCTAGAATTTTCTTGAAGGTCATACTGTACAGAAACTGACTTTTAGACAGCTTAGGCATTCTGTATGTGTGTGTGTGTGTGTGTGTGTGTGTAATGGAGGAGGAGGAAAAAGGACACAGACGCTTTAGGAGACTTGCCCAGCATCATATCTGAACTTGTAGGGGAGGACAAGACTCACTCAAACCAGAGCATAGTGCTCTCTCCTATGTCCTTAAGATGGCTTCTCCAAGTAGTGGAAGAAAAAATAACCTTTTAGTGACTAAGGAAAAATATTGGACAAAGAGAGAAGACCAGTCAGGTAAAAGGAAAGTGAAATTAAGGTGAGAAAATTGGCTTTTTTTTTTTTTTTTTTGGCTTATGCTCAATTCAGATTCCCAGATCAAATTTCCTTTATCATTTCCCCTGATAGGTCTGTCCAATGCTAGTATGGCTGCCAAAGTCTTATGTCTTAAAGATGATCAAATAGTCTCTCTATCCAATTGCTGCAACTCTGCCAAAGGACGTTCTATCCATTAGCTCAAAAGCCTCCATCAGCCATTAGATACTAATAGACTGCAGTGCTGGTGTTTGTTTACCTAATGGTGGCCACTTCCTGAGTAAGGGCTGTTGGAATAGTCATGCGATGCCTGTGAAGTCTGTTACAAGGTAAACTGAGCTTCTGCAGTTTGTTCTCAGTGACAGTTCCACCATCAACTAGCTGAGCAATCTTGGTTGAGTGACTCAAATTTTTCTAAATTTCCTCATCCATAGAATGAGGATAAGGAAATGTCTTACATCACAAAGTGGTTATAGGAAATAAATGGGCTAATTTACAAATGATGTAGAATAATATCTTATTATGTATTTTCAATTATTCATGACAATCATAGTTCTTATAAAATCTAAATTTGAAGAATGAGGAGGCTCTGGATAAGACACATTGTTAGGTCAAGGGGAGAACCTAAGCATGGCTTGACCTTTGTGGTTGTTCATTGATCTTATGGAGTTTTTAGACTTTAAGCCTTTTCTGTTTAAATAGTACACAAAAATAAGAATAATCACTTGGAAGTATCTACAGTAGTTTTCCTTTTGCGAGATGATTCACACTTCACATGATAACTTTATTCCACAAAAATACATTAAGCCCTTACTGTAATGTGGTGAATTCTGGGGAAACATACAACTGACAAGTCAGATTCAAGAGTTTTTGCTGGAGTGGTGTGGTAGGTATAGCCATTGCTTGGGTGCCTGTTCATGTCCAGCTGCTCCACTTCCCATCCAGCTCCCTGCTATTGTCCTGTAAAAAGCAGCGGAAGATAGCCCAAGTGTTTGAGCCCCTGCTACACATGTGGGAGACCAGGACGAAGCTCCTGGGTTCTGGCTTTGACTTGGTCCAGCCGTGGCTGTTGTGACCATCTGGGAAATGAACCGGTGGACAGAAGATCTTCCTCTCTCTGTTACTTTGACTTTTAAATACATAAATCTTAAAAAAAGAAGAGACTTCTAGTAGGAGGTACAGCTTACGTTGGGGCTTGAAGGTAGTATAGGAATTGGGAGGGACCTCAGGGAGAAGAGGAAGGTATTCCAGGCAGAAGGGGTATCCTGGCAAAATTGCAATGGTGTCAGAATACAGAGCAAAAGAGAAGCTAGTGACAATCATTTAGTATGGCTGGAGAAAAGTGTGGCAAGGTGAGGTGTGGTGAGGACTTGAGAGGTAAGGAAGTAAGCAGAGATCTTATTGAGTTCATTCACAATATGCTGAAAAGTCTAAATAATACCCTAGAGGCTTTAATAGACAGATGAGATATAATCAAATCAAAATCTAATAAATATTATTCTGGCCACAGAAAGGAGCAAGAGTTGGAAAAGAAGCAAATCTGAAGGCAGGGAAAGCAGTTAGCTCCACTCTTAATCCTGGTAAGAGATGATTAGAGTTTAAAAAAAATGCAGAGCTGAGGTCATGGAGCAAAAGGAATAGAGCCCTGAGATGTACAGATGCATGGAAGCAGGATCCCACATCCTAACTCTTCCTGGAGCTATGGGGAGATTTTGGTTCACAGTAGTTGTCCAACAGGCAGAGCTCACTCAGCCACTTTGCAGCAGAGGTGAGACAGTGAGCACTCCTATTCCAAAAACGTTTTCCTGTATTTGCTTTCTTGACATACTAAGGTGACTGTACATCAAGAACTCTTTTGAAGGCAGGCAGTACTGCCAGTCATCTCTGAAGCCTCACGTAAGTACCTGGAACATTTTGTGCATGGTGCGTATTCAACAAGTGCAACCTGGAAACAATGGTACATCCTATTTGCAGCTTTCTAACATGCTTCTCTTATAGATCTCTCAGGAAGCACTGGCTTCATGGCAGAGAAATCTCACCATGGTGACCGAATTCTTCCTAATTGCATTCACTGAATTTCCTGAATGGGCACTCCCTCTCTTCCTCCTGTTCTTATTAATTTATCTCATCACCTTACTGGGGAACTCTGGCATGATTGTTCTGATCCACATAGATCGCCGACTCCACACACCCATGTACTTTCTTCTAAGCCATCTCTCGTTCATGGACATCTGCTACTCATCCGTCACTGTTCCTCAGACTATGGTGGTGCTATTGGAGCATGGAGCAGCTTTATCCTATATGCGTTGTGCTGCTCAGTTCTTCCTGTTCACTTTCTTTGGTTCCATTGACTGCTACCTGCTGGCCATCATGTCCTATGACCGCTATGCGGCCGTGTGCCAACCACTGCTTTACGCCGCCATCATGACGCAGAAGGCTCGCCTGGGTTTTGTGGTTGGGGCTTATGTTGCTGGTCTCTTCAGTGCACTGGTACGGACCACTTCAGCGTTCACTCTTACATTCTGTGCTAACAATGAGATCGACTTCATTTTCTGTGACCTCCCTCCTCTTTTAAAGTTGACCTGTGGGGACAGCTCTATTCAGGAAATGGTAATTATTGTGTTTGCCATTTTTGTCATTCCTGCTTGCATGGTGGTGATCTTGGTGTCCTACCTGTTTATTATTGTGGCCATTATGAGGATCCCTTCAGCAGGAGGGAGGGTCAAGACCTTTTCTACTTGTGCCTCCCACCTGACAGCTGTGTCTCTCTTCTTTGGAACTCTCATCTTCATGTACCTGAGAGATAACTCTGGCCAGTCCTCAAAAACGGATCGGGTGGTATCTGTGTTCTACACAACAGTGATTCCCATGCTGAATCCCCTCATATACAGCCTGAGAAACAAGGAAGTGAAGGAGGCCCTATGGAAAATTCTCAGTAGAACCAAGCGGTCCTGAATATTTCCTACCTTAGGAAATTTCAGGAATGACGTATTCTGTATCCTAGGAACTAGCTATTTATAGCACACTTAATGTTTAAGTGGATAGCTCGTGGTGCAAACTTATAAAAACCAGAATGGGGCCTCCGCTGTGGCGTAGAGGGTAAAACTGCCACCTGCAGTGGGGGCATCCCATATGGGTTTCAGTTCAAGTCCCAGCTGCTCCACTTTCCATCCAGCTCTCTGTTATGGCCTGGGAAAGCAGTAGAAGATGGACCAAGTCCTTGGGCCCCTGCACTCATGTGGGAGACCTGGAGAAAGCTCCTGGCTCCTGGCTCCTGGCTTTGGATCGGCGCAGCTCTGACTGTTGCAGCCAGTTGGGGAGTGAACCAGTCGATGGAAGATCTCTCTCTCTCTCTACCTCTCCTTCTCTCTCTGTGTAACTCTGACTTTCAAATAAATAAACAAATAAATCTTCAAAAAATCCAGAAAACAAACAAACAAACCAAAACCCCAGAAATTTCAGCTCCAGGGAGAAGAAAGAAGAAAAGGAAGAGGTAGCTTGAGAAGACATTGGAGTGAGAACTATGACTTCTAGGACGAGTCACAAAAGAATCTGAAATTTAAAAAAAAAACACAATAGAATCTGAAATTAAATCCTGTGTAATTCAGTGCAACTCACAGACCTCATCAGGCTGTATTTATACAAGATTACATTTATTAATTTTTAAAATTTTATTTAATTTATACAAACTTCATGTATTTTATATATACAATTTTAGGAACTCAGTGATTCTTCTCACCCTACCTGCACTTCTACCTTTCTTCTTCCTCCCTCTCCTATTCCCATTCTTATTTTTTACAAAGATCTATTTTCAGTTAACTTTATACTCATGAATTCAACCCTACACTAAGTAGAGTTCAACAAATAGTATGAAGAAAAAAACACTGTTCCTGAACTGTGGAGACAAGGGCTGTAAACAATCATAGAAAGATTACATTTTTTTAACTTTTATTTAATGAATATAAATTTCCAAAGTACATCTTATGGATTTCAATAACTTCCCTCCCACCCGCAACCCTCCCCTCTCCTGTTCCCTCTCCCCTTCCATTCACATCAAGATTCATTTGCAATTCTCTTTATATGCAGAAGATCAATTTAGCATATATCAAGTAAAGCTTTCAACAGTTTGCACCCACACGGAAACACAGAGTGAAAAATACTGCTTGAGTACTAGCTATAGCATTAAATCACAATGTACAGCACATTAAGGACAGAGATCCTACATGAGGATTAAGTGCACAGTGACTCCTGTTGTTGACTTAACAAATTGACACTCTTGTTTATGGCATCAGTAATTACCCTAGGCTCTTGTCATGAGTTGCCAAGGCTATGGAAGCCTTTTGAGTTCACCGACTCTGATCATATTTAGACAAGGCCATGGTCAAAGTGGAAGTTCTCTCCTCCCTTCTTTTCACTGGGATCTCACTTGCAGAGATCTTTCATTTAGGTCATTTTTTTTTTTTTTGGCCAGAGTGTCTTGGCTTTCCATGCCTGAAATACTCTCATGGGCTCTTCAGCCAGATCCGAATGCCTTAAGGGCTGATTCTGAGGCCAGAGTGCTGTTTAGGACATCTGCCATTCTATGGGTCTGCTGTGTATCTCACTTCCCATGTTGGATCATTCTCTCCCTTTTTTATTCTATCAGCTAGTATTTGCAGACACTATTCTTATTTATGTGATCCCTTTGGTTCTTAGTCCTATCATTAGGATCAGTTGTGAACAGAAACTGATCACTTGTACTAGTGAGATGGCATTGGTACATGCCAACTTGATGAGATTGAATTGGAATCCCCTGGCACATTTCTAACTCTACCATTTGGGGCAAGTCCGATTGAGCATGTCCCAAATTGTACACCTCAGAAAGATTCCATTTATTGAAAACTTTTCTATCACCTATTTTGTAGAATGCTATCATCTACAAATGTCAAAAATAATGTATAGTGAGCTCCCTATATTTATTATGCAGATTCAGCAATTGCTATATTTTTCTATATTTACTTCTTGACATATATATATATATATATCCATCTATCAAGTCTTCTTATGTTTTGATCCATTTCAAAGTGCTTTGCAGACATCAGCATTGGTACCCTTCATCTATGTGCACTTCAGAATTACATCACTAACTAGGATTCAAGGAGTAGATTACATTTACTTATAATGGTGAAATTATGGTCGTTTCATTACCCAATTAGTAAAGCTGACTCTGCTCAATATATTCTTTAGAATTTCCTAGTAGCTCCCAGGGATGCCTCACACAAATCCATAAATGTCTTCAACAGGAGGTCATTAATACCTATCGCCACTGGAAATATGGCTTGTCTGTTCTTCCTCCCTACCTACCCCAGCTCCCATTTGTCACATTCCTGGACTGAGGATCCACTTGGTGAAATTATGCTTTCCCATTGCTGACCATGGTGTTTCCAGCGACTGGTGACTCTCTATGTTCTTAATGCTTCTTCTTCAGGAAGGCAGAATAGTGCTGCATTCCATGCAGGGGTGGGTGAGAGGGTGGCATTTTCTATCCTGAGTCCCTGTGCTCTGCAACTGCTCACTTCTGCCCAAAGCCCCATAAAATCTACAGGGTCTTAATCTTCAATTCTCTACCAATACCTTCTTTGTCTCCATCAAACCCAAGGCACTGGAAGGAACCCTGGCACATCTATTCATCTCTTCTGCGTTTTCTTGGATTTTTATCCTTGAAACTCAAAATTTTCTTCCTCACCTGAATTATCAAAAAGCAAAACCTAGGTATATAAATGATATAAACAACTATGGGAGGAGTACTGCAGGAGTTAATACTATCTTACAAACAGGATGATTCAAAACTTGGCTAGCCAAAAATGCTGTGTCACACATAGAATTCCAGTAACAGGATTTTATATTAGAAGAAGCAGATGCATCAAAGATGGAAGATTCAGAGTTCATGGAGTCAGAGGAAATTCATTTTAACACAGCCTATAGTACAATAGAAGCACATCTTAAATCTTTAAAGACATTATGCTTATTCTAGAAGACAGGGCACTTTAAAACACACATTACAATTTTCCCAAGAAGTATTTTATCCTTTTAATGGTGTTTTGCCTTGATATTAAAACCCAGGCTGAAAACTTATAGCTCCACTAAGGGGGAAGATTAATAAATAGTTCATGTGTCCATTGTCAGGTGGTGTGAAATAAGAAAGAAGTTAGAAAGTTTGAACTAGATGTATGAAATTCCCTCCTGATTGAAAAAAGAATGTTTGGTCTAAGTGAATAAAATCAATGTGCTGAGAAGATGCTTGCTCTCTTCCCTGACAACTCAAAAGGGAGTACTAGGAGAACGCATGGCCAGGCTTTAGGAAATAAGCTAATGCTTCCTTCCGATTAAATGCTAAGCAGGTGTGTAAAGATGCTCATTCACGAAGTAAGGGCTAAAGGAAGAGGTGCCGGCTGGCGCCGCAGCTCACTAGGCTAATCCTCTACCTTGAGGCGCCAGCACACCAGGTTCTAGTCCCGGTCGGGGCGCCGGATTCTGTCCCAGTTGCCCCTCTTCCAGGCCAGCTCTCTGCTGTGGCCAGGGAGTGCAGTGGAGGATGGCCCAAGTGCTTGGGCCCTGCACCCCATGGGAGACCAGGATAAGTACCTGGCTCCTGCCATTGCATCAGCGTGGTGTGCCGGCCGCAGTGCGCCGGCCGCGGCGGCCATTGGAGGGTGAACCAACGGCAAAAGGAAGACCTTTCTCTCTGTCTCTCTCTCTCACTGTCCACTCTGCCTGTCAGAAAAAAAAAAAAAAAAAAAAAGGAAGAGGTGCCATGAAACCCCAAGTTGTATATAGGACTCCATAAGCTTCTTAAGTCTGTGAATAGAACCCAGGGGTAGTTAAAAAATTGCCTGTCTACTTATGTATTGCAGGGGAGACAAGGTTCAATGAGGAATTAAAAAAATAAGTGATAATAAGGAAGTTGCCTGATTCTAAATGAGGATTTGTATATCCTTACTTTTATAACTTATGGTGAACTCATCAAATAAGGTATACAAACTCTCAATCTATAAACAAAATAGTGATTATTAGAGGTGGAAAGGGATGGAGAGAATAGAGGAAATTTCAATGATGGGTACCAAATCAGAGATAGATTGAAAAAAAAGTTCTTAGTATTACACAGCATAGAGGGCCAACTATAGTTCATAATAATCTATTATATATTTAAGAAAAAAATTAAAGAAAGGGGTTACAAGGTTCCAATTATAAAGTAATATCAAAGAAGGTGAAATGCTGATTACTCCAATTTGGTCAGTACATATTGTACACATGGGTTGAAGCTTTGCACAGCAGCCCATAAACACGGACAATTATTATTTTTAAAAACTTGTGATTGATTTTATTTAGTTATTTTAATTTTAAAAGCTCTGATTCTAGCTGATAAGTTATTTGAAAATCTGCTTTTGAAATAAAAATGGAATTATTCCCGATTTGGCATATTTACTTCTGTTTACATATCCAATGGGTATGTAATTTTCCTTGCCGCATTATTCACAATAATCATGAGAGATAAATAATCCAGATGTCCATCACCAGATGAACAGATAAAGGAAATGTGCTATCTTCATCAAAGGGATTGTTATACAGCCTTTAAATGGAACAGAATCCTACCAGTTGTATGGACAGCATCATGTTCACTGAAGTAAGTGTGTCACAGAAGGAGAAATAATCCATGATTTCATTTGTAAGAAATATTCAAAATAATAAAACTCATAAAAGTAGACAATAGGATAGTGGATGCCAGGGCTGGGAGAGGAAGAAATGGACAACTGGTGTTCAGTGAATAGAACATTTCAGTTATCCAAGACAAGTCAGTTCTAGAGATCTGCTTAATAGTATAGTACCTGGATTAACAATATTATATTGTGCACTTTAAAATATGTTAAAGGGACAGGTTTTGTTTCAAGTGTTCCTACCACCAAAACCCAACCGTCCAAAAATCTCCCCCAAAATAAAACCCACCAAAGAACACAAGGACATTTTTGGAGATGATGAATATATGAATATGATAACCTCGACTATGGTGATGATATAAGTTGTCTTTAAAAAATCATGGAAAATGTGTATTATGAAAAACTGTACAAGGATTTCAAGCATTTTGTATCAAAATATACTTTTAAATTCATTTCCGTGAATTTTTGTAGTACCCTGAGATTGCAAGTATACACATATGTACAAACTCAACAAAATGAATACATTAAGTAAATACTTTTTGTATACCCATTATGCTTTAAAAGTTTAGAGAAGTCTGATTTTGGATCTACATGTCTTGGGAAAACCAGGCTGTTCAGATTAGGAACACCATCTACTGGGAGGTTTTGAAAGTGGCTCTGATATTGAAAAGAATAAAAAAGATATTCTGAAGAGAAGCCTTGCACATCTAATAGGGGATGGCCAGTATAATAATTTACGTGAACCCTGCCTGGTCTCGCCCCTGGCATTCAGCTAGGCACTTCTGCTTACCATTCTCAAGTGCCTGCCAATACCTGGTGTTCTCTGAACAGAAGTTCCCCACCAGGAGCCACGTCCTGAGCTGTCAAAGAAGAGACCTGTTAGTATCATGACTGTTCTGATGAGCCGCAAGAGATCTCTGCATCCTCTTTTGCCTCAGACACAAACGAAGTGTTCTGAGGACTGCTCTACTTAGTAAAAGAGACGGGAGAAGGAAAGCCATATGCATTCCAGGGCCAGATAAGCAGATATGACTTTATTCTGGTTGAAGCAAGACATGAGCGATATGCGTGATTTCAGAAGTGCCAACAAAGAGCTTGTTTCTTTCTTAAACTTCCAGTCTTCATTTGCAATTGTTTTGCTTGAAAGTAGGCTTCTTGATCTCTGCAGATGGTTGGATACAATAGAAAGAGTTGGGTGATGATTGCCAGAACCAGCGTTATGTCCTTCTCTGATGGAATTTCCTTCTTCATCTACAAAATGAGGGAGATTGTTGAACAAAGGAATTCCCACTGTGGCATTAGATTCTGCTTCTCTGGGGTTTTATCTTGTTAAAATTTAAATTATTTGGTTGGCGCCGTGGCTCAATAGGCTAATCCTCCACCTTGCGGGGCATATTGGGTTCTAGTCCCGGTCAGGGCGCCGGATTCTGTCCCGGTTGCCCTTCTTCCAGGCCAGCTCTCTGCTGTGGCCCAGGAGTGCAGTGGAGGATGGCCCAAGTGCTTGGGCCCTGCACCCCATGGGAGACCAGGAGAAGCACCTGGCTCCTGCCATCGGATCAGCGCGGTGCGCGGCCACAGCGTGCTGGCTGCAGTGGCCATTGGAGGGTGAACCAACGGCAAAAGGAAGACCTTTCTCTCTGTCTCTCTCTCTCACTGTCCACTCTGCCTGTCAAAAAAAAAAAAAAAAAAGAAATTATCTGAGAAAAATCTCACATTAAACATTGCTAGCCAATTCCTTCAGAAGGGAGTTGTCTCAGCTCTCTCTCAAAGCACAGGGTATGGTGGACAGTGAGAATTTGCAAAGCTGATAACTGAGAAGTACAGAGTGCCAAGACCAAGGAAGATGGAGTGGTCATAGACAAAATTTCTATTTATTATATTGGCCCTAGGAGGTCAGCATAAAGTTGACCTCTTTCCAATGCCTTTTTATGGTGGGAAGGATGTAGACATGAATTGTTTAAATATCAGTGGCATATTTACTTCAGCTCTGCCACCTGTTACCTCTGTCAATCACTACTCAGACATCAAGTCTGTGGGAGGCCCTGCAACACAGGTGCACTGAGAATTTCTTGGATTCTCCTTACTTTAGAGTGGAGAAGAGCTTTTCTTTTATGTTTCCCAAAACAGCATCCTCTCTCATCTGGGAAAAAAATCTACTTTCTTTAAAAAAAAAGATTTATATTTATTTGAAAGGCAGAGTTACAGAGAGCTACAGGCAGAGAGAGAGAGAGAGAGAGAGACCTCTTCCATCCATTGATTCACTCTCTAGATGGCTGTGGTCACCAGAGCTGTGCTGATCCAAAACCAGGAACCAGGAGCTTCTTCTGGGTCTCCCCATGGGTATAGGGGCACAAAGACTTAAGCCATCCTCTACTGCTTTCCCAGGCCATAACATAGAGCTACCCCGGAAGTAGAGCAGCCAGGACTAGAACCAGCGCCCATATGGGATCCAGCACTGCAGATGGTGGCTTTACCCACCACATCACAGCACTGGCCCCAAAATCTCCTCTCTTTATTCTGACTATGGGGTTCACACGAGTTCTTCCATTGCCTTGTAGATTCTGTCTTTCTTGTCTTAACAAATTGGCAACTGACCAATATTGAACCAATCCTGATACACCATCTCCTGGCTATCTGACATCTAAGGTCTTTTTTTTTTTTTTTTTTTTGCTTTAACTTGGTTCCATTAAAAGTGATTTTAATCTCTTTTGTGGTGGAAAAAAATCTGATCTATGGTATGTGATGTGTGGAAACAGCTTTTGGGACTTTTTTCTACTTTGTGCAGAAGTAGAGTTGGGAAGAATATAAAGCTTATATCTGGAGAAAATTATGGGGAATGGAGAAATCCCCGATGTCACAGCAGTCACTGAGATTTAGCGGCATCGTTGCCTGTTTGAGAATCTTGTAGTGAATTCGCCTGTGTGGCCGAGCCATGTTATGCCCTGGGTTTCTCTCACTTGCGACAAAAGAAGTTTTCAATGAGATACCCTGGGACTACAGGTTATCACCCATTCAGGAACTCTTTCACCATACCTACAAGGTAAAGAGTTGAACCGGATTCCAAAGTTCCTTCTGGGTACATAGTTTGAGGCAGTTCAGATATGGAGCCTCAGGAAAAAAAAAAAAAAAAAAAAAAAAAAAAAAAAAAAAAAAAAAAAAAAAAAAAACTTGAAGAAATTTCACAGGGAGCAATGAGGGAAATCTCTGAGACAACTTGGGGGATAGGAAAGGCAGATACACAGAATTGGATCAAGATGAATTCACGTTGTTATCTGGGTCGTCATTATTTGGGGTTTCTTCTGAATTTGAGAGCAATAAGAGATCACTGGATAAAGTCCTCACTAATCTGTCCTTAAAAAGCTAGGGTCAGGGAATCAAATGAATTAATCCAACCACTAACATTTTTCCTACTTAGGGGCCTCAGCCTGTCCTGTAAATTGGAAAGAGTGGGTCATTTGACCTCTAATATCCACTTTGCTTCTGGCATCTTACAAAAGCCTGTAAAAATTCAACAGTTTCAGAATATGTGTAAAGCGAGGGCAGGGATACCAATGATAAATTAAGAGGGGGAAATTCTGTAGATTAATAATTTCTCCTGAAGTCCTTCCAAAATAAATTTGTAAGCACTAGGTGTTCTTTGGCTTGGCCTTGGCCTGATATCCATCCAAGTCTTGATGCAGGGAGATAGTGGAGATGGATCCCAGGGTGATGCTGAAGACATGTCCTTACATCCTTCCTAGTGCTTCCTCCAGGCCACAGGTCACGACATTTTTGTTACAAGGAACAGATATGCACTTAATGCAGTTCATTCAAATAGCTTTTGGGAAAAAGAGAGAATTATTTCTTGCAGTTGACTCAAGGGAAGTCTTGTGTTTGTTCAATTAACTTTGTCTAGAAAGGTGAGGCTACATGGGGCTACAGCAGATGTTAAGACCACCCCTTCACCAGTGACTTTGATACTTCATAGGGGTCATGGCTAAATGTCCCAAGAATTTTCCATCACAATCTTTTTTTTTTTTTTTTTTTTAATTTATTTGACAGATAGAGTTACACAGTGAGAGAGACATAGAGAAAGGTCTTCCTTCCATTGGTTTACCCCCCAAATGGCTGCTACGGCCGGAGCTACGCCAATCCGAAGCCAGGAATCAGGTGCTTCTTCCTGGTCTCCCATGCGCGTGCAGGAGCCCAAGCACTTGGGCCATGCTCCACTGCCCTCCCAGTCCACAGCAGAGAGCTGGACTGGGAGAGGAGCAACCGACTAGAACCCGGTGCCCACATGGGATGCTGACGCAGCAGGCGGAGGATTAAACCAAGTGAGCCACGGCGCCGGCCCCTCTATCACAACCTTAACTCACTCTGTAATGTAGGTCTTATCTCTAGGCAAAGTTCTTATCTTCCTGAAAAGGCTAAAAGGAAACCACAGACATAGAAAGAAGAACTGCTCAACTATTTCCAACATGAGGTTTGTGAGGCTTTACAGTAGAAGATAGAAGTTAGGAGTGTGCGTTCTTGAGTAATACTGCTTAGGTTGAAGCCCTAACTCTGCCACTTACCATGGGACTACTGGTGTCTAAATTTTATCATCTTCTTAAAACAGTAATAATAGCATCTATCTATCTATCTATCTATCTATCTATCTACTATCTATCTTTCTATCTTTCTATCAATCATCTATCTTAGAAAGAGTGAACTGGCATATAGTAAGCAGCTTAGATACTTTTTGCTATAATTATCCTGTTGCATTTCCTTCCCAAATTTTGGTCAGCTCTCCAGGTCTTAGGTAAAAAGGATCCAAATGTCTTTTTACCAATATTCATATTATATACTTTCTTAAATCTATACTATTTGACATTCACTTTGCTTCTTTTCAGGGGCTGGCCACATTTTACTAATCATTCTTGTCATAGTATTTTTTAACCATTTAAAAAAATTAAGAATTTTAATTGAAAAAATAATAATTGTGTCTATTTATGGAGTACAATGTGATATTTGAACTACAAATATACTGTAGAAAGGTTTAAACATCCTAATGAAATATGATGGTTGAAACCAGAATAGTGATTATCGGTCTAGGAATGGTGGAAGGAAAAGTGGGATAAGGGTGGTGGAGTACTAGGTACCAAAACACAGTAAGATAGAGAGAATAGGTTCCTAATGTTTCACAGCATAATAGGATATCTAGTGTATATTTTCTGAGTAAATAGAAGATAGGAATTCCAGGGCTCCAGTCGTAAACTAAGGACAAGGAAAGTGAAGCGTTCATTACCTGACTTGATCTATACACATTGTATACACTTATTGAAACGTCACATTGTAGTCCATAAATATATATAATTATTAAGTGTTAGTCAAAATAAGTCTCTTAAATGTTTAAGAAGCTGGAAATACAGACCAATCTGATTTGATCTTTAAACCTTGAAAGCGGGTATAGAACTGTTGCATTGCATTCTATAAATATGAAAAAAAAAACCTGCAATAAAAGAATAGATTTGGTGCTGTTGGCCTCAGCACCTATTTCCCCTGAGGT
Source organism: Oryctolagus cuniculus (assembly GCF_964237555.1). Lineage (NCBI taxonomy): Eukaryota > Metazoa > Chordata > Mammalia > Lagomorpha > Leporidae > Oryctolagus > Oryctolagus cuniculus. Next base: position 14,027,293 of record NC_091432.1, on the reverse strand, counting down.
TGGGGGCATTGGGGGTTACCACTCTTTATGCAGGAAAACTTGCAAGTGTCACCTATGGAGCCCATTTCACCATTGAAAGAAAAGCGTTCATTAAAGGACAAGGTACTTCCCTCTCCCATGGCTCCTGAGGGATCCATCTGGAAGGTTGCTGTCCCTCCTGCTTCCTTCCATATTCCTGTCTGCGTAGGAGCGATTGCTCCTTGGGGGGCTGGTCCCACAGAGACTTAAAGGAACAGATCCTCAGATGAATCAGCAAGAGATCTTGTTTGCTGGAACAGTCACTACTTTGCTCTTTGGCATTTGAGAAACTTCTGAGGCTCTTTAAAGCTGTATGGCCTAAGAAGTGTCCTTTGCTGGGAACTCTAGATTTGTAGGATGCTAGTGAAAAAGAGGTTCTGTGGCCAAACACAATCGGGAAATTGTGGGTTAGAGCAAGATGGTGAGCTTGCTTGATTATAGGACTTTGAACCTTTGGTATGCTGATATACAATGTGATTTTTCCACGTGAGAACATGTACCTAAGATACCTGGGGAAAACAGGAGCCTTCTGCCAGAGATCCTCAAGCCTGGCTGCACACTGTGATCACCTGGGGGTTTACGAAAGCACTGGTGTCTGACTCCAAGCTCAGACATTCTGACTTAATTGTTCAGGGGTACAGCATGAGCCTCGGGATTTTTAAAGGCTCCCGGGTGATTGCATTGTGAAGCAAAGTTTGGGAACCACTGCCCTGAACTTGTTTTGTTCTTTCTGACCAGGCTTAGTTCACAGAGCACTGACCTGCTTTGATTTCTTTTCTATTTATTTATTTATTTGCTACCAAGAAGCTTCTGAGTCCTCTGAGAATATAGGTTTTTAAAATTCATGAACATCCAGGGAAACAACAAACTCACCGTGTCTCCAGGTCTCCTGTGAGGGAGACAGGCACAGATGGGACTGCGGAGAAAACATGCTCTCCCAGGACGTGTCTCTCTTGATAAATGCTTCATATTCTCTCTCACATGGGGAAGCTAAGAAAGTTGATTTGAATTTAGAATTGGGATGACCAGAGGCTGGGAAGAGTGAGGAGTTATGGGGACTGGAAGGGGGCTTGAATGACACCAAAACATAGCCGGAGGGAACAGGCTCTTGCATTCCCATAGCACATTGGGGCAACCACAGTCCACAACAACCTGCATGCCTTATGAAGAACTAGAAGACATAAGCCCAAAGCCTCCCCATATAAAGAAATGATAAGGAAATTGAAATGTTAATTAACCTGATTTGATTAGAAAATGCCATATATGTGTGTGTGCACATTCTATCCATAAGTATGTAAAATTATTACATGTTAATCCAACATAAAAAAGAAAACAAAAAGCACATTTTAATTATTTTGGTTTAGGGCACAGCACTGGACCAGCAGGGCTGGAGCTCCTGAGAGTGCTTCCCAAAGCGCTTTCTTTAGTTATAATTTTTGGAGATTCACTGTGTCAGAATCACCGTGGCTGTCTGTGAGCAATGTAGGCCCCTGTCCTCTCCCTGGAAGGCAGACCTGCTATAACTGAGTCTGTGGAGGTGGACACCGCCTATTCACATTTTAAACAAATTCCTTGGGTTATTCTTATGCACACTGAAGTTTGAGAACCCATGCTGTCCTGGAGGGGTTGATCGCCATCAGGAAATGCAAATCAAAACCATAATGACATAGCACCTTCCCCTGTCAGAGTGGCTGACATCTAAAACACAGAGAGTGACAAATGCTGGCGAGGATGCGGATGGGCAGAACACTTACACACTGTTGGTGGGAATACAGCCACTATGGAAAACAGTGTGGAGATTTCTCAAAAAACTAGAAATAGACTTTCCATGTGATCCAATGATCCCACCACTGGTTATATATCCAGAAGACATGAACACGTTGTGTCAAAGAGATGCCTGCACCACCATGTTTACAGCAGCATTGTTCACAATAGCGAAAATATGGAATGAACCAAGGTGGCCACCATCAGATGAATGGATAAAGAAAACATGGTGTATATATATCATGGATTATTATTCAGCTATAACAATGAACGAAACTCTACCATTTGCAGCAAAATGGACACAACTGGAGGGCATCACATTGAGAGGGATAAGCCAGACCCAGAAAGACAAACATCACATGTTCTCCCTTACATGTGGGAACTAAAATTCAAAAAAACAAGCAACGGGCTGGCGCTGTGGCTCACTTGGTTACTCCTCCGCCTGTGGCACTGGCATCCCTTATGGACGCCAGGTTCTAGTCCCGGTTGCTCCTCCTCCAGTCCAGCTCTCTGCTGTGGCCAGGGAAGGCAGTGGAGTTGGCCCAAGTGCTTGGGCCTCTGCACCTGCATGGGAGACCAGGAAGGAAACACCTGGCTCCTGGCTTTGGATTGGCACAGGGCCGGCTGCAGCGGCCATTTTGGGGGGGGTGTGAACCAATGGAAAAGGAAGACCTTTCTCTCTGTCTCTCTCTCTCACTGTCTAACTCTATCTGTCAAAAAAAAAAAAAAAAAAAAAAAAAAAAAAAAAAAAAAGAAGAAGAAAACAAGAAATGTCCGTGTGTGTTAGTATTGCTGTGAATATAGTTTTGTAAAACTCTTATACCTCTGTGAAACCAATGAGTAAGAATGTTATACTATTATAGTTTTAATGATCTGTGATTACTTTAAAATTTACTGTATGTAGTTGAAATGATTACTTTTCCACTCAATTATTGTTTATAGCCATTTTCTACACTCCCACTAAACTAGGGTCTTTTTTTTTTTTACTTGTTAAACTTCTTTTTGGTGAAGTATTAAGCATTTTACTGTATTGCAAATTTAAAATGTAATCTCAAAAAATAGAAAAAGAAAGAAAAGGGGTAAGGAAGGTAGGAGGGAGAGGGGGAAGGAGGGAGGACGGGAATATCATTATGTTCTTAGAATTATATAGGAGGTACCTTTCTCTGAAGGGAGGAGAGAACCTCCACTTTGACTATGACCTTGTCTAAACAAGATAAGAATCGGAGAACTCAGAGGGCTTCCATAGCCTTGGAAACTCATGACCGGAGCATAGGGAGACTACTGATGCCATAGACAGGAGTGTCAATTGGTAAAGTCAACAACAGGAGTCACTGTGCACTTACTCCTCATGTAGGATCTCTGTCCTTGATGTGCTGTGTATTGAGATTTAATGCTATAACGAGTACTCAAACAATATATTTCACTTTGTGTTTTTATGGGGGTGCAAACTGTTGAAATCTTTACTTAATGCATACTAAACTGATCCTCTGTAAAAAAAAAAAAAGAAAAGAAAAAAAAAAAAGAAAGAAATTATCAACTCCCAACTTGACTCTCACTGGGATTAAACATGACAATAGGTCTGATCTGATTTCATCATCATTTAAAAAAAAATCATCTATTATTTTTCACTTTATGTTTCTGTGTGGGAGCAAACTGTTGAAATCCTTACTTAATGTATACTAAGCTGATCTTCTGTATATTAAGATAATCGAAAATGAATCTTGATGTGAATGGAAGGGGAGAGGGAGTGGGAAAGGGGAGGGTAGTGGGTGGGAGGGACGGTATGTGGGGGAAGCCATTGTAATCCATAAATCGTACTTTGGAAATTTATATTCATTAAATAAAAGTTAAAAAAAAAGAATTATATCTACAAAGCACATTGAATTTATTAAAAACTACAAATTAAAAATATAAATAAAATGGAAAGACGAATATATAAAATAAATAATAATATGTAGGAAAAAAAAACCCTCCAGACAAAATTTCCAACTGAGATATTGGAAACTGTCAAAGACATTTCTTTTGCTACAAGACAGGAATAAAACATGGCTAGAGACCAGCCTTATAAGAGCCTGAAAAGGGAGGGCAAAAAAATAGCATGGGGCTTTGGGAGTTTGAAATTAGACAGAAATCTTCAAAGATGCTAGATTGCTTATTAGGAAGTACTCGAAGATAAGCTACCTTCCCCTGGAGAGATAACTCAGCAGCCAATCAGGGCATAATGTGGGGGCGGTGAATATGAGGTGTGTTGCCAGTAAGGTCCAGTGCTGGAGTGGAAGCTCGGGGAGAAAGGCTGGTCCCCTGGTCCTCCTTTACTGAACTGAGACTAAAAAGAATCCCTGGAACTTCTGGTGTGAGTGATGTATTGCTTTGTCAAGGGTAAAGGAAAGGGACTCCTAGCAGTGAGAATAAGGCATTGAGGTCCTGGGAGTGATGCCATCTGGGTCAGCTCACTGTGATTGTGGACGCCTGCCGCCTTGTTGTTTAGTGAAAGTGAACAAAGACAAGGTGCTGGAAGCACAAAGACAAGACTTGCCCAGGGTCACACGTGTAGTGTGGGGGAGCTAGAACCTGCATGTCCTCTGGATGGGTGACGGCTCACAGGTGGAGGAAACGCTACACAAAGAAGGAAGACAGTGCAAGGTGGAATTCAGGTGAGGATGGTTCATGCCCAGCTCATGGTTTCCTGAGGTGATTTCTTCTCTTGGTTGTGAGCCCAGACAGATTGGCTTAGTCCTGGCCTGGCTACTGGTACATCCTAGATATGCTAACATCATCAAAGCCTTCCTTTACTACCCCGCTCTAGGACTCTGCCTGGTTCTTCAAGCAGAACACAGACAACACTAGATTTCAGAAATACGTTTGCTTCCTTCTTGTATTCAAATTCGGGTGCTTTTTATTATCAAAGTACAGCTTTTATGAGGGACTTTGAGAATAGCCAAGCAGGGCCCATAGAGCTTTATTAGACACTAAAGGAGCTTATGCTTGCACTCTGAATCCAAGGTTAATGGATATATACAAATATACACACACACCCTTCATAAGCCAGCCAACTCTAATTAGGATAACAGCTGTTCGTTAAACATTCATGTTGCTAGAATGAGAATAGAAATGTTCTTACCACCAAATCCCATTGCTGATTGCCAATGGATTGGTTTTATATTCATGCTCTTTTGTTGATTGAATATACATTTTCTCTTTTTTAATTTTTTTTATTTACTTGAAGAGTTATAGAGAGTCAGAGAGACACAGAGAGACAGAGGAGATAGACAGATAGGTGACAGATAGATAGATCGATAGGTAGGTAGGTAGATAGATAGATAGAGAGAAATATCTTCCATTTGCTGATTCACTCCCCAAATGGCTGCGATGGCTGGGGCTGGGCCAGGTTGAAGTCAGGAGCTAGGAGTCAGGAACTTCTTCTGGGTCTCCCAGGTAGGTGCAGGGGCTCAAACACTTGGATCATCTTCCACTGCTTTTCCAGGTGCATTAATAGAGAGTTGGATTTAAGTGGAGCAGCCTGGTTTCCAACCAGTACCCAGGTGGGATGCTGGCATCGCAGGCAGAGGTTTAACATGCTATGCCACAATGCCTGCCCCAGAATACACATTTTCCTTCCTTACAGCAGACATTTTAAAATGTAAATAACCATCATGTGTATGTGGAGTGCTTTTAGCTTTCCAATGTGCCTGTTTTAATATGTACATTAACCTTATCTCATAAACAGGGCAGAAGAGGAGGAACTTGTGGTTCAGATAGGTTAAGTGCCTGTGTAAAGATCAAACAGCTAATTGGAGACAGAGTGGCAAGAACAAGAGCAGACTGGTAAGCTGGAGAAGCACCTGCTCTCCATTCTTCCCGCCATAAGAGCATTCATCATTCTTATCTTGTGTTGTAGTGAGCTCTGTATTTTTCTATAGACTGCAAAGTTTGTTGAATTTGAATATCTACATGTCAGACTCTCAGTTTAAAGTTGTATCACTTGAAATGACTTGAACTCTTCTCAAGGAGGTCCTCTTAATCTGGCTCTTGTCTTACCTCCCAGGTGAACTGTAAATGGATGGCTGCAACGAATTTCACCTTGGTGACTGAATTCTTCCTTATTGCATTCAAGGAACACCCTGAATGGGGCCTTCCTCTCTTCCTGGTGTTTTTGAGTTTCTATGTGACCACGCTGGTGGGGAATGCAGGAATGATCATCTTGATCCGCAGAGACCGCCGGCTCCACACGCCGATGTACTTCTTCCTTAGCCACCTGTCCTTGGTGGACCTCTGCTACTCCTCTGTCACTGTTCCTCAGATGCTGGTTGTGCTGTGGGAACGTGGCACAGTCATCTCCCAAGCTCGTTGTGCAGCTCAGTTCTTCCTGTTCACCTTCTTTGCTTCCATTGACTGCTATCTCTTAGCCATCATGGCCTATGATCGCTACGCGGCTGTGTGCCAGCCCCTGCTTTATGTCACCATCGTGACTGAGAAAGCTCGCTTGGGCTTGGTAGCTGGGGCTTATGGGGCTGGTTTTTCCAGTGCCTTTGTTCGAACGGTCACAGCCTTCACTCTCTCCTTCTGTGGAAACAATGAGATCGACTTCATTTTCTGTGACCTCCCTCCTCTGTTAAAACTCACTTGTGGGGACAGCTCTACCCAGGAAGTAGTGATCATTGTGTTTGCCATTTTTGTCATGCCAGCTTGCATCCTGGTGATCTTGGTGTCCTACGTGTTGATCATCACAAACATCATGCAGATCCGCTCTTCTGGGGGCCGGGCCAAGACCTTCTCCACCTGTGCCTCCCATCTCACTGCTGTGGCTCTCTTCTTTGGCACCCTCATCTTCATGTACCTGAGAGATAACTCAAGCCAGTCCTCGGAGGGAGACCGAGTAGTGTCCGTGCTCTACACGGTGGTGACCCCAATGCTGAACCCCTTCATCTACAGCCTGAGGAACAAGGAAGTCAAAGAGGCTGTTCTGAAATTGCTGTGCAGATCAAAGCCTTCTGGAACACCCTAGATGGACCTTGTGAAATGTGTCCTTCCTCAGTTTCTGCAACCTTTCTGTTTTTTTGAGAAGGCATTCCTAGCCATCCTTACTTAAAATTGCACTCAAACTCCATATGTTTTCTGCTTTCTGGTTTATTTTTCTGTGTAATACTTGCCACCATCTGATGCAATATATGACTTATGTGTTTAGTATTGTCTGACCCTCACAACTGGGTAGTAAATTACATGAGACCAAACATATTTACAAGTGAATTTCATTTCTATATGCCCAGTGATTGGCAAAGCACCTAGCACGTCAAAAGCATTCCATAAGTATATGTTGAATGCATGAAGGAGTCTCAGAAGCCAGTGTCAACCTTCAAGTTCCAACTTCATCAGTTCTCAGTTTTCTTACCTGCCATTTGGGTTTACATACTTCACAGGACTAGAATTTTGAGAACCCAGTGCATGAGTGGGCAGAGGCCTTGTATGTCTTATTCAGTAGTATCTGCTGGATGCAGTACATTGCCTGGTGCAACAAATATTTGATGCACAATGAAAACATATTTGGAAAATCATGAAGCTAGCTATAAATGCAACTACTGTTTTGATCCAAACATTTATTCTTTATTATCACCTTCTTATTATTTCTGAATAATGTTAAAGTTGTAGCAACAACTAATAGATAGCAACTAACATTTATGATGCATTTTTTACTTCCAGGAGTTAGAGTGCATTTGCTATAGGTATTATCTGATTTAATGTTCAAGGCCCCTCTAAGAGGCGTGTTCTAGTATTATTCCTGCTTTCTAGATAAGATGAGGCACTTACGGCCTAGAGAGATCAAGTTATTTTCTGAAGTCAGCAAGCAAGCAGGCCATCCAGCCAGATCCTGAGCTCTTAACCACCATTCTAGCTTTAGCTGCGATCTGTGGCATACTACATATATCACTCACCCAGAATTCATTGCTATTGGACTTTTCTTCCTTCTATCTGGTGAAGAAAAGTTAAAAGTTCAATATGGGGAGGTAGAAGGCAGTAACAACATTCATTTCATAGCCCCTCTGTACTAATGTTGGGAAATAAAACTTGTGCGTGTGTGTGCGTGTGTGTGTGTGTGTGGTTTTGTATGAGAAAGTGAGGTATGTAGATTAAATAAATACTGGCTTAAATAGTGGCTTCGAAATTCTAGAAACTTTCACTTTAAGGACATATGATGATATTTTAGGAATGAGAAAGGCCTGTTTAAGAAAAGATACATGCAAAAAATGCATGGGTAGCAAAGAGATTTGGGTTCACACATCAGCTTTTGTGCATGTCTTTGCGAAAATCACTTAAAAACTGAAGAACCAAGTGAAGACACTTTACAGAGTGTATTTTGGAGGCCAACTTAAAACCATTCACTGGCATGCCACTCTTGTTCTAACAGAGGAGCATCTGTAGCAGATGTTAGACACATTTGAGCTGGAGAAAGGACTTAGTATTTGGCCCCGAAGTGTTGAATCTGTCCTTAGCTGCCTCGCTTCAGATTGCAGCTTGCTTCTCATTTGTGAAAGAACACTTCCCGAGCACTTACTCAGGGCCAGACTCGTTTATTGTCACAACAACCTGACAGATGTGAGAATGTAAAGGTGCTCCAGAGTCCAGTGAGTAACGAGAGGCAGAGGGACCCATAGCTCATCTCTGGGCCTTTTTATTTCAGAATTGGCTGGGCTGTTCCCTCCTGGGTCCAGATTAGCTTTGGATTCAAACATGTCCAGAGTGGAAAGTTCACTAATAATTTTTAGCTTAACTCTTAAGCTAATGCACTCTTACCATGTGAAAGACACTATGCTAAAAGCTTTATATGAATAATTTATTTTAGTCCTAACAATTTTAGTAGAGAATAATTATTATTGACCCAACAGCATAAGGAAAAAACCCAAGACCCAGAAAGGTTATATAACTTATCCAAGTTATGTATGAAGAAGTGGCAGACAGGACATTTCTGACCCCGGGCTTCTTCTACTTCAAAGTGCTTCCTCTTAACTCATATTTACTCATCTGCACTCTCTTCTCTCTTTCTCCTTGATTCCAGTTCTTGCAATTTGCTTCCAAGGTTTGGGTTTCAATTGCACTCATAGTCTCAATGTTTCGTAGGGCTGGGTTAACTTGGGTAAATATTATGGACTGATAAAAATGTGAAATGTGTAAATTTCATGTTTTTCCTCTTGCTGATCAATAAGGAGAATTTGGGGAAATTTGAAGCTCCTCCAGAAAGAGCAGGGTTGTCTCAGGTGCCTTTGAAAGCCCTTCCAGGGCTGGCGCCGTGGCTCACTAGGCTAATCCTCTGCCTGTGGCACCAGCACACCGGGTTCTAGTCCCGGTCGGGGCGCCAGATTCTGTCCCGGTTGCCCCTCTTCCAGGCCAGCTCTCTGCTGTGGCCAGGGAGTGCAGTGGAGGATGGCCCAAGTGCTTGGGTTCTGCACCCCATGGGAGACCAGGAGAAGCACCTGGCTCCTGGCTTCGGATCAGCGCGGTGCGCCGGCCGCAGCGGCCATTGGAGGGTGAACCAACGGCAAAGGAAGACCTTTCTCTCTGTCTCTCTCTCACTGTCCACTCTGCCTGTCAAAAAAAAAAAAAAAAAAAAAAAGCCCTTCCAGGATGCCTGTTGTTCCAGGATGCCTGTTGGGTCAAAGATTTGTGTAGTAAATACCTATTCAGATGGTGCCACCAAAGTGTCACCAACCTTGCTTTCAAATATTTTAAAATTTTAATTGATGTATTAATTGATTTTTAATTGATCTTTTAAGGAATAAAAAATTCCTTTCCAAACACTAATTATTGATATTTCTAACAATAGTATATGAAATTATCCAATTGCTTATATACATGTGTATATATAATGGATTATCTAATTTTTGTCTTAAGATATTACTCAACTATATGGTCAAAATTCTTTCTAATTAGCTAAAATTTATAAAAAGGCTTTATTAATTGCTTCTCGGGGCTGGCGCTGTGGCTCACTTGGTTAATCCTCCGCCTGCAGCGCTGGCATCCCATATGGGTGTTGGGTTCTAGTCCTGGTTGCTCCTCTTCCAGTCCAGCTCTCTGCTGTGGCCCAGAAGGGCAGTGGAGATTGGCCCAAGTGCTTGGGCCCCTGCACCCGCATGGGAGACCAGGAGGAAGCACCTGATTCCTGGCTTTGGATCGGCGCAGTGCCGGCCGTAGCGGCCATTTGGAGGGTGAACCAACGCAAGGAAGACCTTTCTCTCTCTCTCTGTCACTGTCTATGACTCTACCTGTCAAATAAAAAACAAACAAACAAAAAATATTGCTTCTCAGCCTTTTGGCTAAGATCAAGTGTATAAAATAGCTTTATTGAGGTTCACTTGAGTGTAATAAGCTTTGCATATTTAAGTATACAGTTTTATGTTTTGATGTGTGCATCCCCTCATGAAAAATGAATGTATGCACCACTCCCAAAAATTTCAATGTGCCTCACTAAACATTCTCCAAAGTGCTCTTTTCCAGCCCTCCTTCTCCACACCCCAAGCAACAATTTATGTGCTTTTTGTCATTATACATCAGTTTGAATCTCTTAGAAATTTTTACAGATTTTTAGAATCATTAATGTTGTTATGTATATACATAACTCATTGCTTATTATCATACATGGATATGTTATGTTTGTTTATTCATGCATCTAGGGACTTTAGGTTATTGCAGTTTTGACTATAAATAAAGCTGTTATGAACAGTCACAAAAGCCTTGTTATTGATATATACTTTGACTTCTCTTAAGTAAATACCTAGTGTGGAATGGTTAGATAATAATAGAGGTTTAACTTTTCAGAGCCTGCCAAAATGTTTTCCAAAGAGGCTGTTCCACTTAGCATTCTCATGAGCAGTGTCCAATAGTACAGGAGAGTTCCAGCTCTCTGAATCCGCACCTGCACGTGACATGACTAGTCTTCTTTGGGAGTGCAGTGGAGGATGGCCCAGGTGCTTGGGCCCTGCACCCCATGGGAGACCAGGAAAAAGCACCTGGCTCCTGGCTCCTGCCATCGGATCAGCGCGGTGCGCCGGCCGCAGCGCGCCAGCCGCGGCGGCCATTGGAGGGTGAACCAACGGCAAAGGAAGACCTTTCTCTCTGTCTCTCTCTCTCTCACTGTCCACTCTGCCTGTAAAAAAAAAAAAAAAAAAAAAAAAAAAAAAAAAAAAAAAAAAAAAAAAATTGTGCTAAGAGCATACAGCATGATTTGCCTTCTCAACCAATTTCTACCAGTATGTTACAGTAATGTTAACTATAAGCACAATACTGCACAGAAGATCTCTTGCATAACTGAGACATTATAACCCATTGAACAGATTCCCTATTTCCCCCACTCCCAGTTCCTGGTAACCAAGATGCTACTTTTTGCTTTTATGGGTTTAGCTATTTTGTATAAGTGAAATCATGCAATATTTTTATTTCTATGACTGGTTTATTTAACAATGTTTAAAGGGTTCATTCATGTTGCATATGGCAGGATTTTCTCTTTATGACCAAATACCATTGCCTAATTTATTATATATAATATCTAATAATTATATATATATATATACATATATATATATGTTCTCTTTATCCTCCTGTCTACTGATGGACATTTAGGTTGTTTTCACATCTTGATAATTATGAATACTGTCATAATTTATTTATTTATTTTACTTACTTTTATTATTTTTATATTTTTATGTATTATTTATTATTTATTTATTTTTCCAACTTTTATTTAATAAATACAAAATTTCCAAAGTACAACTTTTGGATTATAGCAGCTTTTCCCACCATAACCTCCCTCCCACCCACAAGCATCCCATTTCCCACTCCCTCTCCCATACCATTCTTCATCAAGAATCATTTTCAATTATCTCTATATACAGAAGATCAACTTAGTATATACTAAGTAAAGATTTCAACAGACTGCACCCACACAGACACACAAAGTATAGAGTACTGTTTGAGTAGTAGTTTTACTGTTAATTCGCATAGTATATCACATTAAGGACAGAGATCCTACATGGGGGGTAGGTGCACAGTGACTCAAGTGGTGAGATCCCAGCAGACAGAATGGGCCATCAAAGAAGGAGGTACCTTTCTCTGAAGGGAGGTGAGAACTTCCACTTTGTTTATGGCCTTGCATAAATAAGATCGGAGTTTGTGAACTCAAGAGGCTTCCATAGCCTGGCAGCTCAGACAAGAGCCTTGGGTGATTACTGACGTCATAAATAAGAGTGTCAATTGTTAAATCAGCAACGGGAGATCTTTATTTGAATTCTTCTCAATATATTCCCAAAAGTAGAATTGCTGGGTCATATGATAATTTTATTTCTATTTTTGGAGGGAACTTCTTTTTTTTAAAAATTAAAGGTTTATTACATGTGGAAATTTTCCTTTGAAGATTTATTTATTGGAAAGGCAGAGCAACAGAGAGGGAGATAGTGTGGGAGGGAGGGAGAGAGAGATAAAGAGAAATAGAGAGAGAAATGAGAAATCTTTTGTACTCTGGTTCACCCCCCAAATGGTTGCAACAACTAGAGCTGGTCCAGGCTGAAGTCAAAAGCCTGGAACTCCATCTAGGTCTCCCACCTTAGTGGCAGAGGCCTAAGCACTAGACCATCTTTTGTTACTTTCCCAGGAGCATTAGCAGGGAGCCAGATCAGAAGCAACAAGTATCTATTCAGGTTCTTTGCCCATTAAAAAATTTTTATCTATTTATTTTATTCCTAGGAATTTATGAATTCTGTCACTATTTTTTTTTTTTGAGAGGAGAGAGTGAGTGTGTGTGTGTTAGAGTGAGAGAGAAAGAGAAAGGGAGAGAAAGAGGGAGAGGGAGATGAAGAGAGAGAGAGAGAGAGAGAGAGAGAGAGAGAGAGAGAGAAAGCTCCCATATGCTGGTTCACCGCCCTCCCCCCCCCCCAATATCCATAATGGTCCCTGGATACAGCCAATGCCAGAAGCCAGGAATTCAATCCAGATCTCCCAGTCACTTGAGAGCGTAATCACTGAAGCATCCACACTGCCTCCCTGGGTCTGCACTAGCAGGAAGTTGGCGTCCAGAGTGGAGATGGGTATCAAATCCAGGCACATTGATGAGGAAGGCAGGCATCTTGACTGCTAGGCCCAACACTTTCTCCCATTTTGTCATTTTGAAACTCTTGTAACGCTATTGCTTTTTAAGTATTCATTTTCAATTGTTCCTTACTTATATATGGAAATACAATTGTCCCTTTATGTCTATGGGGGATTGGTTCCAGGGCCACTGCCCTCCCTTGCACCAGACACCAAAATCAGTAGATGCTCAAGGTTCTTATATAAGTTGACATAGTACTTGTATATAACCTATGCACATTTCCTGTATATTTTATTTTATTTTTAAGATTTATTTATTTTGTTTATTTGAAAGACAAAGTTACAGAGAGAGGTAGAGACAGAAAGAGATGTCTTCCATCTGCTGGTTCACTCCCCAGAAGCCCGCAATGGTCGGAGCTGCACCAATCTGAAGCCAGGAGCCAGGAGCTTCCTCCAGGTCGTCTCATGTGGGTGCAGGGGCCCAAGGACTTGGGCCATCTTCCACTGCTTTCCCATGCCACAGCAGAGAGCTGGATTGGAAGAGGAGCAGCCGGGACTAGAACTGGTGCCCATATGGGATGCTGGTGCTTCAGGTCAGGGCTTTAACCCACTGCACCACAGCGTGGGCCCCCACACTTCCTGTATATTTTAAATAATTTCTAAATCACTTATACCTAGTGTGGCATAATTGTTATGAAAATAATTATATTGTAATGTGTAGGTGATAATGATAAAGGCATTATTAATGACAATCACATTATCCTTACAGGACCTGTACATGTTTAGTATAAAAATAAGTCTTAAAAATATTTTCAATCTAAAGTTGGTTCAATCTGCAGGTGTGGAACCCACAGGCTCCAAGGGCTGACTGTAAAATTAGATTTTTAAAATTTTAGTCTAGTATCTTGCAACCTTGCAAAATTCACTCATTGGTTCTACTAGCTTTTTTGTGTATTCAATCAGATTTTCACAATAGACAAGCATATTATGAACAACAAAATAAACACATTGATGAATAAAAGCATTTGTATTTCCTACTTTTTAATTTGAGTAGATTTATTTCTTTTGCTTGCCTTACTGACCTGACTGGATGCACCTGTACAATGCTGTCCAGAGGTGATGAGAGTATAAATTTCAGTCCTGTTCTTAATCGTAGGATAAAGTTTTCGTTTCCCACTATTTTTTATGTAGGATTTTTATAGACGTCCTTTATCAGGTTAAGAACATTCTCTTTGATTCCTACTTTGTTGAGAATGATTTTAGATTGCTCAAAGATTTTCTGCACCTACTGAGATGATCATACAGTTTTATTTTTGTTTATTAACATTATGAATAACATTATTTGCTTTTGGGAAGATAAACCCTTCCTGCATTTTGAGATGAATCACACTTGGTCATCATGCATTATTCTTTTTAATATCAAAGTAAGTAGAAGACACTTCTGATTATTCTTGGATGATGAAAAAAAATCCACAGGTGGTATTGCCTCAAGCTGTAGAGGTTTGTGGTTCTGAGTCATTAGAAATCCTCTGTTAAATGACAATGGAGGGAGAAAGGGAGACATTTGCAAGTGGAAGGAAGACAGAGAAAATTGAGATGTTTGCATCTCAGACAAATCCATTCTGAAAGATGCAGCTTTATTTTGATTTCAGTGCTAAGGACAGAGGACTGGTTTCCAGATAGCTAGGGACGATATAGATCAGAAAGTGTAGATTTCAGGAATAATGGCTTGGCTCCTCCATGCTACTTGAAACAGTTGACCCCTTGGTCTCTTCATGCAGTCACATCTCAGGTAATTTTGTCCAGTCCAATGACTTGGATGAAATGAAATTGTTTATTATGGGCTATAAGACTCACCCTGGAAGGATTCCTAACCACCTCTATGACAATGTCTATGTACCCCCAGTTAACTGACTCTGGCCTAGTCATATCCACCTCCTATGCCTTAAGAGTCCCAAATCTGTTCCCACATTAGAATATTTTTTATTTATTTGAAATGCAGTGCTGCAGAGCAAAGGAGAGATGGACAGACACACACACACACAAAGAGATATCTTCCATCTCTTGGTTCACTGCCCAAATGCCCACAATGGTCAGGCTGGGTCAGGCCTAAGCCAGGAGCCAGGAGCTTCATGTGGGTCTCACACGTGGGTACAGGAGTCTACATCCTTGGACCACATTCTGCTGCTTTCCCAGGTGCATTAGCAAGGAGCAGGGTTGGAAGTGGAGCAGCTAGGACTCAAACACCTAAACAGTATAGCTTAACCCGCTACCCTACATCACCGTCCCTCCCTCCCCCCCCATTTAGGATCTTTAGATCCTCTCTTTCTTTCTTGGGATTATGTCTCCAGGTCTCCTGATGACTCACAGAAATCAGCAGATTACAAATGGATGACTTTTCATTTTTTATTTATTACTATTTTTACATGGAAGATTTATTTAAAGAAGGGACAAGATGATGTAGAAAACGAAGCCTACAGTAGCAGACCATCCATATCAACTTGAACAGAATAAATTAATCTTGCTGATGCCATGGTTGAAGAGGATGGCAGCCAACACCATAGACATCTCAATTAGTTCAGCACACACAATTACGACTGCAAAATTAAAGTGGAGCAAACTTCCTGGTTAATGGGTGCCAAAAGTTGTGCATAAAGATTGGCTCCAGACAAAAGTTTACATGGGAATTTTAAACAAGTGGGATCAAGATCCTGAAGCATTTCTTGGAGGAATTATAATAGGAAGCAAAATATGGATTGAACATTATGGTCCTGAAGACAAAACACAACCAAAGAAATGGCGACCAAGAGGTGGAAACGGTTCAGTGAAAGAGGAAGAAGGAGAGAGGGTAGAAGTGTGGACCGGGAGGAGAGTAGGCTGTAAAGTATCACTATGCTTCTAAATCTGTGTTTATGAAATAAATGAAATTTATTCACCTTATGTAAAAAATGTAAAAATGTAAAAATGTAAAAAATGTGCCTGATCAAGAGCAAAGGTCATGGCCACAGTTTTTTGGAGTGATGAAAGCATTCTGCTTGACTTTCTGGAGGACCAAAGAAGAATAATGTCTGTTTGTTATGAGAGTGTTGAGAAAGTTAATGAAAACTAGCAGAAAAATGCCTGAGAAAGCTTCACCGGAGAGCCTTTCTCCACCACAACAATGTTCCTGTTAATTTTTCTCATCAGACTGACAATTTTGTGAGAACTTTGATGGAGAATAATCAGAAATCCACTTTATATTTTTTTTTCTGCTTCTGACTTTTAAAAAACTTCGTAATCCTAAAATTTCTTTAAAAATCCATTGTTATTCAATCAATAATGTACAAAGAGTCATGCCTGTTAATTAGTAATCCAGGACGCTCTCTGTGACTTTACGTGGACTAGGAAAGCAGAGCTCCGTGATGTTCTTTGCTGCTGCTGTCTGTAGAATAGGGTGGGCTGAGCTACTTGAGGAAGGTATGACTGTTAAGTGGCTAGATTGGGAGCTCATTCAAAAGCAGATGAATTTTACAAAATGAATAAAAACTCAAATGAGATTTAAAAGTTTCAGATACCATTGAGAAGAGCAGGTGGCTGATTATGTATTTCCTTGTAAACAGAGAAGGTGATTGTAAGTTTAAAGAAGAATAGAAATTAGCATATATTGGAGACAAATGAATCTAGTTTGCTGGGGCAAGTATATTGGAGTTGGAATAGAGGGAGGGTGACAGCTAAAAAATAAGGAATATTTAGTTTTGTATATGTATTACATAGTTGACACTAGGACAGTTGATAAAATAGCTTGCCAGTGATAGTTTGCTCCAGAGATGGAAATAATTCAAAAGATAATTTGGACAGGGAAATATCACCCTCTCTTGAGCAGCTATAGAGTATTTTATTATTTTAAATTTTTAAGATTTATTTTATTTATTTGAAAGGCAGAGAGAGAGAGAGAATATCTTCCTCCACTGGTTCACTTCTTTTTTTTTTTTTTTTTTTTTTTTTTTTTTTTTTTTTTGACAGGCAGAGTGGACAGTGAGAGAGAGAGAGAGAAAGAGAGAAAGGTCTTCCTCCAATGGCCGCCATGGCTGGCGCGCTGTGGCAGGCGCACCGCGCTGATCCGAAGCCAGGAGCCAGGTGCTTCTCCTGGTCTCCCATGGGGTGCAGGACCCAAGGACCTGGGCCATCCTCCACTGCACTCCGGGGCCACAGCAGAGAGCTGGCCTGGAAGAGGGGCAAAATGGCCACAAGAACCAGGCCAAAGCTAGGAGCCAGGAACTCCATCCAGGTCCCACTGTGCCACAATGCTGGCCTTGCTAGAGAGTAATTTAAAGGCAGATCTGAAAGACTTTTTCACTAACCAGACAGTACATAGATTCATAAAATCCCAGTGCTGGAGTGGAAGTCAGAACTCACATGGTTCACTGATTTGTTACCATATTAGGGTCATCTAAGGAGTGTTTTATTTAAAAAAAATATTTACTTATTTGAGAGGCAGAGGGACAGAGATAGGGACAGACAAGCAGACAATCAGATAGATAGAGATAGGTTTTACTACTGCCCACTAACTCACTTCCTGAGTGCCTGCAACAGCCAGGGCTGGGCTGGGTGAAGCTGAGAGTGAGGAACTCAGTCCAGGTTTCCCGTGTGGGTGACAGGAACTCAATTACATGAGTGCAGACTATTCGCTCCCAGGGCCTGTATCAGTCGGAAGCTGGAATCCGGACATAGAGCTAGGAGTTGAACCCAGGCATTCCAATGTGGGAGGCAGACATCCTAACTGGAACTTAACCACCAGGCCAACTGTTCACCCACTGAGTAGTGTTTTCAAAATATTAGTGCCTGATTCGTTCACTGGAGGCTGGGTCAGAGTCAGAAAGGGGTTTTGGAAGAAAGTTGTAAAGCCTGATATAAAGTCTCTTTTAAGCCTCAGGGAAGTCTGAGGGTTTGACTCTTGACCAAATGCCCCTGGCAGCTGTCTCCATAACCAATAAGTAACCTATATTTCATGAGATGTAGTCCCACCAGCAAATGGGTGTTAATTACCTTCCTTAGAGGGCTATGCAATTAGCAAAGCACAATGCCTAAGGAACCCCAGAGCTGTAGTTTCCCTGAACTGAAGTGGTCTGTATCCTCGCAGCACTCTCTCTTGACCTTGCACATCTCAAGTGTAGAATGACTGGAATGTTTAAAAGGCACACCTGAGAGTCACCAGACAGCCACTGTATTATTGCTGTGGCATGTGTTGTGGTTTTCTGTATCTTTTCTTAAACCTCAGTAAAATTCATTCTGGATGCATTTGATGAAATTGATTGCTAATCTGAATTTTTGACAATTAAAACTGGTCAAACAAAGAAGGCATTATGTGGTCTGTGGATGTGAATTTTGACAAAGTTCTCCCAGTGGATTCTGTTATAGACACTAATTGGAAACAAATTGTCAAAAATGAGAACCATGGCCGTATTCTATAGGTGAGAAAATAGGCCCAGGAAAGTGAGCTGACCTACTTACGGTCTTCTTAGCTACTTGGCGACAGAGTCAGGACTATAACTGGTATCTTCCATACACAGGTTTTGTGGCTTTACATTGAAATAATTGAAGTCACCTGGAGTCATGTTTCCCAAAATGTGTTTCATACAATGCCAGTCCCATGAACTACTAGGTGATCAATGAATTTCTGTATGACTGAATAAGATCAATTTTGAGAAATTCTGCATACTGTATTACCCTGTGGGAGATTTACACTACACTAAAATTCTGAGAAGTTGTCTGGTTAATATATTTTCTTCATTTAACTGAGAGTTGCTTTAAATTATTTGAACGTGGACACTTTCACGTTTGCTACTATTAAATACTGCACCAAAATAATATCTTCACCAAACAAACTGAGAAAATCCGACCTAGAAAATAGAGATTGAATAAAGAAATTGCAATTGTATTCAGAGCCATAAAAGCTAGGCTGTAGGTATTACATGCACCTGTTATTGTCTAAGTTATAAACATTTATCATCAACATTTACAGCAATATAGGTTGTAATTAAGATGTGTGTTACTGCTGTGGCTTACCATGGGAGTTAGAGGTCTTGTTTCTAAGACTAGACCCATGTGGAAAATGGCCAGTCTCTCAGAGGTTGAAATAGAAGGTAGATATCCAACAGTTCATCAAAAGCAGGCTGAGCAATCAGGACTATGCCACAAAGTCTGTATGAAGTCACTCATTTCATTAAGAGGATGAAAGGAGCTCAGATGCCCGGGGGCATCAACCGAAGAAATATTTTCCTATCGCGGAGCTTTCTCAGAGCACCTTTCATATCTTTGTTCCTCAGGCTATAGATGAAGGGGTTCATCATAGGTGTCACTACCGTGAAAAGCACTGCACCAATCTTTTCTGTGTCTTCAGGGTGAGCTGATGAGGGGAAGAAGTACACTCCCACAATGGTCCCGTAGAAGAGTAATACAACTGTCAGGTGAGAGCTGCAGGTGGAGAAGGCTTTCCACTTTCCCTCTGTGGAGGAGATTCTCAGGACATCTCTGATGATGCAGATATAGGAGAAGAGGATGAGGGCAAAGGGGAAGGTGATAACTGATAAGCCCACAACAAACATCACAAGCTCATTGATCATTGTATCTGAGCAGGACAGTCTTAGCAGAGCAGCCAAGTCACAGAAGAAGTGTGGGAGAATGTTGTTGTCACAGAAGAGCAGCAGAGTGAGCAGAAGGGTGTGTGTCAGGGCAACAATATTACTGAGGACCCATGGAATGACTGTGAGTAAAATGCAGAGCCTAGGATGCATGATGGATGTATAGTTCAGAGGGTGGCAGATGGCCACAAAGCGATCATAGGCCATGACCCCCAAGAGGAAATTGTCAATGACAACAAACACAATAGAGAAGTACATCTGTGTGATGCAGTTCTTGTAGGAGATGGACTGACTCTTGGTTTGGATATTCAACAGCATTTTGGGGACTGAGGTAGAAATGGAGAACATATCAGCAAAGGATAGGTTGGCAAGGAAGAGATACATGGGAGTATGAAGGTTAGAATCCAAGCTGATGGCCAGAATGATGAGTCCATTCCCAACCACGGTGACTAGGTACATACTCAGGAAAAACGCAAAGAGAAGTTTCTGCTGCTCAGTCTGGCTGGAGAGACCCAGGAGGATGAACTCAGAGATGGTGGTTTGGTTTCTCTGATGCATATTTCTGCTGATCTGAAGAAACGAATACAGTATCCTCATACTATCCAAAGAAAATCCAGTATGGTACCACTTTAGCTGCAGCCACTTCCTGTAGGCTGAAACGGAATAAATTTCATTCTTTTTATTGAGTCAAAGTGCTACTTAATAAGGATGTACCTCAGCAGTGAAGAGACTCAGGAAATGAGTCTTTTCATTACAAGTAATGAAAAGTCAGGGACATGGTAGATACTTTTGAATGTGATTTTTCAGTTGCTTCAAAGTTTAGTTTAAATCCCCCAAGTTGAGGATCATAGAGGACATGTACCTCACATTCTAAATGTGTTCATAATGCCTATTGGAATGAGTTAAATAAACTGGTCCTAAGATTTTCATCACCATTCACTTTTTTAAAAAAAATTTTGACAGGCAGAGTGGACAGTGAGAGAGAGACAGAGAGAAAGGTCTTCCTTTTGCCGTTGGTTCACCCTCCAATGGCCGCTGCAGGCGGCGTGCTATGGCCGGCGCATTGCACTGATCCGAAGCCAGGAGCCAGGTGCTTCTCCTGGTCTCCTATGCGGGTGCAGGGCCCAAGGGCTTGGGCCATCCTCCACTGCACTCCCGGGCTATAGCAGAGAGCTGGCCTGGAAGAGGGGCAACCGGGACAGAATCCAGCGCCCCGACTGGGACTAGAACCCAGTGTGCCGGCGCCGCAAGGCGGAGGATTAGCCTATTGAGCCACGGTGCCGGCCACCATTCACTTTTACCCTTTAAGACTAAGAAGGTGAAAATGTGAAGTATCATTAAAATGAAGAGTTGGGGCAGTAGAAACAATGGGCAGTTAGGAATACTAAGAAAGTGTACTATTGTGTGAATGCTCCTTCTTACTGAAGTTAGGGGAGAACTCCTGGAGTTGCCTTTGGAGAGTGGGTACAAGCAGGGATCATCAGAATTATATTTAATTGGTGGCCAGTTAAAGGTGAACCAAGAAAATTTAAGGTGTTGCTTCAAAAGCTGGAGGCTTACTGAAATAACTCATTATGACAGGGATGTGGGAAAAGATGGTAGTTAGTAGGGGAATCCTGCATTCTCAGCCATAGTATACCATGAACATATGGATTTCCTATAGGCCAAGTGAATGCTGCAAGACTCTAGCCACCATGTTGAACTCCAATCAAGGAACAACCTTCTGGGATAGAGTTGGATATAATAGTAACAGATTACGTGGTAGCTCTTTAATGACACAGATGTTTTAAAGACGTAAGGGACAAAATCCATTGTTCTTATCAGGGAACCTCATAATGAATGAAATTATTACTATGGACACAAAAGCATGACTGCCACACATAAGATAACAACTTTTGGTATTCTATGGTAACATATTAGAACGCTATTGCCTTTTTGCAACACTTCCATGATTCTTCCATGCACCTGCAAGGCTAAAAAAACCAAGATGAAGACAGCAGCAACAACAACAACAACAACAACAACAACTGCAATGTGATCAGGTTAGGAGAGATTAAAGAACAGAGAAAAACAGATGCCCATTCCTTGCTGTTAAACCTTCCCAAACTACATATCAGATCTGAGTCCCAAACTGGGACACACGCTTTGAATGTGATGTGAAATTAAAATTTTAAGTTGGGCTGGGTGTGGTTTTTTAATACCTGGGGATGGGTCTTCAATATCAAAATAGAATCACAGGGGATCAGAAAGCTGCAAGAATATCCTTGGAGTGTTTTCCTCACGAAGTGCCACCTAGGAACAAGGAAGCAATCTTGGATCTGACGTGATGTTCCTTGTGATTTATTGTAAGGAATTTCAGCTTGACAGTTGAGAGGTGCTGGTCCCCATTTTCCTATTCTAGCAGCGTCTCCCTTCCACTTTCTTTTCCTCTCTTTTATTCATTTTTCAACTCAATTGTCTCTCCATGCTTTTTATTTTCATGAAGAGATCAGAAAACAGTAAAACCCCTTTCCTGGGATTCTGGAAAGTGGAAGAGCGGTGGACATTGGAGCAGAATCTGAGTTCTCTTTGTTCCTGAGAAGCTTGGTTTACAAATCAGAGAAAGGGCAAAATACAGACAGAAGGAAGATTCCCTGGCTAAACGAAAATGAGAAAAAGAATTGTGAGGAATGAATAGCTAAGACACAGAGTGATCTAGAGGGTCCTGTGTGTTACCAAGCCCTGGGCTGGTTTAGGCTTGACTAGAAAGTGGAATTGATTGCACGTTTTGAATCATGATCTCTAATCTCACTTTCCTGCTTTAGCTCTCTCATCTACCATCAGTCCTGCACAAATTGTTGAGTCCTTAGGTGGCTTCCTTGCTAGTTAAGATCAGTGCTGAATTCTAAAAAGGCTCACCTTTGAATGAAGGTAAAATGTCTCAGGTATATAGGCCCACTGACTTTCCTCGTAGCTGAACTGGTTAGTAGGTGGAGACTGAGAGCATTTATGTACTTCTAAAAGCAGGATTCTTTGTCCAAATACTCAAATTAAGAATCTTTGTGTTGGGCTCACATGGGACATTTATCTCCTCTCAGTCCTTTGAGACAAGATCCCTGGAGTTCTTTTCTCAAGACAAACAGTAATTAGTAATTTTCACATCCTATTCTCCATGAGGTAATGAGGAATTGAATTGTTTTATTCTTGCTTTGTTCTGTCCTCAGGTGCTCCTCCTACAATGATTTCCTGCTTGCAAGTTGGTTGATTATTACTCTTCATTGCAAGTCAATTGTTTGTGCTTCCCCAGTGAGATGGTAAGCATTTGCAAAGTTTCTTCTCTAATGCCTGGTAAATGAGAAAACTTAGTAAACACTGAGAGAATTGGGGTATATTGCTCCACTAGTGATTATAACTCTGAAAAAATGCCATTTCCAGTGGCAGGGGATAGGTTGTGGCCTCTGTATCACTTAATTAATGTCAGCATTGAGGGAGAATCTGGAGACCCAGTGATTCAGCACCCAAGACTCTTAATGCAAGATAAAGAAATAAACTCTGTTGACCAATGGTTAAGGCACTGTATAGGATGACTGCATCCCATTACAAAATGCTTGAGCTCAAGTCCCGGCTACATTTCTGATTCCTGTTTCCTGATACTATGCACAGAGGGAGAAAATAAAGTTAGCTGGGTCCCTGCCACCCACAAGGGAGACCAAGATTGAGTTCCAAGCTCCTAGCTTTGGCCTCGTTCAGCTTTGGCTTTTATGGGCAATTAGGGATTGAACCAGCATATATCAGATCTCTCTCTCTCTCTTCTAGTCAGACTTTTAAATAAAATGAAAGGTAAATATATTTAAAAAATAACAAACTGGATCTTTATAATAAAATAAAATGAAATGATACTTGAGTGATTCACAATACCAAACAAGTCTAGAAAAGTAGACCCTCAGATGGACCAGAGCCAGGGAAGCTACACAGCCAGAGACACAGCTGAATTGAACACATTCTTCTTCCAAGGCTTACATGTGCCTAATAACGTCATGTAATTTTTCTTGCCCCAATCCCCTTCTGAACAGAACACAACTTAATATGGATTAACTGTATTCATGACTAATGTTTAAAATAATGGGGTCATGGAGAAGAAATAAAAGTTATTTTCATCTATTTATCTATGCTGCCAGCTCTTGTCACAAGTAGCAAGGAAATGGGGGCTGTTATCAGAATCCTGATTTCTGCAACTTGTCTGTGAGGAATATTTCTAAGTTCCTATTACTGTCTTACCAATGATTTTCTAGAAAGAAGAGCTTGAGCCAAGGGTCTAGGTCTTGATAGTTTATTTGGAAGCAAGAGCCATAGAGAGGTTAGGAGGAAGGATGGAGGGAACAGAGGCTAAGATAAATACAAGTAATGCTATGAAATGCATTACTGCAAGAGTCATTGCTCAAAGTAAGCCCCTAGGTGCCGGAGGAGACGATTCATCAGATACGTTCACTCAGCACATTGGAGAAGTCATACTTTGGAGAAGTTCACAAGTGGGAGAAAGGACAATATTTTTATATGCTCTGTACTTTTTCATCCTTGTTTCCCATCAGCAAAGGTTTATCCCATGAATACTTTGTTGAATTTTCAAGATGCATTATCTGGCCCTTTGGTGTCCACAAAGGAGTCAGGGGCTATGTTCTGCAATATGGTTAATTCCTCTGACTTCAGAAGAGGAGGGGGATTTTGTGAGGGCTGGCTCAATGTTGACCAACTCAGGGTGCTTAGAAAGAGATAGAATAGTCTGAGAAGTAGGTAGTATAATTGAAATGAAAGAGAGTCTGTAATGATTCTGGCCAGTATCATCCTCCTTTTGTGCTACTCAGAACTACTTGTGTCCTCTTATTTCTAGATTCTATCATACAGTATGGTGACTCCATTTTTCCATGAGAATGAAAATGCCTTGAGAAGAGAAACACAGATTCAGCTTATTTATGTGATATTTCCCAATCTTTTATCCATTATAGACACTTATTCATTGTAGCCTAGATGCTCCCTGAGAGAGCCCTTATTGATCTTTTATCCTTAATTCTTTCAACTTAACAAGAATACATGCAGATATACCTCACTTCTTTTATGAATATACACAGTATAATAATTTATTTACTCTTATATTAAAGGATTATCAGATGGCTCTTAATTTTCTCAACAACTACATTGGATAACTGAAATGATTCTATAGAAGGGTGCTTCAAAAGCTTATGGAAAACGAAGTTGAAAGATTAGTTTATTTTGGTGAAAAATTCATGCACAGTTTTTTTTTATATTTTATTTTATTTAATGAACATAAATTTCCAAAGTACAGCTTATGGATTACAATAGCTTCCCCCCTCCCCCATAACTTCCTTCTCACCCACAACACTCCCCTCTCCCACTCCCTCTCCCCTTCCAATCACATCAAGATTAATTTTCAATTATCTTTATATACAGAAGATCAATTTAGCATATATTAAGTAAAGATTTCCACAGTTTACACCCACACAGAAACACAAAGTGTAAAATACTATTTGAGTACTAGTTATAGCATTAATTAAACACCTAGGAGTAATTGTGTATTAATTACAGAGTTCAACCAATAGTTTTAAGTAGAACATAAAAAATACTAAAAGGGTAAAGTACTAAGTTCTTTTTTTTCTTTTTTTATTTGTTATATAGTTCTTTTTATTTAATAAATGTGAATTTACAAAGTGCAACTTGTGTATTGTTGCATGTACAGTTTTTGAATATATCACCCATGAACTTTTTGTACTCTTGTGTATCTTCAAGCACTTTTGCAGATCTTTCTGTAAGATTGATACTTAAGAGGGTCTGCGCGCCAGTGCTCGAAGGGGAGTTCGTGCCACACAGACAACAGCGGGGAGACTTGGGACGTCCAGGGCTCCGAGTCCACACATCGGCGCTGGAAGGGGAGCGGACCTGCGTGGAGAGCGTGGGAGCCCACAGTTCGGGACACCAGCGGCAGACTCAACACACCAGCGCTGGAACGCGAGGTGAGCCGAACCTCAATAACCCGAGACACCGGCAGGCAAGTGGAGAGAGGAGACTAGAGGGAACGACCCCCGGGGGGGGGGGGGACTTCACCAAGCTAACTGGAAGAGAGAGAGAGGAAAAAAAAAAAGGTGACTGGTACGGACACGGGTTTCTCTCTCTCTGCTCACCTCTCAAGGGCGAGCAAGACAAAGAGCAGGCGCCATCTTGGACATACGTCATAAGCAGAGCGACCTCAGGTCTGCACCGGCCCTGAGCCTAGCAGAAAAACCTGACTCTGGGCGGGGTGAATTAACAGGAGATTAGGACCTAGTAAATTTGTGGTGCTACTGAACTGAGACTGTGAAAAAAAGAGATGGTGGGGGAGAGAACTCACAGAATTGACGTGAGCACTCTCCAGAGACGCTACAATTCTGTAACTTTGGCAACCCAGTGGGAGACTGAAGGAGAATTTGAGCCCACTCTGAGGGCCGAACAGATTTCCTGTGTGGTCCTTGGGAAAGAGCTTCCGATCTCTGGCTCCTGTGGGTATATCATTTGCCTGCTAACTACCTCCAACTTCGTTCAGCTGTGCAGAATAACTTCCCTTTTGAATCAAAAAGAGAGAGAGAGAGAGAGAGAGAGAGAGAGAGAGAGGTTTACCACGCCTAACCTGGGAGTGTCACCTTTGGCACACCAAACAGAGCTCTCAGGCCACACCCATCTCAAGCCCTAAGACTCCATCAAAAACAGATAGTCCACTTAATCTAGAGTCAGAGTATAACAAGAAAAAGCACCACAGTGAAGAAACCAAATATCTCCAATATGCCAAATAACAAACGCAAAAACCAAGGTAATAAAAACAAGGAAGTCACCATGAAGCCCTCAAATGAAAAAGACACCCCAATTCAAGATTATGAGGATGATGACATAGAAGAAATGCAAGAAGCAGATCTCAAAAAATTGATAAGAACATTAAGAAGTTCTCAAAAACAAATTCTTGAACTACAGAAATCCTTAATGGACAAGATAGAAAATCTCTCTCGTGAAAATGAAATATTAAGGAGGAATCAAAATGAAATGAAACAACTAGTACAACAGGAAACTGGGATAGTGACTGAAGTGAAGAATTCAATAGATCAAATGAAAAACACAATAGAGAGCCTTACAAACAGAATGGGAGAAGCAGAAGAGAGAATATCGGACTTAGAAGACAGAGAACAGGAAAGGATACAGTCAGACCAAAGAAAAGAAGAGGAAATTAGAAATCTGAAACATATTGTCAGGAATCTTCAGGATACTATTAAAAAACCCAACATTCGGGTTCTAGGAGTTCCTGAAGGCATGGAGAGGGAGAAAGGATTAGAAGGCCTTTTTAGTGAGATATTAGCAGAAAATTTCCCAGGTTTGGAGAAGGACAGAGAAATCCTAGTACAGGAAGCTCACAGAACCCCTAATAAACACGACCAAAAGAGATCCTCACCACGACACGTTGTAATTAAACTCTCCACAGTGAAACATAAAGAAAAGATCCCTAAAATGTGCAAGAGAGAAACGTCAGATTACTCTCAGAGGATCTCCAATCAGACTCACAGCTGACTTCTCATCAGAAACTCTACAAGCTAGGAGGGAATGGCGAGATATAGCCCAGGTACTAAGAGAGAACAACTGCCAGCCCAGAATAGTATATCCTGCAAAGCTCTCATTTGTGAATGAAGGTGAAATAAAGACTTTTCATAACAAACAGAAATTGAAAGAATTTGTTGCCACTCGTCCAGCCCTGCAAAAGATGCTTAAAGATGTGTTACACACAGAAACAAAGAAACACGGTCATCAATATGAAAGAAGGTAAAGGAAGGAAACCAAGGAAGGAAAGCTCACAGCAAAAGATCACAGATTTTTCAAAGCATATATTAGAACTTATCTTTGGCAAATGGCAGGGCAAAGTTACCACTTATCATTAGTCACATTGAACGTGAATGGCCTGAACTGTCCAGTTAAAAGACACCGATTGGCTGATTGGGTTAAGGAACAAAACCCATCTATTTGCTGCTTACAAGAAACACATCTTTCCAACAAAGATCCATACAGACTGAAAGTGAAAGGCTGGAAAAAGATATACCATGCCAACAGAAATGAAAAAAGAGCGGGCGTAGCCATCTTAATATCAGACACCATAAACTTTACCACAAAAACCGTTAAGAGAGACAAAGAGGGACACTACATAATGATTAAGGGATCAATTCAACAGGAAGATATAACAATTATCAATGTATATGCACCTAACTACAGGGCACCGGTTTATCTAAAAGATTTGTTAACGGACTTAAAGGGAGACTTAGACCCCAATACAATAGTACTGGGGGACTTCAATACTCCACTCTCAGAAATAGACAGATCAATAGGACAGAAGATCAACAAGGATACAGTAGATTTAAACGACACTATAGCCCAAATGGATCTAACAGATATCTACAGAACTTTCAATCCTACAGCTAAAGATTTTACATTCTTCTCAGCAGTACATGGAACCTTCTCTAGGATTGACCACATACTAGGCCATAAAGCAAGTCTCAGCAAATTCAAAAGAATTAGAATCATACCATGCAGCTTCTCAGACCATAAAGGAATGAAGTTGGAAATTAGCAACTCAGGAATCCCTAGAGCATACGCAAACACATGGAGATTGAACAACATGCTCCTGAATGAACAATGGGTCATAGAAGAAATCAAAAGAGAAATCAAAAACTTTCTGGAAGTAAATGAGGATAACAGCACAACATACCAAAACTTATGGGATGCAGCAAAAGCAGTGTTAAGAGGGAAGTTTATATCAATAGGTGCCTACATCAAGAAATTGGAAAGGCACCAAATAGATGAGCTTTCAATTCACCTCAAGGATCTAGAAAACCTACAGCAAACCAGACCCAAATCTAGTAGGAGAAGAGAAATAATTAAAATCAGAGAAGAAATCAACAGGATTGAATCAAGAAAAACATTACAAAAAATCAGCCAAACGAGGAGCTGGTTTTTTGAAAAAATAAACAAAATTGACACCCCATTGGCCCAACTAACTAAAAAAAGAAGAGAAAAGACCCAAATCAATAAAATCAGAAATGAAAAAGGAAACGTAACAACAGACACCACAGAAATAAAAAGAATCATCAGAAATTACTACAAGGACTTGTATGCCAGCAAACAGGGAAACCTATCAGAAATGGATAGATTCCTGGACACATGCAACCTACCTAAATTGAACCAGGAAGACATCGAAAACCTAAACAGACCCATAACTGAGACAGAAATTGAAACAGTAATAAAGGCCCTCCCAACAAAGAAAAGCCCAGGACCAGATGGATTCACCGCTGAATTCTACCAGACATTTAAAGAAGAACTAACTCCAATTCTTCTCAAACTATTCAGAACAATCGAAGAAGAGGGAATCCTCCCAAATTCTTTCTATGAAGCCAGCATCACCTTAATTCCTAAGCCAGAAAAAGATGCAGCACTGAAAGAGAATTACAGACCAATATCCCTGATGAACATAGATGCAAAAATCCTCAATAAAATTCTCGCCAATAGAATGCAACAACACATCAGAAAGATCATCCACCCAGACCAAGTGGGATTTATCCCTGGTATGCAGGGATGGTTTAATGTGCGCAAGACAATCAATGTGATACACCACATTAACAGACTGCAGAAGAAAAACCATATGATTATCTCAATAGATGCCGAGAAAGCATTTGATAAAATACAACACCCGTTCATGATGAAAACTCTAAGCAAACTGGGTTTGGAAGGAACATTCCTCAATACAATCAAAGCAATCTATGAAAAACCTACAGCCAACATCCTATTGAATGGGGAAAAGTTGGAAGCATTTCCACTGAGATCTGGGACCAGACAGGGATGTCCACTCTCACCACTGCTATTCAATATAGTTCTGGAGGTTCTAGCCAGAGCTATTAGGCAAGAAAAAGAAATTAAAGGGATACAAATTGGGAAGGA
The DNA here is from genome assembly GCF_964237555.1 of Oryctolagus cuniculus. Classification (NCBI taxonomy): domain Eukaryota; kingdom Metazoa; phylum Chordata; class Mammalia; order Lagomorpha; family Leporidae; genus Oryctolagus; species Oryctolagus cuniculus. The sequence continues at coordinate 13,997,828 of NC_091432.1, read as the reverse complement.
AGAACTCAAACTATCCCTCTTTGCAGATGACATGATTCTTTATTTAGGGGACCCAAAGAACTCTACTAAGAGACTATTGGAACTCATAGAAGATTTTGGCAAAGTAGCAGGGTATAAAATCAATGCACAAAAATCAACAGCCTTTGTATACACAGACAATGCCACGGCTGAGGAAGAACTTCTAAGATCAATCCCATTCACAATAGCTACAAAAACAATCAAATACCTTGGAATAAACTTAACCAAGGACGTTAAAGATCTCTACGATGAAAATTACAAAACCTTAAAGAAAGAAATAGAAGAGGATACCAAGAAATGGAAAAATCTTCCATGCTCATGGATTGGAAGAATCAATATCATCAAAATGTCCATTCTCCCAAAAGCAATTTATAAATTCAATGCAATACCAATCAAGATACTGAAGACCTTCTTCTCAGATCTGGAAAAATTGGTGCTGAAATTTATATGGAGGCACAGGAGACCTCGAATAGATAAAGCAATCTTGTACAACAAAAACAAAGCTGGAGGCATCACAATACCAGATTTCAGGACATACTACAGGGCAGTTGTAATCAAAACAGCATGGTACTGGTACAGAAACAGATGGATAGACCAATGGAACAGAATTGAAACACCAGAAATCAACCCAAACATCTACAGCCAACTTATATTTGATCAAGGATCTAAAACTAATTCCTGGAGTAAGGACAGTCTATTCAATAAATGGTGCTGGGAAAATTGGATTTCCACATGCAGAAGCATGAAGCAAGACCCTTACCTTACACCTTACACAAAAATCCACTCAACATGGATTAAAGACCTAAATCTACGACCTGACACCATCAAGTTATTAGAGAACATTGGAGAAACCCTTCAAGATATTGGCACAGGCAAAGAGTTTCTGGAAAAGACCCGGGAGGCACAGGCAGTCAAAGCCAAAATTAACTATTGGGATTGCATCAAATTGAGAAATTTCTGTACTGCAAAAGAAACAGTCAGGAGAGTGAAGAGACAACTGACAGAATGGGAAAAAATATTTGCAAACTATGCAACAGATAAAGGGTTAATAACCAGAATCTACAAAGAGATCAAGAAACTCCACAAAAACAAAACCAACAACCCACTTAAGAGATGGGCCAAGGACCTCAATAGACATTTTTCAAAAGAGGAAATCCAAATGGCCAACAGGCACATGAAAAAATGTTCAAGGTCATTAGCAATCAGGGAAATGCAAATCAAAACCACAATGAGGTTTCACCTCACCCCGGTTAGAATGGCTCACATGCAGAAATCTACCAACAACAGATGCTGGCGAGGATGTGGGGAAAAAGGGACACTAACCCACTGTTGGCGGGAATGCAAACTGGTCAAGCCACTATGGAAGTCAGTCTGGAGATCCCTCAGAAACCTGAAGATAACCCTACCATTCGACCCAGCCATCACACTCCTTGGAATTTACCCAAAGGAATTTAAATTGGCAAACAAAAAAGCGGTCTGCACCCTAATGTTTATTGCAGCTCAATTCACAATAGCTAAGACCTGGAACCAACCTAAATGCCCATCAACGGTAGACTGGATAAAGAAATTATGGGATATATACTCTTTAGAATACTATACCGCAGTAAGAAACAACGAAATCCAGTCATTTGCAACAAAATGGAGGAATCTGGAACACATCATGCTGAGTGAAATAAGCCAGTCCCAAAGGGACAAATACCATATGTTCTCCCTGATCGGTGACAACTGACTGAACACCAAAAAGGAAACCTGTTGAAGTGGAATGGACACTATGGGAAACGGTGACTTGATCAGCATAGCCCTGACTGTTAATGAACAACTTAATACATTATCCCTCTTAGTAGTTTTTTTGTCTGTTCTACTTAATACTACTGGTTTAATTCTGTAATTAATACACAGTTATTCTTAAGTGTTGAAATTTAACTGAAATGTGATCCCTGTTAAACATAAGAGTAGGAATAAGAGAGGGAAGAGATATATAATTTGGGACATGCTCAAGCTGACTTGCCCCAAATGGTAGAGTTAGAAACATACCAGGGGACTCCAATTTAATCCCATCAAGGTGGCATGTACCAATGCCATCTCACTAGTCCAAGTGATCAATTTCAGTTCACAATTGATCATAATGAAAGGACTAAGAGTCAAAGGGAGCACATAAACAAGTCTAGTACCTGCTAACACTAACCGATAGAATAAATAAAGGGGAGAGTGATCCAACATGGGAAGTGAGATACTCAGCAGACTCATAGAATGGCAGATGTCCTAAATAGCACTCTGGCCTCAGAATCAGCCCTAAAGGCATTCGGATCTGGCTGAAAAGCCCATGAGAGTATTTCAGGCATGGAAAGCCAAGATACTCTGGCAAAAGATCTCTGTGAGTGAGATCTCAGTGGAAAGAACAGGTCTTCAAAGAAGGAGGTACCTTTCTCTGAAGGGAGGAGAGAACCTCCACTTTGACTATGACCTTGTCTAAACAAGATAAGAGTCGGAGAACTCAGAGGGCTTCCATAGCCTTGGAAACTCATGACTGGAGCATAGGGAGATTACTGATGCCGTAGACAGGAGTGTCAATTGGTAAAGTCAACAACAGGAGTCACTGTGCACTTACTCCTCATGTAGGATCTCTGTCCTTAATGTGCTGTGCATTGAGATTTAATGCTATAACGAGTACTCAAACAATATATTTCACTTTGTGTTTCTATGTGGGTGCAAACTGTTGAAATCTTTACTTAATGCATACTAAACTGATCCTCTGTAAAAAAAAAAAAAAAAAAAAAGAAATTATCAATTCCCAACTTGACTCTCACTGGGATTAAACATGACAATAGGTCTGATCTGATTTCATCATCATTTAAAAAAAATCATCTATTATTTTTCACTTTATGTTTCTGTGTGGGAGCAAATTGTTGAAATCCTTACTTAATGTATACTAAGCTGATCTTCTGTATATTAAGATAATCGAAAATGAATCTTGATGTGAATGGAAGGGGAGAGGGAGTGGGAAAGGGGAGGGTTGTGGGTGGGAGGGACGGTATGTGGGGGAAGCCATTGTAATCCATAAATCATACTTTGGAAATTTATATTCATTAAATAAAAGTTAAAAAAAAAGATTGATACTTAAAAGTAGTATTGTCAGGCCAAAAGTTAAATTTTAAGTAGATATTACCTAAACATTCTTCAAAACTACTATACTAAATTTACACTTGTAATAGTGTGAGCCTCTATTTCTCCATATCCTTTTTACATACCAGGTATAAGCAATCATTTTTACGTTTACAATCTAATAGACTAAAAATGGTCACATAAACTTTCTTATTGAACAAGGAGTGAGCATGTGATGCACACTTTAAAAATACCATTTTTATTTTCTCCCATGGTTTGCCCATTTTTGTCCTTTAACCCTTTATCCTAGTCTTTAAATTGATTTATAAATGATTATTATATTTTGTCTATTTATACTTTGTCATTTCTATTTTGGAATATTCTGCTGCCAATTTATTGAACTAAAGAAACACATTCTGGTACTTATTTGGACTTAAGGAGAAATCATGACAGTTTTCTGATAATTATATATTTTTTGCTCTGGCCAGGTATCTAAAGAGGACTTTTGAAAAAACTGTCTTGAGGCTCCAACTGCATCTGATCTATCCAGTGTTTGTTATGTGACGCATTATCTAGGCTCCATTCTGTATCCTTCTCTGGTTTCAGTATTATTCAGTCATGAGGGCTAACATTCTGCCTCTACCTTCTAGAAGTTCACATTGAATTTGCATGAAATGGAATTCAAAAGATCAATCAGGATTATTCAGAAGCAATGGGAAGCAAATCCATGAATTAAAGAAATCCATACATGGCATGAATTAAAAATTCTCCTATGAAATTGAGATTTGGAGGAGAAATCAAAATGGCATATTTGAAATGAAGAATTCAGTATGTCAAATACAAAATAAAATGGAAAGCTTTTAAAACAGATTTGATGAGGAGCCAACGTATATGTCTTAGGAGTCCCTTGAAGGTGTGCAAAGAGAAAGGATTAGAAGGCCTATGTAGTGAAATAATTACAGAAAACTTCCCTAATTTGGAGAAAGAAAGGGACATCCAAATACAGGAAGGACATAGAACTCCCAATAGACATGAGCAGAAAAGAGCTTCATCACTACCCATTGTTGTCAAACTTTCAACAGTGAAACAAAGAAAAGATCCTAAAATGTGCATGAGAAAAATGCAGTATTACTTTCAGCACATCTCCAACTAGACTCACAGCTAAGTTCTCATCAGAAACTCTGAAGGCTAGATATACAATAACTCAATTATTTGGTGCATTTCCAATTCTTAATGTAGGCACTAATTGGTATAAACTTCCCTCTTAACACCACTTTTGTTCTATCCTATACATTTGATATGTTGTATTGTCATTTTTGTTCACTTCTAGAATTTTTTATATTTCACTTTTGAATTCTTCTATGACCCACTGTTCAAATAATTCAGGAGCATGTTGTTCAGTTTTCACGTGTTTGTGTATTTTCTCGAGATCCTCAAGTTGTTTATTTCCAGTTTCATTCCATTGTGGTAAGAGAAGATGCATGGTATGATTTCCATTTTGTTTTTAATTTGCTGTGACTTGCTTTATGGCCTAGCATGTGATCTATCCCAGAGAACATTTCATGTGTTGATGAAAAGAATGTGTATTCTGCAGCTGGGATAAAAAGGTTCTTTAGATATGAGTTATATTCAATTGGCCCATAGTGTAGATTAGCTCCATTGTTTCTTCGCTGATTTTCTACCTGGTTGATCGATCTATTGATGAAAGTGGGATGTGGAAGTCCCCATTACTATTGTATTGAAGTCTATGTCTCCCTTCAGATCCATTAACATTTCTTTTAAATAACCAGGTTATCTCTAATTAGGTGCATATGTATTTATAATAGTCATGACTTTCTGTTGAATTGATCCTTTAATCATTACATAGTGCCCTTCTTTATCTCCTGTTAATAGTTCTTTAAACTGTATCTTGTTTGATATTAGAATGGCTACATCTGCCTTTTTTTGCTTTCCTTTAGCATGGAATATCTTCTTCCATCATTTTACTTTCAGTCTGCTTATCTTTGTTGGTGAGGTATCTTTCTTGTAGGCAGCAAATGGATGGGTCTTGTTTTTTAATCTATTCAGCCAGCCTGTATCTTTTAATTGGAGAGTCTAAGTCAATTACATTCGAGATTACAAATGATAAGTAACAACCTCGCTCTACCATTTTTCTGTGGACACTCCTATTGTTTGCTTGAGATTTCTTTTGTACTTTTCCTGGGAGATTTGCTGTCTTCACATTCTTTCATAATGATAACTATGTTTTAGGGTTCTGTGTACAGCACATCTGTAAGTGTCTTTTGTAAGGCTAGATGAGTGGTGACAAATTATTTAAATTCATGTCTATTGGGAGTTCTATGTGCTTCATGTATTTGGATGTCTTTTTCTTTCTCCAAATTAGGGAAGTTTTCTGTAATTATTTCACTAAACAGGCCTTCTAATCCATTCTTTCTTTCCACACCTTTAGTAATTCCCATGATCCATATATTGAGTCATTTGTTTGTAACCCATAGATCTCCCAGCACTGTTTTAAATTTTTCTGATTTATTCTATTTTTGGTCTGACTGAAAAATTTCCAAAGATTTGTCTTCTAGCTTGTATATGCTTTCTTCTGCCTCAACAAGTCTAATTTTTTTCTTTTTTTCCAACTTTTTTTTAATAAATATAAATTTCCAAAGTGCAACTTTTGGATTATACCAGCTTTTCTCCCCATAACGTTCTTCCCACCTGCAACCATCCCATCTCCCACTCCCTCTCCCATCCCATTCTTTATCAAGATTCATTTTCAATTATCTTGATATACAGAAGTTTTAAGGCTTTCCACTGTATTTTGTATTTGATGTATTGAATTCTGCATTTCAAGTATTTCATTGTGATTTCTCCCCCATATTTCAATTTCGAGATATGTTGAGAGGGTGGGGGCACCTTCCCTTCGTTTGTGGTTGCTCAGCCCCTGTCAGTCCTCTCAGTCAGACTCAAAGTCAGTTGGGGAGCACAAGTTTTTTCCCCTCATAAAATCCCTGGGCTGCACCTTGTAGCCCCTTCTCATTTCATAGTGGTGCTTTCCTGCTGCTGGTTGCCTGCTGCTGCAGCTACTGACAGATGGCATCGCATCTAGGACAGTTGGTAGGCACTTGCACAAGAGCTGGTGCAGCTATTACAAATGTCCAAAATGGCTCACGGCTTCTCTCAGCGGGTTGCCAAGAGCTGTTGTGTGTTCGGTGGGGAGAATGGGGAGAGAGAAATGTGCCCCTATTTTTCCAGTAGGTCAGCAGTTACACTGTCCCCCACAGAGCTCCAGGCATGGCAGACTCACGCCAGGCTCACCCTGAAGGTATTTGCTATTATACGGGATACTATAGTCTGATCTCTCCTCCTTCTCCAAAACTGGTGCTTGTGCTGCGTGTCCACACCCTTCACATAGATCCACAGCATGCCTCTTCCTTATGCAGAGTTCCCATGATAATGCACTTTAAATAAAAACTAGCCTAGAGCAGTAAGGTCTCTCCCAATTCTGCCATCTTGGAATCTCTCTCCCCCATAAGTTTTTAATAAAACATCAATAATTCACCATTATTTCTTTCAAATTTCACAATAAATTTGATTTTTGTTCTTGCTCCAATTTTGCAGCATTCATTTTGCTCTGATAGGAATCCTTTTCATACTGACGTTTTATCCTTCTTAGCATCTCAAACTAGAACTTTGTTAAAACTATGATAATACCTTAGTATGAGTTATTTTTGTGTATAAATTTTTAATTCCATGTAGATTTTTTTCTTATTATACATTTTCATGACCATTTTGAAGACTTCTCTTATGTCATTATCAATGTGAAAATACCTGTTGAAAATCTTGCAGGTTAATTTAGACTCTTCCAACATCCACAAGACAAACTACTTGTTCAGAATGTATTGTCATATAATAATTCCTTTAATTTAATTATTTCCCTACCTGTCTATCTCCTTATACAAACTCATTAGGCATACATAAACAGATATCCTACAGATCCTTAGGTCTTCAACATGTGGCAGTGAGAAATCAGAATTCCTGAGAATTCTCAGGAATTTATGAAATTCTAAGTTACTCTTAAAATACTTCCATACTCTTTACTCATGATTATAGATCTAAGTTTGTTTAATAGTTATAAGAGTTAGGAATATTAGTATATACCAAGTATAATAAACTATAGAGAAGAGTCAAACACTAGAATACTCACTGTTAGCATTTAGGATACATTTTTTTTAACTTTTATTTAATGAATATAAATTTCCAAAGTACGATTTATGGATTACAATGGCTTCCCCCCCATACCGTCCCTCCCACCCACAACCCTCCCCTTTCCCACTCCCTCTCCCCTTCCATTCACATCAAGATTCATTTTCGATTATTAGGATACATTTTCAACATCAAAACATTCAATTCTCCCAGTAGGTTAATGTCATTAAATAGTGTCACATGTCAAAATGCCAATTTAAAGGCTTATTTGCTTCCAAAAGTTGTTGCTTTTAAAAACACCGCTCATAGGGTTTGCATAAAGTGTCTTAGGCATTCACACTTCTGGATATTTATTTGGCTTGCAGCAGTGACTCACTGTTAGAAGTAGATAGGGTCAGGAACCAGCAGATGAAATAGCCACGAGCAAGACTGCGTGATTACGTCGGGACTCCTTTTCTTTGTGTTCCTGTCCTGGTTCTGGAAACGTAGACACAACCATCGGCTGTGTGTCATCATTTCCTGCTCCTGCTTTGCGCTTGACATGAGCTGATTCCTCTGAGTCAGCAACATCTGTAAGTTGTTTATTATGCTTTGACTTGCAGAGGAATGCTAGTGCTTTGAAAATGTTTCCTGGTTTCTCAACCAGCTTTTCTCAGAATTTGGATTTAAAAATTAAGATTTTTTTTGAGAAATGCTGAGAAGGAATTCCCACAAGAGAACAGCACTGTCACCACTAGTGATGTGATTGTGTATTCTGGCCTCAAGATGCGTATTTTGTCAGTGGTGGGGTCCATGTATTCAATTACACTGCCTGATCAAGTTTATTTTAATAGCATCCCAATGAGAGGGGAATAGAAGCAGGAAGTCAGTAGAATGAGGCCTTACACCCCTGGCAAGCACTTTTCTTAAGGAAATTTATACTAAGCTCAGATTCAAATACCAAAAAGGCCACACGAAGGTGATAAGCAAAGAGAAGTTTTAAAATTTTGTTTTTTATTTGAGAGAGATGGAGAGAGCCTGTGAGAGTGCTCCTATCCACTGATTCGCTTTCTAAAAGTCTGCAGCAAGCAGTCAGGGCTGGTCCAGTCTGAAGCCAGCAGCTGGGAACTCAGTCTAGGTCTCCCAAATGGGTGGCAGGGACCCAGTTACTTGCATCATTGCTGGAATTTAGAGTGCAGATAGTACTCAAAACTAGGCATTCTGAAATGTAATACGGGTGTCCCAACAGGTTTTAATCAGCAGCCCAAATGCCAGAGGAATAGATTTTTGAAGGCAGCAGAAAGATGCAGAGGAGGAAAAGTGGATGCAATCTACATTAGATCTGCAATAATGAATTCCATTGATGCTATCAGGAGGCTGCCTTGTTAGGAGGGGACGTCACTTGCTCAATGGAAATGTCACCAATTGCCGTTTCTGTCCCACCATCTGACTCATGACGTACTGACATTTCCGTCGATGTTTCAATTCCAGAATGGAATAACTTCAGCGAAAACCTCTTACAGGAAGGAAATAGTTTTTCATTCAACAGGAGAGTTTCTGTCATGCTCATTGCAGCACTATTCAGAGTAGCCAAGATACAGAATCAATCTAGGTATCCATCAGTAGACAACTTGATGATGAAATGTGATGTATATATGTATGTATTTATATATATGCATGCATGTATGTATTTATATATAATCCATGCATACATATATATATATATATATATATAAAAGGATACTATTCAGTCTTCAAAAGGAAGAAATTCTTTCATTTGCAACCATATGGATGAACTTGGAGAACACTATGCTAAGTGAAATAAACCGGGCAAGAAAGACAAATGCCAAATTATCTCACTGACATGTGGAAATTGAAAGAGTATAGAAACAGAGAAAAATGGTGATTATCAGAGATTTGGAGGAGGGCCAGAGGGTTGGGGAGATTCTGGTCAAAGGATACAAAATTTCAGTTAAACAGGAGAAATACTTCAAGGTAATGAATATGTCAGAGAGTTGATTTAACTATTACCCAGTATGTACATATATTCAAACATCATGTTGTATACCAAAAATATATATAAAATTTACTTTCAACTAAACAATAAATAAAAGAAAAAACTGGAGAAAGGGAAAGAGAAACTCATTCTATTAATCTAGAAAATGTATATTAAGGCAATTTGAAGCCCAGAAATTCAGTTTGAAATGATTGTTCAATACTTTGGATTCTTTTTTTCAATAGAGTAATATTTCACCCTCTTTTTTTTTGAGTTCTAAGTTAAGTTTTTTTGATGATTTGTGACATTTATTAAAGAATGAATGGAGGGGTGGAAATGAAGTTGCAAATTTTTCTTTCATTGGCATTCTACACAATGCCTACCACAATGTGTACAGATAAGTGATTCCTTGTGTTCTGATGTGACTTGACTTAAAGAGATTTCCTGCCAGCCAGGAAATTTTATTCCTCGCCTTCAGATCTTACTGGGAGCACAGGCATTTTTAATATGTTGTTAAATCCATGACCATCCCCTGAATAAATGACACATTATAGTTCTCCTTAACTGCATATGAAATCAGCTTAAAAATTAAAAGCTTCAAAAGCAACCAAGGGGCTGACACTGTGGCGTGGTGGGCTAAGTCTCCACCTGCAGCGCTGGCATCCCCTGTGGGCACCTGTTCTATTCCTGGCTGCTACTCTTCTGATCCAGCTCTCTGCTATGCCTTGGAAAGCAGTAGAAGGTGGCCCAAGTGCTTGGGCCCCTGCACTGGCACGGGAGATCCAGTAGAAGCTCTGGGCTCCTAGCTTTGGATTGGCACAACTCTGGCCATCCTGGCCATTTGGGGAGTGAACAGCGGATGGAAGACCTTCCTCTCTGTCTCTCTCTGTCTCTGTTACTCTGCCTCTCAAATAAATAAATAAAATCTTAAAAAAAAGCAACCTAGAGAAAAAGTCCTACTCTATAAAAAATGTCAACAGTGGATCTAAAGTGTGATAAAGAGAAGTTTATGTGCCATATAAAATTACATAACCCTCATATGCCTATCAGAAATGATTACTTTTCCGATTATGAGGGAAGCACAGTTTTATTTCAGAAAACAGAAAATTCATAAATGAATAAAGAAGAAACTAAAAAGCATTATTCATAATAACACAAACCACATGTAACAGTTATTAACTTTTTGGTGTATTTCTGCTTATCACTATGCTTAGTTTTGTGAGCTGTACTCCTATTGTAAATTCAGGTTTGAATTATGATTTTATTGCTTAGCAGTATAATGACAAATATTACCCTTTATTACTAATTTTTTTCTTCTTATTTAAAATAAAAACCTCACTTGTTTATTTGAGAAGCAGAGAGAAAAAGATAGGTAGATCAATAGATAGATAAATGTGTCATCTGCTGGTTCATATTCCAAGTGCCCCCAACAGACAGGGCTAAGCCAGGAATAAGCCAGGAGCCAGGACTTCAGTTTGGCTCTCCCAAAGGGAAGCAGGGGACTCAAATATTTGAGCTATTGCCTGTCGCCTCTAACGGTGTCCCTGGAAGTTAGAGTCAGGGATGGAACTGGTATTGAATCTGGGTACTCTGACATGGGCTGTGGATGTCCTAACCAGCGCGCCTAATGGTTGCCCCTAAAGATAATTTTGAATGTGTCTTTATGTCTGCTGTATTTTTGTTTCCAACATTGTTGTGTATTGGATTTTAGTTACTTTTCATTTGATAAACATAAATAATGGCCTTATATTTCCATTTTAAAAAATGTTTTTGAGGTGATGGTTTTAGAATAAGAAATGAAGAATAAAACCCTTTTAGGCCTTTGGTATACTTGGCTATATGGCATTCAGAAAGATGACACCAATTTACTAGGTCAGTTTTGACATCCATTGGCAGATACTCTTCTTATTCTTCTCATTCTTCTCTTTCTTCAGATTTGTAGGTGGGAAGAAATCCTTGCCTGGTGGTTTGCACCTGTACTAGCTGCTCCAGCAGAGGTAACTCCTGCTCAGACCTAACCCTGGAAACTTCCTCATGTTGTTGTTCATCCGGGTGAAAATAAGAAGACAGTCATGTAGCATCTGCTGTGAAGCAGAGAAGGAAGTGGAGTCTCCTTGAGAGTCTATAGAATTTGAGGCACAAGTCCAGGGAGATGTAGCAAGTATCCATGCTGAGGTAGGAGGAGCAGTAGTGCCATCTGCTGAGTGGATCTGTGAACAACAGCCGTTATGAAGCATAGGAGGTGGTGAATAAGATCAAACAGCCTAGACTAATGTGGGAGCCGCCAGCACAGGAGGCCCGTGAGGCAGTGCTGGCGCTGATGAGCAGTAGGCTTGATATCTCGGTAGGGTTAACATATAACAGGTGCTGGTCAACTAAAGTTAATTCCTGTGCCTTTCTTGGCGTAGCAGAATGAAAGAAGCTATATGGAATGAAGGTAATTAATATACTATACAAGCTATTGCTTGCCATGAATGGATATCTAAAATAAAAAATCAATTTCTTTGAGTAAAATATGTCTTTATGATCATTCCTTAGTTAAGGCACATTTTTGGAGGGTAGATTGTCATTATATCCTTAGGAGGCAGCATGTCTAAAGGTATCAATCTTTGTTCACAGCATGGGTAAGAAGAATGGTCCCCACCATTGCAGAGCAATTGCCATGGGTGAGTTGACAATGTTTCAAGTGGGACTTAGTACTTCACCCTATGATGCAAAATATAACATAGCTTATGATTTAGTATGTTTCATATATTTCAAAATAGCTAGAGGAGAGCATGTTGAATGTTCTCAGAACAAAGAAATGATATATGTTTGAGGGTCAGTAAGTGATGGCTCAAGTAATTGGTTCCTGCCACCTATGAGGGAGGCTCAGATTGAGTTCCTTGCTCCTGGGTTTGGCCTGACTCAGCCCTGGCTGTCGTGGACATTTGGGGAATGAATCAGCAGATGGGAGATCCCTCTCTCTCTTTGTCTCTGTCTGTTTTTCTATTTTCAAATAACATAAATATATAACTTTAAAACTTTAAAAGAAAATAATAAGCTCACACACAAATAGGACTAGGAGTTGGGCATTTAACTTACCAGTTAATATATCACTTTGGATACCTGCATGCAGGGTTGAAGTGCCTGGGTTAGAATTCTGGCTTCACTTCTGATTCTAGTTTCTTGCTAATACAGACCCTAGGAGGCAGCAGGTGCTGGCAGAGTGATTGAGTATCTGCCACCAATGTGGTTATTTTGGATTGAGTTACTGCTCCTGGCCTTGGCAAGGCCTGATTGTTGTGGGCATTTGGTGAATCAGAGTATAAAAGCCATCTCTCTGTCTTCCTGATATTCAAATAATAAATAAACAAATAATTTTAAAAAGAGCATGAAATAGACTATATTGGATATAAAATATACTGGAAATTTTGTCCAAATATTCAATTATTATACAAAACATTTCATTATTCTAAATTTTTTAAATCTTTATATTTGTCTTAATACTTAAACTGTCCTCCATATCAGAAATTATTTCCTATGCTTTGTTTATTCTGCTGTTGAAGTTCTTAATTGTATTTTAATTTAATTAATTGAAGTCTTATTTCTAAAATTTCTGTTTGGTTCTTTTTTTTTTTTTTTAACTATTTCTATCTTCTTAGTGAATTTGTCATTCATGTCACCTAATTTCGCCCTCATTTCTTTAAACTGTCTATCTATATTTTCCTGCATCAAATTGAGTTTCTCTAGATCATTATTGTGAATTCTATTTCAGTTATCTCATATGTTTCCTTCAGATCAGGACCTATTTCTACTGTCTTCTTGGGAGATGTCATGCTTCCTTGCTTCTTGTTTCCTTTGTTGACATATGTGTGTCTGATACAATAGTCTCTTCTTCATCACATAGATATTGTTGGAAAGGAGCTTTTGTTTAGATGAAATTGAGTGTGTCACTTGGCCTTTTGCTTTGGTTTTGGTTCTAGGTGAGCCATGAAGTATAGCTTCTAAGTGCTCTGAGTGATTTCTTTAGCTTTAACCAATGTTAGCACTGTCTATAAGTCACACAGTGTCTATAGTCTGCAGCAGTTTGTGGAGGTAGAAGTATGATTTTTGAAGTGGATGTGGGCTTCCTAGGGTGTGTATCTTCAGTCCCCAGAGAGTTGTATGTCAATCACAATAAGGTTTGTGATAGTCAAATCCTCATTGTTGCATCTCGAGGACTTAAAAACAAGAAAAAACTTGGGGCTAGCTTGTGGTACAGCAAGTTAAGCTGCCATATGCAGCACCAGCATCCTGGATGGGCACCAGTTTGAGTCCTGGCTGCTCCATTTCCAGTCCAGCTCCCTGCTAATGCATCTGGGAAAGCAGTAGAAGATGGCCCAAGTACTTGGTCCCCTGCAACCCGTGTGAGAGATCCAGACAGAGTCAGGCTCCTGGCTTTGGCCTGGTACAGCTCCAGCTACTGCGGTGATTTTGGGGAGTAAATTAGCAGATGGAAAATCTCTTTCTGTCTCTGTCCCTCACTCTGTAATTTGCTTTCAAACAAGCAAATAAATATTTGAAAAATGTAAATGTTCAAAATTAGTAGGAGGTGAGAAATAATAAGGATTAGAGCAGAAAAAATTAGAAAAAAGAGCAGTTCAACAAAACTGAAAGTTGGCTTTTTGAGAAGATAAAGAAAATGGACAAGCCTTTAGCCAGACTAACAAGGGAAAAAGGGGAAAAACAGAAATAAATAAAATAAAACAAAAATAAAATGTTTAGGTACACATTTAGCCAAAGAAGAGAAATATCTACAATGAAAATTATGAAAATTATAAAGCATTAGTGAAAGATATCACCAATGAGACAGAAAATGGAAAGGTAGTCCTAGTTCATGGATTGAAAGAATTAATATCATTCAAATGTCTACACCACCTAAATCAGTCTACAGATTTAGTACAATCCTGGTTAAAATACCATAGAATTCTTTACGGAATTAGAAAATACATTTCTAAGCTTAATATGGAATTGCAAGAGGCCCAGAAGGTATCACTGTACCGGATTTCAAAGCATATACCAATGCTAGAGTAATTAAAACAGCATGGTAATGGCAAAACAAACAAACAAACAAACAAACAAAAAAACTTGACACATAGATCAATGGAACACTATAGAGAACCCAGAAATTAATTCACGTACATACAGCACCTGATTCTGGACAAAAGTGCCCAGAACATGGATTGGAGAAAGGATAGTCTCTTCAATAAATGATTCTGGTGAAACTTGACATATATAAACAGAAGAATGAAATTAGATGTCTACCTTTCATCACAGACAAAAATCAACTTTAGGTGGATCAAAAGTCTAATTTAAGATCTGAGACTATGGGGGCCGGTGCTGTGGTGCAGCAGGTTAAAGCCCTGGCCTAAATTGCCAGGATCCCATATGGACACCCATTCTAGTCCTGGCTGCTCCTTTTCCAATCCAGCTCTCTGCTATGGCCTGGGATAGCAGTAGAAGATGGCCCAAGTCCTTGGGCCCCTGTACCCATGTGGGAGATCCAGAAGAAGCTTCTGGCTCCTGGCTTCGGATTGGCCCAGTTCCAGCCATTGCGGCCAATTGGGGAGTGAACCATAGGTTGGAAGACCTCTCTGTCTGTCTCTACTTCTCTTTGTAACTCTGTCTTTCAAATAAATAAAATAAATCTTAAAAAAAAAATCTGAGACTATGAAATTGCTAGAAGAAAATGTAGAGAAAATACTATAAGACATTGGTGTAGGTGATTTCTTCTTAGAAAATATTCCCAAAGCAAGACAACAAAAGCAGAACTAGACTAATGGGATTATATTAAACTCAGAAACTACTATACAGCAAAGGGAAGAATCAATCAAATGAAGAGACATTTGACAGAATGGGAGAAAATATTTGCAGGCTACTTCTCTGACAAAGGATTAATAATCAAAATATATCAGTAACTCAGAAAACTGAACAATAAAAAATCCAGTTATGAAATTGTTCCTGAATACACAGTTCTTGAAAAGAGAATACAAATGGACAACAAATACAAGAGGGATTTCTCAATATTGTTAGCCATCAGAGAAATGCAAGTCAAAACCACGATGAGTTTTTACCTCATTCCTTTCAGAATCTTAAAGACAGAAACAAATTTTGGCAAGGTTGTGGAGAAAGGGGAATTCATATACCCTGTTGGTGGGAATGTAAATTAGCCAACCATTGTTGCAAACAATATGGGGATTTCCTCAAAAAATTAGAAAAATAGACTTGCCATATGATCTAGCAATTCCACTACTAGGTATGGGGCCAAAAGACAAAATCATTGTATAAAATAGATACCTTCTCTACCATTTTTATGGTGGAACACTACACACTATAGACAAAATATGGAATCTACCAAGGTGTCCATCATCAGATGAATGGATAAAGCACACATGCCCACGCATACATACATACACAATAACACAATGGAATATTCTTTACTATAAAGAAGAATGAAATTCTAACATTTGTAGCAAAATGGTTGGAACTACAGGACATCATGTTGAGTGAAATAAGCCAGACAATGAAAGACAAACACCATATCTTCTCTTGTATATGTGGAGCTAAACTTTAAAAGAGAAAGAAATGCCAGTGTGTATCAGTTTTGCTGCAAATACAGTATTTTGTCAAGCTCTGTTTAAAATATTTGTCAAAAAAATTGATAGGAATTACATACTACTAAAGTTTTAATGATCTTATTAATGTTTTAAAATTTACTCTTTATGAGTGAAGCTGAATATATTTTCATTTGATTATTCTTTATAACCCCTACATAGTTTTCAACTGGACTGTAGTCTTTTTACTTTTTATTTTTGAACACTTTATTATTGGTGTCATTAAGACTCTGAGTAAATATGTAAACTAAAAAATATATTGTCTCAAAAAATAATTTGAGGTAAATGACTAGGATTGTGGATAAGGAATGAATATACCAAAAAAAAAAATGTCAAATGTATACACTCAAAGGCAAGCACATGTTATAATTCCATTTGTTCTTTACAGCTCTTGACATACCACCGACAAACATTGAACCTCTCCACCAAGTCGTCAGTCGGTGCCAGAGGCCGCTTTACTGACGATGGCTTTCTTCAGAGCACCTTTGACATCCTTGTTCCTGAGCGTGTAGATCAAAGGGTTGAGTAAGGGGGTGATAAAGGTGTAGACGAGCGCGATTTTGCGGTCCTCGTCCTCCGAGGTGCTGGACCGGGGACGCAGGTAGACCAGGCTGCAGCAGCCGTACTGAAGCAGGACCACCGTGAGGTGCGAGGAGCAGGTGGAGAAAGCCCTGCTGCGGCCCTGGGCAGAGCGGATGCGGAGGATGGCGCGGGTGATGAACACGTAGGAGACACAGATGAGCAGGAAGGGCACCGTCAGCACGAGGATGCCCACGAAGTAGAGAACGGCCTGGTGCACGTGGGTGTCAGCGCACGCCAGGCGCAGGACTGGAGGCACATCGCAGAGGAAGTGGTTGATCTCCCGGCGGTGCCCACAGAAGGGCAGGGTGAAGATTAAGGCGGTGAGCTGCAGGGAGAGCGTGAGGGCCAGGATCGTGGAGCCCACCACCATCTGAATGCACAGCTTCTGGGTCATGATGAAGGTGTAGTGCAGTGGGTGGCAGATGGCCACGTAGCGGTCATAGGCCATGACTGCCAGGAGGAAACAGTCAATGCTGCCCAGGGTGACAAAGAAGAACATTTGGGCCCCACAACCAGCCAACGAAATGGGCTTCTGGGCTCCAAAAATGTTGGAAAGCATCAGGGGCACCACAACAGTGGTGTAGCAGATTTCCAGGAGAGACAGGTTGCACAGGAAGAAGTACATGGGGGTGTGGAGGGAGCTGTGTGTGCACACCACAGAGATGATGGCTGTGTTGCCACAGAGGATCATCAGGTAGAGGAGGAGGAAGAGGAGGAAGAGAAGGACCTGGAATTCTGGGACAGCTGTGAACAGGCGGAAAACAAACTCAGTAGGACCGGTTTGGTTGAAAACTTGTTTCCAACCCAACATGTTCTCTGTAAAAGAATAGGAACAGTTAACGCTGAGTGACTGAGTTGCTTGAGAAAAAGAGAGATTTTTAAATTTGATTTAGAGCCACCTATTGATATCCTGTTTCCATCCACAGTGCCTGAATTCACAATGGAAACCCTTTTGTAATTTTGCTTAGAAATCCTTACATATGGGATAAATACTCACCTGAAGTTACTGGCGACAAGACCTGTATAGTCCCTGGTGAAATGTCTGCAGATATTACTCTAATCCCATTGGTAAGATGTAAACTTTTCTTGTATTCAGTTAAACTAAAGTGATACATAGTTGTGGATAATTTTATAACAGGTGACTGGATATGCTCTTCTCGTTTTTTGTTGACGTTCTTTTCAATATATAGCCCACATGCAGAGAAATTCATGAATCAGAAATGTGCAGCTTGATTTCTTTTTTGCACATTAATTATACAAGTATGACCACTATCATCATATGAGAAAAAAAATGCTAGTAATCTACAAGCATCCTTCATGCTTCTTTTAAATTTTAATCCCTCACTATTTTTTTTTTTGACAGGCAGAGTGGACAGTGAGAGAGAGACAGAGAGAAAGGTCTTCCTTTTTCCGTTGGTTCACCCCCCAACGGCCGCTGCAGCCAGCGCACCGCGCTGATCTGAAGCCAGGAGCCAGGTGCTTCTCCTGGTCTTCCATGCGGGTGCAGGGCCCAAGCACTTGGGCCATCCTCCACTGCCTTCCCAGGCCACAGCAGAGAGCTGGACTGGAAGAGGAGCAACCGGGACAGAATCCCGCGCCCTGACTGGGACTAGAACCCGGTGTGCCACAGGCGGAGGATTAGCCTATTGAGCCACAGCACTGGCCAATCCCTCACTAATTTAACACAACCATTCTTTTACCACTGAAATTAGTAGCCTGTTTGAACTTAGAAATGTAAAGATAAATGTTGTAACTGGCTTCAACACCATGTCTGCAATGGTTGTGCCTATAATTCTGTGTAGCAAAGCTCAGTACTCTCCATTTTTCAAATAGTATTCAATTTATAGTTATACTATGAGTTCTCTTTACATTCAATTGTTTTGACTGCATATAAAACTAGGCACATGAATTTTTATCCAGTCTATTCCTTTAGCATATCAGAACCTTCAAAAGTTTCATGGAAAAATGGAATTAAAAGATAGTGTTTATTTCTGTGAACATTTTGAAAACCCCTGGTACTGTTTATATATTTTATCTCAAATCATTTCTGAAACTTTCCAATCATGAACCTAAACTTTTGGACTCTAAAGAAAGTTCCAAAAGAACAGGGACTGAATCAAATTAGAATAAATGAAAACACAGTTTTCTGAAATAAGAAAAAACACCAAGGAAATGGAAAACACAATAGCAAAATGGAATTTTACATTAGAACAATCAGAAGAAAAGGCATTTTTGTAAGCATCTGGGAAGGAATAAAATATCTATGCATATAAATACCTTGTAGTTTGGAATACAACTTAATTTCAACTCAAAAATGCAGGAGGAAGGAACAATTTAACAGAAATTTAACATAAACAAATTGAGAGTTCTATTCTCCAGCCTTAGTGACTTCTATTCAAAAGCAACTTGTTACTTCAGATTCATAAAAGGCTAGGAAATATATCATTCTAAACATGTTTAACACAACCCCTGATAAATGACCTGGTTGCAGTGGGTTAGTATAGGCATCCTAACTGGATTGCCAATTCGAGTGCCAGCTGCTCTGCTTCCTACCCACCTGCCTGATAATGTGCCTGGGAAAGCAGCAGTAAACAGCCTGGCCTAAGTGCTTAGGTCCCTTCCACCCACATGGAAGACCCAGACAGAGTTCTTGGCTCTTGGCTTCATCTGGCCTTGCATCTGATGTTTGGGGGAATGAACAGTGAATGGAAGGGGTAATGGATATGACAATTACCCTGATTTGGTCATAATATCTTCTACATATGTATTGAAATGCAACACTTTACCCCATCAATATGTAAGATATGGAAAACTAAAAACTAAAAATAATAGAAAAAAGCTAACGCAAAAAGTAGAATGATCAGCAAAAATAGTTTGGTTTCTTCTTTTTTAATCTATGGTACCCGTTAGAAAATATTTGATTTTGTTTATAGTCCTTGCCTATTTTCTTCATAGACTATGGTCTTTTTACTTTTATGTCTTATTTGTTGAATTATTTATTTGGTAGAGCCATAAGCTTTTGACTATAATGTAAATTAGAATATGTTCTCTCAAAATGATCAGTAAAATATTGTTAAAAGAAGAAAATGTCCTTCTCAAAACAAGCGAAAAAAATGAATACACAAACAATGAATAAAGTATCGGTGGATAAATAACAATTTGGGCTATTTGACAAAAACGTCTAAGGTCTATACCTATGTATCAGTGGACAAACACAATGTTTTAGTTTAATTGATTCTGAAGCAATGAACAAATCACAGATAATCCTATCAAATTCTCTAGAAGAACAAACAAATGAAATGACAAAAATATCTTTTGTAAAAGAGTACCACAGTGGAGTGGCACTTATATCAGAAGACCTTAAAAGATATTGCAAATAATTATGAAATATACATATGGTAAATCAAAAATTTTATTTGTAGGGCATGAGAGAGACATCACAGAAGACCAGAATCATTCACCATTGCTAATTACTCTGTTAGATTTGTTGTGTCACACAGCATTCCTTGCACCTTGTATTTATCAATGGCCTTCTGTAAAAGGGCTCTTAGACTTGTCTTATAGACAAGGGAATTGAGGCACACAGCGGGTAAGCAACTTTGTGAAGATCACACAGATAGTGACTGTTAGAATGTGAATCTAAACCTGTGCAGATGGATTCCAGGGTCCTTTGTCTTACATTGTCTCTACGATCTATGTCTATTGGTCTCATTATCTATAAAATGGAACTAAAATACAAGTACATCCCAAGTTGTTGTAAAAATTCAATGAGTTGTACCTGAAAATCCTTAAAATAATCCTTATATAATGTTAACTGTGGTCACCTTCTCAAATTAGTCAGGAAGGATTTTCTTCCTAATATATCTTGAAGACAATGGGACAATCACTTCTCAAGCTAACATCCTAATGATATACATGAAAATTTATTTCTGATGGACTTAGGATTCAAATTATTTTTTTGAAGAAAATAAGAAGAGAGTGTTAAGATGAACATTTTTCAGAATATTCACAGCCAAATGAGCAAATGCAGAGCCAATAAAAATATTGATATTCTAACCAAATACAAATTTATCTGTGCGACAGAAACACACTAAAGAAATCGAATAGTGAATAAGCTTTTGTAACTCAGCAAAAGTACCCACAAAAAAAGCCCTATCAAATGTATCATTAGAAAAACAAGAAATGGAAATTCAAAAAGAAAAATGCCAAAGGAAGCAAATACATAAACCTAATTTCATTAATGTTCAAACAAATACAAAATTAAATAAAATGAGATAATAAGAGATACTACTTTCTGTTTCAGACTAATAGTAAAGATAGGGAGATAATTCATGGAATTGTTAAAATGTTAAGGAGATATTTATCCCCAAATATGTATGCCAGAGAAAGTATAAATTGCTATAAAAATTTCTGGCATGCAGTTTGGTAATTTGTAATGAGATATGTTACTTAGACTGGAAAGTTAAGAAATAATTACATGTATTCTGGTAACAGAACATGCCTAAATGTGTAAACTGAGTATTGGTGAGTTGGTGTGAATGTCGATCTTTTGGTTTCGACTTATGAGTTTCTGTACAACGAACGTACACAATTTTGCAATCATATCATTATTTTAAAATCTTCATCACTTTTTATTTCATACCTGATACCAGAAAAGCGCTCAAAATTGTGGGGAAGAATGGAGGGTTGAGTGTCAATGACATGAATTTTGAGGTCAGTTACAACTGCATTGAGAGCCTGGTTCCCACAGTTGCTAATTTAATTTTCACACTGACCATATTACTTGACATTATTAGGTCCCCTAAAGTGTGAATGGGGTTGGGAATATGAACCTTTATGGGGGGAATTTCTGAAGATTAAATGTTTCAAGTGTGCAATGTTCCAAGACATAACAACTGTTCAATATATGTATCCAGCCTTCCGCCTCTTCTTGGATATGGGGCATTCCCCTTAAATACTTACACTTCAGTTCTTATCTTTTCCAGAAGAGACAGCAAGGTTTCTCTAAACTGTATCTCTTTGGGTCTTCTAGTTGCTCTACTAAACTTAGAATAATAAGACGAAGGGCAAGTAAGAAAATGAAAAATAAAAAAAGAGGGAGATTTCAGTAAAATAATTGTAATAATATATAATTAAAACTGAACTCAGGAAAACATTTAAAAATTTATTGTTTTATTAACTCATGGACATAAAATAAGCAGCACTGTACCTAAATGGGAGCACCCAAAATTTAGTGTGAAACATGTCTAACCTGTGGATAAGGCAAGACACATGGTAGTGGGAGTGTAATATCTGTCAAAACAAGTCACTACAGGGCAATGGCAAAGAAAAATCAACACACATATCCAAAGTAAAGCTATAATCTTCTAAAAGACAATACAAATCAGAATTTATATTTAAAAGTTGGTGTTTTCCTTTCCAATGGTCATTTGCAAAGGCTTTTAAACTTTAGTGATTTTGTCCCATTCAAACAACATTTGGATCATATGTTTGCTCTCTTTTTATTAGCACTACTCTGAAACCAACTGAGCTAACTGGCCACTGTTTTCTTTTTATAACAGCACAAACACTTGCAGCACCATGAAATGAAATGCAGGGAATAAAATAGATAATTACATTTTATATTACAGTAGGAGTTGTAAGGGTAATAGTATTGTGCAATAGAAGCCTATAGTTCCTCCAGCTTTTTATGAAATGTAAGAATAAATATCATTATTGTGATTCCATTCATAATTCAAGATGTGTGGTACAATCTGTGTGAAATTCTCCCTCTTACTGAATTTTTCAACTAGAATTAATTGATTCTGTCATTCAAATTCAGTTCTTTTGCACACTCACCTTATAGTAACTGGTTCACTGGCACAAATAGAATGACCATTTAAACATTTTTATCTGGTTAATGAGCGACAGATGGACTGCATTGGAAAGTTCTTAACAAATATTTTCACTGGATTAGCTCTTCATTTCCTGTCTAAAAGAACTCTGTACAATAAGTTTATTATGGATCTCCATCATGCTATTGTTGTATGACACTAGGCATTCAAAACTTCATTTCTTTATTAACGACTAGGGGTGGTGGACCTTTTTTTGGACAAGGGCCATTTGGATATTTGTAACATCATTTGCAGGCCATACAAAATAATCAACTTAAAAACTAACCTCTGTATTTTTATTAAGCTTCAAGTCCAGCCTGTGCTTCCCTTGACAGGGCTTGACAAAATGATTCTATGAGCCCATGGACCAGATGCATCCCACCTTTGGTAGGCAAATAATAGTCTAATGAGCCAAATCAATGCAATGCTAGTGTGCAATATATAGGAATGAGGTTAATACTGTGTATATATATCCAGAACACTTTTGAAAATGTTGAGGAAAATTGGAACCATGAAAAAGCTATAGTTCATGTATGTGTTCATTTATAAATTGTATATAAAATGAAATCTACGTCTGGGAACTTTAAGGGAACTTAAGAGACATAGAGTCATATCCTCTCATTCCAGCAGGTGAAAACTGAGCTCCACAAGGATTAAGCTTTGTTCAGACATAAGGCTAGTTATTGGCATACTTGACACCAGAATCTGTATTGTATTGGACTAGTTAGCAGTGAGGGGAATCCACATACATGCCTTCAAACTTTCTCTTTTCATGGAAATTTGTGTGATTTAGTTCATACAGTGCAAACAGCCAGATAGAAAGGTCACAGTAGTGTGATTCTGGAAGTGCACCTGAAACAAATCCCCAGATTCAGGCTTGTGCTTATGGACACAGCTAAGAGAGGCAGCATCATTTTAAAATAATTTGAAGATCCTTCAAAACATTTTCTGCACCTTTACTTAATATATGCTAAACTGATCTTCTGTATATAAAGAGAATTGAAAATGATTCTTGATATGAATGGAAGGGGAAAGGGAGCGGGAAAGGGGAGGGTTGTGGGTGGGAGGGAAGTTATGGGGGGGGGGGAGCCATTGTAATCCATAAGCTGTACTTTGGAAATTTATATTCATTAAATAAAAGTTAAAAATAAATAAATAAAAACAAACAAACAAAAAAACATTTTCTGCCAAAAATTATTTACCTAATTGGCAAAGGCCACTGGGTGATCCCCAAGTTAACTTTAGGAGATGTTTGATCTCAACAAATGTGTGAATTCTATATGGCTTTAGAAACATAGCCAAATTGAAAAATCTCTGTAAATCTCATTTTTATTTACAATGGATATAATATAGTTATATGAAAGTTAATGTCACAATTACCATTACGTTGCATTAAATGCACTGCCTGACCTGTAATAGAATTCCTTTTCTCATTCTCTTTATTGCGTTCTCTGTCCCAGCTCTGTTAAGCTACTTTCAATTCCTTACCATTGTCTACCTTGCCCTAGGGACTTTATGCCATCTTGGATACACTTCTCCATACTTCCTGGCTACATCCTCTTCCTCTTTCAGACTATATTCAGGTATCATCATTCCCTGATTCTCATCTTTCTCCAATGCTATGAGCTTGCAGAAAATCTCCTTATCTAAAGTATCAGGCCATTGTGTCTCATCAGTAAATAAACCAAGCAGACAAATCGTAATTGAATGTCTGTTACCACCTCAGGGCTTGGGTCCAGCTCAGTGGAGGGAAATGAGAATTAAATCCATGACTGCAAATCTCGTCTTTGTAAGGAGCATGAGACACACAAAAAATTTGGAACAGCCTCTGAGGAACAAACTCCTAAATCATGTTCCCTAGGACATGGATTCTTCATGATGCCCTAGAAGTGAAAGTTTCGGGATCGATTGAACAAAATTCAAACTTTGTTCTCAAAGATTCAAAATGCTTATCAACACCATAGTATATGTGAGGACTTGATGCAAAGCAGTCTGTTTGATTTCACTTATAAAAGCTCCCAATTCTATTTAAGCATGGAATAAATTTTTTCAATTTGCAGCCTAAAACTGAACATGATTTAATGATGTGGAGAAAAGTGGGTCGCTTCCCTCTGCCTTTGACACTTTTATCTCCCTTGCTCCCTGACAGCTTTCTACTCCTCCTTCAATGCTCAGTCAGGATGGGTCTATGGAAGGAACACAGGCAAAAATTCAGAAGACCTGATTCATCTTGGGTTTGCACACATTAGGTGTGCTATGCTGGAAAATTTAAGAATTTAGCAAATCACCCACTTCTGTATTTATAAAAGTGGAGAGTAATAACTATTCTGAGAGCTCATTAATCCAAATTTAGCATAGGTAATATGACCATTCTTTCACAATTGCAAAGCTCATGGAAATTTGTGCTTGAATCAATTTTAGAAAGAAAATCAAGGTCAAATCAACAAAAGAAATGAAGTGTTTTAATATGCTTCCATACCATCTTCATGTTTCCTTTATTCCATTGAACACCTAAGAAAATTCTTAAAGAGCAAGTTAATGTTTTATTAAGATATTCCTGCCATTGTGATGGTTGGAACTCTCTGAGAGAGTCTCTGTCTATCTAACGTCCTTTTACAGAGTAAAATGGGATGTGAGTCCATGAGACTCATATAGCGCAGCATCGCCCAGAGAGGATAAATAGTCAGTATACAATACCCTCATGATATCCAGATGATATTAGGGAAGAGTCCTGACACTCAGGAGAAGAGACACTTCTTAAGAATTTGTGATGGAGTGCAGTAGGATGAGAAGAACCCTGTTTGGAACAGTGATACTATGGAGAAGTTGAAATGCAAGTCCTGAAGGGAAGAAATCTTGAGTAGAAAATACATAATTATACATGTATACAGCATCTAGTCTTGTTTGAATTAATCAAATTATTTGATGTCCTTTATAAAATGCTTTTAAAATTAATGGGTCTCTAAAGATGAATCTCCCCAGTGATTTCCCTTAAATGGATCCCAACTAAAGAAGGCATTTGAAAAAACATCCAGAGTCAGTCACCTAACGCAAGAGTAAAGGACAACTCTTCTCTGGGGTCATTGTAGATAATGGTTGTCTGGGGACTCCTGGCTGATGTCCTCATTCCTTCCCATACCCAGCAGAGACTTACTGATGTTCTGTTCCAGAAAGTCTCCCCTGTGACTATCGAAGGCAGATGTCCATTGCAGCTGGAGTTCATAGCATCCATGTAACACTCTAACCCAGCATCAACCTAGGCATCTGGAAATGTGGGGACTAGTTGTGGCTTTGTCATGTTGTGAGTGTTGGCACCAGGCGAATGTTGAAGGTCTCACATGACCTTCCTCTCTTTCGCTATGAAGTATTGGATTGTACAGACTCCATTGTTCCTTTTGGTTCTAAAATTCTGTGAACTTTTCTTGAAAAGCAGAATATATACAAATAATTATGTCACACACAATATTTCTGACCTGGGATTCATTTTTCCTTATACTACTTATTTCTGTTTCTTGATGAAGTTTTCCTCTGGTGATATTTCCTCAGTCCTTTTTAAAAAGAGTTCATTTATTTATCTGAAAGTGAGAGAGAGAGAGAGAGAGAGAGAGAGGTCTTCCATCCACTGGTTCACTCCCAGATGGCCACAATAGTCGTGACTGGGCCAAGCCAAAGCCAGGAGCCAGGAGCTTTTTTCAAGCCTCCCGTGTGAGTGAAAGAGGCCCAAGCACTGTGCCATCTTCTGCTGCTTTCCCCAGGCCATTAGCAGGGAGCTGGATTGGAAGTGGAGCAGCCAGGGCACTAACTGGTGCTGCAGGTGGTGGTTTTACTGGCTATGCAGCAGCGCTGGCCCCTGCCTTAGTCCCTTTTGTTGTAGTTTTGGTAAATGCAGCTGTACCCCAATTCTTAACCTAATCATGTTTCTTTTTACTTTTTTTTCTACCTCCCATCAGTCCTCATGAACTTTTTCCTTATTGCTAGCATTATTTTCTAGCCATATTGAATCTTCTTGTTTCTTGTCCATTAACAATAATAACTATACAATACGAAGAAAGAATTTTACTGAATTCCCTTTATAAAGTTTTTTCTCAGTGCTTGGATAATACCAGTGTATGAAATAGAAATTTTTTCTTCATAGAAATTGTGTTTTTGGTAGGAGGAAGATAGGTGATAAGAAAGCAAGAAGAAGAAGAACATTTACCAGTGTGTTTAAAGTGTGAATGCTATAGAAAAGGAATGAAACTGGGTAAGGTCTCTGGGAGGGTGTGAATGATCTGCCTGGTATCCCAGGTGAAAGGGTGTATGTTAGATAAAATGTTCAGGGCACTGATGTAAGGGATGGCAAGCCAAATGGGAATGGGGAAGGAAAAATAAAGCAGGTATACAAGCACAAGAAAAGGTGTTTACTGAAGGAAAATTGACCTTTCAAATTTATTCATAAAGAAGGAAAAATTCTCAAATCCATATTAACGAATATAGCTTGCCCTTTATATTCATGGTGATGGTCAATAAAAAGAATCCATGCTGATTCTGAGTACTTAAGAGTATAACTGAGAGTAGTTAGGTGTGTATGGGGGTTATATTCAGACCCTCTTGCCTTTTTTTTTAGATTCCTTGATAAAGCTGCAATTTTGTGAGCCCAGTAAAATTAGTCATGACAAATTTTAAAAATATGAGGGATCCTGAAAAACTGTGCATGGATCTCAAAATATTTTTGCCCCAAATAAATATCTGTAAAATCAACTTTCCACCCAGTTTTTGAAGTCATCTTTTGTAATCAAGCACATTTTTCAGCCAGACGGGATTCTACATCCTGGTAACAACTTCCTAATGGGAAGACAGTGAGGTCCTTCCACATGCGTACTCTCAGGAGGCCCCAGAAAGTGAGCTTTCCAGATGAGTGGTGTCCTCGATTAGAGGTGGCCTTACACTTGATGATGTATATAGAAATGTTTTAAATATACACTTTTCATGAAATATAAAAATAGTAATTTCTGAAACCTGCTATAGTGAGTCAAAGGCAGTGATAATAGTTAATAACATTGCTAATTAATTTTGACTGATTAACCTATGCTAGGTACTTTTGATCATTTAAAATAAATATTTTAACAACCATGGCAACAAGATATGAGTGCAATAAGAGAGAAGAAAAAGATCAAGTAATGAGCCCATGGCTTATCAGCACCTGGGTTTTGGGATGATAAAGAGAATGAAGCCAATGAGAGAGACTGGATGAAAATGAGAAGCAGGTTTTATTTTATTTTTAAAAATAATTTTATTATTTACAACATGATATTTTGGAAAAATCTACAGATAAGCATTGGTTAACATAGCAAAGAATGAACATATTCATCATCTCACAGTTGCCTTCATTTTTTTTTTTTTTTTTTTTTTTTGTCAAGAGTGGCTTGACCACTATGGAAGTCAGTCTGGAGATTCCTCAGAAACCTGAAGATAACCCTACCGTTCGACCCAGCCATCCCACTCCTTGGAATTTACCCAAAGGAATTTAAATTGGCAAACAAAAAAGCGACTGCACCCTAATGTTTATTGCAGCTCAATTCACAATAGCCAAGACCTGGAACCAACCTAAATGCCCACAAACGGTAGACTGGATAAAGAAATTATGGGATATGTACTCTTTAGAATACTATACTGCAGTAAAAAAACAATGAAATCCAGTCATTTGCAACAAAATGGAGGAATCTGGAACACATCATGCTGAGTGAAATAAGCCAGTCCCAAAGGGACAAATATCATATGTTCTCCCTGATCGGTGACAACTGACTGAACACCAAAAAGGAAACCTGTTGAAGTGAAATGAACACTAGGAGAAATGGTGACTTCATCAGCATAGCCCTGACTGTTAATGAACAACTTAATACATTATCCCTCTTAGTATTTTTTTTGTCTGTTCTACTTAATACTACTGGTTTAATTCTGTAATTAATACACAGTTATTCTTAAGTGTTAAAATTAAACTGAAAGGTGATCCCTGTTAAATATAAGAGTGGGAATAAGAGAGGGAAGAGATGTACAATTTGGGACATGCCCAAGCTGACTTGCTCCAAATGGTAGAGTTAGAAACATACCAGGGGATTCCAATTCAATCCCATCAAGGTGGCATGTACCAATGCCATCTCACTAGTCCAAGTGATCAATTTCAGTTCACAATTGATCATAATGAAAGGACTAAGAGTCATAGGGATCACATAAACAAGTCTAGTGCCTGCTAATACTAACCGATAGAATAAATAAAGGGGAGAGCGATCCAACATGGGAAGCGAGATACTCAGCAGACTCATAGAATGGCAGATGTCCTAAAGAGCACTCTGGCCTCAGCTTCAGCCCTAAAGGCATTCGGATCCGACTGAAAAGCCCATGAGAGTATTTCAGGCATGGAAAGCCAAGACACTCTGGCAAAACAAAACAAAACAAAACACAAAAACCTAAATGAAAGATCTCTATGAGTGAGATCCCAGTGGAAAGAACAGGTCTTCAAAGGAGGTACCTTTCTCTGAAGGGAGGAGAGAACCTCCACTTTGACTATGACCTTGTCTAAAC
Source organism: Oryctolagus cuniculus (assembly GCF_964237555.1). Taxonomy (NCBI): domain Eukaryota; kingdom Metazoa; phylum Chordata; class Mammalia; order Lagomorpha; family Leporidae; genus Oryctolagus; species Oryctolagus cuniculus. The sequence goes on along the minus strand of NC_091432.1, from coordinate 13,968,885 downwards.
ATGATAAGAGTCGGAGAACACAAAAGGCTTCCATAGCCTTGGAAACTCATGACTGGAGCATAGGGAGATTACTGATGCCATAAACAGGAGTGTCAATTTGTAAAGTCAACATCAGGAGTCACTGTGCACTTACTCCTCATGTAGGATCTCTGTCCTTAATGTGCTGTACATTGAGATTTAATGCTATAATGAGTACTCAAACAGCATTTTTCACTTTGTGTTTCTATGTGGGTGCAAACTGTTGAAATCTCTACTTAATGTATACTAAACTGATCTTCTGTATATATAGAAAATTGAAAATGAATCTTGATAAGAATGGAAGGGGAGAGAGAGCGGGAAAGGGGAGGGTTGCGGGTGGGAGGGAAGTCATTGGGGGGTGGGGGGAAGCCAATGTAGTCCTTAAGCTGTACTTTGGAAATCTATATTCATTAAATAAAAGTTAAAAAAATTCAAAAAAAAGGAGCGGCTTGAATCTATTTAGTAGAAATCCCAAATACTGTACAAAAGGAGAGGAGAGTCTAAATACTATCTATATGATCATGATTTGTAAACTTATGTCTATAGCTACAAATCTTTCTTCTTAACTCCTCTTCTAAATATACAAGTATATATTTCAAATGCTAGTTATTATTGGTCCTATTGTTTTTAATTGATTTTTTCATAGTAGGCAGAGGATTATTTCTTTTTTAAAAAATATTTATTTATTCCAAAGGCAGAGTTTTTTAGAGGCAGAGGCAAAGAGAGAGAGAGAGGAAAGAGAGAGAGAGAGAAAAATAGAATGAGAGAGAGAGAGATCGGTTGGTCTTCCATCTGCCGGTTCATTCTCCAGAAGGCTGTAATGGTCAGAGCTGCACCTATCTGAAGCAGGAGCTTGGAGCTTCCTCTGGGTCCCCCAAGTGGGTGCAGGGGCCTGAAGACTTGGGCCATCTTTTACTGTTTTCCCAAGCCATAGCAGAGAGCTGGATTGGAAGTGGAGCAGCCAGGACTCAAGTCGGCGCCCATATGGGATACCAGCACTGCAGGCAGCGGCTTTACCTGCTACACCACAGTCTGGCCCCCTCATTGTGGTTTTGATTTGAATTTCCCTAATGGCTAATGATCCTGAACATTCAAATGTCTGTTGGTCATTTGCATTTCTTCCTTTGAAAGACACTTGTTCATATCCTTAGCCTATTTCTTAACTTGATTGTTTTGTTGCTGTTGAATTTCTTGAGCTCATTGTATATCCTGGATATTAATCCTTTATCAGAGGAAGAGTTTGCAAATATTTTCTCCCATTCTGTCAGTTGCCTCTTTATTTTGTTGAATGTTTCTTTTGCTGTACAGAAGCTTCTTAGCGTCATGTAATCCCATTTGTCTATCTTGCCTTTATTGCCTGTGGTTCTGGGGTCTTATCCAAGAAGTCTCAGCCTATGCCAATGTCTTGCAGTATTTCCCCTGTTTTCCTCTAGTATTATAGTAAGTGATATCTTATATTCCACCTCCTTTGAACCAAGTAATTTTGTAGTTATCCATGGTTCCTCTCTTTTACTCTTACTCCACATCCCATCCTTATAAAATTCTGGATTCATCTCTAAAATATGATTACATCCAACATATGGCTACTGGCTTAAGTTGTTACAGTACTAGCAGATGCCTCAAAGAACTCTGATTTCCCTCTCCCTTCTGAAATAGCGTATTTAGGCAGAGTGATTTTTTTAAAATGTAAGTTTGACAATGTTCATATCCTCTTAGCAAATCCCTCCTGTGGCTTTGCATCTTGCTTAGCATAAAATCAAAGTTCTTATTATAACCTATAAGTCTATCCATGATCTTGACTTGATGTAATTTATACCCTCACCTCTTATCACACTACCACTGCTTTTCTACCCTTCACTCATTGCCTTGAGCAGTACAGCTTTACTGCAGTTCTGTGAAGAGCAGTAGAGCTTAGTGATAATGGTTAAGTGCATGGATTCTGGTGTTATTATGCTTTGATTTCAGCCTTGGTTATGCCTCTGATTAGTGTTTTTATCTTAGAAAATTATTTAATCTCACTGTGCATCAGTTTTCTTTTCTGTTTTGGGGATATTATTAACAGAGATTTATTTTTTGGGGAAATGAGTTATTGAAATCAAATTAAACCTGTGTATCTGTAACTCATCAAAATAATGAGGGATGTTGGGTGTGATCAAGTATGGGGGTTCATTTATTTGACATTTGTCCAATTTCTTGATGTAGGCACCAGTTGCTATAAACTCCTCTCTTAATCCTGCTTTTGCTCTATTCCATAAGTTTTGATATGTTGTAGTGTCATATTCATTTGTTTCAAAAAATTTTTTGATTTCCATTTTGATTTCATCTATGGAGCATGTTGTTCAGTCTCCACGTGTTTGGATATTTTTGACATATTTTTGAGTTGTTAATTTCCAGCTTTATTCCACTACCATCAGAAAAGATGCATGATATGATTCAAATCTTTTTTATTTTCTAAGACTTGCTTTAGTATCTTGCATGTGGTCTATCCTAGAGAAAGATAATGGAAAGAGTATGTATTGTGCAACTGTGGATGAAAGGTTCTATACATATAATTTATGTCCAATTAGTCCATAATGTAGATTATCTCTGTTGTTTCCTTGCTGCTTTTCTGTCTAGTTGATCTGTTCAATGATGAAAGTGGGGGTTTGGGGTCCCATCATTATTGTATTGGATTTATATGTCTCCCTTTAGATCCATTAACATTTGTTTTAAATAGCCAGGTACCCTGGCATTGGGTACATATACATATCCATTTTCTTATCAGTAAGTAGTGGCTAATAATTATATTTCCCTCCTAAATTTTTTTGTAGAAATAGAATAGAAATATAGGCTATCAGTAGTTGTTAACTATCATCATAATCATTACGGTTATCATCACCACCACTACCATCATTATCTCCATCATCATCATCATTGGCTGCCATAACCACCACTATCATGTCACCACCACCATCATCATCATTACTATTATCATAGTAAACCTCACATAATCACCTTTAATCACCATCATTAACTATCACCATATCATTGTCACAATTGCCCATCATTCCTTTCTTCCTTTCTTCATCCTCTTCTGCAGCACTGAGCATGCAAACTACACTCTTAGATTAAAGAATCTGTACTTGCTCTTTGCTCTGATTGAAATGCTCTTCTGGCAGGTGTCAACATGCTTTGGTTGTACACAGCTTTACAAATATCTCTTCAGTACTGCCTCATTCAAGAAGGCTTCCCATGTAACTTTACAAAGTAACACAGCTCTCACTCTATCCTCTTATCAAACTTTATTTTTCCTTATTTCATAAAGTAGCAACTGACATGTTTTATCACTGAAGTTCATTTTAATACATATTTTGTTCATTTTACCATTGCATATGTATTTACAAAATTTAGAGCAATGCATGAATTAAGAGGTGCAAAATAATTGTATTAAATGTTTAAAAATCTTGTATATTTTATTATCTTTGTCTTTAGCTGTATTCTGGGTGATTCACCAATCTTCAATATACTGGTTCTAATTTTAAGTTGTTTTATCAAATCCTTATTCTATCCATTAAGGATTTAAAAATACAACTGAATATTTCTCTTTGTATTTTTTAAAAGATGTATTTTATTTGAAAGTCAGTTACAGATAGAGAGAGGATGAGACAGAAGTAGAGATCTTCCATGTGCTGGAACATTTCCCAGATGGCTTCAATGGCCTGGGCTGAGCCAGACCAAAGAGCTTCATCCAGGTCTCCCACATGAGTAGCAGGGACCCAAACACTTGGGTCATCTTCTGTTGCTTTTCCTAGGCCATTAGTGTGGAGTCATATTAGAAGTCGAGCAGTCAGGATATGAACTAGCACCCATAAAAGACACTAGTGTCACTGGTGGCAGCTTTACTTGCTACATCACATTGTTAGCCCCACAACTGACAATTTTTAAATTTCCATGTGTATTCATTTGTCCATTTCCATAGAGCTCTAATTCAATTCACAATTACAGCTTTTGTTTCTGGACACCTGTTATTTTAATTCGCTACTTGATCTTTTATATCGTAAAATTATTTGTTTTTTTCTTTCTCTACAAATTGCATTCTAGGTTTAGAGATTTGCACATAAAATGCTTACGTTTTTAAAATATAAAAGATACTATTAAAGTAGTATGTAATTATAGGGGATTTACATTTAACTTTAAGGCAGAAAGCAATTATGTAATGTTTTGATCTGTGATAATCATTACAGTTACTAAAGAACTCAAAATTGAGAATTTGAGGAATGATTTATCTATATTTTATAAAAGAGTTGAATATCTACATTAAAGTTAAGTCATAAAGTTTTATCTTATATTTTACAAGAGTTGAATATATACATTAAGGCTAAATCATAAAATTTTGTTTATTATCTATTTTGTTTTACAATATTTTTACTTGTTTAAAATTTTCTTATGTTTCCATTATTAACTTTTCTTATTTTTTTGAATTTCATAGAATATTAAGAGTATCATATGGCAATGAATTTCCAAGACATAACTTTTGCCTGGTTGCTCATCTAAAGAAGAAGTTCTATTTTTTCTTTGTGATATAATTTGCATTGAGCTGATTTCCTATAATTCAACCCATATTCCTGAGGCCCACAGCCTGTGGATAGTGATTTCTCTACTGATGGATATATTTTATAAAGCCCCTAGTAACTAGGTGGCTTGACTTTGTTACTGTTTATATAAAGGTTTTTCTTTTCAGAGGAAAGTATTGTTTTTTGAACTCACACCCTTTATCCTCAGAGAGCACCATCCAGATCTTGATTTTGTGTGTGTACACTGGTTCCAGCACTACAGGACTAAGGCTGACTCACCATTTCCAAATATGAATGCCAACAATTTTTCCCATCACTATACATACATGCCCCTCCTCACATCTAAAGAGAGAATTTATCTGATCCCTCCTGGAACACACATACCTTGAGTCTAAGATGGCTTTGTGACTTAGCTTTGATAACAAAATAATGTGGAAGCAAAGATCTAGAACTTGTGAGCATATGCATTAAGAAATTGGTAGCTCTAAATTTTAATTTTTAGGTAAACTGGCCATAGAAAGAAACTTGTACTGGAGTATAGATGGATGAAATCCAATGTGGAGAGAAAGGCTTAGCCAAACCCAAGACTAGTGAGTGAAGCCATCACAGAGAGCTTATCCCCAGCCAAGTTCACAGTTGAATGCAACTGTGTAAGTGAACTTGAAACACATGGAACAGAAGAATCATCCAGCTAAGCCCAGCCAAACCATGTAATCATGAGAATTGATAAACAGTTGTTGCAAAACATTGAATATTGGAATTTTTTAAAGATTTATTTTATTTACTTAAAAATACTGTGAGAAGGCATAGCAGTATTTCTCAATCTTTTATTCATTGTAGAGACAATTATTCATTATAGACATATAGAGAGTCGCTTAAAGAGCTTTTATTGATCTTTTATCCTCAGAACTTCAACCTCCCTTACCCCCAGGAAATAAGAGTTTCCAAGCAGGGTTCATTGCTTTGGATAATTTGGAGAATTACAAACAGTATTTAAGATTGTTTCTCTATCCAAGAACTAATATCTGGTCATTTAGGGATAATGTCATCCCTCTTGAGAATGATTGCTTTAGGGTATACTTCAAGAGGTTGTCTAGTGTTGATAAGGAATTCCAAAGCCAGAATGTCAGCAATACAAGTCATAGTCCTTGTTTCCATAGATGATCCTGCAGCTCTGATTGATATTCTTCATCTCCCGCCTCTGTCACTTATTTTAGATTCTTTCATACTTAGTCTATATTATGGTTGACCTGGGTTCTCTGTCTTCAAAACCCGAATCTTTCTCCCTAAGGGATGTGAATTCTTATTGCTCTGATTTTGCTGAGTTGTGGTTGAGGTAGTTTCTTATTACAGTCTTCACATCATAATTTTGGACTCTGATTCAGGATTTCAAGAACAGGCAGCCCAAATTGCAGATTGTTGAGTGGGAGAGTGAGAAGGGATACATTCCAATGTTACGCATTGAATCTTTTTTTTTTTTTTAAGATTTATTTGTTTATTTGAAAGAGTTAGAGAGAGAGAAGGAGAGGCAAAGAGAGAGAGAGAGAGAGGAAGGGAGGGAGAGAGAAAGAAGAGAGGTCTTCCATCTGCTGGTTCACTCCCCAGATGGCTGCAATGGCTGGAGCTGCACCAATCTAAGGCCAGGAGCCAGGAGCTTCTTCCAGATCTCCCACATGGGTGTTGGGGCCCAAGGACCTGGGACATCTTCTACTGCTTTCCCAGGCCACAGCAGAGAGCTGGTTCAGAAGTGGAGCAGCTGAGTCTCGAACCAGTGCCCATATGGGATGCTGGCACTGCAGGTGGTGGCTTTACCTGCTATACCACAGTGCTGGCCCCACACATTGACTCTTAAATCTATATATTTTAACTATGTTTCTAAGGTTAGTTCAAGGAATATACATAGACCAAGAGGATATTGCCCCATCAAACAGGGTGTTGTGACACAGTTGGCTCTTTAAATAGTCTTAATGATATTATTCCATCAATGTTGTCTATCAAATGTAGTATGTAGTAGAAGAATAAATTCTGTAACAGTTAGTCCATTGTTGCACCTTCTTTGGCTTAAAATGGTCCCTATGTCTGTCTGTGAGTGATGCCAAGATTATGACAGCAAATAATTCTGTATGTGCATGGATTATGTTTGTAGAGTCCAATAGGTAGGGATGAAAATCCCGTGTATTCTGTGTTGGGTTGTGTTATGTCAACTTGGCTATAGCTGGTAACTATATACCCTAAAACCCTCTTCCTTGGTGGTTTTTAGAAAATAGAATAAGCCCAAGGAAGAGCTTGTATCAAATTAGTAAGACAGAAGTTTTAGAATATAATTTTGTTAGAATTATAGCCATGCATGATATTGAATCTGTTAATTAATTAAAATTTAAAAAATAAAATTAAAAAAGTGACAGAAATTTTCTAATTCTGTTTCAGTAACAGCTTCTCAAAAACAATTTTGAGAAAATAAAATAATAAAAAATTAATAAACTCAGGCATGGAAAGCCAAGACATTGTGGCAAAAAATGACCTAAATGAAAGATCTCTGCTAATGAGATCCCAGCAGAAAGAACGGGCCATCAAAGAAGGAGGTACCTTTCTCTGAAGGGAGGATAGAACTTCCACTTTGACTACGACCTTGTCTAAAAAGGTCGGAGTTTGTGAACTCAAGAGGCTTCCATAGCCTTGGCAGCTCATGAAAAGAGCCTCGGGTGATTATTGATGTCATAAATAAGAGTGTCAATTGTTAAATCAACAACGGGAGTCACTGTGCACCTACTCCCCATGTAGGCCCTCTGCCATAATGTGTTGTACTATGTGAATTAACAGTATAACTAGTACTCAAACAATACTTTATACTTTGTGTTTCTGTGTGGGTGCAAACTGTTGAAATCTTTACTTAGTATATACTAAGTTGATCTTCTGTATATAAAGATAATTGAAAATGAATCTTGATGAAGAATGGGATGGGTGAGGGAGTGGGAGATGGGATGGTTTGTGGATGGGAGGGTGGTTATGGGGTGAAAAACTGCTATAAACCATAAGTTGTACCTTCGAAATTTATATTTATTAAATAAAAGTTTAAAAAATGAATAAACTCTCAAAAAAAGGTTATAGTTTGCACTGTCACATGGTAATAAACCGAGATGAAATTATCCACCATGTAGATTGTTCTTACTTTCTGTGCTCTAAATCCAGAACATGTTCCTGGCTTTACTGAATGATAGAAAATACCAAGTATAGGTATAGAGCTGTGCTCACTCTGTGTGATCTAGGGGGAATACGCTCAATTTCTTGGCATTAGCATGAACAGCTGCCCCTGAAAAATCTAAATGTGACCTGAAGAAATTTCCTCCACACCTCCTAGCTCGTGGTGCTGAGTGTCCCTGGCACAAACCTCAGCAACACCCTTGCATACCTTGTGAAAACTGGGGGGCAAGTTTCATCTGTGACCTGCAGAACTGGAACTGTTGATATTGGTATTATAACCTTTGGAGTAATTCATACTCATTCGCAGTATCTTAAATGCTCTATCTGTATTTCTGTGCTTCAGACTAGTGGCTACCCCTATCCCCAAAGCCTGGCTCCTACAGTGGATGATCTGGGTAATGACCCCACTGCATCCCATAACACCAAAAGTGTGACAGCACACTAATTTCCTCAGACTCATTGAAATCTACCCAGTAGGATTTAGGGAAGAACCTGCCTGGAATCCACCTCTCCAGACAAATACCTGCCAGTTCACACTCCCCTGTATACCTTGTACTCACACAGAAGGACTAGTGCATGGTTCAGTTCACATGCCCCAGTCCTGGGACTAGAGCTCTTGGTGTTATATGCCCCAGAACCAGATACACTCTTCTATCAAGACCCAAGAAAGAATGTATCCACATCACACAGTCCTACAACCACAGCTGTCAGTTCCACAAGTCCCAGCTTCACCCAGGCTTGACAGTGGGACAAGAGGACAGCCACTTTGACTACATCAGCACAAAGAACAAGGCCATGGTTTTCACAACCCCCAGTACAACTGATGCTGAATCACTGGGAATTGAAGGTACACATCTTAAGTCATTCCACATTCACCTCAAAGTTATACTTCTAGCCCTATGAACTGCAGCAGACTACACCACTATGTCACCTATAAACATAACTGACATCAATCAAAGCAAAAGAAATCACTCAAAAGCTACACATATATCCAAAGCAAAAGCAACAAGCCAAGTATACCCTGGATTTGAAACAATAAACACTTTTTTGATAAAACCCAATCCATAAAGAAGAAGGGACTATTATACCAGATGTGCATATGTCAATGTAAGGACAAAGGAAACATGAAGAAGCAAGTTAGCATGACGTCTCCAAAGGAACACAATATTTCTCTAGAATTGGATCCTAATCAGAAGGAAATATATGTAATGCCAGAAATAGATTTCAAAATAATAATTATAAGGAAACTCATGCAATGTGAGAATAAAGATAGACAGCTTAAAGAAATTAGGAAATCAATGAATGACATGAATGCAAAGTTTACCAAGGAGATAGAAATTTTTAAGAGGAACCAAATAGAAATTTTGATATTAAATCTTAAATCAATGAGGTAAAAACTTAACTGAGAGCTTTAACAGCAGAATAGATCAGGTGGAGGAAAGAATTTCTGATATGGAGGACAAGACTTTTGAAATAACCCAATAAAACAGAAATAAAGAAAAAACGGAGGGATCCTCAAGATTGCAGAATAGGGAAAGGACGTACTGCTTTAGGCTAGGGGAGGACAGTAGTAATGAAAGTGGAGGAAGGGCATTCCCAGGGGAGGGTTGGAGAAAAGTCTGCCGAGGAAATTCTACAGAAGGAAGAGGGATGTCGTGTGTATCAGTGCGAAAGGTGCAGGCATGCTGCAAGAAGCATGGACACAACACACAATCCCTGCAGCTGAGAGCTTGAGGAAGTGACAGCTTTGGGGAGTGAGGGGCAAGCAGACTGCAGCAGCCTGCACCACTGAAGGTACAGCTGGAGGGAGAGCCTGGCATGAGTCCAGCCTGGAGCCCTAGGGGGACAGAGTACCCAACTAACCCAGTGAAAAAAGGGCACCGTTTTCTATACCTAACCCCCCACAATAGCGCCCAGCAACTGGCTGAGAGAGGGCGCCATCTTGACACAAGAACATCTTGGGTGTGTGCACACAGCAACAGGCAGGGAGAAGCTGCCATTCTGCAATCAATAGTGGCTGCCCTGGCTATTGTGCACCCTTGGCAATCAGTGGGGAGAAGCTGCCATTTCAAAATGAATAGCAGCAGGGGTGGCTCTTGTGCACAAGGATGTTATCATAGGGGAAAATCCACATTCCCCACTGACTTTAAGTCTGTCTGGAAAGATTGACAGGGAGCCGGTCACCCATGTAGAATTGTGGGGTGCCCAAAGCCTCTCAGCATAACACAGGCTCCAGGACTCAAACCGCCAAGGGAAAGCACCCACAGGCAATAGGCTCTGAGGATATCTCTGCCTCTCTGTGGACAGAATAGGCTAGCAGAGCAAAGAAGATCCTCTGAACCCGCCGAATATGTGAGCCTTGTAGGCTTAGACTGTGGGAACTCTGTGACTGCACAGCAGGGAACAAAATGTAGCTGGGTCTCTAACCAATGACTATTTGTGGCTCCAAAGGCCAAGAGCTCCCAATTTTCCTGGGGTAGGTCATTGTAGTAGGATCTGTGCTCAGAAAGGACTGCACGGATCCTTTGTGGGGTTCACGTGTCAGCACAGGTGAGTGTTGCATCCACCGTGGGCTAACACTGGCCATTGATCACCTTGGAAGAGAGGAGTGTGAACGGGTAATTACATCAACAGAGATGATCATAGCCTTCTTCTGACAAGAAGAGATCTGTCACACACAACTCGGGTGTCATCCTGGACCTGTCCCACCCTGGAGCATTGACCAGAGCTCCCTGGCCACACCCAGCACACACCTCTGGGTATTCACTGAAAGAAGATATCCACTAAGCCACAGAGGCATAGTTCAAAGACAAAATCCATCAGGGAGGAAACCAACAAGTAATTCCACAATGCCTAAAAATAAATGCAGAAACTCAGAAAATAAGAATAAGGAAGACAACATGACTACCCCAAAAGAACACAACACCACTTCAGTGTTAGAATGTGAAGACGAAGAAATTGATGAAATGCCTGAAAATGAATTCAAAATATTAATCATAAGATTATTTAAAAGCATTGAGAAGTAAATGCATGAGTTAAAGAAAACTCAAGGGACTTGGGAGAAAAATTATCCTATGAGAATGAGATTTTGAAAAGAAATCAAGCTTAAATATTAAAAATGAATAATTCAACTTGTCAAATAAAAAATACAGTAGGAAACCTTAAAAAGACTTGGTGAGGCAGAAGAAAGAATATCCAAGCTAAAAGAACAATCTTTGAAAATATCCCAACAGACCAAATTAAAAAAAAAAGAAATTAGAAAAATGACAGTGATAGAGAATTATGGGATACCATCAAATGACCCAACATACAGGTCTTAGGAATTCCTGAAGGTGTGCAAAGAGAGAATGGATTAGAAGGTCTATCCAGTGAAATAATTACAGAAAACGTCCCTATTTTTGGAGAAAGGGAGGCCACGCACATGAGGCACATACAGCTACTAATAGACATGACCAAAAAAGATCTTCAGCACAATACACTGTAGACAAACTTTCAACAGTAAAACATAAACAAAAGATTCTAAAGTGTGCATGACAGAAACATCAGATTACTTTCAGAGGATCTCCAATTAGACTCATAGCCTACTTCTCATCAGAAACCCTACAGGCCTAGGAGATAATAGAGAGATACAGTCCAAGTTTTTAAAGAAAAAACTGTCAACCAAGAATACTGTACCCTGAAAAACTGTCATTTATGAATGAAGGTGAAATAAAGATCTTCCAAAACAACAGAAATTGAAAGAATTTGTCACCACTCGTTCAACCCTACAAAAGATGCTTAAGGATGTACCACACACAGAAACACAAAAACAGAGTCATTATTATCAAAGAATGTGAAGACAGAGAATTTATCAGTAAAAGTACAAAGGAAATACAAAGCAATCAATAGGAATACTTATGGAAAAATGAAATGGTCAAATTGTCACTTATCAGTAATAACCTTGATTGCACATGGACTCAACTCTCTAGTTAAAAAATACATAATTCGGGCTGGCGCCGTGGCTCACTAGGCTAATCCTCCGCCTTGCGGCGCCGGCACACCGGGTTCTAGTCCCGGTCAGGGCGCCGGATTCTGTCCTGGTTGCCCCTCTTCCAGGCCAGCTCTCTGCTGTGGCCAGGGAGTGCAGTGGAGGATGGCCCAAGTGCTTGGGCCCTGCACCCCATGGGAGACCAGGATATGTACCTGGCTCCTGCCATTGGATCAGCGCTGTGCACCGGCCACAGCATGCCGGCCGCGGCGGCCATTGGAGGGTGAACCAATGGCAAAGGAAGACCTTTCTCTCTGTCTCTCTCTCTCATTGTCCACTCTGCCTGTCAAAAAAAAAAAATAATAATTAAAAAAATAAAATTAAATTAAAATAATAAAATTAAAAAATACATAATTGCTTGTGTGGATTAAAAAAACAAAACCCATCTATTTGCTGCCTACAAGAAACATACCCCATCAACAAAGATATACATAGACTGAAAGTGAAAGGATGGAAAAATATATTCCATGCTAATGAAAAGCAAAAGCAAGCAGGTATAGTCATCCTAATATCTGAAAGTTTTAACACAAAAACTGTTAAAAGAAATCAAGAAGGACACTATGTAATGATTAAGGGATCAATTCAACAGAAAGGTAACCTGGAATCCAATACCAGAGTACCTGGTTATTGAAAACAAATGTTAATGGATTTAAAGAGAGACATAGACTTTAATACAATACTAGCAGGGGAATTCAACATCCCACTTTCATCAATGTACTGATCAACCGGCCAGAAAATCAACAAACAACAGAATTAAACTACACTGTGGACCAAATGGCCCTAACTGATATCTACAGACCCTTTCATCCCACAGTTGCAGAATACATGATCTGTTCATCAGTGCATGAAATAGTCTCTGGTTTAGACCATGTGCTAGGCTGTAAAGTTTCATCAAATTAAAAAAAAATTATAAATCATGCCATGCATCTTCTGTGACTACAATGGAATGAAGCTGGAAATTAACAGCTCAAGAATCTTTAGAACATATGTAAACATGGGGAAACTGAACAATATGCTCCTGAATGAATAGTGGATCATAGAATAAATCAAAAGAGAAATCAAAATATTTCTGGAAATGAATGAAGATCACAATACAACATATCAAAACTTATGAGTTAGAGCAAAAGCAGTGGTAAGAGAGAATTTTATAGCAATTGATACCTACATCAAGATATTGGAGAGGCACCAACTAAATGAGCTATCAATGCATCTCAAGGACCTAGAAAAACAACAATAAATCAATCCAAATTTGTAGGAAGAAAGAAATAATGAAAATTAGGGAAGAAATAAACAAAATTGAAACCAAAAAATACCAAAAAACCAGTGAAATGAAGAACTGTTTTTTTTTAAATGAACAATATTGATACACCCTGGCTCAACAAACAAAAAAGAGGGAGAAATCTCAATTTAATAAAACCATAGATGAAAAAGGAAATGGAAATACAGATACCACAGAAATAAAAAGACTCACCAGGAATTACTATAAAGAGTTACATGCCAGCAAATTGCAAAATCTGGAAGAAATGGATAGATTTCTGGACACATACAATCTATGAAAATTGAGCCATGAAGACATCAAAAACCTAAACAGACAAATAACCAAGACAGAGATTGAGTCACTAATAAAGACCTTTCCAACAGAGAAAACCCCAGGACCAGATGGCTTCACTGCTGAATTCTACCAGATGTTTAAAGAAGAACTAATTGAACTAATCTAATTCTGCTCAAAGTATTCATAACAGTTGAAAGAAAGGAAATCCTCCAAAACTCCTTTTGTTAGGCCAGAATAAGCTTAATTCCTAAATTAGAAAAAGATACAACAAAGAAAGAGAAGAGAACTTATAGACAAATATTCCTGATGAGCAAAGATGAAATTATCTTCAACAAAATTCTAGCTAATTAATCCAACAACTCATCTGAAAGATCATTCACCAAGACACAGTGGGGTATATTCCTGGTATGCAGGGATGGTTCAACATTTGCAAATCAATAAATGTGATATATCAGATTAACAAGATGAGATATAAAACCCATATAATTAATTCAAAAGATGCACAGGAAACATTTGATAAAATACAATATCCTTTCATGATGAAAACCTTAAGGAATTTGGATATAGAAGGAACATTCCTCAATGCAATCAAAGCAATTTATGACAAACTCTCAGCCAGCATCATATTAAGGGGGGAAAATTGGAAGCATTTCAACTAAGATCTGGAACCACACAAGGATGTTCACTTTCACCATTGCTATTCAATATAGTCATGGAAGTTTTAGCTTGAGCCATTAGGCAAGAGAAAGGAATCAAAGGGGCTCAAATTGGAATGAAGGAAGTCATATTATCCCTATTTGCAGATGACATGATTCTTTTATATAGGGGAACCAAAATACTCCACTAAGAGACTATTGGAACTCTTCTAAGAGTTTGATAAAATGGTGGAATATAAAATGAATACACAATAATCAACAGCTTTCATATACACAGACAATGCCATGGCTGAGAAAGAACTTATAAGATCAGTCCCATTCACAATAGCTACTAAAAAGTTTAAATACCTTGGAATAAATTTAATGAAAGAGGTGAAAGATCTTTACAGTTAAAATGATAAAACATTTAAGAAAGAAGACACCAAAAAATGGAAAAAAAATCTTCCATGTTCATGGATTGGAAGAATTAATATCATCAAAATGTTGATATTACCTAAAGCAATTTACAGACTCAATGCAATCCCAATCAAAATACCAATATTCTTTTCACATCTAGAAAAAATGATGCTATAATTCCTGTGGAAACACTAGAGACCCTGAATAGCTAAAGCAATCTTTACTACAAAACAAAGATTGAGGCATCACAATACCAGATTTCAGACATACTACATGGGAATTACAATCAAAAGAGCCTGGTAGTGGTATAAAAATAGACATGCAAGTCAATGGAACAAAATAGACACTACAGAAATCAACCCATTTTCATTTACAACCAACTAATCTTTGACAAAGGAGCTAAAATTAGTCCCTGGAGAAAGGACAGTCTCTTCAACAAATGGTGCTGAGAATATTGTATCTCTGTATGCAGAAGTTTGAAATAAGACCCCTACCTTACACCTTATACAAAAACAAACTTAAAATGGATCAAGGGTCTAAATCTACAACCTGATATCATAAAATTACTAGAGTAGAACTTTGGGGAATCTCTGAAATACATTGGCATAGGCAAAGCCTTATTGGAAAAGACCCCAGAAGCATAGGCAATCAAAGCCAAAACAGACAAATGGAATTACACCAAGCTTAGAAGCTTCTGCACTACAAAAACTCTCTAAAGTGAGGAGGCAACCAATAGAATGGGAGAAATTATTTGCAAATTATGCAGCTGATAAAGGACTGATGTCTAGAATCTATAAAGACCTCAAGAAACTCAACAGCAATAAAGCAAAAACAAATCCAGTTAAGAAATGGGGAAAGGGCTTGAACAGGAAATTTATCAAAAGAGGAAATTCAAATGGCCAACAGATAACATGAAAAAAAATGATCAGGATCACTTGTCATCAGGGAAATGCAGATCAAAATTACATGAGATTTCACCTCACCCCAGTAAGAATGGCTGTCATACAGAAGTCAACAAACAGTAAATGCTGGTGAGGATGTGTGGAAAAGGTATCCTAATCCACTCTTGGTGGGAATGTAATCTAGTACAGCTATTGTGGAAAACAGTATGGAGGTACTCAGAAACCTGAAAATAGTTGTATCACGTGACCCATCAATCCCACTCTTAGGAATCTATCCAAGGGAAATGAAATCTGAAAATGTAATAGTTATCTGTACCAAAATGTTTCCAGTAACTCAATTCACAACTAAGATATGGAATCAACCTACATGTCCGTCAACTGATCCCTGGATAAAGAAATTGTGGTATACACACACACACACACACACACACACACTATGGAATACTACTCAGCTGCAAAAAGTATGAAATCCTGTCTTTTGCAACAAAATGGATGCAACCCTTATACTTAAGGAAATAAGCCAGTCCCCAAAGGACAAATACTCTATGTTTTCCCTGATCTGTGATAATTAATAGATTACAAAAAATGTAACATATAGGAGTAAAATGGACATTTTATGCTTCAATGATTGTTTACAGCCCCAAACAATGTGTTTTTGTTGTTGTTGTTGTTGTTCTTACTATTTGTTGTTCGGGGCAGGAGCCATGGCTCACTTGGTTAATCCTCCGCCTGTGGTGCCGGCACCCATATGGGCGCCGGGTTCTAGTCCCGTTTGCTCCTCTTCCAGTTCAGCTCTCTGCTGTGGCCCAGGAATGCAGTGGAGGATGGCCCAAGTGCTTGGGTGCCTGCACCCATGTGGGAGACCAAGAGGAAGCATCTGGCTCCTGGCTTCAGATCAGCACAGTGCCGGCCGTAGTGGTCATTTGAGGGGTGAACCAACGGAAGGAAGACCTTTCTCTCTGTCTCTTTTTCTCACTGTCTAACTCTATCTGTAAAAAAAAAAAGAATAAAGAAAAAAAGTAAATACAATCTAAGAGCTTCATAGTGAAGCTGTCATTGAGTCAGACATGTGATTGGATTAAGTCCAGAATGTTACAATGTTTCTGGAATTAGAGAATGCAGGACAGAACAAGCCAGTTGAGGCACTTATATTTAATCTCAGGAACTATTAGAAACTTTGGTTCTCTTATGTGAGTATGAGAGGAAATTGTTAGTTCAGACATTTTGGAGGCAGAGTTCCTACAAATAGATCATTTGTCTTGGAAAGAAATACAAACTCTTCTTGTAGAACACACAGAGGATTTCAATATTAATATCAATGTCAATATCAATACAGAGATTGGCATGCCTTACATCATGGTTTTCTTGCATCTACTCCTCTATTCAAGAATAAAAATATATTTACTTACGATTGGTTTCTATTGATTTTCCCAATGGTCAATAACTCCTCGAAGTATACATCTTGTGTTTTTTTTGTGTTAACATAGGGCTGGATGCATTTATGACCCCTTCACCATCCCCAGATCAGCATCTCTCAGCACTGGTTTTGTTATTCTAATTTCCTCTGTTCCAGCTCTTAAGCTTATTGTCATAGCATTTTCTTATTTATTTATTGCCTCTTTTCCTCTAAGAGCATAAATCCATGGAATCAGAAACTGAAATGTGGTAAATTTCCTTTAAATATTTGAATAAAAATGAGTAATTGTACAAGTAAATATTTGGTAAAAGAATTGTTATATTAGCACATTACTGAGTTTTTCTCTCTCAAATAGTTTCAAGGGTGTTGTCTCTCTTTTCTGGGAAAAGTTATTTCCTATATAAGCCGTACCCCATCTCTGTTGAATAACCTCTTTTCCCAATGCTATAAACACCATAATTTCCTCTTTATGGAACCTGAATTGAAACCCAAAGTGACAACTAGGACAATTTTGAAATTTTAGCTAGTGAGCATAGATGGGCCCATGGCATTAAATAATTATTATATTTCAAGATTCTACCGAGTTTAACCTAAAATACCACTCATAGTATTTGTATAAAATATCCTAGGCTTGTGAACCTGTGAATATTTATTTGGTTTTCAGTGATGATTCTCCGTTTGCAGCATATATTGGCATGAATACATATCTGGAAGAGCTGTAAGCTAGACATACTGGTTATATTGTGTCTCCTTCTCTCTCTGTGTTCTTGTCCTGGTTATAAAAATGTAGATTTCACTGGTGGCTCTGTGTGTCATTGTGTTCTGCCCCTGCCTTTTGCTTGACATGAGTGGATTCCTCTGAATCAGCAACATTTCTGAGCCAATTATTATGCTCTAATTTTTGCAAAAAGAAATTGTCCTCATCTTGAAAAATGTGAACAGTGGGTCTGAGCTTTGACGATGGGAGGCTAATGTATAAAATAAATCCACATGAACCTCAAATTACTATTAGAAATTTTTCATTTATAATAGAATCTGAGTTTTTTCCCAAAAAATAGAAAATACATAAATGAATAAAGAAGAAACTGTAAATATTATCCATAATTCTACCAATTATAGATAACAGGGATTAACTCTTTGGTGCTTTTCTATTCATCACTATGCATGTGTATCTTTGTAACATTGGGATCCTATTGTAAATACATGTTTGAATTGAATTTTATCACTTGGAGGTACAATGATAAGCACTACCTTTCATTATTAAATATTATTTTTTTAATGTTTTCACCTGTGATTTTATTTCATTCTCATAACATTTCTATGGCATTTTTTTCCAAGGGATGAAATTTCCTTTTTTTTTTAACTTTTATTTAGTAAATATAAATTTCCAAAGTACAGTTTATGAATTACAATGGCTTCCCTCCCATAACTTCCCTCCCACCCCCAACCCTCCCAACTCCCGCTCCCTCTCCCCTTCCATTCACATCAAGATTCATTTTCAGTTATCTTTATATACAGAAGATTAATTTAGTATATATTAGGTAAAGATTTCAACAGTTTGCACCCACACAGAACATAAAGTGTAAAATACTGTTTGAGTACTAGTTATAGCATTAATTCACATTGAATAACACATTAAGGACAGAAATCCTACATGAGGAATAAGTGCACAGTGACTCCTGTTGTTGGCTTAACAAATTGACACACTTGTTTATGGTGTCAGTAATCACCCGAGGCTCTTGTCATGAGCTGCCAAGGCTATGGAAGCCTTTTGAGCTTGCCGACTTTGATCTTTAAATATTACATTTTATTATGAAAATTTTTATTTATATACTTTCTTATTTAAGAAAAATAGATACAAAGACAGTGAAATTTCTAGTTCAATGGTTCATTTCCCATATGACTGCAGCCAGGACCTGGAACTCAATTCAGGTGTCCCATATGGGTAGCAAGATCCCAGCACTCAAACTAATACCTGCTGCCTCCCGAAGTGTAGAAGTAGAAATTTGGAGTAGAGCTGGGATTTGATCCCAGGAACACTGTTATGGAATGAGGGTCTCCTAACCAGCATCTTAACTGCCATGATAAATACCTCCCCTAAGTATTTTAAATATGATTTTATGCCTGCTGTATATCTATATCCAATATTTTTGGTATTTAGATTTTAATAACTTCTTATTTGACCTATGCAACATAGAAGTTTATATTTTCAATTTTATTTAAACATGATAATTTTCTTTTTAAAATTTTTTATTAATATTGACAGAACAGATTTTGTGCATTCTCTAGGTGCAGTTTGAAGCAGAAAACCAAACTTCCCTCACTCCCTTGCTCCCTCCACAATCCCCTTCTCTCCCTCCCCTCTCTTCATCAGTTTTTGTAAAGATATAATTTTAATTCACTCTATATTCAAATTCTTAAATCTCCACTAATCATAATATCCAAGAAGTAAAAAGAAGGAAGACCAGTTACACAAGAGTATAAACGTGAGATAAAAATGACAAACACATCCCAAAGTGACCACTTCATCCTTACATTTCTTTGTATTCTATATTTACTGACACATATCACAGAAAACACTTGATATATGTCTGTTTGAGATTGGTTTATTTCACTAAACATAATGGTATCCAGTTACACCCATTTTGTTGCAAATGACAATATTTCATTTGTTTTTCATGGCTGAGTAATAGCCCATAGCATATATATACATTTTTTCCTTTCTTTCTCTTTCTTCTTTCTTTCTCTCTCTTTTTCTTTCTTTCTCTTTATTTCCTTCGTTATTCTTTCTTTTCTTTCTTATTTCCTTCTTCATTCTTTCTTTTCCTTTCTTTTCTTTCCCTCCCTCCCTCCCTTCTTTCTTCCCTCCCTCCTTCACTCCCTCCCTCCCCTTTCTTCCTTCTGATTTATTTTATTTATTTGAAAGAATTAGAGACGACAAGGAGAGATCTCCCATCTGCTGGTTCACTCCTCAAATGGTCACAATCAGGACTAAGTCATGCTGAAACTAGGAAACAGGAGCTTCTTCTAGGTCTCCTACGTGGGTGCAGGGGCTCAAGCACTTGGGCTATCCTATGCTGCTTTCCCAGGCAAATTAACAGGGAACTGGATTGAAGTGGAAGAGCTGGGACTCGAACTGGTGCTCATATGGGATGCCAGCGTTGCAGGCAGTAGCATTACCTGCTATAACACAACACCAGCTGCCCAACACATTTGCTTTAACCAATCCTCAATTGATGGACATCTAGGTTGATCCACATCTTAGCTATTGTGAATTGAGCTGCGATAAATGTGAGGGTACAAATAATTCTTCAGTATGCTGATTTCATTTCCTTTGGGTAAATCCCCAGGAGTGGGTTTGCTGGGTCATATGGGAGATCTATTTTTAAATCTCTGGGGAATCTCCATACTGTTTTCCATAATGGTTATACTAATTCATATCACCACCAATAATTGTTTAAGGAATCTTTTTTCTCCACATCCTTGCAGCATTTATTGTTTTTTGATGTTTGGATGACAGCCGTCCTAACTGGGTAAAGTGAAATCCCATTGTGGTTTTTATTTGCATATCTCTGATGGCTAGTGATCCTGAGCATTTCTTTTCATGTCTGTTGGCCATTTGAAATTCATCCTTTGAAAAATGCCTACTCATGCCCATTGCTCATTCTTTACTGGTTTGTTTGTTTTGTTGGTGTTGAGTTTCTTGAGCTCTTTATAGATTCTGGGTATCAATCATTTATCAGTTGCACAGTTGGCAAATATTTTCTGCCATTGGTTGCCTCCTCATTTTGCTGAATGTTTCTTTGCAGTGCAGAAGCCTCTTAGCTTGATGTAACTCGTTTGTCTAGTTTTGCCTTTGTTGTCTGTGAATCTGGGGTCTTTTCCAATAAGTCTTTGCCTATACCAATGTCTCCAGAGTTGCCCCAATGTTCTTAGCAATTTGATGGCAACTGGTTGTAGATTGAGGTTCTTGATCCATTCTGAGTTTATTTTTGTATAAGGTGTAAGGTAGTGGTCTTGTTTCATACTTCTGTATGCAAAGATCCAAATTCCCCAGCACCATTAGTTGAAGAGACTATCCTTTCTCCAGGCATTGATTTTAGATCGTTCATCAAAGATTAGTGGTTGTAGATTAACAGATTAATTTTTGGAGTTTTAAATTCTGTTCCATTTGTTTACAAGACTATTTTTGTGCAAGTACCAGGCTGTTTGATTATTACTGCCCTGTTATATGTCTTGAATGCTGGTATTGTGATATTTCAACCTTTTTTGTTGTTTAGGATTGCTTTAGCCATCCAGGTTTTCTTGTATTTCCATAGGAATTTTTAGCATGATTTTTTTCTACATCTGAGAAGAATGCTGTTGGTATTTTGATTGGAATTGTATTGAATCTGTAAATTGCTTTTGGTAGTACCAACATTTTGATGATATTAATTCTTCCAATCCATGAACATGGAAGATTTTTTTCCATTTTTTGGTGTCTTCTTTTTTTAATGTTTTATAATTTTCATTGTAAAGATTTTTCATCTCTTTTTTAAAATTTATTCCAAGGTATTTAAACTTTTTAATAACTATTGTGAATGGGACTGATCTTACAAGTTCTTTCTCAGCCATGGCATTTTGTCTGTCTAAACAATGGCTATTACTTTTTGTGTGTTGATATTATATCCTATCATACTACCAAGCTCTGAATCCCAACAATCTCTTTGTGGAGTACTTTGTTCCCCAAGTACAGAACCGTGTCATCTGCAAACACAGACAATTTGACTTCCTCCTTTCCAAATTGTATCCCTTTGATTCCTTTTTCTTGCCTAATGGCTCTGGGTAAAACTTCTAGGACTACATTGAATAGTAATGATAAAAGTGGACATAATTGTCAAACTCTGGATTTTAGTGGAAATGCTTCCAACTTTTTTCCTTCAAGATGATGCTTGGCTGTGTGTTTGTCCTAAATTGCCTTGATTGTGTGTTGAGGAATTTTCCTTCTATACCCAATTTGTTTAAGGTTTTTTTTTTTTTCATGAAAAGATGTTGTATTTTCAAATGATTTCTTTTCATCTGTTGAGATAATCATATCCTTTTGACTCTGATCATTTTCTGAAGTCATGCCTTTAGCAACATTGAAGAAACATTTGTGAATAGAAACACTGGAAGGCCTTTGGTGTACTTGGCTAAACAGGATTCAGGAAGATTGTCTGAATTCCTTAAGTCATTGTAATACTCATTGGCAGATATTCTCACTCTCCCTATAGTTGCTAATTAAAATCAGATTTACAGACTGGATAAGATCCTTGCCTGGTAGATTTTACCTCCCCTACCTGTTCCATGAGAGCGGTGATTCCTGGTAAGAACTCTTTCTGGGACCATCCTTACGTTGTTGTTCCTCAGGATATAAAGAGATGTGATGTCTGTTGTGAACCAGAGAGTGAAGTGGATTCTACTTGAGGATTTATTGGATTTGAGGCACATGTACAGGAAGATGTTTCCAACACTGGGACCATGCTGAGGTGGGAGGAACCGTAGCACCACTTGTTGAGTGAATCCATGAACAGTGGTCATTATAAAGGTTTAGGAAGGTGGCAAGTAAGGTGGGACAGCAAAGACTAGTGTGAGAGCCACTAGCAGAGAATGCTCACACAGATAGTACTGGCATGCACCAGCTGAGTCTGGATACCCTGGCAGGGATGGAGCTCGACATGTGCTTAGTCTGTTAATACTAATTCTGTCCCTTTCCCAGCCTGGCAGAATGAAAGGTGATGTATAAGATGAACAGAATCAATGAGCTATGGATTGCCTTGCATGGATATTTTAAAACACTAACAAAATACATTTCTTCATACAAAATTTGTTTTTATGAATATTCCTCAGTTGAGGCATATTTTACAGATAAATGTCATTAATTGTTTAGGAGGCAGCAGGTCTAATGATATCAGTCTTCTCGCAGCATGGATTGGGGTAGTGTTCCTGAAAGAGCAATTGTGAGCTGAGAATTGTTCAAAGAAGGCTAAGTGCATTTACCCTAAGACACAATATATAGCAACAGAACTTATTAATGCATTGTAAGTGCCAAATAGCTGGAGGAGAGCATTTGGAGGTTCTCATACAGAGAAAAATAATAAATGTTTGAGGTGATGGATATACTAATTAATATGATAATCATGCAATGTTTACATTAATTGAAACATCACTTCTACCCAATAAGTATGTATATTTTTGTTATCAATGAAAAATAACAATATGGGTGTGTGTTTACTGCAGCTGCTGAGATCCCACTTGGGAAAACTGCAGCCCGTTTTGGAGTGATTAGGTTCAAGTTCCAGCTCCACTCCTGATTTCAGCTTCCTGCTAATGTATATCCTGAGAGTTAGGAGATGATGGCTCAAGTAGTTGGTTCCTGTCACTCGTTTGGGAGATCCAGATCGACCCCTGGCTCCTGGTTTTGGTTTGGCCCAGCCCTGGATGCTGTGGGCATTTGGGGAGTGAGTCAGCAGATGGGAGATCTCTCTCTGCTTCTCTGTCTCTTCATTTTCAAATAAAATAAATAAATATTTTAAAAATAAATAAAAATAAACTCACACACACACAGATAGGCAGGGAGACTGCTGTTTGGCTCAGTGGTTATGATATCACTTGGGATACTTGGATACCACAGTAAAGTACCAGGGTTTGAGTCCTGGATTCACTTTCTATTCTAGCTTCCTGCTAATACAGATCCTAGGAGGCATCAAGGGATGGTTCACCTGGTGGGTCCCTGCCACCCAACTGAAAAACTGAGATTGAGTTCCTGGCTTCTGGCTTTGGCATGGCCCAGTTCTGTCTGGTTTGGCCATTTGGGGGATTGGACCATTGGATGCAAGCTGTCTGTTTGGCTGTCTCTCTGCTTTTCAAATAAATAAGTAATAAATAAATAAATATATTTTTAAAAACTTTTATTCAAGTTATATGAGTTTCATGTATTTCATATACACAGATTTAGGAACATAGTGACACTTACCTCCCTACCTTCCCTCCCACCCACACTCCAATGCTTCCTCTTCCTCCCTCTCACAAACATTTTAAAAATAGGGCTAAGTAGACAAGAAGTCATACATTGTAAGTATTGTACAAATTTTCAAATGTTATTTAAAAAGTTTCAGGAAATTGAGTGCAGGTTGTGGACATAAGCAATTGTGACAAAAAAGAAATGTGAAATGCAAGATCCAATTTTATTTATTGTTTCATGTCATTCTCATGGCATATCTGTTCAGTACATGTTGTGGCCCATTTAACAGGTGGGAACACTGGATTTGAGAGAGAGTGAGTAATTGATTCAAGGACACAGCTGTTGAAGGGGAGAGCAAAGATTAGAACCCAGGCCCCTGAGAACATGCTTTTTCCATGGCATCAAAGCCATCTCTGGTCATGTTCTCCCCTTAACTTTCAGTGTGGAGTGAAAACCAGTGGCCCAGAACCGAAATCTTTCATTACAATACCATTAGGTGGCCGGTGCCGCGGCTCAATAGGCTAATCCTCCACCTAGCGGCGCCAGCACACCGGGTTCTAGTCCCGGTCGGGGCGCCGGATTCTTTCCCGGTTGCCCCTCTTCCAGGCCAGCTCTCTGCTGTGGCCCGGGAGTGCAGTGGAGGATGGCCCAAGTGCTTGGGCTCTGCACCCCATGGGAGACCAGGAGAAGCACCTGGCTCCTGGCTTTGGGTCAGCGCAGTGCGTTGGCCGCAGCGTGCCAGCCGTGGCGGCCATTGGAGGGTGAACCAACGGCAAAGGAAGACCTTTCTCTCTGTCTCTCTCTCTCACTGTCCACTCTACCTGTCAAAAAAAAAAAAAAAATTACCATTAGGTCTCCCCCGCCCACCACCATTTAATTACGTTCCGGCTCAGAATTACTCTTTTTCACTTGGTCATTTAGAAGCATTACCTTCCGAATGCTTCTTAATGTCCTGTATATTTGAACCATAAGTGAAATCTCTCTTTCTCTCTCAGACATTAAACTTCACCTGATGTATTGGATTTCAGCTGTTTCATTGAGTTCATTAGAAGACACTGGGGAGATAAAACCTGGTATCTGCTTTAATAAGGAATATTAACTAGCAGATCACAGACCATCTTCCCATGAAAGGAGAGAAATGAGAAATGGATTGCTATACTTCAAAGGCTTCATCAGGGAAAGATAAAGAAAACAAAACTGAAATTCACTCAGCCATCCCAAGTCAAATACTTTGTATGTGTTATCTAGAAAGCTGTCTGTGAGAAAGCTACCACTACAGCCATCACACAGATGAGAGAGAATCCCTGTACTTCTAAAAGGGACAATTTAAGAGGTTTATCACGATCACCCTGAGTTTAAAGTCCTGTGCTTACCTGTTGGTCAGGGTAGCTGTCACACCCACTTATCACCTCTAAGATAAATGGCCCTAGATGGAGGCCCTGGCCAAGGAAGTTTGCTCTATGTTGGCTGCAAAGGAAGGCCAGGGTAAGAATACAACTTTTTCCTGAAACAGTGCTGATCTATTACTAATTATTAATAACACCATCTTTTATTCTCAAAATTGTCTCAAACTTGGAATGATAATTTATTTATATTTATTCATTTTAAATTTTTAGTTTTAACAGATACAATGTGATTTGTAGACACAATTCTTTTTTTTAACTTTTATTTAATAAATATAAATTTCCAAAGTACAGCTTATGGATTACAATGGCTTCCCCCCCATAACGTCCCTCCCACCCGCAACCCTCCCCTCTCCCACTCCCTCTCCCCTTCCATTCACATCAAGATTCATTTTTGATTCTCTTTATCTACAGAAGATCAGTTTAGCATACATTAAGTAGGGATTTCAACAGTTTGCTCCCACACAGAAACATAAAGTGAAAAATAATAGATGATTTTTTAAATGATGATGAAATCAGATCAGACCTATTGTCATGTTTAATCCCAGTGAGAGTCAAGTTGGGAATTGATAATTTCTTCTTCTTCTTCTTCTTCTTTTTTTTTTTTACAGAAGATCAGTTTAGTATACATTAAGTAAAGATTTCAACAGTTTGCACCCACATAGAAACACAAAGTGAAATATACTGTTTGAGTACTCGTTATAGCATTAAGTCTCAATGTACAGCACGCTAAGGACAGAGATCCTACATGAGGAGCGAGTGCACAGTGACTCCTGTTGTTGACTTTACTAATTGACACTTTTATTTATGGCCTCAGTAATCTCCCCATGCTCCAGTCATGAGTTTCCAAGGCTATGGAAGCCCCTTGAGTTCTCTGACTCTTATCTTGTTTAGACAAGGTCATAGTCAAAGTGGAGATTCTCTCCTCCCTTCAGAGAAAGGTACCTCCTTCTTTGAAGACCTGTTTGTAGACACAATTCTAAGAACATAATTATATTCTCTTCCTTCCTCACCTCCCTTTCTCCCACATTCATTCACTCATTCCTTTTCCTTTGTTTTTAAAGTTTTTGAGATAGCATACTTTAAAATTACATTATGGTAAAAAGGCTTAATACTTCACTGAATAAGAAGTTTAACAATTATAAAGCAAAAATATCAAGTTTAGGGAGAATATAGACAATGGCTATAATAATAAATAGAAAAATGACCATTTCACTCATATACAGTAAATTTTAAGGTAATCATAGATCATATGACCTTGTCTAAATAAGATTGGAGTTGGGGAACTCAAAAGGCTTCCATAGCCTTGGCAACTCATGACAAGAGCCTCAGGTGATTACTGACACCATAAACAAGAGTGTCAATTGTTAAACCAACAACAGGAGTCACTGTGTACTGTGTACTCCCCATGTAGGATCTCTGTCCTTAATGTGTTGTACAATGTGATTTAATGGTATAACTAGTACTCAAGCAGTACTTTACACTTTGTGTTTCTGTGCAGGTGCAATCTGTTGAAATCTTTACTGAATATATACTAAATTGATCTTCTGTATATAAAGATAATTGAAAATGAATCTTGATGTGAATGGAATGGGAGAGGGAGCAGGTGATGGGAGGGTTGTGGGTGGGAGGGAGGTTATGAGGGGAAAAGCTACTGTAATCCAAAAGCTGTACCTTGGAAATTTATATTCATTAAATAAAAGTTTAAAAACTGTAGTAGTATAACATTCTTAATCATTGGTTTGATAAAGTTATAAGAAAAAAAATTACAAAACTATATTTGCAGCAATACTGATACACACAGATATTTCTTTCTTTTATTCTTTTTTTTCTTAAATTTAAGCTCCCACATATAAGGAAATGAAGGGCATAAACCATATTCTCATCTCAATAGATACAGAGAAAGCACCTGATAAGATTCAATACCTTTTCATGATAAAAGCCCTGCACAAATTATATATAGGAAGGACATTCCTCAAAATTATAAAGGCTGTATATCACAAACCAGCAACCAATATCAAACTGTGGAAAAATTGAAAGCATTTCCCTTCAGATCTGGAACAAGATGAGGATATCCACTTTCTTATTCAATACAGTACTGGAAGTTCTAGTAAGAGCAATTAGAGGGGAAAACAAAAAAAAAAAGGCATCAAAATTAGAAAAGAGACAGTGAAATTATCCATGTTTGCAGATGTCACAATGCTGTACATGGAAAAATGTAAACACTCCACCAGTAGTTGTTAGAATTGATAAACCAAAGTTGTAGGTTATAAAATAAACATACAAAAACAGCAGCTTTTTGTAAGCTATTTATGAACTTACAAAGAAGTCAAGAAGGAAATCCCACCCACAAATCCACCAAAAAATCAAGTATTACAGAGAACATAGGAGAAACCCTACAAGATAAAGGCATAGGCAAAGACTTCTTGGAAAAGACCCCAGAGGCACAGGCAGTCAAAGCCAAAATTAACAACTGGGATTACATCAAATTGAGAAGTTTCTGTACTGCAAAAGAAACAGTCAGGAAAGTGAAGAGGCAACCAACAGAATGGGAAAAAATATTTGCAAACTATGCAACATAAAAAGATTAATAACCAGAATCTACAAAGAGATCAAGAAACTCCATAACAACAAAACAAGCAACCCACTTAAGAGATGGGCCAAGGACCTCAATAGACATTTTTCAAAAGAAGAAATCCAAATGGCCAACAGACACATGAAAAAATAATCAGGATCACTAGCCATCAGGGAAATGCAAATCAAAACCACAATGAGGTTTCGCTTCACCCAGGTTAGAATGGTTCACATACAGAAATCAACTAGCCTCAGATGCTGGCGAGGATGTGGGGAAGAAGAGACACTAACCCACTGTTGGTGGGAATGCAATCTGGTAAAGCAACTATGGAAGTCAGTCTGGAGATCCTCAGAAACCTAAATATAGACCTACCATACAACCCAGCCATCCCACTCCTTGGAATTTACCCAAAGGAAATTAAATTGACAAATAAAAGAGCTGTCTGCACCTCAATGTTTATTGCAACTCAATTCACAATAGCTAAGACCTAAAATCAACCTAAATGCCCATCAACAGAAGGCTGGATAAAGAAATTATGGGACATGTACTCCATAGAATTCTATATAGCAGTAAAAAAATGAAATCTGGTCATTTGCAACAAAATGGAGGAATCTGGAAAACATCATGCTGAGTGAAATAAGCCAGTTCCGAAGGGACAAATATCATATGTTCTCCCTGATTGGTGACAACTAACTGATAACATAAAAGGAAACCTGTTGAAGTGAAAGGGATACTATGAGAAACAATGACTTGATCAGCCCTTGTCCTGACTGTCGAAGAACAACTTACTATTTTATTCCTTTTGGTATTTTTTGTTCTACTTTATACCATTGGTTGAACTCTTTGATTAACACACAATTATTCTTAGTCATTTAAATTTGACTGAAAAGTGATCCTTGTTGAATGCGGGAATGGGAATAAGAGAGGGAGGAGATGTACAGTTTGGCACATGCTCAATCGGACTTACTCCTAATGGTAGAGCTAGAGATGTGCCAGGGGATTCCAAGTCAACCACATCAAGGTGGTATGTGCCAATGCCATCTTACTTGTTGGAGAGATCAGTTTAGGTTCATGGTTGATTGGGGAGATGGGATTGAGTGTCAAGAGGATTGTATGGATGGGACAAGTGTCTGCAAATAATTGATAGAATTAAAAAGGAGAGAATGATCTTACATGGGAAGCAGGATACACAGCAGACTCATAGAATGGCAAAAGCTTTAAACAGCACTCTGGTCTCAGAATCAGCCATTAAGGCATCCAGATCTGGCTAAAAAGCCCATGAGATTTCGCAGGCATGGAAAGCCAAGATATTGTGGCAAAAAAAAAAAAAAAAACCTAAATGAAAGGGCTCTGTGAATGAGATCCAGTAGAAGGAATGGGCCATCAAAGAAGGAGGTACCTTTCTCTGAAGGGAGGAGAGAACTTCCACTTTGACTATGGCCTTGTCTAAATAAGATCAGAGATGGTGAACTCAAGAGGCTTCCATAGCCTTGGCAGCTCATGACAAGAGCCTCAGGTGATTTCTGACATCATAAATAAGGGTGTCAATGTTAGATCAACAACGGGAGTCACTGTGCACCTACTCCCCATGTAGGCCCTCTGCCATCATGTGTTGTACTATGATAATTAATGGTAAAACTACTATTCAAACAGTATTCTCTACTTTGTGTGTCTTTGTGGGTGCACTCTGCTGAAAAATTTACTTAGTATATACTAAGTTGATCTTCTGTATATAAAGATAATTGAAAATGAATCATGATGAAGAATGGGATGGGTGAGGGAGTGGGAGATGGGATGGTTGTGGGTGGGAGGGAGGTTATGAGGGGAAAAGTTGCTGTAATTCAAAAGTCATACTTTGGAAATTTATATTTATTAAATAAAAGTTGAAAAGAAAAAAAACTGGAAATAGACTTGTCATATGATCCAGCGATCCCACTATCAGGTTTAGAGCCAAAAGAAAAACTCAGAGTATCTAAGAGATACCTGCACTGCTGTGTTTATAGCAGCACTGTTCATGATAGCCAAAATTTGGAATCAACCAAGATGTCCATCATCAGATAAATGGATAAAGAAAATGTGATACACACATAAACATACACACACACACACACACACACACGTGGAATATTATTCTTCTATAAAAAACAATGAAACGCCACCAATTGCAGCAAAAAGGATGCAACTATAGGACCTCATGTTAAGCGAAATAAGCTGGACCTCGAAAGTCAAAGGCAGGTAAACACACTTTCTTTAGAGGTCTTTGAAACAATTGACAGACACCCACTATGTCTCTCAAGTCCTCAGTCGGTGCCAGAGGCCGCTTTACTGACGATGGCTCTCTTCAGAGCACCTTTGACATCCTTGTTCCTGAGGGTGTAGATCAAAGGGTTGAGTAAGGGGGTGATAAAGGTGTAGACGAGCGCGATTTTGCGGTCCTCGTCCTCCGAGGTGCTGGACCGGGGTCGCAGGTAGACCAGGCTGCAGCAGCCGTACTGAAGCAGGACCACCGTGAGGTGCGAGGAGCAGGTGGAGAAAGCCCTGCTGCGGCCCTGGGCAGAGCGGATGCGGAGGATGGCGCGGGTGATGAACACGTAGGAGACACAGATGAGCAGGAAGGGCACCGTCAGCACGAGGAAACTCACAAGGTAGAGGATACCCTGGTGCACGTGGGTGTCAGCACAGGCTAGGCGCAGGACTGGAGCCACATCGCAGAGGAAGTGGTTGATTTCCTGGCGGTGCCCACAGAAGGGCAGGGTGAAGACTGAGGCAGAGAGCAGTAGGGAGAGAACGATGGACAGGCCTACAGAGCCCACCACCATCTGAATGCACAGCTTCTGGGTCATGATGAAGGTGTAGTGCAGTGGGTGGCAGATGGCCACGTAGCGGTCATAGGCCATGACTGCCAGGAGGAAACAGTCAATGCTGCCAAGGGTGGCAAAGAAGAACATTTGGGCCCCACAGCCAGCCAACGAAATGGGTTTCTGGGCTCCAAAAATGTTGGAAAGCATCAGGGGCACCACAACAGTGGTGTAGCAGATTTCCAGGAGAGACAGGTTGCACAG
Source organism: Oryctolagus cuniculus (assembly GCF_964237555.1). Lineage (NCBI taxonomy): Eukaryota > Metazoa > Chordata > Mammalia > Lagomorpha > Leporidae > Oryctolagus > Oryctolagus cuniculus. Next base: position 13,938,141 of record NC_091432.1, on the reverse strand, counting down.
GAAGAAGTACATGGGGGTGTGGAGGGAGCTGTGTGTGCACACCACAGAGATGATGGCTGTGTTGCCACAGAGGATCATCAGGTAGAGGAGGAGGAAGAGGAGGAAGAGAAGGACCTGGAATTCTGGGACAGCCGTGAACAGGCGGAAAACAAACTCAGTAGGGCCGGTTTGGTTGAGGACAGGTTGCCAAGCCAACATGTTCTCTGCAAAAGAAGAGATGTGGGGAGTGCTCAGTGGCTGAGTTGTGTTTTGGCTTGCGTAAAAGCTGTTGTTTCAAATTCCATTTTTGATTGAAAGCCACCTCTTGGTATCTAGTTTCCAAACCCAGTGCATGTATGAATTTTCAGTAGAAAGTCTGGTGTAGTTTTTTCTTGGAGATCTTTTTGTATGGAGTGTATACCTACCTATTGAAGTTACTGGTGGGGCCGGCGCTGTGCCGCAGTCGGTTAACGTCCTGGGCTGAAGTGCTGGCATCCCATATTGCCGCCGTTTCGAGACCTGGCTGCTCCTCTTCCTGTCCAGCTCTCTGCTATGGCCCGGGGAAAGCAGTAGAAGATGGCCCAAGTCCTTGGGCCCCTGCACCCACATGGGAGACCCAGAAGAAGCTTCTGGCTCCTGGCTTCGGATTGGCACAGCTCCGGCCATTGGGGCCATCTGGGGAGTGAACCATCGGATGGAAGACCTCTCTCTCTCTCAGCTTCCCCTCTCTCTGTGTAACTCTGTCTTTCAAATAAATAAATAAATCTTTAAAAAAAAAGAGTTACTGGTGACAAGCCATGTAGTTGTAACTGGTGAAATACCTGTATTTTTTACTCTGATATTTTAAATCCCACTGGTAAGAGATAATATTTTGCTTTTATTCAATTAAACAAAGAAATAAATAATTATAGATATTTTTATAATTAGAAAAATGTATATGCTGTTCACTATTTTGGTAAAGATCCTTATTGAAATATAAAGCAAATACAGAGGAGTTCATGAGTGCTAGGTGAACATCTTCATTTCTTTTTTTTCTGCACAGTAATTATGGCAGTATGACCATTATCAAAATTTGAGACAGAAATATTCTAGCAACCTATAGGTATCCTTCATAGTTCCTTTAAATCTTCACTTCTCACTAAAGTAACCATTCTTTTGACATTTGTCACAGAAACTTAATTTAACATGTTTCAACATGGAGGAGTAATGATAAATATTGTAACTCTTCAGCAAATGTCTGTAATGGTTATTTTTGCCATTTCGTGTAGCAATACTCAGTTCTTTCTATTTTAAAAATGGTATTGTTTTTATAGATCTATGAGTTTTCTTTGCATTCAGTGGTTTTGACTCCATATAAAACTAGGCAAATAAATTTATTTTTGAGAATATGAATAGATTTCAAAAGGCTCAAAGGAGAATACTTGAAGTCCACTGATACTCTTCATACATTTCCTCTCATATTTTCTCCAAATTTCCAACCAGAAACCTAAACATTTGAATCAGAGGAGTTCAAATGGTTGGGGACAGAATAGAGTTAGAGTAAATGAAAGTGGAGCTTTCTGAGATGAGAAAAGACAGCAAGAAAACTGAAAATGCAAAGCAGAACTGAATTAGGCACTAGAACAACCAGAAGAAAAAGCATTTTGTTAGCATCTGGGAAGGAAAACCTAAAAATACATCATGGTTTGGACTACAACTTTATTTTTAACACAAAAATCCAAGAGGAATTAGAACAGTAACTACAGAATTTGAAGAAACACAAATTGTTGTGAAAGAGTTTTACACCAGGCCTTAGTGATTTATATTCAAAAGCAACAGGAAGAGTTCAGATTTGAAAGGGCCAGGATTCTTTCTTATTCTAAATACAATTCAAACAATCCCTGATAGAGATTGTGATTGGAGCCTGCCTTGTGATGCGGCAGGTTAAGCTACAGCTTGTGAAGCTCACATTTTGTATCAGAGCACAGGTCTGAGTCCCGGATGCTCTGCTTCCACTCCAGCTCCCTGCTTAGGAGTCTGGGAAGATAGCGCAAGATGGCCCAAGTGGTTGGGCCCCTGCTGCCCATTTGAGAGATCCCAGATGCAGGCTCCTGGCTTCAGCATGGCCCTGCACCTGCTGTTGGGGCTATTTGGGGAGTGAACCAATGGATGAAATATTCCTTCTCTCTTTTCTGTCTCCCTCTATCTTTCACTCTGTCACTCTGTCTTTCACAAAGTAAATAACTGTTTATAAAAAGATTGGGTTGAGTAATAAGAATACATAAAGAATGGTGAAATGTAAAAATAACATACACTTAGAAAAATCAAACAATAAAATAGGTATTTAGGGTCGGCGCCGTGGCTCACTAGGCTAATCCTCCGCCTTGTGGCACAGGCACACTGGGTTCTAGTCCCCGTCGGGGTGCCGGATTCTGTCCCGGTTGCCCCTCTTCTAGGCCAGCTCTCTGCTGTGGCCAGGGAGTGCAGTGGAGGATGGCCCAAGTGCTTGGGCTCTGCACCCCATGGGAGACCACGATAAGTACCTGTCTCCTGCCATTGGATCAGCGCGGTGCGCCGGCCGCAGCGCGCTGGCCACAGAGGCCATTGGAGGGTGAACCACTGGCAAAGGAAGACCTTTCTCTCTGTCTCTCTCTCTTTCACTGTCCACTCTGCCTGTCAAAAAAAAAAAAAAATAGGTATTTAAAATTAAGTTGCTGGGGCCAGCACTGTGGCGCAGTGAGTTAATGCCCTGGCCTGAAGCACCAGCATCCCATATGGGCACAGGTTCTAGTACGGCTGCTCCACTTCTGATACAGCTCTCTGCTATGGCCTGGGAAAGCAGTGGAAGATGGCCCAAGTCCTTGGGACCCTGCACCCATGTGGGAGACCCGGAAGAAGCTCCTGGCTCCTGGCTTCGGATCTGTGCAGCTCCGGCCATTGCGGCCAACTGGGGAGTGAACCATTGGATGGAAGACCTCTCTGTCTCTACTTCTCCTCTCTCTGTATAACTCTGAATTTCAAATAAATAAATAAACCTTTAAAAAAATAAAATTAAATTACATTGCTATTGCAAATGGTTAGCTAAGTGGTTAAAGCTAACAGGAATTGCCAAATGTAATTGTTGTACATAACATAAACTGTAAAAATTAAAACAAGTAGGCATATTCAAAACTTATTTAATTGGGAAAATCATATGGAACAATGGCAGAAATGAAAGTATGCTAATATTCTATGTAAGGAAGCATTCTAATTAGAGAAATAGTATCTAAACATGTATTTCAGAAAATTAATTACCAATAGGATTAAAACCAACATATCCATTCCAAAAATCAGAAAATGCATGTTGTGAAAAAAAAAAGCTGGAATTCAAAATTTTTTGCACCAAAAAACTCACCTTTTAATTCTATTCCACATGAATTTTTCGAAGTTTACTCGTAAATAAGCTACAGAGAGCAGAAGACTGAAAACACAAGCATACATGATGAAATGGTTTAAAACAAACTGAGAAAAGTATTTCCTTTTCACTTGTGATAAAAAGTTTAAATGTAGCTTATATTTAGCTAGAGAAAGAGTCTCATATTCACAGAAGAAAAATAATCCAACCCAGGGTAAATTCCAGCATAAAAGAGCTGGTATTACTTTTGTTTAGCATATTTTATCATCTAACTAATCCAATGAGACACAAAAAACTGCAGATTTGACTAATTGAAAACACAACAGAATTAATTTAAAAAATTAAGACCAATAATATATTCATGTGGACAGCTCCAAACGACATATAGTAGAAGGTGTCCTAACTATCCTCATGTACCTGATGTGTCAGATTAATCCCGTGTTCCTCATTCCTTCCTTCCAATATACTACATGATGCTGATGTCACACTGAAGGCAAGAGACTTGTTGCTTACTCTGCAGCTTATAGCATGCACATTCACTTTTGTAATAATGTAATTTTATCAAATACTATACAACCTAATAAAGCAATGTTGTGATTATAAAGATATTAAATGAAAAGTAATAATTAAATGCTTGAGAAATACGATACATGATAACTACAAATTTGCTAAAATTGTGGTGGAAAAAAGTTTGAGCCAGATTGCTGTAAAACATGAGAAAGGAAACTGATAAGCTTTTGAATAATTTTACACTCATGTTTGATATGAATCTAATACTTCACTATATGTTAAATGCGGTAAAACTGGAATTAATACAGAATGCATGCAAGAACTTTGACCTCAGGAAACAAACTCAAAGTTAAGCCCTTTGTACTACATCAAAATGCGGTTGAGTAAATGTTCATCCTTATGTAACTAGGGGAACTGTGCTTAATAACAATTGATTATCTATTTCAAAATAGCTGATAAAATTTTGTATAAATCCAATGCGAAGAAGTGACAAATATTTGAGGTGATATGATATGATCACTATGACTGTATATATGTATTAAATGTCATAAGGTACCCCGTAAATATGTAAGATTATTGTGTCACCTAAAATTTTTAGTAAGAAAAATGAATAGGAAAATATGTATATTATGGCTTAAACCATAGAGTTTTCTTCTTTCTTCTTTGTTATCAGTGGTGCCAGTTAGAGTAAAATGAACGAATGAACAAATAATAAATAACATACCTATGAATAAATTACAAGTAGGGCTATGTGACAAAACTACTAAACTCTGCATATAAATGCTTCACTGGAAAAACACAATATTTAGTGTTAATTGATTCTGAAACAATGGATAAATTACATATAATTCTATCAGGTCTCTAGAAGAACAAACTAGTTAAAAGACAAAAACATGTTTAAAGAACACCGTAATGCAGTGAACTTGTGTCTGAAGACATTAAAATACATTGCAAATAATTATATGAGTTATAAATGTATGTTATATAATAAATCAAAATGTTATTAGTAGAGTGTGACAGAGCCAGCACAGTAGAACAGAATGACTAAAAGAGCCAATTATTTGTCGTACATTATTCTATGCACTTTACATTTATTAACTCATTTCATAATAGCTCTCTATGAATAAGGTGTCATGCTTGTTATACAGACAAGGAAATTCAGGAGCAGAGAGCTGAAGAAATTTCTTAAGATCACACAACTAGTGAGTGTTGGGTTGGAGATTTAAACATGGACAGGCTGACTCCAGAGTTTTTCCTTAATCAATTTGTTATATTGTCTTTATTTCCTACGTTTATCAGTTTCATTATCTGTAAAATAGAATTAAAAGCGCAAGTATCTATTTATCTGATTGTTGTTATACCTGAATAAGTTATTCTTGAAAATCCTTAGAACAACCCAGGCCCAGAGTACACACTCCAGGTACATTAATGTCTCAAATCAGAAAGGATTTTCTTTTTAAAATGGCTTGACAAAGTCGGCTAATCACTTCTGAAGTTAGCTTCCTATGAATAATTGAAATTTTTCTCCGATAAACTTCAGGCTCAAACTTGGCTGCATTTAAAAGTTCTTAACAAAAATTTTCATGTTATATATAAAAGAGTTCTATGCAAGTAAATTTTTCTATTCTGAATCTGCATCATGAGTGATGGGAGGCATTCAAAACCTCATTTCTTTTTCACCTAAAAGTCTAGACAAATCCATAGGCTAATGAACTAAATCAATGGTTGATGATAGAATGCAATACTTACGGATGCTGACAATACTGTACATATAAAGCCAACACACCTTTGAAAATGCCAGGGAACCATAGAACCAGAGAAAAGCACAGCAATTGGTCATGCAAATATTCATTTTCAAGATGCATATATAAGATTAAATCTCTACACCAGAGAATTTTATGGAAACTCAGGAGACATAGAGAATTTCCTCTCATTGCTAAATGCAAAAACCGAGGTCTGCAGAGACTGAGTCTTGTCCACAGGCCTATGGCCAGTTTTTCTCATACCTGAGGCCAGAATCTGCACTGGACTGAATTAGTAGAGCAGGGAATCAGGGAATCTACATACACACCTTCCATCTCTCTCTCTTTAAATCTGCACTGAAATTCATGTAACTTAGTTAATAGAGTGCAAACAATCAGACAGAAAGGTCATAGCAGTATGATACTGACAGTGCACCTGAAATAAATCCCCAAACTTAGTCCATTGCTATGCACACAGGTAAGGGAGGTAACATCCAGGAAGTCTTCAAAAACATTTTCCACCCCAAATTATTTATCTTAATGCAGTGCCCACCGGGTCATGCCCAAATTAACTTCACCTTTAGGAGATGTCTCATCTCAACAAGTGTGAATTATTGGTTTTAGGATCATGTCAAAGTTACAAATCTCTATGAATTTCAGATTTTTTTAAATCTTTTTTTACAATGAATATAATACAGTTACCTGAAATAGTTACAGTGACAATTAACATTAGGGTGAATTAAATGCTCTGCCTGACCTGTAGTAGATACTCTTTTGTCATTCTCCTTCTTGCATTCTCTGCCCTCCTTCTACTGAGGCCATGTTCTGTCTTGCTCTGGGGACTTTGTGACACCCACTCCCTCCGTCTTGGATACTCATCTCCATGCTTCTTGGCTACATCCTATTCAGCCTCCAGATTTCAGCTCAGGATGGCCTAGTGTAAATAACACTGGGAAAATGGAAGAAAGCCAGAAATTTATCCTGTTTTTTTTTTTTTTTTTTTTTTTTTTTTTTTTTTTTTTTTACGTTAGGTGTGTGATGCATGACAGTTCAACAATTTATCAAGGCTCCTTTTTTTGTGTGTACAGAAGTGAACAGCAGTAACTACTCAACTTAGTAGTCCAAAACTCAGTATTGAAAACACAACCATTATCATTCCTAACTGTAAAGCATTATAGAAATTAGTGCTGAAATTATTTTATAAACAAAATCAATAGCAAATCAACCAAAATCTCTTAATATGCTCCCTTACTACTTCAATATTTGCTTCATTCCATCAGCCACCTGAGGAAATTAATTAAAGAGCAGATTAATATTTTTGGTGAGCTCTTCCTGGCATTGGTGATGGTTGGAGCTCCTCCAGAGAGACTTTATCCATCTAACTTCCTTTCACAAGGTCAACTGGGGTGTGGGGCCATATGCTTCATATTCTGCAGCATTTTCCAGGGAGGACAAGTAGGCAGTATACGATACCCTCATGATATCCAGATGATGTTAGCCAAGAGTCCTGACACTCAGGAGAAGAGACACTTCTTAAAAACTTGTGACAGAGTGCAGTAGAGTGAGAAGAACATCCTTTAGAATAGCAATACCATAGACAAATTAAAATTCAAGTCCTGAAGGGGAAGACTTGACTCATTCAATAATACAAAACAGACTGTGATATATTGACTCAGAGTCCAGTCTAGTCTGAAATATAAAATCCTTTGATGTCTTTTATGGAAGATCTTTATAATTAATGGGTCCCTAAAGAGGAATTTCCCCAGTGGTTTCCCTGAAATGGAACCCAAAAAGAGAATTTGAAAAAAAAAAAAATGCCCAGAATCAATCACCTACGGCAAGAATAAAGGGAAACTCCTCTGTGGGGTCATTAAAGATAATGGTTCTCTGGGGATTCCAGGCAGGTATCCTCTTTCTTTCCTATACCCAACAGGGCCTTAACTGATATTCTGTTCCACAAAAACTTTCCAGTGAGAACTGCAGGCACACATCCATTATAGCTGGAGTAAGTGGAACTTGTGTGACGCCCCGACACCAGCCTTGGCATCTGGAGATGTGGGATCTGGTCATGGTTTTGTGACTGTTGGCCTCAGACAAATATTGAAGGTGTCACATGGCCTATGAGGAGCCGAATTCCACATGTAGGTCTCTTGGCTCTAAAATTCTGGGAACTGTGCCTTTTCCTGAGAAGCAGAAAATTTGCAATGCCTTTTCCCATATTCATTCTTTCTGATCTTTGTTTCATTTTTTCTTATGCTACTTATTTCTGTTTCTTGATTAAGTTTCTTTCTGGTGATACTTCCTTAGTCTTTATGGATTTTTTTTGCATTGGTAAATTCTCAGTCTAATTCGTGATCCTCTTTACTTCTTTTTTTTTACCTCCCACCATGCCTAATGAACTTAAAATCATGTCTTCTATTGCCAGCTTCAGTTTTAGCCATGTTCAGCCTCCTTGTTTCTTGTCCATTATCAATAACAAAGCTCTCTCCAATATGTAACATATTTATTGAAGTCTTGCTGTAAGGAGTTCTGCTTTTCAGAGCTTGGAAAACATCGGTACACAAAATAGAAATTTTGCCATCACAGAAATTGTATTCTTGGAAGGGGGAAGACAGGTGGTAGGCAGTACCAAAAAAAAGAACATTTAATAGTGTGTTAGACGGGCGAATTCTATAGGAAGAGCAGAACCTGGTAAGTATTGGGAAGGTGAGAGTGACCTGGCAGCTATGCCAAGGAGAGGGGGCTTGTTTCAACAGAAATGTTCTGGGAAGTTTTCTTTGAGACAGCAATTAGACAGTATTCTGAGAGATGACAGTCATCTGGGAAAAGGGAATGAAAAGTGTTATGGAAAGTGTTTTAAAGCAGAGTCAAAACACATGAAAAGATCTTTAATGAAGCAAAATGAGACTTTCAAGTTTATATATGAAGTCCATGTGAGTGAATACAGTCATTTATATTCGTGATGATTGATACAAAGAATCCATACAGGATCTGCTTTCATGCACAAGTATAATTGAGAAGTAGTTAAGTGCATGTGAAGGTTATATTCAGACCTACTTGCCTTTTAGTTAGATTCCTTGATTAAACTGTATATTCTTGAGTCCACTAAACTTAGTCATTACAATTTCAGTTATATGAGGAAGCTTCAGGAACTATGCATAGGTTTCAAAAATTTTCTGTCCCCAAATAAACTTACCTTTTAATTCAATTTTCCACAAAGTTTTGAAGTCATGTTTTATAATTGAGCATGTTATAAAGCCAGGCAGGTCAGGAAGCTTCTGCATTCCATCGACAGCTTCATGATAGAAGGGTGCGGGTTCCCTACACATGCCCACGCCCAGGAGTGTCTAAGAGGGGAAATGGACCAGGTGAGCTGTATCCTGGCTTATAGGTGCCCCTCAAGTTGGTTATGTGCCTGAAGAGTTTTAAAAACAGACTTTAGGTGGAATAAAAATTGTACAGTAATTTCTGAAAACTGTTGTACTCAGTTACTCAAAGACAATGGTAATAGTTAATACCACTGCTAATCATTTTTGACTAATTAACTCATGCTAGGCACTTTTTTATTTATTTTTTATTTTTTTAACTTTTATTTAATGAATATAAATTTCCAAAGTACAGAATATGGATTACAATGGCTTCCCCCCTATAACGTCCCTCCAACCCGCAACCCTCCCCTTATCCACTCCCTCTCCCCTTCCATTCACATCAAGATTCATTTTCAATTCTCTTTATATACATAAGATCAGTTTAGCATACATTAAGTAAAGATTTCAACAGTTTGCTCCCACACAGAAACATAAAGTGAAAAATACTGTTTGAGTACTAGTTATAGCATTAAATCTCAGTGTACAGCACACTAAGGACAAAGATCCTACATGAGGAGTAAGTGCACAGTGACTCCTGTTGTTGACTTAACAAATTGACACTCTTGTTTATGGCCTCAGTAATCACCCTAGGCTCTTGTCATGAGCTGCCAAGGCTATGGAAGCCACCTGAGTTCACTGACTCTGATCATATTTAGACAAGGCCATGGTCAAAGTGGAAGTTCTCTCCTCCCTTCAGAGAAAGGTACCTCCTTCTTTGATGACCCATTTTTCCACTGGGATCTCACTTGTGGAGATCTTTCATTTAGGTTTTTTTTTCCCCCAGAGTGTCTTGGCTTTCCATGCCTGAAATACTCTCATGGGCATTTCAGCTGGATCCGCATGCCTTAAGGGCTGATTCTGAGGCCAGAGTGCTGTTTAGGACATTTGCCATTCTATGGGTCTGCTGTGTATCTCACTTCCCATGTTGGATCATTCTCTCCCTTTTTGATTCTATCAGCTAGTATTTGCAGACACTATTCTTGTTTATGTGATCCCTTTGGTTCTTAGTCCTATTATTACGATCAATTGTGAACAGAAATTGATCACTGGGACTAGTGAGATGGCATTGGTACATGCCACCTTGATGGGATTGAATTGGAATCCCCTGGTATGTTTCTAACTCTACCGTTTGAGGTAAGTCCATGCTAGGCACTTTTTTTTTATTTTATTATTTTTTGACAGGCAGAGTGGACAGTGAGAGAGAGAGACAGAGAGAAAGGTCTTCCTTTGCCGTTGGTTCACCCTCCAATGGCCGCCGCGGCCAGCGCGCTGTGGCCGGTGCACCGCGCTGATCCGATGGCAGGAGCCAGGAGCCAGCCAGGTGCTTTTCTGGTCTCCCATGGGGTGCAGGGCCCAAGCACCTGGGCCATCCTCCACTGCACTCCCTGGCCACAGCAGAGAGCTGGCCTGGAAGAGGGGCAACCGGGACAGTATCCGGCGCCCCAACCGGGACTAGAACCTGGTGTGCTGGCGCCGCCATGCGGAGGATTAGCCTAGTGAGCCATGGCGCCGGCCCATGCTAGGCACTTTTAATCATTTAAAAAATATTGGCAATCTTGGTACCAAATGAAATTCCTTAAAGGTATGAGTGATATCAGAAAGAAGTAAAGGTCAAGCACAGAGTCCGAGATATATAAACATCTGGGTGTTGGGATGATAATGAAAATCCAGCCCGTGAGAGTGAATGGATGAGAATGAGGAGAAGCAATTAGTTATTTTCATTTTTAAATAAATTTTTGTGTACAATTAAAACACAGCATAATATTTTAGAGTACATATGGATGTAAAATTGCTAGTATAGCAAAGCAAATTAAGATATCCTTCATCTCACATATATTCTCCTCCCTTTTTGTGGCAAGAGCAACTCAAATATAATTGTGTAGTAGAAATCTTAAATACCATACAATAGTAGAGGAGAGTTTAAATACCATCTATATGGTCATGATTTGTAATGTTGTGTCTATATCCACAAATCATTCCTCTGAACTCCTGATCCAAAAATCCAAATTTATTTCAAATGCAACATATCCAAAACATACTACTTAATTTTCTCCAATAGACTTTATTTTCTAACAGAATACCACCTATCTCATGATTTTACTTCCTTGGACCCAAGTAATTTTAGAGTCGACTTTGGTTTCTCTCTTTTAAACTTACTCCAATTCAGTTCCATAAAATTCTACTTGATTTATCTTTAATATATGAATGTATCCAAAGCATGGTTATTTGCTTTTTGCTTTTAGTTTCTATAATATGTGTACATACCTAAAATGACTCTGATTCCCCCTTCCTTCTAAAATAGTATATTTTAGGCAGAGTGATTCATTTAAAATGCAAGTATTATAATGCTCAAATCCTCTCCTCAAATCCCTTCTGTAGTTTTTCATCTTTCTTAGCATAAAATGAAAGTTTTTACCATGGCCTATAAATCCCTCCAAATTTTGCTTTGATGTTGTATAATTTCTAACTTTGTGTGCTATCTTACCAGCTCTGCTGTTCTACCCTTCATAGATGCCTTAAGCAATACTACCTCACTGCTGTTCTGTGAAGAGCAATAGTACCTAGGAAGAAGGAGTAAGTGAATGGACTCTGCCAGCATATTGCTTAGGTTGCATCCTTGGGTATGCCTCTTACTAATTTGATATCTTAGATAATTATTTAATCGCCTTGTGCATTGATTTCTTTTTTATTTTTAATTTGTTTTTAAGGAATACAAATTTCATAACACAACTCTAGGAATATAATTATTCTTCCCACCATTTCAGCCCTCCCATCCACACTCTCACCCCTCCTCTTCCTCTCTCTCCCCTTGCTGGTCCCATTCTCTGTTAAGAATCCTTTTCAATTAACTTTATACTCTGAAGAACAACTCTATACTCGGTAAAGATTTCAACAATTGGCACACACACACACATACACACATAAAAAACTGATTGAGAACTGGTTTTATAGTTAACTCTCAAAACAACTCATTGAGGACACAAGATCTGCATGGGGAGTCAGTGCACAGTGACTCCTGTTGTCAATTTAACAATTAACACTCTTATGTATGACATCAGTGATACCCTGGGGCTCTCGATGAGAGCTGCCTAGGCTATGGAACCCTTTTGAGTCCACAAACTCCATAAGTATTTGGGAAAAGCCATAAGCAAAGTGGCAGTTCTCTTCTTTTAGAGAAAAGTACATCATTCTTTGATGGCCACTTCTTTCCACTGGGGTCTCACTCACAGAGATCCTTCATGTAGAACATTTTTTGCCACAGTGTCTTGGCTTTCCATTTCTGAAATGCTCTCACAGGCTTTTCAGCAAGATCAGGAAGCCTTAAGGTCTGATTCTGAGGTCAGAGTGTTACCTAAAGTGATTGTCATTCTATGAGTCTGCTGTGTGGATTGCTTCCCATGTCGGAACATTCTCTCCATTTTGATTCTATCTAATATTATTATAAGGCACTTGATACTATTTATATGAACACTTTAACAGTTAATCCTATCTATAAATTCACTTTAACACTTAATATGATCACTTTAACTATTAAGATGGCATTTTTACCACCAAGCTTAATGGGATTTGGAGTCCCATGATAATTTTTTAAACTGTATCCTTGGAAGTAAGTCCATTGGAATGTATGCAGAACTATGCAGCTTTACAGTTACAAGGTTTCTCCTCCCACTCTTATTCCCACTCTTATATTTTACTGAGATCTATTTTCAGTGGACTTTACACACATATGATTAACTCTATGTTAAGTAAAGAGTTCAACAAATAGTATGAAGAAAAAAGAAAGACATAGAAACAAAGAAAACGAAACTGTTCCTTGACAGTCATGGCAAGGGATATACAAGTCACCCCTTCTTGAAGTGCAATTTCACTTCTACAGATTTTGTTTTAGGTGCTCTATTAATTCTCACCTATCAGGGAGAACATATGGTATTTGTCCCTTTGGGACTGGCTTATTTCACTAAGTATGATGTTTTCCATATTCATCCATTTTGTTGCAAATGACTTGATTTTAATTTTTTAACTTCTGTGTAGTATTCCATAGAGTAAATATCCCATAATTTCTTTATCCATGCTTCAGCTGATGGGCAGTTATGTTGATTGCATATATAAATCTATGACATGACACCATCAAATTATTAGAGAACATTGAACATTGGGGAAACCCTGCAAGATATTGGCACAGGCAAAGAGTCCTTGGAAAAGACTCCAGAGGCACAGGCAGTAAAGCCAAAATTAACAAATGAGATTATTTCAAACAGAGAAGTTTCTGTATGGCCAAAGAAACAGGAGGGTGAAGAGGCAACCAACAGAATGGGAGAAATTATTTGCAAACTATACAACTAATAAAGGATTAATAACAAGAGATCAATAAACCCCACCACAACAAAACAATCAACCCAGTTAAGAAATGGGCCAAGGACTTAAACATTTTTCAAAACAGGAAATCCAAATGGCCAACAGACACATGAAAAAACATTCAGGATCACAAGCTGTCAGGGAAATGTGAATCAAAACCACAATGGGGTTTCACTTTACCCCAGTTACAATGGCTTTCATACAGAAATCAACAAACAACAAATGCTGGGGAGGATGTGGGGAGAAGGTATCCTAATCCACTATTGATGGGAATGTAAACTGGTAAAGCCACTATGGAAGACAGTAAGGGGATACCTCAAAAATCTGAATATAGACCTACCATGTTACACAGCCATCACACTTCTGGGAATTTACTCAGGGGAAATTAAATCAATAAATAAAAGAGCTATCTGCACCTCTGTGTTTATTGCAGCTCATTTTCTTTATCTGTGAGTTAAGGATAAGCATGGTACTCTCCATCAAAGGTTCTGGTAGAAATTAAACCAATCACAATGCGTAAACTTTCAATAGTTATTAGCCATCATCAATATATTTGTCATCATCATTACTACCACTAGCACCATTATCCCCATCATCATCATCACTATCATCACCATCATTAGCTGCCATAAACACGATAATGTCACCACCACTACCATCACTACTGCTACCATCAAGGTCATTGTCACATCATCATCATTAATCAACATCTTTATCTGTCACCACATCACTGTCACCACTACCCCCCCTTGTTTTTGTTTCCCCTCTTTCCACTTCTGCATCATTGTAAATGCAAGCACACTCTCATTTTGAGGAACCTGCAAGAATCTCTGCTCTGAGATGTTCTTCTGGCAGATGTCCACAGTTTTTCTTTTACACTGCTTTCAAGTCTCTACTCAATATTGATTGCTTCCAGCAAGAAGGCTTCCCATGTAATGTTTCCCTCTTGCTTTACTTTTATTATCATACAGTAGCAACTGACATATCTTATCAGTTACCCGTTTTATATTCCAAACCTGAACTGTTGTTAATTTTATTACTGTGTATTTAGAGAGTCTAGAACAATGTTTGTACTTAAGAGGTGCATAGCATTTCATTAAATGTTCATTTGTATCACTTATGAGTCCCCTTCATCTCTTAAGATCTTTCATATTTTATTACAGTGTACCTCTGGCTCTGTTCTGTTTAATTCCTCAATATTGGCTTCAATATACTAATTCTCATTTCAGGTTGTTTTGTCAAATGTTTATGCTATTTATTAAGAATTTTAAAATATAACTTTTGTTTCTAGACTATTTTTTGCATTATTTGATCATTTATATTATAAAGTGATTATATATTAAAATATTTCCACTTGCTTAACAATATCATGTATTTCCATGATTAACTTTTCCTTTTTTTTTGAATGTTGTGAAATAATGAGGGTCACTTACAGAAATGGATTTGTAATAGGATGTAACTTTTGTCTGATTGCTCATCCAAATCAGGAATTTGTTTTTTGTTTTGTTTTGTTTTTTTTTGTGTGTTATAATTTTAATTTAATAGATTGCATGTTTTTGCAGCCTGTATTCTTAGAATCCACAGGCCAGAACTACATATTAATGAAACATTATTTGTGTACTGACAAATACATTGGTTAAAATGATCCAAGTCCCTATGTGCTTGACTTAGCTACCATATATGTGAATATCTTTCATTTCAAGGGGAAAAGTATTATTTCTGGACACATACTCTTTATGCTCAGGGAGCACTATTCAGATCTTGATTTTTGTGCAGGTAAACTGGTTCCAGTACTCCAGGACTAATGCTGATGACTGATGATTTCCAAATATGGTTACTAACATTTCTTCCCATCACTGTACATAAAGACCACTCTTACAATCAAAAGATAGAGTTTAGCTGATCCCTCCCAGAACACATACACCTTGAGTCTGAGATGGTTTTGTGACTTGCTTTGCCCATTGATATAATGCACTAGTGAAGATCTAGAACTTACTCATATATGCATTATGAGGTCTGTAGCTTCCATTTTCAATCTTTAGTTCACAGGCCATAGTTAGAAGCTTGCAATGGATTATGGAATGACGAAATCTAATATGGAGAGAAAGAGACCTAGCCAGATCCAAGCCTGGTACATGAAGCCATCTTGGAGAGTTAATTCCCAGCCTACTTCCCAGCTGAATACAACTACATAAGTAAACTTGGAAAACACATTAGAGAAGAATGAACTAGTTGAGCCCAGTCAAAGCATAAAATCATGAAAATTAATAAATGATTGTTGTTAAAAGCCAGATGATTCCAAAATTCGATGTTGTGGCTGATATATGCATTGCATTAGGTCACTGGTAGGAATATACATTTTGTCAATTGTCTCACCTTTAATCTCCACTCAGAACTATGGATTTCTACTATGAATTTTACTATACTATATTTTACTGATACCTTAAGATTGTTTAAAGATATTTTACCCATATATATGTTTTTAGAATGTACATCTTTTGCCAGTTATTTAAATGTGTTTTGGGGGAATATTTCATTTAAAGTTATTCTACTCTTTCCTACTATATATATTACAATTAAAAATACTTATTCTCTCATCTCAAGTAATCTTAAATGTCTTATACTTCTAGTAATCTCAAAGAAAAGGAACTGTGTTAAGTAAGTGTGCATTGTCATTACTGCCCCAAAAATATACAAGAATATTGTGTAGATTTAAAAACACTTTGATGGGGCCAGCACTGTGGTATAGTGGGCTAAGCCTCTGCCTGCAGTGCTGGCATCCTGTAAGGTGCCTGTTCATATCCTGGCTGCTCCTCTTCTGATCCAGCTCACTGTTAGGGCCTGGGAAAGCAGTGGAAGATGACCCAAGTCCTTGGCCCCTGCACCCATGTGGGAGACCCAGGAGAAGCTCCTGGCTCCTGGCTTCAGATTGGCTCAGCTTAGGCCATTGTGGTTATTTGGGAAGTGAACCAACGGATGGAAGACCTTTCTCTTTCTATTTCCTCTCTCTGTAACTCTACCTCTCAAATAGATGACTAATTTTTTAAAAAGAAAACACTTTGATGAATCAGTAGAAAATTCTAAGGGAAGTGGATTTGTGCACATTGAGAAAATGCCTGGTACAAAATAATCTTATCTGTGTAATGTCTACTTTCTAATGCTCTTCCTTTCTTTTCCTTCCTGATAGCCCAAATAATGATGATGATGATGATGACAATGTATCTTATAGGGCTTATAATAAAACATTAACTTATTTAATCTTTAAACTTATTCTTTTTTTTATTTATTTATTTATTTATTTATTTTTTGGACAGGCAGAGTGGACAGTGAGAGAGAGAGAGAGAGAGACAGAGAGACAGAGAGAAAGGTCTTCCTTTGCTGTTGGTTCACCCTCCAATGGCCCCCGCGGCCGGCGCGCTGCGACCGGCGCACCGCGCTGATCCGATGGCAGGAGCCAGGAGCCAGGTGCTTTTCCTGGTCTCCCATGGGGTGCAGGGCCCAAGCACCTGGGCCATCCTCCACTGCACTCCCTGGCCACAGCAGAGAGCTGGCCTGGAAGAGGGGCAACCGGGACAGAATCTGGCGCCCCAACCGGGACTAGAACCCGGTGTGCTGGCGCCGCTAGGCGGAGGATTAGCCTAGTGAGCCGCGGCGCCGGCCAACTTATTTAATCTTTAACTGAGCCTATTAGGCAGGTGTACTGTAATTTCCATTTTATTATAACAAACTGAAACACAGGTGGTTCAAGAGGTTTCCCTTTGGGAAACTGATATAAAGAGAGAGAGTCACAATGTAAATCAAGGCACTCTGACCTCAGGGTCCATGGTATTCCTTAAAGCTTTTTTTTTTTTTTTTTGTGCAGGGGAGTGGGAGGACAATTTGTAAACATTCATACAAACCATTTATTTAGATACAAAAATAGCAAGGCATCATTGGCCTAAGCCTGCTATTTACAAGTTAAAAAGTTATATTCAGTTTATTTGGTAGGCAGAGAGACATACACATAGAGAGATAGTAACTGAGTGATCTTTTTTTTTTTTGGTTTTTTTTTTTTTTTGACAGGCAGAGTGGACAGTGAGAGAGAGAGAGACAGAGAGAAAGGTCTTCCTTTGCCGTTGGTTCACCCTCCAATGGCCGCCTCGGCCAGCACGCTGCGGCCGGCGCACCGTGCTGATCCGATGGCAGGAGCCAGGTACTTCTCCTGGTCTCCCATGGGGTGCAGGGCCCAAGCACTTGGGCCATCCTCCACTGCACTCCCTGGCCACAGCAGAGAGCTGGTCTGGAAGAGGGGCAATCGGGACAGAATCCGGTGCCCCGACCGGGACTAGAACCCGGTGTGCCGGCGCCGCAAGGCAGAGGATTAGCCTAGTGAGCCGCGGTGCCGGCCCCTGAGTGATCTTTCATTTGCTGGTTTACTCCCTAAATGCACCTAACAGCCACAGCTGTAAAAGGCTAAAGCCAGGCACCTAAAACTAAATCCAGGCTGCCGGCACCATGGCTCAATAGGCTAATCCTCCGCCTAGCAGCGCCAGCACACTGGGTTCTAGTCCCGGTCGGGGTGCCGGATTCTGTCCCGGTTGCCCCTCTTCCAGGCCAGCTCTCTGCTGTGGCCCGGGAGGGCAGTGGAGGATGGCCCAAGTGCTTGGGCCCTGCACCCCATGGGAGACCAGGAGAAGTACCTGGCTCCTGCCATCGGTTCAGTGCGGTGTGCTGGCCGTGGCGGCCATTGGAGGGTGAACCAATGGCAAAGGAAGACCTTTCTCTCTGTCTCTCTCTCTTTCACTGTCTACTCTGCCTGTCAAAAACAAAAAACAAAACAAACAAAAAAAAAAACCAAAAAAAAAAAACAAACTAAATCCAGGCTTTCTATGGATGGTGGGCACCCAAATTCTTGAGCCATCACCTGTTTCCTCCTAAAGTGTGCCTTAGTAGGAGTTGGATTGAAAATGAAGGAGCTGGGATTCAAAACCAGGCACTCTGATATAGGATACAGGTACTCCAAGTGGTGCCTTAGCCACTGTGCTAAATACTCATCCCCAGAATACTATTTATAAATGAAGATAGATGAGTAGGAATAAAAATACTGCCTAAGATGTTGAATGAGAATATTTTAAAAACTACAAAATCATCTTTTTAAAAACTGATGAAATGTCTAGGTATTACAATGTTATACTTTAAGAGAAAATGGGAATCCAGTAAGGTAAATGTGCATGAAATTTACTTTTATTTTTCATATAAAATAAAGTTTGGTTGTAATCAGATTACAAAAGTTGCTAAAATCATGAAATACACTGTCAAGGAAGTGTACTCTGGAGAAGAAATCAAATATGTGGCTGGACAATCTTTTGCTAGCACTCTGGAGTGATCATATGATCTGAGGATTCATTCACATAGAAGGGCTGTTTGAAGATATCAAGTGTGTGACTCATGCATCCTTTTTTTTTTTTTTTAATGTTAGACAGTGAGTGAGAGAGACAGAAAGGTCTTCCTTCTGTTGGTTCACTGCGCAAATATCCGCTACAGCCAGTGGGCTGTGCCGATCCAAAGCCAGGATCCAGGTGCTTCCTCCTGGTTTCCCATGTGGGTGCAGGGCCCAAGCACTTGGGCCATCTTCCACTGTCCTCCCAGGCCACAGCAGAGAGCTGGACTGGAAGAGGAGCAACCAGGACAGAACTGGCGCCCCAACTGGGACTAGAACCCGGAGTGCCAGCGCCGCAGGCGGAGGATTAGCCTAGTAAGCCGTGGCGCCGGCCCATGCATCCTCTTAACCACCTCAATAGAAACCAGACACATTCCGATCTGGCTGAAAAGCCCATGAGAGTATTTCAAGCATGGAAAGCCAAGACACTCTGGCAAAAAACAAAACAAAACAAAACAAAAAAACAAAAACAAAAACAAAAAAAACACCCTAAATGAAAGATCTCTGTGAGTGAGATCCCAGTGGAAAGAACAGGTCTAGGATCTCTGTCCTTAATGTGCTGTACATTGAGGCTTAATGCTATAACGAGTACTCAAATAGTATATTTCACTTTGTGTTTCTATGGGGGTGCAAACTGTTGAAATCTTTACTTAATGTATACTAAACTGATCTTCTGTTAAAAAAAAGAAGAAATTATCAATTCCCAACTTGACTCTCACTGGGATTAAACATGACAATAGGTCTGATCTGATTTCATCATCATTAAAAAAAAATCATCTATTATTTTTCACTTTATGTTTCTGTGTGGGAGCAAACTGTTGAAATCTTTACTTAATGTATGCTAACCTGATCTTCTGTATATAAAGAGAATTGAAAATGAATCCTCATGTGAATGGAAAGGGGAGAGGGAATGGGAAAGGGGAGGGTTGCGGGTGGGAGGGACGTTATGGGGGGGAAGCCATTGTAATCCATAAGCCGTACTTTGGAAATTTATATTCATTAAATAAAAGTTAAAAAAAAAAGAAACCAGACACAGAGATGCAAAGATATATGGAAGAACCTCTTATCTCATGGAGTAAATTCCTATTGCATATATGGAAAATCTATAAGATTTTTGAGAAAATAAGTAGAAACCTAAACATCTCTGTTAGAGAAAAGAAGAAATAAAACAAAATTCTACAAGCAAGAAGCAGGCTGATAAATGATTCAGCTGAAAACACATTTTAATCTTCAAAAAGACTGGATTCAATAAAATTGAAAGATTTCTCTACACATTAATGGAGGGGTGGGAGTGGGGGGAACAAATGACTAACACAGTGATCAGAAGCAAGGAGACCCAGAAGACAATGAATGACACCTTTAAAAGAATTTTAATAAGTGTCCTTGGAATTCTATATCCAGTGAAAATGTTCTTTAAAATTCAGGTTAAAAAAATCACCATTTATGATATTTAAAATATCGTGTTGATGTGTACCAACTTAAGCAGCTGTTTGTGATGCCAGCATCACATATGGACACTGGTTTAAGTCCCAGCTGCACCACTTCCAATCTAGCTCCCAGCTAATGTGCCTGGGAAAGCAGTGAAGATGGTCCCAGGGCTTGGGTCCTGCCACTGGCGCGGAGACCTGGATGAAGCTCCTGGCTCCTGGCTTGGTGTGGCTCTGCCTTGACCACTGTGACCATTTGGGGAGTAAATCATGGATGGAAGATCTCTCTCTCTCTCTCTCTCTCTCTCTGTAGTTCTGCCTTTCAAATAAATAAATAAGTCTTGTTTTTAAAATTTTAAAACTATTAAGTTTTTAGGAGAAATATAGTAATCTATATCAGAATCTGTAAATAAAATACAGTACAGTAAGTACTAATATGGAAGGGAAGTAAATGGAATTACAGTAGTATCATAACAATTTATGGTAAGCAGTGGGAAGAATGCAACCATAAAAATATAACTGGAAAATAGAGCTAAAAGAGTTAACAATACTGTAAAAATAAAAAAAAAGAAAGGAAAAGCTAAAGAACAAATAGAAAGGACAAATTTAAAAGTCCACACGTCAGGGGCCGCTATTGAGGAGCTGGTAAAGCTGCCACCTGCAGTGTTAGTGTCCCATATGGGTGCATGCTTGGGTCTTGGCTGCTCCACTTTGTGTCCAGCTCCCCGCTAATAGTCTGGGAAAAGCAGCAGGAGATGGCCCACGTGTTTAGTCTCCTGCCACCCATGTGGGAGACCTGGCTGAAGTTCCTGGCTCCTGGCTTCAGTCTTGTCCCACACTGGCTGAATAATAGATTTATTTTCAGATTTCTGAGGTACTTCATACTTTCTTCCACAGTGGCTGTAGCAGTTTACATTCCCACCAACAGTGGATTAGGGTACCTTTTCCCCTACATCCTTGCCAGCATTTGTTGTTTGTTGATTTCTGTATGAGAGCCATTCTAATTGGGGTGAGGTGAAACCTCACTGGGGTTTTGCTTTGCATTTCCCTGATGGCTGGTTATCCTGAATATTTTTTCATTTGTCTGTTGTCCATTTGAATTTCCTCTTTTGAAAAATGTCTTTTCAAGCACTTTTCCAATTATTAACGAAATTTTTTTTTGCTGTTGTTGAGTTTCCTGAGCTCTTAAAAGATTCTGGGTATTAATTCTTTATCAGTTGCATAGTTCGCAAATACTTTCTCCCATTCTTTCGATTGCCTCTTCATTTTTCTGAGTGTTTCCTTTGTAGTGCAGAAGCTTCTCAATTTGATGTAATCCCATTTGTCAGGTTTGGCATTGATAGCTTGTGCTTTTGAGGTCTTTTCCATGAACTCTTTGACAACGCCAATTTCTTGCAGGGTTTCCCTAATGTTCACTAATAGTTTTATGGTTCTAGGTCACAGAGTCAGGTCTTTGTCCTTTTTGAGTTGATTTTTGTGTAAGGGATAACATAGGGGTCTTGCTTTACACTTCTACATGTGGAGATCCAGTTTTCCCAGCCAATCTGTTGAACACAATTTCTTTGTTCCAGGGATTGATTTTAGCTCCTTTGCCAAAAATAAGTTGGTTGTAAGTACATGGATTGATTTTTGGAGTTTCTATTGTTTCCATTGGTTTGTCCATCTGTTTTTGTACGAGTACCAGGCTGTTTTGATTATAACTGCCCTGTAATATGTTTTTAAATTTCTTATTGCAACCCCTCCAACTTTTTTTGTTGTTGTATAAGATTGCTGTAGCTATACTGAATCCTAATCTATGAAAATATGAGCAGTGGATCAGAGCTGTGATAATGAGAGGTTTATTTGCCAAATAAATCCACATGAATATCTTACTCATGTTAGAAATGATCACTTCTTCAGTAATAAGAGGAACAGAGTTTTATTTCAGGAAATAAATAAAGGAACAAACTAACAACATTTTCCATAGTAATAACAACCAGAGATAACAATGGTTAAATTTTTGGTGTACTTCTATTCATCACTATGTATTTATAATTTTATAAATTGGGTTCATTTTGTTAATATAAGCTTGAATCTTGACTTTTTCTCTTTGTGATATAAACATTGCCATCTATTATTAAATTTTTTTCCTTCTTCTAAATTTTTAAAATGCATCTATTTGAAAGGAGGGAGAGAGCAGGAGAGAGACAGGGAAAGAGAGGGAGTGGGAACAGAGAGGGAGAGAGACAGAGGGGCAAGAAAGAAAGAAAGACAAATTTCTTGTTCACTGTCTCAAATATCCCCAGTAGCCAAGGCTAGGTCAGGATGAAGTAAGAAGATGGGAACTCAGTTTGGGTCTCCCATGTGGGTAGCAAGAACCCAGCTACTTGAATTATCACCTGCAGGCTCCCAGAGTGTCCTAGAAAGCTGGAATCCAGAATGGACTGGGACTTGAATCCATGCACTGATACAGAATCTAAGTGTCCCAGATGGCATCTTAACCACTGTGCCATATGCCTACCTCTACATATTATTTTGAATGTGACTTTATGTCTGCTCTATATCTGCATCCAATATTGTTGGTTATTAGATGTTAATCACTTTCATTTGATAAATGTAAGAAAAAGGCTTATAATTTCAGTTTTATTTGACTGGCAATTTTCTGAGGTGATGTATTTAGGAATATGGAATTGAGAATAGAAACATTTTAGGGCTTTTGGTGTTCTTGGCTATACGACACTCAGATTATTCCAATTTCCTACATCAGTTTTAATACTTACTGGAAGATACTATCACTCCTCATGGAGTTGCTAAGTAAAATCAGATTTATAGACAGGAACAGATCTTTGCCTGGGTTTCACCTCCCCTACTTCTTCCATGAGAAGTAATTCCTGGTCAGAACTGCCCCTGGAATTCTTCTCACTTTGTTTTTCCTCTGGATATAGATGAGAAGACTGAGCCCTGTATGTCTGCTGTGAACCAGAGAAGAAAATGGATTCTACTTGGGAGTTTATTGGATTTGAGGCACAGATACAAGAAGATGTGTCCAGTAGCGGTACCACGCTGAGGTGGGAGGAACAGTAGTGCCTCCTGCTGAGGGAATCCATGTAGAACAACCATTATGAAGGTATAGGAAGTTGGACAGTGAGGTAGAACAGCAAAGACTAATGTGAGAGCCAGCAGCACAGGAGGCTCATGCAGGCAGTGCTGCTACTAATCAGCTGTGGTCTTGATACCCTGGCGGGACTGGCACATATCAAGTGCATAGTCATTCAATACTAATTCCAGTCCCCTTTCTGGCATGTCACAAAGAAAGATGTATGGAATGAAGTGAATTGATGCATTAAATAAGATATTGCTCACCGTGCATGGAGATCTAAAACACTAATAAAATACATTTCTCTGAGTAAAATATGCCTTCTTGAATATTCCTTAGTCAAGGCACATTTCAAAGGATAAATTAATGTCATTATCTCCTTAGGAGGTAGCATGTCTGAAAGTATCAATCTTTATTCACAGCATGGATAGGAGTTGTCCTGACAGAGCAATTGCAATGGGTAAGCTGAGAATTGTTCAAGTAGGTCTAAGTATATTCACCCTACAGTGCATTATATAATAGCAGAACTTATTATTAAGAATGCATTATTTCAAAATAGCTAGAGGAGGGATTTTGAATGTTCTCACAAAAAAAGAAATTATAAATGTTTGAGGTGATGAATATGTTAATTACTCTAATATGGTCACACATTGTTTACATGAATTGAAACATCACTTCTTAGAATAATTGCAAATATTTATGTGTCAATCAAAACTGAAAATAAAGGTGTGTGTTTGGTGTAACTATTAAGATGTTACTTGGGACAGTTGTATTCCTTTTTGGAGTGCCTGGGTTCAAGTCCCAGCGGTACTCCTGAGTCCAGCTTTAATGCACAGTCTGGGATTCAGTAGATGAAGGCTTCAGTGGTTGGTTCATGCCACCCATGTGGGAGACCTCGATTGATTTCCCAGCTCCTAGCCTTGGCCTTGTCTAGCCATAGTTATTGTGGGCATTTGGGGAATGAATCAGCTGATAGGAGATCTGTATGTCTCTCTGTGTCTTTCTCTATTTTTCAAATAGCATAAGTAATAAGATAATGTGAAAAATGAAATATAGTGGAAACAAGCATACGAATAGGGATGGGAGGTGGGCATTTATTTTAGTTGTTGAGATATCACATGAGATACCTGGATATTGTATCAAAGTGCCTAGGTTTGAGTCCTGGCTTCACTTGTAATTCTAGCTTCCAGCTAATACAGATCCTAGAAGCCAGAAGGTGATGGATCATAAGCTTGGGTCCCTGCTTACCATGTTGGAAACTGGGGTTGAGTTCCTGGCTACCAGTTTTGGTCTTAAGGCCTGACTGTACTGTACATTTGGAGAGTGAACCAGTGTATAGGAGCTGTACGTTGAGGAACTCTGCTTATAAATAAATAAATAAATAAAATGTAGGGCTAGATAGATGACAAGTATTATGTACAAGTTTTGTTCAATTTTTCAACTATTAGAAAAGAAAAAGCATTTCAATGAGTGTACATTGTGGACATGCAACAAATATGTTAAAAAAGAAGTGACAAGTGCAAACTATCATAGGCAAGTGAATTAACTACTGTTTGTAGTTACTTATTGACATAACAGCAGGCAGACACCCTCCCCGTCCCCAAAGTCGTCAGTCGGTGACAGAGGCCGCTTTACTGACGATGGCTCTCTTCAGAGCACCTTTGACATCCTTGTTCCTGAGGGTGTAGATCAAAGGGTTGAGTAAGGGGGTGATGAAGGTGTAGACGAGCGCGATTTTGCGGTCCTCGTCCTCCGAGGTGCTGGACCGGGGACGCAGGTAGACCAGGCTGCAGCAGCCGTACTGAAGCAGGACCACCGTGAGGTGCGAGGAGCAGGTGGAGAAAGCCCTGCTGCGGCCCTGGGCAGAACGGATGCGGAGGATGGCGCGGGTGATGAACACGTAGGAGACACAGATGAGCAGGAAGGGCACCGTCAGCACGAGGATGCCCACGAAGTAGAGAACGGCCTGGTGCACGTGGGTGTCAGCGCACGCCAGGCGCAGGACTGGAGGCACATCGCAGAGGAAGTGGTTGATTTCCCGGCGGTGCCCACAGAAGGGCAGGGTGAAGATTAAGGCGGTGAGCTGCAGGGAGAGCGTGAGGGCCAGGATCGTGGAGCCCACCACCATCTGAATGCACAGCTTCTGGGTCATGATGAAAGTGTAGTGCAGTGGGTGGCAGATGGCCACGTAGCGGTCATAGGCCATGACTGCCAGGAGGAAACAGTCAAATCCACCAAGGGTGAGAAAGAAGAACATTTGGGCCCCACAGCCAGCCAACGGAATGGGCTTCTGGGCCCCCAAAATGTTGGAAAGCATCAGGGGCACCACAACAGTGGTGTAGCAGATTTCCAGGAGAGACAGGTTGCACAGGAAGAAGTACATGGGGGTGTGGAGGGAGCTGTGTGTGCACACCACAGAGATGATGGCTGTGTTGCCACAGAGGATCATCAGGTAGAGGAGGAGGAAGAGGAGGAAGAGAAGGACCTGGAATTCTGGGACAGCCGTGAACAGGCGGAAAACAAACTCAGTAGGGCCGGTTTGGTTGAGGACAGGTTGCCAAGCCAACATGTTCTCTGCAAAAGAGGAGATGTGGGGAGTGCTCAGTGGCTGAGTTGCTTTTTTATTTTTTAGTTTTTTGGTTGAGAAAAATAAAGGGTTTTAAATTCTATTTTTGATTGTAAGCCACCTATTGGTATCCAATTTGCAACCCCAGTGCTCTAGCATGAATTTGCAATATAAGCCCTGGTATAGTTTTTTTCTTGTAAGCCTTAATGAATGAGATTAGCATCCACGTGAAGTCAGTAATGAAAAGTCATGAATATGCTCCTGGTGAAATGTGTGTATTATTACCCTCTGATATTATTAATCCCATTGGCAAGAACTAATACTTTCCTTGAATTCAATTAATATATAAAGAGTTATAGTGGTTGATATATTTATAATTAGAAAAATAGATATGCAGTCTACACTCCTGCCAAACATTTTAATTGAAATAGAACCCTCATACAGAAGAAATCATAAGTCCAGAATGCACAGTGTTGAATTTAGAAACAGAATGAGACATATTGACAAATATTGTAATTGGCATCAACACAATGTCTGCTAAAGTTATTCTTGCAGTTTTATGTAATCATATTCATTTCTTCCCATTTTTAAAATAGTATACTGATTTACGTCATATTATGTGTTCTCTTTACGTTATTTTGACTCCTTATAAAATCAGACTAACAATTTTTTTACAATCATTTCCTTGCGTATATGAGGACATTTCAAAAGGTTCATGGACAAATTGAAGGAAAAAAAAATATTTTCCAGGAACAGTTTGAAGACCCTTGGTACCCTTCATCTATTTCTTCTCATATGAATAGTTTCTTTAAATTTCCAACAAGGAATGGAAACTTGTATTCAGATAGGTTCAAATGTATGGGGAATGAAAACTTGGATTGAATTAAAGTAGAGCTTCCTGACATGAGAAAAGACAGCAAGGAAACTAAAAATACAGTAGCAGAATTGAATTATGCATTACAACAATCAGGAGAAAAAGTATTTTTCTGAGCATCTGGGAAGGAAAAAATACCTTTAAATACCCTGTGATTTGGACTACAACCTTATTTTAACACAAAAATCTGAGAGGCAATAGAACAATATAGAATTTTAAGAAAAATAAATTGTTGTCAAGGAGTTCTATATCCAGGCCTTAGTGATCTATTTTTAAAGCAGCGCAATGACCTCAGACCTATAAGGGGTTAGTGAATATATTATTTTAAATATAATTAAGACAAGCCGGCGCCGTGGCTCAATAGGCTAATCCTCCACCTTGCGGCGCCGGCACACCGGGTTCTAGTCCCGGTTAGGGCGCCGGATTCTGTCCCGGTTGCCCCTCTTCCAGGCCAGCTCTCTGCTATGGCCAGGGAGTGCAGTGGAGGATGGCCCAGGTGCTTGGGCCCTGCACCCCATGGGAGACCAGGAAAAGCACCTGGCTCCTGGCTCCTGCCAGGATCAGCGCGGTGCGCCGGCTGCAGCGGCGGCCATTGGAGGGTGAACCAACGGCAAAGGAAGACCTTTCTCTCTCTGTCTCTCTCTCTCTCACTGTCCACTCTGCCTGTCAAAAAAAAAAAAAAATATATATATATATAATTAAGACAATCCCTCTTAAACATTTTTGGGTTGGGTCTGGTTTTGTTATACAGAAAGTTAAGTGGCAGAAATGAAATTATGCTGATGTCCTCAAAGTACATAAGGAAGCATTTAAGATATTTCACTTATGTGCCTAATTAAAGAAATATATATCCAAGTTTATGTCAGAATAATCATAACCATTAGGGTTAAAACCAGCCTATCCAAAAGATTAGAAAACTTATATTGTGAAAAAATATGGATTTCAAAATTCACCAAAAATTATCTTTCAATTTGCCCATAACAACATACCGAGAGCAGAAGACTGAAAACACAGGGACATGTGGGAAAGCGTACATGATGAGATGGTTTCATGTAAACTGAGAAAAATATTCAACTTGTGGTAATTTAAATGGGGTGTACATTCTGTTGGAAACAGAGTCTCCATATTCACAGAAAAATATACTCTCAAGTGTAAATATCCAACATAGAAAAGCTGGCATAGATTTTGGTTAGCATTATATTTGATCATTTAACCATAGGCAATGAGACAGCAAAAAATGCAGAAATTTTATTCTCTAACGAAAACACAAGAAAATAAACTAGAAAAATTACGACCAGTAAGTTACTCATTTGGATACTTCCAAATGACATGCAGTAGAAACTCTTTTATCTTCACATAACTTTTGGGTCAGATTTACCAGTGTTCCTTCTTCCATCTGTGTCCAACATACTACATGATGCCAATGTCATATACAACATAAAGAGACTTTCTCCTTACTCTGCAATATGTCTCAGTACTCCTATTCTCATGAGTTGAGCTGTATTCCTACAAGTCAACTGGGTTTTCCCAAAATCTACTTATAACATGCACATTCACTTTTCTAATTAGGTAACTTTCATCAAATATTGCAAAATATAATAAAGCACTTTTATGACTATTGAGTATGTAATTAGAAATAATAATTGAATGCTTGAGAAATGCCTGAAGACTACAGATTACTAGAAATCACGGTGAATTTTTTTGAGTCAGACAATTATAAAATGCAAGAAGTGAAAATGATATGATTTTGAATAATTTTATGTTCATATTTGACATTAATCTAATACTTCTTTGTATGTTAAAAGAGCTGAAACTTGATATATTACAGAATGCATTCAAGAAGGGCTTTGGCCTCAGGAAGCAAACTCAAAGTTAAGCTCTTGGTTTTATATCAAAATGTTGATGAGTAAATGTCCATTTGTGTTGCAAACTAGGGGAACTGTGCCTGATAATAATGAATTCAATGTTTCATAATAGCTGGTAAAATTTTGAATGTTTCCAACATAAAGAAATGATACACATTTGAGTTGACTGATATGCTCGTTCACCTGATCTGATCATTACCATTGTGTATATGTATTAATTATCATATGGTACCCAATAAATATGTAAAATTATTCTGTCAACTAAGAGCTTTTAAAATATTAGAAAAAGATACTAAACACAAAGAGTAAAACAAGTAGAAAAAAGTGTGCAGCTTTTGTTTGAATCGTAGAGTTTTCTTTCTTCTCTTTAATCAGTGGTACCAGTTAGAAAGCATCCTTCCCAAAACAAACAAAATGGATGCATGAACAAATGATAACGAGTAGGGCTATTTGACAAAAACTACAAAGCTTTGCACATAGGTGCTTCAGCGGAAAAACAGTGTTTTGGTGTTAATCGTCTCAGAAGCAATGTATGAATCCCATATAATTCTATCAAAGTCTGTAGAAAAATAAACAAGTGAAAAGACAAAAGCATGTTTTTGAAAAAAAGAGTACAACAATGGGGTGAAACTTCTAGCAGAAGACATTGAAACATATTGAAAATGGTTATGTAGATTATAAAATGTATATTACATCATAAATCAAATTATTTGTAGAGTATGACAGATTCAGCACAATAGGACAGAATCACTAACAATAGATAATTATTCTGTTGTGCTTGTGTCATACATTATTCCATGCACTTCACATTTATTATCTCATTTCATAATAGCTCTCTGTAAAGAAGCTTTCAGACTTCTTATTAGAAAAGGAAAATGGAGTGAAGAGAGCTTAAGTAGTTTTCTCAAGACCACACAGCTAGTGAGTGTTGCAGCAGCAATTTAAACATGAACAGGCTGGCTCTTGAGTCTCAAGTTGCGGGAGACTTGAAGGAGATAAACTTGAAAATCCTCAGAACAACCTTGGCCTGGATACATGCTCAAGGTATATCAACTGTGGTCATGTCTCAGATCAATCAGAAAGGATTGTCTTTCTCATACAGCTTAAGAGCAAGTGCTAATCACTTTTGATGTTAATTTTCTAATGAATTTACATGAAAATTTATTTCTGGTGGACTTAGGATACAAACTTTTTTTTTTAAAAAGAAAGAAAACCAGAAGATTGTGTGACGATGAATGTTTTTCAGATTTCAGGATAAACAGTCACAACTAAATGAGCAAAGACAGAATTCATAAAAATATTGATATTCTGATTAAATATAAATTTATATGTAGATAAAAATGAAATACAAAAATTAAATAGCAAAAGAAATCTTATAATTCCACAAAATCTAATCACATCACTAAGAAAACAAATAATGGAAATTCAAAAAGAAGTACACCAAAGGAAACAAATATATAAAAATTCAAATAAATACTAAATTAAACAAAATAAGAGAGTACTTTCTATTAAAAAGCTAACAGTAAAGGAAGACAGATAATTTTTGAAATTACTGATATTTATTTCCCTATATATGCTAGTGAAATTATAAATTGATATAAAAGTTTGTTGAGGCACTTTGGTAATATGTAATGAAAGATTTGCAGGAATGCATACACTTTGTTTCAGAAATGGATTTAGGAATTTATTCTTACAAAGTAACCATGTGTAAAATTTTTGACTGAAATGTTCATCATAATTTTCAATGTAATGATTAAAATTGTGTCACAGGAAATATCAATATGAAACAAAGACTTATTAATTGTGGCCTATTCATAGATGGAACAGTGCAATAATTAAAAATATTGAAGAAAATCATGAGTTTGTGAAGTTTCTTGAAAAAGCAGATTACAGAACAACATTATTTGTGATTTGACTTAAAGTAATTTAAAAACAAATACAACTAGTCATAAAAATAAAGGGATATTCCTAAATATGTGAACAATGAGTATTTCTGAGCTGGTGTGAATGTAGATATTTTTGTTTATGGTTTATGAGGTTCTGCATTCGTAACTTTTACAATGAACATGCAAAATTTTGCAATCATATAATGATTTTAAATTATTTTATCATTTGATATTTCAACTCTGAGATATGAAAAATTTCACGTATTGGAAAGGATGGATAGTAGAGGGTCAATGACATGGATTTTGCAATCAATTAATCTCAATTTGAAGACTAATTCCCTCACTTGCTAATTTTAACTTTAGCATTGACCACATTAACTGACATTACTTATGCCCCAAGGTATGATTTGGGAAAGGAACACAGAGATTTAAGGGGGATTTGCAAAGATGTACAATGTTCCAGTGTACAATGTTCCTGGAACATAACAGCAGCCCAGTGAGTGTACCTACCCTTCTATCTTTTCTCATAATAGTGCATTTCCCTTAAATACTTACTCTTCAGGTCTTATCTTTTGGAGAACAGACAGTGAGGTTCTCTAGAACTGCATCTCCTCAGGTCTTCCAGGTGCTCTGCTAACCCTGGAACCACAGATGAAGAGTAAAAGAGAAAAGGAAGAAGAACAAAACAAAACAGAAGAGAGACTTCAGTAAAACAACACACCAGTATAATCAAAATCAAAGAAGGGGGAACTGGACTCAGGATAACATTTAAAAATGATTTTACCTTATGAAGGCAAAGGAGCATCACTGAATCTATGTGAGAACAGCTAAAATTTGTTGCATGTACAACATACCTAACCTGTGAATAAAGCAAAACACGTGGTTTTTAAAGTCTAGTGTCTTCCAGTACAAATCACTATAGGACAAAAGCAAAAAAAAATCAGCAAGGTAAAGCTATATTTTTGAAAGACTACACACGACACAATTTTTATTTAAGAATTAATGCTTTCTTTCCATGATCATCTTCAAACTCTTCTTGACTTAACTAGTGATTTTTTGTCTCATTCAAACCACACTTGGATAATACATTTGGTGCTTCTTTTTTTTTTTAAGATTTTGCTTTCCTAAGAGCAAAATATTTGACATACACTGAGATGAAATGCAGTGACAATATAGCTTATTACATTTTGGACATTAGGATTTGATGAAAGTAGGAGTTGATAAGGGTTGTACTACCGTGTAATAGAAACCTACATTTTTTACCAGCTTTTCATGACATATAACTATCATCATTGCTATTACATGGATCATTCAAAATATATGGTACAATCTTTGTGAAAATGTCCCTCTTGTTGAAAACTTCATCCAGAATTAACTGATTATGTCATTCAAAGTTAGTTCCTTGCATCCTCACCTTATAGTAGCCAGTTCATTGGCACAAATAGACTATTTGACATTTCAACATTTTTATCCAGCTAATAACAAGTTGAGTGAATTAAAAGTTCTTAACAAAAATCTTCTCTTGATCAGCTCTTCATTTCATGTCTAAAAGAATTCTGTGCACATAATTTTTTTCTATTTTGGGTCTGTATCATTCTATTGTTGCATGACATGAGCTATTCAAAACTACATTTTCTTTATCACCTAAAAGTCTTGGCAAATCCATAAGTTAACAAGCTAAATCAATGGTTAGTGATAGCATGAAATATTTATGCACGCTAATACTGTACATATATAGACAAAACTCCCTTGAAAATGTCAGGAAACCTGGCTGGTGCCGTGTCTCACTAGGCTAATCCTCCGCCTTGCGGCGCCGGCACACCAGGTTCTAGTCCCGGTTGGGGCGTCGGATTCTGTCCTGGTTGCCCCTCTTCCAGGCCAGCTCTCTGCTGTGGCCAGGGAGTGCAGTGGAGGATGGCCCAAGTACTTGGCCCCTGCATCCCATGGGAGACCAGGAGAAGCACCTGGCTCCTGCCTTCGGATCAGCGCGGTGCACTGGCCGAAGCGTGCCAGCCGCGGTGGCCATTGGAGGGTGAACAATGGCAAAGGAAGACCTTTCTCTCTGTCAAAAAAAAAAAAAAAAAAAAAAAGGTCAGGAAGCCATGGGACCACAGAAAAGAGAAGGTATAGGCTATGTCTGTGTTCACTTATATCAAATATGTAAAATTAAATCGTTACATTTGAGAACTGTAAGGAAAATCAAAAGATATAGAATAATTTCCTCTCATTCCTCCATGTGAAAGTTGAGTGTGACAAAGATTAAGCCTTTTCCGTAAGGCTAGCCATTGGCATACCTGGCACCAAAATCTGCATTGTACTGAATTAGCAGAGAGGGGGAGCCCACACACATGACTTCAGTCTTTTTTTAAATCTACATTGAAATACATGCAACTTAGTTAGTAGAGTGTGAATCGCCAGGCAGGAAGGTCACAGTAGTACGACTCTGACAGTATGGCTGGAACAAACGCCCAGTCTCTGCCTGATGCTATGCACTCTGGTGAGGGAGGTGACACCCTTCGAAAATAATTTGAGAATTATTCAAAACTTTTGCCTCCTCAATTATTTGCCTCAATGGATGTGACCACTAGGCTACATTCACTTTTAAGAGTTCTTTGATTTCTCACTGAAGTGAGATCTTCCATTCATGGGCTTTGGAATAATGATCAAAGTCACAAATCTCTGTAAATCTCACATTTTATCTTCAATGGGTATAATACAATTATATAAAAGAGTTCTATTGACAATTAATATTAGGGTGCATTTTATGCTCTGCAGGCATTTAATTCTTTTTTCATTCTTATCGCATTCTCTACTCTAGATCTGAGCCATGATTAGTTCCGTGGCATGGTCTGCCTTGCTCTGGGCACTTTGTGCCATCTACTCCCTCTATCTCGGATACTCTTCTCCACACTCGCTGGCTACACCATCCTCTGCTTTCACTCCTGGGTTCAGGTATCATTTTTCCCTGATCCTTAATTTTTTTTCAGTGCCACGAGCTTCTAGAAAATTTTCTCCTCCCCTCAAGTATCAGACCATTGTGTTTCATCAATAAAAAATAAACAAGAAGAAAACAGTAATTAAATGTCTTTGCTAACTCAAGACTCAGGTTCAGTGAAGTGGAGAGCTACAGAAGCAGAGAATTAAACCCATGATTGCCAACTTCATCTTTGTAAGGAGCATGACAGATAAGAAAAGAATTCAAACATGCTCTGAGGAGCAAATTCCTATGTCATGTTCCTTGGAACATGGATTTTTATGATGCTCCAGAAATGAAGGTTTTCATCATCCTTTGTTTTCAGAGAGGCACAATTCATATCGACACAACAGTGTTTTGTGAGGCCTCGATGAAAAGCAACCAATTTGTTTTTACCTTGGAAATTTCACAACTCTATGTACCATGGATTACACTTTTTTCACATGACAACATAAAACTGAATATGATTCAGTGATGTTGCTAGAGAAAAATGAGTCAATTCCCTTTGCTTTTGGACCCTTTTTATTCTGTTCCCTGGCTATATCATACTCTTCCGTCAGAGCTCTGTTCAGGATGCCTTACAGAAAGAACACTGGAAAAAAGTCAAAGACCGGAAGTTCATTCTGACTTTGTATGTATTAGGTGTGTGCTGCTGAGCAGTTCAACAGTTTATTAAAGGTCCCTTTTAAGTGTTCATAAAAGTGGATAGCAATAACTGCTCTCATGGCTCTTCAGTTCAAAATTCAGTATCCGTAATATTAACATTGTTTCCAAATAGAAACATGTGCTTTAATTATTTTT
This sequence comes from Oryctolagus cuniculus, assembly GCF_964237555.1. NCBI lineage: Eukaryota > Metazoa > Chordata > Mammalia > Lagomorpha > Leporidae > Oryctolagus > Oryctolagus cuniculus. The sequence continues at coordinate 13,903,925 of NC_091432.1, read as the reverse complement.
AGAAAGGGAATTAAGATAAAATCAGTAAAGAATGAAGTCTTCTAATAGTCTTTCTTACCACCTTGGCATTTTCTTCATTCCAACTGCCATCCAAGAAAATTCATTAAATAGCAGGTTAATATTGTTGTTGAGATATTCCCACCATTGGTCATGGTTGGAGCTCTCCCAAATGGCCTCTACCTATCTAACTTCCTTTTATAGGGCAAAATGGGAAGAGGACCCAAGAAATTCAAATTGTGCAGAGAGGACAAGTAGCCAGTGTATCATACCTTCATGATCTCCAGATGGCCATAGAGAAGAGTCCTGATATTCATGAGAAGAGATACTTCTTAACAAATTGTGATGGAGTGGAGTAGGGTACGAATATCTTTTGGAAAGAGTATACTAAAAAGGCTTGACTCTTTCAGTAACACAAAATAAATTATGATATAATTAATCTGAGTCCAGTCTTGTTTGATTTAATAAAATTCTTTAGTGTCCTTTATGAAATCATTTTAAAATTAATGGGTCCCTAAAGAGAAATATTCCCAGTGATCCCCTTAAAGTGAACACAACTAGAGCAACTGTTTGAAAAAAACTTTCCAGAGTCACTGTAAGGCAAGGTTAAGGAACAACTTTTCTGAAGGTCATTGTAGATATGGTTGTCTGGGGATTTCTGGCAGGTATCCTCATCCTTCCTATACCCATAAGGAACTGACTGATGTTTTGTTCCAGAAAACATATCCAGTGAGTGTTGTTAAAGGCAGACATCCATTGCTGCTGAAGTTCCTGGGAAACGTATAACACCAAACACTAGCCTAACACTCTGGGGATATTAAATCTAGTGTTGGCTATGACATGTGGAATCTGTTGAGCCAAGGAGAACCAGGGTATTTTATTGGTTTTACTTTATTTTTTAAAACAAGTTGCATTATGACAGTTAAGGCACACAATATACTATATTGGAGTACTTATAGATGTATAATGGTAAGTAGAGCAAAGCAATTGAAAACCCCATCATCTTACAGTGGCCTGCCTACTTTTCTGTGCAAGAGCAGGTTGGGTTTATTCAAGTAGTAGAAATCCCTAGGAGGGTGTGCAGGAGAGGATATTTTAAATACTATCTATAAGTTTATGATTTGTAAATTTATGCCTTTAACTTTGAATTTTTCTTCTGAACTCCTCATCTAGATATCCAAATATATATATTCAAATGCAATATATCCAAAACCATTTATTCATTTTCTCCAGTTCATTTGATTTTCTCACAGATTTCCCTGTTTCTTTATTTTATTTTATATTTTTTTTAACTTTTATTTAATGAATATAAATTTCCAAAGTACAGCTTATGGATTACAATGGCTTCCCCCCCATAACTTCCCTCCCACCCACAACCCTCCCCTCTCCCGCTCCCTCTCCCCTTCCATTCACATCAAGATTCATTTTCAATTCTCTTTATATACAGAAGATCAGTTTAGCATATATTAAGTAAAGATTTCAACAGTCTGCACCCACATAGAAACACAAAGTGAAAAATACTGTTTGAGTACTAGTTATAGCATTAAATCACAATGTACAGCACATTAAGGACAAAGATCCTACATGAGGAGTAAGTGCACAGTGACTCCTGATATTGACTTAACAATTTGACACTCTTGTTTATGGCATCAGTAATCATCCTAGGTTCTTGTCATGAGCTGCCAAGGCTATGGAAGCCCCCTGAGTTCACTGACTCTGATCATTTTTAGACAAGGCCATGATCAAAGTGGAAGTTCTCTCCTCCCTTCAGAGAAAGGTACCTCCTTCTTTGATGACCTGTCTACTGGGATCTCACAGAGATCTTTCATTTAGGTAATTTTTGTTTTTTCCCAGAGTGTCTCAGCTTTCCATGCCTGAAATACTCTCATGGGCTTTTCAGCCGGATCCGCATGCCTTAAGGGCTGATTCTGAGACCAGATATCTCATCCCTCCATTTCCTTAAACAGAAATCATTTTGGAGTCATCTATGATTCCTCTATTTCACATGAAATCCCACATAAAATTTTACTGGCTTTTCCTTTAAAGCATGAGCATCATCCAGAACATGATTACTGGTGTAAGATGTTACCATACTTATAGAACCTAAAAGGATTTTTCCTTCCCTCCAAAATAGTGTATTTTGAGCAGAGTGATTCATTTAAAATGCAAGTCTGATAATGCTCCTCTAATACTTTGTGTGGTTTTGCATCTTGCTTAGCATAAAATCAAAGTTCTTACCATGGTCTATAAATTCTTCCATGATCTTCACTCTGTTAAGCCCAAAGGAACCAGGGCTTGTTAATTTGGAAAATTTCAGTTTAATACAATTGCAAAAGATGCTAAATGTAAGAAATGCACTATCGACAAACTGTACTTGGAGGAAAAAGTCAAAGATGTGGCTGGATAATTTTTGCTAGTGCTCTGGAATGCTCAAGCTCAGAGGATTCACTCAAACAGAAGACTAAAGATTTCTAGTGGGTGACTCACGGATCCTCTATCACATCAGTAGAAACCGGGCAGATGGAAAGATCTTGGAGTAAATTCTCAAGACATACATGGGAAACCATAATATTTTTGAGAAAACAATGTCAGTAGAAACCTTAACATCTTGAACTGAAAGGGAAAGAGAAAAGGAGAAATCAAACAATGTCATCAAACCTCCAAAATTCTACCATTAGGAAACAGGTTGGTAAAATGACTCAGATGAAAACAAGTGGTGACCTTTAAGAAAAGGGAAATATGACTTGGCACATTTGTACTGTGTGGTGGATTGTGGTGGGAGGGAGGAGGTTAAGGAGCCTGAGGAGTGAAAACAAGTATGCAAATGATTTCACATTAGAAAGAAACATAGGGGTCTTAGCTATGGCTCAGTGGGTTAAGTGTAGCTTGCAGCACTGGCATCCTGGCTGCTAAACTTCCAATTCAGCTCATTACTAATGCACCTAATTACTAAAGCAGCAGCAGATGACCCAAGGGCTTGGCCCCAGTACCCATGTGGGACATCTGGATAAAACTCCTGGCTCCTGGCTCCTGGCTTCAGCCTGACCCTGTCCTGGAAGTTGTGGCCATTTGGGGAGTCAATCAATGGATGGAAGAGCTTTCTCTCTCTGTCTCTCTGTCTCTCTCTCTCTCTCTCTCTGTCTATCTCCCTTCAAATAAATATCTTTTTTTTTTTAAATGAGACCCAGAAGACAATAGATTGCATCTTAAAGAGTTTTAGAGTGACTTTGGAATTCTATATCTGGTGAAAATGTTCTTTAAAATTCAGATTTTAAGAAGATGAATTTTAACATTTCTTTTAAACTATTGACTGTTTAAGACAAATATTCCCATCTGTTACAGAATTTATAAATAAAATAGAGTGCAGCAAGTGTAATTTTATGTTTTCTACATATATAATTTTTGCAGTAGTATCATAATTCACAGTAAACTGTTAGAAGAATGCAAACACAAAATGTAATTCAAAAGACAGAACTAAAAAAGGAGATAAAAAAATCTAAAATTTTAAAAAAGAGACTGGAAATGAAAAAACAAAGAACAAATAAGAGAAAGGATAATTTTTATAAACAAGGAAAGACTATATATATATATATATATATAAACACACATTATACCTATATGGTGTTTTATATATATGTATATACTTTATACATATATATGCACATTCCAGTCAGATTGATTAAAAAATTTAACTTGTATGCTTGTTACAAGAAGCACATCTTTTTTTTTTTTTTTTTTTTTTTTTGGACAGGCAGAGTTAGACAGTGAGAGAGAGAGAGACAGACAGTAAGGTCTTCCTTTTCCGTTGGTTCACCCCCCAAATGGCCACTATGACCGGCACACTGCGCTTTTCCGAAGCCAGGAGCCAGGTGCTTTTCCTGGTCTCCCATGGGGTGCAGGGCCCAAGTACTTGAGCCATCCTCCACTGCACTCCCTGGCCACAGCAGAGAGCTGGACTGGAAGAGGGGCAACCGGGACAGAATCCGGCGCCCCAACTTGGACTAGAACCCGGGGTGCCGGTGCAGCAGGTGGAGGATTAGCCAAGTGAACCATGGCGCCGGCCAATGATACACATTATTTTCATTATTTTGATGGCCTGCATATGAGCAGGCCATCAAAACACATGTGCCATACAATAAACCTCAATGGTAAAAATAATCTAGGCTCAAAATCCAAGATCCTGTAATTAGCATCATCTTCCTATATAGGTGATAACAATTCCATTCAAAAGGGGGAGGAATAGGGGGCACATGTGTTTGCTAGTCCAGAGCAATTTTGAGCCCAGTCGGGTGCATTGCTTGATAATCTGCTCTGGCAGCAGGAACTCTTCCTTTATTGGAGTTCCAGTTATTACAGCTCAGTGATGCTCCCGGGAATGGGATAGCTGTCTGCCAACACTGGCTTCACTTTCTGGATATGTTCTCCAAGAAGTTCTACTGCATAAAAATGGGGACAATAGTCTTGCTTCCTAGGATTTTTGAACTGTAACGGAATATAAATAATTGTATGTATGGTGAAAATCTTCAACAAGTTCATAGGAAATGTGTATTATAAAAAACTCTACATGAAATATGAAAGTTTTGAGTGTTTTCGTCTACTTGGAAGAGTAACACACACACAGAAAGGAAGAGAGAGAGAGACAGACAGACAGACACACATAGGAACAAAGATCTGTCTGCTAATTCACTCCCCAAATGCCTGCAATAGCCAGGACTGTGCCAAACCAAAATCAGGAGCCCAGAGCTCTATCTGACTCTCTCACATTGGTGGCAGGGGCGCAATCACTTGAACCGTCATCTCCTGCCTCCCAAGATATAGTAGCAGTTAGCTGGATTAGGAAGTGGAGTATCTGGGACTCGATTTGGACCCTGAGATGGAATGTTAACGTTGCATACGGGGCTATCACAACACTTACTCCCCAGTTTGATGATGTTGTACCAGTGTCTGGCTTTGGCATAGAGGTAATACTCATCTCATATAATGAAGAAGGGAAGAGTTCGTTCATTTCCATTGTTTGAAATGATTTAAGAAGGATTGGTGATAACTCTTTGAAGGTTTGGTGAAATTTAGCTGTGAAGCCACCTGATCCTGGGCTTTTATTTGATGGGAGACTTTGTATTACTGATTCAACCTTGCTACTTGCTATTGTTCTGTTTAGGTTTCCTATTTCTTCTTGATTCAATCTTGGTAAGGCATAAATGTTCAGGAACTTGTCTATGTCTTTTACATTACTAAATTTACTGCTGTTCAGAGTAATCTAAAAAAAAGAATCCTTTAGGGGACTGGCGCTGTGACGCTGCCACCTGCAGTGCCGGCATCCCATGTGGGTACCGGTGCTAGTCTTGGCTGCTGCACTTCTGATCCAGCTTTCTGCTATGGCCTGGGAAAGCAGTAGATGGCCCAAGTCTTGGGCCCCTGCACCCACGGGGGAGACCAGGAAGAAACTCCTGGCTCCTGGCTTCTGATTGGTGCAGCTTCAGCTGCTGTAACCAGCTGGGGCGTGAGACAATGGATGGAAGATCACTCTTTCTCTCTGTCTTTCTGCCTCTCCTTTTTCTGTGTAACTCTGACTTTCAGATAAATAAATAAATCTTTTTTTTTAAAGTATCCTTTAGGTTTCTGTAGTGTCTGTTGAGTTATCTCTTTGTCTCTGATCTTATCTATTTAAATTTTCTCTTTTTTCTTGTTTAGGCTACTTATGATTTTGTCAATTGATTCAAGGAAACAGAACCTAACTTCACTAAATTTTTCTCTTGGCATTTTTCTTTAGTCTCTATGGTGCCCTGAGTTTTATTATTTCTTTCCTTCTATTACAGGTGTGGAACTGGTGGTCATTATGTTAAGTGAAATAAACCAAGGACAGAAAAACAAGTGTCACCTGATCTTACTCATTTGTAGAGTCCAAAAAATTAGGAGATCTTGGATCTGGCATTGTGGTGTAGAGAGTAATGCCCCCATCTGCAATACCAGCATCCCACATGGGTGAAGTTCCTGTCCCTAGCAGCTCTGCTTCTTATCCAGCTGCCTGCTAATGTGCCTGGGAAAGAAGCAGAAGATGGCTCAAGTGGGAGACCAGGATGAAGCTCCAGGCTTGTGGCTCTGGCCTGGCCTAGCCCCAGCCATTGCGATCATTTGGAGGGTGTGCCAGCAGATGGGAGATCTCTTTGTCTCTCCTTGTCTCTCTGTAACTCAGCTTTTCAAATAAATAAATAAATCTTAAACAATTAAAAGTAGGAGATCCTGCTGAAATAAAAATATAATGGCGATTACCAGAGGTTGGAGAAAAATAGAGTGGAAGAGGAATAGGGAAAGGTTGATTTATGGATACTAAGTTATAGTCATAGGAGTAAGAAGTTCTGGGGTTTTATGACATAGTAATGGGACTAAAGATAATGATAATGTATTATATATTTCTCTGTACTAAAAAACCCTAGAATATAGGATTTTGAATCTTTTCACCATAAAAATGTTAAATGTTTGTGGAAAGAGGTTTATTTGCCTGTTTGAACATTACACAACGTATACAACATGTAATGAAACATCACATGTTAGCCAAAAATATGTGTAATATTTATGAGTCAAAATATTTTTAAAAATTCAAAATTGCATCAAGAGAAAATTATTTTAAATTCCATTTTCCATGAACTTTTTGACACATACACACACACACGCACATACACATATATTTTATAAATTTATATATATATATATAAATTTGGCACACAGTATTTAATTAATGTTAACTATTACTATTTTTTTTTTGACAGGCAGAGCGGACAGTGAGAGAGAGACAGAGACAGAGAGAAAGGTCTTCCTTTGCCGTTGGTTCACCCTCCAATGGCCGCCACGGCCGGCACGCTGCAGCCGGCGCACCATGCTGATACGCTGGCAGGATCCAGGTACTTCTCCTGGTCTCCCATGGGGTGCAGGGCCCAAGCACTTGGGCCATCCTCCACTGCACTCCCTGGCCACAGCAGAGAGCTGGCCTGGAAGAGGGGCAACTGGGACAGAATCCGGCGCCCTGACCGGGACTAGAACCGGGTGTGCCGGCACCGCAAGGCGGAGGATTAGCCTAGTGAGCCGCGGCGCCGGCAAATAACTATTACCATTAACTATTAACTTAAGGCTGAGGAACATACCTCCATGCACTAACTGCTTAACCAATACTTTATTATGGGAAAATTAGATTGTAAATGTATTTTTACTTTTAAATATAACACCATAATCAGCAACTTTTCTTCTTCTTCTTCTCCATTTGCTCCTAAACCTCAAAGACCTTCTCTGCCATGCCCTGTGCCCCAAGAAGCTGTCTTCTGTGAACTGAATAACATAGCTCCTGATTCCAGGTGGATTTGTCCAGTGGGAGGCCAGGCAAGAGAATGGGAAGGCTGAGGAAAGACAGTTCCGTGTATGTATTTCCATGCTGTCTCCTTTCACATCCATAGCTCCATCAAAAGCTGCTTTATTCTCCCTTCAAGTTGCCATTCCTCCCAAGTGGCTTTTCTCCACAGATCGACTCTTACTGGTTTCTCATAATATCATATCATTGTTTTACCTTTTAGGTTTAAGGGTGGCATTGACTTCCTGCTATTGCTAGTGCATAAGTGTTTTATACACAATCACTGTAACTAATCCCTTTATTGCATTTTTTTCTGCTAGAGTCTATTGCATGAGTCTTGTCTTTCCATTTGCTAGCTGGATAGCATGATACAGCTTTACTATTGCCACTGCATACCACTTTATGCTCATTTTCTTGTATATTTCGTTCCTAGAAAAGAAATTACTGAATCAATGGGTGAAAACATTCTCAGAGTCTTTGACACCCATAGGTAACAAATATTCATGCAATTTATGCTTTTTAAAAGATAATTTTGGCCGGCGCTGCGGCTCACTAGGCTAATCCTCCACCTAGCAGCACCGGCACACCAGTTTCTAGTCCCGTTCGGGGCGCCGGATTGTGTCCCGGTTGCCCTTCTTCCAGTCCAGCTCTCTGCTGTGGCCCGGGAGTGCAGTGGAGGATGGCCCAAGTGCTTGGGCCCTGCACCCCATGGGAGACCAGGAGAAGCACCTGGCTCCTGGCTTCAGATCAGCGCGGTGCACGGCTGCAGCGTGCCGGCTGCGGTGGCCATTGGAGGGTGAACCAAGGGCAAAGGAAGACCTTTCTCTCTCTCTCTCTCTCTCACTGTCCACTCTGCCTGTAAAAAAAAAAAAAAAAAAAAAAAAAAGAAGATAATTTTAACATAAACCAGTAAAAGTTCCAGTGGCATGTTCCAGTGCATGAGCTGCAGCCAAACCCTGGCCGGAGAGGTTGTATCCTAGCTTAGCTGCTCAGGAAGTTCCTGGTAAGAACTCTCTTTATGGCCCCCTTCATGTCACTGTTTCTCAGCGTGTAGATGAGAGGGTTGAGCAGTGGGGTTCCCAGTGTGTATACGAATGAGATGAGCTGATCTTGCTTGGGATGGTAGCTGGAGATGGGACGCAGGTACATGAAGGCGCAACAGCCGTATTGCAGCAGCACCACAGTGAGGTGGGAAGAGCAGGTGGAGAGGGCCCGACCACGGCCAGCAGCGGAGTGGGTGTTGAGCACCGCAGCCCCGATGAAGGCGTAAGAGGCAGCAATGAGGAAGAAAGGCACAGCAATGGCGAACGTGGCTGCCACCAGTACCGATTGCTCGTGGATCCGGCTGCTGGCGCAAACAAGACGCATCACTGGTGGCACATCACAAAAGAAGTGCTCAATGCCTTGAGCTCGGCAGAATGGGAAAGAGAAGATAAAGGCCACCAGTTGTAAGGACAGGCACAAGCCAATGACCACAGAAGCCACAACCAAGCGGACACAAAGCTTGAAGGTCATGATGAGCGGGTACTGCAAAGGGTGGCAAATGGCAATGTACCGGTCGTAGGCCATCGCCGCCAACAGGAGGCAATCAGCACTGCCCAAACCGATGAAAAAGACCATCTGAGTCGCACAACCCAACAGAGTGATGGTCTTCTCTGTCTGAAGAGTGCTGGCCAGAATGTGGGGCACCACCACAGCAGTGTAGTATATTTCTATCCCTGAGAGGCTGCCCAGGAAATAGTACATGGGCATGTGTAGGCAGGCTTCCGTCTGGATAGACACCATGATGAGTGCATTCCCAGTGATGATAAACACATAAACCAGGCTGATTCCAAAGAAGGATAGGATACGCAGCTCTGGGCAGGAGGGATAGGCCAGGAACACAAATTCCCTCAACACTGAGCAATTTTCCCAGATCATGGAGCTAATAGCTTTTCTCTGTGCAGAGTTACAAAGACAGAAGGAACAATCAGGCTGGTGATTTATAAGGTTACACCCTGAGCCATGAATCTAATCTAATTATGGCTAGAGTTAGAAGCAAGAAGGATCAAGACTAGTTCTTGATATTGTAGCAAAGATTCTATTCAAATTTACAGAGGTAAGGGATGGGTACTATGGCCCATGAGATTGAACCACTGCTTGTGTCTCCTGTATCCCACACTGGAATGTTGGTTAGAATCCTAGTTCCTCTGCTTCTGATCCAGCAGCTTACTCAAGCATTCTGGTAGGCAGAGGATGACGGTGCGAAGCTTGGCTCTGAGAGGCAGATGGAGTTGCAGGCTCCTGGCCTCAGTCTGGCCCACTCCAGCCCAGCCCTGGCTGCTACGATATTTGGGGAATAAAAAAGTAGATGGAAAATCTCACTCTGTCCCTTTTTCTGTCTCTTTCTGTTGCCTTGCCTTTCAAGTGGATAAAAAAATAAGCTTTTACGACAGCATAAAGTTAAAGAGATAACCAATAAAGGGACTAAAATGATAAATATAAATTATATACATAAAAGTTTTAAATAATTGTATCATGACAATTTAAATTATGTTAAAATTAGGTTTATATGTTTTTTTATTTCATTGTTTACTTCTATTTTTCCTTGAATGTATTGAAGTCACCTTCTATGCATAGATTTCAAAATTTTTACACCAAAATAAATTTATCTTCTAATTCTCAAAAAACACTAGTTCTTTTGCTCCCTCAACTTTTATCAGTTCTCTCTACGTAAATATCTACACCTCAATTTCTTTTTTTTAACTTTTATTTAATGAATATAAATTTCCAAAGTACGATTTATGGATTACAATGGCTTCCCCCCATAACGTCCCTCCCACCCACAACCCTCCCCTTTCCCACTCCCTCTCCCCTTCCATTCACATCAAGATTCATTTTCGATTATCTTAATATACAGAAGATCAGCTTAGTATACATTAAGTAAGGATTTCAACAGTTTGCTCCCACACAGAGACATAAAGTGAAAAATAATAGATGATTTTTTTTAAATGATGATGAAATCAGATCAGACCTATTGTCATGTTTAATCTCAGTGAGAGTCAAGTTGGGAATTGATAATTTCTTTTTCTTTTTTTTTTTTTTTTTACAGAGGATCAGTTTAGTATGCATTAAGTAAAGATTTCAACAGTTTGCACCCCCATAGAAACACAAAGTGAAATATATTGTTTGAGTACTCGTTATAGCATTAAATCTCAATGCACAGCACATTAAGGACAGAGATCCTACATGAGGAGTAAGTGCACAGTGACTCCTGTTGTTGACTTTACCAATTGACACTCCTGTCTATGGCATCAGTAATCTCCCTATGCTCCAGTCATGAGTTTCCAAGGCTATGGAAGCCCTCTGATTTCTCCGACTCTTATCTTGTTTAGACAAGGTCATAGTAAAAGTGGAGGTTCTCTCCTCCCTTCAGAGAAAGGTACCTCCTTCTTTGCAGACCTGTTCTTTCCACTGGGATCTCACTCACAGAGATCTTTTGCCAGAGTGTCTTGGCTTTCCATGCCTGAAATACTCTCATGGGCTTTTCAGCCAGATCGGAATGCCTTTAGGGCTGATTCTGAGGCCAGAGTGCTATTTAGGACATCTGCCATTCTATGAGTCTGCTGAGTATCTCACTTCCCATGTTCTACACCTCAATTTCTAACATCTATAAGTTGGGTCAAATTATGTAACAGACTATAGAGAAGAGGCAGTTGAGAAAGTGGGTGGAACTCACAAACTATTTACAGAGGGAGTGAAATAAAAATTAGATTTTCTCAATAAATTACTCAGAAAAGACCAAGAAGTTCTCGGGGCTGGGAGTTATCAAGGTGAAAGGAAGCCTCCATTTGCTTATTCATATATTTATTACACTCTGTGTCTTCTGAGGTGTTGATTCAGGAGCATGTGTATATAACATTCAAAAGCTACAGATATGATGGAAAATGAAGAAAAAAATTACTAAGAGCAAAGGGTTAATAAAGGGTTGAGTTTAATGAAGTCTGGGATAAACATAAGAAAATGAAGCCCTTGGTTTCTCTTGCAATATATAATCAGAGGATATACAGGAGTTGAAGGAAACAGGATATTTTATCATGTTTCCTCCTGATTTGTGGAGGTATGGGAAGATTCATGATTAGAAGCTTTTAGAAATCTAAGAATTCTTCCAGTGGGTCTGAACATGAGTATGAAAGGTCACTTAGCATATTATACACTTTATAATATATTACATGTACAGGAGGGGCAGTGTGTTATTGTGAAATCAGCGTACCCTGAGTTGATCATTACACAATGTGTACAAGTATTAAAATATCACATTGTGCCCTATGTATTTGTTCAGTTATAAAGTATCAATTTAAAACAAGTAATCAATCAATCAATAATTAAAGGCAAAAACATCAACTAATTGGTATGGCTTGAAAAATTCCATGTCCTGGTTCTATGATTCTAAACCATATATAATTTCTGTAAGTTTCAGTTTTTTCATTTGAAAAATATTTATAGTTATTTCAAGTTTTTTTTTGTAAATTTAAGTTTAATGTAAGTTATTTATCACAATACTAGTACATAGTCATCACAACCTAATAATCAATAACCACCATCATTCTTACCTGAAAGTTCAGGGGAGTTATCCTACCTTATTTATTTTCTTATCATGTCACATCAGCCTAATGTGTAAATTGTAGACTCTTGATAATTATGCTGAATGTATATACTGTAAAAAGTGTGTCATTAATACTTTTCTCCAATTTTTACTTTCACTGTTCAGGTTATTTCATAATCAAATCACTTGTATCGGAATTCTTCTGTAAAGCAGCTTCACATATATCATTTTGGCTGCACCACAAAAAAAATCCTATCACTCAAGCACATAGTGAAGTGAAGCCTACAACAGACAACCAAAGACTATCTGCCACTATGGATGGAATCATTGTGAAAACCCTCAAGAATTTTCTTATAGTCCATCACACTCCTATAATCTTGATCTCTCCAGCATCTGTAATAAAGTATTTTCATAAAAACCATCAAAGGTCATAAATTCTTGGAAGGAACATCAGAAATTGCTAGTTCAGCCTCCTTAGGTATGTAAATCTCCTAACTTGGACTTCAAGTCCTCTTCAATGCCTAGAGAATACCATTATTTCCTGGATTGCTTACTCCATTGTCAGAAATATTAATTCTCTGAGTGTTGTTTCTTTTGATCATCTGAACCTACCTCTGTTCAACTTGTATATATATTCCTTTATTTTAAACAATGCAGCCATTTCTACATGAAACATTTCAGATACCAAAGAGCTCATATCTGGAGCCTGAGGTTTTCTCCCAAATTTCTCTTGGCTGATCTTCACATGACATGATTTTGATATTTCTCAAAATTTAGGCTTTGAAATCTCTCATTTTTAGAAACCTATTTTCTAAAGTAAGCCACATGATTTAGATCATAGGAATGGTCAAATTGAAAAGGTTGAGACAGAAGAAATAGTGGAATCCATGATTTAAAGAGTGAAAATTATCAATCTGTTATCAATTTGCTATCCCAAGTTGTTTCTAAATATGTTCTATAGGCCGAAGGAACATATAAGAAGCACAGTTTTCTCCCTAGAAAGCTCTCCAAAATTTCAGTGCATTCAAGCCAAATTCCACATCCTACTCTCACCTTGCTTTTTACCTCTCCAGACATCCCAGCCCCAGCTGGCAAGAATGTTGTGAGAAATATTACCTCTGTCCATAACGGAATTGCAGATAGTCTAGGCTAGAAGAGCCCTCCAATGATCTAGTCAGTATTATGTAGACTAGGGATAGAAGATTTTTCATTAAACAGATCTGAGCTAGAATCCCCACTATTAACAGCATAATCCTCTGAGAAAATCATCTCACATGAATTTGTCTCCTCATATTTAAAATACATAGATGTAAATAATAATAATTATCTATTGAGACTTGATAAGATTAAGTGAAACAAAGTTTTTAGAACAGTTGGTTTGATGTATAAAACATCAAATTGTGGCTGGCGCCGCGGCTCACTAGGCTAATCCTCCGCCTAGCGGCGCCGGCACACCGGGTTCTAGTCCCGGTCGGGGCACCGGATTCTGTCCCGGTTGCCCCTCTTCCAGGCCAGCCCTCTGCTGTGGCCAGGGAGTGCAGTGGAGGATGGCTCAGGTGCTTGGGCCCTGCACCCCATGGGAGACCAGGAAAAGCACCTGGCTCCTGGCTTCTGCCATCGGATCAGCGCGGTGCGGCGGCCATTGGAGGGTGAACCAACGGCAAAGGAAGACCTTTCTCTCTGTCTCTCTCTCTCACTGTCCACTCTGCCTGTCAAAAAAAAAAAAAAAAAAAAACCAACCAAACAAACAAAAAAAAACCACATCAAATTGCATAATATTTTTCCTTCTTTCTTGGTATCTATTAAGGCTATGATATTAATAATATTTGCTTCATAGCAAAAGATTAAGAGGTACAATGTAAGGACAAGACTTTTTCTTAACCCTTAAATTTTATCCAAATTTGTATTAGTCAACCTCTCAATATTTGATTGAGATTAACTTTCACTATTGCATAATAATAATTTGGCTTCCAAGTGAATTTAGAAAAAAATGGTTAGTTATGGACTGAACCAGTTCTGAAATTCTGGAATCTCTGCTTGTGAAGCCATTTTCTTAACCCTTTCAACAGTTGCTGGAATGTTGGAAACCTAGAAAGAGGCAGCAAAAGACTTTCTCTTACCTCCACCATGAGAAGGGAGAAAGTTATACTAACCCAGCCTCTTCAGTTGTATTTGCAAAAGACCTAACAGATGATAGCTGATGGCTACAGTGGATCAGGAAGGAAGAGCCTTGAACCTGGAAAAACTCCTCAGTGGGAGAGAATCTTTATGTCCTCTTTCAAACAAAAGCTACGGAAGGAAGAAATTGCTTAGTCACCTAGGTGCTCACCTCATAAATCCATCTCCCAGAAGAGGGTGCTTAGTGATCTTGCTGATCTCCTCCCTTATTACCAGATAATTAGTCCAAAAGGAAAAAAAAAAAAAGACAACAGTCCTGTCTCTCCTGTTCTTTGTACATGGAAGGTCTGGAGTGTGCTTGTCAAAGTAATGACAATGTAGAACTCATAAGCAACATTCTCAGCATGCAGAATGATTTCCTGACAAATATGGAATTTCCATTTGCACCTCCTGCTTCAGAGAGTTTGCTCCCACCAGACTGTCATGGACGGGTTCACCTCTAGCCCCGATTCAGTATTGCTCTGGAGAACCGAGATCATATTTTATACTTTATTTCTCTTCTATGAGACATGTCATAGTGCTATGTTATTAATATAAAGCCTCAATTAATACACATTAAATATTACATTTTTCATGGTATCTTTCTGTGTTTAAATCTTTTTGAGCAGAGACATGCACAGGTCTTAGGAAATCACTTAATTCCTTTGAAAAAATGTTGGTTGCCCATGTATGTAGAACTGTTTACATGTCTGTGAGTGACTGTATCCACCCAAGTGCTTCATTTATTCATAGGCAATTCCTCTGCAAAGACCTAGATTGATCAATGCATGTATGTGTGTGTGTGTATTTGTGTTTGTGTGTGTGCATGTGTTGCGGATTGTGTTAGGACAGTCAGATTTCAACAGCATGCAGGGCTGCCATACCCGATGTTCAGAGACTTCCGAGGTATTTTTAGTGCTAATATGTGGAGGAGAGAGGGGACAGAAGTGATTTTAAGCAAAAATGTATTGTGCCTCTTGTGTTCTAAGCATTATAATAATTATAATAGATATGAGTCTTTAAGATTTATTTACTTGAAAGACAGAGTTACGGAGAGAGAAAGAGAGGTAGCGATAGACAGAGATCTTCCACCTGCTGGGTCACTTCCCAAATGGCTGCAACAGGCAAGATTGAGGCAGGCTGAAGCCATGAACCTGGGACTCCATCTGTGTCTCCCATGTGGTTATCAGGAGCCCAAGCACTGTGGCCAAGTTTCATTGCTTTCCCAGGTGCATTAAGAGGGAACTGGGTTGGAAGTGGAGCAGCAAGGCTCCAAACTGGCACTCACATGGAATACCGGAGTTACAGGTGGTGGTTACCTGCTGCGCCACAATGCTGGCCCCTAAGTCTTATATTGTGCATACTATATCCTACATCTGCTACATATGTTAATGCATTTCATACTTACAAAACCCTAAGAAGAAAGATGCTGTTTTTTTTTTTTTTTTTTTTTTTTTTTTTTTTTTTTTTTGACAGAGTGGACAGTGAGAGAGAGAGACAGAGAGAAAGGTCTTCCTTTGCCGTTGGTTCACCCTCCAATGGCCGCCGCGGCCGGCGCACTGCGGCTGGTGCACCGCGCCTATCCGATGGCAGGAGCCAGGTGCTTCTCCTGGTCTCCCATGGGGTGCAGGGCCCAAGCACTTGAGCCATCCTCCACTGCACTCCCTGGCCACAGCAGAGAGCTGGCCTGGAAGAGGGGCAACCGGGACAGAATCTGGCGCCCCGACCGGGACTAGAACCCGGTGTGCTGGCGCCGCAAGGCAGAGGATTAGCCTAGTGAGCCGCGGCACAGGCCTAGATGCTGGTTTTATTACATGCATACATTATATCATGTATATAATCATGAAAAATCCACAAAATGAATATTGTCTCTCTTTTACAGATAAGAGATTTATAGGATGTAGGTAATTTGTCCAGTAATGGATGCCACAAGTTTTCCTAATCCTAAATCATAGTCTCTTGCCTCTATGTCAAGCTTTCTCCAATCACATTGCCTCCAATTGCCCTTTAATGAAATAAAAGTATAACAGATAACGAAGATGAACCCTAATGCAGTTTCCAAAGCCATGTAAGGTTTAACCTCAACTAAATTCTAGCCTCCTCCTATTTTCTCTGTTTCCTTTAAGGCTTTTCTTCTCAGCATGTTTCTGCCCAGAGCTTTCCATATATTGTTCCCTTTTAGCTTTATTGAAGCAGGCCTTTTCCCTTTTCTCTCTGCTTCAGTAGCTCCTACTCATCCTTTGTCACAATTTCATTACTACTACCTCAGGTAAGACTTCTATCTCCTTGGTAATGTCAGTGTTGAATGCACTTTTTGTAATGTTCTTTGTTTTAAAATTTATATTTTATTTATTATTTTGAAATGATGTAGTTTTAATTTGCATTATCGTCAAAGATTTATTGCTCCAACAAACAATGTGTATAAAAAAACAAAAAGCAAAAAATCCTAATTTACCAAGAAAATAGGCAAGGGCTATAAACAATAATTAAATGAAAAGATATTCGAATTCATTCATTAAACATATGCAGTTCCATTATTG
Source organism: Oryctolagus cuniculus (assembly GCF_964237555.1). NCBI lineage: Eukaryota > Metazoa > Chordata > Mammalia > Lagomorpha > Leporidae > Oryctolagus > Oryctolagus cuniculus. The sequence goes on along the minus strand of NC_091432.1, from coordinate 13,887,307 downwards.
AAACCATCCCAGATGAAATTTTACATGTATTTGTATACAACTCAATCAAATTCTGTCTTCCCGAGGAGTGTGTAAGTCAATGGGAGCCATAGCCAAGTCTCTTTTTCCTCAGTTTGTATGTATATGGCTGGTAGGTGAACACAGAACTGTAGCTGACTTGGCTGAGTATTTTCTAGTCTTTGTCTCATTTTTCTGTGGTATCTTGAGGCACTTTTCTCATAGTTGTAGACATATTTCAGTTATATGGATTAAGATTGGTTATTTAGAATTAAAACATACTGATGAATCCTAGGAAAAAATCAGTAATTCTTCTTTACCAATTCTCCATTTTGAGTAATACTGATCTACTCCTGTGTGTATGAAAACTTTCTTCATGATAAAGTTGTAAATGTGAGTCCTTACTTGGGGAAAATTGATGATCCTATAACTCATGCTGTGAAACAAGATACAACTGGGATGTGGAGTGGTTGGGACAGAGGACTTATGCCTAGGAATATATATACATATATATATACACACACACATATATATATACATATATATATATATATATATATATACATGATTCCTTTCATTTCTTGAATAACTTTTCACCATGATCTAGTATCTCTGGGTAAGGCATGGGATTAACAGCAATAATTGTGTTAAAAATTTGGCCTGTTATTTTCAAGTGTCTAGAAATAATTTATTCTAGAGCAGAAAATTGTATAGCATAGTTGCAAGTCACTCATCAGAAATGAGTGGAGATGAATGCCGTTATTATGTATGTATATGTGACTTTTTTATTATTTGAGTTAGGGAGAGAGAGAGAATGATGGAGAGAGTGAGCACCCTCATCTACAGGTTGACCACCCAAGTGCTTGCAATGGCTGGGGCTGGACCATGACGAAATCAGGAGCTAGAAACTCAATCCAAGTTTCCCATGTAGGTGGCTGGTGCTACCACCTACTGTGTCATCAGGTACTGTCTCCCCAAGTACATATTAGCAGAAATGTGGTATTATGAGCAGAGCTGAGATTAAAGGTAGAGTTACAGAGAGGGAAAGAGGAGAGTTAAAGAGATCTTCCATCTGCTGATTCACTCCCCAAATGCCTGCCACAGCTGGGACTGGGCCTGAGCCAAGCCAGGAACCTGGAACTCCATCTGAGTCTTCCATGTGGGTGGCAGGAGCTTAAGCACATGGGCCATTCTCCACTGCCTTTGAAGGCACATAAGCAGGGAACTGAATTAGAAATGGAGCAGCTGGGAATTGAACCAGCACCCATAAAGGATGATGGCATTGCAGGCAGTGGCTTAACCTGCTGTAACACAATGCTGGCCCCAAACCCATGTTATTGATATAGGATACGGGTTTCTTAATTGCTAGGTCAAATGCATTTCCCTGAAAAATAGATTTAGTGAGTCTATATACTAAGTGATAAAAAAATTTCATTTTCTGTTTTTAAGGATTTATTTATTTGAAAGTCAAAGTTACAGAGAGAGAGGGAGACACAGAGAGAGAGGCCTTCCATCTTCTGGTTCATTCCCCAGATGACCACCACCACATCCAGGGCTGGGCCAGGTGGAAGCCAAGAGCCTGGAGCTTCCTTCAGGTCTCCCACATGGGTAACAGGGGCTTGGTAACTTGGACCATCTTCTTCTGCTTTTTCCAGGCCATTAGCAGGGAGCTGGATTGGAGTAAAGCAGCTGGGACTTGAACCGGCTCCCATTTGGGATGACAATGTTGCAGGCGGTGGCTTTCCTGCTATGCCACAACACCAGCCCCAGAAAACATTTTTCTTTTTGAAGGTACACGAGTGGGAAAGTAGTACTGCGGATTTTTGTTGGGTAGATGTGTGTATTATATTTTTAGGGCTGCCATGAAATCACCACAGATTGAGTGACTTAAACAACAGCAATTTATTTTCTAATTCTAGAGGCTAGAAATCTGAGCTCCAAGTGTCAGCAGGGTTATTTTCTTCCGTGGCCTCTCCCTTTGGCAGGCAGATGTCCGTCTTCTCCCTGAGTCTTTACTTGGTCTTCGCTCTGTACTGATTATAGCCCACGCTGATGATCTTGTTTTAACTTTAAACACTCTTTTCCCAGGTATAGTCACATTCTGAAGTACTTAGGGATTTTTTTGTGTGTGGAGGAAAGACACAAATCATCCCATAACAAAGTATATTCGTTAAAATGGGATAAAATGTCCATACCAGGAAAAATCAGATAAAACAAGTCATAGCAAAAAAAATTTAATGTTATAACACAGAGACTTTTATTCAGCTCTTCACCATCAAGTCAACCATCTGTCCAGAAGTTTCTCTGTTCTTCATGCTCTATACACAGTCACCCAAGAATATACAAATAATCACATATGCTCTTACATCCCTGAACATGTATAATACTGCACCACAGCAAAATAAAAAGTGACAAAGCTTTGGGTGGGCCTTGACCCAGGTTTGTATCTCTGGTCAGTCACTGGCCACCTATAAGAGCACTGTTGTTTTGTTAGAGCTATTGCCTGCAATCCCTCGAATCATCTCTCTGGGGGAAGAACACTTGTAGAAGTAGGTGAAGGAAGTACAGACATGCAATCAGCTAGCAATGTCTTTCTTGTGTCCCACATTTTGTAAAGCAAGTCTTCAGAAATACTGTGGTGATAGACAAAGTACTTCATATAATAAATAATTTGGTGCAGCGATATTTGTTCTTCCCCAATTTACGGGGGACTGGATTTAATTAGTCCCAAAGAGATTCTGGATGAGAGAAGTTGAAACTTCTAGTGTATTTTCCTCCAGGAAAGCAAATAATTTTAAAATCATACTTTAAAAAACTGAAAAAATTGAGAAATGTGAGTGGGGCAACCAATTATCAGTACAGATAACCTCCTTGAGGGGTTCTTGTAAATGCCATTATCTCAGGAATTTTCATGTCCTACTTTATACAAGCAAAAAACAAAAATGAGGACTTTGTAGAGAGAGGCTTTGCAGAGGGTCACTGGAGATGTGACCTCAGTAGCTGAAACCAGCAAAGTTCAGTAAAAATGAAGATAATAAGCTTTGGTATCTTGATGTGGGTCAATGTAAAATGATTTGACTTGCAAATGTTTGATGTATAAATTTTGATTTACACTGAGTCACTGGATATTTGTTTCAAATTAATATTCCTGTACTCTGCAGAATTCTGATTCAGTGACATTGAATACAGGACCTTGAGGTCATTAATTTCCCCAACACTGCCAGTGGTCCTAATGCAGGAAGCTGGCTGATAGCCTGTAGAGATACACTGCTTCATAGGAACTGAGGTTTGCACCAGGATTCTTATTCTGTTCAACCTACTCTTTGCCATTGGACACCTTACAAGCTTTCTCATAGCCCAAATCCCTGATCTTATTCTAGGTATTCACTGTTCAGGATAGATAATATAGTGGATATTTTACTGGGATATACTTGGATATGTTCATCAACGTATCCCATGCTTATATGGTTCACAGGCAAATTAGTACAAAAGAAAAACAGTCACGTAGTTGCAAATTAACACTGAAGTATACCTAGGTATACAAGAATGCTTAAAAAAGTTAATTTCAATGCAAAAATTTGAAATTGTCATTTAGAAGTTCTGCTGTACCATCATCACTATAATTCGCAATAATATGCACTTTATAAAGAACAGGAAAGGAGGGGCTGATAGGATCCAAACATGTAAAAAGATAAAGAAATGGAAAAGCTTGCAGTCTTATGTGAATGATGTGCACTGTGTGTATGTGCTGAAATATGACACTGGGGCTGGCAAGGGAGGCCACTTTCCCAGACTGAGGTGAGAGGATTCTGCAGAGGCCTGTGCTCCATTGGTGGTCTTCTGGGGAAGAGACTCAGGGTCCCCACTGACTTTGATCCAGGCAGATGACTGGGGTGAGGGGAGGGCAGAGTGCCGTTTAATTCTGTGAAAGGCAAGCATATCACTCCCTCTCCACCAGGGTGCCCACTGACCAGTGGGGAAAACAGAATCCTCTCTGAATAAGGCAGGTGGAGGCTATGGTGGCCTGCATGGGTTTTGTCAGAGAGAAACCAACGGTGCACACTGATTTTGATCTAGGTGGATGGGCTGGTGGGGGACAGGATGCCCACTTAACTCTGTGAACAGAGGGCACATTGCCTTCCTCCACTATCCCATCAAACAGGCCAGCTCAGGGGCTGAGTGGCTCTCTCTCTGGACAGTGAGGCTCCATGGCAGAAAGTGGATCCTTTGCTGCCTCTGACTGTGGAACCCTGCATCCTGTGACTGTGGGAATCCTGGGACTGTGATGTAAGCCAGGAGGACTCCATGCTCACACTATGGAGCACATAGATTCTTTGTGTAGTTCATGCACCTGAGTGAGTGGGAGGCGCAGGCACAGAGAGGTTCACCTTGACACAGAGGAGTGTGGAGGCCCTGATTACACAGGCCAGAGTGCTCATCCCCTCTTTCCTACTGATTATAGAGGAGAGCTGCCACGCATATTTTGGGTGTTATCCTGGACCTTTGCCCTACCCATGAACACTGGCGAGAGTTTCCTGTCCCCCCCTCCAGCAAGCGCCTTTGAATATGCCCTGCGGGTGCAGGCATCCCACTACACCTAGGGACATATTCCCAGGAACAAAGACTTCAGAGGAGATATCAACAAGTGTTTCTCCAGATGCATAGAAATCATGGAAATATGAGAAACATGAACAAGGAAGACAATACGAGTCTCCAAAAGGAACAGAGTAATACTTCAATGTTAAACCGTGAAGATGAGGATACTCACAAAATGCCTGAAAAGGAATTCAAATGATTGATTGTTAGTTACTCAAAAACACAGAGAAGCAACTACATGATTTAAAGAAATCTATGAATGGCTTGGATGAGAAATTTGGTCAGGAAATAAAAATATTAAAGAAAAATCAAATTGAAATAATAGAAATGATGAATTCAATATGTCACATAAAAATTACACTGAAAGCTTAAACAGATCCAGTGAGGCCAAAGAAAAAATATTTGAGCTGGAAGAGAAATCTTTTGGAATATAACAGTTGGACAAAAAGAAAAAGAGAAAATCAGAAAAAAATGAAAACAGTGGTCAGAATCTTTGGAATATAATCAAACAATTAAATATGTGCGTCTTAGGCATTCCTGGAGGAGTAGAAAAGCAGAATGACTTAAAAAACATACTCAATGAAATATTAATAAATAAATTTCCCAAATTTGGACAAAGGTATGGCCATCCAAGCACAGGGAACAAATAGAACCCCAAACAGACCCTATCACAGAAGATCTTCAGCACAAACACATTATATTCAAACTTTTGAAAGTAAAAATGCAATGAAAAGATCCTAAAATGTACAAAAGAAAAGTGCAGATTACCTTTAGAGGATCTTTAATCAGATTGAACAGTAGATTTCTCATAAGAAATCCTACAGATGAGACAATGAAGAGATACAGTCCAAGCCCTTAAAGAAAAAGCCAGTCAGCCCAGAGGACACTGTTCCCAGAAAAGTTCTCATTAATAAATGAAGATGAGGTAAAGACCTTTCAACACGAACAAAAATTGAAAGAATTCTTTTCTTTTCTTTTCTTTTCTTTTTTTTTTTTTTTTGACAGGCAGAGTGGACAGTGAGAGAGAGAGAGACAGAGAGAAAGATCTTCCTTTTTCTGTTGGTTCACCCCTCAATGGCCGCTGCGGCCAGTGTGCTGTGGCTGGCACTCCGTGCTGATCCAAAGCCAGGAGCCAGGTGCTTCTCCTGGTCTCCCATGTGGGTGCAGGGCCCAAGCACTTGGGCCATCCTCCACTGCACTCCCGGGCCACAGCAGAGAGCTGGACTAGATGAGGAGCAACCGGGACAGAATCCAGTGCCCTGACCGAGACTAGAACCCAGGGTGCCAGCACCACAGGTGGAGGATCAGCCTATTGAGCTGAGGTGCCAGCCTGAAAGAATTTGTTACTACCTGGCCAGCCTTACAAATGATACTTACAAATGTTGTACACACAGAAATAGAGAAAGATAATCAGCATCATGAAAGAACGTGAAGGTAGAAAATTGCCTAACAAAGAAGATCCCAAACAACAGTAGGGATATTTAACAGAAATGTCAAGACTAAATAACTGCTTATCAATAATAACCTTAATTGAAAATGGAATAAACTCTCCAATTAGAACATACAGATTGACTAAATAGATTAAAAGCAAGACCCAGTCCCAAAAAGACAGATATCATATGTTTTCCCTGATCGATGATAACCAATAGAGTACCTAAAATGTAATGTATTGGACATTTTGAGATTTGATGATTGTTTACAGCTCTTGTCTCTACTGTTGAGGAACAGTGTTTTTTCTTTATACTATTTGTTGAACTCTTTACTTAGTATAGGGTCAACCCTATGAGTATAAAGTAAACTGAAAATAGATCTTTGTAAAAATTAACAGTGGGAATGTAAGAGGGAGGAGGAGGAAGGGTTACAGCATGGGGGAGGAAGGAGGGTACAATGGGAAGTATCACTGTATTCTTAAACCTGTATGTATGAAAGACATGAAACTTGTATGCTATAAATAAAATATAAAAAACAAAACACCACCAACAAAAACAAGACCCATCTATATGCTGCCTGTAAGAAGTTCACCCCACCAATAAGATACACACAGACTAAAAGTGAAAGGCTGGAAAAAGATATCCCATGCAAATGCAAATCAAAAATGAGCAGGATTGGTTATCCTATTATAAGACAAAATAGAGGGTGGAGCCAAGATGGTGGAATAGTGAGGACGTACACCGATAGTCCCGGAAAAGATAGTTTAATAAAAGTGGAGTTACTGTAGCCTCAGGAAAAGGCGCAGGAAAAAATTGCAGAGCAAACTCTTTCGGACCTAGTGGATGTGACACGGAGGACCTACGGAGAGAGCAAGGTCTCCCACTGCGTGGAAGCCAAGCTGCCACAGAGGCCAAGCCGCAGAGTCTGTGTGCCAGCTCTGGAAAGGGAGGTGAGACAAAAACCCCGGTAACCCGAGACACTGGCCGGGAAAAGCAGAAAGAGCCTACAGGGAACCAGGCCCCACTGGGGAAAGTTCACCAGGCTGACTGGAGGAGAGAAAAAAACGAATAAATAAGGAGAACCTGTATGGACATTAGCCTTTCTCTCCACTCACCTTACAAAGCCGAGCAAGACAAAGAGCAGGCGCCGTTTTACGTATGTAAAGAGGCGCCCGCCATTAGCCAAGCAGAAAAACCTGACTCTGGTGGGGAGAAATAACAGGAGGTTAAGACCTAGTGAAAGTGTGGAGCTAATGAACTGAGACTGTGAAAATCTGAGCGGGGGGGGGGGGGGGGGGCGGGGAGGGCAAACTCACTGAGTACACAAACTCAGTAACCTGGGAAACCTGGTGAGAGACTGCAGAGAAATTTGAGACCACACTGAGGGCTGCCACTGAGGGCTGCATAAACTCTTTGTGTGGTCCCAGGGGTAAGTAGATGAATACCCACAGGGGACAGATTTCATACATCAACTACCCTCAATTCCACTCAGCTGTGTGGAATTACTTCCCAACTGAGTCAAAAAAAAAAAAAAAAGACAGAGAGATAGCGAGCGAGTGAAAGAAGAATCTGGGTGAGTCACCTTTGGCACACCCTTAAACCTGAAGAACCAAACAGAGCTCTCTAGCCACACCCATCACAGCCTCTAAGGATCCATCAAAAGCAAACAGTTCACTTAATCTAGAGTCTCAGTATAACGAGAAAAAACACTACACCGAAGAACCCAAAGAATATCTCAAATATGCCAAACAACAAACACAGAAACCGAGGTAACAAGAACAAGGAAGACACTATGACGCCCCCAAATGAAATAGACACCCTAATTCAAGATTATGAAGATGATGAGATAGAAGAAATGCAAGAAGCAGATCTCAAAAAATTGATAAGAACATTAAGAAGTTCTCAAAAACAAATTCTTGAACTACAGAAATCCTTAATGGACAAGATAGAAAATCTCTCTCATGAAAATGAAATATTAAGGAGGAATCTAAATGAAATGAAACAACTAGTAGAACATGAAACTGTGATAGTGACGAGAAATCATAATGAAATGAAGAATTCAATAGATCAAATGACAAACACATTAGAGAGCCTTAAAAACAGAATGGGTGAAGCGGAAGAGAGAATATTTGACTTAGAAGACAGAGAACAGGAAAATATACAGTGAAACCAAAGAAAAGAAGAGGAAATTATAAATCTAAAATATATTGTCTCTCTCTCTCTCTCTTTTTTTTTTTTTGGTGTTGGGAAAATTGGATTTCCACATGCAGAATCATGAAGCAAGACCCCTACATTTCACCTTACACAAAAATTCACTCAACATGGATTAAAGACTTAAATCTATGGCCCAACACCATCAAATTACTGGAGAGTATTGGAAATACACTGCAAGATAAGGTACTGGCAAAGACTTCTTGGAAAATACACCAGAAGCACAGGCAGTCAAAACCAAAATTAACATTTGTGATTGCATCAAATTGAGAAGTTTCTGTACTTCAAAAGAAACAGTCAGTAAAGTGAAGAGGCAACCAACAGAATGGGAAAAAATATTTGCAAACTATGCAACAGATAAAGGGTTGATAACCAGAATCTACAAAGAAATCAAGAAACTCCACAACATCAAAACAAACAACCCACTTAAGAGATGGGCCAAGGACCTCATAGACATTTTTTTTTTTTGACAGGCAGAGTGGACAGTGAGAGAGAGAGACAGAGTGAAAGGTCTTCCTTTGCCATTGGTTCACCCCAAAGTGGCCGCCGCGGCCGGTGCGCTGTGGCCGGCGCACCGTGCTGATCTGATGGCAGGAGCCAGGTACTTCTCCTGGTCTCCCATGGGGTGCAGGGCCCAAGCACTTGGGCCATCCTCCACTGCACTCCCTGGCCACAGCAGAGAACTGGCCTGGAAGAGGGGCAACCGGGACAGAATCCAGCACCCCGACCGGAACTAGAACCCGGTGTGCTGACGCCGCAAGGCGGAGGATTAGCCCAGTGAGCCGTGGCGCCGGCCTCAACAGACATTTTTCAAAAGAAGAAATCCAAATGGCCAACAGACACATGAAAAAATGTTCAAGATCACTAGCAATCAGGGAAATGCAAATCAAAACCACAATGAGGTTTCACCTCACCCCAGTTAGAATGGCTCACATTCAGAAATCTACCAACAACAGATGCTGGAGAGGATGTGGGGAAAAAGGGACACTAACCCACTGTTGGTGGGAATGCAAACTGGTTAAGCCACTATGGAAGTCAGTCTGGAGATTCCTCAGAAACCTGAATATAACCCTACTATATAACCCAGCCATTCCACTCCTTGGAATTTACCCAAAGGAAATTAATTTGGCAAACAAAATCTGTCTGCACATTAATGTTTATTGCGGCTCAATTCACAATAGCTAAGACCTGGAACCAACCCAAATGCCCATCAACAGTAGACTGGATAAAGAAATTATGGGACATGTACTCTATAGAATACTATACAGCAGTTAAAAACAATGAAACCTGGTCATTTGCAGCAAGATGGAGGAATCTGGAAAACATCATGCTGAGTGAACTAAGCCAATCCCACAGGGACAAATATAATATGTTCTCTCTGATCAGTGACAACTAACCGAGCACCAAAAAGGAAACCTGTTAAAGTGAAATGAACACTATGAGAAATAATGACTTGATCAGCCCTTGCCCTGACTGTTGATGAACAACTTAATACGTTATCCCTCTTAGTATTTTTTTGTTTGTTCTACTTAATACTTTTGGTTGAATGCTGTAATCAATACACAATTCTTCTTAAGTGCTGAAACTTAACTGAGAAGCAATCGCTGTTAAATAGAAGAATGGGAATAAGAGAGGGAAGAGATGTGCAATTTGGGACATGCTCAAGCTGACTTGCCCCAAACGGTAGAGTTAGAAACATACCAGGGGATTCCAATTCAATCCCATCAAGGTGGCATGTACCAATGCCATCTTACTAGTCCAAGTGATCAATGTCTGTTCACAATTGATCATAATGATAGGACTAAGAGCCAAAGGGAGCACATAAGCAAGACTAGTGTCTGCAAATACTAGCTGATAGAATAAATAAAGGGGAGAGTGATCCAACATGGGAAGCGAGATACACAGCAGACCCATAGAATGGCAGATGTCCTAAACAGCACTCTAGCCTCAGAATCAGCCCTTATGGCATGTGGATATGGCTGAAAAGCCCATGAGACTATTTCAGGCATGGAAAGGCAAGACACTCTGGAAAAAAAAAATGACTTAACTGAAAGATCTCCACGAGTGAGATCCCAGTGGAAAGAACAGATCATCAAAGAAGGAGGTACCTTTCTCTGAAGGGAGGAGAGAGCTTCCACTCTGACTATGACCTTGTCTAAATATGATCAGAGTTGGTGAACTCAAAAGGTTTCCATAGCCTTGGCAGCTCATGACAAGAGCCTAGGGTGATTACTGATGCCATAAACAAGAGTGTCAATATGTTAAGTCAACAACAGGAGTCACTGTGCACTTACTCCTCATGTAGGATCTCTGTCCTTAATGTGCTGTACATTGTGATTTAATGCTATAACTAGTACTCAAACAGTATTGTTCACTTTGTGTTTCTATGTGGGTTCAAACTGTATGTGCTAGAGTACCCCGTTATTTATAATGTGAATGGATCTAAAATGAGATATAGGCTAAAATACAATAATAATGGGGGACTTTGGCTGGCGCTGTGGCTTAATAGGCTAATCCTCCGCCTGTGGCGCCGGCACACAGGGTGCTAGTCCCGGTTGGGGTGCCGGATTCTGTACCAGTTGCTCCTCTTCCTGTCCAGCTCTCTGCTGTGGCTCGGGAGTGCAGTAGAGGATGGTCCAAGTGCTTGGGCCCTGCACCCGCATGGGAGACCAGGAGAAGCACCTGGCTCCTGGCTTCGGATCAGCACGGTGTGCCAGTTGCAGCGGCCATTGTGGGGTGAACCAACGGAAAAGGAAGACCTTTCTCTCTGTTTCTCTCTCTCACTGTCCACTCTGCCTGTCAATAAATAAATCAATAAATAAAAATAATGGGGGACTTCAACATACCACGTTCATCAAATTATCCTCAAAAATATGTGAAAATCCCTATTATCAGTTTTCTAAGCTAATGTGAAGACATTGGCAGGAATTCTAAGCCCAAGAATCTTCAATGTGCAAATGATCAACATAAATTAAGACATCAGGAACTCAATATTAAGTGTATGGTGAAGAGATAAAAGTGGACTTGAATATTCATAATATTTAAATCCACTGGAAAACCAAAATCAAAACTAAACAACAATAACAAAAAATTCTGTACTGGTCAGATAAACATCAACAAGCCATATTCATATTCAACTTACTCTGTGACAAATTTTGAGTCTCGTAAGACTACCCAAAAAGCCTTGTGTTTGATTCTAGAAGAAAATTTTATCTCTGTTTAGATTGAGTGAACATTAAAAAAATTAATGGCTTGGAACTTCATAAATTGTTCAAATGAAGAATCCATTATACTGAGGAGACATCACTTGTCATCAGCTGCATTATGTTCTACTTCCTCATTTCATTACTCTGCTAAATTTCACTACGATACAGGGGATAGGTGGTATCACCACTCAAATCAAAGCAATGGACAAAGGGAATGGCAGGTATCAACTCCAAAGGAAAAGTCTTCACTTAGATATTGTCAATCATCAGTGAAAATTCACAGGCTAAAATTTGCATTTTTGGCAGTGGTGAAATTCTAAAACTTTCTTCTCTAGATAATTAAATGAGTTTTTAAAAGATATTATGAATGGATGAAATAAAAATACATGAGTTCCAGGTATGCAGAATCTCTTATAAATGACATGTGATCTTATCTAGATGTGGATGGGAAAGAATTCTTCCTATCATGGCATCTAGGAAAAGGGTCAGGTTTTAGAATGTTATGCTTGTCATGGAGCAAGATAAAGATGGATATTTATTATGAGGATACATCAAAAAGTTCATGTAAGATGGAATTAAAGATAAGTGAGGGGCCAGCATTGTGGTGCAGTAGGTTAAGCCTCCACTTGTGACACCTGCATCTCATATTAGAGTGCTAGTTAGTTTCACTCCTAGCTGATCAGTTTCCAATCTGCTTCTTGCTAATGCACCTGGGAAAGAAGCAAACAATGACACCAGCACTTGAGTGCCTTTTGTATTTTTTTAAAAAGAGAAATACTCTTTTACAAAATACTCTTTTACTTTTGCCTGCTCAAGTCAATAAAATTGAACAAAGATGCCTTTGCAATCTCATTTCTTGTGTTTGGGTCAGCCAGCCAAGATCAATTTTGAGAATTTAAGTTTTATAACAACATGTCCCATTGGGCTTAAAGGAATAGTAAGAATTCTTGCCCTTGAGAAATTTGAATAAGATTATATACTTTTTAAAATTTTTAAATTTTTTTTTTAAATTTTGACAGGCAGAGTTAGACAGTGAGAGAGAAAGGCAGAGAGAAAGGTCTTCCTTCCGTGGGTTCACTCCCCAAATGGCTGCAACAGCTGGAGCTGCGCCGATTCTGGAGTTGGCTTTGGCATCATTTTTTAAAAAATATTTATTTATTTATTTGAAAGAGTTACACAGAGAGAGAGAAGAGGCAGAGAGAGAGAGAGAGAGAGGTCTTCCATCTGCTGATTCACTCCCCAGTTGGCTACAACTGCCAGAGCTGCACTGATCCGAAACCAGGAGCTTCTTCTGGGTCTCCCACACTGGTGCAGGGGCCCAAGGACTTCCACCATCTTCTACTGCTTTCCCAGGCCACAACAGAGAACTGGATCAGAAGTGGAGCAGCCAGACACGAACTGGCACTCATATGGGATGCCGGCACTGCAGGCAGCAGCTTTACCTGCTATGCCACTGTGGCGGCCCCACTTTGGCATTTTAAATTACTGTCAATGCGCCTCTTAGAAACTGGCATCTCTACTATGAGTGCTATTAAAAACAAACATAGAAAGTCTCCACAGAATAATACTGCCACCCATTCAAACTCGCTATGTGAGTTAACAAGCAAAAAAAAAAAAGAAATCTGACACATTAGATTTTAAATATAAACTATAATCCACATATTATAAATAATGATTTTTTTGAGGTCTGAATATAGCACATTTATGTGAACTTGTTATTTCAAAAATAATTCTACAAATTTATGATGATCAATGACAAAAACTTGTGAATGCAATAGAAATTCTCTGTCTCAAAAAATATATATTGTGATAGTGTGGCTTTAAGTTTAAGGTTTTCCCATGGGACATAGCCTGCCCGGGTGGTTATAGGCTATCTTGCTTGGTAGCTTCAGAGCAGGGACTGTTCCTTTGAGAGAAACAAGTTATAGATATCAGTCTGGCCCTCCGGCTGTAACTGGCATATTTCTGGCTCCTGTACTTCTGCTTGCTGGCTTGATAAATGGTCAAGGCCACCGAAATGTAGTCTCTGCCTTTAAAAACCCCCGCCACTGCAACTCGCTGTCTTCTCCAGCCTTGCTCTGTCGCCAGCTGGCTAATAAAGACTCCTAATTTGACCTCTAGAGTCTCGCTGTGTTTTAAATTTGTGCACCCCACAACAGTATCATGTATAGCAATTTGGTAAAATGTACCTTAAGATTCAGTGATTTTTTTCCAAACCTATGTTTTATTTGTTCTGTTTATATATATTAAAATGTTATTGTATACATGTTGAATCTAATAAAAATATTACTTGCATTTTGTATGCTTTGTGTAATGACAACAGCTTTACTGGGAAAAAGATGCACCATATTGAAATGCAACTTCTTTTGTGAAATGAGAACTAAATTGCAAACATACGCTGGGTACAGATACAAAAGTTTGGCAAAGTCAACAATGCATGTTGTGAATACTGGCATATTTGTTATGCTTCTAAATTAATTTTTAAGAACTAAAGCTTCACTTTATTTTTAATGTATCTTGTTTAAAAACAGATCCTAGTTAGATGCATATATTGCGAAGTCCGGTACGGGCATCTTGACAGAGATTATGACCAGAAAAGATTTTTTCTTTTCTTGAAATTATAAAATGTAAGCTTTATGTTCTTTTTTTTTTGAAGGTGTTTGTAAACCATGTAACTGGTAAGGATCGAATCCCCATTATGTTCTAACATTCAGATTTGGAACTACAAGTCTTAATTTCATAAATCAATTTGTATTTCCTTTCCAATTCTCAATGAGAGCAACATAGTGATTATTTTCTTTATCCCTTAATGTATACACCAATCACAAAATAACAACATAGATTTTCAACCAACTTTGTTGAGTCTGGTCCCACTCGACATCCTAGAAGGTATCTTAGATCTGCAGTTAATTGTCTCATCTAGAATTCTCAGTAAGAATTTTTAAAAATTGACTTATTCCCCTATGGGCTGACAGTAATTAGCTTTCTTCTACGTAATTAGCTTCAAATCATCTGTTTTTGTGCCATTTTTTAAAAAAAAAATTCTGTTGGTGTAGCTTATCTGCTGTCTGTTCACATCTGTTGTCTTTATCCATGTGGTTTCATGCTGATTTTGCATTTTTACTGCCTTTCAATAGTGTTTCCAAGGAAACGGAAAATAAACATTCCATGCTGAGCCAGTTTAGAAACATTTATGGGTGGGGTGGATTATACGTTTATTGTTGAATTCTAAACTTGTTGTATTGCATTCAGAGAGTCAGATCTGGAATATAAAATTCTTCAGAATTTGTTGCGTCTTCATTTGTGGCCTAGGATGAACTTTATTTTCATGCACATTCCAGGCATCATTGAAAGAAGACGGAACTTCTATTAATTGCATTCAAAGTTCTATACATATGAGAAATCAGTTTTCTCTTAGTGTCAAGCACTTCTTTCCTATACTTGTTATTGATTTTCTCCTTCATATTTAGAATTCTGAAAGAGGTGAATTAAATCTTCCTGCTGCTGTTATTAAATTAATTCTTCTTGTAGTTTTTGCCAGTTAAAAAATGGCTTAATTTTTTTCAGCTTTATAACTGTTTTTTCCCCATAGTAAGTCATTTTTTACTCATTATTCACTTTTATTTCTATAAATATTTTAATCCTAAGATTTTTGGTGAGTACTGTCAACATTGCTAGATTTGATTCTCTATAAGACATCATTTTATTTGTTCTTCATCTTTTTAAATTAAAAATTATTTATTTATTCAAATTATTTCAGAAGGAGAGAGGGAAGAAGGGAGGGTAGGAGAGATATTGGGGACAGGGACAGGAAGAGAGCTATCTCCCACCCACAGGTTCACTCTCCCAAATGTAACTTCAGAAAGGGAGCTGGGCTTCCAAAGTGACTACCACTGCTGAGGGGATGGCCAGGTAGGGTCCGTAACATTGCAGGCAGAATTGTCAATTTCCTGTTAGAGATGCCACCTGCCTTTACCTGGCCAGCTCTCCTCCCAGGCCAGCTAGGTAATGGAAGTCAACAGGATGCCTTCCCCAAGAGGTTCACACATCTCTTAGGATGTACCCCATGTGAAGAGATAGATAAGTCTGGGCCTCCTAACTGACAAGGCCTTAAAGCCCACCAGATTATTATCAAGCCCCTTCTTTCAGTTTCTATTTGCCTCTCAATCAGAGAACTTAGTTGTGGTTTAGACAGCAGCTCTCGTAGGTTCTCCAATAATGACTGTCTTTTGTTCTAGACCCTATCTACCCCATCTGGGGCCTCATTCCTTTGTAACCATAGCCTCTACTCCAATGTCAATGGCTCTACTCCCAATCTGTGTGTATTGATGGTCCTCTCTCATTTAATGTTGTATGATTGTTCAGAATTTCCTCCATAGACAAAACCCTCTACCCGTAAAAATAAGTGGTTTTTCTCCAGGTCTTGGTTGGGATAAGCTTTAAACCATGTACATCAAACAGTCCTAACAAGGGTCCAGAGACCCCCCCTCATTTCCTCTCCTTTATGAAATCCTCTCATTACCTGGTTAATGCCACTCTTAGGATCATTGGTTGGTATTCTCACCCTGTCTTTTATACTACAGTGTCTGTTTAAGCATTCACAGGATTTGATAATGGAATGAACCAAGGCCTCACCAACCAGGTGGTCAACCAAATGCTGTTACAGGAATATACTTGGCTCCCCACCCAGGAGACAGCAGTTTGAGACATCACCCCATGCCAGCGAAGAGTACCTCACCTCCACATGTCAGCAGGAAGTAGCTCTAAGGACAGATCATCGTCCTTCTACCCCTCCTGGACTTTTGGGACTGATGTAATCACATCCAACTCCTGCTTTATAAAATACAAAAGAGGGGAATGTTAGTAACATGGTGTAGTCTTATCTATGGCACAATCTACACCCTGACACCATCCCAGGATCTAGCCCCCATCACCATTGCTGGAAGCCAGGTGGCCACATGGCCCAATCACCGGTGTCAAGCTCCACCCCCATCCTTATGGGATTCGCTGCTCCTACTTCCCTGCCTGCCCCCCTGCAAAGTTTTAAAAGTGCCTGTTTCTGAGCACGTGTCTCTCTTTTTCTCTCTGTCTCTGTCTCTCTCTCTTACGCTCTCCTTCTCCCTTTTTTCCTTCTTCGCCCCTTCCCTCCAGTCTTTCGGGTTTCCCCCAATAAACTCTTTCCCTTAAAAAAAATCTTTTTAAAAAGGGAGCTGGAAACTCAATCTGGGTCTCCCACATTAGGAGAAAGGATCCAACAAATTGAGCCATCACTTGCTGCCTTCCAAAGTACACAGTAGAAGGAAGCTGAGTGGAGCTGGACCTCACACCTAGGCACTCTGATTTGAAATGTGAGTATCCTAACCGCTAGACCAAATGCCCATTGCCACTTCTTTTTAAAGTTTTTTTGTGTGATACTCTTTTTAAAAAATAGCTTTTTGAAATATAATTCATGGGGCTGGTGCTGTGGCGCAGCAGGTTAATGCCCTGTCCTGAAGTGTCAGCATCCCATATGGGTGCTGGTTCGAGACCCAGCTGCTCCACTTCTGATCCAGCTCTCTGCTATAGCCTGGGAAAGCAGTAGAAGGTGGTCCAAGTCCTTGGGCCCCTGCACACGCATGGGCGACCTGAAAGAAGCTCCTGGCTCCTGGCTTCAGATCAGCACAGCTCGGGCCATTGTGGCCAATTGGGGAGGAACCATTGGATGGAAGACCTCTCTCTGCCTCTCCTCTCACTGTGTAACTCTGACTTTCAAATAAATAAATAATTTTTTAAAAAAAGAAATATAATTCATGTATCATACAATTCACCCATTTAAATTGTGTAATCCAAAGTTTCTTCATATGTTCATAGAGTTGTACAGTCATCACAACAACCAGTATTAGAATGGTTTCTTGCCAGCGCCGCGGCTCACTAGGCTAATCCTCCGCCTAGCGGCGCCGGCACACCGGGTTCTAGTCCCGGTCGGGGCGCCGGATTCTGTCCCGGTTGCCCCTCTTCCAGGCCAGCCCTCTGCTGTGGCCAGGGAGTGCAGTGGAGGATGGCCCAAGTGCTTGAGCCCTGCACCCCATGGGAGACCAGGAAAAGCACCTGGCTCCTGGCTCCTGCCATCGGATCAGCGCAGTGCGCCGGCCGCAGTGCGCTGGCTGCGGCGGCCATTGGAGGGTGAACCAATGGCAAAGGAAGACCTTTCTCTCTGTCTCTCTCTCTCACTGTCCACTCTGCCTGTCAAAAAAAAAAAAAAAAAAAAAAAAAAAAAAAGAATGGTTTCTTTACATAAAGAAACCCCATAAAAATTCTCCTCCTATGTCATCAGCACTCATTGTACCTGTTCAGGCTAATCCTTACTGAGGGAAGTATCTGTACTTTTGGCATGAGCTTTTATTTTGGCTGCAAAGACATGCTCAGATCATGCATGGGCCAGACTGAAAGTAAGTGCAGGGTAGTTAATTGCCCTGGTGCTACCATCAATAAGGGACAATGAGAAGTTGAGGGATACATACCACTGATTCCTCACCTCGTGCTTGTTTTATATATTGGTCCACAGATCCAAGAGCAACTGAGTCCATGTTCTATCCTGAGATAACCTATGATATTATGCAACCCTGTGTTTGTTTCCTTCCCTTCCCTGTTTTGTTGTTATACTTCCTATCAGTTATTTCTGCTATTACATCTACAATAAACTACTTGACTCAAAGCCTTGGCTCTAGTATGATTTCTGATGGAAGCTAATCTTGTACCCATTCCCAGATGATAGATCTTCCTTTGCAGAGGCTGATTCTTCACCCTCATCCCCACCACATGTAGTGGGTAGAACAGAAGATACTCTTATAGCAGGGGGAGAGAGCAAAGAGAGCAGGGGAGAAAAGTAAATGAACCAAGAAGGTCCCATTTTCTCTTACCGGATTCTCAATCAGATAAGTTGGCTGTACTTTCTCCATATTCCAGCACTGAGAAAAGTAAATGAACTTTCATTTGTTGTGTGTCTGAGATGCAGTTCTTTTGTCATCACACTGGAGCAATAGTTCATCTGCGCACAGGTTGATTTTTACTTTCCCTAAGCCCTTTGAAAGATATTGATCCTGTGTTTTCTGACTTTTATGATTTTTTTATGAGAAGTTTATTGTTATTCTATTATTACTTTGTGTGTTTCTCTGGCATCTAAAAAGTTTCTTTTTCCTTGAGTTTTTAGTTTTACAACAATAAAATCAAATGCAGATTTAAAAAATGTATCATTTTCAGAAATTTGTATGGTCCTTCAAGTAGAAGATTAAATGTTTTTTCTAACGTACTAATTTGTCAATTTCAATTTTGACATTTATTTTCTTCTGTTCCCCTTGTTTATTTTTTCTGGAGTTCTTAGTAGGTCTATGCTTAGTAGGTCTATGCTTAATCTATCACTTCTGTCTCTTAAATTGTCTGTTATCTTTTCCATTACTTTTCTCTGTATTCTATACTTTGAATATTTTTAAAGCTTTAACATTTACATGCTAATTCTAAGTTGCATTTTGTGTAGGATAATATTTATCCCATCCATTGAAGGAGTTTGAAATTTTTTGAAAATATGTATTTTATTTTCAAGGCTTCATATTTGTTTCCTTTTCATATTTCCTTTGTGGATTAATAACCATTATTTTGTTTCATTTGTCTTATGCTCTGGCTTTATGCATGTATTTTAGAAATATTTTATAGATACTTTTTCAAAGTTTATTTGTTGACTATGATTTATTTTCTCTTTGTGTGCAATATTTATCATCTCTACGGTATAGTTTATTCTGTTTATTGACTTTATTAGCTATATTTAATGGGTAAGATCTCCTTATATTTAGCATACTTTATTTATTTAAGAATTCATTTCATGTTGATGTATTTTGTTTTCTGTTTATTGTATAAGCCTTCTCTGTCAACATGTTTTGAAATTTCAGTGGAAATTCCTGATATTCACAGATCTTATTACATTAGTGAGTCAGAGTCTTGGCAGTTTTGATTTGGTCCCATTCTTCATCACAAGTAAATGACTCTGTTTCTCTACTGCAGGCATCAAAATTGATTATGGAGAAAAAAATCAGTATACAGAAATTCAATTTAGTTTCCAATAATAGGAAAGAAAGATATGTAGATTTCCTGCCTTGTCTTTGTTCTGTTTTGTTTTGTTTTTGCAAGGAATCTATATTTGCTACTCACTGATTATGTTAGTCCCCTGGTTTCCCCGGAATGTTTCTGTCGCGAGCACAACACTCTGCTCTATTCCTAGAACTTGGCAGACTGCAGGATCATTTCTCACTGATCATTGTGGTTTCCTTAACTTTCTGGACCACAGATATTTGTGTATGTATTTCTGAGCCTACATATATGTTTTTAAATACTTGGTAAGTCATTCCTATGTGTTTAGTGTATAAGAAGGTTTTTCTCCTTACTTTTTATTCAGATGCTTAATGGAGATTTTATTGGTAGAATTTAATTTGGTCCTCATGATGATACCGAAATACCACACAGCAGGCTATCTTGAATGGTTCCAAATGTTCTGAAGTTCTATTCAATAAGATGTAATCCAATCAATGCATTCAGAAATGTTTGCCTGTACAATAATGCCCACACTCACCCTTGTGATTATATTTGGGGTTGGAATAAATTGCTTGAAAAGCTTTATGGAAATGGATATTTTTTACCTTAAAAAGAAGCAAATTTTATGATATAATTAGAATATTCTTTGATGCCTACATGGACTCAATATCTGCTGCAGTATCCCTCTTCTGCTTTTCACTCTCCACCTATTTTCCCAAAAATAATACTTTTGTCTTTCAAAAGCCACTAATATAATCTATCTTTGTTGTTGTAAAACAATCTGGGTATCTCCCACTAACTATTAGAGAGGACTAAAGAAATAAAGTGATTTATGTATGTGTTTTGAGGACAGATGTAATGGGAAGTCATAATCTCATTACTATTCGAAGTTTTTTTTTTTTGTCATGTGTACTTTAGTACTGTTGATAAAGAAAAATTTCCACTCCCAATTTATTACCTGGATGCCCCCCTCCAAAGAATAACAGGATCTGTGTCTGAAATCATAATGTAAAATTTATCTTGGTTGATTGGGTTAAGCAAAGACAGACATACACATGTCTTTGTTGGGATTTCCCTATTAGGTTCTTGGCCCAGAGATGTTGTCCCTATGGGGAGGTAGGACACAAGTGCAAATACAGATTGAAAAGTTTACAAACCTCCAGAAACAGAGAAAAAAGATAAAACTGTTCTGTAGTGGGAGAGAGGCAGAGAGATGAAATAGTTCAGTTCTTGCTCCATTTTGTTTGCTGATGATGTAATACAAACACTTTACATTTAAATCTTTTCAGTAAATCAAATATTATATCAAGTGCCTAAGACATCATATCTCATAAAACATTTCCCCAAACTGAGGAAGACAGTATGGATGTTGTGTACATTTTGCAGGCGGAGTGATATGCAAAAAGATTCATATGATTTGAACCCTTATTGTCTCATATCCATATTGGAGCCACAGATGCACTAAATCAGGTTATCTTGGGATAGATCTGGGGTTCTGTATTTTAATTATCTCTCAATGTAGGATCTCTGTCCTTAATGTGTTGTACTATGCGAATTAACAGTATAACTAGTACTCATACAGTACTTTATACTTTGTATATCTGTGTGGGTGCAAACTGTTGAAATATTTGCTTAGTATATATTAAGTTGATCTTCTGTACATAAAGATAATTAAAAATGAATCTTAATGAAGAGTGGGATGGGAAAGGGAGTAGGAGATGGGATTTTGCAGGTGGGAGGGAGGTTATGGGGGGAAATTGCTATAATCCAAAAGTTGTACTTTTGAAATTTATATTTATTAAATAAAAGTTAAAAAAACAGAGATAATCATGTTAAAATGAGGTCATCACAGGAGGCTCTAATCCAGTATTACTGGTATCCTTGTAAAAAATGAGATTTAGACACACAGACATGTCTAGAGGAAAGGTAACAAACTCAGGAAGAAGATGGTCACATACAAAGAAATATGTGAGGCTACCAGGAGCGAGGAAACCTGTCTGGAATAGATCCTTCCCCAGGACCATCAAAGGGAGCAGGATCCTGCTGATGCTCTGATTTCAGACTTCCGTTCCCCAAAACTGTGAATAATAAATTTCTGTTGTTCTAAAAAACAACAAAATAGTTTCTCAGAGTGATTCTTTGGAGCACCAATGTCTTAGAAATGTGGATTTATTCTATGTTCAAAAATCTTGGAATTCTTTTGAATTCCAGGAATTGAAATTGTAACTCTGGTATCACACACATATGAATTTTAACTGTAAAACACTTCACAGCAACAGTGTGGTATAGTGAGAGAGTACCTAGGATTATAATCTCCATCTTTAAATAGAAGACACATCCTATTTCTGGTAAAAAATGAATCCAAAATTTCCTCAAAACTAAACATTTCCACAGCATAAATGGAACAGGTCTCATGTGTGAAGGAACTGCTCAGAGAAATTAAAGATAAGAAATAATTAAATTTTAAAAATCCTTAGACATTAGATGTCTGATGGAATTTTCACATGGTTGAAGTTTCAGAAGGAATTTATAATTAACAGGGTAAGCTGAATGAAGAAGACCTTGCTTTTCCAACAATCTTAGTGAATGCACTCTTGACCTCTTTATTCCTCAGGCTGTAGACCAGTGGGTTCAGCATGGGGATGACCATAGTGTAGAACACAGATGCCATTTTATCTGTGTCCATGGAATGACCAGAATTTGGCTGTAGGTACATGAAGATGATTGTGCCATAAAAAATGGAAACAGTGATGAGGTGGGAAGCACAGGTGGAAAAGGCCTTCTTCTGTCCCTCAGCTGAATTCATCTTCAAGATAGCCACAGCAATGTGCAGATAAGAGTTTAAGATAACCAAGAGAGTGAAAAAGACATTGAATGCTGCCAGTGTAAAGAGTACAATCTCATTTGTGTATGTATCAGAGCAAGAAAGTGCCAGCAGTGGGGGGATGTCACAGAAAAAGTGATTAACCACATTAGAATGGCAGAAGGAGAGATGGAAAGTCAAACTGACATGGATGGAAGATTGCAAAAGTCCTGAGATGTAGGAGCCAGTGACCAGTAGGAGACACACAGTACTTGTCATGGTGGTGGTGTAATGCAGGGGTTTACACACTGCTGTATGACGGTCAAAGGCCATGGAGGCCAAAAGGAAACTTTCAGTAGTGGCAAAGGCTGCAAAGAAGAACATCTGGGAAGCACACGCATTGTAGGATATCATCTTATCTCCTGGGAGAAGCCCTAGCATTACCTTGGGGGTTACAGCTGAGGCATAAACACAGTCCACCAGGGAGAGGTTACTGAGTAAAAACTACATGGGAGTGTGCAGTCGAGAGTCCAACAGAATCAACACTGTCATCCCAAGGTTCCCAACCAGAGTAGTGAAGTAAATGAGAGTGAAAATTATAAACATAGGGACCTGCAACTCCAGAACATCTGTTAACCCCATGAGGATAAATTCAGTCACTTCTGAAATGTTCTCCATCAATGTCACCAGAAAATCATGTGCTGCCCCAATGACAAGCTGAGAAAATGTAAAATATGTTAATTGGACATCACCATGAGAACTGAAGCATGCTGGGTTCTTCTTGCAAGAAGCTGGAACCAGGTGGGCTGAGTGAAATCTTTCATCTGAAACAAGTGGAGATGGGAAATGGGGTGTCTCTGCTGATTGTGGCTGCATAGGTGTTCTGCGTTAAATCCCTGGGGTAGCTTTCATCTTGCTTGATGTGCAGTGTTCTTTATCACACAAAATCACATAGGACTCTTTTTCAGTACTTGCTATACAGTTCAGGCACTCTTCTCTAAAATGATTGGAATGGGGACCAGGGGAGTGAGGACAGTGTGATTGTCTTCTTGGAGCTGTGCCTATGGAATGCATAAAATCTTTATATTAATAAAAATTTAAAAAGCCAAACTAAACAAATGAGATTATACAGTGCAGAAGCTTTTGCACAACAAAGGAAATGATCAATTGAGTGAAGATGCATCCAACATAATGGGAAAAAAAACATTTGCGAGCTACCTATACAACAAAGGATTAATATCCAGAATATATTAGCAATTTAAAAAACTCAATAACAACAAAAATTACTGATATTGTTTAGAAATAGACAAAGGACATCATATGCAGTTCTCAAAAGAAGAAATACAAATGGCCAGCAAATATAGGAAAAAAATGCTCAACATCACTAGCCATCAGGGAAATGCAAATCAAAACCACAATGAGATATCATTTCCCCTCTGTCCGAATGGCTAAAATCCAAAAAGCTGAGAGTAACAAAAGCTGGTGGGATGTGGAGAAAGGGGGACATTTATACACTATTGGAGGGAATGTAATTTAGCACCATCACTGTGGAAAACAGTATGGAGATTTCTTTAAAAACTGGAAATAGACCTGCCATAGGATCCAGCAATCCCACTACTGGGTATACACCCAAAAGACTTGAACACAGTGTATCTAAGAGATACCTGCACCACCATGTTTATAAAGACTTTCTTTTTTTCTTAGATTTGTTTTATTTATGTGAAAGAGTTACAGAGAGAGGTAGAGACAGAGAGAGAGGTCTTCCATCTGCTGGTTCATGCCCCAGATGGCCACAATGACTGGAGCTGCACTGATCCAAAGCCAGGAGTCAGGAGCTTCCTCTGGGTCTCCCACGTGGGCAGGGGCCCAAGGAGTTGGGCCATCTTCTACTGCTATTCCAGGCCATAGCAGAGAGCTGGATGGCAAGAGGAACAGCTGGGACTAAAACTGGCACACATTGGGATGCCGGAGCTTCAGGCCAGGGCTTTAACCTTCTGTGCCACAGCATTGGCCACTATAACATATTTTCTTTTTTTCACTTAGCTATCAATCCATCCACCTCTCTTTATCCACCAATCCATCTTATTCTGATGCATTTCATAGTAAGTTGTAGCCCTCATTACCTTTAGCTCTTTTTTTTTTTTTTTTGACATGCAGAGTTAGTGAGAGAGAGAGACAGAGAGAAAGGCCTTCCTTCTGTTGGTTCACCCCCCAAAATGGCCGCCAAGGCTGGTGTGCTGCGCCGATCCGAAGCCAGGAGCCAGGTGCTTCCTCCTGGTCTCCCATGTGGGTGCAGGGCCCAAGCACTTGGGCCATCCTCCACCGCCTTCCCGGGCCACAGCAGAGAGCTGGACTGGAAGAGGAGCAACTGGGACAGAATCTGGTGCCCCAACCGGGACTAGAACTCGGGGTGCTGGCACCACAGATGGAGGATTAGTGAGCCATGGCGCCGGCCAACATACTTTCACAATAACCAAAATTTGGAAGCAACCAAGGTGTCCATCATCAGATGAATGATAAAAAAAACTGTGATATATATACAGAATGGAATATTATTCTTCTACAACAAGTGAAATTCTACTATTTATATCAAAATGGATGCAACTAGATGAAATCACATTGAGTGAAATAAGCCAGACACAGAATGACAAATATGATATGTTCTGCCTTATATCTGGGGATTAAAATTAAAAAAAAAAAAGAACAGAAAGAAATAAATGCCTGTATAAATATTGCTGCAAATATAGTTTTGTAAGTTTGGTTTATATATTTGCCATAGCAATGGTTAAGAATGTCATACTACTATAGACTTAATGATCTGTGATTACTTTAAAATTTACTGTATATGGATGAAATGATCATTTTTTTCCATTCAATTGTTGAAAGCCCTTGCCTAAATCTCTGCTAAACTAGGATCTTTTTGCTTTTTTATTTGTTAAACAGTATTCGGCAAAGCACAAAGCCCTTTTACCATAAGAGAAATTTAAATACCTCATCTCAAAAACTAAAATGTGAAAGGAGGGAAGCAAGCAAGCAAGCAAGAAAGAAGAAAAGGAAAGAAAGCAAAGGAGAGAGAGGAGGGAATGATGGAGGGAGGAAGGGAATGCTATTGTATTCTGAGAATTGTATCTACGAATTATATTGAATCTGTTCAAAACTCTCTAAAAATTTTAGTAAGTTAAAAAATAAAAAATACTTTGTATGGTCTCCCAAAAAATCAAAGTGTACAAGGAAGGCTTAATTAACATAAAGCAAAATATGGAAAACATTTGGTCAATCTTTGGTGTGTGATAATGACAAGACCCTTAAACGTACTTTGATCTCTGAAAGACCCCTGAAAAACTTGCCCTTGGTACCTGAATCTATACCATGACATGTGCCCTGCTCTAGGGGCACCCACACTTTTCACTTTAATAATGAGGCACCTTAGCTGGATGTGGGGGCACATTCTTAATGAAGTCTTGGTGCATTTCAGTAACTCTGAAACTAGGGACAGTTGCTGAAAGGGTTGAAGCAAGCTATAGGTGTTTACTCCTCATGTCATGATCTGTTTTTTCTCATAGGCTGATGTTTTCCACCATCACCCATCCATATCACTGCTTTTTTATGTGGGGTAGGAGAAGAAGAGAAGATGGAGAAGTTGCTATTGCTCCCCTTTGGAGCCTCTATGCCCTCAACCAAGCCGCAGACCTCCTGCCACATTACATGGTTTGTCTGGCTGTGTTCATCTTCAATGGTGGCTCTGCAGACAGCTTATTGTATTGCAGTAGTTACCCAAGATTAACTTCATATTCTGAAATCTTGAGTGAGATTCATTTCTGCTGTATGAACCATCCTTTAATATTCAAGACAGGAGACTGGGAAATCCTTGTATTTAAGAATAGCCAAGGTGAATATCAGACTCCACTCCCTCACAGGCTGCATTGCTCTTAGGTGCTATGAAAGCTATGTTATATGAACGTTCTTTGGAAATCATAGAAGATTAAAATCAGTCAATCTGAGCCCTTATTTTTTATAGCTTAGATTCCATCTTTCTTGAATATTGTTGGATATTCAGCCCAAACTTTGATGTTCTCAAAGAAAACAGTATAATAATTGTGATCCCAAAACAGATGTTGAAAGTGTATGATCTTTACACTACTACTCCAACAGGACATTCTAAATAAAGAAGAGCTTAGAAATTATGATCTCCCTTCTGAGTGTAGCCATCACTCCAACTATGGACATTGGATGGTAACAAGCATGGTCATGAATGTTATAGAGAGCAGAGTAGACACAGTAGAACAGTGGACTAGGAATGTCTGTGACATAGCTGTTTAACCTCTTTGGCCTTTACTTTCCTTCTGTTTGTCTGTAAAATAAACAGCTTGGACATTCTAAAGCCCCTTATACTTTTTAACTGTCTATGGCTGTGTGTTTTCTTGATACTTACTTTTTTGTAGGAAAGATCAAGGAAGGCACAAAGGAGACGACACAGAAAACCTTCAGGTCCAGACCCTCGACCAGAGGTCGGCATCCAGAGTGGTGTTGGAGAAACTCCCTCCCTACCTGTGGAGCTCTAAGTCCAGGAGCAGTCTCTTGGCTTGTGCACTTGCAAATATAAGGACAGGGACAGGGACCTGTTCACAGGCATCACAGGGGAAACATGTCGTGCTGTGTGAGTGATGAGTATCTCAAGAGGATCCTGCTCCTGCCTTGGCCCTCCCAACTGGCTCTGACTGCAGACAGCAGCTGGTGATGTTTGCATTGAGGCTGAGAGTGTTTCTGAAGTTATGGGGGTATGGAAGCTCATGGGAAAGAGCATACAGTACTCCAATTAGTAGTGCTCACAGCAGAGTTAGGAAACAAAAACACAAAAATTCCTAGAAGAAAGAAGTAAACAAAAAATTTCACTAAAGTTTCTGGCTTAGGCAATGTCAGGCCCTTATACCAACGCCTCACATCTAGCTTTCTCTGAAAGGTCAAAGATCTCCCCCGAACCTTTTTCTGTTTTTCCCTTTTCTAATCCTTCTAATTCTACCTGCTTCCAAATCAGATATTCATTAATCCTGCCACAGACCAACCGCAAAAGTGCTGGTCTGGAGATATGTTTTTCTTTCCAATAATAACAGAATAGATGTGCTATTAATTTAATTGCATATTCACTTCTGATCCAAAACTCTAAGGCGGAATTCTCTCTCCTTTACTAATGCCATCATGTGTATTTGTTGCAGGTTGAGGCTTGAGCTGTGTGGTTATGTGGCCTAGCTTTAGATTCCAATCTTGCTACCTGTTGTGATGTGACCTTGATCAGTTTATTTAATCCATAATCCATCCAAACTTCAGTACATCATCTATAAAAATGCAGCAATAATGTTGTGTGTCTTTCACAAGAGATTCATAAAAATGGAATAAGATGACCCATATACAAAGCAGAATATGAGGTGCAGCACATACCATGAGATCAGTAAATGTATTGTTATTATTTATTAAAGATTTTGTTTAATTATTTGAGAGGTAGAGTTATAGACAGTGAGAGGGAGAGACAGAGAAAAAGGTCTTCTTTCTTCTGGTTCACTCCAGAAGCTGTACCAATCCAAAGCCAGGAGCCAGGAGCCTCCTCCAGGTGTCCCACATGGGTGCAGGGGCCGAAGGAATTGGGCCATCTTCTACTGCTTTCCCAGGCCACAGCAGAAAGCTGGATGGGAAGAGGAGCAGCCGGGACTAGAACCAGAGTCCATATGGGATGCCAGCGCCACAGGCAGAGGATTAACCACAGTGCTGACCCCAATGTATTATTATTTAATTACCAACTAAAATTACTGTGTCTCAGGAACAAAAACAGTGATATTCACTGTAGAGCATGAACTGGTTCTCTAAGATGAACTAGAGAAGCATCAATATGAGATTGTGTCAATTCTGGATTGAAGTATAGAAAAGTCTGGACACAACCTTTCAATTGCATTCTAGTCTATTAGGTTAACTGAAGAGGCCATCTGCTCTGGAAGGTGGAGCTGCAGACGACAAAGCTTCCCATGGCCTGGGTATGTGAATGGACCTGTGGAGAGAGACCTCCTCTTTCCTAGACAATCTGTGTTGTTCATATAGGACTAGAAGTAAGAAATAAATCTTTGCTGCATTAAGTCTTTGTGCCATCTGGCTTATTTGGGACTGCTGTGTGATCCTATGCTGCCAATACAACATTTAATAAGCAATGTATGTCTTGTCATCTGTTTTTAAAACAGGTAATTTGTTGGATATTAGTCACCTTGTCATTCATTCCTTTTAAAAATGTAACAACCATATAGAAAGTCATGTTATAATTGACTGAACATAAAACATTCACCAATTTAAAGCATGCATTCTATTGAGCAACTATCATACAACCAATTGAGCACATTTGCAACAGCTGAAAAAGAGACTATACTGATGAGCAGCGACTTTCATTTCTTTCCTGCCCCACCGCAGGCCTAGGAAATCACTCATCTACTTTCTGTCTCTGTAGATTTACTTAGCATGGATTCTTCATAGAAACAGACCCATGCAGTATGTGGCCATTTGTTACGGCTTCCATCCACTTTCTTTTATTTAATGTTTTCAGGCTTCATCCATTTTGTAGCCTATACCTGATTATTTTTTTATTGCAGAATGATGTTGCAATGTAAGAATGCACCACATGATGGGGCCAGTGCCGTGGCATAGCCGGTAAAGCCTCCACCTGTAGTATTGGCATCCCATATAGGTGCCGATTCAAGTCCTGGCTGCTCCACTTCCAGCTCTCTGGTATGGATTGAGAATGCAGTAGAAAATGGCCCAAGTCCTTGGGCCCCTGCACCCACTTAGGAGACCAGGAAGAAGCTCCTGGCTTTGGATCAACACAGCTCCAACCTTTGCTGCCATTTGGGGAGTGAACCAGTAGACAGAAGACCTCTCTCTCCCTCTGCCTCTCTGTCACTCTGCCTTTCAAATAAATAAGTAAATAAGTCTTAAAAAAAAAAAAAAGAATGTACCAACATGTTTTTTGCCCATTCACCTGTTGATGGACATTTGTTTTTTCACTTTTGACTATTTTGAACTTTCCTTTTTGTTCATGAATTTTTGTGTGGACATAGGTTTTTATTTCTCCTGGTAGCACACTTCAGTGTTCAGTTGCTGGATTGCAATGTAACTGCTGTGGTCTGAATGTGTCCTTCAAAATTCATTGGAAACAAGCCAAATGCATTAGTACTTGTAGGTTGGACATATTGGGGTGTGTTTAGGTCAGAAGGGCTCTGCCCTTATGAATAGACTAATGTTTCCATAAAACAGGCTTGCAGAAATGGGATTTCTCTTTCTGTTGTCTGCCATGTGAGGACACAGAGCTAATTCCCTTTTGCTCTTCTACCTTCTGCTGTGTGAAGACACAGCAAGAAAGCTCTCACAGATGCCAGAGGCTGGCACCTTTGTCCCAGCCTTTCTAGTATCTACAACTGTAAGAAATAGATTTATATAAATAGAATAAATTCACATAATTTAAATTAAATATATTTAAATAAATATAAGCATATATAAATATATTTATATTTACTTTAATATACTAACATCAATGTACTAAGAAAGAAATTTGTAACAGATGAGAGGGATGTTACTACAACAAATAAAAATGACATTGTTTTGCAACTGATAATGGATAGAGGCTGGAACTATTTTGAAAAGAATACTGGAAAAAGCCTGCAATTCCATGGGTGGAGCCAAGAAGTCTCATTAATCACATTCACAATGCTTTGGAACTATTACCACTGTCCATTTCCAAAATTTTTCATTACTCCAAACAGAAACTCTGTAACCCCTTAAGAACTAACTTTCATTTTCTTCTCCCTCTCCAGCTCCTAATTAAATAAAATCTAATCTTTCTTTTGCAGAGTGTCCTATTCTAAATTTTTATGCTTATATTTTATGTAGATTTTGTATTTCATGTAAGTGAAATCATACAACATTAATTTGTGTCTGATTTATTTCACTTGCCATGATGTTTCCAGCTTCATTCATGTTATAGCATGTGCCAAAACTTAATTCCCTTTTTATTTTTATTTAATTTAATTAATTTATTTATTTATTGACAGGCAGAGTGGACAGTGAGAGAGACAGAGACAGAGAGAGAAAGGTCTTCCTTTTCTGTTGGTTCACTCCCCAGTGGCCACTGCATCCGGCACGCTGCGGCCAGCGCACTGTGCTGATGCGAAGCCAGGAGCCAGGTGCTTCTCCTGGTCTCCCATGCTGGTGCAGGGCCCAAGCACTTGGGCCATCCTCCACTGCACTCCCTGGCCACAGCAGAGAGCTGGCCTGGAAGAGGAACAACCGGGACAAAATCTGTTGCTCTGACGGGACTAGAATCTGATGTGCCAGCGCCGCAGGCGGAGGATTAGCCTATTGAGCCACGGCGCTGGCCTTAATTCCCTTTTTAATGACTGAATAATGTTCAATTGTATTGATAGACTACATTTTATTTATCCATTCATCTGCTGATGGGCAGTTACATTGTGTCCATTTTCTGGCTATTATGATTAGTGTTGCAATGAGCATTTTAATGCACCCATCTGAGTCCCTGTTTTACATCTTTTTGGTATGTTTTCATGAGTGGAATTTCTAGGTATTTTTGTTTAGTTTTTTGAGGAAATGATCAATGGTTTCCCACAGTGACTATACCATGTACATTCCCACCAACTATGAACACATATGCTACTTCCTTACGTGTGTACTAAGACTTGTTATGTTACGATAAGTGCACAATGGCATTACATTGTGGTTTTGATATGAATTTTCCTAATATCTAATAATTTTGAGCACGGTTTCAAGTACTTATTGGTCATTTTGTGTATCTTTGACAATAACAACATAGAAGAGAGATATATATCAATATACAAATAGAATTTTCGTGTACTATTGAAACTAGGCTGGTTTTAATTCAAGGTAGATTACTATACATTTAACATACTAATTTTAATTTCCAAGGTAACCATAAAATTAGACATATATATGAAATTCGATAAGAAAGGAATCGAAAGTTTATAAAAATAAGCTAAGCATAAAAAGAGGTAGTGAGTGAGGAACTCACAGGTGTAGATGTAGATGAAGTTGCTTAAGTGAAGGGAGAGATGCAGCTTCCATGGCTGGGGGATGTGGATGCTTTGATCATCAGCTTTTCCCCTTGTGGTCTGATATTCCTTAGACACAGCAAGCGCGTCTTGTGTTCTTCTACTCTGTTAGGTGGCAGGGTTAATGGTACAGGATCCATCTGTGCAAAAGGGGATAATCTTGGGATGTATGTTAAGTTAGGCTTTTCAGAAAACTGGGAGTCAATTATTTGAGTCTCTGTGCTTTATTTTGGAGTTAAAAGAAGGAAACACTCAAAGTGGTGGGAGAGTGAGTCAGGAGAGGGAAGGATGCAAACAGAGAGGTTCGTTAGCGGTTACATTCTCTATGCAGACCACTGAGGCTCAGTCATACCAGAAGACGTGGAGCCATAGATGAATATGTAAGACACATCTCATAGTCACATCTCCTGAAGGAGAGGCTTCTGGGTATTTATTTATCTACTCTGTCTTTTATGAAAGCTGCCACCAGAGAAACTCATGAGCTGAATATGCTTTTGCAGCAAAATAAGACCCAGTCTAAAAGATACAAACTCTTTTTGAAAAATAATAAGCATGTGTTCTCATGGACAAGGCATGCCTCGGGTGTATGGATTGAGCAACAGTACCTGCTACAAACGAGTAAACCAGGGAAGACCAGAACCTACACACCTGGACAAAGTTTTCCACTTATTGATATTGACATATTTTAATCTCTATCTCTCTGACACCTATCACATGTTTATAATATTTTTACAACTATCAGTAATCACAATAAATGTGAATGAATGAAACCTTAAATGACACTTTAATAAATAATTGGAGGGGCTGGCGCTGTGGTGCAGTGGAAAACGCCTTGGCCTGAAGTGCCAGCATCCCATATGGGATCCGATTTGAGACCCAGCTGTTCCACTTCCTATCCAGCTTTCTGCTATGGCCTGGGAAAGCAGTAGAAGATGGCCCAAGTCCTTGGGCTCCTGCATCTGCCTGCAAGACCCAGAAGAAACTCCTGGCTCCTGGCTTCGGATCGATGCAGCTCTGGTCATTGTGGCCAGTTGGTGAGGATGGAAGACCTCTCTCTCTGCCTCTCCTTTCTCTGTGTGACTCTATCAAATAAATAAATACATCTTTAAAAAAGAAAAATAAATAAATAAGTAATTGGAGAGTAGCAGGAATAATAGCAACTACCAAAAACCATCTAAATGCTACTAAACGTATCAAAATATGTCCCTATGCATAGCTTAATTACTTACTTGCTAGACAAGTAGGAAGAATAGAAGTGATTGCCCCCGAAGGGAATCTACTCCCTGGAGAGCTTCCTGCTTGTAGAATCTATCCTGATTCCTCTATTAAGCTATAATCCTTCCACAACTCCGCATGACATTCTTTCAAAGGAACCAGAGTCTGAGAAGATCTCCTTTGGTCATCATTTATTCATGTGAATGCTGATGCTTTTTAATTCTGTCCTCAATCTGAGTTTTCAGTGAAGTTGTAACCACAGTCAGAACTCAAGATAAAAATTACATTGATTAATGTTGAGAGGGTAAGCACTTACTCAAAATTTTTAATGGATCCACTCTCATTTGCTATTCACAGACACTAGTCTGTGCAATATGTGGAAAAGATAATTTTGTCATGTCCATTGCACAAATGAGGAAATGAATTTGGCAATTAAATAATTCTTCCAGTAATACAGAAAAGTCCAAGATAGATGCAAAGCTGAATCCAGGCATCCTAGCTCCATGTTCATGAACTTATCTCCATTTCTTTATGCCTCTGAAACCTCGGAGCCTTTTGACTACAACCTGAGAAAGAGTTTCTCCAACATTACTCATAGTTCTTCCAGGGATGAATTTCTGCTTTCAAGACTGTAATTCAGATAGCCTTTTCCTTCTTTTGAGGAGAAAACAAACTTCTGTATTCAAGAAGCACTGTTTGTGAACAATGCGCTGATGCCGCTCCATGTCTATTAATCTTGTAGCTTACATTTGGCTATTTGGACTTTGTTCTGAAATACTGATGTGGCCATGGGATTCAAATACAAAACGTCTTAAATAAGCAGAGTCGGTATGCTAATGAAACAGCATGGTGCTTTTCTGAAGAGAAAGAACAAATCCTGGAACAGGTGATGCTTTGATTGAGTGGATGGGAAAGGCAGCCCTTTAATAAATTTTCCCCCGAAGGCAAAGTTCATCTCAACAGGTGTGCATGTCCAGGGGTTAGGGTGGACAAGCAGATCCCAATTCTGACAGCTCAGAGAACAATTCAGAGCATTGCTTAAATCAATTACCGTTCCGTGAGTCTGCTGTAGGACTGCTTCACATGTTGGAGCATTCACTCCTCTTTAATCCTATCTGTTATTATCATTCAACACAATCCTATTTTTATGATCACTAAACACTTAATCCTATCTATATGATCCCTTCACACTTAAAATGCTATTTTTACCATCTAGCTCAAGGAGATTTGGGATCTTATGGCAGGTTTTCCAAGTGTACCCTTAGAAGTAAGTCTGTAGGAATATAGGTAGAACTATACAGCTTTACAATCTCTATATGACCTGAGAAGATAAAAACAGACACTGCTCTTCGTGAGTTTAATTATCCTAAAGCATTTGGCTTGGATACATTGCATTAGCTATGATTTTGACATTTTAGAGTCTCTATTTGAATACAAAATGGGGTTAATAGTAATAACTTTACCAAGCGCAGTGAGGGGGTCCCCCAATTTTTTCTTCTTCTTCTTCATTATTATTATTATTATTATTATTTAACCCAGCATAAAGTTAAAACCATACCAAAATTTAAACACTGCTTAGTCTGAGAAATGCCATTCCAGACTGAAAAACAGGAGTGATTCAAGAAGGAACCAGCATGAAGCTATAAAAATAAAAACGAGCAGGAAATACTGGGGAAAAAAAGATGGGAATAATGGGAATAATCCAAGATGCATAAATATAATATAAAAATAATAAAAAAGGGAAAAATAAGAAATGGGAATCCAAATGTTCCAGAACTGGCATATGACCACAATATAACAAGCTAGAATAAAAATAAAAGACCAGGAATTCAAGAAAATAACAGCCAAGAAAATAACAAGCTGAATAAATTTTTAGAAAACCAAAATAAAGTCACTTGGCTAACCACGCACTTGGCATGCACCATGTGGCCAGTTGTGGAGGCTGCCTTCTTGTGGTGGAGTTTGTTGCCCATCTTCTGCTAAGGGTGGGAGTCCCCTTGGGGGCTTGGGAAGGAAGTCCCATCCTCCATGGCAAGAAGTGGAGCCTCTATCATGATTTAGATATCCACCTTCCTGAAGCTAAAAGGTTTCTAGGCAATGAGACCTGTTCCCCTGCCCGAAATTACCAATTGAAAGCAGGCCTGGTTTTAAAATCAAGGAACCTGAGGCAGACTAGATTTTTGGTAATGATAAATCCATTTGCAAGAAACAGCTTTGTTTTAACCTCTGCAAATCCTTAGAACATGCTACAGGCATCTTGGAAACTTCTATATTTCAACAAACTCTCACCAACTAGCCCTCCACCATAATCTTTCTCTCATCTTTCTACCCAAATTCTATTAATAGTAACATCACATTCTCTAGGCTACCAAAGCGAGAAACAGAAAAATGAAAAACTCCCAAAAAACAGTCCTTGCATTTTTACAGCCTTTTCTCAAAACCCCAAGCACTGAGAGAGAGCTTGACCTGAAGCAAAAGGGACTGAATGCGTGTTCACTAGGAAAGCACACTTTTTTTTTTTTTGACAGGCAGAGTTAGATAGGGAGAGACAGAGACAGAGAGAAAGGTCTTCCTTCTGTTGGTTCACCCCCTATATGGCCGCTACGGCCAGAGCACTGCTCCGATCCAAAGCCAGGAGCCAGGTGCTTTTCCTGGTCTCCCATGCAGGTGCAGGGCCCAAGCACTTGGGCCATCCTCCACTGCACTCCCGGGCCACAGCAGAGAGCTGTACTGGAAGAGGAGCAACTGGGACAGAATCCGGCGCCCCAACCGGGACTAGAACCCAGGGTGCTGGCGCCGCAGGCGGAGGATTAGCCAATTGAGCCGTGGCGCCAGCCAGTAAAGCACACTTTTGAGGGAAGCTACACATGCTGAAAGAAGAGGTGGTGGGGTGCAGAAAGTTTTTCAGAATGTAGAAGCTGCGTGAAGCCATTTGAAAGTCCATTACCATGTTGCTGGATTTTAAACAGATTAAACAAATATGAATGAACCATCTCTTCCTGGTCACCATAGATATCAGGGGGCCTATTTTAAAATTAATATTTCTGGTTCTCTAAGGAGAGGCATTCTAAACGTAGCCATACACAAAGCAGGCAACATTATAAAATTCAGAATTTATTTGGGAAAGTGAGAGAAATACACAGAAACATAAGGGCTTTATTTAAGGGAGAGGGTGATTAGAAAAATGAATGGGGAGTTCCACACTGGGCAGAAAGCATATCAGGGCCCACATGTGGAGGTTCACAGGCCAGAGGGAAACTGCACGTGTAGGAATGACCGCAAAATAGTGCAGCAAGCTGAGAAAATGGGGGGGGGGTGCTCCAAGCCTTTTATTCCGCTTCCCAAAGGGGAGTGGTTACGTTGGCTGATTAACAAGTGGGCATATACAGGTGGGAACTCACATGGAGCCAGGAGAATGTGATCTCCAGCTCACGAGTCTAATTAATTTAATCCTATCTGCCTGCCTGTATCAAGAGTGGAGCCAAAGGAGATACCTGCCTTTGTGTCTGTGGTGGTGGTTGCACACACACACACACATCTATACACAAACATCCACATCTGCCAATGGTCACATCCATCCACAGGCAGCCAGGTGTAGCCGTATCCCAGAATTGTTTATGCAGGTTTATAGGCAAAAGTGGCGCAGAGTCAAACGGTTACATAACAGACTTGTGGGCAGCTAGCCAGTGACCACACAGAGACAGAGATACGGGAGCGCAGACATAAGGGGACAAGGACACAAGGTGTAGGAACTTGACATCTTCACTTTCCCGAATTCCTCTCCTCAACACGAGCAAAGAGCATGGCCTCAGACTCCATAGGGACCATCATGAAACCATCAAGATCTTTATTCCGTTTTCACTTTCTTCTCCCCGCAATTTTACTCTTCTCATTACTTGCTCCTTGGAAGTTCTGACAGTGCATGATTAAAGGCACAGAGTTTGAGGTCAGTTAGACATGAATGTGAATCTGTAATAGATGTTATACTCAATGTTCAATAAGAGGAAGGCACACAATTTCTAAATTCTCTATTTTCTGTATTGTAAATGAGGTTATATGTGTGTTTTTTGCGTGTATGTCCTTACACAGTGTATCTCCCTCTATCTTACTCCTCTCCTCCCTATCTCTCTCTGTCCCCCTCCCTCCCTCCCTCCTTCCCTCTCTCCATCCCTTCCTTTCTCCCTCTCTCTTCCTTGGAGACAAACTGACAGATACTAAGAATAAGCTGTTTGTAAACTAAAGAAATCTTATTTGGGAGATAGAGTAATTCTTGATAGATGATTTTTTTTTTTTGACAGGCAGAGTTAGATAGTGAGAGAGAGAGACAGAAAGATCTTCCTTCTGTTGGTTCACCCCACAAATGGCCGCCATGGCTGGCGTGCTACGCCAATCCGAAGCCAGGAGCCAGGAGCTTCTCCTGGTCTCCCATGCAGGTGCAGGGCTCAAGGACTTGCGCCATCCTCCACTGCCTTCCTGGGCCACAGCAGAGAGCTGGACTGGAAGAGGGGCAACCGGGACTAGAACCTGGGGAGCTGACGCTGCAGGTGGAGGATTAGCCTAGTAAGCCACGACGCCGGATGATAGATGATCTTGATAAATTAAACAATGTCTTTACGTACCACTATTTACTTATATATAAACATAAATTTGACCATAATATCTGTTATGATTTTTAGCTTCAACAATTTTTAATTTCTTTTTTCTTTTTTAAATCTGTAATATTTTTAGAAAACTTTTGTTTAATATAAATTTCAAATGTACAACTTTTGGATTATAGCGATTTTCCCCCCATAACCACTCTCCCACCTGAAAACCATCCCATCTACTACTTCCTCTCCCATCCCATTCTTCACTAAGATTCATTTTTAATTATCTGTATATACAGAAGATCAGCTTAGTATATACTATAAAGATTTCAACAGATTGTACCCACACAGACACACAAAGTACAAAGTACTGTTTGAATACTAGTTTTATCATTAATTTGCATAGTACAACACATTAAGGGCAGAGATCCTACATGGGGAGTAAGTACACAGTGACTCCTGTTGCTGATTTAACAATTGACACTCTTATTTATGACGTCTAATTTCATGCACAACTTACCTGCTATATATTATTTTCATAAACACCTGGAAGGCCTTAAAAATGGCTCCCAAAATGCCCACATCCTGATCCCCAGTATCTGTGAACTTGCCGCCTTATCTGGTAAAATGAATGGTATTCATGTGATTAACATACCTGAGGACCAATTAGAGCATGTCACCCACTTCCCCAAATCAAATCTTCATAGACATTTGCCAGTAATTCACTAGTAAAGGCTTCATTCACTTTTCTCAATATCGTTTTTCTTCTTTCCAACATCTTTGAACTCCTTTGAAGCCTAAGTAATGAAAGATTGTTTCTCTTATAGCAAGTTTATGAAAATGGCCTTTGTTAATTTTGTGTTGAACCCGGTTTCATCTTTGATACACTTAAAAAGTGACAATCACAATAAAGCACAAAAAATAATTTAAGAGGTTGGATCAGTGATCAAGAAAAACATTGTAAAATGGAACTTTCCTCAGAGAGAAAAATCAGAGCCTCATAAAGACATACATCTTACCCTAAGGTGAAGGCCATTCACATCAATTCTGCAAGATTTCAGACTTGATCAGTGTGTTCTCTGGTACTGTGGATACAGTGTAATTTCTGGTTTTTTTTTTTTTTTTAAAAAAACTTATTTTAATGTGTCTGTTATTGGTTTATGCTTTTCTGTGACTGAAATTATTTAATTAAATCCTGGACTCCTCATAGGATCCATTTATCATCATTAAGTTGTTGGTTTTTTTGGGTGGGGGTGGGTGGGGGCAAGATGACCCTTCCAATGTTGCCGTATTGTTGCCATCACTTCATCCTGTTTCTCTTTTAAATTTTCTACTCCTCTTTTCATACTTCAGCTCTCTAAATTGTGTTTTGACTAGCAGTTCTTTTTTTTTTTTTTTAGGTTTTTATTTGTTTATTTGACAGGTAGAATTACAGACAGTGAGAGAGAGAGACAGAGAGAAAGGTCTTCCTTCCATTGGTTCACCCACTAAATGGCCGCTACAGCTGATCTGAAGCCAGGAGCCAGGTGCCTCCTCTTGGTCTCCCATGTGGGTGCAGGTGCCCAAGTGTTGAAGTGAAATTGTTCTAAGAGGAGGAGCGTGGTGGGAGCAAGAGGCGCGGAGTCACCACACAGACCCCAGGATTCAGGTAAAAGCAGGCCTGAGGCAAGCAGCCCGCAGACTCGTTTATTTCAGTTGTACAGCAGTCTATATAGCCAAGACAGCCAATCCGGTCAAGAGGCAGTCTATGCCCTAACCAATCACACCCTGTTGCCAGTCAGGCTCCATTGTCATGTGGTTTCCGAAGCCAACCAATCATAGCCTGTTTGGGGCAGGCTCTGTTGCCATCAACTATCTTGGCATGGCCTTCTCATTCCACCACACCCAAGCACGTGGGCCATCCTCCACTGCCCTCCCGGGCCACAGCAGAGAGCTGGACTGGAAGAGGAGCAACCCGGACTAGAACTCGACACCCATATGGGATGCCAGTGCCACAAGTGAAGGATTAACCAAGCGAGCCATGGTGCCAGCCCCTTGACTGGCAGTTCTAATTCCTATAAGCTAATTCTAAATGCAGTCTTGTCTATTTTATAATTTATGCCACGAGCCAAAACATTTTCTGTTTTGGTTGTTAATGCACATTTTCTCATTGGTTTTATTTTTTAATTTTTAAATGTTTTTATTTATATAAAAGAAATATATTTCATATATACAGTTTTTTAAGATTTATTTATTTATTTGAAAGAGTTACACAGAGAAGGAGAGGCAGAGAAAGAGAGAGGTGTCTTCCACCAGCTAGTTCACTCCCCAGTTGGCTGCAATGGCCAGAGCTGTGCCGATCTGAAGCCAGGACCCAGGAGCTTCTTCTGGATCTCCAACATGGGTGCAGGGGCCCAAGGACCTTCGTCATCCTCTGCTGCCCTTCCAGGCCATAGTAGAGTGCTGGATAGGAAGTGGAGCAGCTGGGACTTGAACTGGCACCCATATGGTGTGCTGGCACTGCAGGCAGTGGCCTTACCTGCTATGCCAAAGCGCTGGCCCTCATATATACAGTTTTAAGAGCATAATGATACTTCCTACCCCCCTCCCTCTCTCATGCCCACACTCACTCCTACATCTTATTTTTCTTTTAATTTTTACAATGAGATCCTTTCAGTTTACCTTATAATCATAATTCTGATTGATAACTTTATTTACATTTATTTTTCCACATCTTAAATGAAATTAGAAGCTATGCACACTGTACATTCTTAAATATTCTTTCAACATTTAGGGACAAGTTATTTAACTTTTCTGTATAACACAGTATTCATCTGTATAATTAAAAAATAACATTTTATCACTTAATAGATGAATGGAGTAAACCAGATCACATAGAATACTTAATGTAATGTCTTCTTACCAGTAAGTGTTACTAAAATGTTACTACCACTACTGGTATTACTATAAATTCTTCACCTACTGTCACAGAAGTGAGAGCTATAGCATTGGTAAATGGACAAAGTAATAAGTAAAGTGGTATGCATAGAAAATATTACCATACTATTATACTACTTTGTAAAATATAAGGCAACATTAAAAACTCATTTAGTAATTGAATGTAGGAATGAGAGTATAGAGAAAGATTGAACCTTAAGAAAAAAATTAGAAGTTAAGATATAACAGATTACATATATAAAGTAATCACTTAGAAGACTTCAGAAAGAGCATTTATGCCAACTGTATTGCAAGAACATTTTTTATTCTGTAACTTGTCTGGATTTATTGATAAGTTTAACTAATTTGAACGTAGATGGATGTGGCCTTGAAACATTACTGCTATTCTTTTAATCTTAGTTTCATGTTCTATGAAGATCTAGCTCTCCTAATACCCAATGTACTTATTTCCAAGATATATGAAGATTAAATTTAATATTATACAGAACTCTAGTAATATGATGTCTGCCATAGAGATTGTATTCAGTGTTGGTTCCCTTCCAATTCTTCTCAACTACTGCCTAAATGACTTTGCACATACTCAAAGATTTAGAACTTATGTTCACTTCTTACTGAATATGTTCTATCATACGTACCGGAACTGAAAAATAAATTTTGTCTAGCTCTAACATAAAAGCATAAATTTCCTTGATCTAATTCACTTACTTTATCAGAATATCCAGGCTAAAGCCAGGATTCAGGAGCTTCATTCAGATTTACCACATGGTGCAGGTGCCCAAGTACTTCTGTTGCCTTCCAAAGCACATTAGCAGGGAGCTGGATTGGATGGAGTAGCTGGGACTTGAACAGATGCCCATACAGGATGCTAGTGCTACAGGTTGCAGCTTAACTCAGTGCACCACCAAGCTTGCCCCAGGAATGACAACCTTTTAACAAACTAATGCCAATGTCGCACTTCAGAATCATGATGAACATCCATGGAACTGAAAAATTAGCCTCAGTAGTGGACTTAACCTGAGATTCACTCCCTCCAAACCTCTCATTTTACTCAAATACTGATAAGAGTGCTTTGACACTAACTCCTATCCACTAATCACTTCTCTCCAATGTGAGACCACACCAATTGAGAAAGGCTTATCCCAGCACTTAGGGCTAAACAAAATCTAACCACAGAATGGCTTGACAACATTGTTTTTAGAAAAAAATTTTGATTAAAAAGGGGGAAATTTGAAAGTTGTCACTTGTGTTAAACTGGGAAAATGGAGTCAAGGAAGCAAACGAAAGGACAGATCTCACACACAATCTGCATGGTAACAGCACTGATCCTAAGGACAGCTACCCTCTTGGACTTGAACTCTTGTCTGATGCACCATCTCAGGAGCCCAGTCCAACAACAGCTTGCTACGTCTCCAAGATTACAAATTTTTCTCCAGTGACTACTCCCACTAATAAACTTTCTTCTGCAAGGATGTATGTAGCTTTTCTCTTTCTCAGTAAAATCTCAGTCTTTCTTTTGTTCTCTGGACATATATAAGACCATCCTGGACTATGCATATGTCCTCAATTGAATTTCTAGTTTGTATTTCAAAAGTTCCTTATTGAAGATTTGTCTCTTTTTTTTTTAATTTTATCTTATTTATTTATTTATTTGAAAGGCAGAATTACAGAGAGGGAGAGAGAGATCTTACATCTACTGATTCACTCCCCAAATGGCTACAATGGCTGGGGCTGGGCTAGGCTGAAGACAGGAGCCAGGAACTCCATTCATGTCTCCCACAGGGGTGGCTGGAGACACAGTATGTGTGCCATTGTCCACTGCATACCCAGGTGCATTGATAGGGAACTGTATTAGAAGTGGAGAAGCTAGGACTCAAACCTGTACTCTGATATAGGATATCGGCATTGCTGAAGGCAGTTTAACCTTCTGCACCACAATGCTGGCCACTATCTGCATATTTTTGTCAAGTGCTGAAATTACATTTATAGGGTCTACACAGATAATTCATGATAATCTCTCAAACTTTAAATATTTATTTTAGTCACATCTGCATTCTCTTTTTTTTTCTAATAACATTGGAATGTTTCAGGAATAATGGTATTTGAATTTTTAAAAATATATTTTTATTTTAAGCAACAGAGAGGACCCTGCCTCCCCAAATGCCCACAACAGCCATGGTGGAGCCAGGTAGAAGCCAGGAGCTAGAAACTCAATCCAGATCTATCTGTGGTAGCAGGCAATCAACTCTTCGCATCGTCACACACTGCCTTCCAGGTGCACATTAGCAGAAATCTGGAAGCAAGAAGGGAGCTGGGCATCCCATGTGGCATGTGAACCACTGTGCCAAATTCACACACACACACACTGAGACGTGGAGATTTTAGTTAGTCAGTATTCTGATCGCCAAAAGAGCATTAGGCTGCATCACTGAAAGCACTCTTTTAAATCTAAAATACATTTGAAATAAAATAATTATTTAAAATAATAATTAGAAGTTATCTTATCAAGAGAAACATCACCATAAAGACAGCTGTGAAACTTGTGTTATGCTATATTGCCTCACAAACACCAGCATGGGCATCATGGAACATTCACACATAATCTTACATGTACCCAGCTGTGGAAGCAGACAAATAAAGAAGATGCAGGTGTACATTCCTAGGGGTAGTTTTGTATAGTATAGCATTCCTTGAGGACCAGAATTAAAGCATAATGAGTGCAGAATATGGGGCATGCATTTAACCAACTTGTTAAATCCCATACCAGAAAATGTGGGCTTGAATCCTGGCTCCCATTCCTGGCCCCAGCTTCCTGTTAATGTAGATCCTGGAAGGCAGTGGTGATGGCTCAAGTAACTGGATCCCTGCTACCCCTACAACCCATGTGAGAGTCCTCTCCTACTTCAGTCCCAGACCAGCAATAGTCCATGTAGGCATTTGAAGAATGAAGCAGTGGATGACAGCACTGTCTGTCTGCCTCTCTGTCTCTAAAATAAATAGTAAGTAAAAAATTAGAAAAAGATAACACATTAAGTCAGCACGTTGGGTGTCTGTTACATTTATTACTTACACTGTTATATTTATACCCTATATGGACATTTAGAATCATTTCAGGTAATTGTATAGTATAGATGAAGCAATTTACAAAATATAATTGTGTATTAAAGTTTTATATAATCTTACATTTAATTTTTAAATGATTTACTACATAGTTACTTGCCACATGATGAGACATTATTTCAAAGTGACAATTATGAGTTGATTTACTTGCTGATAGGATTTCCCTGAAACCATTGTGTCTAAAAGTAGAAAGTGCAACTGCTGAAAGAGAATGCAAATTAAAATGTTTCAGTAGAGCAGAAAATGAGTGGTGCCTGTTGAAATACTCTACATGCATAATAGAAGCTTTTTATTTTGTGTGGTTCACTATCATTATCAACAGTCCAAGGATTCAAAGTGTTGTTGCAACTGGACTCAATCCTTATATATTTCATTCATACATTTGACAGATGGTCATTGAGAATTTACAGTGAAGCAGGCATTTATTTAGTTATCAAATGGGGAATTACGTAAAACAGTTAAAAACCACTGCTTTCATGGGGTTTAAACTCTACTTGGGGGTGACAGATAATAAAGAAGTAAGTAAATATAAGATGGGGGAGATTGATAAGAACATCGAAATATAATTTATGGTGAGAAGACACTGAGTATGGAGAGGGGAGAATGACCATTTTATAAAAGTGGTCAGGGAAGGCTTCCAGGATGAGGTAACACTTTGTTTAAGCAGAGACATGAATGGGGTGAGGGAATCTTCCACAGAGAGTAGAGAGCAAGTACCAGCACCTCATAGCAGGCGCATGCCTGGTTGTCAAGAAACATGAAGATCAGTGAGAAAGGAGTAGGGTAAAAGACTGGAGGAATGACAAGAGATCATGT
The DNA here is from genome assembly GCF_964237555.1 of Oryctolagus cuniculus. Taxonomy (NCBI): domain Eukaryota; kingdom Metazoa; phylum Chordata; class Mammalia; order Lagomorpha; family Leporidae; genus Oryctolagus; species Oryctolagus cuniculus. The sequence goes on along the minus strand of NC_091432.1, from coordinate 13,843,219 downwards.
AACTCACTTAAATGAGGAATTAGTGAGCAACACTAACCATTTCTAAGAACTTGCAGAGAGAAAAAATATAAAATATTATTAATATCAGAGTATTTAAAATAGATTGTGAATGTTAGAAGTCACACATGAATAAATAAATATCCTTTTCCTCAATTTTTATTATATTTATTATATTTATGTTGCTATTTCATGTTCTTTAAAAGTGTAATGTGAAAATGTAGGTTCTACAGAATGATTCAGTAAGGAGGAACTATTAATGCATTAAAGATGAGTTAACTATACATCTCTTGATGAAATAAGACAACAGAAGTATATAGTTTCATTTAAAACTATATAACATTTTCCCTCAAACTACAACTTACATGATATTTGACTAACAAAAAAGTAACACTGGTCATAAATTTTATTTTACTACCCCAATTAAATATTTAAGCTATTTTAATGAAACATTAGCTGTATTCCATTTACCTATGCCTAATTTTCAACTTCCATGTGTACACACCTACAGGTCACATGCAGGCACCTTTTTTAATAGACTTGTTTTTGCCCTATTTTACATGTATGTTAGCAATAGCATAGCATAGAAGGCATCCATATAGAAACATTGAGTACATCAAATCTCTATAAGCAATATTTTGACAAACAGAACAACACATTTTATATTATCTTTAGCCATTCTAAGTTAAGTACTGCATTATTGATTATATTGCCCTCTTAAAAAAATCTAGACTTTTGAAGAGGGGATTGTTTTACTTTCAGAATTTAACTTTAGGGTGGGTCTTAAGATACACTAGATTCTTGGAGAAGGCCAGAGAGGAATGAAACACAGTTACTATGCATCCCACAACGTTGAAGTCACAATCTTGTAGACAATTTTACCTTTGCAACAACTTTCTTGAATGCATTCTTCACCTCCTTATTCCTCAGGCTGTAGACCACAGGATTCAGCATGGGGATGACCATAGTATAAAACACAGATGCGATTTTGTCTGTGTCCATGGAATGACTGGAGCTGGGCTGCAAGTACATAAAGATGACAGTCCCATAAAATATGGAAACTGCTGAGAGGTGAGATGCACATGTAGACAATGCCTTTTGGTATCCTGCAACTGAATGCATCTTTAGGATGGTGGCAAAAATGAATGTATAGGATATTAAGATGACAAGTAAGGCAAAAAAGATATTGTAGGTTACAACATAAATAAGAACCATCTCATTAATATGTCTATCAGAGCAAGAAAGAACCATAACTGCTGGAATATCACAGAAAAAATGATGGACCACATTGTATTTACAGAAAGAGAGACTGAATGTGTCCCCAGTGTAGATGGAGGCATTCAGAAGACCACCAGCATAGCAGCCAATGACCAGACAAGCACACACACTTGTTGTCATGGTGGTGGTGTAATGCAGAGGTCTGCACACGGCGGCATAGCGGTCATAAGCCATTGATGCCAAGAGGAAGTTTTCCACACTGGCAAAGGTTGCGAAACAGAACATCTGAGCAGCACAGGCACTGTAGGAGATGACCTTGTCACCTATGAGGAGCCCAGCCATGACTGTGGGAGTGACAGCTGAGGAATAACAAATGTCTGCCAGAGACAGGTTACTGAGGAAAAAGTACATGGGAGTGTGGAGACGAGAGTCCAGCAGGATCAACTTGATCATCCCCAAGTTTCCAACCACAGTGGTGAAGTAGATGAGCATGAACATTACAAAGAGAGGGACCTGTAGTTCTGGGACATTGGTTAGTCCCAGGAGGATGAACTCTGTCACTCCTGTCCTGTTCTCCATCAATGCAATTTGAGAATCAGAGAATGCTCTGTAGCACGGAGAAATCAGAGAACAAAGCATTAATCAAAGCACAGAATGCAGTGAAATTGAAATGCTTATATACAATGTACATTATTTCATTATATTAATAATACATGGCTCAGGATTCTCCTTAATTAAAGCATGAGCTTAAAAACAAAAGTTAGTGTATGAATTATAGAGCTCTAGACTATTGAGTGAAGGATCTTCATGTATTGCCTTAACATGTTTAATTTTATGTATTTTTAAAATTGAGATTTGGAAAATTTGATGAATTATCCAACATGACAACTCTGAAATTAGTAAGTCCAACAGTTCAGTCTTCCTACCCTAGTAAATTCATAGATTTATATTGTTAATGTGCCAAGAGCTGCTGTAGATACTTTTACATCTATATTTACTTATCCTCTTACCAAATTTACTAGGTTGTGTAGTTGTTACTTTCATTACATTGAGAGGAATCAATGATTGAGTAATGTGGATATATTCATGTTTACAAGAATTTTAATTGATAGACATTTAATCTACAGCATGCTTACAAAGTCCAAGTATAAACTAAGATTAAATCAAATTGAATTTAGCTCAGTTTATAAGTGTTTATAGTTTACATTGGTCCAATTTCAGTGTTACGGGTTTTGTAGTGAATTTGCTGAGAGATACATGCATAATGGCTTCAGTGAAATCAGGGGGAATGTGTAACCAGCAAATACAGTTCTGAAAATGAAGGAAAACGCTGGGTATGGAACTCAAGCTCTGGGAACAGGTGCAGGTCAACCATACCTTTACAACCTAGAGCAGCTTTCCTAAATCAAAAAGTGGAGTTTGTAACAGGATCTACTTCACAGTGATGTTGTGAAAAACAAATGAGAAAGTATATGCAAAATGAAAAACGTTTAGTATTCATGATGACCTGATGACAGCGAAGTGTATTTCTATTATTAAGATCACATGGTGGCTTCTGCATAGTTTGAGAAAAGGGAATGGCAACACATAGGGCTCAGGGCATGAATGACATGTAAACAGGCTCTTTTTTGCATACTGTGTGCCCTCTGCAAAGTCATGTTCTGTGCATGTCCTTACTGTGTGCTGGTTGCTATGTCCATTACATGCAGACCACTCCTTCATTTAACACCTTCCTCAAAACACATATGTATTTATTTGTTACTACATGTCTTTTTATTTAAAAAAATTTTAAATACAGAAAATTATAAAGTTCAATTAGCACACAAATTTTAATATTTTAAACATCTTTTGTATCTACTTCATATACATAATATGTACATATGTATCTACATATTTATATACATATACATATACTTGATTATACATATATAGTGAATACTATTTTTTGGAAATAGGATGCATATATTAATATGCATATATTAATATATTATATTGTATATATTAATAACTATGTGAGATTTATGAAAAAATAAAATTAGGAAAGAATTATCGTTACTTAAGTGAAGACAACATTTATAAACATCTACATATAAATACTATGACATAACACATTCATTTTATCTTACATTTAAGAGAAAATATGTAGTATTTCTAGACCTAAATAAATCTCTGCTAGATAGGTTATTTTAAATTTGTTGTTAGAAACTAAAAATGTTTTAGTCGTTGATGTGTTTATGCTTGGATTTGCTGATCAAATAGGTTACACTTGTGTTAGATATTCAGGAAATGTTTCCAAATGCATGTATTATTGTCTTAAAATTGAGAGATGGCATTGGACATTTTGGTAAATGTTTTTCTAAGTTGTTATTTGACAGTTAAAATGGTTTGCCAAATTTTTACTTGACATTAAGTTATTGACAGTAAGCAATCTGGGAAGTTTTATCTTCAGACCTTAATCCACTATGCCACAGCACTGGCCCTAAACCTGTGCTTTTAGACACATCACTATCAACATGTGTATGTGTCTAGTAATAATAATAATAATAATTTTATGGGATTATGGGAAATGTTAAAGTTCAGATCTTGCTCATTCATTTAGTTCTTTGTCATTTAAAGAAAGGTTATTTCAGTATATTGCTGAATCCCCGGTGAAAGGTGATACAACAATGGACAAATTGAAATTAGCAGCTACTCATCAGAGCATTATCTATACTATTTTTGTTTCATATTTTATAAAGTAGCATGCTGATGCTTGATAAGTATCACTAAACTCTCCACTGATGAATTTTTTTTTTTTTGACAGGCAGAGTAGACAGTGAGAGAGAGAGACAGAGAGAAAGGTCTTCCTTTTCCGTTGGTTCACCCCCCAATGGCCGCTGTGGCCAGCGCACTGCGCTGATCCGAAGCCAGGAGCCAGGTGCTTCTTCCTGTCTCCCATGCAGGTGCAGGGCCCAAGGACTTGGACCATCCTCCACTGTGCTCTACTGATGAATTTTTGAATTTATTAACTAAACTTCCTTTTGTGTTTTGGAAAAATGTGCACAGCCTCTAATTCAATGCTCAAATAACTTATCATATGTTCACCTGCTTCACTAATTTTCTATGAATTATTCTTCTCACTTAATTTTACACTGAATATAAATGCTTACCTTACTTCTCAAAAACGAACCAAATTTGATCCTGAGTAGTGTGTTAGAAATTGGAAATTCTCCCTTGTAGACGGTGGACAAAGAAGTCTGAGATTTCTAAGGCAGAGAAAAGTGGGAAAAAAAAACATTGTGATGTTTCCAGGTTCTGATTCAACCATGCATTCTTTTTGTGACCTTAGAAGAGTTACTTACCTGCCCCTTCTCTGTAAAATAAAGATTGTAATCCACAGAGTTGTGTTTAAATAGCGAATAACAGAAATTCTACAAAGTAACTTGCTTAGACATGATTATTTTAAAGTCCCTCAAAGTAATTTTAGTCTTAGGATTCCCTGACCACAGTTGGAGACCACGAGCAAATCTTCAGGCTAGAAGAAGGCCAGTGTGTACTAACAAATATTAACATTCATATGAATAAGTGATTACCAAGTGTGCCCAGCACTTCGTCTGATCTCCCTGCAATAAAGCCGTGCAGGGTCATGTTGGGTTTCAGAGGCTAATGCATGTGAACCAGTAGGGAATTACAGAGACACTGAACTCCTTGGAGTTTTCCCCCATGAGGACATTCACAGCTTCTAATCCTACTTTCCTAGAGCAGAAGCAATTAAACTATCTGCAGGGACCCTACTGGATATTTTGAATGTGAAAATATATATTTATGCTGCTTGTTTTATTTATTTTTTCATTTTAATCAATGTAAACTTTCTTTTTTTAATTCTTAATTTTTTTAACTTGAGTTGGTGGCAGGAGGAGGTGTGTTGCGGGAAGGAAGGAGGGAGGGAGAGACAGAGAGAGAGAGAGAGAGAAAGAAAGAGAGAGAGAGAGAGAGAGAGAGAGAGAGAATGGATGGGCTCCCATCTGCAGGGTCATTCTAAACATCCATAATAGCCAGGGCCTGGCTGGGGCTGATGCTAATAGCTGGGAACTCAATCTAAGGCTCCTGTGTCAGGGATTTAACTACTTGAACTGTCACCTGCTGCCTCCCAGGGTCTGCCATAGTAGGAATCTGAAATCAAGATTATGATCCAAGACCCCCCAGTGTGGTTCACAGGCATCTTGACTGATGTCTTAACCACTAGATCAAACATTTACCAAGGTTAAAATTTCAACTGGTAGTATGCACACTTTGTAGTGTATAGCTCTCTGAATTTTGTCCAGTGTACACTCATGTAACCACTACCATGGTCACCCATAATAAAGTTCCTTAATCTTGCTTGTTTTCAACACTTTCTCTCACACACTGCTCCTAGGTAACATTCAACTACTAAACTGGTTTTGTTCATATAATTTTGTTTTCAAGATTGTCCTTAACAGGCATTCTAGAATGTGCAGTCCTTGGGTCTAGCACCTTCCATTTAGCACAAGGTTTTCAAGGTCTAGCTGCATTGTTATCTATGTCAGTAGTGTATCTTTTCTTTGAGAAGTAATATTCCATTATATGAGGTATGTTTAATTCCTCATTTGAAAAACATTTGTTTTGTTGCCATGTTTAGAAGAAGTCAAACTCATAGGGTGACCTCAGTTTATAACAACCTACTTTAGCATGAACCCATTCATAATAGTAGAGCCCCCAGGACCTAATAACTTTTCTCTAGGAACCACATCCTAAAGGTTCCTCACCTTAGCACTGGGACACTGTGAACCAAACTTCTAGCACATGAGACTTTGCAGGACAAACCACAGCTGAAATACAGCAATTTGAGCAAATACTGAGAAAACATTTCCTAACTCATTCTGAGAAGCCAGCATTATCTCATACCAAATTTGGGCAAAACATCAAATAAAGAAAACTGCAGATCAATATCCCTCCTGAATATACATGCAGCTCATTAAAAATGCTAAGAAAACAAATCATCAGCATACTGAAATAATTATAAACTACAGCTGAGTAGGTTTTATTTCAAAAATGTAAAAGTGCTTCAATGTACAAAAAAATCAATGTAATATACCAAGTGAATATAATGAAGGGAAAATATATAATCATCTCATTAATCTAGAATAAGCACTTGTTGAAGTTTCACATTTGTCCATGATATAAAATATAGAAGAATAGAAGTATAAATGAGCTATCACAAACTATCAAGGACATTTACAAAAACCCACAGCTAACATCACACACAAAAATGATAGTTTAAAAAACTCTAATGTAGGATGAGTTATAAGAAAACATTTTCCAGTATTCTGCTTCTATTCAAAATTGTACTGAAAGTTCTATCCAGACCAATTATGTAAGAAAAAAGAAATAAAAGACATCCAGATCAGAAAGGCACAAGTAAAACTCTCTCTATTCTCTGATGCCATGTCATTACATACCAAAAAATCTTTTTAACATTCCACAAGTGAGTGAGATACGCATTATCAGTCCTTCTGCATCTGGTATACTTCTCTTAACATAATATCCTTTTAGATTCACCCATATTGCTGTAAATGATAAGATGTCATTTTGTATAGCAACACAGTATTCAATTGTGTGTATTTACCACATTTTCTTATCCATTTGTCTGTTGAACACTAAATTGATTCAACAAAGTGGCAGGATTTAAGAAAAAATCATGTGTTTCTATATACTGGCAACAAACATTCTGAAATGAAATTAATTACATTTACGCTAGAATCCAAAGCAGTCAACCAATCAATAGTAAATTTAGCCACAGTTATGTTAAGGTTTTTAATAAAATATTGCAGAAAGTTGATCTTAAAGGTCTAAATAAATGAAAATATATTCTCTGTTAATGGATCAGAAGACTAAATACAATGATGGGTCAAGATTTTCCATTAGTATCTACACATTTAACTCCATCTCCATCAATATTGCAGTGAACTGTTTGCAGAAATGGAAAAGTAATAAAAAGTTCATATGAATTGCAAGAGATGCTCAATAGCCAAAGTAATCTTGAGGAGGAACAAAATTCCAATTACAAAATTTATTACAAATCATACTAATCACAACTGCATTGTACTGGCTTAATGATAGCTATTTAGGTTAATGAAAAGAGTCTAGAAAAAACATATCTACATAGACACATATGTATACAGATATAGATACAGACAAATATATATATAATTGTTTTTTGACAAGAGTGACAAGTTCATTGAATGGAGAAAGACTTTTTTAATGGTTCATGGACAAGTAGAAATGTGTGAGTAGCCTAAATATGCAGAAAAACTATAGAGCTATCAGAAGAAAATATATGTGTAAAAACAATTTGACCTTGGTTTGGGCATAGTTTCTTGGATATGACATCAAAAGGAAAAGAAACAAGAAAGTGTTGATGACTTAGAATTCATGAAAATTAAAAAATTTTGATCATCCTTGTGTTATCAAGAATGTGCAAAGATGACCTGAAGAACAGGAGAAAATATCTAATGATTAATATCTAGAATATTTAAAAAATGTAAATCAACAGCAAAAGACATGCAGCCCAATTTATATGTGGGTGAAAGACTTGAAATGGTATTTCTCCAAAGAAGATTTATGAAAGGCCAATAAATCAATGAAAAGATACTCAATATCACCAATCATTATGAAAATGTAAGTCAGGGGGCCGGCACTGTGGCGTAGTGGGTAAAGGCACTGCCTGCAGTGCTGTCATCCCATATGGGTGCTGGTTGGAGTCCCAGCTGCTCCACTTCTATCTGCTAATGGCTGGGAAAGCAGTAGAAGATGGCCCAAGTCCTTGGACCCCTACACCTGCATGGGAAACCCGGAAGAAACTCCCAGCTCCTGGCTTTGGATCAGCCCAGCTCTGGACATTGTGGTCATCTGTAGAGTGAACCAGCGAATGGAAGACCTCTCTCCCTCTGCCTTTCAAATAAATAAATAAATCTTAAAAAAAAGAGAAAGAAAATGTAAGTCAGAACCACAATAAAATGATACTTTAGACTTATTAGGATAGCTGTAATAAAAAAAAAGAAAACCACTTACTAATATGTGATAATGAGGATGAGAAATTGGAAACCTCATGCACTGTTTGTGGGTGTGTGAAATGACATAGATACTGTAGAATACAGCTTGGTAGTCAAATTACCATTTGACTCAGCTATTCCACTCCTAAATATGGACTCAAAGATTTGAAAGTTGATAAACTAATATTTGTGTGTGATGTTAACATTAGGGTTATTCTCAATTGCTAAAAGGTGTAAGTAATCCATTTTAGGATGAATGGATTAAAAAAAGTCAGATATCCATACAATGGAAAATTATTCTTCCATAAAAAAATTGAGTAGTGATATACACTATGCTATCTGTGAGCCTTGAGAACAGTATACTAAATTACAGTAACCAGATAATAAACATACATTATTTTTACCAATATTTATGCTTAAATTAATGCTTAAGCTTATTTTATGAGTCTTTTACATGAAATATTAAGACTAGGTAAATTAACAGAGGAAAAAGTAGATTAATTATTACCAGGAACAGGGGCATAGGGAAATAGAGTCAAAGCATAGTATTCATAAGTGTTTTTGTTAGTAATGGTAGTGTTTTGGAAATAAATGCGATAGTCACACAACGTTGTGAATGTACTGTTACCCATTGCATACTTTATTTATTTTTAATTTTTAAATGACACATCATAATTACACCTACTAATACAATGCAGTGTGATATTTCAATACATGCAAATGTTATGTTATGATCCAATTGGATTAATTAACATATCCATAACCTTAAGAATTTATTATTTCTTTGTAGAAAAAGAACAATGATATTTTTCTAGCTCTTTTGAAAAAACTTATTATTGTTAACTATGATCCCACTACCATGCAATAGAATGTCACATTTTGTTTTTCCCATCTCACTGTAATATTGTATACTGGATTTGCCTCTTCTTGATCTCCCCTCCAATGATTTCTCCTTGCCTCTCATACCATTATTATGTTCTCAAACTCTACGGTATCAATTTTTTTTAACATTTAGCAAATAATGTCTTTTTAGATTCATCCACGTTACCACATATAATAGAATATCATCCTTTATGGCAAAATAGTGAAGGGTTTATATACCGCATATTATGTATCCATTTATTAGTTGATGAACAATAGATTGATTTCATATCTTGGGTACTGTGAATAATGCTGCAATAAACAAGTGTGTTCAAATGTCTTCTTCAACATACTGATTTCATTTCCTTTGAATATAGACACAGCAGTGGGATTGTCGTATCATATGACAATTTTTTAAGAAAGTTTTATTTAATGAATATAAATTTCATAGGCACAGCTTTAGAAATATAGTGCTTCTTCCCCCATACCCATTGTCCCACCCCCACTCCCATCTCACTCACCTCCTACTCCCTCTCTCATCCCATTCTTCATTAAGATTCATTTTTAATTAACTTTATATACAGAAGACCAACTCTATACTAAGTAAAGATTTCAACAATTTTCACCCACCGCCCCAACACACAAAGTATAAAGTACTGTTTCAAAAGAAGTTTTATTGTTAATTCTCATAGTATAACTCATTAAGAACAGAGGTCCTACATGGGGAGTAAGTGCACAGTGACTCCTGTTGTTGATTTAACAATTAACACTCTTCTTTATGATGTCAGTGATCAGCTCATCTTGACATGAGCTGCCAAGGCTATGGAAGCCTTTTGAGTCCACAAACTTCGTCAGTATTTAGACAGGGCCATAAGCAAAGTGGAAGTCCTCTCCTCCCTTCAGAAAAAAAAGTACATCCTTCTTTGATGGTCCCTTCTTTCCCATTGGGATCTCACTCACAGAGATCCTTCATGTGGAACGTTTTTTGCCACAGTGTCTTGCCTTTCCATGCCTGAAATGCTTCCATGGGCTTTTCAGCCAGATGTGAATGCCTTGAGGGCCAATTCTGAAGTCAGAGTGCTGTTTAGGGTGTTTGTCATTCTATGAGTTTGCTGTGTGGTCTGCTTCCCATGTTGGAACATTCTCTCCTTTTTAATTCTACCTGTTGTTATTACCAGACACTTGGTCTTATTTGTGTGATCCCTTTGACACTTAATCCTATCTATATGATCAATTACACACTTAATATGATCACTTTAACACGTAAGATAGCATTAGTACCACCCAGCTTAATGGGATTTGGAGTCCTATGGCAAATTTTTACCTTTTTTTTTTTTTTTATTTGACAGCCAAAGTTAGACAGTGAGAGAGAGAAATAGAGAGAAAAGTCTTCCTTCCGTTGGTTTATCCCACAAATGGCCGCTACGGCTGGCGCGCCAAAGATCCGAATCCAAGAGCCAGGTGCTTCCTCCTGGTCTCCCATGCGGATGCAGGGCCCAAGGACTTGGGCCATCCTCCACTGCCTTTCTGGGCCACAGCAGAGAGCTGGACTGGAAGAGGAGCAACTGGGACAGAACTGGTGCCCCAACTGGGCCTAGAACCTGGGGTACTGGTGCCACAAGTGGAGGATTAGCCTAGTGAGCTGTGGTGCCGGCCAAATTTTTAGCTTTTATCTTTTTAATTTTTTGAGGAAACTCTGTACTCTTTTTTAAATATTGCCTGTATTAGTTAACATTATCACCAACAGTGCTTGAGGGTTCCCCTTTCTCCATATTCTTATCAATACTTGTTAGAGTTTGTCTTTTTGATCATAGTAATCCTAACTGGAATGAGTTTGGGATTCTATCTGGTGGGAGATGTTTTATTACTCATTTAATTTCCACACTGCTTAACTATCTGTTCCTTTTTTTCGACGCTTTAATATCTAGACCAGATATGTTTCCAGAAATGTATTCATTTCTTCTAGTTTATCTAGTTTTTTGTATATAGTTGTTAGTTATAGTCACATCATTCTTCATATTTCTGTTCTATCAGTTGTGATTTTTCTTTTTCATCCTGAGTTTTTCTTTAGTCCTCTGTCTTCTTCTTGTTCTTAGTTATGTGAGATTGTGATTTCTTATAATCCTTTTTTGTTTAATGCTTCATGGTGGATAGTTGAATTTTGTAATGTGATCTTTATGCATCTACTGATATGATTGTGTGATAATTAACAAAAAGTAATAAATAAGTATACTAACCAAATTAGTCTTGACTCAAACAGAGAATATGCATTCTTTTGTTTAAAGTGAAGGTGAGAAGAATCTATCTGCTCATGCAAAACAAAGTTGAGTGCCTACCAAGGGAGCAAGTCTTCTAGTTGATTAAACATTCTGATGGGATCTAGAGTGGATGTCATCCCATACCTCATCTCCACAGCTAGGGGTAGACAGACAAAAGTTGTGAGAACAATCATGGACACTTCTGGGTTAGGGGTGGAACTGTCTAGAACTAGTCTGTAAAATGTTTTCTCAACTGTAAAATGGGGGAGAAAACACATGCTCTATTTCCATTAGCAGCAAATGAGAGCCCATACATGAAGGTCCTCTGAAAATATGAAAAATGCTAAATGTTACAGAAATGTTCAGGGTTTGACCAGTAGCCCAAGAAATCAGGATATCATGGAAGCCGGAGGTGGTCAAACCAAAAGTACGTGAAACATTTCCTTAAGCAGGAAGAGGAAATTTAACCAGGGTGTGTGGCTGGGACACTTCCTCGTTCATTTTGTGGTGGATAAAGATCTCACAGCCTCTGATGTTTTTGTGGGAGTTTCTGTGGAGCTTGAGAGACAGGGAGGCCCAGCTGGAAGTGGGAGGGGATGGAAGCCACAAGCAGGGGAGGGTGCAGTGCTGATGGCAGCATCTGGGCGGCAATCCAAGTTCTGCTGTCAGGTGTTTCTGGCCTGGTGTCTGTCCCGGTGTCCAGCTATCTTTCTACTTCTCTTAGTAGGCATGAGGCTTCCTGCTACGCACACAGGAGGAGTGGCTGGACCTCTGTCTGGCATGAGGAAGTTACAGAACAGTGTGTGTGTGTGTGTGTGTGTGTGTGTGTGTAGAGGTTGGTTCTCGAAGTGACCAGAAGGAGAGAGGGTATACAAGCCCTGTGTCCCAGGAACCCACTCAAGATATAGGAAACTAGATTAGAATAGCGGAAGACAGGAGGTAAAAAGGGACTGAAGAAAGGGCCTCGAGTGGCTGTGGGGTCTTAGGAGAGGATAAGAGGAGGCTGTGAGTTCAATCTTCCATTCTTCCTACCACTATCTCTGTCCTGGTGATGTCAAGTGCATCATCTCCTAAGGACCACCAACAATTCCTCTGTCGATGCTGTACTAGTTACACAAAACACCATTTCGTGTTCTTCATAATACATAAACAAGTCAAACCAAGCCACTCTGGGGAAGAAAAACACAAAATCACATTATGCTGGCATTAGTCTTATGTTCTGCTGAACTAGGCCTATGGGCCTGTGACTCTCAGAAGGCACAGATGGTGAGAGAGGTAAAAGGAAGAAGCTGGCAAAAGGTTCAGGCTGTTCAACCACACCTACATCCTGTGGGGGTTGCAGGATGGTAGTGAGAGGAAAGGCAAACCGCAAACACACACAGGGGCCAGGGGCGATTCAGGAAAAAAAGACAGTTTCAGGTCACAACTGGGAAGTTAACTTAGATAGTCTGACTTGAGAAATGTAGCCACAGGGTCTACGGGATAGAGGACAGAGTAACGACTGAAGTGATTTGGACAAACAGCAAGTTAATCAAGGGTTATAGTGATAAGGTCTGGCTTTCCCAAAGCTAGCACAAGAGTCAGGTGTGACTAAAAGGACTGGGCCTGGGGTATATGCATTGGACTCTGTGCCTATTGTGGACTTCCTAACCCCAGAAAAGCCTGCTGAGGCCAAGATAGGAAAGACTACATCAGGAGTAACACATCTTAATGTGCCTGCAAGAGCTTTGCTTGAAGCACAGTGAATCCCATTTTGGGTTTGGAGATTTGCTCCCTGAGTCTTGTGTGCCTCCTCAGTTGTATACTGTCCAGTCCAGCCTTTCTAGTCCCTGTAGCTGGTCCTGGACTGTGCATGTGTGTTGGTGTCCATGGTGAATCCCCACTTCAAGGACAGTTCAATACCTTTACCAAAAGAAGCTTCAATTGCCTTTGGGGAAGGAGGATCTGAGCCTGTGTTAACTTTGGAACATGATCATTGACCTGAGAACCAGAAAGTCTAAAGCCAAATTCTTGAAGTTTCTTCATGATTCCATGTTTGAAACTGCTGGGTAGGAATGTTTATAAGTGAGCTTTCAAGTTCTTGTCTCCATAGGTGCAGAATAAAAACTCCAGGTATGGAGTGGGGTTCACTCCCTTAAACTTAAAAATGTCTCTCTGGACTAGCTGCTTGTGGTCAGTGTCTGGGAAGAACCCAAGGGATAGAAAGTGACTGGTGCCCCCCAGGCACAGGAAGGCGCTTTTCTATTTGGCATGTCCAGGGCTGATGGTGACCTGGGCATGCCATGACAGTGATGTTCTCATCCAGGTTGAGGCTGACGAAGACAGCTTTATGTCACTGGCTTCACAGATGCCGGAGCCCTTTGAGGGATACAGGCTGAGAATCTTAGCTGCATTGAACTGATATGGCCACCTCACACTCCTCCCTCAATGCTTGACACATTCAGAGAAACTACAGATGGAATACTACTCAGCCACAAAAAAGGGAAATCCTGTCTTTTGCAACAAAATGGATGCAATTGAAGACCACTGTTCTTAGTGAAATAAGCCAATCCCCAAAAGATAAATAGAATGTTTTCTCTGATTTGTGGTAATTAATATATACAGTGCAAGAAAATGTAGTGTATATGAGTGAAATCAACATCTTGAGATTTGGAAATTGTTTATAGCCCTTATCTATACTGCTGAGAAACAGTGGTCTTTACACTTGTTGAATTCTTTTTTAGTGGAAGATTAAGCTTGATATTATAAAGTAAATTGAAAGTATGCTATAACAAAAATTAAAAGAAAAGCAAAAAAAGAAGGAAGAAAGAAGGGTAGGAAGTATCATTAAGTTCTTAAACTGTATGTATGGCATATATGAAATCTGTTCTTTTTACATAAATAGACGGATAAATAGTCCCAGAAAGTATAATCTTAAATATCTTCCTTCTCTTTTTCATTTTTTAAAAACACTCATTTTATTTAAATTTAGGCATAGATTTAATTAGAGCATTGTTTTCCTCTTTTCCTATCCATAAGAATGTTCCACCTTCCTGATATTGGTGATTTGGGCTTAAGCTTTTGATTTTATTGCCTTCTTACCCACTCCAAACAAGATTTTGGGTTTATTTTGTTTTGTTTTATTTTTTTGGTCTTTAATTTCATTGATTTCTGCTTTATTGTTGTCAGTCTCTTTCTTCTGTCTACTTTGATGTTAATTTTCTCTTCTCTTTTTAGTTGTGTATGACGGTAGCTCACATCATTGGCTTGAGACTCTTCTTTTTGGCCAGTGAAATAGTTTCATGCTATGAATTTCCCTCTCAAGCACTCTGTAATTGCATACCATAAATTTCAAAATTAAAAATTCCTTCACTAGAAATATCTTCTTGCTGTTTCTATTTACTCTTTTTAAATCTTATATGAGTTTTATAATTTAGATCTGTGATCCATTTTGAGTTAATTTTTGTAAATGAGTTACATAGAGGTCCAACTTTATTCTTTTGCCTTTGTACATACATATGTTCCAAGACCTTCATGAAAAGACTATTGTTATTCATTGAATTCTTTGACACTCTTACTGAAAATCAGTTGACCATAAGTTTCACTTAGGATTCTCAATTCTATTTATAGATCCCTAAGTGTGTGCTATTCTGATGAAACTAGCATACTATTGAGGTGTACATTTTGTTTTTTAACTACAAAATTGATGTAATAATTATATACATTTATGAGGTTCAATGTGATGCTTTGATAGGCAGTCATTGTGGAAAACAGTATGGAATTTCCCCAGGAAACTAAAAATACAGTTACCATATGATTCAAGATCTCTCTTCTAGGTATAAATGCAAAATAATTGAAACCCATATGTTGAAAACACATCTGCATGTCCATGTTCATTGCAATATTAGTTTCAATAGCCAATAGATGGGGGCCAGTGCCATGTTTCACTTGGTTAATCCTCCGCCTGCGGCGCCCGCATCCCATATGGGCACCAGGTTCTAGTCCCGGTTGCTCTTCTTCCAGTCCAGCTCTCTGCTGTGGCCAGGGAGGGCAGTGGAGGATGGTCCAAGTGCTTGGGCCCTGCACCTGCATGGGAGACCAGGAGGAAGCACCTGGCTCCTGGTTTTGGATCGGCACAGCTCCGGCCGTAGCGGCCATTTGTGGGTGAACCAACGGAAGGAAGACCTTTTTCTCTGTCTCTCTCTCACTGTCTAACTATTTGTCAAATAAATAAAAATAATAATAAAAAATAGCTAATACATGGAGGCCACTAGGTATCTATCACCGGATAAGTGCATACAAGAAATATATGTCTACGTAAGTGAATACTATTCAGTCTTTGAAAAGGAGGAAATTCTGTCCCATTTGCTAAAGCATGGATGAACCTAGAAGACATTATGTTATGGAAATATCATAGGATTTTGATTAATGCAGTTTTTATACTAAGTTTTGAAATTGGAAAATAGAGAACTACAACTTGTCTATTATTTTTAAGTATTAATTTTATTATTATGAATCTCTTGAATTTCCTTATGAAGTTTAAGATAAGCTTATCCTTGTAAATAAAGAAGACAACTGGGGATTTACAGGGAGGGCAATGATTGGGTGGAACAACCAGAGAGCATTTCCAGCTTTACAACTTTGATCTGTGAACAAGGAAAATCTTTTCTAATCTAGATTTTCCTTAATGTCTTTGTGCTGTGTTTTAAGGAGTAGGCATTGTACTTGGTTTTTAAATTTTTTCTTATACATTTCAATATATTTTAAAGGATTGATTTATTCATTTGAAAGATAAGGACACATAGAGAGAGGGAGAAACAGAGAAATCTTCCATTCACTGTGTCACTCCCCAAATGACCGCAATGACTAAGATAGGTCAGGCCAAAGCCAGGAGCCAAGAGCTTCTTCTGGTTCTCCTATGAATGTATAGAGGCCCAAGCACTTGGGCCATCTTCCACTGCTTTCCCAGGCACATTTGCAGGGAGCTGAATCAGATATAGAGCAGCTAGGATTCGAACCTGTACCCATATGGGGTGTTGGCACTGCAGGTGTAGGCTTAACCTTCTAAATCACAGTGCTGGCCCTGCAAAATTTTGATGATTTAAAAAATAGAATTATCTTCATTTAATTTCAAGTTATGTAATGATATTATATAGCTATATCATTAATATTTGTATATTGATCTTATATCCTGAAATTTTGTTGAATTAATTTATTAGATTGAATCAGTTTTAGTGGCTCATCATGATTTCACTTATTTTATAAATATAAAAAATCATGTCATCTGCTGGAGGGGATAGCTTTATTTTTTTCTAGTCTAGTAAAAAATGTAAAAATTATGTAAACATTTGCATTATTATTTTTTTAATTTAAAATTTTTTTTTTGACAGGCAGAGTGGACAGTGAGAGAGACAGAGAGAAAGGTCTTCCTTTTGCTGTTGGTTCACCCTCCAATGGCTGCCACAGCCGGCACGTTGCAGGCAGTGCACTGCGCTGATCCGATGTCAGGAGCCAGGTACTTACCCTGGTCTCCCATGGGGTGCAGGGCCCAAGCACTTGGGCCATCCTCCATTGCACTCCCTGGCCACAGCAGAGAGCTGGCCTGGAAGAGGGGCAGCCGGGACAGAATCCAGCGCCCCGACCGGGACTAGAACCCGGTGTGCCGCGCCGCAAGGCGGAGGATTAGCCTAGTGAACCACTGCACCGGCGTCTTATTATTTTAATAAAGCTATTTACCACTTGTACTTTATCACAGGGCTATCTTTCTTACACCAAACAACTAGATAATGACTGAAACGTGGTTTTTTCCTATGTGGATTGTGTCTTGATAAATTACAATAAAAACACATATTTCATTGAACTTTATAACTTTGTTGAATTTATTGTTATATTTTCTAATTCGTAGATCCTCAGTACTGTTCCCCAACAAAAAATACAGCAATATCGACAAAATTTTATGTTCTATACAACATATGACATTTAGCATTTGAATTATTTCATGGATTTTCATTGAGTAGATCCATCAGGAATGAACTAATTTTTTGTGAATTTCATGTCATTGAAAAACTAACCCTAGAAAGCATTTTGCCTTCTGAACCACTTTCTTAAATGCACCCTTTACTTCTTTGTTCCTGAGGCTATAGATGACAGGATTCATCATAGGAATGATCATAGTGTAAAATACAGATGCAATTTTGTCTGTGTCCATGGAATGACTGGAACTGGGCTGTAAGTACATGATAATTACAGCCCCATAAAATAAGGAAACAGCAATGAGATGAGAACCACAGGTCGATAAAGCTTTCTGGTATCCCTCACCTGAGTGCATCTTCAAAATGGTGATAAATATCAACAGGTAGGAAATCAAAATAACAAGAAGTGCAAAAAAGATATTAAAGCTTGACAAAATAATAAGAATCAACTCACTAATGTGTCTATCAGAACAAGTCAGAGTCATGACTGCTGGGATATCACAGAAAAAGTGATGGATCACATTCGACATACAGAAAGGGAGTCGGAATGTGTCTCTAGTTTGGATAGAAGCAATTAGAAAACCAATAATATAGCAGCCTATGGTCAGGAAAGTATACGTGTTTCTCGTCATGATGGTGGCATAATGTAGGGGCCTGCACACAGCCACATACCTGTCATAAGCCATTGAGGCCAAGAGGTAACTTTCCACAGTGGCAAAGACTGCGAAAAAGAACATCTGGGTAGCACAGGCACTGTAGGAGATGATGTTGTCTTCTACAAGCAGCCCAACCAATACCTTTGGAGTAACTGTGGAGGAGTAGCAAAAGTCCACCAGAGACAGGTTACTGAGGAAAAAATACATTGGTGTGTGGAGACAAGAGTCCAGAAGGATCAACACGATCATTCCCAGGTTCCCAATCAGAGTTATGATGTAGACAGCAGTGAACATTATGAAGAGTGGGACCTGCAGTTCTGGCACACTGGTTAGTCCTAGCAGGATGAATTCACTTACCTCTGTATTATTCTCCATTATTTTAGAATCACAGGATGATCTACAGCAAGCAGAGACAAGGGACAGAATGATTAACAATAAAATGTGGCACAGAAAGTAGAACGTGTGTTTTATTCCATTCTAAGAATTCTCTATGACTAAAGTATGGACATGGTAGTATAAGCGATTGCATGACTTAAGTGGAAGCGTCTTAACAGAACATTTTCCCAACTTCTTCATTTTGTTTATGAGTAAACTGAATCACAGAATGGGATAATTAGTCATCCCAAATCACATAGCCAGAATGAAAATATCTCCCAAATAAGGTCTTTTAAGTCTAACAGAACACATTCCTAAGTTCTCGTGTGCCAAATACATTAAGTGTATACTTTCACTTAATCTTGTCATCATCGCCATTAGATTAACTTGTTTTTGAAATTACTTGGGAATAAAGAGGTTGAATAATTTACTCAATATTACACAACAGATCAAAACTTTGACAAAATCAAGGCAATTACCAATCTGAATATTATTAATGAAACTGAGCTGTTGTTTTTTTAAAAAAGATTTTATTTACTTGAGAGGTAGAGTTACAGTCAGTGAGAGGGACAGACAGAAAGGCCTTCCATCCGCTTGTTCACTTCCCAAATGGCCTCAATGGCTGGAGCTCAGCCGATCCAAAGCCAAGAGCCAGGAGCTTCTTCCGGGTCTCCATGCGGGTTCGGGGGCCCAAGGACTTGGGCCATCTTCTACTGCCTTCCCAGGTCTTAGCAGAGAGCTGGATTGGAAAAGGAGTAGCTGGGACTAGAACAGGTGTCAATATGGGATGCTGGTGCCATAGGCGGAGAATTAACCTACTATGCCACAGAGCTGACCCCTTGAGCTGGTTTTAAACTTATATAATTTACATTTAATAATTTCCTCCAATATACCAAACCTAACTCACAGGGTTGCATTGTAGATCCATTCACAAGTAAATGCAGTGAGATAAATGCATTGTTATAAGCATATACAACTATTATAGCTAATTCTAAAAAGAAGCTATGTCATTGGGTATAAAATCTAAAACTCTGGGCAGAGATTCATTTGCATTTACACATAAGCCCTACAATTTATTTTTTGAGAGACATTGTTCTTAAACTAACTTTAGTGCATCTCAATTTACACTTCACCGAAAAAAGGTGGACGTGGGATCTAACTCAAAGGATTCTTGTGAGTTAAATGAGATGACGTATGCGAAAGAGTTAGTATGGTGTGGGAATTCAGCACAAACAGGTAGTTATACTATTCCTGCTGCGATGGAACAATGGTCTATGTGTTGAAATAGGACAGATACTTGGCAACATAAAAAGCTTAATGTTGAGTGAGTTTTGAAGTTTTCTCACCCACTATGCCCATTCACATCTTTGGTTTACTTCTTTATATCACTCTATCCTTTCTCTCCCCCGTGAGTGGCTTTGTTGACCATTCTGTGACAGAACCCATGTATTATGAGAGTCATTTCTTACTTGCAAATTACATTTCACATCATGGTGATTGAGTCCTCTCTTTTATTACACAGTCTTAAAGTCATTTTTGTTAACTTTTAGATGGATATCAGATTCTGAAGGTTGAAATTCATGCTTTGGGAGGTTGATTTTGATCTACACATCTGTTCCCATGAAAACACAGTATTTTTAAATCTTTTTATTTGAGTTTGGATCCTTTGGAAGGACACCCATCTCCAGACAACGACTATTGTCTATCACTGTTTTTCTGGCCTCACCACATATTGCTTGATATGTCTGGATTTCATATCATTTATGCTTTTCAACACAATACCCAAATAATAATATGAGCTATAATTTTTATTTTTTAGTATCTGTATGTTTAATGATGATAAATATGTTCTCTTATCATGTGGATAATTCAGGATAATTGTACCATCTCAAAATTATTATTCACTGTGCACAGTTTCTTTCATCATGTAAAGCATTGTAGTCATGATAGCTATTAAAAAGCTTGCCATATTTAATAGGAGTACAATATAAAGTGAGAAAATTATCTCTAGATTTATAGATTGCTTAGAATGAGATATCCTTAGAGACCCCTTGGCCAACTTCCCAATTGTGTTTATGAATCAACAAAGGAGCAACAAGTATTAACTAGTGAAGATCATATATCTGTACTAAATTTGTCTCCTCAATTAGATCTCCTGAAGTAAATAGCAGGCTAAACTTAATACTTGTGAGCCAGTTTGTTTTTTAAATGAAAGATAGGTAGGTTATAAATATTATAGAGTGATATATGATAGATGATAAATGAAAGATAGAGATGTAGCAGTAGATGGAGGGAAACAAAGAATTCATACACACATGCATGTAGACATATACATTCATTTACTGCTAGGACAATGGAATGTGTTCCTTCCTCATATTCTGTTCCTAGTAAGATCAATTCAAGAATAAAACCCACATCTAAATTATACAAACATCTGTTCCTTTCATCACTGCAGAATGAGATTTTCTAGATGAACCAGTAATGAGAAAGGAAGATTGTGAGGAAGTGATTGTGAAAATGAAGTGGTGATCTTGGTAGTTTCATAACAATTCTCCTGGAGCCTATGGAATTATTCTTGCAGCCTATCTTGGTGAGCTTTTCTTTCAGTGATAAACCACAGTATAGCAATCTGGGTGAATTTACCACGTAGTGAATCAGAGCATCATAGAGCCCAGGTTTTTGGTATATTTTGAAGGAAATCAGCATGACATCTGTTTCTGCATTTGAATGCTAGACTCCTGTTAGTGTTTCAGAAAAAGTATTTAAACAAGCAAATCTGAGCTCAAAAACATAGAATATGTAGATGCCTGATTTCTTCTATATCAATCATATTTCCATTAAAAATGTATATTGAATATAGAAGCTTACCTTGTTCCTTGAAAAAAGGGAAAGGCAATCCTGAGTTCCAATCTGAAATCACAAAGCCTCCTTGGACAAATGTATAATAATATTGCAGAATCCTATATAATGAACTTTCAAAGAGGTTTCAAGGTCTGTGAGGCAAAGGGGTATAAAAAATCATTTACATTGAACTAGGAAGCCCAAGTTTAGTTCTTGCATGTATAATGGATTTTTTTGGTACTTGGAAGAATAATTTACATCCTTCCTAACTCAGTTTTCTTATTTGTGAAGACAGAGGGTAAAATTATATTTTTTCCAACTTCATAGAACTGTATCTGTGAAAAACACATGAGAATGTGTTTATACAGACCTTAGTAAATGCTATTCCTTTAGCATGAATCAATGTAAGTTTTATCTTGAGGCATTTTCTCTGGCTATATTTGCAGATTTACTGCAAATACTCCACTTGGGGGATAGGCCAGTGTGTGTACCAAAAGCATGAACGTTTATCTAGAAAAATAGTGACCAAAGAAGCTCTGGTCATATTCTTATGGCTTTATAGCTGTCATGTGGAGCCATGAAATGAAGCCTAATGAATGGGAACCAGGAGAATGTTATACAACTTAGGACTCTCTAGGGATAGGGTCCCAGTGAGGGCAATTGCTTCTCCTCATCCCACTTGTCTAGGGTAGAAGCTATTACTGGCATACAAAGTTGTTTTTTGTTATGATGAGTAGTACATACAGTCATTTTTAGTAATTGTTCCATCAGGCACACTTGAGAGATAATGCAAGTCCCATTCCAGATCACCGTAAGAAATTCAATGCTGTCATAAAGGGAATCACCTGAATCATTGTTTTCAATGCATATAAAATATTGTTTACACTATATTGTAGTCTAGTACGGTGTAAATAACATTATATTTGACATAAATATACCTCAATAAAATACTTTATTTTTAAAAACGCTAACAATCATTTGAGTCTTCAGTGAATCATAATCTTTTTTCTCATTGAAGCTCTTTCCTGTATTTTGATGGCCTGCTGTCTGATCAGGGTTGTGGCTCTTGGGGGTTGGGGAAGCTGTGGCAATTTTTTAAAAATAAGACAGCATAGGGGCTGGCGCCGTGGATCACTTGGTTAATCCTATGACTGAGGCGCTGGTATCCCATATGGGCGCCGGGTTCTAGTCCTGGTTGCTCCTTTTCCAGTCCAGCTCTCTGCTGTGGTCCGGGAGGGCAGTGGAGGATGGCCTAAGTGTTTGGGCCCCTGCACCTGCATGAGAGACCAGGAAGAGGCACCTGGCTCCTGGCTTCGGACTGGCACAGCGCTGGCCATAGTGGCCATTTTGGGAGTGAACCAACAGAAGGAAGACGTTTCTCTCTGTCTCTCTCTCTCTCTCACTGTCTATAACTCTATCTGTCAAAATAAATAAATAAAAAAATAAGACAACATAAAGTTTGCCTATTGATCAATTTCTCCTTTCAAAAAAGGTTTATCTGTAGCGTGTGATGCTGATTTACTGCGCTTTAGCACAGCAGCAGTTTTTGCAAAAGTGGAATCCCTCTTTTCAGATCCTACCACTGCTTGTGAACTAAGTTTATGCAATATTCTGAATCCTTTGATGTCATTTAAACAAAATTCAAACAATCTTCACCAGGAGTAGATTACATCTCAAGAAGCCATTTTATTTGCTTATCCATAGAAAGCAACCTCTCATCATTCAACATTTAATAATGAGACTGAACTAATTCAGTGGCCTCTTCAGGCTCTGCGTGTAATGCTAATTCTACTCTTTTTTTTTTTTTTTTTTTTTTTTTTTTTTTACAGGCAGAGTGGACAGTGAGAGAGAGAGACAGAGAGCGAAAGGTCTTCCTTTGCCGTTGGTTCACCCTCCAATGGCCGCCGCTGCAGCCGGCGCACCGCGCTGATCCGATGGCAGGAGCCAGGAGCCAGGTGCTTTTCCTGGTCTCCCATGGGGTGCAGGGCCCAAGCACCTGGGCCATCCTCCACTGCACTCCCTGGCCATAGCAGAGAGCTGGCCTGGAAGAGGGGCAACCGGGACAGAATCCGGCGCCCCGACCGGGACTAGAACCCAGTGTGCTGGCGCCGCAAGGTGGAGGATTAGCCTATTGAGCCACGGCGCCGGCCCTAATTCTACTCTTTCTACCTTATCTCTTGTTACTTCATCCACTGAAGTCTTGAGTCCTTCATACTGATCCATCAGATTTGGAATCAGCTTCTTATTTTAAATAAAAATGTAATAATATTTACTATAAATTCCATAAAACTAATTGATCCTAAATGTATACTTTAGTTGATTTTTGCTGAACTCTCATATTCATAGTTAACCTAGTATGGTGATTCAACAGCAATTAGACAAAAATCAGACTACAGATAAGCTCTTGATCACTATTTGGTTCAAGAAAGGAGTCACCACTCAACTCATTGATCAATTGTGACATGAATACTGCCTGATTTTCATTTATGGTTACAAGAAGTACAAGAATGAAACAAAAGCTGCTCATTAAAACTTCATTTGTTAATAGTGTAAGCGTAATTGTTACTTAATCCTCTAATAGAGTTTGATTACTAAAACATATTCTCTCTATTATTTGTGTATTTTATAATGTAATTTCCAGAGACACAGTACACTCTTTTTTTTTTTTTTTTAATTTTTGACAGGCAGAGTGGACAGTGAGAGAGAGAGACAGAGAGAAAGGTCTTCCTTTTGCCGTTGGTTCACCCTCCAATGGCCACTGTGGCCGGTGCACTGCGGCTGGCGAACCGCACGAATCTGAAGCCGAGAGCCAGGTGCTTCTCCTGGTCTCCCATGTGGGTGCAGGGCCCAAGGACTTGGGCCATCCTCCACTGCACTCCTGAGCCACAGCAGAAAGCTGGCCTGGAAGAGGGGCAACCGGGACAGAATCTGGCACCCCGACCAGGACTAGAACCTGGTGTGCCGGCGCTGCAGTGGGAGGATTAGCCTATTGAGCTGCGGCGCCGGCCACAGTACACTCTTAATTTATCAATTCCAATCTAGGAAAATCAACAAAATAATATATCAGGTTCTAATTTATAGTACTTGCTAATTTCCATGGTATAAATATTCCCAACATGAATGGTTTAAAACTCGTCACTTAACATAGCATTGGAAGCACTGCACAGTAGCATATTATATGGTGTTTCTACCATACATCTGTAGTGGACCTAATGTCCATTACAAAAGCATAAACAACATTCAAATATAGTAAGGTGATTAGGAGATGATGGATTTTTTTAATCCCCAGAAACCTTTGATTTTAGGTATAAAAACTTCATGTATTTCATAAATACAATGTTAGGAACAGTGAGAACAGTGATTCTTCCCACTGTACCCACCTTCCCACCTTCTCTTCTACCCTTTTTTCTCCTTCCTCTCCTATTCTCATTCTTATTTTTCACTAAAATCTATTTTCAATTAACTTTAAATACAAAAGATTAACTCTATACTAACTAAAGAGTTCAACAAATAGTAGAAAAAAATTCCTCAACAGTTTTTTTTTATCTCTCTTTCGATTTCTTCTATTACCCACTTATTCATTCAGGAGCATATTGTTCAGTCTCCATGAATTTGCATATGTTCTAGGGATTCCTAAGTTGTTGACTTCCAGCTTCATTCCATTGTGATCAGAGAAAATGCATGGTATGATTTCGATTTTTTTGAATTTGCTGAGACTTGCTTTATGGCATAGACTGCAGTCTTTTCTTTTTTAAATGAATCATGATAAGGCCGACACTGCAGCTCAATAGGTTAATCCTCTGCCTGCGGCACCAGCACCCCGGGTTCTAGTCCTGGTCAGGGCGTTGGATTCTGTCCCAGGTGCTCCTCTTCCAGTACAGCTCTCTGCTGTGGCCCGGAGTGCAGTGGAGGATGGCCCAAGTCCTTGGGCCCTGCACCTGCATGGGAGACCAGGAGAAGCACCTGGCTCCTGGCTTTGGATCAGTATGGAGTGCTTGCCACAGCAACCATTGTGGGGTGAACCAATGGAAAAAGCAAGACCTTCCTCTCTGTCTCTCTCTCTCACTGTCTACTCTGCCTGTAGAAAAATAAAAAAATAAATAAATAAAAATAAAAAATTTAAAAAATTAGGGCCGGCGCCGCGGCTCACTAGGCTAATCCTCCGCCTAGCGGCGCCGGCACACCGGGTTCTAGTCCCGGTTGGGGCGCCGGATTCTGTCCCGGTTGCCCCTCTTCCAGGCCAGCTCTCTGCTGTGGCCAGGGAGTGCAGTGGAGGATGGCCCAGGTGCTTGGGTCCTGCACCCCATGGGAGACCAGGATAAGTATCTGGCTCCTGGCTCCTGCCATCGGATCAGCGCGGTGCGCTGGCCGCAGCACGCCGGCCGCGGCGGCCATTGGAGGGTGAACCAACGGCAAAAGGAAGACCTTTCTCTCTGTCTCTCTCTCTCACTGTCCACTCTGCCTGTCAAAAAATAAAAAATAAAAAATAAATTTAAAAAATTAAATGAATCATGATGAAGAAGGAGATGGGAGAGGGAGTGGGAGATGGGATGGTTGTAGATGGGAATAAGGTTATGGGGGGAAAGCTGCTATAATTCAAAAGTTGTACTTTGGAAATCTATATTTATTAAATAAAAATTTAAAAGAAAAAGATCTCTCTTTTTAAAAAAATTTTTATTTATTTTGAGCTGGAGTTACAGACAGAGTGAGAGAGAGAGACAAAGAGAGAGGTCTTCCATCTGCTGGTTTACTCCCTTAATGGCCACAGTGGACAGAGCTGAGCTGATCCAAAGCCAGGATCCAGGAGCTTCTTCCAGGTCTTCCACATGGGAGCAGGGACCGAAGCACTTGGGCCATTGTCTACTGCTTTCCCAGGCCACAGCAGAGAGCTGGATCAGAAGAGGAGTAGCTGGACTCAAATCAGCACACATATGGGATGCTGGCACCACAGCTGGAGGCTTTAGCTCACTACACCACAGCACCAACCCCGCCTCTTTTATTTATTTTTTTAAATCAGAGGGGAGGTTTAATCTGATCTGTTGGCACAGCTCATCTCCTCTCCTCCAAGGAGACTAATCCCTGGTCACTAGCCCCTGTGGGTATAATATTCTTTCACACTGCCACAAGAACTACACAAAGGATCCATGCAGTGTCTGGTGTGAGCACGGATCCCACAGCAATGACCCTCACCAGGGAATCAGGGAATCAGCTCCCATGTATGTGGAGCTGCCCACAGTGACTTCCCAAAGACCCAGCCACACCATGCACCCTCTCATGCAGCCAGCACTCAAGGCTCCCACAGTCACTAGCACCAAGCTCCCAGTCCCAGCACACAAGGCTTCCACAGTCACTAGCACCAAGCTCCCTGTCAGTTCTCCCAGCACACAAGGCTCCCACAGTCACTAGCACCAAGCTCCCAGTCCCAGCACACAAGGCTTCCACAGGCACTAGCACCAAGCTCCCTGTCAATTCTCCCAGCCAGGCTCCTGCATCTCTGCTTGGCTGGTTGCTTGGCTTGTGGACATGAGCTGGCACAGATGTTACGTGTGTCCAAGATGGTGCCCACCTTCTCTCAGCTAGTTACAGGATGCTGGTGCCTGATGGTTGGGGATAGAAAATGCGCCCCCTTTCTTCATTCTAGATTAGCAGGTACACCGTCCTCCACAGGGCTCCAAGCTGGACCCTCACCAAGCCCTTCCCTCAGCTTTATTGCCAGTGGCTTGGGGTGCTGCAGTCTGGTCTCATCTCTTTTTCAAAAGCTGGTGCTGAGGCTCTTGGCTGCTGGGGTCCTCAGTTGTGCATGTCCACACCCTCCACATAGATCCATAGTGTCTCTCTAATTTGCATGGAGTTTCCTCTGAGGTTTTCTCCCTAGCTCTAACTTGATGTTGCACTCTCTGTATTTTTTTAACTATCTTCTAGACTGCAGCAGTAAGCTCCCTTCCTATTCCACCATCTTAGTGTCTGCTGGAATCAGCTTCTCCAGGTGCCTACTAATTGTTTGCATTTTGACCTCCATCTGTGAACCACAAAAGTTCTTTGAGGCATCTCAAATTATTTGGAAGATTTTCAATTTACTTTTCCCTATGTATATAAAATGAATCAGCACTGATAGCAGCTATAGCCTTATGAATTTTTTTTAAAAAAATTATTTAAGGTATGTAAATTTCATATATACAGATTTAGGAACATAATGATACTTTTAACCCTATGCTCTCTGTTGCCCAGACTCCCACACTTCCTCTTGGCTCCTCTCTTAATCATTCTCTTAATTTTTACAATGATGAGTTTACTTTATACTCATAAGATTAACCCTATACTACATAAAGAATTCAACACATTGTAAGTAGTGAGAACCACTATTCCTCAAAGTAGAGACAAGGGCTGTAAGAAATCATTGAATCTCAAAATATCAATTTCATTCCTATGCACTACATATTAGTCACCATACAAGAGGGGAACATGATATTTGTCTTTTGGGGACTGGCTTATTTCATTTATGTAAGTATAAAGGTTTCCAGTTGCATATATTTTGTTGCAATAGATAGGATGTCATTCTTTTTTATGGCTGAGTAGTAGTTGCTGCTCGTCACGGGGCAGCAGGTCTGATAGAGCTCCTCAGGGCCAGCCTGGGGAGCTCAGGGGCCGAGCAGGATGATGAGTGTCGGCGGCAAAGGAACCACACCAGACCTGGGAGATCAGTCAATGCCCAGGGCACAGCCGGGTTCTCGACTTTATTGGGAGGGGAAGAGCTTTTATAGACACAGAAAGGGGGCTGTCCAGGGCACAAGGAAACCGAGCCAACCAGCTGAAAGGTAAGGCAGGACACAAGCCGAGCACGCCCTCAAGGGCCTATCACAGCCGAGGACACATACTGTTCACGAATACAGAAGTCTCCTGTCAGGCTAGGTACCTCCCCCGGGGGCCATCTTAGATTGTTGGAAATGCTGAGTCACTGGGATGCGGAAGTGCAGCAAACTCGAGCAAATGCTTAGCAGCTTTGTCGAGGGAAGGCTTAGCTTTGTTTCCTTTTCAATTGGAGCCCCCCCCCACAGTTGCATATATTTTGTTGCAATAGACAGGATTTCATTCTTTTTTATGGCTGAGTAGTACTCCATAGTATGTATATATCATACTTTCTTCATTGAGTCAACATTGATGGGCATCTGGGTTGATTGCATATTTTAGCTGTTATGAAGTGAGCTGTAATAAACATGGTGTACAGATCACTTTTCATACACTGATTTCATTTCCTTTGGGTAAATTCCCAGGAGTGAGGTTGCTGGACGATATGGTAGATCTATTTTCAGCTTTCTGAGTTTCTAATCTGTTCCATTGATCTACATATGTATTTTTGTGCCAGTACTAGGATGTTTGATTATAAAAGCTCTGTAGTATCTCTTAAAATCTGGTATTTCGATGCCTCTAGCTTTGTATTTGTTGTATCAGCTTGCTTTAGCTATTTGGAGTCTCTTGTGTTTCTTTATAAATTTTTGTATCTTTTTTTAAATCTGAGAAAAATTTCATTGGTATTTTGATTAGGATCACATTGAATCTGTAAATTGCATTCACTAGTATAGACATTTTGATGATATTAATTTTTCCTGGGCTGGCGCTGTGGCATAGAGGGTAAAGCCACCACCTGCAGTGCCAGCATCCCATATGGGCACCAGTTCTAGTCCTGGCTGCTCCACTTCAAATCCAGTTCTCTGCTATGACCTGGGAAAGCAGTAGAAGATGGCCCAAGTCCTCCCTGCACATACCTGGGAGACCAAGAAGAAGCTCCTGGCTCTGGGTTTCGGATTGGCTCAGCTCTGGCCATTGAAGCCAATTGGGGAGTGAATCAGCAGATGGAAGACTCTTTCTCTCTCTGCCTTTCCTTCTCTCTCTGTGTAACTTTGACTTCCAAGTAAATAAATAAATTAAAAAAATTTTTTCCATTCAACAAAAATGTAAGATTTTTCCATTTTTTCTGTATTCTATTTATTTATTTAGTGTTTTGAGTTTTCATTGTAGAGATCTTTCACTTCCTTAGTTAAATGTATTCCAAGGTTTTTAAATTTTTCTGTAGCTATTGGGAATGATCTTGATTCTTTCTCAACTATGTCATTATCTGTGTATATGAAGGATATGATTTTTTTTGTTTAATTTTATATCCTGCCACTTTGTCAAACTCTTTTATGATTTCCAATAGTCTCTTAGTGGAGTCTTTTGGATCTCCTATATATAGAATCATGCCATCTGCAAATAAGGTAGTTTGATAGTTTGACTTCTTTCCAATTTGTATCCCTTTTATTTCTTTTTATTGTCTAATGGCTCTGGATAAAACTTCCAGGAGTACATTCAATAGCAATGGTGAAAGTGAGCATCATTGTCTTGTTCCAGATCTTAGTGTAAATGCTTCCAGCTTTTCCTCATTCAATATGATGTTGGCTGTGGATTTTTCAAAAATATCTTGATTGTGTTGAGGAATGTTCCTAATTTGCATAAGGTTTTTATTATGAAAGGATGTTGTATTTTATGAAATGCTTTCTCTGGTCCCAATGTTATAATTATATAGTTTTTGTTCTTCAGTTTGTTATTGTGATATGCCACATTTACTACTTCATGAATGCTGAACTATCCCTGCACACCAGGGAGAAATCCCATTTAGTCCTGGTGAATGATCTTTCTAATTTTTTGTCAGATTTGATTATCTAGTATTCTATTGAGGATTTTTGTTTTTACATGTAAAAACATCATTGTTATGTTTTTCTGGTTTAGGAATTAAGGTGATGCTGGCCTCTTAGAAAGAGTTTGGGAGGATTCCCTTCCAATCTTTTTGAATAGATTGAGAATTGGAATTAGTTCTTCTTTAAATATCTGATAGAATTCAGCAGTGAAGCCATCCTGTCCTGGGCTTTTCTATGTTGCAAGAGTCTTTATTACTGATTCAATCTTAATTCCACTGTGGTATGATTTCAATTCTTTGGAATTGTTGAGACTAGCTTTATGGTCTAGCATATAGTCTAGAGAAGTTTCATACACTTCTGGAAAAAAATATGTATTCTGCAACTGTGGGATGAAAGATTCTATGGACATCAGTTAGGTCCATTTTGTCCATAGTGTCAATTAGCTCCTTTGTTTCTTTGTTGATTTTCTGTGTAATTGATCTGTCCATTGATGAAAGTGGTGTGTTGGAGTCACCCATTCTTTTTGTATTGGAGTCTACATCTCCTTTTAGATACATAATATTTATTTTAAACACATAGGCTTCCTGGCATTGCGTGCATATACATTTATGTTAGTCACAGCTCCCTGTTTGAATTGATCCCTTAATCATTACACAGTGTCCCTCTTTATCTCTTTTTTACAGTTACTGTGTTAAAGTCTATTTTGTTTGATATTAGGATGGCTACACCTGCTCCTATTTTTTGCTTTTCATTAACTTGGAATATCGTTTTCCATTCTTTCACTTTCAGTCTACAGGTATCGTTGTTGGTGAGATGTATTTCTTCTGGTAAAAAAATGGATGGGTCTTGATATTTAATCCATTATGGCAGTCTACATCTTTTAATTGGATAATTTAGGCTATTCACATTCTAGTTTTCTATTGATAAATAACAACTTGGCCCTACCATTTTTCCATAAATATTCCTATTGTCTGCTTTGAATTTCCATTATAGTTTCGCTGGGATATTTTCTGCCTTCACATTCTTTCATGATTGCAATCCTTCCATGTTTCTGGGTGTAACACATACTTAAGCATTCAGTAGACTGTTGTTTAATTTCCATTGGCTTGTAAATGTACTATTTTTCTCTTGTGTTGTTACTTTCTGATTTTATTCCTTTGTGGTGTGAGAAGATACATTGTCTGATTTCCATATTTTAAACATCACTGAGATTTGATTTGTGGCCTAATATATGGTCTACCCTAGATGATGTTCCATGTACTGATGTGAGGAATGTGTATCCTGTAGCTTTTGGGTGAAATGTTCTATAAAAGTCAGTTAGATCTAATAGAATGATTCAACTCTGATGCATCGTGGTTGTCTCTCTGAATGATCTGTCCAATGATAACAATGGGGTGTTAAACTCCCCCACTATTTTTTGTATTGAAGCCTATCTATCCCTTTAGGCCTAAAGAATTTTCTGCATATATCCAGATGATCTTGTTTTGAATGTGTACATATTTATGATTATTATATCTTCTTGCTGAATCAATAATTTTATCAATATATCATGTCATTTGTTTTCTTTATGCAGTTTTTGATTTAAAGTCTCTTATCTCATATGAGTATAGCTATTTCTGTTTTAAAAGCAGCTGAATTGGAGATGAAGCCAGCAATCTGGTATGAAATGTTGTCATTACAAGTGATGTCTTAATCTGCTGAAGCACAATACCAGACCCTGCCTTTTTATTCTAATATGGCTACTCACCATTTGGAAGCTGTCACATGACGAGCTTTCTTTTTTTTTTTTTTTTTTAAATTTGACAGAGTTAGCAGTGAAAGAGAGAGATAAAGAGAAAGGTCTTCCTTCCGTTGGTTTACCCCACAAATGGCTGCTATGGCTGGAGCTATGCCGATCCTAAGCCAGGAGCCCGGTGCTTCCTCTTGGTCTCCCATGCGGGTGCAGGGGCCCAAGCACTTGGGCCATCCTCCACTGCTACCCAGGCCACAGCAGAGAGCTGGACTGGAAGAGGAGCAACTGTGACTAGAACCCGTCACCAATATGAGATGTCAGCACCACAGGCAGAGGATTAACCAAATGAGCCATGGCGCCAGCCCCACAAACTTTCTTAAAATATTTCAGTTATCCCAAACATCAATTTATTAATCTGAAGTAATTATATCTAGATAAGGCAATCAAAA
The DNA here is from genome assembly GCF_964237555.1 of Oryctolagus cuniculus. Taxonomy (NCBI): domain Eukaryota; kingdom Metazoa; phylum Chordata; class Mammalia; order Lagomorpha; family Leporidae; genus Oryctolagus; species Oryctolagus cuniculus. The sequence goes on along the minus strand of NC_091432.1, from coordinate 13,811,157 downwards.
ACACACATTTCATTAAACTTATTTAAATTATTCTAGTATCTCCTAATTTGTAGACCCTAAAAAGAGTTCCTCAACTAAAGATTAACAAAACAGATAAAATTTTATGTTCTACACACTGTAAGGCATTTAAAATTTGAGTTATTGTGTGATATAGATCCAAAAGGAATGAATTAACTTTCTGTGGATTTCACATCATTGAAAGACAAACCTAGAAAACCTTTTGCTTTCTCAACTGCTCTTTTAAATGAACTCTTAACTTCCTTGTTCCTGAGACTATAAATAATAGGATTTAGCATGGGGATGATCACAGTGTAAAATACAGATGCAATTTTGTCTGTGTCCATGGAATGACTAGAACTGGGCTGTAAGTACATGATAATTACAGTCCTGTAAAATAAAGATACAGTAGTAAGATGAGAACCACAGGTCGATAAAGCCTTCTGGTATCCCTCACCTGAGCGCATCTGAAAAATGGTGATAAATATCAACAGGTAGGAAATCAAAATAACAAGAAGTGCAAAAAAGACATTAAAGCTAGAAAAAATAATAAGAATCAGCTCACTAATGTGTCTATCAGAACAAGTCAGAGTCATGACTGCTGGGATATCACAGAAAAAGTGATGAATGACATTGGACGTACAGAGAGGAAGTCGGAATGTGTCTCCAATTTGGACAGAAGCATTCAGAAAACCAACAACATAGCAGCCTACAGCCATACGAATACAGATGCTCTTTGTCATTATGATGGCATAATGCAATGGTTTGCACACAGCCACATACCGGTCATAAGCCATTGAGGCCAAGAGGTAACTTTCCACAGTGGCAAAGACTGCAAAAAAGAACATCTGGGTAGCACAGGCACTGTAGGAGATGACGTTGTCTTCTACAAGCAGCCCAACCAACATCTTTGGAGTGACTGTGGAGGAGTAGCAAAAGTCTAAAAGAGAAAGGTTACTGAGGAAAAAGTACATTGGGGTGTGGAGATGAGAGTCCAGCAGGATCAACATGATCATTCCCAGATTCCCAATCAGGGTGAGGAGGTAGACAGCAGTGAACATTATGAAGAGTGGGACCTGCAGTTCTGGCACACTGGTTAGCCCCAGCAGGATGAATTCACTTATCTCTGTATTATTCTCCATTTAAAAAAAATCACAGGATGTTCTATTGTGAAGAGAGACAAAGAATAGAATGATTAACAATAAAAAGCAGCATAGATGTTGGAGTGTATGAGCATTATTCCATTACGGCAACAATTTGTATTCAGTCTTCTCCAGAATTAAAGGTTGGGTATGGCAGTACACGTTGACGCATAACTGAAATGTACAATAATTGACCTTTGAAGAGGAAGGGTATTCACGGATTATTTTCCCAACTTCTTCATTTTGTTTATGAGTAAACTGAATCACAAGGGATAATGACTTGCCCAAGTTCACATGGCTAGAATGAATCTATCTTCTCTTTTGCTTTTTAAAATTTATTTTAAATTTTCATTAGTATAAAGAGAATAGATTGCAGATATTTCATAGATACAATTCTAAGAAGATAACCACACTTGCCTTCCTCTTTCGTTCTCTTAATCCCCTTCCTTCCTTCTTTTTTCTTTAATTTTTGCAGTAACATAGCCTCAGTTTACTTTATAATCCCAGGCTTAGTTCACTACTGAATCTATCTTCTTTATAAGACCTATTGAATCTAACACTCCTAAGTTGTCATGTGCCAGATGTTTGTATGTTTATGTTAATTTAATTTTCTCATCACCTTTTAGATTAATCTGTTATTGTGTCCATTTATGTATGAATTTTAGGAAAGAAACAGACTGAATTATTACACAAGCATCAACAGAACTAAACTTTGGACATATCAAAGGGATTCCCAACCTGAATACTGTTAAAGTATTTGAACTGATTGTAAACATACAAAATTTACATCGCCTTCATTATAGCAAACTTAATACATAGTTTGCATAGTGGAGCAACTCACAAGTAACTGTGGTGAAATAAATGCCTCACTACAAGCAAGTACAACTATAAAGCAATTCTGAAAAGGAATGTCAATGGATATAAAGTCTAAAGTTCTGGGTAAAGATGCATTTACATTCACATATAAGCCCTATAATTTATGACTTGGGAGACACTGTTCTTAACCTCACTTCACTGAATCTCAATTTATTATCAGGGAAATTAAGGTAGTCTTGAAATGTAACTCAAGGGATTATTGTGAGTTAAATGAGACAATGTGTTATAAATTCTTTGTGTAATGTAGGTATTCAGCACAAAACTGATAATTCCTAGATATAATATTCCTGTTGGGATGGAACAAGTATCTATGTGTTGCTGTAGGAAAGATATCTGACAACACAAAGGGCATAAGGGAGGAGTTAATTTTGGTGCTTTCTCACACACTGTGTGCATTTCTCCCAGTTGAGTGGCTTTGACAACCATTCTCTGAGTACAAATATCTTTATGTATTGTTTGTCTTATTTCTTCTTTAAAATTACATTTTAGCTCATGGTTAACTCATCCTCTCTTATCTTAGACACATTGTTACTGTCATTTTTGTCAACATTTAGATGGATATCAGATTTTGACTATTAAAAATTCATAGTATTGGAGGTTGATCTTAGTCTACATATCTGTTCATACATGAACACAGTGTTTTAAGTACTTCTATTTGAATTTGGATCTTCGGAAAGACATCCATTTCCTGATAACCACTATCATCTATTCCCTGGCACTGCCTCATACTGCTTGACATGTCTGGATTTTAGATTATTTGCAGTTGCCAAGACAACAGTCACATAATATTAGGAGCTATAATTTTTATTCTTAGCACCATTATATTTAATGATGACAAATGTGTTCTCTGAATTACCATGTGGCTAATTCTGGATAATCTTACCACCTCAAAATTGCTACTTTAATCATTGTACACTGTTTCTTTTACAATATAAAGCAATATATTTATGGTTTCCAGTATAACAGCATCATTGGCACCATTAGCAAAGATGGCATATTTGATATGAATATCATATGTAGTAGGAAACTATCTCTAGAATTAGAAATTACTGATTGAGATGTATTTACAGATTACTTTGCTATATTCTTAATTGTGTGTAGAAATAAACAAAGGATCATATTAACTTGTCAAAATCATATACTGTAATGAATTTGTCTCTTAAATTATATCTGTTAAAGTCATTAGCTTTTTAAAGTTAGTACTTATGAGCCAGTTTGTCTCACAGATGATAGATAATAAAAAGATGCATGGGTAGACAAACAGATAGAACAGTAGATGGACAGAGATAAAATATTTATATATAAATACATATAGACATATAACCTCATTAACTGTTAAGAAAATGGAGCTGGAAGGGCTAAGTGCCTTCCTCATATTCTATTCCTAGTAATATCAAATCAATAATAAAATTCACATCTAAATTATACCAATGTCTTTGCCCTTAATCTCTGCAGTGTCAGATTTTCCAGACGAACAAGTAATGACAAAAGAAATTGTCGGGAAATGATAGTGAAAATGGAGTGATGATCTCAGTAGGATCATAATAATTCTTCTAGAATAGATAAAATTATGGCAGCACCCTGTTTGGGTGAGCTTTGCCTTCAATAACAGATCACAACCTAGTAATTAGGATGAATTTACCATCTCCTCAGAGCATTGTATAGTATAGGTCCTTGGAATCTTCTTAAGGAACAAAGAATGACATTTCCAGTTTTGCATTTGCATGCTAGATTCATGCAAATACTTCAGAAAAAGTGTTTAAACAAGCAGATGTGAACTGAAAGAATTCATAGAAGATGCAGATGCCCAATTATTCTATATCAATTTTATTTCTACCAAAGGTATATATCAAATATAGCTTACCTTGACCTTGAATAGAAGTGAAAGGCAATCCTGAATTCTGAGACTGAAATCACATATTTATCTTTGGAAGGATGTATAAATAATATTGCAGAAATTCTATCTAATGAACTTTTCAGAAAGACTTCAAGGTTCCTGAAGCAAGAATAGGTAGAAAACCATCATTAGGGTTAAGGAAGCCTGAGTTCATTTCTGTGTACTATGGATTTTTCTGTGTACTGGTAGAGTTGTGTAACTTCTTCATAATTTTCCTTTTTGTACAACAGAAAAGATAAAATTATATTACCTCCAAATTAATAGAACTATGTCTGAGAAAAGTACCTCAGGATGTGTCTGCAGACTTTACTAAATTATCACTTCAGTATGAATCAATTGAATTTTATCTTGAGGCATTTGCCCTGCCTGTGTTTGCATACTCACTGCAAATATTGTTTGTGGAAAGTCCAGTGTGTATACCAGAAGTATAAGCATTGATTTAGAAAAATAGTGAACAAAGAGGCTGCTGAGATTCTTATTCCTTTGAAACAATGTCACGAGGAGCCATGAAGTGACTTCAGAGCCTAATGAATATTATTCATACTTAGGACTGTCTAGGGACAGGGTTCCTGTGAGGGCAATTGCTTCTCCTCATCCCACTTGTCTACAGTGGGAGCAATTACATGCATATAGAGAATTACTTTGCTATGATGGGTAGTACCTACAGTTATTTTCAGTAATTGCTGTTACAAACATACTCGAGAGAGAATACAGGTCTTATTCCAGGCCACTGTAATAAACTGAATGCTGCAATAGCTGGATTCAGCTATTTTTTTGTTTCATTTCTCAATGCATATAAAAATTACTTTTACACAATATTTTAGTCTAGTGTTAATGTAAATAGCACTATGCTTCAAATATACATATGTAATTAAAATACTTCATTGATTAAAAAATTACTGATAATTATCTAAGCCTTCCATGAGCCATAATCATTTTATTCTGGTGGAGAATCTTGTCTGTATCTTGACAGTTTCTTGACTAATCAAGGTGGTGGCTCATGGAGGTTGATGAAGTTCCAGCAATTTCTTAATTTTATTTAAAGAATCAAACTTCATGCATTTCATATATGCAAATTTAGGAACATAACGATTCTTTCCTCCTACCCATAATCCTATCCTTCTTCCTCCTCGTTTCCCATTTCCATTCTTATTTTTTACAAAGATGTGTTTTCAGTTGAATTTGTGCTCATAAGATTAACCCTACATTAAATAGAAGGATTAACAAATGGTATGAAGAAAAATATAAAAAACAAAGAAACGAACAGAAAGCATTGTTCCTTAAGACAAGGACTGTTCAAAATTGGCAATTTCTTAAAGTAAGACAGCTATGAAGTCTGCCTCATTGATTGACTGCCTTTCACAAATGATTTCTCTGTAGCATGTGATGTCATCTGATAGCATTTTACCCACAGCTGAGCTTTCTCAGAAATGGAATCCATCTTCTCAAACCCTCCACTGCTGTATCAACTGAGTTTATGTAATATTCTGGATCATTTGATGTCATTTCAACAAAGTTCAGACAGTCTTCACAAGGAGTAGATTACATCTCAAAAAGCCATTTTTTTTTTGCTCATCCTTATAAAGTAGCTCCACATCTGTTAAAGCTTTATTATGAAATTGCACTAATTCAGTGAAGTCTTCAGGTTCCTCTTGTAATGCTAATGCATTGCTATTTCTACTCCCATTGATGGTTACTTCCTCCTCTGCAGTCTTCAAACAAGCAGCTGGGCTTCTTTTCTAACCGGAATTTCTCTTCCTTAGAAAGCTCTGATGTCACTCTGTCTATATCCTCTTGGCACTCATTGTCCAGTGCTTATGAAAATAGCGAACAGGATTATATATCTGGTGGAGTTTCAGCTTATTTTGTATGTTCAGGACATTATGTGTGGGATATTAAAATTTCAGGTATTAACAATCATTAAATGACAAAAGTAAAATCATGAGTAGCCAATTCCTCACCTTTCAGGTGACCTGCTTTAGACAATCTTCTAAATTGGTGCCAGGTAGATTGAGCCTCAGTTTTATACAAATATAAAACATTACTATGAAACCCTGTTTTGGCACCCTTCTCTTTCCTGACACATTGTCTGATTCTCCTATCAGTGTTTTCTGGTGTTATCTCCAAAATAAGTTACTTGAACTCAAATCTTGTGTTCTGGTCTATGTTTTGAGAACACAGACTAATCTGCATCTCAATATTGTAAGTCTCTCCTTTGCACAGGTAAATCTTCCACATTATCCTTACCATAAGAATATACTGGATGAAATGACAGTTGTTCCTGATGCAGATAAACATGACTTAAAGCAAAAGAAAAAGATAAAATGCGTTCTATTCCTTCTTCTTCATTCTATAATTAGATATTTTGCATTTCTTCCTTTTTGGTGAAACACTTGTACTCTATATCTGCACCTATGGATAGTAAAGTGACTTTCCATTTTTGTGTATATTACATATATTAATTTTGCAATCAAATTTTATGGATAGTTAATCTGGGTATAGAAATCTGAATTGAAATTCACTTTCTGTTGGTCTTGCTAATATGGCTGACAATTTAATTTTCTTCCTACTGAAAAGGTAGGTTTCAGGCTGATTGTTATACTTCAGTTATTTTTCTCTTCTCCAACAACAGAAAATTTCATTTTCCTTGTTTCCCCACTTTTCCAACCATATGATCCAATACAAAATTTTTAAAATATATGTCAGAAATTGATGTGGTTCTTCATTTCAAGGACTTAAATTTATTCACTTTGTCAATGTTCCATTTATTTGGCCTTTTATTTTTTTTTTTTGTATTCTCCATATCCACTCATGTGGATTTCACATACTGTGAATTAACTTCTCAGTGTACAAGAATGCTGCCTATCTTTTAAAATGCTTTAGTGTTTTCATCTCTTAGCCTTCTATGCTGTATTTGAATATTTAAAGTTCTAATTTGTGCTTATTAAATCTAAACTCAATTTATCTAGTCTAATATTTGTGCTAGCCCTTGATGGGCTTTATAAAATTGCTTGTGGGGCCAGTGCTCTGGCATTGCTGGTAAAGTCACATGCTGATTCATGTCCTGGCTATTCCAATTCTGATCCAATTCCCTACTAATATGCCTGGGAAAACAGCAGAAGATGGCCCAAGTACTGGGTCCCCACACCCACATGGGGGACCTAGAAGAAGCTCCTGGCTCCTGGCTTTGGATTGGCCTGCCTGTTATATATTAATGTTAGCCATCACAAAACACAACGAATGTCGGAATAAGGGAAAGGGTTTATTAGGGAACAGCCAACAGACCGGAGTGAAGGGGCAGCGAAGGGAAAGAGAGTGCGTGTCTGAGAAAAGGGGTCTAATACCCCTTTTCCAGGGGGCAGGCAGTGAGATAGGAATTAGCCAATCCCATTAGGTTGAGAGTGGAGCTTGGCACAGGTAGTTTGGGCCATGTGGCTACTGGCTTTCAGTAATGGCGGCCGATACTGGGGCATAGAATGTAAATCAGGTGTAGATTGTGCCACAGGTAAGACCACGGGCCTGCGCCATTTTCCTAACATTTCCCCCTTTTGTTTTTTATAAAGCAGGCATTGTACGGGATTACATTGGCCCAAAAGTCCAGGAGGGGAGAAGGGGTGATGGGCTGTCTTCTATAGCTGCTTCCTGCTGGCCCGGGGCGACGAGTCTTAAGTTGTTATCTCCTGGGTGCAGAGTCGAGTATATCCCTGTAGCAGCATTTGGTTGACAGCCTGGCTGGTGAAGACTTTGGTTCGCTCCACGATTACCTCCTATAAACACTTAAACAAACATGGTAATACCAAAGACAGGGTTAGAATAGCAGCCAATGGTCCTAGGAGTGGCAATAACCAAGTAGCCAGTGGACTCCATAAGGAAGATGAAAGGAGAGATTCTCCGGACCCTAGGGCAGACTGCTTTATAGAGGAGGCAATTTGTTGGAGCTTGTTAGTATTTTGTTCTACCTGCCCCGACTGATTAACATAATAGCAGCATTGTTCTCCCAGAAAAACACAAGTTCCTCCCCTTTCAGCTGTTATAAGGTCCAGAGCCCATCTGTTTTGTAACACTACATCTGCCAGTGAGGTAATCTGGCTTTGGAGGCCTCGAATGGCGTCTGCTGAAGTTTCAATGGACCTAGAAATCTCCTCTTGTAATTGCTGGAGCTGCTCTTGGAACCGGTTGATGGACATAATGTTGTGGCCCAGAGCAGTTCCCAAGACCACCGTGGAAGAGAGGGAAGCTGCGAGGCTGACTCCAACCAGAACCAGGAGGAGGACTGCTCGTTTCTCGTGGACAGGGGGATTAACCTGTAAAAGAAATTCTGAGAAGTCATATAATGTTAGATGGGAGGAGAGTATCACCAACACACATGGGCCAGGTGTAGAGTGGTTAATACATGTGTGCAGGGTGTGGTTACAGAGAAATGAAGTTCCACGTTGGCTAGAGAAGGAAGCTGTGGGAGTAACCGTTATGTTAATAACACAAGGAATGTTAGCTGGCCAAATCCCTTTAGATTGTTCTGTTATAGTGGGAATTCAACATATTGCGTCCTGGTCTCCAGAATGCAAAGGAAGATGACTGGTTATTCTCTGAGGATTGGGGGTGCAGGAGTTCCTAGAAGCAGGAACATTGGTGAGCAGGGTAGCCACAATAGGAGGTTCCTGAAGAGGAGCACATATAAAGCATTGTTGTTGATAGAGAGCCAGGGGTAGAGTTGGGTAGTTGATAAAGTAAGGCAAGAGACAGATCGATAAGTTGTAGTCACGTTAGGGTAGGTTTGGCTGGGTTAATTAACTGGGACAGGTGTTCAGAGGATTTCTTTACCATATCAACCACCACATCCGTGGGAACTGTCGGGAGTTGAGTGTAGATCCTGATAATTTTTATGGTTCCATGGGGATCTCGCTGGTTATTTCCTCTATACAAAGTGACAGATTGCTCAACCTCATCTTGCCAGACTCCTTGAAGGTAGAGGTCGACTATGGTGAAGGCTAAGAGGGGTTGGGTCCAGTAGTTGGGGCCTAACTGTGGCCTCCTATTTAGAGTGGGTTTTTCCTGGGGGAGGACCTTATGAAATTGTTTTCCGGGGAGGCCCTGTCCTTGATCGGTGTGGTAATAGTTACAGGACCATGATGAACACCCTTTCCAATAGTCGTCATTACATGAGCCTGTGTTATCCTTAGTTAGGCACAAATAATATGGATTTGCTATGAAGTGAGATAAACTATATCTAGCCCAGTTATGTGTGCAGGCCTGAGCAAAATTAAAGTACAGAGTGATCGGGCCTGCACAGCTGGTGGTGGGGCAAAAGGTCACATTGAGTAGTTTGGATGGGGTGGAAGTGGCGTATATATGAAATTGCCATGCATAATGCGTTCCAGGGGCTTCTGCAGATGTGGGACTGACACAGAGGAGTAGAAGGAGTAATTGGGAGATTCATTGTGGTGTATAGAAGAGGGAGTGAGATAATAGGAGAAGGTGTGGGAAAGTGCAGATCTTGGAGGGAGTGAAGTCTGAGAAGGTTCCCTGAAAGTGTAAGTCTTCAATATCCAAAAGGAGCCGAGAGGGGTCGATAGGTAAGGAGTGTGTCTGAAACTCTTCCCACAGGAGTTGTAGGAAGAGCTGGTAGTGGTGTAAGAGGGGATCAGTACTTATCCGGTATTGGAACTGGTGGATGGCTGGATGATTATTGCTTCTCCGAGGTGGGTTCATTAAGCACAGGAGGGTCTGGGTTTTCAGGTACCGTTGGTAATGGAGCTTGAGTCTGGGTGAACTTGGCTTTGAGTGGCCCTGTGGGAGTAACTGTATAATGAGGGGGAGGAGAATGCTTAAGGTGGATGAAGTGGATCCAGTGAGGGGTTCCCTGCAACTTTGCTGCAGTAGGAGTAGTGAGAAGAACCCGGTAAGGTCCGGTCCATTTAGCCTGTAGTTTAGTGGGAGTGGGAGGTCAGGAGGGGTGTGAAGAGGACAGGAAGACCTCATCTCCCACTGTGATGGGAGGAGAGCTGTCTGAGGTAGTTGAACTTGGAGCTGGGCAGTAGGTGTCTGTATATTTCCATAGCTCTGATCGGAGATACCTGAGGAGAGGCGAGAGTAGGTGGGATGGTAAGAGTGGAGATTGAGAGTGTACAGTTGGAGGGATTAAGGGACGTCTGTACATCAGTTTGAAAAGTGAAATATTGAGAGGTTTTCTTGGAAGGGCCCTTATACAGAGCAGGGCCAGAGGAAGTAGTTTAGTCCAGTCCAGGTGAAGCTCAAGAGAAAGTTTAGTCAGAGTATTTCTTAGCGTACGATTCGCCCTTTCTACTTTTCCTGAAGATTGAGGGTGGTAAGGGATATGGAAGTGCCAGGGGATGTTAAGCACCTAGGTCAGCAGCTGAGTTACTTAAGATGCAAATTCAGCACCATTATCTGACTACAGATAGCTAGGAACCCCGAAATGGGGAATAATCTCCTGAAGTAGGATGTTGGAAACTGTTAGCGCCCGTTTGTTAGTAGTACGGAAAGCCTCAACCCACCCAGAGAAAGTATCTACTAACACAAAGAGATATTGAAAACGTCTCACTCTGGGCATATGGGTGAAGTCAACCTGCCAGTCAGAGGCTGGCAGGTGTCGTCTGGCCTGATGAGAAGGGAAGGGTGGAGGACAGAGGTTAGAGTTAGGGTTTGTCCTTTGACACACGGAACAAGAAGAGGTGAGTTGTTGAAGATATTTGGCATCTTCTGGTGAGAGAGGAAGGGACTGTTTGACAAATGATAATAGAGAAGAGACATTGGAGATAGAATAAGGTAGCCTGAGTGGAGGGCTGTTGAGACAGCTGGTCCTGAGGGCGGATTGCTAGTATAGCAGGTAGAATGAAAGATGCACCGGAAGGAGTAGAGGACAGTGCCACCTGACAAGCTGCCTGATCTGCCCTGTTATTACCGGCAGTGATGGCAGAATTATCAGTCTGATGAGCCTTACAGTGGACAAGTCCAATTTTTGTCGGAAGACGGGCTGCCTCTAGGAGAGGGGTTATGAAAGTAGCGTTGGAGATGGCTGTCCCCTTAGTAGTAAGAAGGCCTCTTTCCTTCCAAATTGCCAAGTGGGACAGGAGAATATGGAAGGCATATTTTGAGTCAGTATAGACAGTGATAGTTTTGTTTTTGCCAGTGTAAAAGCACAGGTTAGAGCATGGGGCTCAGCCTTCTGATTAGTAGTATTAGAAGGGAGTGGTCCTGCCTCTACAATGTTGGGGTCGAAACCACAGCATATCCTGCCTTTTTTGTTCCCTCATGAAAGATGGAGCTACCGTCTGTGAACCAGACTAGAGTGGGGTTAATGAGGGGACCTTCCTGGATGTTCAAGGGGTGAGGTACTAGATGTCTGATAGTCTCAATGCAGGAGTGGACCGATACTGAATAATCTGCAGATGGAGGAGGAGGGGGAAGGAGAGTTGCTGGGTTAAGGGGAGGACAAGGTTTAAAAGTGAGGGTGGGGTCCTCAGTTAGCACTACCTGAAGGGCCAGAATGTGAGATGGTGGAAAAGACTGAAGGCCTGTGTAAGTCAGAAGCTCTGATAGATGGTGTGAGGAGAGGATAGTAAGTGGTGAGCCAAAGGTGAGTTTCTTTGACTCATATCAGGACCGCTGTTGAGGCTAGCACTCAAGCAGGGTGCCCAGCCCTTAACTGTGTGATCTAGAGTTTTTGAGAGATAGGCTACAGGAGCAAAAGAGGGACCAACTTGATGTAGGAGAACCCCCAAGGCTGTTCCTTGCTTTTCAGTGACATAAACAAGGAAGGGCCGTGTGAGATCTGGTAAGTAGAAGGCAGGGGCCTGTAGGGTAGCTTGTTGGAACTTACGATACTAGGAGGTAATTGGAGTCACAAGGGGCTCCTGGAGGGGCCCCTTGGCAGCTTCCTAGAGTGGACGGGCTAAGAGGGAGAAGTTTGGAATCCAGCATTGCAGAAATCCTGCCAGGCCTAGAAAGGAGAGAATTTCTTCCTTGGTAGAAGGAGGTAGGAGGTCAGCTATGAGGCGCTTTCTGTCAACATTGATATATCTGAGGGTTGGAGTGGGGGTAAGATGAACCGCAAGATAGGTTACCTCAGGCACACAGAGCTGTGCTTTGGTGAAGGATACCTGATAACCTCTGGCTTCTAGGAAGGTGAGGAGAGTAGCAGTCTGTCATTGACTATCTCCAAGGGGCTGCAAAGGAGGAGGTCATCAATGTACTGGAGAAGAAAGGAGGGTATTAGGTCCAGGGTGCCCAGATCACTTGCCAAGGCCTGACCAAACAGGCTGGGGCTATCCCAGAACCCCTGAGGGAGTACAGTCCAGGTTAGTTGAGTGGACACTCGGGTGTCCGGGTCAGTCCAGGTGAAAGCAAAGATGTCCTGAGAGTTAGGATTTAAAGGAATGGTAAACAAAGTGTCCTTTAGATCTAAGACAGAGTAATGAGATGTGAATGAAGGGATATAGGAAAGGAGAGTGTATGGATTGGGGACCACAGGGTGTATTGGCACTACGGCTGTGTTAACAAGGCGGAGGTCTTGTACCAGGCGAAAGGACCCATTAGACTTTTTGACTGCCAGTATTGGGGTGTTAAAAGGGAAGCTAATCTTGCATAGCAGGCCCTGATGGAGAAGTTTAGAGATTATAGGCTTTAAACCTCAGAGGCTGGAAAGGGGTAGGGGATATTGCTGCTGGGAAGGGAATGTGGAAGAATTTTGTAACTTTATTTGGATGGGAGGATGGTGGGCTGCCACTGTAAGGTGGCTAGTGTCCCATACTCCTGGGTTGACTGTGGACAGGGGTCCTGACATGGGTAGGGTGCCTGGGACCAGGTTATCTTGAGAGAGTAATAGTAAAAAGGAAGGCAAAGGCGAACTGGAGGACACGGCCATAGGCTGAACGGTAAAAACCACCTGAGCACCAAATGGATAGAGTATGTCCCTCCCCAAGAGGGGGGTGGGACAATGAGGTATAACAAGGAAATAATGGCAGAAGGGCATCATATTAATTATGCAGAGCAGTTTTGGAGTCTGTAAGGGTCTATAAGGCTTTCCCTCCACCCCAACTATGGAGGTTGAGGCAGCAGAGGTAGGCCCCCAATACGGGGTAAGGACTGAGAAAGTTCCCCCTGTGTCAATAAGGAAAGAAGTTGGCCCACCTGCTACCATCACAGTTACCCTGGACTCCCACAGAGTGATGGCCATAGTCAGGTGGTGGGAGTCTGGGCCCCTTCAGCCCTCAGTAGCCAGTCCTAGAATGTCAACCCAGGGCATAGGTGGGGAGGATGGCCTACTGCCTCGATGGACAAGAGGACAGTCTACTCCCCAGTGGCCATTCTGGCAGCATTCTGGGCAAGGACCCTGTGGGCCTCTGGGATTAGGACACATCCTGACCCAATGACCCTTTTGGCCACATTTGAAGCATGGGCCTGGAGGGCTCCTGCTGTCGGCAGGGTTCCTGCGGTTAACAGGGTTATTGGAAGCAGCAGGTTGCTGGAAAACTTTGGCCAGCATCTGGAATTCTTCCTTTTGGGCTCTCTCATCCCTCCTATTATGTACTTTAAAGGCCACCTCTAGAATTTCTGCCTGTGAAGTTAATGGACCCTTCTCAAGCCACTTTAACTTTGCCTTAATATCTGGAAAACTCTGAGCAAAGAAATGATTCATAAGAAGGCTGCGGCCATCGGGATACTCCAGATCTAGATTGGTATATTGGAGGAGAGTCTGCGTTAGGCGCTGCAAAAAGGCAGAGGGATTTTCCATTCTATCCTGAATAACTTCTCCCAGCTTATCATAATTTACAGCCTTTCTGGTGGATTTCTTTAGGCCAGCTAACAAGCAGGTAATAAAATGATTTCTGGCTGTTATACCACCAGGAAAGTTATAATCCCAATTGGGGTCCTGCTCCGGGACCGCATCTGCACCTATGGGATGGGCAGGGTCCGTCTGATGGATCTCATCTGCATGGAGACGGGCTTGTTCCCAAACTCACTTCACTCTTCTGGAAGAAGGGTATTATAGAGAATCATAAAGATATCATGAATGGTCAGATTATAAGATTGGGTTAAATAGCAAAATTCCTTAATGTACACCTTTGGGTTAGAGGTGAAGGAACCAATTTTCGTTCGATCTGTGAAAGATCAGCAAGTGAGAAAGGAACATGGACCCTTACGATGCCCTCTACCCCTGCCACCTAGCATGGAAGCGGGCTCCCTGGCTGCTGCTTGGGAGCGAGTGACTTGGGGACTGGGGGCAGGGGGAGGTGGGGGAGGGGCTTGAGGCAGAGGCAGGGTGGGGATGGAATGTGGATCCTGGAAAGGTGAGGGCAAGGGGGAAGGTTGAAGTGCAGATTGGGTTTGGGATAAGGTTAAGGTTATGGCAGGCGTGGTGAGAGCAGGAATGCTCTGAGGATGAGATAAGCAAGGAACTGGCAATAAGGTGGGGAGAAGGACAGTAGGAGTGGGTGCAGGAGCTGGGGAGGAAGTACACCAGGCAGAGAATGGTTTGAGGAATAGATAAGCAAGGGGATTGAGATAAGACATAAAACAGAAGAGATTGCAGTAGAGGTGGGAGCAGAGGTTGACCCCACCCCCTGGAATTTGGCAGGAGGGGGAGGTGACAATGCAGCCAGGGCCTGAGCCAATGGTGGATTGTGCAGCTGCTGCAAGGGAGATAATGGCACCGGAACTTCATCCACTAAGGCCTCAGGAGGTGGCTGAGCTGGTGCCTGTAGATTGGAGCGATGAAGGGGAGGTTCATCTGCAGGATCAAAGGAGGCTGTGGTATTGGCAGTACCAAGGTTAGAGGTAGAAAACGAGATTTTCTGCTCAGGCCTCTGACCCCTAGTGGGAGTCCTGGAGACCAGAAGGACCTGAGTGGGAGAGCAAGAAGTACACAGGGAAGGTTTAGTTCGAATATAAGAAAAGGCTTGAGCGTGTGGGATCTCCTTTCATTTTCCTGAACGCTCACAAAAGTGATAAAAGTCCTGAATGATATCAGGGTCAAAGGTACCATGGAGGGGCCATCCCAGTTGACCATCAAGGTCATACTTGGGCCACACCCGATTACAGAGAAAGATTAGGCATTGCCGCTTGAGGGCTGGGGCCAATTTGAAAGGGACCATATTACATAAAAGGCAACCAAGAGGAGAATCAGATGGAACACGGGAGGAGAAATTTCCCATGGTGACTCAGTAGGTCAGATCGGTGGACAGCAAGCATCCTTGAAGTCCTGGCCATCTGACTAACAGGGGAATGGGAGCAGAAGGCAGGGTCATCACCCAAGCGCCCACTGGAGCCCAGGGCCTAGCCTGTAAAAAGGGGAACAGAAATGGAGTCGTCACTCGCACCCACTGTTGCCCGGACACAGTGTCCATAGAGGCTAAAGGCCTTACGTAGGAGAAGTAGGAGTGGTGGCTAGTGTACAGCACTACAGCCTTTACGAGAGTCAGGCAAGTATATGACAGAAGACCACCACTCAAATAGCAGTCGCTGTGAGGAATTTTTGTCCCGTGTCTTACCTCAGAATTTGGAAGGCCGATGTGTGGATGGAGATCACAGAGCATTCGGTGGTGTAGAAGGAGTTCCGGGGGTGTGTTTTGTGACTGGCAGAAATCCAGGACCCCAGAGCACTGGGGGATGCTGGATTACCAATGTAAGGCTATTCAAGTCACAGCACCAATGTTATATATTAATGTTAGCCATCACAAAACACACTGAACGCTGGAATAAGGGAAAGGGTTTATTGGGAAACAGCCAACAGACTGGAGTGAAGGGGTGGCGAAGGGAAAGAGAGCACATGTCTGGGAAATCCAGGGGACAGGCAGGGAGGTAGGAATTAGCCAATCCCATTAGGTTGGGGGTGGAGCTTGGCACAGGTAGTTTGGGCCATGTGGCTACTGGCTTTCAGTAATGGTGACCGATACTGGGACATAGAATGTAAATCAGGTGTAGATCGTGCCACAGATAAGACAGCGCATGCCTGTGCCATTTTCCTAACACTGCCTGTGGCCATTGTGGAGATTTGAGGAGTAAACCAATGAATGGAAGATTTCTTGCTCTCTCTATTTTTTTCTCTCTGTGTAACTCCTTCAAATAAATAAATAAATCTTTAAAAATTGCTCTCAATATTAATTTTATAATATTTTCTTTTCATATTTCATGTTGCTGACTTATAGCCACCTGTTTTTATTCCCCCTCCTAAGTTGGATCAGAATCTATGTAGAATGATCTAAAATTAATATTTTTATTAATTGTATTGGTTAATTATTTCTGGATTAGTTAATTTAATGTGTCCTCTTGGCTGAGCAAAGCGATGCCAAGATATATGGTAAAACATTATATTTAGTTGTGTCTATAAGGTTGTTTCCAGAAAAAAATCAGAATTTCAGTTGTTCCAATGAGCAAAGAAGATTGGCCTCACCATTATAGATGAGGCAGAGTAAAGATAAATTATAAAAATATATTTATTTATTGTATTCACTTGAAAGGGGAGGGAGAAAACAGGGTAGAGGGAGGGAGGGAGGGAGAGAGAGAGAGAGAATGAATCTACCATTCACTGTATCCTTCCCCAAATCCCAAATGCTTGTAACAGCTAGGGCTGAGCCAACCTGAAGCCACAGCTGGGAATTCAACCCAGGTCTCCAAGGTGAGTGGTGGGGACCCAACTACTTGAGCAATCATCTGCTCCCTCCCAAGGTGTGCCTTAGCAGGAAGCTGGAATTGGGAGAAGAGCTGGAACTCAACCCCAGGCTACCCAAATGTGGGTTGTGGGTGTCCCAAGCCACATCTTAACTGCTGTGCTCTATCTCAACCGGCATACCCAATCATTCCTACCCTGAGATTTCAGCACACTCGGACCTAAAACCTTCAAACTTGGACTGGAATTTGTACTATTTCTCCTGTGGTTTTCAGATGTTTGATGTGAATTGATAGCACACCATTAGTTTTCTTCAATCTCCAGCTTGCAGACAGCAGATTGTGGGACATCCCAGTTTCCATAATCACATAAACCAACCCTTCTTGACCTCTGCCTATCTATCTGTATCCATCTATCTATATCTATCTGTATCTATCATCTAACTATCCACTATCATTTATCCATCTACCCATCATCTATCTATTTCCTGTTGATTCTTTTTCTCTGGAGAACTCTAATATACCATGATTCCAACAATATTTCGTGAATTTATTTAGCTTTTCTCTATGTCGTTTTCAACATCAGCATAACTGGAGTTCTAATATTTTCCTCCATTTAAAGCAGATGAATGAACTAAGGTAGATCATGTAGAGCACTTTATGTAATGTCTTTCATAGTAGGTACTCATTAATATTTACTCCTACTCCTACCAGTGTTCTAGTTCATGCTTTGTAGCATAAAAAAGGTATTATGTTGATAAGGCCATGAAGTGAAAAATAAAATATTGGAACTAGAAAAAAAAACATATCAGTGAGTAAAGTGTGAGAGTAATATATTAAAATATATATTCAAGAATTGAACATAGAAATAGTAAAAAGGGGAGGGGCTCCAGGATGGCAGAATAGGGAGGGAGCCCACTGATAGCCCAGGAAAAGATAGTTTAATAAAAGTGGAGATAGTGAAGTCTCAGGGAAGAGTTAGGGGAAAAACTGCAGAGGAAACTCTTCCAGAATTAGAGGGACACAGTGGATCTATGTGGAGGACACAGGCACCCACAGCTTGGGAGTCCAGCTGCTGAGAATCTTCTCCTATGCACCAGTGCTGGAAAGAGAGGTGAGGTGAAACCACAGTAGCCCAAGACACTGGCAGAAAAGTGGCAGGAAGAGCCTAGAGGGAATGAGGCTTGAAGCCCCATGGGGGAAAGTACACCAGCCTAACTAGAGGAGAGAAAAAAAAAATAAAAGGGATGGTATGGACATGATTCTCTCTCTCCACTCACTTTACAAAGGCATGCGAGACAATACACCAGGCGACATTTTGGACATACATAATAGCTATGCCAGCTCAGGGCTGTGCCCACCCTCAGCCAAGCAGAAAAACCTGACTCTGGTTGGGAGTAATAACATGAGACAAAGACCTAGAGAATGTATGGAGCTTATGAACCAGGACTGTGAAAAAAAAAAAAAACTGAGGGTGTGTGGGAGAACTGATGGTGTGGCTGAGACGTGAGTAGTCTCAGTGGGAGACGACACAAACTCAGGTGGTCATGGCTACCCAGTGAGAGACATGGCAGGGTAATCTGAGCTTACACTGAGGACTGCACAGATCCGTTGTGAGGCCCGAGGGACAGAGCAGACAAATATTATACCCACTGGGGCCAGAGATCAGATACTGACTCAGATACTGACTGCCATCAAGGGGAAGAGCTCAGCTGAGCAGAATTACTTCCCTTCTGAATAAAAAAAGAGAATGAGAGAGAGAAGATTTACCATACCAAACCTGGGTCTGTAACCTTTGGAACACCCGAACCCTGAAAACTGAATAGAGCAGACAGTCCATTTACTCTAGAGACATAGTACAATGAGAGAAGCCACCACAGCGGGAAAAAAAAAAAAAAAAAAAAAAAGAAAGAAAGAAAGAAAAAAAAGAAAAAGGAAGAAGAAACCAAAGAATAACTTCACAATCCTAAACAACAAACTCAAAAACTGAGGAAACAAGAACAAGGAAGACATCATGATGCTCCCAAATGAACATGACACTCCAATACAAGATTATGAAGATGATGAGATAGGAGAAATTCAAGATACAGAATTCAAAAAAATTATGATAAGAACATTTAAAAGTTATCAAAAACAAATTCATGAACTGCAGAAATCCATAAAGAACAGGACAGAAAATCTTTCTAATAAAAATAAAATCTTAAGGAGGAATCAAAATGAAATGAGGAATTTAGAAGAACATGAAATTGAGATATTGAAGAGAAATCAAAATTAAATGAATAATTCAATAGAACAAATGAAAAAAACACATTTGAGAGCCTTAAAAACAGAATCAGTGAAACAGAAGAGGGAATATCAGACTTAGAAGACAGAGCACAGGAAAGGATACAGTCAAACCAAAGAAAAGAAGAGGAAATTAGAAATCTAAAAAATATTTTGGGAATCTACAAGATACTATTAAAAAATATTCGGGTTCTAGGAGTTCCTGAAGGCATGGAGAGAGAGAAAGGATTAGAAGGCCTTTTTAGTGAGATACTAGCAGAAAACATCCCAGGATTGGAAAAGGAAAGGGACATCCAAGTACAGGAAGCACATAGAACCCCCAGTAAACATGACCAAAAGAGATCCTCATCACGACACGTTGTAATCAAACTCACCACAGTGAAACATAAAGAAAAGATTCCAAAATGTGCAAGAGAGAAATGTCAGGTTCTCCCAGAGGCTCTCTAGTCAGACTCACAGCTGACTTCTCATCAGAAACCCTACAGGTTAGGAGGGAATGGCAGATATTGCCCAAGGACTAAGAGGAAAAAACTGCAATCCCAGAATATTATATCCTGCAAAGCTCTCATTTGCAAATGAAGGTGAAATAAAAACCTTTCACAGCAAACAGAAATTGGAAGAATTTGTCGCCACTCGTCCAGCCCTGCAAAACATGTTTAAAGATGTGTTACACACAGAACACAGAAACATGGCCATCAATATGAAAGAAGGTAAAGGAAGAAAATCTACCAATAAAAGCTCATAGGAAGTACAAAGCATATATTAGAATTATGTTTGGAAAAATGGCAGACAAAGTCACTACTTAACAATATTCACATTGAATGTAAAAAGTATCAACTATCCAGTTAAAAGACACGAACTGGCTGAATGGACTTAAAAATAAAACCCATCTATTTGCTATTTACAAGAAACACACCCTTCCAACAAAGATGCGTGCAGACTGAAAGTGAAAGGTAGGAAAAAGATATTCCATTCCAACAGAAACCAGAAAAGAGCTGGTATAGCCATCTTGATATCAGACAAAATAAACTTTAATACAAAAACTGTGAAGAGAGACAAAGAAGGACACTACATAATGATTAAGGGATCAATCCAACAGGAAGATGTAACTATTATAAACTTGTATGCATCTAATTACAAGGCATTGGGTTATTTAAAAGATATGTTAAGGGACTTAAAGGGAGACTTAGACTCCAATACAATAGTACTGCGGAACATAAATACTCCACTTTCAGCAATGGACCGATCAATCAGACAGAAGATCAACAAGGAAACAGCAGATTTAATCAACACTGTAGCCCAAATGGATCTAACAGAGATCTACAGAACTTTTCATCCTACGCTTAAAGAATACACATTCTTCTCAGCAGTACATGGAATCTACACTAGGATTAACCACATACTAGGCCATAAAGCAAGTCTCAGCAAATTCAAAATAATCGAAATCATATCATGTATCTTCTCAGACCACCATGGAATGAAGCTGGAAATTAGCAACTCAGGAATCCCTAGAGCATATGCAAACACATGGAGACTGAAAAACATGCTCCTGAATGAACAATGGGTCATAGAAGAAATCAAAAACTTTCTGGAAGTAATGAGAATAACAACACAACATGTCAAAACATGGGATACAGCAAAAGCAGTGTTAACAGGAAAGTTTATAGCAATAGATGCCTTCATCAAGAAATTGGAAAGGCACCAAACAAATGAGCTATCAGTGAATCTCAAGAATCCAGAAAAGCTGCAGCAAGCCAGACCTAAAGCTAGTAGGAGAAGAGAAATAATTAAAATTAGAGAAGAAATCAACTGAATGAATCAAAAAAACATTACAAAAGATCAGCCAAATGAAGAGATGGTTTTTTGAAAAAATAAACAAAATTGATACCCCAGTGGCCCAACTAACTAAAAAAAGTAGAGAAAAGACCCAAATCAATAAAATCAGTGATGAAAAAGGGAATGTAAAAACAGACATAACAGAAATAAAAGGAATAATCAGAAATTACTACAAGGACTTGTATGCCAGCAAACAGGGAAACCTATCAGAAATGGATAGATTCCTGGACACATGCAACCTACCTAAATTGAACCAGGAAGACATCAAAAACCTAAACAGACCCATAACTGAGACAGAAATTGAAACAGTAATAAAGGCCCTCCCAACAAAGAAAAGCCCAGGACCAGATGGAGTCACTGCTGAATTCTACCAGACATTTAAAGAAGAACAAACTCCAATTCTTCTCAAACTATTCAGAACAATCGAAAAAGAGGGAGTCCTCCCAAATTCTTTCTATGAAGCCAGCGTCACCTTAATTCCTAAGCCAGAAAAAGATGCAGCACTGAAAGAGAATTACAGACCAATTTCTCTGATGAACATAGACGCAAAAATCCTCAATAAAATTCTGGCCAATAGAATGCAACAACACATCAAAAAGATCATCCACCCAGATGAGGTAGGATTTATCCCTGGTATGCAGGGATGGTTCAATGTGCGCCAATCAATCAATGTGATACACCACATTAACAGACTGCAGAAGAAAAACCATATGATTATCTCAAGAGATGCCGAGAAAGCATTTGATAAAATACAACACCCTTTCATGATGAAAACTCTAAGCAAACTGGGTATGGAAGGAACATTCCTCAATACAATCAAAGCAATTTATGAAAAACCCAGGGTGAATGTTCTATTGAATGGGGAAAAGTTGGAAGCATTTCCACTGAGATCTGGTACCAGACAGGGATGCCCACTCTCACCTCTGCTATTCAATATAGTTCTGGAAGTTCTAGCCAGAGCCATTAGGCAAGAAAAAGAAATTAAAGGGGTACAAATTAGGAAGGAAGAACTCAAACTATCCCTTTTTTGCAGATGATATGATTTTTTATTTAGGGGAATCAAAGAACCCTACTAAAAGACTATTGGAACTCATAGAAGAGTTTGGCAAAGTAGCAGGATATAAAATCAATGCACAAAAATCAACAGCCTTTGTATACATAGACAATACCACAGCTGAGAAAGAACTGCTAAGATCAATCCCATTCACAATAGCCACAAAAACAATCAAATACCTTGGAATAAACTTAACCAAGGACGTCAAAGATTTCTACGATGAGAATTACAAAATCTTAAAGAAAGAAATAGAAGAGGATACCAAAAAATGGAAAAACCTTCCATGTTCATGGATTGGAAGAATCAATATCATCAAAATGTCCATTCTCCCAAAAGCAATTTATAGATTCAATGCAATACCAATCAAAATACTGAAGACATTCTTCTAAGATATGGAAAAATGATGCTGAAATTCATATGGAGGCACAGGAGACCTCAAATAGCTAAAGCAATTTTGTACAACAAAAACAAAGCCGGAGGCATCACAATACCAGATTTCAGGACATGCTACAGGGCAGTTGTAATCAAAACAGCATGGTACTGGTACAGAAACAGATGCATAGACCAATGGAACAGAATTGAAACACCAGAAATCAATCCAAACATCTACAGCCAATTATATTTGATCAAGGATCTAAAATCAATTCCTGGAGCAAGGACAGTCTATTCAACACATGCTGCTGGGAAAACTGGATTTCTACATGCATACACATGACGCAAGACCCCTATTTTAGACCTTACACAAAAATCCACTCAACATGTATTAAAGATCTAAACCTACGAGCTGACACCATCAAATTATTAGAGAACATTGGAGAAACCCTGCAGATATAGGCACAGGCAAAGACTTCTTGGAAAAGAACCCAGAGGCACAGGCAGTAAAAGCCAAAATCAACT
Source organism: Oryctolagus cuniculus (assembly GCF_964237555.1). Lineage (NCBI taxonomy): Eukaryota > Metazoa > Chordata > Mammalia > Lagomorpha > Leporidae > Oryctolagus > Oryctolagus cuniculus. The sequence goes on along the minus strand of NC_091432.1, from coordinate 13,788,548 downwards.
ATTGGGATTACATCAAATTGAGAAGTTTCTGTACTGCCAAAGAAACAGTCAGGAAAGTGAAGAGGCAACTGACAGAATGGAAAAAAATATTTGCAAACTATGCAACTGATAAAGAATTAATAACCAGAATCTACAAAGAGATCAAGAAACTCCACAAAAACAAAACAGACAACCCACTTCAGAGATGGGCCAAGGACCTCAATAGAAGAAATCCAAATGGCCAACAGGCACATGAAAAAATGTTCAAGGTCACTAGCCATCAGGGAAATGCAAGTCAAAACCACAATGAGGTTTCACCTCACCCCGGTTAGAATGGCTCAGATACAGAAATCTACCAATAACAGATGCTGGAGAGGATGTGGGGAAAAAGGGACACTAACCTAAAGGAAACACCTAAAAGGAAACACCTAAAAGTAAACCTGTAGAAGTGAAATGGACACTATGAGAAGCAATGTCTTCATCAGCCCTTGACCTGACTGTCGAGGAACAACTTACTATTTTATTCCTTTTAGTATTTTTTTGTTCTACTTAATACCATTGGTTGAACCATTGGTAATTAACACACAAATTTAATTGAAAAGTGATCCCTGTTAAATATAATAGTGGGAATAAGAAAGGGAGGAGATGTACAGTTTGGCACATGCTCACTTGGACTCACCCCTAATGGTAGAGTTAGAAACGTGCTAGGGGATTCCAATTCAATCCCATCAAAGTGGCATGTACCAATGCCATCTCACTAGTCAAAGTGATCAGTTTCAATTCATAATTGATCATAATGATAGGATTAAGTGTCAAAGGGATTACATAAATAAGAGCAATGTCTGCAAATAATAATTGATAGAATTAAAAAGGAGCGAATGATCCTACATGGGAAGCAGGATACAAAGCAGACTCATAGAACAGCAAGTGCCCTACAGCACTCTGGCCTCAGAATCTGCCCTTAAGGTATTCAGATCTGGCTAAAAAGCCCATGAGAGTTTCACAGGCATGGAAAACCAAGACACTGTGGCCTTGGGTGATTACTGATGTCATAAATAAGAGTTTCAATTGTTAAATCAAAAACAAGAGTCACTGTGCACTTACTCCCTATGTAGGATCTCTGCCCTTATGTGTTGTACTATGTGAATTAATGGTGTAACTATTTTTCAAACAGTACTTTATCCTTTGTGTTTCTATGTGGGTGCAAACTGTTGAAATCTTTACTTAGTATATACTAAGTAGATCTTCTGTATATAAAGATAATTGAAAATGAATCTTGATGAAGAATGGGATGGGAGAGGGAGTGGGAGATGGGATGGTTGCCAGTGGGAGGGAGGTTATGGGGGAGAAAAGCTGCTATAATCCAAAATTTGTACTTTTGAAATGTATATTTATTAAATAAATGTTAAAAAAAGAAATAGTAAAAAAGACATAAAAATAATAAAATAGTAAAATGACATAAAAATAGTAAAAAGGTCATAAAAATAGTATACTTTTTTTAAAAAAGATTTATTTTATTTATTTGAAAGAGCTACAGAGAGAGAGAGAGAGAGAGACAGAGAGAGAGAAATAGAGAGAAGTCTTCCATCTTCTGGTTCACTCCCCTAATGGCTGCAATGGCCAGAGCTGTGCCAATCCAAAGGACTTGGGCCATCTTCTACTGCTTAATGGGCCATACCAGAGAGCTGAAAAGAAAGTATACTTATAATCAAAACTGATAAAGAAAATGTGGTATTTATTCACAATAAAATACTATGTAGCCATAAAAAGAATGAAATCCTGTCTTTTGCAATAAAATGGATGCAGGGGGCAGCACAGTGGCACAGCACAGTAAGTGGCAGCCTGCAAAGCAGCATCTCATATACCTGCTGGTTTTTGTCCTGGCTGCTTCACTTCCAATCCAGCGCCCTCTAAGTGCATCTGCGAAAGCAGTGGAGAATGGCCCAAGTGCATGGGCCCCTACACCCACATGGGAAACTCGGGGAAGCTCCTGCCTCCTGGCTTCAGTCTGACCCACTCCTGGCTGGTGCAGCCATTTGGGGAGTGAACCAGAAGATGGACAATTCTCTCTCTCTCTCTCTGTAGCTCTGCCTTTCAAATGAAAAAAAAAAAAATACAAAGTGGATGTAACTGGAGATCATTATGCTTAGTGAAATAAGCCAGTTCCCAAAAGACAAATATCATGTTTTTCACTGATACTTGGTAGTCAACATAGAATACAAAAAAAAAAAAAAAAAAAAAGAAAAAGAAAGAAAGAAAAGAAAAGAAAAGAAAAGAAAAGAAAGAGAACGATGTGTAAAAATGAAATTGACATCTTATGATTTGACTTTTCTTATGGCCCTTGGCTGTATTCCTGTGGAAAAGTAGTCTTTTTACCTTTTACTGGTTGAACACTATGGTTAGTGGTAAATTAAGCCTTTGATTATAAAGTAAATTGAAATTATCTTATTGAAAAAATTAAAGAAAAAAAAGAAAGAAAGTAAGGAGGGGGGATTGAGGGAGAGATGGAGGAAGGGAAGTATGGTTATCTTATTAGAATTTTATCTATGAAATACATGGAAACTGTTCTGCTTATATTAATAAAATTTTAAAATAAATAAAAAAATAAAATTAAGATATGAGTCATTGCTGCCCATGGTCTGTCTCATCTCTTCTAGTTTGCTGCTACAGAGTTCCTTTCCTTTGTAAAAAGGATTTATTTATTTATTTATTTTTAAGGAATAGAGACAGAGAGACCTTCATCCATTACTTCAATCCTTAAATGACCACAAAGGCCCAGGGTTTGTCCAGGCCAAAACCATGTAAGTTTCCTATTTGTGTGGCAGTGATCATAATACTTGAGTTGTCTTCTACTTCTTTCTCAGGTATAATAGCAGAAAGATTGGAAACAGAAAAGCAGAGATTCAAACCAGCACTCCAAATTGGGATGCCACCTTTGCAAGCACTACTCTGACATACTGAGCCACTGTGATGACTCCTGCTGCAGAATTTTTATCTGGTTAATCTATAATTTTTATCTCTTTATTGGCATTCACCATGTTTTGCAACATAATTTTCATAATTTCCTTTATACCTTTTTTTCAAATTTATGTTTAGCCCTTTGAGTATAAAAATATATGCCTCGGGGCTGGCACTGTGGTATAGTGGCGGGGGGGGGGGGGAGGTTAAGCCTTTGCCTAAGGTGCCAGCATCCCAAATGGGTGCTGGGTCATGTCCTGGCTACTCCTCTTCAGATCCAGCTCTCTGCTATGACCTGAGCCACATATTTGGGCCCCTGCACTCATGTGGGAGACCGGGAAGAAGCTTCTGGCTCCTGGTTTCATGTTGGCCCAGCTCCAGCTGTTGCAGCCATCTGGGGAGTGAACCAGCAGATAGAAGACCATTATCTCTGTCTCTCCATCTCTCTCTAACTCTGTCTCTCAAACAAATAAATAAATACACACACATATCTACATACACATATGTATATATGTGTCTTTTAAGTACTAAAATCTATAGAATACTGATAATTGAAATGAGAGGAAACCTAAATTAGTGTAAAGACAGGCCAAAATCAAGGGCTGAAAGATTAGATTGACTACTTTGCAGAATCTATGCTATCACGATTGAAACTCAGTCTTCCAGGTTTTCTTTCTTTCTTTCTTTCTTTCTTTCTTTCTTTCTTTCTTTCTTTCTTTCTTTCTTTCTTTCTTTCTTTCTTCTTTCTTCTTTCTTCTTTCTTCTTTCTTCTTTCTTCTTTCTTCTTTCTTCTTCTTTTTTTTTGGTCAAAATCAATACACTGATTAAGAATTCCTTTTAAATAACAGAATTAGTAAACAGAAAATAATAATCAAAGAATAAAATTTGAACAGGTATAAAACCTGATTTTACACATTTCTGTAAATCATAGTACCCCTCACAGTATGATACTGGGGAAAAGAGACACACAGAGATCAGTGGAACAGGCCATAGAATTCAGAAAGTGACCCACTGAATTGAATCAACTGATCTTTGTAAAAGATGCAATAACAAGACAATGGAGAAGTTTTCCTATTAAACAAATTGTGTGGCAACAGCTGTAATTCTCTATGAAAAAAATAGACATATTGTAGATGTAAACTGAAGTCATGTGTACTTCATAAACCTCTGTGTACTATTTGTAAAAGAAAATAGAAGCACAAGAAAAACTTTGAAAGGTTAGTGTTAAGCAGACAGCAGTACATAATTAAATTGGAAGACTATTCAGCAGTGATGAAATGTTATCTATTCATGCAGCTACATGGATGAATTAATAGATCCTAAAAAAAGAGAAAGGGCCATCCAAAGGCCAAATATTGTATGCTAACATTTGTATAACATAGGGGTACAAACTCAATGATTTCCATGCATTGGGGAAGTGGAGATGATTATCTACAAGTGTATAAAGGGGAAATGAGATTTATTATAAAGGTAACTGAATCAATCTCTGACTTCCAGTGAAAATATATGAGATTTCCTCTGCTGCACTCATAAATCATCTAGGAAAACCTCTCAATCATAAAATTTTACTTCAATCATATCCAAATAGCCACTTTTTTCCATAGAAGTTAAAATATACAGGTTTTAAATATTAGGACATCGATATTAGGCAGTCTGTATCTCTGTTAGTCACATTCTGCAGTATAATTTAAAATTTTCTTTATACTAAAATAACTAGAGAATCAAAGAATAATGTAAAAATAATGACACTAAATTATTTCAATCAGAGAAAAATCATCAATACAGAATCAATATTAGAGTCATATCACAATACCTCACAAATACCAGGATCAACATTTTAGCAGACACAGGCACAATCTTATAAATTCTCAGATTTAGAAGGCTCTTGCTTTATTTTATCAGCAAACTAGACATGGGTCCACATTTCTGTGATGAGATTTTATACATTATAGAGTGCGATGGTAAAAATTAATAGCATAAGGTTTGTACAATATACTAGCATACTGAATGTATTTTATCTTCATTATTTTTTCTTTTTCTTTTTTTTTAAGATTTATTTTATTTATTTGAAAGACAGAGTTACAGAGAAAGGTAGAGACAGAGAGAGAGGTCTTCCATCTGATGGTTCACCGCCCAGATGGCCACAATGGCCAGATCTGTGCCAATCTGAAGCCAGGAGCCAGGAGCTTTTTCCAGGCCTCCTACGTGGGTGCAGGGACCCAAGGACTTGGGCCGTCTTTTACTGCTTTCCCAGGCCATAGCAGAGAAGTGGATTGGAAGAGGAGCAGCCGGGACTAGAACCAGTGGGTATATGGGATGCCGGTGCTTCAGACCAGGGCTTTAACCCACTGCTCCACAGTGCCGGCCCCTCTTATCTTCATTATTGAAGATATTTTCAAGCTTTGTTCTATATGGATATTGAAACTCATTTCAGTTAATTGAGGAGCTTGTACATTTGAAGTAATTTTTCAAATACAATCAGGTATTAAACATTTAAATAATCTCAGGTTTAATGCTTTTTATGACCTGCAAAGTAGTATTTATTTAATGTGTTACTTGCCAGCTTATGACACAAATAGAAAAACCCATAATGGTGACGGAAGTGTTTCTACCCTTCTCTCAAAATTGCTAAAAGAAGTATACAAAGGTCTACAGAAATGCAGATTTCAGTAACACTGAGAACTTGATCTAATTGAGAATTATGAAATACTGATTAACAAACACAGAGTACACATTTTTTTCTAAATCATTATCACAAAGAAAGATTGAACTCACATGTATATATACCCACAGAGATGCATATATGAACATGTTCATGGGCTCATTTACGCCTCTGTTTTACCTGTATGTTTTTACCAGTGCATGGTAGAGGAAATGTCTGTATGAATGTAGCCAACATTCTTAAGGTTTTTGTTAAGCAACACCCAAGATCTTATGACTCACCTTACCCTCTTTGTTCAGACATTATATTTCTGGATATTAAAGGTTTTTTTGTAAACAATAATCCTTTGAAAAAGTAAGGATCTCATTCCAAAAACTTTATTTCAGGCCTGTGGTAGGTTAAGCCACTGCCTGTGATGTCAACATCCCCTATGGGCACTGGTTCTTGTCCTGGTTGCTCCACTTCTGATTTGGCTTTCTGCAACTGTGTTTGGGAAAGCAGCAAAAGACGGCCCAAGTGCCTGGGCCCATTTACCCACATGGGAGATGCGGATGAAGTTACCTGGCTCCTGCCTTCAGCCTGAACCGGCCCTGTGGCTGCTGTGCTGTTTTGGCCATTTGGGGCAGTGAACCAGGGGAAGGAAGATTATCTCTCTCTCTCTCTCTCTCTCTTCTCTCCCTCCCTCTCTCTCTAATTCTATCTTTCAAACAAAATAAATAAATATTTAAAAAAAAAACCACAACTTCCATGTAGGATAAGCCCTTGTCTTGACTGTTGAGAAACAACTTACTATTTTATTCCTTTTAGTATTTATTGTTGTTTTGTTCTACTTAATACCATTGGTTGAACTCTGTAATTAACACACAATTATTCTTAGGCTTTTAAAATTAACAGAAAAGTGATCTCTGTTAAATATAAGAGTAGGAATAACAATGTCATCTCACTTATCAAAGTGATAAATTTAAGTATATAATTGATCAAAAAGATAGAGTAAGTGTTGAAGAGATTTCACAAATAAGACCAGTGTCTGCAAATAATAATTGATACAATTTAAAAGGAGAGAATGATCCTACATGGCAAGCAGGATACACAGCAGACTCATAGAATAGCAAATGCCCTAAACAGCACTCCAGTCTCAGAATCAACCCTTGGGGCATTCGGATCTGGCTAAAAGGCCCATGAGAATCTCACAGGCATGGAAAGCCAAGACACTGTGGCAAAAACGACCTGAATGAAAGATCTCGGTGAACAAGATCCCAGTAGAAAGAACGGGCCATCAAAGAAGGAGGCACCTTTCTCTGAAGGGAGGAAGGAACCTCCACTGTGATATGGCCTTGACTAAATAAGTTCAGAGTTGGTGAATTCAAGGGGCTTCCATAGCCTCGACAGCTCATGGCAAGAGCCTCGGGTCATAAGTAAGAGTGTCAATTGTCAAATCAACAATGGGAGTCACTGTGCACATGCTCCCACGTAGGATCTCTGTCTTTAATGTGTTTTATTATGAAAGTTAAAGATAACACTACTAGTCAAACAGTACTCTATATCTTGTGCAGTTGTGTGGGTGCAGTCTGTTGAAATCTTTGCTTAGTATATACTAAGTTGATCTTCTGTATATAAAGATAATTGAAAATGAAACCTGATGAAGAGTGGGATGGGAGAGGGAGTGGGAGATAGGATGGCTGCAGGTGGTAGGGAGGTTGGGGTGGGGGAGCCACAACAATGCAAAAGTTGCACTTTGTAAATTTACATTTATTAAATAAAAAAGTGACCCAGTGTATGAAGAAGTTCCAAAAGGAATAAATTTAGATTGTTATCATCTCATAATATTAAAATTAAACACAGAAAGGCAATTTTACCTCCAAAACAATTCTTTTGAATGCACCCTTCACTTCCTTATTCCTCAGGCTGTAGACCACAGGGTTCAGCATGGGGATGACCATAGTATAAAACACAGATGCAATTTTATCTGTGTCCATGGAATGATTGGAGCTTGGCTGTAAGTACATGAAGATAATAGTCCCATAGAAAAGGGAGACTGCAGTGAAGTGAGAAGCACAGGTGGATAGAGCTTTCTGGTACCCTGCAGCTGAGCGCATCTTTAGGATGGTGATAAAAATGAACATATAAGATATCAAGATAACAAGGAGAGCAAAAAAGACATTGAAGCTGGCAACATAAACAAGGACCAGCTCATTAGCATGTCGGTCAGAGCAAGACAGAGCCATGACTGCTGGCACATCACAAAAAAAGTGATGGACCACATTGGACCTACAGAAAGAGAGACTGAATGTCTCCCCAATATGGATGGAGGCATTCAGGAAACCACAGACATAGCAGCCTATAACCAGACAGCAACACACACTTGTCGTCATGGTGTTCGTGTAATGGAGGGGTTTACACACTGCTGTATAGCGGTCAAAAGCCATTGAAGCCAAAATAAAATCTTCCATGGTGGCAAAGGCTGCAAAAAAGAACATTTGAGTAGCACAAGCACTGTAGGAAATAACTTTGTCTTCTCTTAAGAATTCAGCCAAGACTGTTGGAGTGACAGCTGAGGAGTACCCAATATCCACCAAAGACAAGTTACTAAGGAAAAAGTACATGGGGGTGTGAAGACGTGAGTCCACGAGAATCAACACAATCATCCCCAGGTTTCCCACCACATTGATGAGGTAAATGATAGTGAACAGGACAAAGAGAGGTGCCTGCAGTTCTGGGACACTGGTTAGTCCCAGCAGGATGAACTGTGTCACTTCTGTCCTGTTCTCCATCTCTGTTATCTGGGACTCAAGAAGATGCTCTGTAGCAAAGAAAAGTAAAGACAAGAGTATTAACAGATGTTGTAGACTAGCTACTGTACTGAATTGAAACATTTATGTACCATGCATGATATTTTATTAAATAATAATGTATGTATTTCAAGATTGTTCACATCTAAACATAAAACATAATCACAAAATATAACACACTATTATTTTTATTTTTAGAGTTATGAACTGTTAAATTGGAAAGATTTTTCTGGATTATAGCTCATTTAAAATTTGAAAAATCTAGCATAATGTCTATCATATATATATTATACATAAAAACAATAAATAAAATATAATGAATAAAATTCTATCTATATCTATCTATATAGATAGAGATCTATCTATCTATCTGTATCTATCTATCTATATATCTATCTATAGGTAGAAAGATATATAGATAAAGTCAGATTTGCCCATCCTAGTAAAAGTTTACACTTCTATTTTGCTCACTGGAAGGATGGCTGTACATACTTTACAAGCACATTCAATAATTCTTTTCTACAACATTATGAACTTGATTAGTTGTTACTTGGGTTGATATTGTCATGAGTAAAAGGTTAAAAAATTTCTTCATGTTTACACAAGTGTTCACACAAGCCAAGCTTCAGACCCAACCCAAGTGGTTTTTTTAGTAAAATGGTCATGACTGTATACAAATCAAATTGTTGTAACTCAGATTACAGTTACTCATTGTCTAGCTTGGTGCAAACCTAGTGGGTTACATAGTCAAGTAACTGAAAGATATAAGCACAGATTTCTTAGGACAACTGGGGCAGTTTTTACCTTTACCTCTAATCATAAGCTGACATAAGGTGAATAGGATGAACCCACCACCTTATCAATCAAAGCACTAACCCTCCTGTTGTTTTTGAATAATCATTTTTAAAGGAAAAACACGATGTTTCATTAAGTATCATCTAACTCCTTAGAGATGAAAGTTTTGAAATTTGCACCATAACTTCACCTCAGGACTTTAGAAAAATGCTCAAAATATCAAAAGGAAGTATATTCTGCTCATCTGGGCTCTTCTCGATGGAGACCAGTTCCTGAGTGCTAGCCTCAGTGGGTGTAATATTCATCTGCTCTGTCCCAAGAACCACACAAAGGATCTGTGTAGTCCTCAGTGTAAGTTCAGATTCCCCAGTGATGTCTCTCACCCAGTAACCAGAAACCCCCAAGCTTGTGGCGTCTCCCACTGAGACTGCTCAAAGTCCCAGCCACACCATGAGTTCTCCCACACACCCTCAGTTTTTTGTTTTTTGTTTTTTGTTTTTCCACAGTCCCAGTTCAGAAGCTTCACACAGTCACCAGCTCCTAGCCCCCTGTTATTTCTCCCCACCAGAGTCAGGAGTCTCCACTTGGCTGACTGCCGGATGCAGACACGAGCTAGCGCAGCTGTTACATATGTCCAAAAGGGCACCCGCTCTATCGGCTTGTCACAGTATACCTTTGTAAAGTGATCGGAGAGAGAGAAACATGTCCGTCCCGTCCTTTTTTTTTTTTTTTTTTTTTTTTCTCCTCTAGTTTGGCTGGTGCACTTTCCCCGACAGGGCTTCAAGCTTTGTTCCCTCCAGGCTCTTCCTGCCACTTTTTTGCCAGTGGCTCTAGCTACTGCAGTCTCGTCTCACCTCACTTTCCAGCGCTGCTGCATAGGCTCTTGGCTGTTGGAGTCCCTAGCTGTGGGTGCCCACGCCCTCCATGTAGGTCCACCGTGTCCCTCTAATTACAGATTTTCCTCTGCCATTTTTTCCCTAACTCTTCCCTGAGACTACACTCTCTCCACTTTTTTTTAAACTATCTTCTCTGGGCTACAGCAGTAAGCTCACTCCCTATTCTGCCATCTTGGAATTGCCCTCAAAATATCTATATCTATGTTCAATAAATCACAGTAATTGTTTCCATCCCATTGGTTTTGCATGAATTACAGATTTCACTAGAACTGTATATTGAATATAGACACTTACCTTGCTCCTTAAAAATAAGTGACAACCACTCTTGAATAGTGAGTTTTAAACAAGAAATTCAGTGATGGATTTATGCATAAATCATGGTACAGAAGTTCCCTATCAGGGAGCAGTCAGCAGTTCTCAAGCTTCCAAGCCAGGAAGAAAACATTAGTGTAAAGAATATTGGCGTTATTCAAGTCCTGAATCTACTGTGTGTTCCTTCTTTGCCTTTAGAAGAGTCACTTGCCACCCCCTTAATTATTAAATAAGCATAATAAAATCACCTCTCCCACCTAATCTGAGGAATTTGTTTGTAAATGGCCAAACAACCTGCTAAGGGGGTTATCATTTTCAAGTCACTCAATATATTTTTTTTTCTTAAGGTGTGTCCTTAGCCAAGGCTGCAGGCCTACAGGAAATCCTAAAACCAAGAGTGGGCTTGCATGTCTAAATAACCATTATCATTCAGATGAATAAAAGATTAATCAAAGGGGCCAGGATCAAAGTTTGGTGGCCTTGGAAACTCATGACTGGAGCATAGGGAGATTACTGATGCCATAGACAGGAGTGTCAATTGGTAAAGTCAACAACAGGAGTCACTGTGCACTTACTCCTCATGTAGGATCTCTATCCTTAATGTGCTGTGCATTGAGATTTAATGCTATAACGAGTACTCAAACAGTATATTTCACTTTGTGTTTCTATGGGGATGCAAACTGTTGAAATCTTTACTTAATGCATACTAAACTGATCCTCTGTAAAAAAAAAAAAAAAAAAAAAAAAAGAAAAGAATAGAAACTATCAACTCCCAACTTGACTCTCACTGGGATTAAACATGACAATAGGTCTGATCTGATTTCATCATCATTAAAAAAAATCATCTATTATTTTTCACTTTATGTTTCTGTGTGGGAGCAAACTGTTGAAATCCTTACTTAATGTATACTAAGCTGATCTTCTGTATATTAAGATAATCGAAAATGAATCTTGATGTGAATGGAAGGGGAGAGGGAGTGGGAAAGGGGAGGGTTGTGGGTGGGAGGGACGGTATGGGGGGGAAGCCATAGTAATCCATTATTCGTACTTTGGAAACGTATATTCATTAAATAAAAGTTAAAAAAAAAAATGAAGTCATTTGGAGTCATGTTGAACTTGAGAGGCCAATAAATCAGAAGGGGGAGTGAACTATAGAGACATAGAGCTCTCTAGGGATGCTCCCCCGGGAGAGCATCTGCAGCTCCTCTTCCCATTTTCTCAGGGAAGAAACATTTAAATTACCTCTGGGGACCAAGTTGAATATTTTGAATGTGCATATATCTTTTGCATTACTCATTAACTCATAAATTAAAAACAGTACTATGCATGCTTTTTGGTCAGTAGTTCTAGGGATGTTTTTAAGTATATGTAGCCATGTAACCGTTATCATGATCACCTAAACTGATTTCCCAAACTTCTTTGTGATCTTCCTGTTCTCCCACTCATGGGCCCTGACAACCACTAAACTGTTTTTATTTTCCGTTAAGTTTTGTCTTTGAAAGAATGTGATTCACTAATATGGAAATGAAAAAACAGCAAATGCTGTTGAGTATGTAGATAAAATTGTATCCTAATACACTGTTGGTGGGAACTTGAACTTGTACAAGCATGATGGAATACAGTATGGAGGTTCCTTAGATATCTAAAAAACAGATTTACCATATTACCCAGCCATTCCACTCCTGAGAATATGTCCAAAGGAAATGAAATCAGCATATGAGAGAGTTACCTGTACTCAGATGTTTATGGCAGTCAATTCACAATAGCTAAGACATACAATCAATCTAGATGTCCATCAATTGATGACTGGATAAAGTAAATGTGGTATATATACACGATGGAATACTCAGCCACAAAAAGAATGAAGACCTGCCTTTTGCAAAAAGAAATGGATGCAATTGGAGACCATTATACTTAGTGAAATAAGCCAAACCCAAAATGGCAAATATTACATGTTTTCTATGATTTGTGGTAATTATATGTAATACAAAAAATTATAAGAGTGAAATTGACATCTTTGGATTTGATTACTGTTCAGAGCCTCTGTCTATATCCTACTGAAGAGTAATCTTTCTACTTTTTACTTCTTGAACTCTATGATTATAAAGTAAATTTAAATGTTATCAGAAGTGTTTAAAAAAGAAAGAAAGTAAGAAAGGAGGAGTGAGGGAAAAGGGGATGGAAGAAAGTATCATATTTTTAAAATTATATCCATGGGTGGCCGGCGCCGCGGCTCACTAGGCTAATCCTCCGCCTAGCGGCGCCGGCACACCGGGTTCTAGTCCCGGTTGGGGCGCTGGATTCTGTCCCGGTTGCCCCTCTTCCAGGCCAGCCCTCTGCTGTGGCCAGGGAGTGCAGTGGAGGATGGCCCAGGTGCTTGGGCCCTGCACCCCATGGGAGACCAGGAAAAGCACCTGGCTCCTGGCTCCTGCCATCGGATCAGCGCGGTGCGCCGGCCGCAGCGCGCCGGCCGCGGCGGTCATTGGAGGGTGAACCAACGGCAAAGGAAGACCTTTCTCTCTGTCTCTCTCTCTCTCTCTCTCTCTCTCACTGTCCACTCTGTCTGTCAAAAAAAAAAAAAAAAATTATATCCATGGGCCAGCGCCGCGGCTCAATAGGCTAATCCTCTGCCTGCGGCGCCAGCACGCCGGGTTCTAGTCCTGGTCAGGGTGCCAGATTCTGTCCCGGTTGCTCCTCTTCCAGGCCAGCTCTCTGCTGTGGCCTGGGAGTGCAGTGGAGGATGGCCCAGGTCCCTGGGCCCTGCACCTGCATGGGAGACCAGGAGAAGCACCTGGCTCCTGGCTTCGGATCAGCGCGGTGCGCCAACCACAGCATGCCGGCTGTAGCGGCCATTGGAGGGTGAACCAATGGAAAAGGAAGACCTTTCTCTCTGTCTCTCTCTCTCACTATCCACTCTGCCTGTCAAAAAAAATTGTATCTATGAACTACATGAAATCTATATAAGTAAAAATTAATTAGTTTAAAAAGCTCTTTTAACTTTGAGAACTTTGAAAAATATTTAAAGGTTTACAAGTGAAATGCTGAATCAAGGAAAGTTGGGATAGGCATTTGGTACAGCATTTAAAATGCTACTTGGGACTTTTTCATCCCATCCTAGAGTGCCTGTGTTCTGGTCTTGGCTTTACTTCTTATTCCAAATTCTTGCTGGTGTAAATGATGAGAGGCAGCAGGGATAGCTCATGAAGTTAGGTCATTGCCATGTATGTGGGAAACCAAAATTATTTCAATGAATGACAGGGGAAAAATCATGTGATAATCTCAATATATGCTGAAAAAATGGTAAAATTTAACATGATAAAATCTCTGAGCAAATTAGCCATAGAAAATATACCTAAAGCTAACATTATATTGAACAGGGAAAATCTGAAAGCCTTGTCCCTATGATGTGGAACAAGGCAAGAATGCCTACTGTCATCACTTTTATTCAACATAGTCCCAGAAGTCTTAGCCAGAGCAAAAGGAAGAAATAAAGGGTGTCCAATTCCAAAGGAGAAAGTAAAATTGTCTCTGTTTACGGGCAACATATACATAGAAAACTTTCAATGTATTAACAACAACTATATGAACTAACAAACATTCTACAAAATTGCAGGATAGAAAGTCATAATACAAAATTAGTAGCATTTCTGACCACAATAGTAATTATCTGAAAGAGAAATTACCTGAAAGAGAAATCAAAGGGCTGACCCGGTGGCATAGCAGGTAAAGCCTCCTCCTGCAGTGCTGGCATCCCATATGGATGCTGGTTTGAGTCCTGACTGCTCCTCTTCAATCCAGCTCTCTGCTTTGGCCTGGGAAAGCAGCGAAAGTTGGCCCAAGTGCTTGGGCCCCTGCATCTGCGTGGAAGACCTGAAGGAAGCTCCTGGCTCCTGGCTTTGGATGGCCCAGTTCCTGCCATTGCAGCTATTTAGGGAGTGAATCAGCTAATGGAAGACTTCTCTGTCTCTCTGTCTCTGTCTCTCTCTCTCTGCCTCTGTAACTCTGCCTTTAAAATAAATAATTTTTTAAAAAATAAAGAGAAATCAAGAAAATACTTCCATTTATAATAGTTACCAAAAATGGATCTACCAATAAGTTCAACTAGAGAGAAGAAAGATTTCTACAATGAAAGTTGAAAATTTTGCATGAGATAAATTGAAAAGGACACAAAAAGGAAAGATATTCTGTGTTCATAGATTGGAAGAATAAATATAATTAAGATTTTTATTCTACCCAAAGAGATCTACAGGTTGAATGCAATTACTATCAAAATACCAATGACGTTCTTCACAGAACTAGAAGCAATTCTAAAATTCACATTGAAACACAAAAACTCCAGATAGCAAAGTTAATATCTTGAGCAAGAAAAACAAAGTAGGAGGTTTTGTATTATCTGACCTCAAAATATACTGCAAAATATTACAATCAAAACATCCTTGTATTAGCATAAAACAGATCAATAGATCAAAATCCAGAGCCTTGTGGTAAACCTACACATCTACAACCAATCTCCAACAAATGTGCTAAGAACATGACTTGGGAAAAGGACAATCTCTTCAATAAATGGCACAGGGAAAATTGGGTATCCATATGAAGATTAATGAAACTAAACCTTTGCATCTGAAATATGAGACCTCATAGTATGAAGCTATTATAAGGAAACAAAGGAGAAATGTTTTAGGACATTGAAATAAGCAATGATTTTGGATCAGACTTCAAAAGCCCAGGGAAAAAAGTTAAACTAGACAACTAGGATTGCATCAAACTAAAAGCTTCTACACAGCAAGGTAATGATCAGGTGCGGGGAGGTAATATAAACAACAGGAAAAAAACTGCAAAGATGTATATTACAGTTTTATATCCAAACTGTAATAAGAATTCAACTCCAAAGCAAACAATGATAATCACCATTCCACTTTGAAATGGGCAATGGACCCTAAATAGACATTTCTCAACAGAAGATATGCAAAGGAATGGGTATATGAAAAATGTAAAGCATAATTAATTATTTGAGAAATGAAAATCAAATCTATTATGCAATATCACCTTACTCCAATTGTATTGGCTATTATTAAAAAGACGACAGATAAATATTGGTTAAATGTGGAAAAAAGGTAATATTCACACACTGTTGATGTGAATGTAAACTAATATAGCCAATGTGGAAAACACCAGGGGAGGCCAGTGCCGCAGCTCACTAGGCTAATCCTCTGCCTGCGGCGCCAGCACCCCGGGTTCTAGGCCGGGTTGGGGCGCCAGATTCTGTCCCGGTTGCTCCTCTTCCAGTCCAGTTCTCTGCTCTGGCCTGGGAAGGCAGTGGAGGATGGCCCAAGTGTTTGGGCCCTGCACCAGCATGGGAGACCAGGAGGAAGCACCTGGCTACTGGCTCCGGATCGGCGCAGTGCGCTGGCCGTAGCGGCCATTTGGCAGGTGAACCAAGGGAAGGAAATGAATGAAATGAAATCATTCTGTCAAAGAGACATTTGCACTCCTGTATTTTTTGCAGCACCAATTAATGCTCAAGATATGAAGTCAAGTTAGGTGTCCATCCACTGATGAATGAATAACAACTCTGATGGAAGCAAAAGGCATCATTTTTAGTAAAATAAACTAGGTACAGAAAGGCAAATACAGCATAATCTCACTTGTGGGTTAATCTCATGGAAGTTAGAAGAGTTGTTTCCAAAGACTGTGGAGAGTAGAGCAGAAAGAGGAGTGGAAAAATGTTGGCTAGTGGGTGTTAAGTTTCAGTTAGATAGGAGAAATAATTTCTAGTATTCTATCATATGAAAAGATGACTGTATATAGCCAAACTATAATGTATATATTCAAAACACTAGGGATAAAGGATGATTAATTGAGGCAAATTTTGTTACTTTTATTTAAACTTTACACAATACCTACTTATATGGAGACATCACTTGTCACCCCAAAAATATGTAGAATTCTATGTCTTGAAAATTGAAAAAAATATGGAAGAGAAAATAAGGAAAAATCAGATTGATTTTTACAAAATATCAACAAATGTGATGTGGGAAATAAGCCCATCTAAGACCACCTACCCACTGAAGAATGGACTCAGAAGAACAAAGGAAGCAGGAAGTGAGGCAATTATTGACAGTCCATCTCAACAGCAGTGACCAGCAGGTGGAAGCAGGCACCTCTCCCAGAGACTCAGCTCCTTTTTTCCCTGCCGTGCAGAGATCCCTTCCCCCAGCTCATCACTGGTTGAACAAGTTGGGAGATACAATCTAAACTCAACAAGGTGCCCAAGGGATATGATAATAGGGAAGAGGTAGGACAGGAGAGGGTAAGGGTTACATTGTAATAACAGCAAGGCTTTCAGGACCTGAGATAGGAGAGCACTGTGCGCTGTGGCTACAGATTGCAGAATCATTGAAGGTTACAAAGATAGCAAGTGGTCCACAGTTTGTAAAGCAAACTCAGCAGTTGACCTACTTTGGGGATTTTGCAACCCTCTGTCCTACATGCTACTGAGGCTTAGTATGGTAGCTACGGTAAGGCTAATCTAAGCCTCCTGAAAATTCATCATGGTCATTTCTCACATGTGACACATCTTTGTTTGCTATGAAGAAAAGAATATTCAATTTAGAAAATCATAAATAAAAGTGGGGACATTACTGCTGATTCTACACAAGTGAGAGGGAGCTGTCATATACTGTTTTTTGTTTTGTTTTGTTTTGTTTTGACAGGCAGAGTGGACAGTGAGAGAGAGAGAGAGACAGAGAGAAAGGTCTTCCTTTGCCGTTGGTTCACCCTCCAATGGCCGCTGTGGCTGGTGCACCGCGCTGATCCGATGGCAGGAGCCAGGTGCTTCTCCTGGTCTCCCATGGGGTGCAGGGCCCAAGCACTTGGGCCATCCTCCACTGCACTCCCAGGCCACAGCAGAGAGCTGGCCTGAAAGAGAGGCAACCGGGACAGAATCCGGTGCCCTGACCAGGACTAGAACCCAGTGTGCCAGCACCGCTAGGCGGAGGATTAGCCTAGTGAGCCACGGCGCCAGCTCTATAATATAATGTTATGAACAACTTTACATGGATATATTAGATGAAAATATGCAAGTTCATACAATTAAACACTCAAAACCAATGAACAAAGAACATAAAATCTGAAGCGACCTATAACAAAGGAAAAATTACCACAATTATCAATAACTTCCCAACAAAGAAAGCCCTGGAAGAGATGCCTTCACTAGCAAATTCTACCAACTAGTTAAAGGAAAATTAGAGCCAATTCTCAAATTGCTCAAGAAAAATGACAAATAAACACTTCCTAACTCATTCGATCAGGTCAGAATTACCTTCACTACGAAATGGAACAATAACATCAAAGAAAGGAAAACTGCACATTAATGTTACGTGATCACAGATTCAACAAACCAATTTCATCAGTGTATTAAATTATCACAAGACATAACTTATGGGATTTATCCCTGGAATCCAAGAGTGTCTCAAAAATCAAAATCAAGCAATGTAAGAAGTCACATTAAAAGAAAGAAGGGGGAGGGGCGGCACAGTGGCATAGCAGGTAAAGCCTCAGCCTGCAGTGCCTGCATCCCATTTGGGCGCTGGTTTGAGCCCCGGCTGCTCCACTTCCAATCCAGCTCTCTGCTGTCCTTGGCCCATGCACCTGGAAAAAGACCTGGAAAAAGCTCCTGGCTTCAGACTGGCACAGCTCTGGTCGTTGAAGCCAACTGGGGAGTGAACCGGAGGATGGAAGTCCTCCCTCCCTCTCTCTCTCTGCCTCTCCTTCTCTCTCTGTGTAACCCTGACTTTCAAAAAAATAAATTAAAAAAAAAGAAAGAAAGAAAGAAGGAGGGGCCGGCACGGTGGTTCAGTAATCTGGGCCTCCACATGCGGTGCCAGCATCCCATATGTATGCCAGTTCGTGTCCTGGATGCTCCACTTCTGATCCAGCTCTCTGCTATGGCCTGCGAAAGCAGTAGAGAATGGAGCAAGTGCTTGGGCCCCTGTACCCACTTGGGAGACTTGGAGGAACCTCCTGGCTCCTGGCTTCAGATTAGCCCAGCTCTGGCCATTACAGCCATTTGGGGAGTGAACCAGCAGATAGAAGACCTTACACTCTGTCTCTCTTTCCTTGTGTAACTCCACTTCTCAAATAAATAAATAAAATTATAAAAACAGAAAGAAGGAAAATATTCATGTGAGCAATCGTTAATTCAGAAAAATTATTTGACAAGGTTTTCCATGCTTCCATGATTAAAAATGTAAGAAACTATGGAAATGAACTCCTATAAACTGATAACGAGAATTATTGAAAACCTACAGTTAGCTTTAAACTCAAATCCGTAGCCAACATACTCACAGGTTTAAGGTAAAATTCTCCCTCATCTGACAAGGCAGCAGACATGTGAAGCTTTCACCATTTTATTTCCAAGTTCTATTGCAAGTTCTATCGAGAGAAATTCCTAGAAGCAAACAGATAAGTGACTTCCAAATTGCAAACAAAGAAGAAAAATAATTTCTATTTTCAGATAACATGACCTGATATATTGAAAATTCTAAAGAATGCACAAAAATCGATTGGCTAATACAGTTATTCAGAAACGTTTCAGGATTCAAGATCACTAAACAAAAGTCACTTCTCTACACAAGCAATAAGCAATTGCAGCTACTGGGATTTGATCAGTACACATTGCATAAATATCTTAAAATTTCACACTGTATCCCATTAATATCTACTATTAGATATTAATTTGAAATGCATAAAATTATGGAAGAATCTAAAACTTAAAGTTGTAAGACATATGTAAAAAGGAACCAAGAAAAAATCCATTTACAGCAACATCAAAGTGTCGCAATACTTGAGGATAAATATAATAAAATGAGAATAAGGATTATACACTAAAACTACAAAAAAAGTTGATATTTAAGAATTCTTAAAAATATACATTTTTACTCATAGATTGGAAGATTTCATATTATCTAATGGCAATACTTTCAAAAGAAATCCACAGTTTTAATCCATCACCTACCTAAATTCTAGTAGCCTGTTTATGGAAATGGACAAGTTAATATTAAAATTCTTATGGAATTTTGCGGAGCCAAATAGTCTTGAAAAAGAACAAAGTAAGACCCATATTTGTTGATAAGAGTCGGTGAACTCAAAAGGCTTCCATAGCCTTGGCAACTCATGACAAGAGCCTAGGGTGATTACTGATGCCATAAACAAGAGTGTCAATTTGTTAAGTCAACAACAGCAGTCACTGTGCACTTACTCCTCATGTAGGATCTCTGTCCTTAATGTGCTGTACATTGAGATTTAATGCTATAACTAGTATTCAAACAGTATTTTTCACTTTGTGTTTCTATGTGGGTGCAAACTGTTGAAATCTTTACTTAATGTATGCTAAACTGATCTTCTGTATATAAAGAGAAATGAAAGTGAATCTTGATGTGAATGGAAAGGTAGAGGGAGTGGGAAAGGGGAGGGTTGCGGGTGGGAGGGAAGTTATGGGGGGGAAAGCCATTGTAATCCATAATCTGTACTTTGGAAATTTATATTCATTAAATAAAAGTTAAAAAAAAAACATATTTTTTTATATATAAGACTTAATATAAATCAAAAGCAATCAAAGCTATTTGGTAGTACCTAAAAGATAGAGCTATAGATTGATGGACTAGAATTGAATCCAGAAATGTAACTATGATTAATTGATTTTCCAGTAGGTTGCCATGTCCATTCAATGGGAAAAGAATAGTCTTCAACAAAAGGTTCTGGGACAAATGAATATAAACATATAAAGTAATAAAGTGGTGTATTGCGTATTGGAAATTTGTTAACAGAGTAGAATTTAGATACTCTTAACCCACATATATATAAAACATTGCTAGAACCTATTACTTCTGTCTGTGTCTTGGTATTCTTTATCCAATCTCTCTTTTTTCCTCTTCATCTTCCCTTCCCATACCTGAGGGGTGACTATAGATCATAATAAAGTACCACATCCGATACAAAGAACTGGAGTAGAGGAATTTACAGGCTCCAAACATGCAGGAAGGTCAGGAGGTGAGGATACTGACTGCCTACGTTGAAGTACTGTACCGCTCCCGTAAAGGTGTGTGATGTTACACGTTCCTCAAAAATCCTGAAAAGTAAAATATATGGAAAAAAGTAACTATTTGTGATTATGGATACATAATCCAGGGTAGCTAAAGACTGGATTATGTGGATTTGGCTATGATTTTTTAGACATACACAAAAATCAAAACCAATAAAAGTAAAAACAGACAAACTGAACTTCAAAATTACAAACTTGTGTGCAACAAAGAACATTTTCAAGAAAGTAAAAAAAAAAAAAAGACCATGGAATAAGAAAAAGTATTTGCAAATGATGTATCCAATAAGGATTTATTATAGAAAACTTATAAATAACTTCTCCAACTTACCAATAGCAAAAACAGTAACAACAGAACAGCCCAATCAATGAAACAACAACAACAAAAATGGGCAGAGGATTTAAACAGACATTTCTTCAAAGATTTTCAAAATGATAAAAGTACATGAAAAGGTCTTCAAAATTATTAGTCATGAAGGCAATCAAAAGTGCAATGAGAGACCACCTCACAGCAATTAAAACGGCTATTACAGAAATGCAAACACCATGGACACTAACAACCACAGCAAGTTTGTGGAGAATTCAGAACCCTTAGACATTGCTGGAAGGAATGTAAAGTTGTGCAGCTGCCTTGGAAAACAGTTTGATTGTCTTCAAACATCAAACATAGCATTACCACATGACCAAGCCAAACAATGAGGCAAGTCCTTAAACAGCACTGGTACAGAGATGTTGCTAGTATCATTATTAACAATTGCCCCCAAGTCAAAACAGTCCAAATGTCTGTCAACTGAGAACAGATGAATATAATACATATACATACATACATAATACATAATACATATACATATATCCCATGGAATACTATTCATCCACAAAACATTAACTATTGATTCATGCTACAAAATAGATGAACCCTGAAAACATACTGAGTAAAAGAGGGCAGACACAAAAGCTCACATATTATTTGATTCGATTCACATTGAATATCCAAAATAGGTGAACTCATAGCTTGAAAGTGGATTGTTGTTTCTCAGGGAGAGGGGCCTGAGGGTTTGAGGAGTTACTCTTTAAGTTGTATGGGGTCATCTTTGAATGAAAAATATTTTGAGATTAGACTGATGTGATGAGTGTACAACATTGTGAACATATTATATGCCACTGAATTAGGTACTTTAAATAGTAAATCTTATGTTAATTTCATTTCAATCAAAAGAGTGAGCTTAAGGGAATTTACCAATAACAAAGAGAAAATAATGTGACCACTAAGGTAGAAATTAGGCTTAAGCAGTGGGCCGGCATTGTGACATAGTGGGTAAAGACACCATCTGCAACGCCAGCATCTCATATGGCACCAGTAGACATCCTGGCGGCTCCACTTTCTTTTTTTTTTTTTTTTTTTAATTTTTTTTTTTTGACAGGCAGAGTGAACAGTGAGAGCGAGAGCGAGAGAGAGAGAGAGAGAGAGAAAGGTCTTCCTTTTGCCATTGGTTCACCCCCCAATGACAGCCGTGGCCAGCATGCTGCGGCTGGTGCATTTCGCTGATCTGAAGCCAGGAGCCAGGTGCTTCTCCTGGTCTCCCATGCGGGTGCAGGGCCCAAGCACTTGGGCTATCCTCCACTGCACTCCCAGGCCACAGCAGAGAGCTGGCCTGGAAAAGGGGCAACCGGAACAGAATCCGGCGCCCCGACTGGGACTAGAACCCGGTGTGCCGGCGCCGCAGGTGGAAGATTAGCCTATTGAGCTGCAGCACCAGCCCTGGCTGCTCCACTTTCAATCCAGCTCTCTGCTAATGCCCTGGGAATAGCAGCAGCAGATAACCCATATGGGAGACCTGGAAGAAGTTCCTGGCTCCTTGCTTTGGCTTGGCCCAGTCCTAGCCATTGCAGCCATCTAGGGAGTGAACCAGCCAATGGTAGATTTCTTTGTCTCTCCCTATAAATCTGGCTTTCAAATAAATAGATAAATCTTTCTTAAAAAGAAATTAAACTCATGCAAATAAAAGTCGATGACTGTTGGCAGTCACCTAAAAATGAAAAATATATGGGACAGATATTTCCCTAGAGATTTTGTAGACTGACACCTTGATTTCATCCCAGTGATGCTGATTTTGGACGTTTGGCCTCCAGAACTGTGAGAAAGTAAATCTGTACTGTTTTAATACCACCAGCTTGTGGTAATTTGCTACAGTTACCATTGTGTTAAATAATGAGTTTTCAGTTTTGTGTGTTACTACAGTATGGCCTAAAGCAGTACATGTCTTGTCTTTCAATAAACAAATTGTGTTTTTGAAGCATGCCCCTTATCATCCATTTACTTATCCATTAAACATTTTACAGAACCTCAACCCTGTACAAGGGTGACTATTAATGAACAAATCAAAACACTTTCCAATATACATATAACTTTTATTATTGTGAGGAAAACACATTTAACAGGTAAACAGATATATAAATAAGTATACATTTCATCAATATTTTAAGGGAAAGTCATAGAGATAAAATTTGTCTTTCTAGTTAATATTGATATGCCAACATATGTATATTTCATTAGACAATCTTCAGTCCTTATGTAATCAACATTAGTCTAAGAGTCTGAGACTATAGACCTAAATGAGATAATATCTTTTGTCTCAAAGGACTGATAATTCAGTAGCACAATTAATATTTTAAAACAAACTGATATAGCTAATAAATGCTTCAATAGGTACATGTAGGAGGTTGGCAAATTAGATGATGAAATGAATGAGGAACAGAAAAAGAAGCAGAAAGGAAGATTATCAATATTTTTTAAACAATTATTCTGTTTTGGGCTTCATATTGAGCTTTCTCCTGTCTTCAAAATCTATGCTAATTTTATATGTGCTACTCATACTAATTATGATTTGGAGGTAGGGTGATGATTCACAAAGAACTGTGGAATTAAGTTGTGATGGAAAAACATAACAATATTTCTATCATACCACCCACAGTCTACCTCCTACCAACACCATGTAGATTGTCTTATGGGAACTTATTTAGTTTGAGTGAATGATATTCTGCCAAATGAGTAAAGGCCAAAATTGCAGAGGCCTAGTTGTAGAGCTTTTTCTTGCCCCTATAATGTTCAATTAGTTGTTCTATGGGAACTCACACAGTGATTCCGTGACCCAAGTTCTTTTCTTAGCGGCTTTACCATCTCTGTGTTCTTATTTCTCTCTATCCAGCCAGTGAAAAAGGGGAGTGAACAGAAGACCATGGAGGATTCATGGTGCAGGCTAAAAGTAGGCTGCAGACTTCCACTCACATGTCACTGACAACACAGAATCACATGGTCCCCATGAACTGCATGAAGATGAAAAACTGAGTCTAGCTTTGTACCCAGGACTTAAAATGAAAGTTTGTAAAGTAACTAACAAGTATTTCCCATTGTACTATTTAGTATTATCGGCTACCACTGTTCTATTTCCTTCCACACAAAGAACATATTATCTACACCCAACAGGAAGATACCCAAATTCCAACTAACCACTGCAGAAGGCTATCCCTCTATGAAGTCCACATATTTCTCCCTGTAATCCAGTGATTTATGAACCAAAAAGAAAACTGAGCTGGTTCTACATTCACATCCACTATGTGATGTTGGATTGGAGTAAATACAATTAGGGAAAACACTCCCTTTCATAAAATGCAATAATCAAAGACACATTGGTTAGTTTTGAAATCTTGCTGAATGACTGCTACAAAGGTTTCTAAAGCCTAGTGATGGTAAATAATTCCTTTCTGACTTTTCTCTCTGGGGAAAACTACATGTTCCACTGTTTTCCTTGGCTAATACTCCAATTTGTTAAATTTCTTTGTCTATCAATCCTGATCATCACTTCTGAAGTATATCTTTTTCATAGAAGAAACAACATACAGTGCAAAACTAACAAAGCTGGTTTATTCATAGCCTTGCAGCAAGAGAACTATCTTCACTTTCACTTCAGCATGGGTTCAAAAGTGTCAGAAAGTTTGTTGAGTAAAATGAATAAATACCAAGTCAGCATTTGATAGGCACGTATTTTATTAAGATACGATTGTGGAAGTGGAAGAGATGTTCTCATACATCTTAAGACTCGCTTGTCAGTCCTTAATCGGATACAGTTTGAAAAAACAAAGACTTTGGAGAATTTCAAACGAAGACAGATTTTTCAAAGTTAGCATCAGAAATGTTTTTGAGACTCCTTGGAAATGTCGGAGTCATTATTGAGTGGGTGTTAAGGCATATTCTTCCTTTGAAAATTGCAGATTTTAAAGTTTACTTTTATGCATACAGTCATTTCTGGAGTTATTTTAATGCTCAGCAAAGAACTTTTTAAAAAAAACTCGTAATATCTCTGTTGAACAACCAGATTAAGCTACTATTCACAGGGACCTTCCATTCAGTTGAGGGATAGGGCTGAACAAATAAGCACATAAGTGACAGAGTTAAATATGGGTGATGACCATGAAGAACAAAAGTAGGCTGGGGAAAGAAGGTGCAAGGCAAGGTAGCGATACTTGTGTAAAGGAGCTCACAGAAGGTTTTTATAACCTCTGGGTTGGCAACATGTAAACAACCATCTGAAATGAGTTTGGGAATATTCTAAGTAGAGGAAACAGCAAATAAAGATTTCCAGACATGGAGACAAGCTTGGACTTGTCTAGAAATAGTAAATTTAAAAAATGGTGGGCCGGCGCCGCAGCTCAATAGGCTAATCCTCCGCCTGCGGCACTGGCACATCGGGTTCTAGTCCCGGTCGGGGCGCCGGATTCTGTCCCGGTTGCCCCTCTTCTAGGCCAGCTCTCTGCTGTGGCCCAGGAAGGCAGTGGAGGATGGCCCAAGTGCTTGGGCCCTGCACCCCATGGGAGACCAGGAGAAGCACCTGGCTCCTGGCTTCGGATCAGCGCAGTGCGCTGGCCACAGCGGCCATTGAGGGGGTGAACCAACGGCAAAGGAAGACCTTTCTCTCTGTCTCTCTCTCTCTCTCACTGTCCACTCTGCCTGTCAAAAAAAAAAAAAAAAAAAAGAATGGAATGCTATTCAGCCATAAAAAGAAAGCCATTTGCAGCAAAATGAATGAAACTAGAGAACATTAAGTGAAGTAAGTCAAACACGGAAAGATGAATACCATATCTTCTCTCTCAAGATGGAAGTTAATAAAAAACATCAATCCAAACATAGAATAATAAATTACTAGAGAAATGGCATGGGAGGGTAGATGGGAGATAAAAAGGAGCTTAATAGCAGATAGCAAAAAGATTTTCTGGTGTTTACAGCATAGTTGGGAGCCTATAGTTCACAATAATCTATTTTACATTTTATGAATAACTTGGAAAAAAATAGAATATTGTAAACATAATGATACGAAGATGGAAATGCAATTACCCTGTTTTGATCTGTGCATGTTGCATACAAGTATTTAAATATCACTTTGTATCCAAGAAAGTTGTATATTTGTCACATGGTAACTGCAAATTTGAAAATATGTCTAAGAAAATGGAAATGCTAACTATTTTGATGTGATCATTATGATGTGATCATGCAAGTGATATTTTATATTGTATACAAGTGTCACACTGTGTCACACTGTACTCCACAATAATGTACAACAAAAAGAAAAATTAGTGAATTCAACCATTTCAAAATATTTGCTGCTGGACAAACGAGAATAGCATTGTCATTAATATCACCACATTTTAAAATAAAATGTAGACTTAGAAGTAATAAATGAAGCTAAATAATGACAATGTTTTCTCTGTTTTTATTCTGATTTGACTATGTATATCTTAGAAATTCTTATGTGACAATGCTCCCTTTTATCAAATCACTGTATATTGATGGACACAGTAATTCATTAAGTTGCTGTAATTACTTACATCTGGATAAAATGCTCATTAAAAATTCATGCACTTAATTAAATCAACTTAATAAAATACTTATGATTTCTATATTTTAATAAGTATACATTTTTCTCAACCAAAAAATGAATATTATTAATCAATTATTTTTGCTTTAACTCCCCAAATGGCCATGAACATTTAACCTATTCTGTTGAGTAGGTCCAGGAAGATGAAATATTTTTAATGGATTCTACATCATTAAGACTAAATCCAGAGAGTATTTTGCCTTCTCAATAACTTTCCTGAATGCACACTTCACCTCTCTGTTTCTCAGGCTGTACACTATAGGGTTCAGCATAGGGATGACCATGGTATAGAACACAGATTCCACTTTATCTGTGTCCATGGAATGACTGGAACTTGGCTGTAAATACATGATAATGACAGTCCCATAAAATATAGAAACGGCAGTGAGGTGAGAAGCACAGGTCAATAAAGCCTTCTGGTATCCCTCACCTGAGCGCATCTTCAAAATGGTGATGAATATGAACATATAGGAAATTAAGATAACAAGAAGTGCAAAAAAGATATTAAAGCTTGAAATGAGAAAAAAAATCAGTTCATTAATATATTTGTCAGAGCAAGTCAGAGTCATGACTGCTGGGATATCACAGAAAAAGTGATGGATCACATTGGACTTACAGAAAGAGAGACAAAATGTGTCTGCAATGTCAACAGCAGCAGTTAGAAAACCAAAGACATAAGAACATATGACCAGATGGGTGCATGCATTTGTGGTCATGATGTTAGTATAATGGAGAGGTTTGCACACTGCTGTGTAGCGATCATATGCCATTGAAGCCAAGAGGTAGTTTTCCACAGTGGCAAAGAGTACAAAAAGAAACATTTGAGTAACACATGCATTGTAGGAGATGACCTTGTAGGAACCTATAAGGAACCCATCTATCACTTTTGGAGTGACTGTTGAAGAGTAACAAAAGTCCACAAGGGACAGGTTACTGAGGAAAAAGTACATGGGGGTGTGGAGACGAGAGTCCAGCAGGATCAGAAGAATCATTCCCAGATTCCCAATCAGAGTGATGAGGTAGATGAGGAGGAACATTACGAAGAGTGGGATCTGCAGTTCTGGGGCACTGGTTAGTCCCAGCAGGATGAACTCGTTCACTTCTGTGTTATTCTCCATGGATGTGATTTCAGAGGCACAGGTTGCTGTGTAGCAGACAGGTGAAGGAACACACTGATGAACAAAACCCAGATTCACATAAATTGAAGTGTATAAGCATTATTCTACAATAGCAGTAATTTATCCTTCAATATTCTCCATATCTAAAGCAATTTAGTGAATAACTTATAGACGCAGTAATAAACTTTTGAAGAGGAAGGGTCTCTATGGGTCATCTTCCCAACTCGTAATTTTGTAGATGAGTCAACCAAATTGCTGAAAAGTCTAACGTGCTGCCCAAGCCACACACTCAGAATTAATCTATCTCCCAAATAAGATCTTTTGAGTGTAACAACCTACACTCTTCTAGTTCTCACATGTAAGACACTGTTTATGTGTATGTTCATTTAATCTTCTCATCAATTCAAGTAGATTAATTAGTTTTTATGCCCATTTATAGGGGAAATTACTTGGTAATAAAGAGGTTTAGCAATTTATTAAAGATTACACAAGTTTAATGGAGAGATCCAAGCTTTAGACCCAAGTAGGATGGTTACCAATGTCAATAAATCAGAATTTATTTTAATTTTACCCAGTCTACATTTAATCACTGTTTTAGTTGTACCAGGTGTATAGCATAGAGTTGCATATTAGAGCCATTTACAAATAAGTGTAGAGTAGATGCAGTGGGGGATAGCTGCAATATGAGAGACTTGCACAGCCAACAAAATCAATTATGAAATGAAAGCACAGCATTGATTATAAAATCTAGGTATCTGGTAAAATAGAAATTTGCATCCACTTATACTCTGTACTCTTTACTATTGGGGACCCATTTGTCCTAAACTAAGTTTTTTGAGCCTCATTTTATTCATCAACAAAATGAATGTGGTGTGGGGAATTGCTCAAAGGATTTTTGCGAGTTAAATGAAATAATGCGTAAAAATACAGTGTGGCTGCTATGCACAATCCTAATGCTTATAAGCCGTATTAGTATTAGTATAAAATGACATTATATGTTGGATTAAGAGAGGGAGGTGGCAACATACAAGAAGGTAGGTTTTGATTTGTCTGATAAACTTATTATTTCATTTGTCCTTTCATATACACTATGGCCAATACTTCACATTCTATCCTTCTCCCATACGAATGGCTGTGTCAAACATTATTTTTCTGAGTACTCAGGAACTTAAGACCCTTTTGCTTAATAACTTCCCTGAGATTCACATTTCAGTTTGTGCTAAAAGACTCCCCTTCTGTCTCTGATTCCTCCTTCCTATTACTATCAACACTCGGCTGAATCGTGACAGTGAAAATTTTCAACAGTGAAAATCCATGGCCTGCTTATTAACACTTACCTGTAGATCATTTCATGAGTGACTATAGTATTTCAAATCTTCGTATTTGTTTTAGGGCCTTGGGAAGAACATCCATTCTTTAGTAGCCACTATTTATTTACCTCTTTCCCCTGATCTCTAAATACACTACAGACACTCCTCAATTTATCATATGGTTGTATCCCTATAAACTCATCCTAAATTGAAATTACAGTAAGTCAAAAATGTGTTGGAGCTGGCACTGCAGCACAGCAGGGAAAGCTACCACCTGCAACACCAGAATCCCATAAAGGCTCCAGTTTGAGCACCAAGCTGCTCCACTTTCAGTCCAGCTCACTGTTAATGTGCCTGGGAAAGCAGTGGAAGGTGCCTGGGCCTCTGCACCCACTTGGGAAACTCCTGGCTCCCAGCTTCTCCCTGCCTCAGCTCTGGCTGCTGATGTTTGTGGAGTGAACCAGCAGATGGAGGGTCAATCTTTGTCATCCCTCTCTCTTTCTCATGTCACCTCTCTCTCTCTCTCTCTCTCTCTCTCTCTCTAACTCTGCCTTTCAAATAAATAAATAAATCTTCTTTTTAAAAAAACACAAACACATACATATGGCATTCCCTGTGCCTATGATTGTTAACACTTTCCCAGTGGGCTCACCTGTATAATCCAGGACTCTTGCCATTCTAAAACTCTTAATTTAATAAGTCCCTTTTAGCAAGGCAGCATATTCATAGGTTCTAGGAATTACAGTATAGATTCTTTGGCAGTGGCCATTCTTCAAGCCACTTTGTTGGTATGAAAATAATATATCATATGTAACTTCTCTATATCATTAGAGACTGTTGAAGCTAAGGAGTCTTCACAGATCACATGCTAATTTTCCTAATATGTGTCCGTAAAATATGTTCAGAAAGATATAAACTTGCCCAAATTCAAATACCTGGAATATTTCCAGAGGTTAATAGTAACATAGCACTTCTGTTTAGTATGTCTCAGGCAGATCAATACATGGGCAGTAGAAAAATGTAGGCTAACAGCAGAGGGAGAAGAGTTAGAGTGAGCATGCATTCATAGACACATATGCATAAAGTTCATTTATAATTAAGATAAATCAAGGACTTAAGAGATTATATAACTCTCTAAAATTCCACACTTAGCACAAGATGTTCAAAATACAAATATACGCTTAAATAATTCCATTGACTGTGCTTTTAATTACTACATATCAGATTTTCTACATGAAAATGTCATGATTGGATGACATTTGGGCGATTAAAGTGAAAAGCAGTTAGTTCATTGATAGTTTCATGCTGAATATTCTGGAGTCTAATGACGTGCAATTTTACCCAGTTTTGGTGAGCTACCCACTGATTGACAGGCCACTACTTTTAAACAGAATGAGTTTACTACCTACTCAATGAAAGCATCATCGTTGTTCTTTCTGTTAAGGAAACCAGAACGTCATTTTGTAAATACTTGGTCACTGTTCCACTTCCTAAATAAAATAGCTTTTCTGTTTGAATCCAGGACCCATGGCAAGATTTGAAGAAAAAGTGTCCAGCAAGATCTGAACTCAAAAACTGATAGAAGATGGAGCTGCTCCACTGCTCCTGTATCAATTACATTTTTCACTAAAGGGATTTATAGAGTGTAGAAGCTTACCTTGTCCCTTGTAAAGGAGATGCAATGCTGAATTGTGAGTCTGATGTCAGAAAGTCATACCCTTCCCCCTCTCCCTGCTCCTTTCTCAACTAGTTAAAAGATTCCAAAGTCCCTGAGGCATAAGGAAATAGAGACAAGATCATAAATATACAGGAATCCTGTCTCTTAGATCATGGATTTTACTTTGTGCTTTTAAGGGTTATTTATCTTCTGCTGAGCTCACTTTCCTTATTTGTGACTTAGAAATAACAAAATTAGCTCTGCCACATACATTGCAGAATTGTGTATAGCAAATGAAAATGAGTGTGTAAGTAGGAGGTTACCCTTTCAATACAAGCCAATGTGATTTCCATCATAGGGTGTTTCCCCTGCCTATGTTTTCAGATTCATGGCAAATACTCAGTTTGTTTAGAGCTTGCTGTATTAACATGCATTTCAAGAAATGATGACCAGGGTTTCTGCTCAGTCTGTATCTCCAAAATAATGTCATGTGGCATCCTCGTGGGATTTCAGAACCTGATGGAGATGAGCCAGATTAAAACTGTGCAAGTATGTAGCTCTCGGGGGAAAGGGCCCCTGTGAGGTCCATGACTTCTCATCCCTCAGATGCAAGAAAGAAGCAATTAGCTGTGTGCAGGGACACAGTGTCCTGTGTTGACTGGCACACTCAGCCTTTGCATCTCTTGTCATTCCTTTTCACCTTTCATTTTTCAGTATAGCGCCATCTGCATACATCAAGAGTGGGTTGTTTCATTTACTAATTTGTTATAATTATTGACATTTGAAATATATTTCTGAAAACATATTTTGCTTTCTACCTATCATGATTTTATTTAATTTTCCCCTTTTCATTCCTGTAAGTACTATAAGTAAATATTAGTTTACTAGAACTTTTAGTAAACTGATAAATAATTGCCCTATTTTCTTCTTTTGAGTATACAATGAACAGATATAAATTCAACACTGTTGCTAGAGAGATAAAAAGCAGACTCGTGGAATGGCAGATGTCCTAAACAGCACTCAGGCCTCAGAATCAGCCCTTAAGGCACTCGGATCTGGCTGAAGAGCCCATGAGAGTATCACACACCTAAATGAAAGATCTCTGCGAGTGAGATCCCAGTAGAAAGAACGGGCCATCAAAGAAGGAGGTACCTTTCTCTGAAGGGAGGAGAGAACTTCCACTTTGATTATGACCTTGTCTAAATAAGATCGAAGTCAGCGAACTCAAGAGGCTTCCATAGCCATGGAAACTCATGACTAGAGCCTAGGGAGATTTTTGACGCCATAAACAAGAGTGTCAAATTGTTAAGTCAACAACAGGAGTCACTGTGTACTTACTCCTCATGTGGGATCTCTGTCCGTAATGTGTTGTCCAATGTGAAGTAATGCTATAACTAGTACTCAAACAGTATTTTACACTTTATGTTCTGTGTGGGTGCAAACTGATGAAATCTTTACTTAATATATACTAAATTGACTTTCTGTATATAGATAATTGAAAATGAATCTTGATGTCAATGGAATGGGAGAGGGAGCGGGAGATAGGAGGGGTGCAGGTGGGAGGGAAGTTATGGGGGGGGGGGAAGCGATTGTAATCCATAAACTGTACTTTAGAAAATTATATTTACTAAATAAAAGTTTAAAAAAATTAAAATCCACCTTAATCCTGATAAGTCAATTTGAAAATTTGTTCATATCTCTAGGAAGATGGGCTTCTTTTCTCATGAACAGAAGACATTATTAATGGTTTATGGACAGATATTTGGCACCAACTGTTCTTTTCCTGGCCAGTGTATTTTGTAAAAAAAAAATACCTAATGTTAATAGTTTGCAAGTCTTGAACCTAAGCCTTATTTTACTATAAGAATATGATCAGCCCACGTGTGAACCATGTAATTCACTAGTAGATCGTCAAATCCTGCAAACTCCTCACATGTCGAGTGTCACCTGAGGATCATTTATATGTGTTTCCAGTACAATTGGGCTTCAAGTGACAGTAGATGTTACTTACTCACCAATGAAATCTTTTATTAGTGTCCTTCCCTTCTCTGACTCATTTTCCTACTATCTTATCACTACTTTCTGGTGTTAACTCCCAAAAAACTCCTTGAATTCAAATCACTGGCTCTGGGTCTGCTTCTGGAAAACATTGTTATATATACATCCCAAGAGTACACATCTCTCTTTTACCTAGGCAGATCCTGTCTTATTATCCTCACCACACGAGAGCAGCTAGGATAGTTCAATACATGCTAATCAGTAAATGTGAAGTAGCACATCTCCAGTGTAGTTAACTGCATGTATTTCCCCTTGCTGAAGCACTTTTACTGCCCTGTGTGCCTGTGGGCCGTAACTTTGTTAAGTCAAAGTTGCAGAAATGGAGAGACAAACAGAAACAGAGGTCTTCCATACACTGATTCACTCCCCAAGTGGCTGGAACGGCCAGGGCTCTGCTAGGCTGAAACCAGGAACCAGGAGACTCATCCAGATCTCCCACGTGGTTGGCAGGGACCCAAGCCTTTGGTCACCTTCTGATGTTTTTCCCAGGCTATTAGCAGTGAGTTTGATTGGAAGTGGAGCAGGCAGGACATAAACCAGCACCCATATGGGATGCTGGTGTCACAGTGATGGCTCTACCCACTATACCATGATGGAAGCCCCTTGAATGTTTTAATATATGTTTACATTCTAGAATAAAAAATAAAAATAAATAACACATCCATTATTTCACATATTTATTAACTTTTGTGATGAAAACATTTGAAGACCAATGTTCAAGCAATTTTGAAATATATGAAGTATTATATATTATCATCATTTTATGTAATAATCACTAAAGCTTCCTGTTCCTGTTGAAACTTTTTACCTTTTAATCAACATTTCCCCTTATCCTCTCCATCCTCCTCACTCAGACTCTGGTATCCACCATGCTACTCTCTACCTCTGAGTTTGATTTTTTTAGAAGCCACACATAATGAGATGTTATACTATTTGCTTTTCAGTGCTTGCCTTATTTCTTTTAGCATAATCCATTATAGGCTCATCCACATTGTCACAAAATGACAGGATTTTATATTTCTGAATGTTATTTCACTGTGTATATACAGCTGTGTACTGCATAATAACATTTAAGTCAATGATACGCCACAAAAGTTATAATGGTGCTGTTAGATCATGATGAACCAGAAAAACACTTATCATACAGTGACATCAAAGTGAATATAATGGTATTATGTGTTTGTATTGATACTGGTGTGAACAAACCCACCGTACTATGTATGCATAAAATTATAGCATATACAGTCATGTACAATGCTTAATGCTTGATAACAAATGACTGTTACAGACTTATGAATTTACTATACCTTAGTTTTTAGATTGTATTCCTCTTACTGTAAAACAGTATGCCATGTTGTGGTAGTAGCACTCTCACAAGGCTCATGTTTGCTAAATCTCTTGGTTGAATCAAGAAGCCACATAAAGTGATTGACACATTCTATCTAGGTTTGTTTAAGCACAATCTGATGTCAGCACAATGATAATATTACCTAAAGATACATTATTCAGAAAATATTTCTATCATTAAGCAGCACATAGATGAATGTATTTTCTTTGTGCATTTGCTGATGGATAGTTGGATAAGTTTTATGAAAAGATACTATACCTATGAGAAACATGAAATTTGCTCTCAATATTAATAAAAATTAAAAATATTTTCAAAGATATTATATACAATGGGAGAAAATATTTTAAAGATTGTTTATTTATTTATGTTGAAAGTGAGTTACAAAGAGAGAGGGAGAGACAGAGAGAGATTTTCTATCCTCTGTCCACTCCCCAGATGGCTGCAGCTGTCAGTACAGGGTCAAGCTGAAGTGAGGAGCCAGGAGCTTCCTGTAGGTCTTCTGTGTGGGTGGCAGGGGCCCAAACAATTCCTCACTTCTCTTCCCAAGCCACCATCAGGGAACCAGATCAGGACGGGAGCAATCAGATCATGAACCAATGCCAGCATTGCGGGTGGGGTCTTTTATTCACTACACCACAATGCTGGCAACTGGGAAAAAAACATTTGCCAACTATATGTCTGAGAAAGGTTTAAAATGAGGAATATGCAAAGATGCGACGATTTTGAACAGCCCTTGTCTTGACTGTTGAGGAACGGTTTTTTTTTTTTTTTTTTAATACCATTTGTTGAACTCTTTATTCAGTGTAGGGTTATCTTATGAGAATGAAGTTAATTGATCTTTTTTAAAAAAAAAAAAGAATGGAAGTAGGAGAGAGAGGAGGAAGAAGGGTGAGAATGTGGATGGGAGGGAGAGTAGGATGGGAAGAACCACTATGTTCCTAAATTTGTATATATGAAATGCATGAAGTTTGTGTACCTTACATAAAATATTTTTAGGTGGATAAAGAAATAAAAAAGTCAACAACAAAAAAAGAAATTTAGCTATAAAAAAAGAAGTCATACAAATAGCCAATAGCTGCATAAAGAGTGTTCAGTATCACTAATAATCGGGAAGAAACAATCAAAACTACATATATCCTCACTCTAGTTAAAATATCTAATATCAAAAAGACTAAATATCTTAAGTGCTGGTGAGGATGTGGACAAATAGAACACTTATATACTGTTGGTAGGAATAGAAATTAATATACCACTAAGGGAAACAATATGGAGGTGCTCAGAAAACTATAAATATGACCCAGTAATTCTACTATCGAGTATAATCCCAAAGGAAAAAAGATCAAATCTGTCAAAAGCAGATTGGCACTCTCATATTTAAGGCAGTACTTTTTCTTGCTCTGAAATGAGATTAGAAACACACAAAGAATGGTCAAATACTAAACCACACATAATCCTAACCATACTTCCAGAAACTGCAGGTTGAATGAACTTTCCTCATCTGTACAACTGATATAATATTTTTTCAATTTAAGTAGGTGAATGTAATAAATTAGGTTATATAGAATTAGTCTAATATTTGTTTCATGGCAGGTACTCAAATCTATTACTACTATTACTACTAAAATACCTACTTCAGTTATTTCATATTGATAAATACATGAAGTGACAAACAAAATGGCATAGATGCAAAATATAATATTAACAAGTAGAATATAAGGCACAATAAAAACTAATTTAAGAGGTTGATGTAGGATTCTGAGAGTGAGAACAAGTCAGAGAGATTCACATTTAAGAGAAGAATTAAAAGGCAAATGTGTGATTGTAGACATAATGAAATCATTTAAAAGAAGACTCCTTGGGGGCCATTTACTCCAAATGTATTACAAGAATATGCTTATCCAGTAATTTAAATGATTAACAGTTTAGATGGATACAGCCTTGGGAACATTACTGCCATTCTTGGAATTCTGGTTTCATATTCTGTGAAAACCTAGTTTCTTTTTTTTTTTTTTTTTCATGAGTGATTTAAAGACATTACAGTTTTCTTTACAAACAGATGTAGGAACAGGAATTGTCCACTTTTAAAAACTCTACATTTCAACCCTCCACTATTAGAATCCACTGAATTGCGGCGTATCAAAGGCTATTTTCTGCTTCTTCCCGTTTGATGCTCCAAATGAATTTCCATCATTTCTCCATCATCTATGGCCCTGGCTCTCCTGAAAAGTCTCTGGGCACAAATCATATGGGCAGGTTTGTGACCTGCAATTAAAATACCCGAGAACGAGCCCCTCCCCATGCCGTGTCCGTCCCCCACTCTGTGCGGCTCAGTCATGACTGTCCGACAGTGTCTCACACTGTGCTGAGAGCAGCAGGGCAGGCTCTCGCTCCCAAATCCTGTTCTGTTGGTGAGGAGCTGCCTGGTTCACAGCAGAGGGGGCACATGCGATCGGTGTTGGCGGCGTGCTGCTGAGCATCCGCAGTGTCGGCGGTTATAAGGGAACTGTGTTGAGCCTGTTGAAGATGGCCTGTCTTCCCAGGCCCACCCTGGCGTCTGCCTGTGGTAGTCCCCCTCAGAATGCACAGAGGATACCGAAGAGGGCGTTCACTTCCCAGGTAGGCTTGCCCAGGGATGGGAGATTTTGATTTCCTACTGTTTGACTTGCTAATCAGCTTTGGTTTGCAAACACCTCCTGAATGAGGTGATGGGTCCCCTTCCTCTCTCCGTGTTTCACTACTGGTCACAACTGATGTGCTGGCGCCACCAGCATTACTCCCACAGTCTGTGACAGGACCACTCTGTGCTCCTCTACTTTGCCATCAAAGCTTCCCAAGAGAGCCTTCCTGATAATGTCTTCTAGACCAAGATTACTGGCAGGATCAGCAAAAGAATGGCCTCGAGAGCTAACTGAGCCTGATGTGGTAACCGCTGGCAGATTAAAGATCTCAGTTCCTGGCTGAGCTGCTGCCCTATCAGAGTCACCTCCACCAGAGGAGTTCAACTTACGAAAAATCTTCTGCTTCTTTGATTTAACCATGGGTGATGTGTTTTCAGGCTTGGCGAAGAATGAAGGCAAGTAGCTAATACTGCCTGGTGAGCGGGAAGCACTCCTCTGCTCTGAAGGCTCCCCGCTGAGACAAGAGCAGCATGCTTTCCTGCTTCTCCTGCACAACTGGAACCTGGGGTGGGGAGATGGGCTCGTAGGGCTCGGAAGAGACGTGACTCCTCTCTGGGGATTTTCCAGGCCTGCTTCCCCGGGATTTGTCCACAAGATTTTCTGGAGAAACTCTGGAACCTGGTCTCTGATGGTGAACAGACTGAGATTGCGACTCGGGGCTGCAACGACTTGATGTTTTAGTCCTCACAGGCATTGACACCAAAGCAGAGGGTGAATTTTGGAATGTAGAAGTGGGAGGTTGCGGGGGAGTCTGCAAGGGAACTTGATTTCTAACAAAATCCTGTGTGATAATTTGACAGATGTGATCGGCAAGTGTGATGAGCCGATGGGTCCTGGGCACTTGCCCCATCCCCTCTGCCTGTGAGGAAGGGGGCAGCTGCTGCTGTGGCGATGGTGACTCCAGCTGTGGTCGATAGTTGATGTAATGGTCCTTCATACTGTCTGCCTGCATCGCTTTCGGCTTGATTTGCCTTAATAATCTCTGGCTGATAGGCCTGCAGTTTTTCCTGGGGAGGTGCAGCTGAGCTGGCAGGACTTATGACCTCGATAGCATCGCTAGTCGTTTCATACCTGTGAGAAGACAAGCTACTAGAAGAGTCTGAACCTTGAGAGCCATGTTCCCTTGCATCCTTGTCCCAGGCAATTTGCCGGGTGATGATCACGTCTATGACGTTAGCTGCAGTCATGGTGGTCTTCCCTCTGGTCCTGAGCTCTTCCTCATATCTGGACTTTGGAGGAGGCCCTTTGTCTTTCCCAGCCTCAGAATAAACGACTGAAGAGTGAGGCTGGGGCTTGCCACTTGGAAAGGCTGAAGAAGTGTACAGACACTGAACAGGTCTCTTCCCCACCTCCAGGCTTTTCTGCTCCAGCTGCTGCTGCTGCTCGCTAACTGCTGCTGACCTCTTCTCAAACTGTCTTCTAACCCGGCAGCTTCATGCTTGCTCTCCTTTGTTTTGGACACATCCATCTGGGGTGCAGAAGCTGCAGCGTCCACAAGAGCAGCCAGGGCGTCCGCAGCAGTGTTGCAGCGGGAGGCTGGCAGGCCTTGGCTTACGGAAGGGCCCCCAGCGGGCAGTGGCATGATTCGGAGCTGAGCAGTTGGGTCCAAAGGTGTGATT
This sequence comes from Oryctolagus cuniculus, assembly GCF_964237555.1. NCBI lineage: Eukaryota > Metazoa > Chordata > Mammalia > Lagomorpha > Leporidae > Oryctolagus > Oryctolagus cuniculus. The sequence continues at coordinate 13,750,340 of NC_091432.1, read as the reverse complement.
ACGCTGGTTCCATTGGTTCCCTGGAAAACACTGGGTCTCTGCTGCAACATGGTCTCCCAAGCTCTTACTGACGGGGACGGGGAGCGAACATATCCGTGACTTCCAGGCTGGTCAGGCTGCTCTGAGCCTGGACACAGGTAGAGGTCAGAGGAGGCTGTGGCGATGCACTCCCGCTCTCGCTCCCATTCCAATTCTCGCTCTTTCTCCCTCTCCCTCCCTCTCTCCCTCTCTCGCTCTCGCTCCCGCTCCCGCTCAGCACTTGCGGCTGCAGCAAGGTGTGTTGGGTGTCCAGGAGACATAGACGCAGGGTTGTACGGCCTGGGAGGGAAAGTAATCTGTGTACCAGGAATATATGTGATTCTCCCCATTGTGAGGAGTGCTTGTTCCCCCGGGGTGAGGCACTAAAATTGCTGGAGGCATATTGGTCAGGTCAATGATTCCTCTTGTTGGTGGGTATGGGAGACCCAGTGGCTGTTCTCTTGGGGAGAGTCTTCTGGCCACATCAGGGCGCAAGTTCACCTGCATCTGGTGTGAGGTAATGTAATCATTTAAGATTGTCTGTCTTGTATTCTCCATTGCATACAGCTGATACTGACTTGGGTAGCCTGGCGTTGGTGAAAGCTGTCTCTGAAACAGGTAAACAGCAGCTGCAGGGTCCAGAGCCCTGTGAAACTGCATGGCTGGATCCAAATGTGTGGGCAGATGGCTCCGGTAGACCTCTCCTGCGGTGCTGCCCCTGTGATGGGAATCAAATGGGCTGTGGCTCACGACAGGTCCACCCCAGGCACTGGAGACTTCGCTGGTATACTTTCCCTTTGGGTAGGAGTCAGTGTGGATTTCCTTTCATGATTGGTAGACTTGCTAGAAGAAATTGTAACATGGGAAGCTCTGCTCATCATAGGTGAACCTCTGGACATGGTGTTCTGGTAACTCACGGGAGTCCTCCGAGCACTGGTGTTGTCATAAATGCCCGGGCTCAGCTGTGCTTTGGGAGCTTAGTGAAGTGTGGACCTGAGAACGGAGGGGCCCGAGCTCACCACGGATGTGTGCCGGGAACGCACTGGCTCACCTGTCTTTACGTCTTCATATTTTGCCCGTTCAACCACTTTTATATTCTCTGGCACAATCTCCAGAGGAGGCATTCCGCAGGGTAGTTTACTAGGCCCCGTGATCAAAGATTTGACATTGTGTTTGATGGCAGATTGACCTGAGTTGCTGTCAAACTTTATGGGTGTGCCCTGGGAAATGGAACCTTCAATTATGGGCTTCGTGCTCTGGACTACTTCTGGAGTCTTCTGGCTCTCCTGAGTTAAAATATCTTACCATGGGATCTCGTGAATGGAACGTCCCATCTCCTTGATGGTGGTGATGCCATCATATGGTTTGCCTTTGGTAATGGCTCCTTCAAATGCTCTTATGGGAGGACTTTCCCTTTTAATTTGTTTGGGATATTTAAGGCCATCTTCAAAGCTTTCAGTTGTTGCTCTTGGTGTGCCTTGCATTATGGAGCCAGACAGCACAGTCCTCTCTTTGAGGTCAGAATGAGGGCTCCCTCTGGGTAATGCTCGGCATATCAGCCCCTCTAATGGTGCTGATACAGGAAACTCCCTCATTGACATTCCTTGCTTTATATTTCCTTTTTTTAATTTAGTAAATATAAATTTCCAAAGTACAGTTTTTGGATTATGTTGGCTTCCCCCCCCCCAATAATTTCCCTCCCACTAGCACCCCTCCCATCTCCCGCTCCCCTCTCCCATTCCATTCACATCAAGATTCATTTTCGATTCTCTTCATATACAGAAGATCGATTCAGTATATATTAAGTAAAGATTTCATCAGTTTGCACCCACACAGAAACACAAAGTGAAAAATACTGTTTCAGTACTAGTTATAGCATTACTTCACATTAGACAACACATTAAGGACAGATCCCACATGAGAAGTAAGTACACAGTGACCACTGTTGTTGACTTAACAATTTGACACTCTTGTTTATGGCATCAGTAATCTCCCTAGGCTCTAGTCATGAGTTGCCAAGGCTATGGAAGCCTTTTGGGTTAGCCGACTTCGATCTTATTTAGACAGGGTCATAGTCAAAGTGGAAATTCTCTCCTCCCTTCAGAGAAAGGTACCTCCTTTGATGGCCCTATTCTTTCCACTGGGGTCTCACAGAGACCTTTCATTTAAGTCTTCTTTTTTTTTTCCCCAGAGTGTCTTGGCTTTCCATGCCTACAATACTCTCATGGGCTCTTCAGCCAGATCCGAATGACTTAAGGGCTGATTCTGAGGCCAGAGTGCTATTTAGGACATCTGCCATTCTATGAGTCTGCTGTGTATCCTGCTTCCCATGTTGGATCATTCTCTCCCTTTTTGATTCTATCAGTTAGTATTAGCAGACACTAGTCTTGTTTGTGTGATCCCTTTGACTCTTAAACCTATCAGTGTGATCAATTGTGAACTGAAGTTGATCACTTGGACTAGTGAGATGGCATTGGTACATGCCACCTTGATGGGATTGTATTGGAATCCCCTGGCACGTTTCTAACTCCACCATTTGTGGCAAGTCCAATTGAGCATGTCCCAAATTGTACATCTCCTCCCTCTCTTATTCCCACTCTTATATTTAACAGGGATCACTTTTCAGTTAAGTTTCAACACTTCAGAATAACTGTGTATTAAGTTAAAGGTCTTTATTTCACCTTCATTCACAAATGAGAGCTTTGCAGGATATAATATTCTGGGCTGGCAATTTTTCTCTCTTAGTACCTGGGCTATATATCACCATTCCCTCCTAGCCTATAATGTTTCTGATGAGAAGTCAGCTGTGAGTCTAATTGGGGATCCTCTGAGAGTAATCTAACGTTTCTCTCTTGCACATTTTAGGATCTTTTCTTTATGTTTCACTGTGGTGAGTTTGATTACAATGTGTCGTGGTGAGGATCTTTTTAGTCATGTTTATTAGGGGTTCTATGAGCTTCCTGTACTAGGATGTCTCTGTCTTTCTCCAAACCCGGGAAATTTTCTGCTAGTATCTCACTAAAAAGGCCTTCTAATCCTTTCTCTCTCTCCATGCCTTCAGGAACTCCTAGAACCCAAATGGTGGGTTTTTTAATAGTATCCTGAAGATTCCCGACAATATTTTTTAGATTTCTAATTTCCTCTTCTTTTCTTTGGTCTGACTGTATCCTTTCCTGTTCTCTGTCTTCTAAGTCCGATATTCTCTCTTCTGCTTCACTCATTCTGTTTTTAAGGCTCTCTAATGTGTTTGTCATTTGATCTATTGAATTCTTCATTTCATTATGATTTCTCATCACTATCAGTTTCATGTTCTACTAGTTGCTTCATTTCATTTTGATCCCTCCTTAATATTTCATTTTCACAAGAGAGATTTTCTATCCTGTCCAGTAAGGGTTTCTGTAGTTCAAGAATTTGTTTTTGGCCAGCGCCACAGCTCAATAGGCTAATCCTCCACCTTGCGGCACTGGCACACCAGGTTCTAGTCCCGGTTGGGGTGCCGGATTCTGTCCCGGTTCCCCCTCTTCCAGGCCAGCTCTCTGCTGTGGCCAGGGAATGCAGTGGAGGATGGCCCAAGTGCTTGGGCCCTGCACCCCATGGGAGACCAGGATAAGTACCTGGCTCCTGCCTTCGGATCAGCGCGGTGTGCCGGCCGCAGTGCACTGGCCGTGGTGGCCATTGGAGGGTGAACCAACAGCAAAGGAAGACCTTTCTCTCTGTCTCTCTCTCACTGTCCACTCTGCCTGTCAAAAAATAAATAAATAAATAAATAAGAATTTGTTTTTGAGAACTTCTTAATGTTCTTATCAATTTTTTGAGATCTGTTTCTTGCATTTCTTCTATCTCATCATCTTTGTAATCTTGAATTGGTGTGTCTTGTTCATTTGGGGGCGTCATAGTGTCTTCCTTGTTTTGTTTCCTCAGTTTCTGCATTTGTTGCTTGGCACTTAGGCAATATTCTTTGGTTTCTTTTGTGTGGTGTTTTTTCTCGTTATACTGTGACTCTAGATTAAGTGGACTGTCTGCTTTTGATGGATCCTTAGAGGCTGTGATGGGTGTTGCCAGAGAGCTCTGTTTGGTTCTTCAGGGTTAAGGGTGCGCCAAAGGTGACTCACCCAGGTTCTTCTCTCTCTCTCTCTAGCTCGCTTGCTCTCTCTCTCTTTTTTTTTTTTTTTGACTCAGCTGAGTGGAATTGAGGGTAGTCAATGTATGAAATCTGACCTCTGTGGGTATAATATTCGTCTGCTGTACCCCAAGGACCACACAAAGGGTCTATGCAGCCCTCAGTGTGGTTTCAAATTTCTCTGCAATCTCCCACTGGGTTGCCAAGGTTACCAAGTTTGTGTACTCTGTGAGTTCTCTCGCCCACCCTCAGATTTTCACAGTTTCAATTCATTGGCTCCACACCTTCACTAGGTCCTAACCTCCTGTTATTTCTCCCCACCAGAATCAGGTTTTTCTGCTTGGCTCTTGGCAGGTGCCACTTTACGTAAGTCCAAAATGGTGCCTGCTCTTTGTCTTGCTCGGCTTTGTAAGGTGAGTGGAGAGAGAGGCTCGTGTCCATGCCGGTTCCCCTTATTTATTCATTTTTTTCTCTCCTCCAGTCAGCCTGGTGAATTTTCCCCAGGAGGGCTTGCAGCCTCGTTCCCTCTAGGCTCTTTCTGCCGTTTGCCCACCAATGTCTTGGGCTACCAAGGTTTTTGTCTCACCTCCCCTCCAGCGCTGGTGCACAGACTCCACCTGGGATTCTGAGCCGTGGGCATCCTTGCTCTCCCCGTAGGTCCTCCATGTCACATCCACTAGACCTGGAAGAGTTTCCTCTGCAATTTTTTTCCTGAGCTTTCCCTGAGACTACAGTAACTCCACTTTTATTAAACTATCATTTCCCGGACTATCAGTGTGCGACCTCACTATTCCGCCATCTTGGCTTCGCCCCCCAAGAATAGTCTTTCAATTAGTATTAACAGTATTGGCATATTGGAGTGTCATCCAACAGATAAAGAATTTAGTGATAACACAAATATAAATAATTGACTGTGGAAGTAACTAAGAGGAGACCCATCTTGCTAGCAGACAAACTCCTAACAAGTTATTCAAATACTTACCTCACCTGGAGGTGGGGCTTAGTTCCACAGCACCTGAAGTGTGATCTGAACTTCTGTCTCTGAAGAATACCGATAGGGGGAAGAAGGGCTGGCATTGTGGCATAGCAAGTTAAGCCACCACATGCGATGCCAACATCCCATATGTGTGCCAGTTTGAGTCCTGGTTGCTCCACTGCCAATCCAGCTCCCTACTAATGGACCTGGGAAAACAGCAAAAGATGGCCCTTGCGCTCATGTGGGAGACCCAAATGAAACTCCTGGCTCCTGGCTGTGGCTGGGCTCAGTCCTTGCCATTGAGATCATTTGGGAAGTAAACCAAAGAATGGAAGCTTTCTCTCTCCCTCTGTATCTCTGGCTTTCTTTTTCTCTTCTTTTTTTTCTAAAGATTTATTTATTTATTTGAAAGTCAGAGTTACACAGAGAGAGGAGAGGCAGAGAGAGAGAAAAAGGTCTTCCATCTGCTGGTTCACTCCCCAATTAGCCGCAACAGCTGGAACTGCGCAAATCCGAAGCCAGCAGCTAGGAGCTTCTCCTGGGTCTCCCACACTGGTGCAGGGGCCCAAAGACTTGGGCCATATTCTACTGTTTTACCAGACCATAGAAGAGAGCTGGATCAGAAGTGGAGCAGCCAGGACATGAACTGGTGCCCATATGGGATTCTGGCACTGCAGGCGGCAGCTTTACCCACTACACCACAGTGCCGGCCCCTCTGGCTTTCAAATAATAAATAACTCTTCTTTAAAAAATGGATGAAAGGGAGAAGAAAAAGCAACACAAAGAAAAATAAATGTAACAAAATTAGGACCACATCATCTTGATAATATGTGTCCTTGATATGATATAAGAAGAACAATTCCTCTAGTAGTATTGCCCCCAAAAATCCATAACCCCACAATAATCACAAGAAAATACCAACTGAAAATCTGAACTTAAATATGTTTTATAAAACAGCTGATGGTCTGGTGTTGTGGCGTAGCGGGTGGGGCCACTGCCTACAGTGCCAGTATCCCATGTGGGCACTGGTTTGGGTCCCGGCTGCTCCACTTCCATCAATCCTGCTCTCTGCTATGGCCAGTAAGTCAGTAGAGGATGGACCAAGACCTTGGGCCCCTGCACTCACTTAGGAGACCCAGAGGAGGCCCCTGGCTCCTGGCTTCGGATCGGTGTAGTTCTGCCTGTTGCCTCCATCTTGGTGGTGAGCCAGTGGGCAGAGGACCTTTCTTTCTCTTGTCTCTCCTTCTCTCTCTGTGTAACTCTGACTTTCAAATAAATAAATGAATCTTTAAAAACAAACAAACAAAAAAAAACCAGTTGACCAATGTTCCTCAAAACCATAAAAGTCATCAAACATGAAAAAAGATAGTGAAACTGTCATAGACCAGAAAAGATTAAGGAGACATAAAATCTAGTGCTAGAGGAAACATATGAGTGGGAAAAGCAAATGAAATCTGAATAAAGTCTGAAGATTAGAAAGCAACACTGTGTTAATACTGGTTTCATAGTTTTGAAAATTTTTTACAATAATATAAGATTATAACAGAGCTGAAGCCAGACAAGGGTTTGTGTTCACTCCCTGTGGCTGTTGCAACAAATTAGAAACTTGGAAATCTTAAACCACAAATGATTATTCTTCACAGTCTGGAAGCCAGAAGTGTCATGGAGCTGAAATCAGTGTTGGCAAGGTTGTGGTCCCTCTGTAGATTCGAGTGGACAATCCATTTCTTGCCTCCTTCATCATCTGCATGCATTCCATGGTTTGTGGTCACATCATTCCAATCTGCTTCCATAACAGACATGCTGATTCATCCTCTGTCTGTGGCCAAATCTCTCAGACTTCCTCCAACAATGATACAAGAGATCAACTTAAGGGCTCACAGGAAAGATCCCTGAAGCCTCTCAATGTTAAATATTTTAACATAATCACATCAGCATAGTCCTTTTAGACCATTAAATGGTAGAAGGATCAGGACACGGGTCTTTCAGTAGGTCATTATTCAACCTGTTACATTAAAAATTCTGTACTATGAGAAACAGTGACTTGATCAGCTCTTGTCCTGACGGTTGATGTACAATGTAATTTTTAGTATTTTTTTGTTCTAGTACCATTGGTTGAACTCTGTAATTAACACACAATTATTCTTAGGTGTTTAAATTTTAACTGAAAAGTGATCCCTGTTAGGAATTTGGAAAACATTATGCTGAGTGAAATAAGCCAATGCCAAAGGGACAAATACCACTTGTTCTCCCTGATAGGTGACAACTAACTGAGCACCAAAAAGGAAACCTGTTAAAGTGAAATGAACACTATGAGAAATGGTGACTTAATCAGCCCTCACCCTGACTGTTGATGAGCAACTTGATATGTTATCCCTCTTAGTATTTTTTTTGTTTGTTCTACTTAATACTTTTGGTTGAATACTGTAACCAATACACAATTCTTCTTAAGTGTTGAAACTTAACTGAAAAGTGATCGCTGTTAAATGTAAGAGTGGGAATAAGAAAGGGAAGAGATGTGCAATTCGGGACATGCTCAAGCTGACTTACCTCAAACGGTAGAGTTAGAAACATACCAGGGGATTCCAATACAATCCCATCAAGGTGGCATGTACCAATGCCATCTCACTAGTCTCAGTGATCAATTTCTGTTTACAATTGATCATAATGATAGGACTAAGAACCAAAGGGATCACATAAACAAGAATAGTGTTTGCAAATACTAGCTGATAGAATAAAAAAGGGAGAGAACGATCCAACATGGGAAGTGAGATACACAGCAGACTCATAGAATGGCAGATGTCCTAAACAGCACTCTGGCCTCAGAATCAGCCCTTAAGGCATGCGGATCTGGCTGAAAAGCCCATGAGAGTATTTCAGGTATGGAAAGCCAAGACACTCTGGGGAAAGAAAAAAAAAACCTAAATGAAAGATCTCCACGAGTGAGATCCCAGTGGAAACAATGGGTCATCAAAGAAGCAGGTACCTTTCTCTGAAGGGAGGAGAGAACTTCCACTTTGACCATGGCCTTGTCTAAATATGATCAGAGTCAGTGAACTCAGGGGGCTTCCATAGCCTTGGCAGCTCATGACAAGAGCCTGGGGTGATTACTGATGCCATAAACAAGAGTGTCAATTTGTTAAGTCAACAACAGGAGTCACTGTGCATCCTCATGTAGGATCTTTGTCCTTAGTGTGCTGTACACTGAGATTTAATGCTATAACTAGTACTCAAACAGTATTTTTCACTTTATGTTTCTGTGTGGGAGCAAACTGTTGAAATCTTTACTTAATGTATGTTAAACTGATCTTCTGTATATGAAGAGAATCGAAAATGAATCATGATGTGAATGGAAGGGGAGAGGGAGTGGGAAAGGGAAGGGTTGCGGGTGGGAGGGATGTTATGGGGGGGAAGCCATTGAAATCCATAAGCTGTACTTTGGAAATTTATATTCATTAAATTAAAGTTAAAGAAAAAATTCTGTACTATTCTTGAAAAGATTTTTTAAATCTAAAATACAAAATAATTTTAAAATTTAAAAAGTATGTAAAATAATTAGAAATATACCTTCTAGCAGGAAAAACACTAACATAAGCACAAAAGTGAATATTTGTATTATACTATACCACTCCAAAAATACTGGCAGGATCACCCAGTGTATTCAAACCCAATCTTAGAAATATTGATTAACTTTATATGAGTAAGGTTGAACAAGCTTTCATTTGATTATTGTTTATATCCTAGCATATTTTCCTCCTGGACTATGATCTTTATAATTTTTAATTTAATTTTATTTTAAATATATATTTATTTATTTGGAAGACAGTGTGACAGGGAGGAACACACAAAGAGAGAAATGTTCCATGCATTGATTCACTCTAAATGGCCTGAGTGGTTGGAGCTGGGCCAGGCTGGAGTCAGGAGCCTGGAACTCCATTTGGGTCACCCCTGTGGGTGGCAGAGACCCAAGCACTTGTGTCATCTTCCACTCCCTTCTCAGTAAAATTAGCAGGGAGCTTGACTGGAGGTGGGGCAGCCAGCACTCAACAGACAGTCCCATATGGGATGCTGGCATTACAAGCAGCAGCCTAACCTGCTGCTCCACAAAGCCAGGCCCGGTCTTCTAGATTTTTATTTGTTGAACTCTTTTTTTACTAGAGCCATTAAGCTTCTGAAAATAATGTAAATGAAGAATGTTGTCTTTAAAAATAAATAAAAATTTAAGTTAAAAAATAAATAAGCTTTGGGGCAGGTGCTGTGGCACAGCAGGTTAAAGCCCAAGTCTGAAGTGCTGGCATCCCATATGGGCACCAGTTCTAGTCCTGGCTTCTCCTCTTCTGATCCAGCTCTCTGCTGTGGCCAGGGAGTGCAGTGGAGGATGGCCCAAGTGTTTGGGCCCTGCACCACCTGGGAGACCAGGAGAAGCACCTGGCTCCTGCCGTCGGATCAGCGCAGTGCGCCGACCGCAGCGCGCCAGCTGCAGCGGCCATTGGAGGGTGAACCAACAGCAAAGGAAGACCTTACTCTCTCTCTCTCACTGTCCACTCTGCCTGTCCAAATATGTATATATATAAATAAATAAATAAATAAATAAGTTTCATGTCTATCATTAAAAATTGAGATGTTAAAACCTCTTATTATATACAGATAATAAATTAAACATAGAAGCACATAAATGTGGACTGATTTTGCATACTATTGAGCTCTTGGAGGATTAGAATTAAAAACATAAAGATTGTGTATTTTAGTAGCATATTGAATGTTCCTTATATTTACTACTGGAAAATATTGTCATTTTAAATATTCTTCATGGATCTTTAGGATTATTTCAGTTAACTGTATAATTTGTGTGTATGAAATAATTTTCACATATATTTATACTGTTTTTATATTAAACCCTAAAATAATCTCATTTTAGATTTTTATGATTTAATAAACAGTGTTTACTTGTTGTATTACTTGCCAGTTAATGAGGCATGAGTTCTATGTAAAAATCATGAAATCATTGCAGGTATCTACTTAATAACGGAATTTGCATGAAATTATTTTGTCTGAAAATGAAGAGTGTGGTTACGGCGTGAGAATGTGGGTAAAAATGTTTCAGAAAAGCAGAAAATTCACTGAGTCTCTTGAAACGCACAATATGCCTACCAAGCAGTTTTGTATTATGGATTACTTCCTAGAACCATTAATGGTTCAAAGGTTTGATATAATGGTTCAATTAATTTAACAAGTATTTACTGATAATACACTGTGAAACAGACATCTTGTTGCATAATAATGCTCAATTATGGATAAGACAAAGTCACTCTTATCATAGAGTGTACATCCTTGTTGAGGAGTTGAAAATAAGTAAACAAAGGGATTAGTAAGGACCATGAAGATCACCAGAACATAGAGTAAAGGGACAGTTTAATGGATGAGCAGAGAGTGATTTTTTATAAAGGTGGTCAGGCAAAGGACTTTTTGAAGTGGTAACATTTAAGCAAAGACCTGAATACAGTGAGAGAACATTCCATACAAGGAGCAGCAAGTGCAAAGGCCCTTACAGTTGTGAAGAAATAGCAAGGAGGGGCTGTGTACAGAATTGCTTTAGCCATTCGAGGTCTCCTGTGTCTCCACACGAATTTCAGCATCATTTTTTCCAGATCTGTGAAGAATGTCTTTGGCATTTTGATTGGTATCGCATTGAATCTATAAATTGCTTTTGGGAGAATGGACATTTTGATGATATTGATTCTTCCAATCCATGAGCATGGAAGATTTTTCCATTTTTTTGGAATACGGAAAAAGCAGGGTTAAGAGGAAAGTTTATAGCAATAGGTGCCTGCATTAAGACATTGGAAAGACACCAAATAAATGAGCTTTCAATGCATCTCAAGGATCTAGAAAATCTGCAGCAAACCAGGCCCAAAACTAGTAGGAGAAGAGAAATAATTAAAATCAGAGAAGAAATCAACAGGATTGAATCCAAAAAAACATTACAAAAAATCAGCCAAACGAGGAGCTGGTTTTTTGAAAACATAAACAAAATTGATACCCCATTGGCCCAACTAACTAAAAAAAGAAGAGAAAAGACCCAAATCAATAAAATCAGAGATGAAAAAGGAAATTTAACAACAGACACCACAGAAATAAAAAGAATCATCAGAAATTACTACAAGGACTTGTATGCCAGCAAATAGGGAAATCCATCAGAAATGGATAGATTCCTGGACACATGCAACCTGCCTAAATTGAACCATGAAGACATATCATTAGCATTATTAAGGACTGTGACAAGCAGATCTCAAAATATCTTAGCCATTCACATTGACATATGATATTTATGAACAAAATATTTCCTTTGTTTATAGACAACAGACTTTCGCAGAGGTAAGGATGTCATCTCAGTAACTGAATGTCAGTATTGGGCCTTAAAACATAATTCTACAGTACACAGAGAAGATCTGAGAAGAATGAATCCAGGCATTGTGCATCCTACATTAAAATCACAATCCTAACGACAACTTTGCCCCTAAAATAACCTTTATAAATGCTCTCTTGACTTCCTTGTTCCTCAAGCTATACACTATCGGGTTCAGCATGGGAATAATCATAGTGTAGAACACAGATGCTATTTTGTCAATGTCCATGGAGTGGCTGGAGCTGGGCTGTAGGTACATAAAGATGACTGTCCCATAGAAGATGGAGAGTGCAGTGAGGTGGGAAGCACAGGTGGAAAAGGCCTTCTGACGTCCTTCAGAGGAGTGCATCTTAAGAATGGTGATAAAAATGAAAATGTATGAAATCAAGATAACCAGGAGGGCAAAAAAGACATTGAAGCTCACAACATAAAGAAGAATCAGTTCACTAACACGCCTATTGGAACAAGAAAGAGCCATAACTGCTGGAAGGTCACAGAAAAAGTGGTGGACCACATTGGATTTACAGAAAGAGAGGCTGAATGTATTCCTAACATGTATGGAAGAATTCAGGAAACTATAGATATAGGAACCTGTGATGAGACGAGCACACACACTTGTTGTCATGGTGGCAGTGTAATGTAGGGGTTTGCATACTGCTACATAGCGGTCATAAGCCATAGATGCCAAAAGGAAATTTTCTACAGTAGCAAAGGCTGCAAAAAAGAACATCTGAACAACACAGGAACCGTAGGAGATGACATTGTTGCTCATAAGGAATTCAGCCATGACAGTGGGAGTGACAGCTGAAGAGTAGCAAAAGTCCACCAGAGACAGGTGACCAAGGAAAAAGTACATGGGAGTGTGGAGACGACAGTCCCAGAGAATTAATACAATTATTCCCAGGTTTCCAACCAGAGTGATGGTATAGATTAGGAAGAACATAACAAAGAGGGGAACCTGCAGTTTTGGGTCATTGGTTAGTCCTAGAAGGATGAACTGTGCCACTTCTGTCCTGTTCTCCATCAGTGTCAGCTGAATATCACAAGATGCTCCACAGGAAGAAGATAAAGGGAACAGAGTGACAAAAATTGAATTAAATAGAAATATATAGATAAAATATATATTCTCTCATTGTAGCAATCATGTATACTTTAAGATTCTTCAGAAAAAGCAAGCCTTTCGCAACCAAGTTAAGTCCTTAATTATAAACTCGGTTACATGTATTGTTGAGTCTGAAGAAGCTTGATGGAGCATCTACCCAATGTTTAAATTGTATGAATTTGTAAGCCAAATATTTTCTGCCAATTGGCTTTTCATAAGCATAGTAAAAACTGACACTTAACATTCCACAACTGCCAAATACAATTCTTGAAACTTATAGATTTATTCTGAGTGCTTCTAAAATTATGTTTGATTAGTTATATTAATTAAACTTGTCAAACTCAAGAGACTGAATAACATCCATATTTACATAAATTTTAGTTGCCAGTTATGCTTTGAGTCCATGCCAACTTTTAAACCCATTCTGAGTGATCCCTGTATCTACTAGTATAAATTCAACTTAAATAAAATTGACTTCTCAATTTACAATTACTCATGGTCTCCTTTGGTTCAAATTTGGTGTTTGTGATTTCATAATGAATTAAGTGAATAATTAGATGGTGATGGTGTTTTCTAGGATGAGGTAAAACAAACAACTACACACATTAGAATAGTTAAATAACACTTCCTTAAATTTTAAAAGGGTAATAAATTAACAGATAGTCCTGAAGTACATCTTAGTCTCTTTCCTGTAATAGCACTCTTGCTAGTACTGGCACAGGTACACATATTGACAATGATGTAGTTAAAAGCTGGGATTTCTGATTATGCTGAAGATAGGTTTCACTCTTGAATAGTAGCAGCATATCTTTTTGTAGATGTGATGGGATAACTGAGAAAGTAGGAGCATGTCTAATAAGCAGAGGCAATTCTGGGAGAAGGAATATCATCAGATAGAGCGGATAGAGAGATTGGGTGCTTAAAGGAAATGCGTATTACTGACAGCATTTATTACCTAGGAGTGATTGTTCCTAAACTAATTCTTCTAAGCATCTTATTTCCATGTACAAAATAAACAGGGTAATAAGACCTACTTTGAGATATTATGTGAGGATTAAATTAGGTGAGGCAAAAAATTCTGGGTGTTAAGCACAGTTTGATGAGAGCTGTAACATTCTTAGGATGGGGTGATGGTGTTTTTGTTGGTTTGATAAAGGTAGGAGGTGACATGTTGGAGGTCAGGTGTGGTGTTTTAAAGTCTTTACCTTCTTTAATTTGTCTTTGCTTCTGCACTGACGTATTCTATGCTCTTGGGTATTCTCAGCCTGTTTTCACTTGGAAAATTTCTTCCTTGAAACTCATACTTTATCATGTGTCTAAAAGTCTTGTTTCCTTCTTTCTAATCCTGATACACCTGTTATCCAGCCTCCACCCATCCACCATGATCTCCCCAGCATCTAATTGTTGTTATTCTTTGTGCAGATTTAGAGGTAGAACCTGTGATAAATACTTTCCTGTGTCTGGCTTATTCCAGTTAACACAATTACTTACAGTACCATCCATTTTGTTGCAAAAGACAGAATTTCATTGTTTTCTATGACTGAATATTATTCCTTTGTATGTATATATATGTATACACATTTTCTGTTTTAAATTTTATTTATTTACTTTTTAATTGACAGGTAGAATTATAGATAGTGAGAGAGACAGAGAGAAAGGTCTTCCTTCTGTTAGTTCACTCCCCTAATGGCCGCTATGGCTGGCACTACACCGATCTGAAGCCAGGAGCCAGGTGCTTCCTCCCTGTCTCCCATGCGGATGCAGGGACCCAAGCACTTGGGCCGTCCTCTGTTGCCCTCCCGGGCCACAGCAGAGAGCTGGACTGGAAGAGGAGCAACCGGGATTAGTACCTGGCACCCCAATTGGGGTTCCTGCACTGCAGGTGGAGGATTAGCCTAGTGAGCCATGGCGCCAGCCAACCACATTTTCTCTACCTGTTCATCTGTTGAAGAAGTGAGTTCCTGGTGTTATGCAGCATGGTGGAGTGACTGTAGTTCACAATAACTCCTTATATATCCTTTTTTACTTATATATTTTCTAAGCAAATTGAGAGGAGCTGAAAGGCTCCAATAATAAAGTGATCATAAAGATGGGGGGATGTTAGTTACCCTGATTTGTTACAGAACACATTAAATGAGTGTGCTGAAATGTTACAGTTTGTACTTTACAAATATCTATAATTGTTATTAATCAAAATATTTTAAGGATTTTTAAAAGTAAGTGAAGAAGAAAAAAAGTTATTTGGTTTCTTAAATTTATTCTTTCTCTTATTATTGTTATCCAATAGCCAAATTATAGATAGCAAAGTTTTAAAGACCCTGATTTATGGCCTGTCATTAGCACATTGACACTATTTTCTAAGATGTAAAATATTTTATTTAAATCTACTCTTCTGTAGCAATAATATTTTAAAACTCTATTTGAACTGAGGCCTTTTGAGTGTATCTATCCAATACTAACTACTGTTCTTTATCCAAAGCCTTTAACAACTTCACTTCATGAGCTTGCCCCACGAAGATTTTGTTTGCCAGCCTTAACGCTTGTGACTTCCTGTAGCATGTACTATGTTCTACAACTAATGGTAATTTACTGTATATGGGTGAAATGATCATTTTTCCATTCAGTTATTGTTTATAGCCATGGTCTACATTCTCACTAAACTAGGGTGTTTTTGCTTTTTACTCATTAAACTTATTTGGTGAAGTATTAAGCCTTTTTACTGCAATGTAAATTTAAAATATGTTATTTCAAAAACTAAAAAAAAGAAAGGGAGAAGGAAGGAGAGTGGGAGGAGAGAGGGAAAGAGGGTTGGGGGAGAAAGGGAATAGCATTATGTTCTTAAAATTGTATCTACAAATCATATTGAATCTATTAAAACATTAAAAAATAAAATTTTATTTAAAATTTCATATATATATATATAAAAGTTGGTAGTAGTGTTATTTTTTTTTTTGACAGACAGAGTGGGCAGTGAGAGAGAGAGACAGAGAGACATAGAGAAAGGTCTTCCTTTTGCAGTTGGTTCACCCTCCAATGGCCACCGTGGCCTGCGCACTGCGGCCAGCTCACCACGCTGATCCGAAGGCAGGAGCCAGGTGCTTCTCCTGGTCTCCCTTGGGGTGCAGGGCCCAAGGACTTGGGCCATCCTCCACTGCACTCCCTGGCCACAGCAGAGAGCTGGCCTGGAAGAGGGGCAACCGGGACAGAATCCGGCGCCCCAACCGGGACTAGAACCCAGTGTGCCGGTGCCACAAGGCAGAGGATTAGCCTATTGAGCTGCAGCGCTGGCCTGGTAGTAGTGTTATTGTAATTTTGTGTATCAGGAAATTGAGGATTTGAGAAGATATGTGATGTTCTAAAATTATGCAGCTAATAGAAAAAAGAATCAAGATTCAAGAGTTAAGCTCATTTGCAACCCAAGAAACGTCCATGCTATTAAATTTTTATAAATTATAGAAATATTTTCAAAATGTGAATTCTGCTCTATAAATCATATATAAATAAAACAAAAATGAAAGAAGAAATTCTACACTTTTAGCCATATCATTGTCAGCTGTAAATGTATAGTAAAGCATGCATTAGATTATGGAGGAAAGTTTCAAACGCAGTTCAGTTCTTGTTGATTTGTCATTTAAAGAACGATCATTTCACTGCTCTTGTTCTTTGCTCTTTTTGGGCTCCCCGATGAGATATAAATAAATAGTTAACTTAATTGGAGTTTTACATCTATTTTTCTGTTCCTATTTCAGGGAGACGAAGCATGATGCTTCATCAGAGCTGCTGACTTCCCTGTGATGGAAGTTTTCACATAAAGCCCAGACTCATCTCATTATTTTTAGAACAATTTTCAAAACCTCTATTTTCATTTTTACAATAATTCATAGTAGGTCTCTACTATCTGTCCTATTACTTTTGCACGACACATTCTCACTGAAAGTATGTGTGGAATATAGAGGCTTACCAGCTTGCTGGAAGAGAAAGAACAGTTAATCTAGAATAGTGGAACCCAAGTCAGAAAATCAGCCATAAATGCCAGGAGAGAAGTTCTCTCTCAGGTAGTATTCTGAAGTTTTCAAGCTCCCTGGAGCAAGGAAAAAGAGAGGGAAGCATATTAACATAAATCAAGTCCTAAAACCATTATTCATTATGTCTATGTTCTTGGAAGAGTCACTTACCTCCTCCTTGTTTGTCAAATATCTTATTACCTGTGTCACATAATTCACACATTGTATCTGTAAACAACAGAGAAGTCTACGAGACATCTCACAGAGATTGTTATTTATAAGTCAATCAATGTAATTTCTTTCTTTGGGTATTCACCCTGACCATGATGGAGGGTTCATAGCAAATCTTCAGGTCAGAAGAAAGCCTGTGTGTGCCAACAATGATTATCATCCAGGTGAATGAATGAATAGGTGATGAGCAGTGGCCTGTGCGTGCAGAACAGTCTTTGAAACAATGTCATGCTGAGTCCCAATGAGCCTTCAGACTCTAATACATGGAGATATGGAGAGAGTTACAGAGACGTGGAAATCTCTGGAGATCTCCCAGTGAGAGGATCTACAGCTCCCCACCCTACTTTCCTAGAAAAGAAGCAATTAAACTTCCCGTGGGGATCAAGCTGGTTACTTTTAATGTACCACACGCTTTTGTATTACTTGCTAGTCACAACTTTTCTAATTAATGTATAACTTACATATAGAAACAGTCAAACTTTTTAGTGTATTTTTCTAGGAATTTTGTCGAATATGTGGTCACATAACCACTACCACAGAAATTCTTCTGAGTTTTTGATGACCTCTTTTCCCACCTGCCAACCTGATAACAAATAAGATGTTTTTGTTCACATAATTTTTGTGTTTGTTAGAATACACTTAAGTAAAATGTTAGAGCATGAGATATTTGAGACTGGCATCTTACACTTAGTATTTGAGGCCCGTCTCTATTGTTATCTGTGTCAGTGGAATCTTTTTTCATGTAGAGTGGTATTGCATTGAAGGGACATTACAGATTATTTTCCATTCTGCAGTTAAAGATAGTTTGTATTGGGTTTAGTATTGAGTGGTTATAAATGATGCAGATCTAAACATGTGAAGTTTTCTTTGTGAACATAGGTTTTCATGTCATTTAAGTAAACACCTAGGAATCGGATTGATGGTCATATGGTTAGGGTATATTTATTTGGATAAGAAACCCCCAAATTCTTTTCTGAAAAGGCTCCAAAATTTTGACTCTCTCCAGAAATCCACGTGAATTACTTCATGTTTTTTCAGCATTTGATACTTAAATTTTTAATTTTTTTTTCATTTTTGCTTTTTCTCTATGACATCTTCAGAAGCCTCCTTAGCAAATCATTTTTTTTTATTTCTTATTTTCTAGGTTTTTTATTTATTTATTTGACAGGTAGAGTTACAGTGAGAGAGAGACAGAGAGAAAGGTCTTCCCTCCATTGGTTCACTCCCCAAATGGCCGCAACAGCCAGAGCTGTGCCAACCCGAAGCCAGGAGCCAGGAGTTCCCTCCTGGCCTCCCATGTGGGTGCAGGGGCTCAAGCACTTGGGCCATCCTCCACTGCTCTCCCGGGCCAGAGCAGAGAGCTGGACTGGAAGAGGAGCAGCCGGGACTAGAACCGGTGCCCATATGGAATGCTGGTGCCGCAGGCGGAGGATTAAACTAGTGTGCCACGGTGTCAGCCCCTTAGCAAATCATTTTTTTGTCAATACTCACCTTTCTTACCATCACAGTTTTGGCCTGAAAGTTAGTTTTTTTTTAAGCAAAGGAAATAAATCCTTCTTTCATTTGCACAATTACCTCTGAGTCCACACTCCAAAGCCGACTTATCACACCTTTCTCAGTACATGCAAATGTCATGGTTCAACATTTATTCTGGGAACCTAGGTCACTCCAACTCAAATTCTGATAAGGGATTTAGCCTCTTCCAAGTTCAGCTTCTCTTTTATAAAGAGGAAATGATATCTTGTCATCTTCATAAGATTTTCAGGGATTGTCACATTTTATATATATATGTAATATATGAATTAATATATATAAGAATTTCTACTATATATGTCTTCAATGGATTATATATTATCTATCATAAAATTTTATATGATAATAAAAACAAAAATAGTGGAATAGAAATAATCCACCTGCTTTCCCCTATGTGCCTGCCCCATGTCAGCTAAATATGACTTGTAACAGTTCTAGATACTGGCCAGTGGGAAGAATAGTTGTGTTGGTTGAGGCCTATACACTACTCCACAATTGTCTTCTCACCTACCATGGTAGTCTCCAGGCTTAGTGTTCCAACAGGTGTAGCAACAGATGGTAACTTTACCAGCAGATCTCTCTGAGTGACCAAATAGAGGGAGCCTTCCACTTAGCCAGAAGCCCATGTGATGGACATGTAGTAGCATAATTGAGAAGCAAATCTGTAGGAGGATGAATAATGTCCTCCAATATCATATTCTAATACCTTAGATCTTTAAATATTACCTTTAGGACAACGGCATTGTGGTTGTGATTAAATTAAAGGTAGTGAGATGAGATGTTAATCTGGACTGTATGGCAGGCCCTAAATGCAGCCTCTAGTTCCTTTTATGACAGAAGCAGGAAAAAGATTAGGATGCTCCATGGGTCCATAGAAACACCAAAAAAGCAAACAAAAACCTCAGAATTAGTTGGATATGATCTTTGGAAAATAGTCAAAGATTTATAGAAACTAAATTAATGTTGAATCAAGAAAATGGTGACTAATATATTTGAAGAACTAGTGGTCTAAATAACATCTGACCACAAGTAAAGAAACAGACAAAAGATCACACATGACCGCTTCCAAAAAAAGGACTTTTTGAAAATATTTCACAATGTTCATAAATTAACAGACATGGTCACAGCAAGATATGACAAGTGAAAACCTCAAGGAAAGGAGAGAATCTAACTTCTAGAGTTCTCAAACCTCAATATTAAAAATGTCCAGTGGTCAGCAACACCAAAAAATAGATTTACAAAGAACCAAACATATGTCAACTTACAGGAAAAAAAATTAATAGAAATTTGATCAAGAAAGCCTGGACATTTACTTAGAAGGCAAAGATTTTATCAACTGCCTTAAAGATGCTAAAAGATGCTAATAAAATACTGGAAAAGAAACTAAATAAATCTGAGAGATTCATGTTTTCACAAATAGTGAACATAAATAAAAAGATGAAAAAAACCAGTATAGAATATAAAGGCAAAAAACACAGTAAGAGAGATTACTAAAGGGAATTAATAGAATTTGAATCAGCAAATTTAAAGGTAAGTCAATTAGAGTAACTGTATAAGAAGAAAGGAAAAGTTAATGAAGAAAAATTGAAAACAGACTTGTTGCATGTTATCAAGTGTACCAACATATGTATAATTGTAGTGCCAGAAGGCAAAATGAGATGAAGGAAAGGACACGAAGAATATTGGAAGTATTATGTTAAAAAAATCAAATTTGATAAAAGACACTAACTTCTCTTTGCAAAAAGAATACAAAACTTAAGGATAAACACAAAGAGATCTCCACACACATTAAAATCCAACTGTTCAAATTCAAAGAAAGAATTAAAAAAATAAAATTCAAAAATAAGTAAAATATATAAAGGTATTTATTTGAATAAATATAAAAGTCTTTTGTATTTTTGTTTATAACTGCTTTATTTTTCTTCTTGGTTTTAAAAATGAACAAAATAATAATTATAAATGTATGTTAATGACTACAAAATATATAAAAATTTGTGTTATGGAAACAACAGAAAGTGGGAAGATATAGCTATATAGGAGTAGAGTTTTGGTTATTCCTGTCAGCCTTTGGACCATAATTGTACCATTGACTCTCCCACATCTTGAGCATGGTGTCCCAAATGGGGGAACTGGACTTCTCACCCTCTATATTCACATGAGAAAATTCATTACAATCAATCAATAAATCATATATATAATTAGTTCTGATTTCTGGAGAGTCCTAACTAAGACAGATTTATGGTACCAAGATTGTTTAGAGAAACAGAATCTTAAGGATGATTTTTCAAATTTAGCTCTAGAGTTTCTGGAATTAACCTTCCAGTCTGATTAGACTTAAAAGCACTAGTCAGTTTCTTGTAGGGAACAATGGCACCCCATTGCATGATATGGCAGTAGAGATATGCAAAATATCACCATTGGAATGCTCCTATTATGATATTTATTTAAAAAAAAAAAAAGGATCTAAGTGGTTACTTTGCTATCAATGTATGTATCCTCTGAAAATTTATATGCTGAAGCTTAAGACCAAATGTAATTATATTAAAAGTTGGGACCTATTTTCAGTTTATTTTATAATCATAAGCTTAAACCCCCACTAAGTAAAGAATTCAGCAAATAATAACAAGGAAAAAACACTGTTGCTCAAAAGTCCAGACAAGGGTTGTAAACAATCATCAAATCTCAAAATTGCAATTTCACTCCTATGCATTACATTTTTTGGTCATCTATTAGTTCCCACAGATAAGGAAAACTATATGGTATCTGTCTTTTGGGGACTAACTTATTTAACTAGTTATAATGGTTCCTATAGCATCCAATTTGTTGCAAAAGACAGTATTTTGTTCTTTTTTATGGATGCAAAATATTCCATAATGTACATATACAACATTTTCTTTATCCAGTAATCAGTTGATGGACATCTAGGTTGATTCCACACTTGAGCTAGTGATTTGAGCTGCAATAAACATGGGGATGCAGTTAACTCTTTCATATGTAGGTTTCATTTCCTTTAGGTAAATGACCAGAAGTTGGATGGCTGGATCAAATGGTAAATTTATTTTCAGATTTCTGAGGAATCTTCATACTGTCTTCCATAATGGCTATCCTAGTTCACACTCTACCAACAATGGATTAGGGTACATTTTCCCCCACATTTTAGCAGTATTTATTGTTTTTCAATTTCTGTATGATAGACATTCTAACTGGGGTGAGATGAAACTTCAATTTGGTTTTATTTTACTTTTTATTTATTTTATTTATTTATTTTTTGACAGGCAGAGTGGACAGTGAGAGAGAGAGACAGACAGAGAGAAAGGTCTTCCTTTGCCGTTGGTTCACCCCTCAATGGCCACTGCGGCCGGCACGCTGTGGCCAGCGCACTGCGCTGATCTGAAGCCAGAAGCCAGGTGCTTCTCCTGGTCTCCCATGTGGGTGCAGGGCCCAAGCACTTGGGCCATCCTCCACTGCACCCCTCGGGCCACAGCAGAGAGTTGGACTGGAAGAGGAGTGACCAGGACAGAATCCGGTGCCCTGACCGGGACTAGAACCCATTGTGCCGGCGCCACAGGCAGAGGATTAGCCTATTGAGGCGTGGCGCCGGCCTCAGTTTGGTTTTGATTTGCGTTTCCCTGATGGTTAGTGATTCTGAACATTTTTTCATGTGTCTGTTAGCCATTTTAAATTCCTCTACCGAGAAATGCCTGTTCAAGTCCTTTGAGTTCTTTGCTCAGTTCTTAACAAGATTTTTACTTTTGTTGATAAGTTTCTTGAACTCTTTATAGATTTTGGCTATCAATCTCTTATCAGTTGCAGAGTATACAAATATTTTCTCCCATTTTGTAGGCTGACATTTTGTTGAGAGTTTCCTTTGCAATGCAGAAGCTTCTTAGCTTGATGTAATCCCATTTGCCTATTTTTGCTTTTTACTGTCTGTACTTCTGGAGTCTTTCCAAGAAGTTTTGCCTATAACAATGTCTTGCAGAATTTCTCCAATATTCTGCTCTATTAATTTGATGGTATCAGATCCTTGATCCATTTTGAGTTGACTTTTGTATAAGGTGTTCGATAAGGATTTTATTTCATGCTTTTTCATGTGGAGATCCAATTTCCCCAGTACTATTTGTTGAAGAGACTGTCCTTCCTCTAGTGATTGATTTCAACTCCTTTGTCAAAGACTAGTTGGTTGTAGAAGTATGTATTGATTTCTGGGCTTTCTATTCTGTTCCACTGGTCTACATGTCTATTTTTGTGCCATAACCAGGCTGTTTTGATGAGAACTATCCTGTAGTATATCTTGAAATCTGGTATTGTGATGCCTCTGGCTTTGTGTTTGTTATTTATGATTGCTTTAGATATTGGTGGTGTCTTGTGTTTCCATATGAATTTTAGCATCATTTGTTCTAGGTCTCAGAAGAATGTCATTGGTATTTTGATTGGGACAACATTGAATCTGGAAATTGCTTTGGGTAGTATGGACATTTTAATGATATTAATTCTTCAATTCACAAACATGGAAGATTCTAATGTTTTTTGTCTTTTATTTCTTTAATGTTTTGTAATTTTCACTGTAGAGACTTTTCACTTTCTTGGTCAAATTTATTCTAAGGTATTAAATTTTGTTGGGAATGGTACTGGTTTTCCAAGTTCTTTCTCAGCCATGACATTGTCTGTACATATAAAGGCTATTGATTTTTGTGTGTTAATTTTATATCCTTCAACTTTATCAAAATGTCTTAGAAGTTCCAGTAGTCTCTTAGTGGAGTCTTTTGGTTTCTCTATAAAGAATCCTGCAATCTGCAAACAGGGATAATTTGACTTCCTTCTTTCCAACTTGTATCTTGTCTTGCCTAATGGCTCTGGCTAAAACTTTCAGAACTATATTGAGTAGTAATGGTGAAAGTGGGCATCCTAGTCTGGTTCTGGATCTTAGAAGAAATACCTCCAGCTTTACCCCATTCAATAGAATGGTGGGTGTGGGTTTGTCATATATTGCCTTGATTGTGTTAAGGAATATTCCTCCTATACCTGATTTACTTAAGGTTTTTAACCATCATAAAAATTAAAAAAAAAAAAGAAGAGATCCCAAGATGGCTGGATAGGGAAAAGATAAGCTGCTTCTGGCATTGGGAAAATAGCAGAAGTGGTGAAGTGCATTCCCAGGGGATAAGCTTGCAGTAGAAATTCTACAGAAGGGAGAAGGACATTGTGGATCAGCATGGAAGGTGTGGATATGCAGCAACAAGCGGGGAAATCGCACATGACCTCCGAAGACAGGAGCTAGAGTAGATTCCATCTTTAGAGAGGGAGTTCAGAGCAAATTGCAACAGCCCATGTCATTGGTGATGTTGCCTGAGAGCCTTGTGGACCACACTGTCTTTGAATCCAGCCTAGAGCCCTGGGGGTGAGGTTGGGGGGCAGGTAACTGCCTAATCTAGTGAAAGAGAGCATGTTTTTTCTCCCTATACCCTCTGCAGATGCTCTTGGAAACTGGTGGGGAGAAGGCGTAATTTTGACACCAGTAGAGACTGAGGTCGATCTTGTGCACATGTGAAATCCGGGGATTTTACCACATGGAAAGATCTGTGCTCCCCACTAACATTGAGTCTGACTGGGAGGATTGACAGGGGGCTGGGCAGTGTGAAGTGTCCCCATTCTCTAAACATATCACAGGTTCCAGGGCTCAAACTGCCAAGGTATAGTAGCCATAAGCAGCTGACTCTGAGAATCTTTGCTCTCTCCTTGGGGGGGACAGGGAGCAAGGCTGAGCAGACTTTTGCACCCTGTGAGAGTGGGAGCTTTGCATGCCCTGTTTGTGGGAACACTATGACTGGAACTGTGTGTCTGAGCAATAAATATATCTCACATCAGAGGCTCAGAATTCCCAGATGGCCAGGGATGGGTCATTCCATAGGGTTCCTTGATCATACTGAGGACTACACAGATCCTTTGTGTAATTCATGCACCATAATCAATGTGGGTTGTGCCCACTGTAGGCTAAACCCAGCCATTGATCACCTTGGAAAATAGGAGGTGAAGTTGTGATTACACCAACAGGTGTGATCATATCCTCTCCCTCACTGACAATAGAGGAGATCTACAATGGCCAACTTGGGTGTCACCCTGAATTCTCACCCGATCCTGGAGCACTAACCAGAGCTCCACGACCACACTCAGCTTATGCCTCTGAGTATTCACTGAAGGAACAAACACTCCACCTAGCCATGGAGGTATGGCTCAAAAAAATCCATTAGAGGAGAAAACAACAAGTATTTCCACAAATGCCTAAAAATAAACAAATTCAAGAAACAAGAATAAAGAAGAAATAACTCCCCAAAGGAACACAACAACACTTCAATATTAGAATGTGAAGGTGAAGAGACTGATGAAATACCTAAAAAGGAATTCAAACGAGTGATCATAGTATTAACCAGAGACAATGAGAATCAAATTCATGAGCTAAAGAATTCCATACATGACATGGATGAAAAATTTTCCTATGAAGATGAGGTTTTGAAAAGAAATCAGGCTGAAATGTTAGAAATGGTGATTCAATATGTCAAATAAAAAATACAGTGGAAAGCCTTAGCAACAGACTGTGAGGGAGAAGAAATAATATCTGAGCAAGGAGACAAATCTTTGTAAATATCTCAATGAAACCAAAAAAAGAAGAGATTAGAAAAATAAAAAGAATTTTTAAGGTTTATGGGAAGGTAGGCAGGCACACCAGTATGGTTTCATCAAACAATTTATTCCCTAGCATGCCTGTCCCTCCCCCAGTTTCTCTTTGGGTGAGTACTATGGGGTTATAATATTCTTGGCATTTGCTTCAGCTCCATTGGCCACTCCTAATATCCTATTTACCTAAGAATTTTCTGGGTGTATGTAACCTAACTGTTATGCTAGCTAGCTAGTTGTAACTTCCCACACATAGAGCGACTTTGGCAGAGTAATTTGAGTAGAGTTTTTGGAGTGATTTGAGACAAATTGGTTCACATCCAAGAAGTATTGCTGTACTAACAATAACCAAGAGAGGGAATCAACCTAGGTGTCCATCATAACAGATGAATGGGAAAAATGCAGTGTATATACACAGTAGAAGTTCTGTAGCAAAATAGAGTAGCTATAGTCTACAATACTTTATTGTTATATATTTTAAAATAACTAGAGAAGACTTGGAAGTTTATAAACACATCTAAATGATAATATTTGAGGAGATGGAAATGCTAATTATCATTTTATTATTACAAATTGATATACATATCAAATTATCACACTATAGTCCCAAAATAAGTAGAAATATTATGTCATTTAAAATAGATAAAATTTAAAAACACAAAAATAGTCTATTTAAAAATAAAAGTAACTTTTTCTACTACTCAATTAATTATTTAAATTATTTTATCAAAAACTAGCCATAGGGCAGGCGCTGTGGCATAGCAGCTTAAATTGCCACCTGTAGCATCTGCATCACATAAGGGTGCCAGGTCAATTCTCAGCTGTTCTATTTCCAATCCAGCTCCCTGATAATGTGCCTGATAAAGCAATGGAAGATGATCCAAGTCACTGGGCCCCTGCACCCATGTGGGGGATCTTGAAGAAGCTCCTGGCTTCAGCCTGGCCCAGCCCTGGCCATTGCGACCATTTGGAGTGTGAACATGCACATAGAAGTCTCTCTCTCTCTCTCTCTCTCTCTCTCTCTCTCTTCTCTCTCTCTAGCGGGCTCTTCTTCTCTCTCTGTAACTCTGACTTTCAAATAAATAAATAACATTAAAAATATAAAACAAATTATCCATACTCATTTACTCTTGATAAACATCTCACTTCAAATGTCTAGTAACAGGGGCACCACAAATGCTTTGTTCACAAATTTATTGTCCCCCTACTTAACACACATGCTTGCATTGAAATGTAGCAGAGAAAACAGAAGTGGAGCAGTGATTAAATAAAATGTCATTACTAACATTTGACAAACAAGTTCCAGGAAGTGCAACCATTCCTCTTTGTTTTCCTTTCAGGTATTATATTTCTGAGTGTACCTTTTTTTAACTACACAAAAGACATCTGAAAATTTGAGGGTATTCCCTCTGAAATTTAAATGCTTATAGACTTTAAATGTAACTCATTGCATGAAGAAGCTCAGAATGTTTCAAACACAATTATTGTATATACTACAATTCTAAAATCCCATTCTTAAGGAAAATTTTGCCTTCTTAACTATTTTCTTGAATGCACTCTTCACTTCCTTGTTCCTCAGAGTGTAGACCACAGGGTTCAGCATGGGGATGACCATAGCATAGAACACAGATGCCATTTTGTCTGTGTCCATGGAGTGACTGGAGCTGGGCTGTAAGTACATGAAGATGACAGTTCCATAGAAGATGGAGACTGCAGTGAGGTGGGAAGCACAGGTGGACAAAGCCTTTTGGTGTCCCTTAGTTGAGCGCATCTTCAAGATTGTGATAAATATGAACGTGTAAGATATCAGGATAACCAGAAGAGCACAAAATACATTGAAGCTTGACATAAAAACCAGAATCACTTCACTAATATATTTATCAGAGCAAGAAAGAGCCATGACTGCTGGCACATCACAGAAAAAGTGATGAACCACATTGGATGTACCGAAGGAGAGACTGAATATATCTCCAATGTGGAAAACAGAATTCATGAAACCACAAATGTAGGAGCCTATGGCCAGATGAGCACACACATTTGTTGTCATGGTGGCAGTGTAATGTAGGGGTTTACACACTGCTGCATAGCGGTCAAAGGCCATTGATGCCAAGAGGTAATTTTCCACTGTGGCAAAGGCTACGAAAAAGAACATCTGTGTGGCACAAGCGTTGTAGGAAATGACCTTGTCTCCTATGAGGAGCCCAGTCATCACTTTGGGAGTGACAGCTGAGGAGTATCCAAAATCCACCAGAGACAGGTTACTGAGAAAAAAATACATGGGTGTGTGGAGTTGAGAGTCCAAGAGAATCAACACAATCATTCCTAGGTTCCCAACCACACTGATGAGGTAAATGAGAGTGAAAATGACGAAGAGGGAGACCTGTAGTTCTGGGGCATTGGTTAGTCCCAGCAAAATGAACTGTGTCACTTCTGAACAGTTTTCCATCAATTACATAGGAATCACAAGAGGGCCTGTAGTAATGAGAACTAAAGGAATACAGTGATTAAAAAGGATTTAGTGAAATTGAAATGTATAAATAGCATGAGTATTATGTATTATAAAAATTTATCTTTCAAAATTCTATAGATCTAAAACACACTTACAACAATATTTTATATATCCATTATTAATAGAATTACAATCTGTTGAATCCAAAAGATCCTTATGGATCATCTCACAATTTTTTAATTTTATATGTTTCAATTTTAAAATTTTACAAATTTCTAAACTGATGTGTAGAATGTTTACTGACTTGTCCAAGAGGACTCATCTGGAATAACTAAATTTATTTGCCAATTCAGATTTCCCTAGTTTAGTTAAAGCTTACACTTCTGTGTTACTCACATGCAGGAACCACTTTAGACAATCTTTATGTATATTTATTGACTCCTTATGGCACATAAGGTAAAGTACTATATTCACATTTACATGGGTATTAACTACTAAACAAACCTTTGGATCCAGGAAAGTGGTTCTCAAGTTCGTGGGCTTATTTAATACTGCATTAAACTGAATTTAAGCAGTTTACAAATATTCATCATCTTCATTGGTTCAAACTCAGTGTTTGGCATTTCACAGTGAAGTAACCAAAATAAATGCACAGTAGATATCTTAGACTAACTGGGGCAGTAGGGCATGCACAGCCAGCTGAAATAACTATGAAAGGAAAACATAGCATCTGACATGGGGCTGACCTCAAGCAGGAGCTGCATATTAGCCCTAACATTTATTATCTAGATAACGTTTGTCCCAATACAACCTTCAGACCTCACTTATTCCACCTGAAAGCTGAAAATATTAATAGGAAGTAACTCGATGTATTATCTTAACAATTAAATGAAATAATACATTTTTAAAACTAGGGCTAAAAATGCTAGGTGTTTAGCATGACATGCTGAGAGGCAGAGATAATATTATCAGGAAGAATTCATCGTCCCCGTGGTTGTTTGATAAAGGTAGATGGTGATACACAGGTTTCATGTGTGAGTAAATTTGGGGGCGTTATCACCTTCCTCTTCATTTTGCCTTTTCTTACACACTAGGGTCACTGAGATTTTCTGTGCTCCCCAGTAATTCTCACTCTGTCTTTTCCCCACCCATTTAATTGGCTGCTCTGCTATTCTGTATGGGCCATTGTTTTGTTTAATCTTTTCTGCAAAATACATATTTTAGCTTTATTTGAAAGAGTTTCCTCTCCTTAAACTCATTCTTTCATTATTATTATTATCCCTTGGTTGAAATCAGATAATTAAGGTTAAAAGTGCATACTTTGCGAGTTACCTTTTGCCTGCAGATTTATTTTGGTTAAAAACTTCATATTGTAAAATTATTATTTAAATCAGCTCTTGTGTAGAAGCAGAGTTTTAAAATAGGAAGGATATCCATCTATTGCCAACTACTTTCCTTACCATTGTTCTACATTAAAGTTTATAAGCATTTTATTTGTTAACTTTAACACACATATCCACTTTCAGAATATACTATGTTCTACAAATAATGTTAAAATTTTTCATTTAAATGTTTATAGGTTTGTATTTGTGCGTTATGTGTGTGGTAGGTATTATTATTTTAATTTTATTATTACTGGAATTAAAAATTTGGTTTTGTGATATTCTGTAGCCTCACAATTAGAATGATGAGTATTCACAATTCAAAATTAAAATCCAGTTCCAACTTAATTTAAATTTCCACCTTGCTACCATGTGTTTACATGCACCAATAATAATAAGCATGCGAATATAGCAAGAAGGTTAAGATGTTCAGACATTGCTATTTCACTTATTTCCCTTTATATGTTTAAGGAGCCTTCAGTTTACACTTTAAATATTTGCTTGTTTTATCTCTAATGGAAGGCTAACTGGGTGAACTATATGAGCATGCTGAAATTACCAACTACTCATCATAGCATCATCCACCTGTTATTATTGTCCATATACTCTAGCAAGACATTTCACAATTGTCAACAAACTCCATACCAATGGAAGTATTGACATTTATACCCCTGCCTCAACATACTATTTTAGAAGAAAGCAGCTACTTCTGTGATCAAATTGTGTATGTATAGCCGTCCCCACTGCTTCTGCATGAACTGTACTTTTCTCTAATTGTGTCTATGGAATACAGAAGCTTACCTTGCTGCTGGAAAAGAAGTCAATATTGATTAGGCAGCCTGACTTCATGAATTCAGCATGAAAAAAATGCATAAAGGCTGTTAGAGAGGTTCTCTCACAGATACATGTGAACAAGTTGCAAGTTATCTAAGGCAAGCAAAGACGGAAACAAAAACACTAACATGGATCCAGGCACCTGAGTTCAAGTCTTGAGTCCACCATTAATTCTAAGGGGGCCTTTAGTAGGGTCACTTATCTCCTCCTTCATTGTAAAACAACCATAATAAAATTACCTCTCTTGCATCATTCATAGAATTGCATCTGTACAGAGCAAATATTAGGAGATTTGCAAAACATCTCTAAAGGGTTATAATTTTTAAGTCATTCAATATAATATTTATCTTGCTGCCATGGTTACAAACTCATAGCAAATCCTCTGCTCTGGGAAAGGCCTGGAGGTACTGTCAAGTAACATTCAGAAAAATAAAGGGGAGCAAGATTCATTCTTACTGTTTAAAATGATGTCATGTGTTCTGGTTGGAATTTTTAGAAGCCAATGCAAGGGAACCATGAGGGAATTGTAGGAGTATGGAGTTCTCAGAGGACAACCCACATGAGGGCATCTTTTGTTGTTCCTCATCCCACTTTTCCATGAAAGAACCAATTAAATTGTCTATGGAGACCTAGCTAGATACATCAAATTTATGCACATGATTTTATACTGCTTGTTGTTATATTACCTTCTAATTAATGCAGAATTTAAAAGCAATAATGTCCACACTTTTAGCATATGCTTTCAAGAATTGTCTGAGGCTTGTGATTGTATAATCACTACCACAATCAAGATATTTTTTGTTAATCAACTAAACAACACTCCAAGATTCCTTTCAGTCAGCTCCTTTACCCATCCAGTTTCTCTGAAAACGACTAAAATACTTTTGTCCATGTAATTTTATGTTTGCAAGATTTTTTCTAACTGGAATCCTAGCATATATGCGCTTCTCGTCTTACTTTTTAAATTTAATGCATTGGAGATTCATTAATGTTCTCATCCTTATTAGCAGTGGAATCTTTTGTGGAGTAATATTCCATTTATGGACATTATGTATTTCTTATCCATTCCTATTGTTCATCTACTAATGTTACTAGTGCTCTGAAAATGATCAGGGAGTTGTGGTGGAAACTAACAGCGGAAAATATTTTCAATGTAAGTGATTAAGAAGGTAGATAAATTAATCAGTTTCTATTTGAGGAAACAAAAACACTGTTCAGGAATAGGAGATTATTTAACGAATCCAATTTTTAAAATCTGGGAGGAGGAGGCCAGCACTGTGGCGAAGAGAGTAAGGCCACTGCCTGCAGTTCTGGTATCCCACATGGGCGCTGGTTTGAGACTCCACTGCTCTACTTCCGATCCAGTTTTCTGCTATGGCCTGGGAAAAGAATGGAAGATGCCCAAGTGCTTGCCCCTGTGCCTGCATGGGGACCTGGAGGGAGCTCCTGGCTCTTGGCTTGGGATAGGTCCAGCTCCCGCCATTGTGGCCATTTTGGGAGTGAACCAGCAGGTGGAAGATCTCTTTCTGCCTCTGCCTCTCTGTAACTCCTCGTGGTAGTCATGTTATCCTTGTAGTCTCCTGGGTGACTAGGTTATTATTTTTCTCACACATTCAATGCATCAGTATACCATATTCTCTACCTTTCAAACACCTTGAAATAATGTAAATAATTTGGAGGCTATGCTATTTCTGTGATGTTAAATATATTAATAATGACTTTGAGGAAAAAGAAAATAAACAGTTTAATGAAGATATAATTTCAGAGATTTATTTAAATTCCAAGAAAAAGATATAGAACATAGAAGGATTACTTGGGATAGCTATTTAAATTGGATAGTCCAGAAGAGAGTTTTAATAGAATCACTGCAATGTCTAGTAAGAGAGGTCCCATGAAGGAAAAAAAAATAAGCTAGAGATAAATATAGCAGTTCAGATTGAAGTAAAAATTGTGTGTTGACTACTGGTTTTCCCTGCAATCTTGCTTTCTTTTTCTTCTGGATCACTGAGATTTCAGCTAAACACATTGTCACTCAGCTAGAGAATAAATTTCAAAATTGGCTTTACAGCAGGCTGTGGCCATGTGACTGAATTCTTGGCAATGAAATGTGTTCAGAAGTAATGTGTGTGACTACCACTTCACTTGCTAAATTGAAAATTATTTGCCTTATCTCTGGTCCTTTTCCTTTTCTCCAGATAGAACAGTTATGATGAGGAAAGTCTTCAAGACTAAGAGATGGTAGAAAGAGGCACTGTGAAAGGAATCTCCATGTTAGAGTGAGCTACCAAAGCAGTCTAGAGAATTCATTTTCATTGCTACATTAGTTACTGCTATTTGAGAAATAAATTTCTTATTTGTGCCTCTATAGTTATCTTTCTTTGTTATAGCAGTTTAGCCTAAGTTACAATTGTGCTAGGCTAACCATGATAGATAACTGATTAACTACATAGATTAAATACTCCTTCTAATTAAAATTATATGCTGAGCCGAGTCTTCATCTTCTCAATGGCTTTCCTGAAACCGTTATTAACCTCTTTATTCCTTAGACTGTAGACAATTGGATTCAACATGGGAATTACTATTGTGTAGAACACAGATGCCATTTGGTCATTGTCCATAGAATGACTAGAACTGGGCTGTAAGTACATGAAGATCACAGTTCCGTAGAATATGGTTACAGCAGTAAGGTGAGAAGCACAGGTGGAGAAGGCTTTCTTCCGCCCTTCTGCAGAATGCATCCTCAAGATGGCAATGAAAATGAACAAATAAGAGGTCAAGATAACTAAAATTGCAAAAAAGACATTGAAAGCTGCTAAGATAAACAGCACAATCTCATTCATGTAGATATTAGAGCAGGAAAGAGCCAGGATTGGGGGGATGTCACAGAAAAAGTGATGGATCACATTAGAATGGCAGAAGGAAAGACTGAAGGTGAACCCAGTGTGGATGGCAGATTCAACCAAGCCCCAGAGATAGCAGCCTACCACCATCTGAGCACATGCACTGGTCGTCATGGTGGTGGTGTAATGTAAGGGTTTACACACTGCCACATGACGGTCATAGGCCATGACAGCAAGCAGGAAGCAGTCAACACTGGCAAAAGCCACGAAGAAGAACATTTGAGTAACACACCCTACAAAGGACATAACTTTATCCCCTGTGAGAAGTCCAGCCATCACTTTAGGAGTCACAGCTGAAGAGTAAACACAGTCCACCAGAGACAAGTTGCTGAGGAAAAAATACATGGGAGTGTGGAGACGAGAGTCTAGCAGAATCAACACAACCATTCCCAGGTTCCCAATTAGAGTGATGAGATAGATGAAGGTGAATGTTATGAAGAGAGGGAATTGCAGCTCTGGGATGTCAGTCAACCCCAGGAGTCTAAACTCATGCACTTCTGTGCTGTTCACCATGGATTTCATTTTGAAATTTTATTTCACCTGTCAAAACAAAAGAAGAAAATTGGATTAATTACCTACATCTGGGAAAGTATTCTTGTGCCACCCAACAGCATGAACATACCATGATGCCACTACTATTGCAGGGTTCTCAACAACCCTGAGACTGGTATTTATAACCTCTGTATTTCAATCTGTAAGAAAGTGTGATAAACTAGCTAGTTCTAAATACACTCAAATTTTCTAAGTGACCACTCCGTTATCCTTAAAATATTTACTGCTTATTTTTATTTGGATTGAAAGTTTTAACTTGCTCTGAAAATTACTTTTTTAAGATCTATTTATTTTATTTGAAAGGCAAAGCTATATATAGAGAGAGGGGAGAGACAGAGAGAGAAAGAGATCTTCCATCCTGATTTACTCCCTCAAAGGGTCTCAGTGGTTGGGGCTGGGCCAGACTAAAGCCAGAAACCAAGAACTCCACTTGGTCTCTCACATGGCTGGCAGAGTTCCAATTACTTGGACCATATTCCACTGCTTTCCAAGGTACAGCAACGGGAAGCTGAATCCAAGCTGGAGCAGCTAGGACATGAACCAGCACTCTTGTGGGATACTGGCATTGGAGACAGCAGCTTAGCCCACTGCATCACAATGCCAGTCCCTGAAAATTAGTCTTTTATTACAGTAATTTCTACTTCAGATAACACTTAGGCTTATGTTAACCCTGAACTTATCATATGCCCGATATTCTGAGAAACATAAATATTATTTTAATTTTCCCAACTCTCCTATTAGATTATTGCCTGAAAATAATATGTCATTGCCTTTCTGGAAGTAAAATACTGTGAGGTATGGGATTATCATTATTGCCCATGTAGTGGTTTTCCATCACAGGTCTAAGAAAGGGTAGTTGCTCTTTCCCTCCTCAGAGAAAACTGTTAGCATTGGTCCTATTTCATTGAAAGAGATTATGAATGACTAATTGAAGAAAAAACTGTGTGTGAGTGAAATGGTCATTTTTACATTCACTTATTGTTTTTAGTTGTTATCTATTATCCCATTAACTAGGGTCTTTTTGTTTCTTACTTGTTAAGCTTCTTATTTGATAAAATATTAAGCCTTAGACCGGCACCGCGGCTCACTAGGCTAATCCTCCGCCTAGCGGCGCCGGCACACCGGGTTCTAGTCCCGGTTGGGGCGCCGGATTCTGTCCTGGTTGCCCCTCTTCCAGGCCAGCCCTCTGCTGTGGCCAGGGAGTGCAGTGGAGGATGGCCCAGGTGCTTGGGCCCTGCACCCCATGGGAGACCAGGAAAAGCACCTGGCTCCTGGCTCCTGCCATCGGATCAGCGCGGTGCGCCAGCCGCAGCGCGCCGGCCGCGGCGGCCATTGGAGGGTGAACCAACGGCAAAAGGAAGACCTTTCTCTCTGTCTCTCTCTCTCTCACTATCCACTCTGCCTGTCAAAAAAAAAAATTAAGCCTTTTTACTGTAATGGAAATTTAAAATATGCTATCTCAAAAACTTATTAAAAAATACGGAAACAAAGGTAGAAGGAAGAAGGATGGGAGGGAGGAAGAAACTATCATTATGTTCTTAGAGTTGTATTTACAAATCATATTGAATCTATTAAAAATTAATTAAAATTAAAAATGAAATAAACAAGAAAGACATGCCAAAAAAGTATAAAAACTCAAAAATAATGACCATTGAAACAAACACTGCATTGTGAAGCCTGTGTCTTGCTTTACCCTCTTGAAGCTCATCCTTGTTTTATACCCTTGGAGAAACAACATAGACATCCACCAGATTTAATTTCTTCTCTGAAAAAAATACAGAGTGAACATTACTTTTCCTCCCTTTACAATGTGATGGGATAATTAAAGCAATTTCTGAAAGTCTTTCAGAACAATTCAAATATTTATAGAGGCTGCATATTATGATACAAATGTTCAGATCTCTGGGGCTGACCAAACTGTCTACATTAAAATCCTGATCATTGCTCTTACTGGCTGGGAACCTTAGCCACATAACATTTCTGTCCTGAGATTAAAAGTAGGGATGACAACAATGGTGCTCACAAGGCTGTTTGGATAATGCAATGAGGGGATAAGTTTAAATTACTCAGAATAGTGCCTAATACATCTGTTAGTACACAATAAACATGAGCATTACTATTATTCGATAAATATCATTATTAATAGCAGCAGTAGTATGTTCAATTGGTGTGGAATGGGACAAAAAGCACAGTAAAATTATTGGAACCACATTACAGAAGTTTATGTGAATTACATCCTAATTCAAACTTGTTTAAACAAACACACCATTTTTACAAACATTAACATAAAATTTGGGGCTGAGCTTTAGGAATAACAGCAGAATCAAATTTTGAGATGCTGCCTTTTATCACATGACTTCTGCAAGGGAGTCTATTGATGGTTGTACCAATTATATCACTCAGCTATTTAATCTTGATATGAAACAGCCTCTCCTCAACTTTCAAACCTTTAAAATATACCCTGAATCCATTCACAATCCATCATTTCCAATATAACCACTCCAGGCCATATTGTAATTCAGGTCATGCCTGATAATAATGGAAGTCTAAAATGAGGCACTGAGAGTTGAGAAGCAGTGGGGGCTAAGGTATAGCTATTGAGCAATACTGAAGTTTTGTCTTGTCAACTGTACAGTAAATGCATATTAGAGTCTTTTTTGTCTTTTTAATTCCAACAGTAATACCTGCAAAAGAGTGGAGAGCCATACTGCCTTCATGCCAGGTGCTGTTGTGAGGTTATATAGAACGAAACTCCAGTCAGTCTGAATGTGAGCCTGAAAGCCTAACCAATACTTTGTGCCACCATAAATGTTGCTTCTATATGGCCTGATGTGCTTAGTATATAGCTGAGCACATAATAGAGAAAAATGAGACAAAATAATTATATAATTCTGTAATTGTAAGTCAATCTGTGACAGAAAAATGCACCTGAAGTCTAGCACCAGAAAAATTGGATTTGAATTTCAGTTTCTTCACTTTAAGTTTGGACATGATTTCTAAATTCTCTGAAGGTCATTTTTCTCCATAAAATTAAGATACTAGCTACATCACAGTTATTGGGGAAATTTAGTATACTTATATGCTTGCTTATTCACTGCCATTAGTTTGAAACTTAGGAAAACCTTAATTGGTTTATCTTTCTACTTAGTTCCTACCACAGAGCATGGCACAAATCACAAAGTCAATAAATTTTTGTTGGATGAATGGAATAATGAAGAAATAGTTGTCACTGATAAACAAAAGCATCTCTGTAAAGAATAATTCCCACTGAGAAATGAAGTAGCACTTTCAAAGACAACTACTCTGAGATTCTAAATTAGTAATATATCAAAACGGAATAGAATTGATGTGTATTTCAATTATATTTTCATAAGAATGCATTCCTCATTAATATAATTTTATTCAGTATAGTAAACATTGGGTTTAATACAATTATTGTCAGTAGCATTCTTAAAATCCCCCAAATAATGCACTCAGTGGAAATTATTTAAATCTCAAGAAAAATATATTTATATTTATTTGAAAATAATAAAAAATGGGCTGATGTCATGGTGCAGTGGGTTAAACTGCCACTTATGATGATGGCATCCCATATCAAAGCCTCACGTTGATCCAGCTCTCTGCTAAGCACCTGGGGAGGCAGCAGATGGCCCAAGTATCTTGGATCCGTGAGGAGACCAGAAAGGAGTTCCAGATCTGGCTTTGGCCTGACCCAGCCCTGACTGTTGAGGTCTTCTGGGGAGTGACCCATGAGATGGAAAATCTCTATTTCCATCTTTTTCTCTCTATCATTCTGCCTTTCAAAGAAGGAAAGAGAAACCTTTTTAAAAAAAGAAAATAATCAAGAAGAACGTTCCACAAAACACTTTTTGTTGGCATAAATAAATTATACTTATTAAGGTACAGATCATTAATTATATTAAAATTAATGTAAATTATTATATTCATCAGATCTTTAGCAAATAAACCTTCCATGAAATTGTTTTAGATGAGTTTTTGAGGAGTAACTTACCACAGGCCTTTCCTAACGCAGTATTGTACAAACTGCAGTCCACGACCCACACTAATGAAAGGTGAGATCGATCAGGTGGTGGATTGGGACCAATATCTTCAAGAATTAAATTAAGTCAAATAGCAGATGCAGCATGTACTCTGTGCAGGTTCTTTCCTTAGTGCTTTGCATATATGAACTCTTTTTTTTTTAACTTTTATTTAATGAATATAAATTTCCAAAGTACGGCTTATGGATTACAATGGCTTCCCCCCCCATAACATCTCTCCCACCCGCATCCCTCCCCTTTCCCACTCCCTCTCCCCTTCCATTCACATGAGGATTCATTTTCGATTCTCTTTATATACAGAAGATCAGTTTAGCATACATTAAGTAAAGATTTCAACAGTTAGCTCCCACACAGAAACATAAAGTGAAAAATAATAGATGATTTTTTAAATGATGATGAAATCAGATCAGACCTATTGTCATGTTTAATCCCAGTGAGAGTCAAGTTGGGAATTGATAATTTCTTCTTTTTTTTTTTTTTTTTTTTACAGAAGATCAGTTTAGTATACATTAAGTAAAGATTTCAACAGTTTGCACCCCCATAGAAACACAAAGCGAAATATACTGTTTGAGTACTCATTATAGCATTAAGTCTCAATGTACAGCACATTAAGGACAGAGATCCTACATGAGGAGTAAGTGCACAGTGACTCCTGTTGTTGACTTTACAAATTGACACTCCTGTTTATGGCATCAGGAATCTCCCTATGCACCAGTCATGAGTTTCCAAGGCTATGGAAGCCTTTTGAGTTCACTGACTCTTATCTTGTTTAGACAAGGTCATATTCAAAGTGGAGGTTCTCTCCTCCCTTCAGAGAAAGGTACCTCCTTCTTTGAAGACCTGTTCTTTCCACTGGGATCTCACTCACAGAGATCTTTCATTTAGGGTTGTTTTTTTTTTGGGTTTTTTTTTTTTTTTTTTTTTTTTTTTGTCAGAGTGTCTTGGCTTTCCATGCCTGAAATACTCTCATGGGCTTTTTATATTAACTCTTAAGATAGGAAAGAATACATTGTCAAAGTGCATTGAAAATGAGAAAGTACTTAGGGCTCCATGAAAGTTATTATTTTATGTGTGTATGTGTGTGCTGAGCCACAATGTAAATCACATATTGTATTCAAATGGCCTAAAACTTTGATCAAGAGTCTCTGAACAGCCCGTGCAAACCTGTGCACAACACCGTGCATTAGCAACACAGGATAATGGGCTTCATAATGTGATCAATAAAGAGAGCACTGTTTATTCATTGATTCACTTTATGTTTCAGTTCCATTTCTTTTAAAACACTTTTAAAATTAATATAAAGAGAATAAATTTCATGCAGGTCATAGATACAATAATAAGAGCATAGTGATACTTCCCTCCCATCCTCTCTTCTTCCCTTCTTTCTCTCTTTCCTTCCTTCTTTTTAAAGTTTTGCAATAACATCTTTTTAATTAACTTTATAGTCATAGGCTTAGTGATCCACTAAATAAAGAGTTCAGCAAGTAAAATGTAGGGGCTGACATCATGATGTAGCAGGTAAAGCCACCACCTGCAAGGCCAGCATCCAACATGGATGCCAATTCAAGTCCCAGCTGCTCTACTTCTGATCCAGCTCCCTGCTAATGCACCTGGCAAAGCAGTGGAGGATGGTCCAAGTCCTTGGCCCTTGCAGCCATGTGAGAGACCTGGAAGAAGGACCTGACTCCTGGCTTCAATCTGGGCCAGCCGTGGCCATGCAGCCATTTGGGGAGTGAACCAGTGGATGAAACTGTCTCTCTGTCTCTCTCTCTCTCTCTCTCTCTGCAATTCTGCCTTTCAAATAAATAAAATAATTCTTAAAAAAGCAAGTAAAAAGGAGAAAGACCACTGTTCAGCAGGAATATAGACAAGGGCTATGAACAATAATCAAATCCTAGGATGTTAATCTCACTCATACACATTAAATATTTTGTACTCTATATTTTAGAACCACATGCATCAAGAACAGTTTGCTGAGTGCCCATTATTTTTTAAACGGGGTTTTAAACAATGAGAAAAATATCACCTTCTATTATTTGAATAAAATCACCACTTTCCTAACTGGTGTAGGTCATTGTAATATCTTGAGCCAAGCATCCTAAAAACATGATAGTATTGGGGCCAGCACCATGGCTCACTTGGTAAATCCTCTGCCTGCAGCGCCAGCATCCCATATGGACACTGGGTTCTAGTACCGGTTGCTCCTCTTCCAGTCCAGCTCTCTGCTCTGGCCTGGGAAGGCAGTGGAGGATGGCCCAAGTGCTTGGGCTCCTGTACCCGCATGGGAGACCAGGAAGAAGCACCGGCTCCTGGCTTCGGATCGGCGCAGCGCCAGCAGTAGCGGCCATTTGGAGAGTGAACCAACGGAAGGAAGACCTTACTCTCTGTCTCTCTCTCTCTCACTGTATATAACTCTACCTGCAAAATAAATAAAATAAATAAGTAAATAAATATATTAACGCCTGGGACATTAAACCCTGAAAATGGCTGTCCCTGTGCTTTGACATACCACGTCTTCTATTCCCACAATCTGAACAGACCACAGAACTGAGTTAGAAGCTCCCCTTGCTCTTCCTGGAAGATGACACACCTTTGGGGATCTAAAAATTACAAGTCTCACTCAAAGAAGAAAGAGAGGATTTAATTTTCTAAAGGCTGAGGGCATAAGGAAAGATAATTATTGGATGTAATGAAAATAGTCTCCAACCTGTCACCCAGGGTTAGTTAGAGGACATTTAGGAAAAAATCTTTGAATGCAATCTATAAATTGAACAACTGTTAGAATGAATCATCATACTCACTGTCACCGCAAACATCATTTTTAGTTGGAGATTTTATCCTGGGCCATTATTACAGGCTCATATTGAAAAACCAGTGTGAAATAAATTCATTTCATAAAATTGGCGACCTTTTATTTTAAGCTCAATAAATGAATGTCAAAAAGGCTTTGGTATCCAGGCTGGTCCCTCTGTAATGATGTCAGATGCAGTCTTATAGGGATGCAAAAGACCAATTACTGGAAAACAAAAGGATTTGTACATATTATATAAAGTTCCCAGGCTACTAGGTACTCATGAGACCAACTAGTCTCTCACTCCAGATACCTAGAAAAGCAGCAATTAAACTGTCTGTGGAGACCTAGCTCAGCATGTTGAGGAAGAATACCTCCATTACTTCTATTACTTGAAGTTGTTGCTTCTTGATAGACAGAACATCTTCAGGAGATTCCTGAGACATGCAATGGAACCAGGCTGGAGCACTCTATTTATATCAGCTGTGTGGTTCACATCAGCATGATTTCCCAAAGTTAATATTGAAAAGCTTAAAGGTGATTCAACCTCACTGCACTTAAATTATCTTATTTATAAAATGGAGCTGATGATAGAAACTGCTTCATATGATTTTGGAGAGCTGCATGTAAGCTAATATTTATAAAGACATAATGGAGCCTGGTACATTGTAAATTTTCAACAAACACTAGTTATAAAAGCTTTGCAAAGTCTTTGTTTTTTATGTGAGCACTTATATCCATTTGTGAGATTGAACCCTTAATCTCCCCAATAAATCATTTATGCCTTAGGGATCTTGGAAGCCACTATGAATTAATTCCAAAGACTCTACCACATAGAAGAGAAATTGTCTATGTGTTAATAATGACCAAAGTAAAAAATATGACCGAGGGTGATCAAAATGTAAAATATTTAAACTTACAAAGCAAATTATAGAAAAATGCTTTATCTGTAGCACATTGGATTTACTCACTGGGTGAGAGACAAAGCCAAACAACTCGGATTCACCAAAATTATCCAAACATATTTTAATATAGAAATCATAAGGTGGCTACCAGGAGCAGGTTATGACAATTTTTTGACTGTCCTTTACCCAAACTCTGCCTATTTTTTTAATAGTTCTCCACTACATGAAACTTGGCAAAGGGCTACCTAAT
The DNA here is from genome assembly GCF_964237555.1 of Oryctolagus cuniculus. Taxonomy (NCBI): domain Eukaryota; kingdom Metazoa; phylum Chordata; class Mammalia; order Lagomorpha; family Leporidae; genus Oryctolagus; species Oryctolagus cuniculus. The sequence continues at coordinate 13,709,151 of NC_091432.1, read as the reverse complement.
AGAGTTCAAGGGCACACCTAGAGGAGATCTAGAGGAAGGCATGAGTTCAAACCCTGGTTGTGCCCACATTGTCATAGAGCAGGAGCAAGAGCCTAAAATCATTAGGCCTTACTTTCCTCATAAGTAAAATGGGAATAATAATAATTTCTATTCATTGAGTTGTCAGGATTAAATGAGTTAAGATTTATAAAGTATGCAGAACCATGTCAACATACTAGAAAGCTATAGGAATGGGAGTGGATGTTATGTAATCTTGCTTACCAGGGTCACAGGTCAACTACCTGCAAAGGAATTTGTTTTAGTCAGAAGTATCCAATTAGAGACACCCAAAAGTCATGATGTTAGATTGTTGTGGCATGTGGCATTAGTGAGAAGTTGAAAGTTGTGACACTGATGACAAAGGTCTTAGTGTTGAAGGATGGAAGTGGTAGAACAGTTGCAGTGGTTTAACATTGCCTGTGGTTCCTACTCCATGGCTCACATTGTTTAGCACCAGTTTTTCTTAACCTAATTCTGTTAGTCAGCTTTTCGTCTTTTCGTTACTTTAACTAAAATACTTAAGAGGAGCTTCTTGGAAAGGAAAAGGTTTAATGTAGCTCACAGTCTGCAGGTTCCCAGTTCAGCAACAGACAGCTCATTCAGTCTGGCATCTGGTGGAGGCTGACAACGGTTGAGTGTGGGTGTGGAGGAAGAATTACATGGTGAGCCAGGTAACAGAGACAGAGAAGCTCAGTCAAAGTTGGCTTAAATGACCAACCCTCCCACACGAATTACCTTCTGAGGGCAAACCCCCAGTGACCCAAAGATATCCCACTGGTCCTACCTTCTAGTGGCCATAATTAGATCAAGTCTCCACCTTAATCCATCAATAACTAATATCAATCCATTACTTGTGTGACATAAGGCTTCGGGGGTTATTTTTATGTATGAGTTTGTGGAGCCAAGTTCCATTCAATCTACACCAGAAATTGAATCACCTTATCCTTGGTTCTGTGAGCACACCATTATTCCTGGAGTAAGAACCTTTTCTGTTAACTAGCCATTTGATTTCTGTTGAATATATTCAAGATCATCACTTCTCTTACCTACATTTCACCTATATCCATTTTCAAGGCAGGGATGATAATGATGGAGGGAAACTCCTAAGTTTCCACTGTGACTTCTACTGGATCTTCTCTCCTCTCATTCCTTAAGTCCCCTAACAAACCATGAATAGAGTCCTTGATACCACATGCCAAACATCAAGAATCTTAAATTATAGGAGCAAACATATGTCCTTCTCTGAATCTACTTACTCACATTATCTTGGCTTAATAATTCATTAACCAAGGATGTCTCTACTTCATTCAATGGAGGAATTTCAATTCAGCTTGGAAAGAATGTTTTTAAAAATCCATGAAGGCCGGCACCACAGCTCACTAGGCTAATCCTCCACCTTGCGGCGCTGGCACACCGGGTTCTAGTCCCGGTTGGGGCGCCGGATTCTGTCCCGGTTGCCCCTCTTCCAGGCCAGCTCTCTGCTGTGGCCTGGGAGTGCAGTGGAGGATGGCCCAAGTCCTTGGGCCCTGCACCCAATGGGAGACCAGGATAAGTACCTGGCTCCTGCCTTCGGATCAGCGTGGTGCGCTGGCCGCGACGGCCATTGGAGGACGAACCAACTACAAAGGAAGACCTTTCTCTCTGTCTCTCTCTCTCACTGTCCACTCTGCCTGTCAAAAAAATTTTTAAAAAATCCATGAAGACATGGGGTTGGCACTGTGGCATAGCGGGTAAAGCCGCCACCTGTGCTGGCATCCCATGTAGGAGCCAGTTTGAGTCCCAGATGCTCCACTTCTGATCCAGCTCTCTGCTATGGCCTGGGAAAACAGTAGAAGATGGCCCAAGTCCTTGGGCCTCTGCATCCGCATGGCAGACCCAGAAGAAGCTCCTGGCTCCTGGTTTCGGATCAGCGCAGCTCCAACTATTGAGGCCAATTGGGGAGTGAACCAGCGAATGGAAGACCCTCCCCCCACCTCTCCTTCTCTTTCTGTGTAACTCTGCTTTTCAAATAAATAACTAAATCTTTTTTAAAAAATCCGTGAAGATGAAGTATATTTCACTGTTATGAGGTTCCCTAGTTCAATATTACTTAAATACAAATTTATTTCAAAAAACAAGCATGAGTATAAAAAGTACTTTATTGATTAACAGAAATGAAATTGTTAGGCATTCAGAAGTTGACTGGCTTCAGAAAAAGCAAGATTGGGATTCTCCAACATCTGTGATTTAAATGACTTTACACATTTCCCCTAGGAAGCTACATGCCATTTTGATAAATGAGAAGAGAAAAAAATATTATTCAGATTTGCCATCTAAGTGATTTGAATGCCTTGTTTCAGTTCAGATTTTTAGAAAACTTTACTTAGTGGGGGGTTAAGCTTATGGTCATAAAATAAATTGAAAGTATGTCATTGTGAAAACTAAAAGAAAAAGAAGAAAGAGGGAGGGTGGGTATGAGGGACAGAAGGAGGAGAAGATGAGAAGTATCATTATGCTCTTATAACTGTATATATAAAAACATGGAATTTGTTTCCTTTATATAAATAAAAATTTTAAAAAGAAAATTGAAAAAGATGGTATTCCCAAACTTACAATAAGAAAAATTCTAAAACCAACCAAAAATTAGCTACTTTTCTTGGATCTATCAGAAAACTAAAGTTAAATCCCAAATATTTAGAGATTATAGCATATACAGGGTAACACATAATCCAAACATTTCCTTAACTGAGACAAAAAACATAGGATGACAAGTAACTGTTATGAATATACAACTAGAAATTCTAGGTAGTCATTTCTATCAATATGGTTATAAGTCCTAAGTCATTTTTTTTACTAAACCATGTGACAAATTTCTTAGCCATGTCATTTTCTCTACATATAAAAAAAATCACTGTGTGTGCATATCACAACTCAATCCATGTTCTCTTTTTAATAACAACATTACAATTCTATTTACTTGTAATTTCTCTTACTGATTGGCCTAAATTAGATAATAAAGAGTTCCATGATGATAGTTAAATGACTTTCCAATAGCTTTTGAAATTAATTGATTTGAAAATTCTTTTATATATGAAAAAGGAAGGAAGAACAGGATAACTTTTTTGTTATTAACTCACTGGATGACCACATGTTCCAGATTACCTTCATATTTTTATTTAGCAGATATAAATTTTCTAATGTTAATCCAAGTAATTGGCTCATAACACTAGACAAATATATAAATCTCATGTCATGTAATCTAATCTTCTCATTTACACTATACTGTGTCATGCTGTGATATACATAGCGCAATTACACCTTTATCACAGATATTTTCAAAAAGCCTCAAAAGAAGAAAATTAAGAAATTTGGCATTTAAACCCAGATGTGGGGTTATGGGTACCTGGACCCCAGTTAAGACCTGTTTGAGACACTTGTACCCCATATTTGAGTGCTTAGGTTAGAGTCATAGCTCCACTTCTGGTTTCCTGCTAATGCTCACTCTTGGAGGCAGAAGCCAATGGCTCAAGTATTTGGGCCACTGCAATCTATATGGGAGACTTCGATTGACTTCTGGGTCCTGACTTTAGCCTATCCCAGCTCTGGCTGTTACAGGTACTTGTTGAGTGAACCATCAGATGGAAGATGGCTGTTTCTGTCTGTCTGCCTCTCATAAATATATAAAAGAATAGGTAGACTTAAATCCAGATACGCCTCCCTGTACCGTATATTCTTACAACCGCCACACTGCAGATTATGGCAACACTGTGAACTTAGAGAAAAGGTTTCATTCAATTCACTAACAGCAGTAAGATCTTCAGATACTCCTCCCAGGATAAGACAAAGAGACATTAGTCATGTGGAACAATGAATTAGAAATGAGCAGGCTGAATACTTGGGTGTAGGATTTCATACTCAGTCATGCCTCAATAGAGTAGAGGTTATTCAAATATCTCTGAGTATAATCATGATTCTGAGCTTTTTTAACCCAGAGGCTTGAAGTAATTCTTTATGGATATGCTAAATAATCCTTAAGAAATTATTATGAGAGTTGCAGGCATTGTGGTACAGCAGGTTAAGCTACAGCTTGCAACACTGGCATCCCATATTTGAGTACTAGTTCAAGTCCCTGCCACTTCGTTTCCAATCCAGTTCCCTGCTAATGCACCTGGGAAAGCAGCAGAAGATGATCCAAGTACTTGAATCCCTGCCACACATGTGGGAGGTCCAAATGGAGTTCTGAGCCACTGGTTTTGGCCTGGCCCAACCCTAGCCATTGCAGCCATATGGGGAGTGAATCGGCAGATGGAAGATTCTTTCTCACTCTCTCGCTTTTCCCTTATCATTCTGCCTCTGCTTCTCCTTGTCATTCCGTCTTGTATTATCATAATAGTGATAAAAGAAATTATTATGGGGTGGGCATTTAGTCTAGGAGTTAAGATGCTGGTTAAGATGCCTGTGTTCCATAATGGAGTAACTACATTCAAAATCCAGCTCCCTGGGAGGGAGCTGTAATGCCACCCATATGGAAAACTTGAGATACATTCCCAGCTCATGGTTCCAGCTGCGGCACAGCCTTGGCCACTGCAGGCATCTAGGGAGTAAACCAATGGAGGAAAGTCTCTCTCTCTCTCTTTCTCTCTCTCTCTCTCTTCTCCCTTTCCCTCTCTCTCCCTTTCCCTCTCCCTCTCCTTTCCTCTCTCTCTCTCTTTCTGTACTTCCTCTTCACCTTCACCTCCCTGACTCTTGAATCAATCAATCAATCAATCAACCAATTGACTTTTTAAAAAGAAATGATTGTAACTTTTTTCTCATAATGACAGTTTCTTAAGGTAGTGGGTATAAATGGTTCCCAACGTGAAGTTAATTGTGAATCCTAGTGGCTATTTCTTCTGGTCCTGTGAGCCAGACCAGTACTCCTAAGGATAGCCTGGCCTTGGTGTTGAATGTTCTTGTTTTGTTTCTTGGTTCTGGAAGGATGCTGCCGAGGACATTGCTAAGGAAGATATCTTGTTATGTGTGCCACAGTCACACCGGCTTCTTTACAATTCTGAAACTTCCTTGAAACTTGGTGACTTCACCACATACTTACCACTTTGCTTAGAACAAACATTCCCCTCAGGTTCCTCATTATTTTTAGGCCCAATCAAAATGTTGTTTTCCTGAGAAAATATTCTTACCTCCCATGGAAGTAGAATCTTTCCTCTATCTCACTTTCCTATGTTTAATTATATGCATGTTTTATATATAGTGTATATATACTTTATTTTGCATGTGATTATGTGGCTTCTTAGTGTGTTTAATTCTATGCCATATATCTTCTCCATTAGGTGTAAGCACCATTAGTGCAATAAAAATACTTGTCTTGCATTAGTTTGTACTCCCACAGCTCAGCGCTGCAGCTGAGTCCCGTAAAGCATCAGTCAACAATTGAATTATTCTTCATGGTTCAAACATTTGCAGTGGATTAAAAGACTCTCTAATTCCTAGGGTACACTTATCTTATTTAATGACAGAACCTATTCTCCATCTCTCAATTTTTGTGTCAAAGTACAACCTGGATTTCAAAGAATGGCTTGATTTGTACATTATCAATGTGAATTAATCCATGTAATGTAAAGAAACCAATCACCTCCTTTGATAATCAGAATTGAGTCCCCTTAGAACCTTAAATAAGCTATTTTCTAGTTATGTGAAACAATGAGCTGTGGTAATCCTCAGGGAGTATTTGTCCCACGAGCATTCCACGACTGTATAACTCCCTCCTGGCTCCTACTTTTCACATTTTAACTCTCTGCATGATTATACTCGGCCTCATAGTAGATAGAGAAGCCCAAGACCGAGAGCCCCTTCGATTATTCATTATTATCTGATTATGTATAGTTGTCTAGCACTGACAAGAGCTTCCTTCCCTAACCAACGTATTACTAACAGCCTGCACCAAAGGGAGAAAACACAAGTAAAACGGCACTGCTTTTGATTATGATGATCACTACTCACAAAGTCTAAGGCACCGTAGAGATGCTCTTATTTTCTCATCATGGCAGCAGTCCTTCAGGGGAAGATGCTGTTGGGGTGGCCTCTCTGATGTTTCTCTTTTATGGGTGAAGATATTGAAGTTCAAAGAGATTAAGAACAAAGAGCAGCAGATCCAGGATGAGAACTCATCTTAGCAAATTTCGAAGGCCAATAGTACTTTTTCATTCTATTTCTTTGTGACTCTGGAAAATTATCAAGTTTTTAGCCAAGCACTGCATGAGAATCTCCAAATGGGATGCTCTCTTTTCTTGGACTGCATTTCTGATTTGAGACGTGATCCTGTATGAGGATGTTAGGCTTGCTTTTGTGTTGCTCGGGAATCAAGGTGAGCCTCTCAATCAAGTGAACAGTCTACATAGATTCAGGGGCAAAAGTAACTAGAAAATTCATCAAGGCATCCCCTTCTCCCTTGCATTATATTAGACTTGAAATTTTTGAATATTTTCTTATATATGTTTCATGAGATCAGAAGGCATATGTTTAAGCACTAAGTAGTTTCTACCCAAAGATGTAAATATGTCATGTGACATAGAGAAAAACTGCAAGAAGGTCCCGAGTCCTGGCTTTGTTAAGTGTTGATTTGTATAATTAAATTGGTCATTTGAATTATTTAATCTCTAGTCTTTCTTTCAGGAAGGATTCATCTTAACTAAGTGGAGGCTTGCAGATAAAATGAGATATCAACATAAAATATTATTGTAATCTAGAAGCTCATGCTAATATTTTTAAGAGAGAAGAAATGGACATTAAAATAGATAAACAAGGTTCAGGAAAACATTTTAAGATGCGCTGAAATGGAGGAGTATAAAATTGCACAAGGCATGACTATTTATGAGATCGGGGAGCTCTAAAGGCAACTTCAGATTATTCTTCCACAAAAGACATAACTGGCAGTGGAAACCCAGTTTGTTAACTATTACACAGAGTGACTGAAATACTGCAGTATAAATAAGATGAATTACCATTAACCATACAGTTGTTAGCAAATGAGAAAGCAACACTCTCCCTGAGAATGGAGAAAAACACAAACTATTCACTGGTTAATAGGTTGTTCTGGTTTAAAAAGCATCCCTGGGTTCAAGAAATGCATCTTTTTCCTTAAAAAATATTTATTTTATTATTTATTTACTTATTTTATTTATTTTGAAGGCGAAGTTACACAGAGAGAGGGAAAGAGAGAGAGAGAGAGAGAGAAAGAGAAATCTTCCATCCACTGATTCATTCCCCAAATGACCAAGATGGCCAGGGCAGCATCAGTCTGAAACCAGGAGCCAGGAACCCCAGTTGGATTTCCCAGGTGTGTGGCAAGGGTCCAAGTACTTGAATTATCTTCTGCTGCTTTCCTAGGCATTAGTCGGGAACTGGATCTCCAGACTTGAACTGGTGCTCTGATATGAGATCTGGGGTTGCAGGCAGTGGCTTAGCACACTGTGCCACATCACCAGCCCAGAAATGTGTATTAAACATTGCTGGAAACCTGGAAGTTAGCACAAAACTTGGTGCACAGTAGAGACTTAGTGTCTGCTGGGAGAATGAAGGAGTGAACAGAGTCTGGCACTTTGTGTCAGTAATTGGTTGGTATCAGTAAAGAGGTGCGTTCCTTTTAACAATTTGAGGATTTTTCTTAGAAGGGGATAGGGTATTATAAACACTTGCTGATCCATTTGCAGTCATTTAACTGAGGTACAGAAAGATATGTATTTGGCTCAAAGTCACAAAAACTGTTAAGTATATTTTACTTCCAAATTCATGCTTTTCAATTATCTACATTGACTTTTTTTTTTTTTCGCCAGGCAGAGTTAGTGAGAGAGAGAGAGAGAGAGAGAGAGAAAGGTCTTCCTTTTCCATTGGTTCACCCCACCAAATGGCTATGGTCGGCGTGTTGCAGCCAGCACACTGTGCCTATCCGAAGCCAGGAGCCAGGTGCTTTTTCCTGGTCTCCCATGGGGGTGCAGGGCCCAAGCACTTGGGCCATCCTCCACTGCCTTCCTGGGCCACAGCAGAGAGCTGGACTGGAAGAGGAGCAACCGGGACAGAATCTGGCGCCCCGACCAGGACTAGAACCTGGTGTGCCAGCGCCGCAAGGCGGAGGATTAGCCTAGTGAGCCGCAGCGCCAGCCCCCACATTGACTTCTAATAACATTTACTCACTTGCTAAGTCAGTCGATCAGTTTCTAAGACTTAGATTCAAAGTAACAACTTCAGATCTCACCTCTGCTATTTTTTCAGCCTTCAGCATGTATCTAATTGTGAGTAAACTCCAATTCTCATATCTGCAGGTCGGTAATAATATTTTACGTGATGTGTGAGGATTAACTGAGATAAAGAAACATCTTCTATCTTGGTAACAAGAACATATAAAAAGCTTAATACATTTTATCTATTACAGCTTAGTTGATTATTAATCATGACATACAGATTCATAAACTAAGTTGAAATTTAAAAGTTTTTAGAGCAATAAAGTGACAAATCATATTGATTATAATGGCACGGTGGTATCTGAAGAGGAAGAAGTTGGAAAAGAGTGGTAATTTGTGTTAATCTTGAAACAGTGCATGAGACTTGTATTAGAAGAGGATGTTATTTTTCAGGGATTGAATTTTTGTAATCCTGAGAACCAACTATATGGTGATCCAATCATAATATGTTTCCCATCTATGGGGCAAAGAATAAGAGAATGTCTCAAAGTTTATTTGTAGTTTTCATTTCTTTTCAATGAACTAAAATAAGTTTTAATTTTCTTTTTTCTCCAAGAAGACATTGGATTAAAAACTACCATTTCACATGTGGAGAAGAAGGTTGGTAAACAAATTTTGCAATTATTCTTATCACATTTTTCCTAGAGTTTGAGGAAATCTGTATCTGTGGTATTGATTCAAGTGAGTAGTTTTCCAATTAATGGGAAGTGGTCCTAAGAGCAGGAATGAGATCTGTCAAGAACTCCACCTGCTTCTATCACGACCCTGCCTAATTGCTTTCCCAGTCTCCATCCTCACATTGACACCCACAGAATTCATCTCAATATCATTCTATTTATCTCTATGACGTTCACTATGAGGCTGAAAACTGTTATCTATCATCTACCCCATATAGTATAAAGCCCAAATTCAAGAAGTCTTCACAAAGTTCATGGAAAATACATATTATGAAAAAATATGCATGAATGTGAACAACATGATGTACCATAATAAACATGTTTTAGTTTGATTTCTATGCACTTTTTGAAGTATCCTTATATCTCTGTATATACCCTTTGCTGATCCAAGCTTCTTCCCAAATCCTGAAACTGTCCCTCTGTGTGCTCTGCATCTCATAGTCAGCCATCAACACATTACAATATATCTGTAATCTTTCCTTTGAAAGTCTCCTTTGTCTACTCACTTGTCCTGGCTAAAACTTGCTTATGTCCTGGAGATGAAGCTGCATTGCACGATCTCTAATGGTGGCAATTTGCTTTCCTACATCACTCATTCAATAGATTTCCTCACCTTTTTATCTTATAATATTCCACTACTCTGTTGATTGCCTGTCTACACTCTTCCTTTCTGTGGTCTTGTTTATTCTTATGGACTTACTATTGTCTATGTATATCACACGGACTGACTCCTCTCTTTTCTCATGGCCTTATTCAATCCATCAAGAAATCCAGTCAGCTCAACTTTTGAAATATACATAGAATTGAATAAAATCTCATTATCCATCTCACTACCACATTGGTGCAAGCCAGCATCTTTTATCTAAAATATTATAACGACCTCCTAATTTGTTTAGCACCTCTCATCCTTTTCTTGTCAAAATCAGTCTTTTCCTGTCAAGATCAACAAATCGGCCAAAGTGATCCTTTGAAAAGAGCAGTCAGATTATGTCATCTAGATGTCCAAATCCCATTATACTTTCCAGTCTTATTCAGAATAAACATTATAGAATGTAAAATGCCATAATAAATCATTATAACACCAACATGTACTTTTCTAACCCAAAACTCCCGTGATTCACTATTTTATGTGATTAAAAGTCTTGTTTGATCTAAAACAAGACCACTATATTTCAAATTAAAACCTATCATTTCTAACCTTACCTAGCCCACCCTCAGGTTTTCAAAATATTTCTGTGTTTTCCCTATTCATTTCATTCTATATCATCTTCCTTTTAAAAAAAATGCTATTTTCCTTTTTTATAGTACATGCAGCAGTGTCTTATTCATTGTAACCATTCAATAACAATTATTCAATTGAATGTGTGACTGCATTAAATATTTAACTTAATTTAAACAAGTAGTTTCGCCTTTTTGAGTTAGCAAATAATATGATGATCTTTCATATATCCTTACTTTTCACAAACCTTAGTTCAGTTATCAACAATGGAGACTGGAGATGTATTATCTTTGCAAATTCGTTTATCTGAGACACTACGTATAATTTAGATTATATTTTTTGTGGTAGGATTTTATTGCTGTGGTATGTTTTAGGTCATAAATCCTTGAAAACAAATATTGCAATGTTGAAATAAAATACAGAGTAGCATGCTGATTCCGTTTTCTCATTGCTGCAGGGTCGTGTACTCCCCATGGAGAATAGTACAGGGGTGACTGACTTCCTTCTCGCGGGGTTAACTGATGACCCAGAACTGCAGATCCCACTCTTCACAGTCTTTTTACTCATCTACATAATCACTGTGGTTGGGAATGTAGGGATGATGCAGTTAATTCTGTTGGACTCTCGTCTCCACACGCCCATGTACTTTTTCCTCAGTAACCTCTCCCTGGTGGACTTTGGTTACTCTTCTGCTGTCACTCCCAAGGTGATGGCAGGACTCCTCCTAAGAGACAAAGTCATATCCTACAATGCTTGTGCCACCCAGTTCTTCTTCTTTGCAGGCTTCATCACTGTCGAAAGTTTCCTCTTGGCCTCAATGGCCTATGACCGCTATGCTGCAGTGTGCAAACCCCTGCATTACACCACCACCATGACAACAAGTGTGTGTGCTTGTCTGGCCATCGGTTGCTATGTCTGTGGTTTCCTGAATGCCTCCATCCACACGGGGAACATTTTCAGGCTGTCCTTCTGTCAATCCCATGTAATTGATCACTTTTTCTGTGATGCCCCTCCTCTCCTGGCTCTCTCATGTTCAGACAGCCACATCAGTGAGATGGTTATATTTTTTGTGGTGGGTTTCAATGCCCTCTTTTCTATCCTGGTCATCTTGATCTCCTATCTATTTATATTTCTCACCATCCTGAGGATGCACTCCTCTGAAGGACGTCAGAAGGCCTTTTCCACTTGTGCGTCCCACCTCACTGCAGTCTCCATCTTCTACGGGACGGTCATCTTCATGTACCTACAGCCCAGCTCCAGCCACTCCATGGGCACTGACAAAATGGCATCTGTGTTCTATACTATGGTGATTCCCATGCTGAATCCACTGGTCTACAGTCTGAGGAACAAAGAGGTCAAAAATGCATTTAAGAAATCTTTGGGGAAGGCAAAATCTTCTTTAGGATTCATGTATTAATTATATAAATATACAGCGAGACATTTGTATTTGTGTTGTATCTACACAGTGAAAATACTTACTTATCTAGCTTACAAGTTGCTACTACTTTGCAGGAATTTACCGAGCTATTTGTGAAGTCTATAAAATAAAATTCTTAAAAAATATGAAACCAAGGAATAATAAATTAGGAAGAATCACCCATTAGCAGGAAATTTTTATTTTAAAATCCTTCTTTCTTTTTTCTTTTTGACAGAGAGAGTGGACAGTGAGAGAGAGAGAGACAGAGAGAGAGAGACAGAGAGAAAGGTCTTCCTTTGCCGTTGGTTCACCCTCCAATGACTGCCGCGGACAGCGCACTGCGGCCGGCGCACTGCGCTGATCTGAAGGCAGGAGCCAGGTGCTTCTCCTGGTCTCCCATGGGGTGCAGGGCCCAAGCACTTGGGCCATCCTCCACTGTATTCCCAGGCCACAGCAGAGAGCTGGCCTGGAAGAGGGGCAACTGGGACAGAATCCAGTGCCCCGATCGGGACTAGAAGCTGGTGTGCCGGCGCCGCTAGGCGAAGGATTAGCCTGTTGAGCCGTGGCGCCGGCTAAAATCCTTCTTAAAAAACATACTCACTCAGTCTCCCACATGTACATGTACACTCACCTATATATATAAGCACTATGAATACATACATCAGTCATGACAAACCCTGCAACTCACACCTACTTCAAGACATCACAGGATATATACATTGTTATAGCAGAATTTAAAACAACTATCTTAGTGAGAGTATACTCAATACAAACAAGTTGCCATTTAATAGAAATAGTATATGTAGGTATATATACATTCTTTTTTTAACTTTATTTAGTAAATATAATTTTTCAAAGTACAGTTTATGGATTACATTGGCTTCTCCCCCCCATATCTTCTCTCCCACCCACAACCCTCCCATCTCCCGCTCCCTCTCCCATTCCATTCACATCAAGATTCATTTTCAATTATCATTATACACAGAAGATCAGTTTAGTATATATTAAGTAAAGATTTCAACAGTTTGCACCCACACAGAACATAAAGTGTAAAATACTGTTTGATAATAGTTATAGCATTAATTCACATTGGACAACACATTACGGACAGAGATCCCACATAAGGAGTGAGCACACAGTGACTCCTGTTGTTGACTTAACAATTTGACACTCTTGTTTATGGTGTCAGAAATCTCCCTAGGCTCTAGTCATGAGTTTCCAAGGCTATGGAAGCCTTTTGAGTTCGCTGACTTCGATCTTATTTAGACAAGGTCATAGTCAAAGTGGAAGTTCTCTCCTCCCTTCAGAGAAAGGTACCTCCTTCTTTGATGACCCGTTCTTTCTACTGTGATCTCACTTGCAGAGACCTTTCATTTAGGGTTTTGTTGTTGTTGTTGTTGTTGTTGTTGTTGTTTTGCCAGAGTGTCTTGGCTTTTCATGCCTAAAATACTCTCATGTGACTTAAGGGCTGATTCTGAGGCCAGAGTGCATTTAGGACATCTGCCATTCTACGAGTCTGCTGTGTATCCCACTTCCCATGTTGGATCGTTCTCTCCCTTTCTTATTCTATCAGTTAGTATTCGCAGACACTAGTCTTGTTTGTGTGATCACTTTGACTCTTAGACCTACCAGTGTGATCAATTGTGAATTGAAATTGATCACTTGGACTAGTGAGATGGCATTGGTACCTGCAATCTTGATGGGATTGTATTGGAATCCCCTGGCACATTTCTAACTCCACCATTTGGGGCAAGTCCGATTGAGCATGTCCCAAATTGTACATCTCTTCCCTCTCTTATTCCCACTCTTATATTTAACAGGGATCACTTTTCAGTTAAATTTCAACACCTAAGAATAAATGTGTGTTGATTACAGAGTTCAACCAATAGTATTAACTAGAACAAAAAAAAATACTAAAAGGGATAAAGTATTAAATTGTACATCAACAAAATGGAGGAATCTGGAAAACATCATGCTGAGTGAATTAAGCCAGTCCCAAAGGGACAAATATCATATGTTTCCCTGATCAGTGACAACTAACCAACCACAAAAAAGGAAACCTGTTGAAGTGAAAGGGACACTATGAGAAACAGTGACTTGATCAGCCCTTGTCCTGACTGTTGATGTACAATTTATACATACTTTTTAAAAATATTATATGTTATACTTTTTATATTAAAAAAAAATTGACTTTTAAGAAAATAGTTCAAAAGATCCTAAGTGAGGATTCATTATTGCTTTTTTGATTGTTCTTGTGCAATGACACTAAATCCCTTTAGGCTCATATTTTGTAAGCTAAATTTCTATATTAATAAATCACTACCTAAAAATATGTTTATATGGCAATTTTAGAGAAAATATATGATAATACAGAGGGAAAAAAAGTATGATAAAGGCATATTTTAATTCACTTAAAAATACAGCACTCAATTTTAATATATTAACCAGTAATAATTAAATAATAATAAATGGTTTTGTATAAATTATGCAAATTTTCAATTCATATTTTTCTAGTATTTTGAGTTCACTGTGTCAAAATTTTTGAATCCATATTTATATCAAAATATTTTGGGCCATTATTTCTTTGAATATTCTTTCTGCCTCTTCCTTTCTTCTTCAACTCCTATTACGCATGTGTTGATATTCTTGTAATATCCCAACTGCTTCACATACACTGTTTATTTGTCTATTTATTTTTTACTCTTAAATTGATTTATTGACAAATATAATTGTATATTTTATGCTGTACAAAATGAATTATTGAACTATGTATACATTGTGGACTAAATCAAGCTAAACAGCATATACATTGGCTCACATCAGTATTCTCTGCAGTGAGGACACTCGGATCTACTCTCTTAGTACTAAATACAGTTGCCATGATGTGCAGTAGACCTCTAGAATATATGCTCCTTCAAATTTAAAGTGTATGTCTTTGGAACAATATCTCCCCAGTCACACTCCTCACTAGCTGATAATCACCATCCTACTCTCAGTTTTTAATGAGTTCAGCCTTTTTGGTTTTTACATATAGATTAGGCCATATAGTATTTGCCTTTCTATGCATGGCCTGTTTTGCCTGGCTCATCCATGTTGTTGCATAGGCTCACCCGCGGTATTGCAAATCACAGGATTTCCCCATTTTTTAAGAACAAATACTATTCCATTGTGTATACATCCTATGTTTTCTTTGTTGATTCATCCATTGGTGACCGGTTAAGTTCATTCTATATCTCAGCTGTTATAAATAATGCAGCAATGGACATAGAATGCACATATCTCTTTAATATGCTGATCTCACATCCTTTAGATACATACTCAGTAGTGGGATTGCCAGATCAAATGATTTTTCTGTTTCAAATTTGTCTAACTTTTAACAGGTGTTTATTGGTTTATCTTCATTTTAAAGAAAGGTGAAAATAAAGACAGAAATCTACCTTTGTTGGTTCATTCCCCTGCACTTATTTTTAAGTGTATACTTTTGCTTTAAATAAATCTTACTTCTCTTTTCACCTCTACCTACATCTCTTCCTTGAAGGTTTTCTTTTTTTTTTTTTTTTTTTTTGGACAGGCAGAGTGGACAGTGAGAGAGAGAGACAGAGAGAAAGGTCTTCCTTTGCCGTTGGTTCACCCTCCAATGGCCGCCGCGGCCGGCGCGCTGCGGCCGGCACACCGCGCTGATCCGATGGCAGGAGCCAGGAGCCAGGTGCTTTTCCTGGTCTCCCATGGGGTGCAGGGCCCAAGCACCTGGGCCATCCTCCACTGCACTCCCTGGCCACAGCAGAGGGCTGGCCTGGAAGAGGGGCAACCGGGACAGAATCTGGCGCCCCGACTGGGACTAGAACCCGGTGTACCTGCGCCGCTAGGCGGAGGATTAGCCTAGTGAGCCGCGGCGCCGGCCTCCTTGAAGGTTTTCTCACATGGACACAAGAACCTGGATCAAATCTAGCCAAGAGGCCACCCCTCAACACAAGGATTTCCTTTCTCCACACCTTTATCTTTCATGTGTGTGCCTTCTTTTAGGAAATGTCCATTTGTTGTTGTTGTTTGGGGTTGTTTATTTTCTTGTGGTTCAGAAGTTCAAGTTATTTATTTATTTTGGATATTAAATCATTATCAATGTATGTGTTCAATATTTTTCCCATTTGATAGGCTTTTCTCTTCAGTTTCTGATTATTTCCTTTGCTGTGCAGAGCTTTTTACTTTGATGTAATCTCACTTGTCTTATTTTGCTTTTGTTGCCTGTGCAACAGGGGAGATGATGGCCTAAGGACACATCTTACAGTGTCATATAGTACAGTAAATATTAGTATATTTACATTTCTAAATCTCTAAGAGAGTAAATTTCAAATATTATCATAAAAGTTATGTGTATGTATATGGTAATTAGCTTGATCTAATTGTTCCACATTGCATTCATAAATCATGACACCAGTTCATATCCTATAAAATACATACAACTACAATTTGTCAATATACATTTTAAAAACCTAAAAAGTATACTGCCATACCAAATTTAGCAGGGTACAAAAAAGAACTCTACTTCATGACAAAGTGGGATTTATTCCAGATATGCAAGCCTGATTCAATATTTAAAAAATTTTAAAATATACTATAAGAGTAGATTTTAAACACTTTCACCAGAAAGAAATGACAAATGAAGCAATGAGTATCTCAGTTGATCTTATTTAATCTTCCTACATTGTAAAGCATAACAGTGTACCCCATAAATATATATAATTATTTGTCATAAAATTCATTATAAAACATAATCTACAATATAATTAACATACTATATAATTATGCTAAAAAAGAAAGGCAATGTGACCGTATTAGTTGCTTGGAGAAAGCCTTTGATAAAATCTATTATCCATTCATAATAAACAAGCAAAGAAACTTCCAGCAAGCTAGGAATAGAGAAGATAGAAACTACAGAGAAGTGGGGAAAGCTAGAAATAACTGAATTAGAGTCAGAGATATCAGTGTGCGGGCCGGCGCCATGGCTCACTTGGTTAATCCTCCGCCTGCAGCGCCGGCATCCCATATGGGTGCCGGGTTCCAGTCCCATTTGCTCCTCTTCCAGTCCAGCTCTCTACTGTGGCCCGGGAAGGCAGTGGAGGAGGCCCAAGTGCTTGGGTGCCTGCGCCCACATGGGAGACCAGGAGGAAGCACCTGGCTCCTGGCTTCAGATCGGTGTAGCTCCGGCTGTAGCCGCCATTTGGGGGGTGAACCAACGGAAGGAAGACCTTTCTCTCTGTCTCTCTCTGTCACTGTCTAACTCTATCTGTCAAATAAAAAATAAACAAAAAAAGAGATATCAGTGTGAACTCATACTTAGCCTAATATAGATACATACAGATAGTTACAGATATAAACTTGAACCTGCATATGTGACACTCTAGTAACAGTGAACACACCTAGCAGCCAGATGGCCAGATCTTGCTCTAATTACCATGGTATAATAAATAGAAGGAAGCTTCTTGGTATAATAAATGGAAGGAAGCTCTTTGGAACAATAGCTGATCCAAGGGCACAGACAAGCTAAACATTTGCTGAGGCTAAACATCTCGTAATGCCCAAACATAAGGAAGTGTTCAGAAATGAAAAGGGCATACCAAGAGGAAACATGAAACAGACTGAAAGTGCTGCCAATGGCCAGAGATGAGACAGTTCAAGCACAAAGGTTAAAACTGGTATGTAATAAAAAGAAATACATGTGAAGTAAGTGACTGAATAAAACGGGATGAGTAGTGATTCTTAAAATGCAGCCCTCTACATGTGCTAAGTTCACCGTAAGCTTTTAGAGTTAAGCTGTCGTGTTTGCATATGTAATGTTTAGTCTTTAGACAAATACATGCTTTTAGGTGGATGAGGATATTACTTTCAGAAGGTAAGTGCGTTGAGAACCATGGCAGGGCAGTCACTGCCCCAGGAAAATCTGAGAGGGTCAAGTCAGGTTTTTATGACTCCTACATCATCAAGAGCTAATACCAGAGATAATTTTGCCTTATCTGTGTCTATGGAAAGCTAGAGCCTACATAAAAGTTTATGAAGATCACTGTCTCATAAAATGTGAGCACACTGTGAGGTGGAAAGACATTCTGTCACCCTTCAGCTAAGTGCATACTCAAAATAGTGATAACTGTGAACAGGTGGAAATTTCAAGAAAACCAGGAGAACAAAACATACATGAAGGTCACCAAAACAAGAATGAGCTCAGTAATGGATTTTTAAGAACAAGAGAGCCATGACTGCTGGTGTCTCCTAGGAAAATGGATGAACCATATTGGGTGCACAAAAGTGAATACAGGCCTCTGCTTGCAGTGCCGGCATCCCATATGGGCACCGGTTCATGTCCCAGCTGCTCCACTTCCTATCCTGCTCTATGCTATAGCCTGGGAAAGCAGTAGAAGATGGCCCAAGTGCTTGGGTCCCTGCACCCATGAGGGAGACCTGGATAAAGCTCCTGGCTCCTGGCTTCAAATCTGCCCAGCTCCTGCCATTGTGGCCATTTGGAGAGTGAACCAATGGATGGAAGATTTCTCTCTTTCTGTTTCTCCTTCTGTCTGTCTGTAACTCTGCCTCTGAAATAAATAAATCTTTAAAAACAAAGAAAAGTAAATGCAATGTGGATGGAGGCACTTAGGAAACTATTGACCTTAAAACTTTGCAGTATGTGGACAGATGATCAACCATTTTCAATGTCACGATGAAGATCAGATGCAGAGGTTTCCACACACATGCACAGAAGTCAAAAGACACTGAAGTCATCCAGTTCCTCTTAACGACATTCTCTTCAAATAATTAAAGTTCTTTTACTGATCAACATTGGACTGGAGTCTGAAAATAAAGACCTAAAGTGAGATAATACCATTACCTGCAAGGAGTTCACAATTAAATAGCAGAGCTACACTTGTTAAAAAAAAATGTTCTGCTGTACAGTTGGCCCACCAAATTGGGATCAATATGTATAGGTTCAACTAACTACAGATCAAAAATATTTGAAGAAAATGTTGCATCTGTCCTGAAAACGCAGTCTTTTCTTGTCATTATTAATTAAATGATGCAATATAATAACTTCACATAACATTTACATTGTGATAGGTATAAGAAATATAATTGATAGGATTGGGAGGATGTGTGTAGGTAATATGCAAATACAATGCTATTTTTGTATGAGGAACTTAAGCCCTGGAACCAACCCACTGAGGGACAGCTATATGTTTTTTCACAAGTGTACTTCTACTATACATATTTGTGTGAGTATGTATAGTATATAACAAAATATTTAATCATATGTAATTAAACTATATGAATAATTTAGTAGGTGTTTGGATAGTTAATAGAGAAGGATGATAGTGCAAAAAAAGGAACAGAAGAGAGGGCTGGGGAGCAGAAGAAAAGGGAAAAAATACATTTGTTGAACAACTGTTTTCTGTTAGGCATTGAGCTAAATTTATGCTCATTCAGTATTCATTTAATACAATTCTGCATTATCATCTTCATTAGAAACACAGAGGATTGCAATGAATCTTTCTAGATCAATAAATTTCATTGGAATAAAGATTATTTTTTCCTTTTTTCTTTCAAAACTTGTGTTAATGCTATTTGTTCTAAATATTTTAGTGGTGTTTTATGTTTTATTTTACAAAAGGATTTATTTGGTTACTTATTTATTTGAAAGGCATGGTTTTAGAGAGATAGGGAGAGACACACATAGAGAGAGAGAGAATCTTCCATCCACTAGTTTGCTCCACAAATGGGCACAACTGCCATTTGTGGGTCATCTTGTTGGGTCAAACAAGAGCCAGGCGCCAGGAACTCTATTCTGGTTTCTGACAAGTGTTGCAGGGGCGCATGTACTTAGGCCATCTTCTTCTACCTTCCCAAGTACATTAACAGGAAGCTGGCTGGGAAGCAGAGCTGATGGGATTCAAATCAGCACTCCTATATGGGACAATGGCTTTGTAAGCAGAAACTTAACTTACTGCCTCACAACACCAGTCTAGATGGGGATTTAAAACTAAATATTTGTTGGGGATGGCGCTGTGGCCTAGTAGGCTAAGTCTCTGCCTGCTGCACTGGCATCCCATGTGGCCACCGGTTCCTGTCCCAGCTGCTCCTCTTCCGATCCAGCTCTCTGCTTATGGCCTGGGAAAGCAGTAGAAGATGACCCAAGTGCTTGGGTCTGTGTACCCATGTGGAAGACTGGAAGAAGATCCTGATTCCTGGCTTCTGATCAGCCCAGCTCCAGCCACTGTGACCATTTGAGGAGTGAACCAGAAGATGGAAAGCCTTTCTCTCTGTTTCTACCTCTCTGTCTGTAACTCTACCTCTAAAAAAAAAAATTAAATCTTTAAAAAATAAAAAATAAATTAATATTTGTGGAGCTAAATGTTTTTGTAGACTCGTGATAGTACTTCCTATCACATAGTCCTTCATTCTGTCATGTTTCCTACCAACAGCTTCCACATTTTCTTATGGGAATCTGTCTATATTAGTTAGGGTAGTAATATGAGTACTATCTGTTATATGTGCACACATCATGTGTGCTTGACCATACAAGTTTTTCTTGCTAATATATTGCTCAATTATCTTTGCTTTGGAACATCAAAACAAGTGATTTAGTGACTGAAACTGTTCCATTTAGTAGCTCCTGTATCCCCAGGGGCGTGGATTCTCTCTCTCCAGCTGGTGGGGAAAAAAAAAAAAGAGAGAGAGAGAGAGAGAGAGAGAGCAGGCAGCTGATCACAAGTGATATCTCATGGTCCAGACTTGGAAGTGACACTTATGACACACTCCATTCTCAAGAACACAATCATATGACCATGGCTAACTGCATGAAAGTTTATAAATTAGGTGTAGTCATATGCTAACAAGAAAAAACGAAATATTTTTGTAAACAGTTAAGAAGTCCCTTCCATTGTAATGTGATCATCTATTAGTATTAATTTTACTCTCCTCCTCCCACACATACACACATGGAAAATAGTATTCACCTCAACCAGGGAGACAACATAACTAACCCTGATACAAGCAAAATATCCAGGATATCAAAGGAGTTTAATTTAGGTCTTCTCCATCTACTCCAGATATAGCTCTTGTGGTCTGGCAAATTATGAACTAAAAAAGACTTCACTCATTCCACATTCATATGCAGTATATGATGTCTGAGAAGAATAAAAATAATTAGAAATAAAAGTTCCCTTTCATGATAATGAAAAATGAAAGACATATGGGATAGTTCTGAAATCTTGCTGAACTAGTTAACATGATGAAGGGCACTCAATTTGGTGATGTGAGATATTTCTTCGTAAGACCCTAATTTTTCTTGTTTTTCTAGGTCCCTGATCCACCTGTTAGATGTTTTATTGAATATGACCATTTTCTTACTCCTTGTGACAATTTCTAAAATATATCAAAGACTAAATGAAATCAAAGACAAAATTAACACAGGCTTTTATTCTTTCAGAAAGGGAACCCATCTGTCATTTTTTGAGTTTTAACAGGACTAAAGGGTAGGACATGAGATTGAGTTTTATAGTAAAAAAGGAAATGTTGAGACTATGGAGGATCAGCAAGCATTTTAGTAAGATGGGATTTCTGGACTATGAAACTTTCTAATTGATCTTCAGCTACATCTAATGGTTCTTTGTTAACAGCAGGGTGCATGGTATTCCAAAAGAGGGGAAATTGCTCTGTGTGACATGGGGGTTTTGAGTCCAGCCATTTCTATAAAGGGTGCTATTTACATAATGTTCTTTATGAGAAGATGATGGTTGTGGCAGGCAGTTTTTTGAAGACATGCTGAGGACT
Organism: Oryctolagus cuniculus; assembly: GCF_964237555.1. NCBI lineage: Eukaryota > Metazoa > Chordata > Mammalia > Lagomorpha > Leporidae > Oryctolagus > Oryctolagus cuniculus. The sequence continues at coordinate 13,687,767 of NC_091432.1, read as the reverse complement.
GTGATCTCCTTAATTACTATTCAGTTTTTGCAGCTTCCACGTACGCAACTTTTTAATTCTTGAAATTGTTTTAGTGCTCAGCCAAACACTTTGATAGCTTCTTTCATTTTCTTTTTCCCTTCTTTATTGTGATTATTTCATTTAATCAGTACTTATGATACATATCCTTTTATATTAACACATAAATGTACATATTTATGGGACACCATGTGATGTTTTCATACATGTACGCATAGTGTAATAATCAAATCAGAGTTAAGTATGTACATCTAACTTGTCAAGCATTTACCACTTTGTGTGTAAAAGCATTAGTTATTTCATGTAGTTGTAAAAATATATTGCACATTATCATTATCAATAGTCACCCTACTGTCTAATAGAATACCAGCATTTATTTCTACTAACTGAAACTTAGTATCTATTGACCAGTCTTTTCCCACTCTTCCCTCCCATCCCCTCCAGCACCTGATAACCATTATTATTTCTCAACTTCTATAAAAGAAACTTTTTTTTACTCCATGTATGAGATCATACGGACTTGTCTTTCTGTACCTGGCTCATTTTACCTAATGTAATGTCCTCCAGGTTCATCCATGTTTCACAAATGATACAATTTCATCCTTTTATGACAGAACAGAATTCACTGTGTGTTTATATCACATTTCTTTATCCATTCATCAGTTGATGGACACTTAGATTGTTTCCACTTGCTAGCGGTTATGAACAGTGCTGCAGTAAACATGGGGATGCAAATGTAGCGTCAACATACTACTTTCATTTTCCTTGGAGACACATATAGAAAAATTAATAGCATTACTTTAATTCTCAGTGCACTGTTTTTATAAAGTGTGAAGTATTGTCTCCTAGAAGGAATCTAGCCATCACTTCGGGAATAGCTGCTGAGGCATAATCAAGTCCATTAGAGAGAAATTCCAGAGGAAAATGCAGGAGAGTGTGGAAGCAGGGGTCCAATAGAATTAGCATAATCATCCCTGGTTTTATATAACTGGAATTATGAGGCAGATGATGATAAGCATTACAGAGACCTTTAGTTCTAGGTACGTTAGGCCTAGAATGATGAACTCAGTCCCTTCCATCTTGTCCTCCATGGATGCTATTTGTGAATCACAAGATGGCCGATAGTAGTGACAAATAAAGAACTGAGTTTTAATAAAGAAGTTGCAGTGAAATTAAAATATGTAAGTAACATGTAGATTATTTCCTTATAGAAATAACTTGTTCTGCAGATGTAGAGAATGCACATGACAAAAAAATTGGTTAAGTGAATGTGCTGTCTATAACATTATATACTGTTGAAATTGGAAATCCTTAGGGGTCATTCACCCAGCTTCTTAATTTTGTGTATTAGTAAACCAAGGTGCAGAAAGAGTTATCTTTTTGTGACTTTTCCAAGGCAACAAATCCAGTATGACTCCATCTCTCAGGCAAGATCCCGTGAATCAAGAAACAGTTTACCTCTCTACGATGAACACATTCCAAGAGGCACACATACCCACAGTGGATCTTCATTATGTTCTACAAAATCACTGAAAACACTGAATTATGAAAAGATGAACTTTCTTTATGCATGTTTTTCTTCTAAAGGAACTTATTTAATATATATTAGTGATTCATTAACACTGAATTCACAACCAACAGTATTACAGCTCATGCCTAGACAAAACTTAGCGAGCACATACACTTTCTTTTTAAGGCACATCACACAGATTTCTCAAACCTGGAAACACCCGATAGCACTTCAGCACCATCTTTGGAGAAATCACCAACAAAGGGCACAAAAAATGTGACACAACACTGAATAAACTACATAAAGAATACTTGTTTATATTATGAAAGCTGAAACAAAACAGTAGATCATTGCCTTGTTCAAACTCAGCTGGGAATGCAGGCATAAGGCAATTCATATTTTTCACCACTCTGCACATATCCTCAAATGACCATGAGAGCACTGTGAATGTTGATTGTGGGGGTTGCAAATAGATTTTCTTGAGTAGGCAGATTTGAAGTTAAAGAACCTGTGAATAATGCCAACTGGTCATGTGTGTGTGTGTGTGTGTGTGTGTGTGTGCGCGTGTGCATTCAATCCTCTTAATTGTGCTATGAGGATAATTGGTTATTACCCTCATTTATCTATAGACATAATTTAGGCTAAAAATGTTTGAATAATTTATTCAAGTTTACACAGGTATTAACTGGAAGAGTCAAGCTTTGTACCCAGGAAGACTAGTTCCCAAGTCCCACATTAGCTGATATTGAATTGAACTAATCCAATTCACATTATTCATTGATTTCTTTGGTCTAAGTTTATTGTTAGTAATCACGAGTATAGAAATGACTAAGAAACTCTACCTAGATTTGGAATTTACAACAGAATAACTGAGATAGATACTCATATGTAAATTAGAGTCAGTAAAATCAATGCAGCAGCAAAGGCCACTCTGGAAATGTGAACAGAAGTTAATACATCAGGTATAGGAATGCAAGCTCTGGGAAGAGGTGCATACACATTCAAATAGTAACCTATCACTTACTATCTGGGAAGCACTGTCCTAACTAAATTCCTCTGGGCCTCATTCACACAGAGTGACAAATAGTAAGTAAAACCCTGATGAGTGCTCCCTATAACACGATCATTTGTATGAAGTGATGGCCTCCATCTTGCTTTGGTAAATGTAAGGAGCAACGTCCTGGTCTTTAGGTTACAGATTAGTTCGTAAGTCTGACCTTGGGTTTGACTCTTGTGTTCAGATTTGCTTCATGGTGAGCTCCATGTTGCAATTTTTCTTCATTTGAATTTGAAGCCTATATCACAGCTCCCATTAACTGGCAATCATTGTGCTGTCCCCATCTTCTCCTAGTCCCTTAACACCAAATTCGAGGTCTACATCCTAAACACTTTCGTTTTCCAAAGATAGCATATTAGCAAATGTAATATCTTTATTGGTGTGTACGATAGTCTATTAATTTCTGATATGAGATTGTTTTGGTGCAACAATATTTGCATTGTTCTCATGCATGGATTTCAAATTTTTGCATCAAAATAAACATACCTTTTAATTCCATTTTCCATGACTTTTGAAGTATTCTTAAATAAAATTTTCATTCTATTCTATTATAAGAAACTCTACCTAGATTTCTATTCTCACAATTTTTTAAGTTCATACCATAATATTTATGCTGTAATTATGTAAGGATTTGTTATAAGTTGACATGAATAAAACTATATGTTATACAGCCTGACACCTTTATGCTACAATGCTGTAAGATAGTACAACTGTCTACATTTTGTCATGAAGGAAAGTGAGAATTGCAGAGGTATATGACTTCCTAGGAGTCCACACCTAGCAAAACATAGATTCAAGGAGCAGACATTTGGCTCAGCTGCTTCAGACACCCACATTTCACATTTAGATGCCTAGTTTGAGTCCTGGTTACTCTGCTTCCAATCCATCTTCCTGTTAATGTGTGCCACAGGAGGCAGCAGTTAAGGTCTTTCGGGGATTGGGAAACTTTTCTCTGCCAAGGGCCATTTGGATATTTATAACATCATTCATGGGCCATACAAAATTATCAACTTAAAAATTAGCCTTCTGGGGCCAGTGCAGGGGTATAGAAGGTTCATCCTCCATTTACAGTGTCAGCAGCCCATATGGGCACCAGTTCAAGTCTTGGCTGCTCCACTTTCAATCCAGCTCGCTAATAATGCACCTGGGAAAGCAGTTCTTGGGCCCCTGCACCCATGTGGTAAACTCAGAAGAAGTTTCTGGCTCCTGGCTGTGGGGAGCAATCCGGACTAGACTAAGTTACTCGAATTAAGACTTATTCTATGCATCTGCTCTCCCACAATATGGCACTGGGAGAGAAGTAAATAGCTTCTGCACAGCTGCCTCCAGTTCAACTAATAAACTGTAGGACTTGCTCCTGATTGGAGGAGAGCAGCGTACTCGGCGTGTGGGCAGCCGAGTTAGGATTGGCGGAGGAGGACTATAAAGGAGGAGAGAGATGGCATGCACCAGGAACATCTAAGGGGAACATCTGAGGGAACACCTGTGCAGCCCCCGAGAAGAGCCGGCCGGCGGTGTGCCGCTCCCCTGCGGAAGTGGGGAAAGCGGCCAGGGGGAACTGCCCTTCCACGGAGGTGGAAGGGATAGTAGCCAACCCGGGAAGAACCAGCAGCAAACCCGGGGAGGGCCGAGCAGACGAAAGAACAGCGCAGGGTCCTGTGTCGTTCCTCCACGAAGAGGGGGAGCGACATAATGGTGCCGTGACTCGGATAGGAAACCTAGCTCGGATAGGAAACCTAGGACGGATATGAAACTTAGGAGGGAAGAAACGGGAAGAACTGGGAAAATATCGGAGAGAGAAACTAGCAAACAGCCTAGGGAAAATATCGGAGAGAGAGACTAGCAAACAGCCTAGGGAAAAGCCGGACGAAAAAGGTGCCGGAAGAAGCTATTGAAAGCCTAGGCATAGATTCGGATACGGACTACGGGGGAAGCTGGGAGAAATCTCTAAGGTCGAAAGCGAAAGTGAAAGCTAGAACAAACAGACTCGGACGCGGACTGTGGGGAGAGGCCAGGAGAAATGAGGGAGGAATATTGTTGGAGGAAAGCTGGGGGAAATATACCGGGTAGAGAAAAATGTTAGGGAAAATGAAGCCGCGAGTGCAGGCCGAGGCGGATACGAAAGCCACTTTGGGATTCTCAAGTTAGCCCGGGAATAGGGGGCGAAAAGTTGAAACCAGAAGCTGAAACGGAAGCCAGATCGTGGGGCGGAGACGTATGCTGGGTTGAATTCGCCAGGCTAGCCCGGGGAACTTAGATTGAATACTAGTGGCGGACACGTAAGCTACGCTGTGTTACTCGTGGAAGCCGCCGCGTGCAGAGAGAGCACGGGGCGTGAATAGATAGGGAACGGGGCTGGCGCGAGGCCGTGGTGCAGACGCGAAGGGCGTGGAGACCGCGGAGCGCGCGAAGCCAAGCCGCGCAAAGCCGGGAAGCTGCGCAGATGAAAGAGGCGCGGGCTGAAGCGGCTCAGCTGGAAAGCCGCGGAGAAATAGCCTCGGGGCGGAGCCTGCTGGCACGGCGAGGCACCGGGAAGCTGCGGGGATAAGAGAAACAGAAGTTTTAGAAGTAAAGTGAGAGAAATAGGAATGCTGGAAGATAGAAGTGGAATGGGAGAAATAGGAATGCCCTGAGATAGAGAAATAGAGAAATAGAAAGGCCTCCCCTCAACATGGCAATAAGAAGGCTTGGATTCGGTCTGCCCGATTAGTGAGGCGATGAGCACCTGGGCGGCTAGCAGCTTATGCGCCGCAGGTCACCGAAGACAGGCACGAATTAACATCAGTAAGGCCTCCCCCACAATACGGCAATGAGAAGGCTTGGATTCGGTTTGCCTGATAGGGCTTGTAAGCCCCCTGCAGGCTCGACCAGAGCATGCGCTGCAGGGCACCGAACACAGGCACGTATCAGCGCCTAAAAACCTCCTCACAACATGGCGAAGAGAGGACCCGGATTCGGTTTGCCTGATAGGACTTGTAAGAGCCTGTGGCAACTCTAGCAAGTAGAGCAGAGTGTGTGCCGCGGGACACCGAAGACAGGCGCGTATCAACGCTAAAAAATAAAAAGAAAGGGGGATCTGTGGGGAGCAATCCGGACTAGACTAAGTTACTCGAATTAAGACTTATTCTATGCATCTGCTCTCCCACAATATGGCACTGGGAGAGAAGTAAATAGCTTCTGCACAGCTGCCTCCAGTTCAACTAATAAACTGTAGGACTTGCTCCTGATTGGAGAAGAGCAGCGTACTCGGCGTGTGGGCAGCCGAGTTAGGATTGGCGGAGGAGGACTATAAAGGAGGAGAGAGATGGCATGCACCAGGAACATCTAAGGGGAACATCTGAGGGAACACCTGTGCAGCCCCCGAGAAGAGCCGGCCGGCGGTGTGCCGCTCCCCTGCGGAAGTGGGGAAAGCGGCCAGGGGGAACTGCCCTTCCACGGAGGTGGAAGGGATAGTAGCCAACCCGGGAAGAACCAGCAGCAAACCCGGGGAGGGCCGAGCAGACGAAAGAACAGCGCAGGGTCCTGTGTCGTTCCTCCACGAAGAGGGGGAGCGACACTGGCTTAGGCCTGGCCCAGCCCTGGCCATTGCTACCATTTAGGGAGTGAAGCAGTGGATATAAGATACCTCTCTCTCTCTCTCTCTCTCTTTCTCTCTCTCTCTCCCCTACTCTCTCTGTATCTCTGTTATTATCACCCAGCGACTCTACTATTGAGTGTATATCCAAAGGAAATGAAATTAGTGTATTGAAGAGACATCCAAACTCATATATTTATTCCAGCACTATTCACAATAACCAATGAATGGGATAAACCTAGGTGTCCATCAGCAGATGAAGGAATAAATAAAATGTGGTATATATACATAATAGAATACTAGCCAATCATCAAAAAAAGATTGAAATTCTGTCATTCATAACAATGATGAAACAACAGGACAGTATATTAGGAAATAAGCTAGGTACAGAAACAGAAAAACTACATGATCTCACTCATGTGTGGAATTTAAAATAGTTGATCCCCTGGAAGGTAAGAGTTCAATGGGGCTAACAGAGTGGAGAAGAACTGGAGAGGCAGCTGAGGAAAGGCTACTCAGTACTCAAAATGTTACCATTAGGTAGCAGGAACTAGTTCTAGCATTCTATTGCACAGTAAGTTGACAACTATGTATATTTCTAAATAGTAGAAGAAATGATTTTGAATGTTCTCAGCACAAAGAAAAAGATAACACAATGTATCCATGCATCTAAACATCACAAAGCACCCCATGAATATGTGTTGTTATGTGGCAATCAAAAAATTTTTAACAAAATATAAAGTACTTAAAAATTTTAAAAATAGTAAAGCATAACGTTGAACTAAGAAACTTAATAAAACCAGATATTACATCTTTATTAAATCAAATATTCATTTAAAACAAAAAAAGTTCAAAAGTGTAGAAATTAACCAAATAATTGCAACTATTCAAGGAGTATTTACTCCAGAGAAAAATGTAATAACAGTGAGCTTTCGGCATTTCAGCTTGCTCTATTTGCAGGCTCTGTGTTGGCCTTGAAACTCAGCAGACCGAACTACAGTAGCTCAGAAAAACATCAGCCTAACATCTAGAAAGGTGAATCAAATGTGTTTGGAATTTATGAAAAGGCCCCATCCTAGAAGGATGGCACGGTTTCACCTGTCTGGTTCCTCTCTAGGAAAGTCTCATTAGGTTTTATCTGTATTTCACTGACTCGGTTTACTGTGTGAGGAAAAAAACCTACTAACAGCGAGTTTACCAAAGCATTGAGCAGCAATTATTTAACACTGCAATTGCCTTAAGATGTAATTATAAGCTGCAGCAAACAATAATCTGATAAAACTGTTAAAAGACATTTTGGGAGAAAACAGATCTTCATAGAAGGACTTGAAATGCTCAAATGAATATCTGAGGTTCATGCAATTAGGCGCACATGCAAGGCTTCCCGCCTGAGAAGAAAAGACCTGAGAGGTTTTACCGCTTCCTCTTTGGCTGAGCGTGAGCAGGAAATGAAGACTAAAGCAGGAGGTGAACTGCTGAAGCACTGAGGACACGCTCTAACACACTACACAGAAACTACTCACACGGCTTGAGGAGATCAGTCATTTAAAAGCATGAATAAGGGCCTGCCTCTCCTGGAGCCCCTATCCTAGCTGCTGTGACAGGAGGCTTCTGACTTAAATAAATCTTGCTTAGCTTAGAAAAAGAATTTACTAAAGTATGTCCAATTTTCAGTTGACCACTAAGCTGAGAAGATGATCTACTTCTACAGCAGCCACATAGAACAAAGAAAATACCTCTAATGTACACAACCCAGAAGAATCACTACCACACACACACACACACACACACACACACAACTAAAGCAAATTCTAGGGAGGAAGGCAAATATGATTTCCAGATTATGCAACATTTTATTACTTAAATGCCAGATTTAATATATATACATACATACAGATATGCATATATATGTATATATGTATATATATATGTGTGTGTGTATATATATATATATATATATATAATGACCCATACAACGAATACACAGGTTTTAAAACAGTTAACAGAAATTGTCCTTAAGGAAGCTTGGATGTTAGACTTAAATGACAAGTATCCAAAGTGGATTAAGTTAGCTTATTGTGGATTTTGTGAAATTAAAATGTGAATCCTAGAGAAGACTTTGCCTTCCCCACAGCGTTTTTAAAGGCATTCTTGACTTCTTTATTCCTCAGAGTATAGATCAGTGGATTCAACATGGGAATGACTATGGCATAGAACACAGATGCCATTTTGTCAGTGCCCATGGAGTGGCTGGAGCTGGGCTGTAGGTACATGAAGATGCCTGTCCCATAGAAGATGGAGACTGCAGTGAGGTGGGAAGCACAGGTGGAAAAGGCCTTCTGACGTCCTTCAGAGGAGTGCATCCTCAGGACAGTGGTAAATATGAACAGATAGGAGACCAAGATGACCAGGATGGAAAAAAGATCATTGAAACCCACAACCAAAAAAATCACCATCTCAGTGATATAGGTATCTGAGCATGACAGAGCCAGCACAGGAGGGGCATCACAGAAAAAGTGATCAACTACATGGGATTGACAGAAGGACAGCCTGAAAATGTTCCCTGTGTGGATGGAGGCATTCAGGAAACCACAGACATAGCAACTGATGGCCAGACAAGCACACACACTTGTTGTCATGGTGGTGGTGTAATGCAGGGGTTTGCACACTGCAGCATAGCGGTCATAGGCCATTGAGGCCAAGAGGAAACTTTCAACAGTGATGAAAGCTACAAAAAAGAAGAACTGAGTAACACAAGAATTGTAGGACATGATTTTGTCTCTTAGGAGGAGTCCTGCCATCACCTTGGGAGTGATAGTTGAGGAGTAACCGAAGTCCACCAAGGAGAGGTTACTGAGGAAAAAGTACATGGGCGTGTGGAGACGAGAGTCCAATAGAACTAACCCAATAATTCCCAGATTTCCAATCAGACTGATAAGGTAGATGAAAAAGCAGATTATGAAGAGTGGGGTCTGAAGTTCTGGGTCATCAGTTAACCCCACAAGAAGAAATTCAGTCACCTCTGTACTGTTCTCCATGGGGAACTAAGTGACTGCCCTGTAGCAATGAGAAAAGAGAATCAGCACGTCCACTCTGTGCCTAATTTCAATATGACAATAATTTGTTTCCAAGGAACCCTCATCTAAAGCATGCCATGCCAAAAAAATGAATCTTGTATTCTTATAAATCATACAGTGTCCCAGATGGAAGAACTTTGGAGATAATTCAACTCAATCTCCTAACCTCATAGAAGAGTCAACTAAAGCCCAGCAAAGAAGACATCCATGCTAAGGGGAGAGGGAGTGGGAGAGGGGAGGGTTGCGGGTGGGAGGGAAGTTATTGTGGGGGAAGCCATTGTAATCCATAAGCTGTACTTTGGAAATTTATATTCATTAAATAAAAGTTAAAAAAATTTAAAAAAGAAAACATCCCTGCTAGTTCATCAGCTTAATCACTAACTGAAAGAGTAAAAATTCCAATTGAAACTGTGTCAAACAAATGCAAACCATTCTCATTTTTTACTTTGTCCCTTAGTCCATTGGGGTTACTACAATGAAAAACCTTGGGCATGGTAGTTTATAAATAGAACTTTATTGCTCACAATTCTGAAAGCTGGAAAGTCCAACATTAAGGCACAGATAGACTTGGTGTCTGGTGAGAAGACACCACCTATGCCATGAATGCCGTAGAGGGCATCTTCTGGTTGCGTCTTTGAAAGGTGGATGAGCTGGTTGGCTCTCTGGGACTTCTATTCTAAGAAATCAGCCCCATCCAAGAGGACTCCTTTTTCATGACCTAGCAATCACGTCCGAAAGGCTACACCTCCTAATATCACATTAGAGGTTGGGAATCCAAAATGAATTTTGGAGAGATGCCAGTTATCAAATAATAATATTTAGTAAAATTGATGTAATCCTGAATTGTTTTTTATTAATCCTTTCCATTTTGACAAGAACAGTGTTATGTGAGAGATAATTAAATGAGGCATATAATTAGCATACAATGATCTTATAGCATATTATGGTACACCTGGTGTTTAAACAATTGTAAAAATAGTGGAAACCATCTATAAGGAAAAATATTTTAAAAATAACAATTAAGTTACATTCATACAGTATTTACTACTACATCCAAATGACCTTGCTTAGATGGGAATTATCTGGTGCTAACTGATTCTTAGACTCTTTAATTCTTCAAAACAATTCAGTTTAATCAATACCACAGATAAAGATTTCTCAAATTTAAAAAATGTGCTAGGAACTATTTCGAAAGATTTTACCAATTTTTCTCTCCACATATGAAATTCTTAAGTTTTAACCCAGAACTTTCATGAGGAAAAATAAAATTAAAATGTGGTTTAGTCTATTGAAAAGAAAGAATAGTAATAATTCAGTGAGGCATTTGCTTAATTTTGTTTACCTCTTATTGGGCTTTGATGCACAGAGGTGAAATTTTCTTATGCATTAGACTAAGATAGGATGCTTCGGTTTCTTTTGAGAACTGTGTATGACAAAATTGTTTATTCTCCTAACACAGATCTCATGTATTCATTAAAAAATTACATGTTTCAAAGCTTCCTTGAAAACTTCTCCAATTCCTTCCCCTTAGATTAGTTTGTGTGACTTTGTGAAAATAATCTGTCTTTCTGGACCTCAGTAAAATAAAAATAACCAGATCCACAAATATTTGAAACCACTTCCAAATCCTCAAAACATCATCAGAAAGTTAAAAATGAGCCTGACTTTTCAATAACACCATTCAGAAAGTTGTATAATGTGGTGAGTACTATTCATGCTTTTTCCTTCTCCCTACAAACATTAAGTAATTCCCTATGCACTAGGTTGTGTACAAAACATTCCCTGACCTCAAAGTGTTTGGTGGAATGAGGCAGTCATTTATACTGATGAATATTATATACTGTTCTTTTTCTACATTCCCAAGGAGAGAACATTTTCTTACTTGCTCAGGAGTATGTGATAATGGATGATATCTTGTAAACTGTAGTCTCTTAGACTATGAAATAGTAAATAGTTTATCAGTAGATGATAATGACAGAAACAGGACTTGAGATCAGATTTCCCCACTGCCTTGATCATTGTATCTTAAGTAATTTTACAGATCCTCATTTGGTGCATTGGCTTCCAATCCTGACTTTGCCTTCATTTATTAATCTATATTCTTTCTTTTGATATTTAAAAAATATTGGTATGAGCTTCCAGATTTCAATAAAATTTTATATGATACACCATTTGATTCTCTCAACAAATCTGGATTAGTCAAATTAACTAATAATATCATATTCCTTGAAAAAGAAAAGTAATACATAGTTTAAATAATTTGTTCAAAGTCATGCATGCTTATACTTTGCAGAGACTCAAGTCCTTCTTGTGTTTTTTCCTTTGGCACATGATGAATAAAAATACTCTAAAAGAATTTTTTCAGTATTTGTACAACCTGTGGATGTAAGAAACAGATAAAACAAATAATCCAAATATTCAAATGACCATATGAATAAACCAAAGGATGAATAGATGCCTTGATGCATTTTTCTGGTTACTTATGCCCTTACAACTTCATGCAGACAGCAGGTTTGATCAAGAGGCTTACCTTGCCCTCTGAGCAATACAACATGCAATTCCAGCAACTTTATGTGTGAATGGAACTCAAATCATAAATTCAGTCCTTGAACAAAGGGAAAACATCTTTATTTGGAGATTATTCTGTAGTGTTTTGCCAAAAGACTTAAAGTTCTCTAGAAGCATGGAGAAATTGGAAAAAAAAAAAGTGATAGCGATCTTGGAATCATCTACTAAGACTTTTTGTCCTGGTTCTGCTGCTCTCTCTTAGATAATTCACTTAATCTATTTGGGCTTCAATATCTTAATCTATAAAAGTAGACTTAAAAGGCAGCCCAGTCAACATCTTCTTTGCAGGACTGCCATTAAGAAATCAAGAGAACTTCTGTAATGTCTTATGCTTGGAAGGAGTAATCATCATAACCACAATCAATACCACTGCATGGGAAATTTCTTCCCCTGCATATTGTTAAGGGTCCTAGTAATATATCAATTTTGTAGAATGTCATTGTTCCTACAAAGTAACTATTAATAACCAGAAAATAAATTGATAGTCAAAGTGACTCAGATTTGAGGGCTGCCATCTCTACTATGAGGCCAAATGTAGTCATGTAGGTACTTGAAAGGTTGAACAAGAACTAGGAGATAATTAGATAGTCATGGTGCTCTCAGAGGACAAATACCCTAAGAGGGCTTACCAACCACTGTATCTCAAGTAACTAGGAAACAGATGATTAAAGTGTCTATGGGGACCCATGTCTGCTTGTTTTTGGAGATTATGGATGTATTTACATTATTTGCAGTAATAAAGCCACAGCAAGAATTTCAAAATCACAATTTTTCATGAATATCAGGTGATTGGGACACATACTTTGTAATTAAATAAGGCAAATGAATTCCAGGAATTAGAGCATCTCCTTCTTTAAAAAGAGAAATTATTTATTAATTTGAAATGCAAAGTGACAGAGAGAAAGGGGGAGACAGAGAGAGACCTTCTGTCCTCTAATTTACTCCCCCAAGAGGCTACAACAGCCAGGAATGAGGCCAGGCCAAATCAGGAGTCAGGAACTGCATCTGAGAATCTCTCTTGGGTAGAAGGCACACAAGGATGTGAGCCATCATCTGTTGCCTTCCAGGCTCCTTACTAGAAAGGGTCAGAAATGCAGAACAGCTATGACTGGAACTAGGCACTCTATATGGGATACAGGTATCCCAAGCAGAAGCTTAACCCACTGCATCACAACGCCTGCCTCTAGTCCTTCTCTTACCTCACCTTAAATGCTTGAACCACTGAGAAAAAATACCAATTCATTTCACTACTAATTAATGTCAGTGAGTGTTAGCCAAGCAGTGAGACACAGGAACATAGACACATGCAGAAATGCATCCTTACTTTCACAGTGTTCAAGTATAATGGATATTAAGATGGCAGAGTATGGAGGAAACTTGCTGCTAGAGACTAGGAGAAGATAGTTTTTAAAAAGTGGAGAGAGTGCAGTCTCAGGGAAGAGTTAGGGAGAAAACAGCAGAGGAAACTACACAAATTGGAGGAACACAATGGACCTGTGTGGAGGGCAAAGACGTGTACAACTTGGGACCCACCAGCTGAGAGCCTCCACACCAGCATTGGAGAGCAAGGTGAGAGTAGACTGAAGCAGCCTAAGCCACTGGTGAAAAAGCTGCAGGAAGAGCTGGCACGGCGGCTCACTAGGCTAATCCTCTGCCTTGCAGCACCAGCACACCGGGTTCTAGTCCTGGTCGGGGCGCCGGATTCTGTCCCAGTTGCCCCTCTTCCAGGCCAGCTCTCTGCTGTGGCCAGGGAGTGCAGTGGAGAATGACCCAAGTCCTTGGGCCCTGCACCCGCATGGGAGACCAGGAGAAGCACCTGTCTCCTGCCATTGGATCAGCGCAGTGTGCCGACCGCAGCGGCTGTTGGAGGGTGAACCAACGGCAAAAGGAAGACCTTTCTCTCTGTCTCTCTCTCTCTCTCTGTCCACTCTGCCTGTCAAAAAAAAAAAAAAAAAGCTGCAGGAAGAGAAGAGAGAGAAGAGCCTAGAGAGAATCCGGCTTGGAGCCCCATGGGAGGATAGTGTACCCACCAAACTAGAGGAGAAAAAACAAAGTTGGGGGCATATTTTCTCTCTCCTGGATCATCCTGCAAAGATGTTCTGTAATAACATAGCAAGCGTCATTTTGGACACATGTAACAGTTACGCCAGCTCATGTTCCCACCCAGCAACCAGCCATGTGGAGAATCCTGACTAGTGGGGAGAACAGACAGTGGGGCTGGGCGCTTGTAACTGTGGGAGGCTTGTGTGCCTGGACTATGAAAACACTGAGGCTGTATGGGAGGACTCAGGGTGTGGCAGGGATATTGGGCAGTCACTGTGGGAGGCTCCACAGGATCGGGGCTCCCTGTTTAGCTGAAGAGAGACATTTCTGGGGAATCTGAGCTTACACTGAGGACTGCACAGATACTTAGTGTGGTCCTTGTGGCAGAGCAGATGAATAATATACTCACTGGGACACTTTTTCAAAGAGGACATACAAACAACCAACACATCAATTGGAAAAATAGTCAACATCAGTAATCACAGAAATTCAAATTAAAACTACTGTAAGATATCATCTCATAGCTGTTAGTATAACTAATATCAAAAAGTAAAAAATAGCAAGTGTTGGCAAGTTTGTGGAGCAAAGGAATCCTTATACAATGGTGGTGAGAATCTAAATTGGTACAACCATTATGGAAAACAATATGGAAGTTCTTCAAAAAGTTAAAACTAACACATAATCCAAAAATCCCATTTCTGAATAAATATCCAAAGAAAATCACTGTCTCAAAGAGTCAACTGAACTCTCCTATTCACTGCAGCATTATTCACAATAGTTACGATATGGAATCAGCATAAGTATATATCGACAGAAGAATGAATAAAGAAAATGTGGAAGGGGCCGGTGCTGTGGCACAGCAGGTTAACGCCTTGGCCTGAAGCGCCGGCATCCCATATGGGCACCGGTTCTAGTCCTGGATGCTCCTCTTCTGATGCAGCTCTCTGCTGTGGCCTGGGATAGCAGTAGAAGATGGCCCAAGTCCTTGGTCCCCTGAACCCGTGTGGGAAGACCTGGAGGAAGCTCCTGGCTCCTGGCTTTGGACAGGCGCAGTTCCGGCCACTGTGGCCAGTTGGGGAGTGAACCATCAGATGGAAGACCTCTCTCCCTCTCTCTGCCTTTCCTCTCTCTGTGTAACTCTGACTTTCAAAGCAAAATAAATAAATCTTTAAAAAAAAAAGAAAATGTGGAATATATACACAATAGAATATCATTCAGCCATAAAAAAGAATGACATCCTGTCATTTGTGACAACATGGATGAATGTAAAGGACATTATAAGTGATAAATACAAATATCACATGCTCTCACTCATATGTGGAATCTAAAAATATTGTTCTCATTGAAGTAGACTAGAGTGGTAGTTACCAGAGGCTGACTTGGTTGTAGGGAATGGGACGATGTTCATCAAAGGGTACATAACTGCCATTAGGAGGAATAAGGGTCAAGAGCTCTACTGTACAATGAGATGATTATAGTTGATGGCAATATAATGTGTTCTTGAAAAATGTAGATAGCAAATCTTCAGTTTTCCTACCATACACAAAAAAGATAACTGTATGAGTCAGGGCAGTTGTTAATTAGGTGGATTTAATCTTTACACAATGTGTATATATATATATATATATATATATATATATATATAACAACATCATGTTGTACAGAATAAAACATACAATATAAATTGTCAATTTAAAAAATAAAGAAGAAAGCGGGGGCAGAGCCAAGATGGCGGAATAGTGAGGGCGCGCACCGATAGTCCGGGAAAATTTAGTTTAATAAAAGGGGAGTTACGGTAGCCTCAGAAAAAAGAACCAGGAAAATATTGCAGAGGAAACTCTTCTGGATTGAGTGGCCGTGAATCGGAGGACCTACTGGGAGAACAAGGTCGCCCACTGCGCGGAAGCCAAGCCGCAGGACCGAGCTGCGCAAGCCGCAGGCTCTGCGCGCCAGTGCTCAAAGGGGAGTGCGTGCCACACAGACAACAGCGGGGAGACTTGGGACGTCCAGGGCTCCGAGTCCACACATCGGCGCTGGAAGGGGAGCGGACCTGCATGGAGAGCGTGGGAGCCCACAGTTCGGGACACCAGCGGCAGACTCAACACACCAGCGCTAGAACACGAGGTGAGCCGAACCTCAATAGCCCGAGACACCGGCAGGCAAGCGGAGAGAGGAGACTAGAGGGAACGACCCCCCGGGGACGGGGGAAACTTCACCAGGCTAACTGGAAGAGAGAGAGAGGAAAAAAAAGGTGACTGGTACGGACACGGGTTTCTCTCTCTCCACTCACCACTCAAGGGCAAGCAAGACAAAGAGCAGGCGCCATCTTGGACATACGTCATAAGCAGAGCAACCTCAGGTCTGCACCAGCCCTGAGCCTAGCAGAAAAACCTGACTCTGGGTGGGGTGAATTAACAGGAGATTAGGACCTAGTAAATTTGTGGTGCTACTGAAATGAGACTGTGAAAAAAGAGACGGTGGGGGAGAGAACTCACGGAATTCATGTGAGCACTCTCCAGAGACGCTACAATTCCGTAACTTTGGCAACCCAGTGGGAGACTGAAGGAGAATTTGAGCCCACTCTGAGGGCCGAACAGATTCCCTGTGTGGTCCTTGGGAAAGAGCTTCTGATCTCTGGCTCCTGTGGGTATATCATTTGCCTGCTAACTACCTCCAACTTTGTTCAGCTGTGCAGAATAACTTCCCTTTTGAATCAAAAAAAAAAAGAAAGAGAGAGAGAGAGAGGTTTACCATGCCTAACCTGGGAGTGTCACATTTGGCACACCAAACAGAACTCTCAGGCCACACCCATCTCAAGCCCTAAGGCTCCATCAAAAACAGATAGTCCACTTAATCTAGAGTCATAGTATAACAAGAAAAAGCACCACAGTGAAGAAACCAAATATCTCCAATATGCCAAATAACAAACGCAAAAACCAAGGTAATAAAAACAAGGAAGTCACCATGAAGCCCTCAAATGAAAAAGACACCCCAATTCAAGATTATGAGGATGATGACATAGAAGAAATGCAAGAAGCAGATCTCAAAAAATTGATAAGAACGTTAAGAAGTTCTCAAAAACAAATTCTTGAACTACAGAAATCCTTAATGGACAAGATAGAAAATCTCTCTCGTGAAAATGAAATATTAAGGAGGAATCAAAATGAAACGAAACAACTAATACAACAGGAAACTGGGATAGTGACTGAAGTGAAGAATTCAACAGATCAAATGAAAAACACATTAGAGAGCCTTACAAACAGAATTGGTTAAGCAGAAGAGAGAATATCGGACTTAGAAGACAGAGAACAGGAAAGGATACAGTCAGACCAAAGAAAAGAAGAGGAAATTAGGAATCTAAAACATATTGTCGGGAATCTTCAGGATACTATTAAAAAAACCAACATTCGGGTTCTAGGAGTTCCTGAAGGCATGGAGAGGGAGAAAGGATTAGAAGGCCTTTTTAGTGAGATATTAGCAGAAAATTTCCCAGGTTTGGAGAAGGACAGAGAAATCCTAATACAGGAAGCCCACAGAACCCCTAATAAACACGACCAAAAGAGATCCTCACCACCACACGTTGTAATTAAACTCTCCACAGTGAAACATAAAGAAAAGAACCTAAAATTTGCAAGAGAGAAACGTCAGATTACTCTCAGAGGATCTCCAATCAGACTCACAGCTGACTTCTCATCAGAAACTCTACAAGCTAGGAGGGAATGGCGAGATATAGCCCAGGTACTAAGAGAGAAAAACTGCCAGCCCAGAATATTATATCCTGCAAAGCTATCATTTGTGAACGAAGGTGAAATAAAGACTTTTCAGTGCAAACAGAAACTGAAAGAATTTGTTGCCACTCGTCCAGCCCTGCAAAAGATGCTTAAAGATGTGTTACACACAGAAACACAGAAACACGGTCATCAATATGAAAGAAGGTAAAGGAAGGAAACCAAGGAAGGAAACCTCACAGCAAAAGATCACAGGGAATTCAAAGCATATATTAGAACTTATCTTTGGCAAATGGCAGGGCAAAGTTACCACTTATCATTAGTCACATTGAACGTGAATGGCCTGAACTGTCCAGTTAAAAGACACCGATTGGCTGATTGGGTTAAGGAACAAAACCCATCTATTTGCTGCTTACAAGAAACACATCTTTCCAACAAAGATCCATACAGACTGAAAGTGAAAGGCTGGAAAAAGATATACCATGCCAACAGAAATGAAAAAAGAGCGGGCGTAGCCATCTTAATTTCAGACAACATAAACTTTACCACAAAAACCGTTAAGAGAGACAAAGAGGGACACTACATAATGATTAAGGGATCAATTCAACAGGAAGATATAACAATTATCAATGTATATGCACCTAACTACAGGGCACCGGTTTATCTAAAAGATTTGTTAACGGACTTAAAGGGAGACTTAGACCCCAATACAATAGTACTGGGGGACTTCAATACTCCACTCTCAGAAATAGACAGATCAATAGGACAGAAGATCAACAAGGATACAGTAGATTTAAACGACACTATAGCCCAAATGGATCTAACAGATATATACAGAACTTTCAATCCTACAGCTAAAGATTTTACATTCTTCTCAGCAGTACATGGAACCTTCTCTAGGATTGACCACATACTAGGCCATAAAGCAAGTCTCAGCAAATTCAAAAGAATTAGAATCATACCATGCAGCTTCTCAGACCATAAAGGAATGAAGTTGGAAATTAGCAACTCAGGAATCCCTAGAGCATACGCAAACACATGGAGATTGAACAACATGCTCCTGAATGAACAATGGGTCATAGAAGAAATCAAAAGAGAAATCAAAAACTTTCTGGAAGTAAATGAGGATAACAGCACAACATACCAAAACTTATGGGACGCAGCAAAAGCAGTGTTGAGAGGAAAGTTTATATCAATAGGTGCCTATATCAAGAAATTGGAAAGGCACCAAATAGATGAGCTTTCAGTTCACCTCAAGGATCTAGAAAACCTACAGCAAACCAGACCCAAATCTAGTAGGAGAAGAGAAATAATTAAAATCAGAGAAGAAATCAACAGGATTGAATCAAGAAAAACATTCCAAGAACGAGGAGCTGGTTTTTTGAAAAAATAAACAAAATTGATACCCCATTGGCCCAACTAACTAAAAAAAGAAGAGAAAAGACCCAAATCAATAAAATCAGAGATGAAAAAGGAAACGTAACAACAGACACCACAGAAATAAAAAGAATCATCAGAAATTACTACAAGGACTTGTATGCCAGCAAACAGGGAAACCTATCATAAATGGATAGATTCCTGGACACATGCAACCTACCTAAATTGAACCAGGAAGACATCGAAAACCTAAACAGACCCATAACTGAGACAGAAATTGAAACAGTAATAAAGGCCCTCCCAACAAAGAAAAGCCCAGGACCAGATGGATTCACTGCTGAATTCTACCAGACATTTAAAGAAGAACTAACTCCAATTCTTCTCAAACTATTCAGAACAATCGAAGAAGAGGGAATCCTCCCAAATTCTTTCTATGAAGCCAGCGTCACCTTAATACCTAAGCCGGAAAAAGATGCAGCACTGAAAGAGAATTACAGACCAATATCCCTGATGAACATAGATGCAAAAATCCTCAATAAAATTCTCGCCAATAGAATGCAACAACACATCAGAAAGATCATCCACCCAGACCAAGTGGGATTTATCCCTGGTATGCAGGGATGGTTTAATGTGTGCAAAACAATCAATGTGATACACCACATTAACAGACTGCAGAAGAAAAACCATATGATTATCTCATAGACACAGAGAAAGCATTTGATAAAATACAACACCCGTTCATGATGAAAACTCTAAGCAAACTGGGTTTGGAAGGAACATTCCTCAATACAATCAAAGCAATCTATGAAAAACCCACAGCCAACATCCTATTGAATGGGGAAAAGTTGGAAGCATTTCCACTGAGATCTGGTACCAGACAGGGATGCCCATTCTCACCACTGCTATTCAATATAGTTCTGGAGGTTCTAGCCAGAGCTATTAGGCAAGAAAAAGAAATTAAAGGGATACAAATTGGAAAGGAAGAACTCAAACTATCCCTCTTTGCAGATGACATGATTCTGTATTTAGGGGACCCAAAGACTCTACTAAGAGACTATTGGAACTCATAGAAGAGTTTGGCAAAGTAGCAGGGTATAAAATCAATGCACAAAAATCAACAGCCTTTGTATACACAGACAATGCCATGGCTGAAGAAGAACTTCTAAGATCAATCCCATTCACAATAGCTACAAAAACAATCAAATACCTTGGAATAAACGTAACCAAAGACGTTAAAGATCTCTACGATGAAAATTACAAAACCTTAAAGAAAGAAATAGAAGAGGATACCAAGAAATGGAAAAATCTGCCATGCTCATGGATTGGAAGAATCAATATCATCAAAATGTCCATTCTCCCAAAAGCAATTTATAAATTCAATGCAATACCAATCAAGATACCGAAGACCTTCTTCTCAGATCTGGAAAAATTGGTGCTGAAATTTATATGGAGGCAGAAGAGACCTCGAATAGCTAAAGCAATCTTGTACAACAAAGACAAAGCCGGAGGCATCTCAATACCAGATTTCAGGACATACTACAGGCAGTTGTAATCAAAACAGCATGGTACTGGTACAGAAACAGATGGATAGACCAATGGAACAGAATTGAAACACCAGAAATCAACCCAAACATCTACAGCCAACTTATATTTGATCAAGGATCTAAAACCAATTCCTGGAGCAAGGACAGTCTATTCAATAAATGGTGCTGGGAAAACTGGATTTCCACGTGCAGAAGCATGAAGCAAGACCCCTACCTTACGCCTTACACAAAAATCCACTCAACATGGATTAAAGACCTAAATCTACGACCTGACACCATCAAGTTATTAGAGAACATTGGAGAAACCCTTCAAGATATTGGCACAGGCAAAGAGTTTCTGGAAAAGACCCGGGAGGCACAGGCAGAAAAGCCAAAATTAACTATTGGGATTGCATCAAATTGAGAAGTTTCTGTACTGCAAAAGAAACAGTCAGGAGAGTGAAGAGACAACCGACAGAATGGGAAAAAATATTTGCAAACTATGCAACAGATAAAGGGTTAATAACCAGAATCTACAAAGAGATCAAGAAACTCCACAAAAACAAAACCAACAACCCACTTAAGAGATGGGCCAAGGACCTCAATAGACATTTTTCAAAAGAGGAAATCCAAATGGCCAACAGGCACATGAAAAAATGTTCAAGGTCATTAGCAATCAGGGAAATGCAAATCAAAACCACAATGAGGTTTCACCTCACCCCGGTTAGAATGGTTCACATGCAGAAATCTACCAACAACAGATGCTGGAGAGGATGTGGGGAAAAAGGGACACTAACCCACTGTTGGTGGGAATGCAAACTGGTCAAGCCACTATGGAAGTTAGTCTGGAGATTCCTCAGAAACCTGAAGATAACCCTACTGTTCGACCCAGCCATCCCACTCCTTGGAATTTACCCAAAGGAGTTTAAATTGACAAACAAAAAAGCGGTCTGCACCCTAATGTTTATTGCAGCTCAATTCACAATAGCTAAGACCTGGAACCAACCTAAATGCCCATCAACGGTAGACTGGATAAAGAAATTATGGGATATGTACTCTTTAGAGTACTATACCGCAGAAAGAAACAACGAAATCCAGTCATTTGCAACAAAATGGAGGAATCTGGAACACATCATGCTGAGTGAAATAAAACAGTCCCAAAGGGACAAATACCATATGTTCTCCCTGATCGGTGACAACTGACTGAACACCAAAAAGGAAACCTCCTGAAGTGAAATGGACACTATGGGAAACGGTGACTTGATCAGCATAGCCCTGACTGTTAATGAACAACTTAATACATTATCCCTCTTAGTAGTTTTTTTGTCTGTTCTACTTAATATGACTGGTTTAATTCTGTAATTAATACACAGTTATTCTTAAGTGTTAAAAATTAACTGAAATGTGATCCCTGTTAAACATAAGAGTGGGAATAAGAGAGGGAAGAGATGTATAATTTGGGACATGCTCAAGCTGACTTGCCCCAAATGGTAGAGTTAGAAACATACCAGGGGATTCCAATTCAATCCCATCAAGGTGGCATGTACCAATGCCATCTCACTAGTCCAAGTGATCAATTTCAGTTCACAATTGATCATAATGAAAGGACTAAGAGTCAAAGGGAGCACATAAACAAGTCTAGTACCTGCTAACACTAACCGATGGAATAAATAAAGGGGAGAGTGATCCAACATGGGAAGTGAGATACTCAGCAGACTCATAGAATGGCAGATGTCCTAAATAGCACTCTAGCCTCAGAATCAGCCCTAAAGGCATTCGGATCTGGCTGAAAAGCCCATGAGAGTATTTCAGGCATGGAATGCCAAGACACTCTGGCAAAAAGATCTCTGTGAGTGAGATCCCAGTGGAAAGAACAGGTCTTCAAAGAAGGAGGTACCTTTCTCTGAAGGGAGGAGAGAACCTCCACTTTGACTATGACCTTGTCTAAACAAGATAAGAATCGGAGAACTCAGAGGGCTTCCATAGCCTTGGAAACTCATGACTGGAGCATAGGGAGATTACTGATGCCATAGACAGGAGTGTCAATTTGTTAAGTCAACAACAGCAGTCACTGTGCACTTACTCCTCATGTAGGATCTCTGTCCTTAATGTGCTGTGTATTGAGATTTAGTGCTATAACGAGTACTCAAACAATATATTTCACTCTGTGTTTCTATGGGGGTGCAAACTATTGAAATCTTTACTTAATGTATACTAAACTGATCCTCTGTTAAAAAAAAAAAAAAAGAAAAGAAAAAAAAAGAAATTATCAACTCCCAACTTGACTCTCACTGGGATTAAACATGACAATAGTTCTGATCTGATTTCATCATCATTTAAAAAAAATCATCTATTATTTTTCACTTTATGTTTCTGTGTGAGAGCAAACTGTTGAAATCCTCGCTCTCTGTGTAACTCTGCCTTTCAAATAAATAAGTAAATCTAAAAAAAAGAATGGTATGATTATTTTTTTTTTATTTTTATTTTTTGACAGGCAGAGTGGACAGTGAAAGAGAGAGACAGGGAGAAAGGTCTTCCTTTGCTGTTGGTTCACCCTCCAATGGCTGCCGCGGCTGGCGCACTGTGCTGATCCGAAGGCAGGAGCCAGGTACTTATCCTGGTCTCCCATGGGGTGCAGGGCCCAAGCACTTGGGCCATCCTCCACTGCACTCCTGGGCCACAGCAGAGAGCTGGCCTGGAAGGGAGGCAACCAGGACAGAATCTGGCACCCCGACCAGGACTAGAACCCGGTGTGCTGGCGCCGCTAGGTGGAGGATTAGCCTATTGAGCCGTGGCGCTGGCCCTTTTTTTTGTGTCATAATATGCATTTTTTAGGATTTATTTATTTATTTGAAAGGCAGAGTTACAGAGAGGCAGAGGCAGAGACACAGAGAGAAGTCTTCCATCCACTGGTTCACTCCCCAGGTGGCCGCAATGGCCAGAGCGGGACCAATCCGAAGCCAGGAGCCAGGAGCCTCCTCCAGGTCTCTCATGTGGGTGCAGGGGCCCAAGGACTTGGGCCATCTTCTACTGCTTTCCCAGGCCACAGCAGTGAGCTGGATAGGAAGAGGAGCAGCCAGGATGCGAACCAGTGCCCATATAGGATGCTGGCACTGCAGGTGGAGACTTTACCCACCAATAGTGCCTGCATTTTTGAGATATCTCTTTTTTTTCTGATCCCGCTCCCTGCTATGGCCTAGGAAAGCAGTGGAGGATGGCCCAAGTCCTTGTGTGTCTGCACTGACATGAGAGACCCAGAAAAGGCTACTGGCTTCTGGCTTTGGATCAGCTCAGCTCCAGCCATTGCAGCCATTTGGGGAGTGAACCAGCGGATGGAAGATCTCTCTTTCTCTCTTTGCCTCTGCCTCTCTGTAACCCTGCCTTTCAAATAAAATAAATAAATGTTTTAAAAAAGAGATATCTCAAAAATGTAGGCACTATTGAAAATAACAAATGAAAAATTACATTGAAAAGGTGGAATATTTTGTGTAACAGACAAAATGAGGATTTAAACATAATACCTTAAGAGAAGTAGGCAAAATGTTGGAAATCTGAAATAGCAATAATAGAGTAAGTCATATCTATGGAAACATTTAAATAGTTGAAGTTTAAACATTAAAAAGTGGGTTGAGTAGAAGAATAGACAGAAGCAGAGTGCACAGTTGAGATGAAATATCTGTTTAAGGGAATCTTCCAGCTTCACTCGGTAATAGGCTGTCTAAATCTCTGATTAAACATTATTTCTGAGTGTGTCTATAAAGGTATTTCCAGAAGAGACTGGTATTTTCTTGGGGACTAAGTAAAGAAGTTGATCCTCTCCATTGTAAATAACCATCACTCAAGGTGGTGAGGGCCTGAACAGAACAAAAGGCGGAGATAGGTTGAATTTGAATTCTTCTTGATGCTTGAGTTTTTTCCTGTCTTTAGCACTTTGGTTCTGAGACTTCAGACTGTGCTACTGTCTTAATCCATTTAGTGTTGCTATAACAAAATACCTAAGGCTGAGTCCTTTACAAGGAAAAGAGGTTGATTTAGCTTGCAGATATACAGGGCCAAGACCATGGTGCCAGCATCAACTTCTAGTTAGTTAGGGACCGATGGTGAATAGAATCTAAAACCAAGGAAGATAGGGAAGGAATAGCAAGAGCAATTAGGGAAGAGAAAGAAATAAAGGGCAACTAAACTGGAAAGGGGGAAGTAAGATATCCATGTTTGTAGATGACATGACTTTATACAAGTAAAAACCTAAGCACTCCAGCAAAAACCGTTAGAACTGATAAACGAATTCCACAAAATTGCAGGATAGAAAATCAGCTACTGTGGTAGAATGAGAAATGTGGTGGAATGAGAAGGCCATGCCAAGATGGCCACTGGCAAGTGAGCTTCAGTTACTCAGGAGTGGCTTCAGAAACCCCCTGGGAAACTCCCTGGGAAACCACTTGGCAACAGAGCCTACCTGGCAACAGGCTGTGATTGGATGGCTTCGGATACTGTCTGGCAACAGGCTGTGATTGGTTAGGGCATAAACCACTCCTTGATCAGATTGGCTGCCTTGGCTATTTAAGCCACTGCACCAACTGAAATAAACAAGTCTGCGGGCTGCTCACCTCTGGCCCACTTTCACCCAACTCCCCTGGGTCTGTGTGGTGACTCCGCACCTCTTGCCCCCACCATGCTCCTCCTCTCAGAACAAATCAACCACAACAAGCTACCAAAAAAGTCACATTTTTAAAAAGATTTATTTATTTATGAAAGACAAAGGGACAGAGATACATGAAGGAGAGACAGAGTGTGAGAGAGAGAGAGAGCTATCTTCCATTACTGACTAACCCCCGACATGGCCACAAAGACAGGGGCTGGTCCACTCCAAATCCAGGACCCCAGAACTCCATCCAGTCTTCCACATGGGTGGCAGGGGCTCAGATACCTGGATCATGTGCTGCTACCTTCCCAGGCACACTAACAGGGAACTGGATAGGAAGTGGAGTAGCTGGGAAACAAACCAGCCCTCTGATATGGGATGCCAGGATCACAAACAGCAGTTTAACCCACTGTGCCATAATGCCAACCCCCTAAGGTAGCAATTTTATACAGCAATAGCAATCTTGATGAAGGAGAAATTAAGAAAGCAATCTCATTCACAATAGCATATATGTATGATTATATGGTTAATTTATTCCTATATGTTATATATTTATAATAACTTTGTAAATGTTGTAAAATGAAAGAGAATGCTGTATGCATTGTATAAATATATTGAAACATCACACTATATGCCATAAATATGTATCATTGTTATGAATTTTAAAACCTTGAAAAACCATGAGCTCTATGGAATATAACCTGTATAAACATAATGCATATTTCCAAAACAAATAATACCATTAATTTTCTTTTCCTTCCTTCCTTCCTCCCTTCCTTCCTTCCTTCCTTCCTTCCTTCCTTCCTTCCTTCCTTCCTTCCTTCCTTCCTTCCTTTCTTTCTTCCTTTCCCCCCACCCCCAAAAGACCCTTTTATTTGAGGAATACAAACTTCATGCATTTCATAAGTACAACTTCAGGAATATAGTGATTCTTCCCACCATACTTACCTTCCCTACCCACTCTCCAATTTCTCCTCCTCCTCCCTCTCCCATTCCCAGTCCAATTCTCCACTAAGATCCATTTTCAATTAACTTTATACACAGAAGACCAACTCCAAACTAAATAAATAGTTCAACAATTTGCATAGAAAAAAAAACTGTTCCTCAATTGTTGAGACAAGGGCTGTTCAAAGTCATTGCATCTTGAAATTAATTTCACTTCTTTTTTTTTTTTAGAAACTTACTTAACTTTAAAGAAGCACCTAAGAATGATACATCTTTTGTGAGCACTTAGACATAGCTGTAATACCACTCTTTGAGGTCAGAGGTCCTGCATGGGAAGTTAGTGCACAGTGACTCCTGTTGTAAATTTAACAATTAACACTCTTATGTATGATGTCAGTGATCACCCGAGGCTCTTGACATGAGCTGCCTAGGCTATGGAAGACTTTTGAATTCACAAACTTCATCAGTTTTAGTCAAGGCCATAAGCAAAGTGAAAGTTCTATTCTCCCTTCAAAGAAAAGCACCTCCTTCTTTGATGGCCACTTTGTTCCACTGGGGTTTCACCAACCGAGGCCCTCCATGTAGGACATTTTTTTGCCACAGTGTCTTGACTTTCCATGCCTGAAATGCTCTCATGGGCTTTTCAGCCGGATCCAAATGCCTGATTCTGAGGTCAGAGTGCTGTTTAAAGCAATTGTCATTCTATGGGTCTGCTCTGTGGATTGCCTCCCACGTTGGAACATTCATTCCTTTTTAATTCTATCTATTATTTGTATCCCTTAATTCTATCCATATGATCACTTTAACACTTAAGGTGGTATCTTACCACCCAGCTTAAGGGGCTTTGAGGTCCCATGACAAGTTTTTAAACTGTGCCCTTAGAAGTAAGTCCACAGGAATGTATGTGGAACTATACAGCTTTACAGTTACAAACTTCATACACTTCACAATTACAACTTTAGGAACACGGTGATTCTTCCTACTATGCCTATCTTCTTCCTCCCTCCCAACCCCTCTTCCTCCTCCCTCTCTTATTCTCACTCTTATTTTTTTACTGAGATCTATTTTCAATTGACTTTATACATATATGTTTAACTCTATGTTAGTAAAGAGTTCAACAAATAGATTAAAAATAAACTGTTCCACAATAGTCAAGACAAGGGCTGTTCAAGTCATTGTTTCCCAAAGTAACTGTTCCACAATAGTCAAGACAAGGGCTGTTCAAGTCATTGCTTCCCAAAGTGTCAACTTCACTTCTACAGATTGCCTTTACGGTACTCTATTAGTTATCACAGGTCAGAGAGAACATATGGTATTTGTGCCTTAGGGACTGGTTTATTTCACTAAGTATGATGTTTTCCAGACTCATAAATTTTGTTGCAAATGCCTGATATCATTTTTTTTACTGCTGTGTACTATTGTATGGTGTAAATATCCCATAATTTCTTATCCCGTATACAGTTGTTGGGCATTTGGGTTGATTCCATATCTTAGCTATTGTGAACTGAGCTACAATAAACATGGGAGTGCAGACAACCCTTTTATTTACTGATTTCATTTCCCTTCAGTAAATTCTGAGGAGTGGGATGACTGGATCATATGGTAGTTCTATATTCAGATTTCTGGGGTATCTCCATATTGTCTTCCATAGTGGCTTTACCAGTTTACATTCTCACCAACAGTAGATTAGGGTACCTTTTTCCTCCAACACTTGTTGTTTGTTGATTTCTATATGAAAGCTGTTCTAACTGAGGTTAGTGAAACATCACTGTGGTTTTGATTTGCATTTCCCTGATGGCTAGTAATCTTCAGCATTTTCTCATGTGTCTGTTGGTCATCTGGTTTCCTCTTTTGAAAAAATGCCTGTTTAAATCCTTTGCCCATTTATTCACTGGGTTGTTTGTTTTGTTGTTGTTAGGTTTCTTGATATCCCTATATATTCTGGCTATTAATCCTTTATCAGTTGAATAGTTTGCAAATAATTTTTCCCATTCTGTAGGTTGCCTCTTCACTTTCCTGAGTGTTTCTTTTGCAGTGCAGAAGCTTTTAAATTTGATGTAATCCCATTTGTTCATTTTGTCTTTGATTGCTTGTGCAATCAAAGAAGTCTTTGCCTATACCAATGTCTTGCAAGGTTTCTCCAATGGTCTCTAATCATTTGATGGTATCAGGTCATAGATTTAGGTCTTTAATACATTTTGAGTGGATTTTTGTGTAAGGTGTAAGGTGTAAGGTAGGGGTCTTGCTTCGTACTTCTGCATGTGGAAATCCAGTTTTCCCTGCATCATTTGTTGAAGAGACTGTCCTTGCTCTAGGCATTGTTTTTAGCTCCTTGATCAAATATAAGTTGATTGTAGATACTTGGATTGACTTCCAGCATTTCTATTGTGTTTCATTGGTCTATCCATCTGCTTTTTAACCACTACCAGGCTATTTTGATTATAACTGCCTTATAGTATGTATTGAAATCTGGTATTGTGATGCCTCCAGCTTTTTGTTGTTGTTGTTGTATAGATTTATTTAGCTATTTGAGGTCCCCTGTGCCTCCATATGAATTTCAGCATCATTTTTACTATATCTGA
The DNA here is from genome assembly GCF_964237555.1 of Oryctolagus cuniculus. Taxonomy (NCBI): domain Eukaryota; kingdom Metazoa; phylum Chordata; class Mammalia; order Lagomorpha; family Leporidae; genus Oryctolagus; species Oryctolagus cuniculus. The sequence continues at coordinate 13,659,123 of NC_091432.1, read as the reverse complement.
GGAGAAAGTGCTTGGTATTTTGACAGGTATTGTATTGAATGTGTAAATTGCTTTTGGAACTCTGGACATTTTGATGATATTGATTCTTCCAATCCAAAAACATGGAAGATTTTTTTTCATTTTTTGTATTGTTCTATTTCTTCCTTTAAGGTTTTGTAATTCTCACTGTAGAGATCATTGACACCCTTGGTTACATTTGTTCCATTTTTTTTAACTTTTTTTTTATTTTTTGACAGGCAGAGTGGACAGTGAGAGAGAGACAGAGAGAAAGGTCTTCCTTTGCTGTTGGTTCACCCTCCAATGGCCACTGTGGCCAGCACACTGCGGTGTTCCATTTTTTGTAGCTATTGTGAATGGGATTCTTCTTAGAAGTTCTTTCCCAGCCTTGGCATTGTCTGTGAATACAAAGGGTGTTGATATTTGTGTATTGATTTTATATCCTGCTACTATACAAAATTCTTCTAGGAGTTCCAATAATCTCTTGGTGGAGTCTTTAGAATGCTCTATACATAGAATCATGTCATCTGCAAATAGAGATATTTTGACTTCCTCCTTCCCAATTTGTATCCCTTTGATTTCTCTTTCTTGCATGATGGCTCTGGCTAAAACTTCCAGGACTATATTGAATAGTAATGGTAAGAGTGGGCATCCTTGTATCTTTATCTGGTTCCAAATCTCAGTGGGAATGCTTCCAACTTTTCCCCATTCAATAGAACATTGACCCTGGGTTTGTCATAGATTGCCTTGATTGTGTTGAGGAAAAAAAAAAATATATATATATATATATATCCAATATTCTTTAGGTTTTCATTATGAAAGGGTGTTGTAATTTATCAAATGCTTTTCTCTGCATCTATTGAGATAGTCATATAATTTTTGTTCTTCAGTTTGTTAATGTAATGTATCACATTGGTTGATTGTGTATGTTGAACCATCCCTGCATACCAGGGGTAAATCCCACTTGGTCTGGGTGGATGATCTTTCTGATGTGTTGTAGGATTTGATTGGCTAGATATTTGTTAAGGCTTTTTGTGCCTGTGTTCATCAGGGAAATTGGTCTGTAGTTCTCTTTCTCTGTTGCATCCTTTTCTGGTTTAGGAATCAGGGTGATGTTGGCTTCATAGAAAGTATTTGGGAGGATTTCCTCCCTTTCATTTGTTTTGATTAACTTGAAAGAATTGAGAATTTGGAATTAGAATTAGAATTAGAATTAGAATTAGAATTAGAATTAGAATTAGAATTAGAATTCAGCAGCAAAGCCATCTGGTCCTGGGCTTTTCTTTGTTGAGAAGGACTTTATTCCTGATTCAATTTCCATCTTGATTATGGGTCTGTTTAGGTTTTGTATGTCTTCATGGGTCAATTTAGGTAGGTTGTATGTGTCCATGAATCTATCCATTTCTTCTACGTTTCCTGGTTTCTTGGCATACAGCTCTTTGTAGGAATTTCTGATGATTATTTTTATTTATGGGGTGTCTGTTGTTACATTTCCTTTTTCATCCATAATTTTATTAATTTAGGTCTGCTCTTCCATATCTTGGTTAGCTGGGTCAATGGTGTGGCAGTTTTTGTTTATTTTTTCAAAAAACTAGCTCTTCATTTATCCTGATCTTTTGTATTGTTCTTTTGGTTTCAATTTTGTTCATTTCTTCTCTGATTTAAATTATTTCTTTTCTCCTACTAGTTTTGAATTTGCTTTACTGTTTTTTTCTGCATCCTTGAGATGCATTGATAGCTCATTTATTTGGTACTTTTCTGATTTATTTATGTAGGCATGTACTGCTATAAGCTTTCCTCTTACCACTGCTTCTGCTGTATCCCATACATTTTGATATGTTATGTTGTCATCTGCATTTTTTCCAGAAATGCTTTAATTTCTCTTTTGACTTCTCTATGACCCACTGTTCATTCAGGAGCATGTTGTTCAGTCTCCATGTATTGCATGTGTTCTAGACTTTCCTGAATTGCTGATTTCCAGCTTCATTGCATTGTGGTCCAAGAAGATGTATGGTATGACTTTGATTTTTTTGAATTTGCTGTGACTTGCTTTATTGCCTAGCATGTACTCCTAGAGAAAGTTCCATACACTGGGGAGAAGAATGTGTATTCTACAACTATACAATGAAAAGTTCTGTATATGTATGCTAAGTATATACTGTGTTGTTTCCCTGTTAATCTTCTGTCTGATTGATCTATCCATTGCTGAAAGTGGAGATTTGAAGTCTCCCATTACTATTGTATTTGAGTCTATGTCTCCCTTTAGATCCGTAAACATTTCTTTCAAATAGCCAGGTGCCCTGTAATTAGGTGCATATAAAGTTATAATAGTTACATCTTCCTGTTGATCCCTTAATCATTACATAGTGCCCTTCTTTGTCTCTTTTAACAGTTTTTTTTTTTTTTTTTGGTTAAAGTCTATTTTGTCTGATGTTAGGATGGCTACACCAGCTCTTTTTGGGTTTCTTTTAGCACAAAATATTTTTTCCATCTTTTCACTTTCAATCTTCTTGCATCTTTGTGTTGGTGAGATGTGTTTCTTATAGGCAACAAAGAGATGGTCTTGTATTTTTTCCATTCTGCTAGTCTGTGTCTTCTAATTGCAGAGTTGAGGCCATTTACATTCAAGGTGACTATTGATAAGTAATGGCTTTGCTCTGCCATTTTTCCAAAAGTATTCCTATTTTTTACTTTGGATTTCCTTTGTACTTTTACTGGGAGTTTTTCTTCTTTTACTTCTTTCATAGTGATGACTGTGTTTCTGTGTTTCTGTGTGCAGCACATCCTTAAGCATCTTTTGCAGGGATGGATGGGTGGTGACAAATTCTTTCAATTTCTGTTTGTAATGGAAGGTGTTCATTTCTCCTTCATTCATAAATGAGAGCTTTTCAGGGTACATTATTCTAGGCTGAAAGTTTTCTTTTAAACTTGGAGATCCTCTGAGAGTAATCTGGCATTTCTCTAGTGCACATTTTAGAATCTTTATTTTTTACTATGGAGAGTTTGATACAATGTCTCATGTTGAAGATCTTTTCTGGTCATGTCTATTAGGAGTTCTATGTGCTTCCTGTGCTTGGATGTAGCTTTCTTTCTCCAAATTAGGGAAGTTTTCTGTTATTATTTCACTAAAAAGGTCTTTGTGGAGATATTGGTTGGTTTCTTTTTTTTTTTTTTTTTCCTGTGGTGGCTTTTACCTTTGGACTATGTGTAGATTAGTGGAGTGTCTGCTTTCTGTGAATACCTAGAGTCATGTGGTGGGTTGGCCAGGGAGCTCTGTTCAGTGCTCCAGGGTTAAGGGTATGTCTGAAGTGACACCCAGGTTGGGCGTGGTAAATCTCCTTTTCTTAAAAAATCTGAGGGTAGATTTCTCCTTGTCTGTTGACGTAGACTCAGCTTAGCTCCTCTCCTTGGAGACCAGTGAGTATATTATTCATCCACTATGCCACAAGGACCACACAAAGGATCTGTGCAGTCCTCTGTTTAAGCTCAGATTCCACAGTAATATCTCTCACCGGTAACCAGGGAGCCCTGATGGTGTGGGGCCTCCTATAGTGACTGCCAGTGTCCCAGCCACACCCTGAGTCCTCCCATGCTCCCTCAGTGTTTTAACAGTCCCACAGTCCCAATGTTTTCACAGTTCCAGCACACAAGTCTCCCACTGTCAGGAGCACCCAAACCCCTGTCAGTTATCCCCACCAGACTCAGGAGTCTCCACTAGGTTGGTTGCTGGGCAAAGACACCATCTGGTGCAGCTATTACATGTGTCCAAAATAGCACCTGCTCTCTGTCCACTTGATACAGGACTCAGTTGCAGGGTGATCAGGGAGAGAGAAATGTGCCGCCGCCTTTTTTCTGCTCTAGTGTGGCAGATACACTGTTCCCCCACAGGGCTCTATGCTGGTTTCCCTCCAGGCTTTACCTGCAGCTTTTTTGCCAGTGGCTTGAGCTGCTGCATTCTGGTCACACCTCTCACTCCAAAGGGGGTGCAGAGGCTCACAGCTGCTGGGGTCCTGTTTTGTACATGTCTACACCCTCCATGTAGCTCTGTTGTTCCCCCCAACCTGCATGGAGTTTCCTATGCTGTTTTCTCCCTAATTCATCCCTGAGACTGCATCCTTTCCATTTTTTTAATCTTCTAGACTAGAGGAGTAAGCTCCCTCCCTACTCTGCCATCTTAATCCAATATGCAAAAATCCATTAATTTTTCTTTAAAAATTTTTATTTACATAGTCATGTTTTTTGAAATGGATGGATATATATATATAAACTGGAAACCCAATCTGAGTCTCCCACCTGGATGGGACAGGTACACAGCTACTTGAATCATCACCTCCTGCCTCCCTGAGCCATCACCTGCTGCTTCCCAAATAACCCAAAAACAGGAAACGGGCAACAGAGGCAAAGCTTGAACTCGTACCAGGCACATTTCTAGTGATATCTTAACCATTGTGCCACATGTCTGCCCCAACATCATAATTTTCAAGAAAACAGACAGTGTGTGGGAAGAAGTGGGGGTATGATTTAGAATTGATATTAAGGAGAAAAGTAGTCAAATAATAGGACAGAGAAGAGGCCAGTGAACACAGAATGCCATGGAACAGTAGATAATGATTAACTCAATTTCATGTACCTGTGTTCTTTATCCCCAGAGAAGGAGGTTTTGAAAACTGGTTTGTTTTTTTTTGTTTGTTTGTTTGTTTGTTTGTTTGTTTTTTTTGACAGACAGAGTGGACAGTGAGAGAGAGACAGAGAGAAAGGTCTTCCTTTGCCGTTGGTTCACCCTCCAATGGCCGCTGTGGCCGGCGTACCACACTGATCCGATGGCAGGAGCCAGGTACTTATCCTGGTCTCCCATGGGGTGCAGGGCCTAAGTACTTGGGCCATCCTCCACTACACTCCCTGGCCACAGCAGAGAGCTGGCCTGGAAGAGGGGCAACCGGGACTGAAAACTGTTTTAACCCTAGAGTCTACCAAGTTAGCTTCATCTCCAAATTGTCATTGCCCTTCCCTGTGGTGCATACAGAACACAAACAATCAATGGTGATACCTCCAAAAGTTATGCAACATATACTTGGGTACAACAGTGCTTGGCATTCAATAAACACATCTAGACCCACACTACATAATTCTTTCAGTAAAAATAATTTCTCTCAAAAAAATTTCAAAAAAACAAATGAACCAAGTTACAGAGTACAGTCTAAATGACAAATTAAGAAAAAACAACTATTTCTCCTTCCAGTGTAACTGAGGGAGTCAGCCAAAGATAAATCAGACACTAGACATGATGGAAATTCAACACAGGATTGACTCAGCTAACCATGTTGTTCCACTGAATGAAGTTGATCCAAACTGCCCAGAATGAGAAAAGCCAAGAGCATATTCTGATGGGAATTCCCTCATCTCTCAGGCATTTCTCTAAATTTAGGACTTGTTTATACTAGAGAAATACATCAGCAAAAGCAGCCACAGCTACATGGATTGGCAGCATTAGTAGATGAAGCAAAGTGAATCCTCCAAAATATTTCGAATGAGATTCGATGCTCTTCAGACTGGTATGTGATTGCATACACTCATTCCAACAACTTAGCACCTTCTTAAACAGCCAGATGCTTGGGATGGAGAGATTAACTGGACTGTTTCTTAACATCAGGGAGCTAAGCTCTACGTGCACAATGACTATTCCTAAGAAATGTAATAGGACTGTTTTAAAAGGACAAAGGAGAGCTCCAAGACGGTGGAATAGTGGCAAGGATTTGTGTCTGATTTACACAGAGAAAAATTAATATAAAAGGTGGCAGGGCTGGCGCTGTGGCTAAGCAGGTAAAGCTGCCACTTAAGTGCTGGCATCCCATATGGGTGCTGATTTGGGTCCCAGATGCTCCACTTCTGAACCAGCTCTCTGCTATGGCCTGGGAAACCAGTAGAAGGTGGCCCAAGTCCTTGGGCCCCTGCACCTGCATGGGAGACCTGGAAGAAGTTCCTGGCTCCTGGCTTCAGATTGGTGCAGTTCCTGCCATTGTAGCCATCTGGGGAGTGAACCAATGAATGGAAGACATCTCTCTCTCTCTCTCTCTCTCTCTCTCTCTCTCTCTCTCTCTCTCTCTCTCTTTCTCCCGCTCTCTCTCTGACTCTGCTTCTATGTAACCCTGCCTTTCAAATAAATAAATAAATCTTTTTTTAAAGTGGAGAAACTACACTCTCATGATAAAGCTGCAGGGGAAACTGCAGTGGGAGACCTGCGAAAGCTATAGAAACGTCCGAATCTGTGCAGAAATGCAGGCATGAAGAAGGGCACAGTGAGACAACAGAAGACTCAGCAGCTTAGATCTGGGAAAGAAGTCACCCGCCCTGGAAGACCAGGTGAGATCAGACTCCATGGGCCCTTGCTGCTGTTCACACAGAGGGACAGCTTAGAGAACTGCACCTTCTTGAATCTGGCTAGGGTACCTCAGGACAGCCGGGCAACTGTTCGCCCAGAAGTGGGGAGGGAGCAGCACATCTCTCTCTCTCCTCCCTCCTACAACAGTGACCTGCTGCCAGTGGTGGGAGGGCTGCTCCATTTTTGGACATAGGCAGGTAGCAGCCATTCCAGCTTGTATGCGTGAACCCAATAATTATTAGGGTCACCCCCACTCAGTGGGGGCAACCTAATCAGTTTAAGGCAGCCGAATGAGATAATTTCCATCATGCTAGCTTCACCCACCCAGCAACTGGAGAAGAGGGGGAGCCATCCCTGTGGAAGGGAAGTACCGCCTGTGGGACTTTCCTATACACCCAGCACAATTGTCAAGCAAGTAGGGCTGCGGCTGGTGGGTATTTTGCAGGCCTGTGACCCAGAGATCTTATCAAAAAGAAAAACCCATGTACCCACTGGCATCAAATGTGGTTGGGAGGGCCGGCGCCGCAGCTCACTAGGCTAATCCTCCGCCTTGCGGCGCCGGCACACCGGGGTTCTAGTCCTGGTCGGGGCACCAGATTCTGTCTCTGTTGCCCCTCTTCCAGGCCAGCTCTCTGCTGTGGCCAGGGAGTGCAGTGGAGGATAGCCCAAGTGCTTGGGCCCTGCACCCCATGGGAGACCAGGAGAAGTACCTGGCTCCTGCCATCAGATCAGCGTGGTGCACTGGCCGCGGCGGCCATTGGAGGGTAAACCAACGGCAAAGGAAGACCTTTCTCTCTCTCTCTCTCTCACTGTCCACTCTGCCTGTCAAAAAATTTTTTTTAATTAAAAAAAATGTGGTTGGGAGGACAGGACTCTATCCAGCGGGCTGGAACACATGTGGACAGCAGCCCTGGGAGAGCCTCAGTCCCCCTGCGTTCAGGACAGGATAATAGGGCAGAGTGGCTCCACCTGTATTCCTTGACCTGAGAGCCCTGGGTGCTGAGACTGAGAAAATACTGTGATTGTGTGAGACGAGATAGAGTGTAGCTCGGTTCTGGGCAATCAGAATGCTATGGCACACTCACAGAACTTGGTGGCCTACAGCAGCTCATAGCAGTGGGAACAGTGTTGACAAGAGGGGCTGCACAGATCATATGTGTGGTTCCTACAGCAGTGCAGATGAGTGTTAAGCACGCACTCCTCAGCTTGGATAAGAAGCAGTTGCAACAACAGAGGTGACCATTCCTTTCCATACAGTTAACCAGAGGAAAGCTACCACGCTCAACACAGTTCTTACCTCAGAACTTGCAGCATCCTGGACCACTGATCAAAAATCCCTGGCCACACCTTCCACACACCTCTTGGTATTCACAAAAAGCATAGACATTCCATTAAGCCACAGAGGGATAGCTCAAAGATAAAAAACCATCAGAGGAAAAAAAAATTCTACAAATGTTTAAAAATAAGTGCAAAAAAATTCAAAAAAAAAGAATATAGGAAGACACTATGATTTCTGCAAAAGAGTACAACAACATTTCAATATTAGAATGTGAACATGAAGAGATTGAGGAGATGCCAGAAATGGAAATTTAAAAACTAGTCATAGGATTACTCAAAAGTAATCAGAAGCAAATCCATGAGGTAAAGAAAACCAGATATGATATGAATGAAAATGTTTCCCATAAAATTGAGATTTTAAAAAGAAATCAAAATGAAATACTAGAAATGAATAATTCAACAGATCAAACAAAAAAAATACAGTGGAAAGCCTTAACAGAGTTGGTTAGGCAGAGACAGAATATCTGATCTGGAAATTTTACAGTCAGAACAAAAACAAGAAGAAATTAGAAAAACTTAAAAACAGTGTTGGAGATATACAGGATACTATCAAATGACTCAACATACGGGTCTTGGGAGTGCCTGAAGGAGTGGAAAAAGAGAAGGAAAAAGAAGGCTCAGTTAGTGAAATAATTACAGAAAACCTCCCTAACTTGGAGAAAGAAAGTAAGGTCCAAGTACAGGAAGCACACAGAACTCCTAACAGCTTTGACCAGAAAAGATCATCATTACAACACATTATAGTCAAGCTTTCCAAAGTAAGCATAAAGAAAAGATTCCAAAATGTACAAGAGAAATGCCAGATTATCTTCAGGGGATCTCCAACTAGACTCACAGCTGACTTCTTTTTGTTTTGTTTTGTTTTGACAGGCAGAGTGGACAGTGAGAGAGAGAGACAGAGAGAAAGGTCCTCCTTCCGTTGGTTCACCCCACAATGGCCGCTGTGGCCGGCACACTGCGCTGATCCGAAGCCAGGAGCCAGGTGCTTCTCCTGGTCTCCCATGTGGGTGCAGGGCCCAAGCACTTGGGCCATCCTCCACTGCACTCCCAGGCCACAGCAGAGAGCTGGCCTGGAAGAGGGGCAACTGGGACAGAATCCGATGCCCCGACCAGGGCTAGAACCCAGTGTGCCAGAGGATTAGCCTAGTGAGTCACGGCACCGGCCACAGCTGACTTCTTATCAGAAACCCTACAGGCTAGAAGACACTGGCAAGATATAGTCCAAATCTTAAGAGAAAAAAATTGCCAACCCAGAATACTGTACCCTGCAAATCTCTCACTTATGAATAATGATGAAATAAGCACATTCCATAACAAAAAGAAATTGAAAGAATTTGTCACCATCTGTCTAGCCCTATAAAAGATGCTAAGGATATGCTGAACACAGAAACACAGAAAGAAATCCACCAACATGAAAGAATGAGAAGACAGAAAATCCCCCAATAAAAGTATAAAAGAAATCAAAGCAAACAATGGGAATATTCATGGAAGAATGGCAAGGTAAAGAGTTACTTTTCATTAGTCACCTTGAAATTAAATGACCACAACTCTCCAGTTAAAAGATAGACTAACCTAATGGATTAAAAACCAAGATCCATCTATTTGCTGCCCACAGGAAACACACCTCACCAACAGATACACTTAAACTGAAAATGAAAGAATGGAAACGGCATTCCATGTGAACGGGGGAAAAAAAGGGCTGGTATGGCCATCCTGATATCAAGCAAAATAAACTTTAATACAAAAACTTAAAAAAAAAGATAAAGAAGGACATTATGTAATGATTAATGGATCAATACAACAGGACGAAGTGATTATAATAAATGTATACACACCCAATTACAGGGCACTTGGCTATTTCTGGTGGGATGGCCCCGTGGCGTAACAGGTAAAGCCGCCGCCTGCAGTGCTGCCATCCCATATGGGGGCTGGTTGTAGTCCCAGCAGCTTCACTTCCACCCCAACTCTCTGCTATGTCCTGGGAAAGCAATAGAAGATGGCCCAAGTCCTGAGCCCCTGAACCCATGTGGGAGACCTGGAAGAGGCTCCTGGCTCCTTGCTTCAGATCAGCTCAGCTCTAGCTGTTGTGGCCATTTGTGGAGTGAACCAGCAAAAGGAAGCTCACCCTCTCGCTCTCGCTCTCTCTCTCTCTCTGTAATGCTGCCTTTCAAATAAATACATCTTTTAAAAAACTGGTAACTCATAGGGGAACCATTGTGGAGAACAATGAATGTAAACTATCGTGAAACTCAAAATGGTAAGATAGCCATTGAAACCCACGAGGAAAAAGATGCTTACTCAAAGATGCAGGTGGATGAGTGTAGTAAATATACAATTAAAAAAAAAACCTTAACATATTATTATATGGTAATGCTATTTTTTAGTTTTTGGAGGAATCTTCATATTGTTTTCCATAATGGTTATATTAATTTAAATTCCCCACAACCAGTGCACAAGGGTTCTGTTTTCTCCATACCATCATCAACACATTATATTTTGTCTTTTCAATAATTCTATACACTATGGAATACCATCCAGCATTAAAAAGGGGATAAATCCAGTCATTTGTGATAACATGGATGAACCTGGAGGACATTCTGTTAAGTGAATTGAGCCAGGCACAGAAAGGCAAAAAAAAAGTAGTATTTCACTTAGATATGAGATCAAACAAAATTGAACTCATAGAAGTAGAAAGTAGAAAGATGGTTATCAGAGCTGGAGGGAAGGGAAGTGAATGGGGGAAGGGAGATATTGATCAAAGGGTACAACATTTCAGTTACAGGAGGGATAAGTTTTAGCAACTTGTTGCACAAATGATGACTATAATAAGTAATATATTTCAAAATGGATTTTGAAAGAAAATATTTTAAATATTTTCACCACAAAAAATAAGCATGTGAGATGTTGAATTTGTTGATTAGCCTGACATAATCTGTTCACACTACAAATATATTTTAAACATCATATAGTACCCCATAAATATGTATAATTATTATTTTTCAGTTAAAAATAAAACTTTAAATCCTTTTATTAATAGTAACTATAGGCCGGTGCCGCGGCTCACTAGGCTAATCCTCCGCCTTGCGGTGCCAGCACACCGGGTTCTAGTCCCGGTCGGGGCACCAGATTCTGTCCTGGTTGCCCCTCTTCCAGGCCAGCTCTCTGCTGTGGCCAGGGAGTGCAGTGGAGGATGGCCCAGGTGCTTGGGCCCTGCACCCCATGGGAGACCAGGAGAAGTACCTGGCTCCTGCCATTGGATCAGTGCGGTGCGCCGGCCGCAGCGCGCCAGCTGTGGCGGCCATTGGAGGGTGAACCAACGGCAAAGGAAGACCTTTCTCTCTGTCTCTCTCTCTCTCTCACTGTCCACTCTGCTTGTAAAAAAAAATAGTAACTATAGTTATTCATTTGAGCTTATTAACACTTTCAGCAATATTGAAAGTGTCTAAAAATATAAGGCATACGAGCAGTTCAAAAACTAAACTCACAAATTTCCATTTGTGGGTTAACTTATCCTATAATAAAGAATTCAAAAATTGCCAATATTTTCCTATTCAAATCACATACCAGTGGACAATCTTTTAGTTGCAATCTGAGTAAGTCTGTATGAGACATAATAAAGTCCAATGAGTTAAAACTTTTTATTTTGAAGTAACTTTCTCATTCAGCAAATAATCATGGAAGAGGGAAAGTCTGACAGGTTATCTTATAAATAGAAAAATGCTGCCAATTGCCAATGCCCAATCCGGTAGGTAGGGAGTTTAGAGAATAAATACTTTGATATATCTTTCCTACAGTCTTCTGGTCACCTACTGACCAAACCCAAAAAGAAGCCACCAAAAGGAGTCCAGGTGATGTAGTCCATGCAGGAAGTCCCAGAGAGATGGAACAACAGAGTGATGGAAAAAGCAAGGGTATAGAGGGACATTCGGAAAAGGCAGCATGACTTCAATAACTGCCTACAGAATAATCCAACCCCTATTTCTTAACTCAACCATTTTGCAAATTATGGGGCAGTCAATAAACTTACTAGGGTCTAGCATACAACCAGTGCTCAACAAATGCACATTGGAATAATAAATAATGGCTTCTTAAAAGAATTTTCTGTATTATTTTATTCTTTTGACAAAAAAACCTGTACATATTTATCGGATACAATGTAATGTTTCAATTCATGGATATTTTATGTAATGATCAAATCAGAGTAATTAGCATATCCATCATTGTAAACCTCTATCATTTCTTTGGGTATATTCAAAATCCTCTTGTAACTATTTTGAGAGTTTATTGTCATCTACGTTCACCCCACTGTGCAATAGAAGTACAAAACATATTCCTCCTATGTGGTTGTCCTCTCCTGACAGAAGGCTACACATATTCTTGGGGGCCTTTTTGGAGAGGAGTTTTGTACATGGACTGAAATAAGAATCCATGAGTGAAATAAACACTGATTACCAATCATGAATCTTCTGTGGGCTTTGAGGGTGCTTTTCTGTTTTACTTTGAAATAAATAAAAGTGATCCCTTCTGATTTAACAAATTGTCATAGAATATGCATTTCTTGGTCTCTCTTTCTCTCTCTCTCTCTCTCTCTCTCTCTCTCTCATACATGCTTCTAATGTGTAGGCTGGACACAGGAGACAAAAGAAGTAACTTAAATCTGTGAGGAATGACTTCAGCATCCAATCCTGGAGCTACAAAAATGGCTCATAAACAAGAAGAGTGTATCTAAGAGTTATAATCTCCTGTGAAAAATGTCTCTGAGTATCTGGAGTGTCCTCACCACAAAGAAATGATCAATGTTTGTGGTGATGGATTTGTTAATTACCCTGACCTGATCAGCACACATTGTATACATGTATTTAATATCAGAATTTGCCCCTTAAATACCTACAATTATTATACATCAATTAAGAAGGAAAAAGAATATCACTGAACGTCTCCCAAATGTCTGACCACGCCAGATACCACTTTGATTTTCTTTTTTTTTTAAACTTTTATTTAATGAATATAAATTTCCAAAGTACAGCTTATGGATTACAATGGCTTCCCCCCCATAATGTCCCTCCCACCCACAACCCTCCCCTCTCCCACTCCCTCTCCCCTTCCATTCACATCAAGATTCATTTTCGATTCTCTTTATATACAGAAGATCAGTTTAGCATACATTAAGTAAAGATTTCAACAGTTTGCTCCCACACAGAAACATAAAGTGAAAAATACTGTTTGAGTACTAGTTATAGCATTAAATCTCAATGTACAGCACACCAAGGACAAAGATCCTACATGAGGAGTAAGTGCACAGTGACTCCTGTTGTTGACTTAACAAATTGACACTCTTGTTTATGGCATCAGTAATCACCCTAGGCTCTTGTCATGAGCTGCCAAGGCTATGGAAGCCCCCTGAGTTCACCGACTCTGATCATATTTAGACAAGGCCATGGTCAAAGTGGAAGTTCTCTCCTCCCTTCAGAGAAAGGTACCTCCTTCTTTGATGACCTGTTCTTTCCACTGGGATCTCACTTGCGGAGATCTTTCATTTAGGTTTTTTTTTTTCCCCCAGAGTGTCTTGGCTTTCCATGCCTGAAATAGTCTCATGGGCTTTTCAGCCAGATCCGCATGCCTTAAGAGCTGATTCTGAGGCCAGAGTGCTGTTTAGGACATCTGCCATTCTATGGGTCTGCTGTGCATCTCATTTCCCATGTTGGATCATTCTCTCCCTTTTTGATTCTATCAGCTAGTATTTGCAGACACTATTCTTGTTTATGTGATCCCTTTGGTTCTTAGTCCTATCATTACGATCAATTGTAAACAGAAATTGATCACTGGGACTAGTGAGATGGCATTGGTACATGCCACCTCGATGGGATTGAATTCGAATCCCCTGGTATGTTTCTAACTCTACCGTTTGAGGTAAGTCAGCTTGAGCATGTCCCGAATTGCACATCTCTTCCCTCTCTTATTCCCACTCTTATATTTAACAGTGATCACTTTTCAGTTAAGTTTCAGCACTTAAGAAGAATTGTGTATTGATTACAGTATTCAACCAAAAGTACCAAGTAGAACAAACAAAAAAATACTAAGAGGGATAACATATCAAGTTGCTCATCAACAGTCAGGGTGAGGGCTGATCAAGTCACCGTTTCTCATAGTGTTCATTTCACTTTAACAGGTTTCCTTTTTGGTGCTCAGTTAGTTGTCACCTATCAAGGAGAACAAGTGGTATTTGTCCCTTTGGGATTGGCTTATTTCACTTAGCATAATGTTTTCCAAATTCCTAACAGGGATCACTTTTCAGTTAAAATTTAAACACCTAAGAATAATTGTGTGTTAATTACAGAGTTCAACCAATGGTACTAGAACAAAAAAAAATAATACTAAAATGGATAAAGCACTTTGATTTTCTTTCTGTCAAACCCTTTGAGACATTGGTGAATACATTTTGGAACATTGGTGAGAATATTATGTGAGTTCCAAAAATAATTCTATGTTGTCAAAAAATGTAAAATGTTTGAAACCAATACTTAAAACATCCCTATTGAGGAAAGCAAAATGTTCACCAGTCTATTAAAACCACTGAGACAGGCTATTATAAAGTAATAAAAAGCTATTTAACTTCTCTGCTTATGGAAGCACTTTTTCCTATATTACTCTGTCAACTACCCACAGCGTGAGTGTTTGGGGAAAAAATTCAATATTAGAAATGAAACAATCCAATATTACAGAGAAGTGTATAACCCAGGGAATTCCTGTATTGTGCCTCCTTGGAGCAATGTTTGGGACATTTATTTAGACTTTGAATGGTTCATACCAGTTCAGCAGACCTCATATACTATTTGCCCATTTTCATGTTTCTGTTTCATTCACTTGAGTGTTTCACAAGTGTATATTTTTATTATTTTTTCCTTTAAAATGCCATAAAAGAATCTGGAATGTATTATTTATCAGTAAATATCTCTTGAATAAGTGAATAACAGCATTTTTGTTGGTTTTATTGATGGTGAATAAAGTAATCAACTGTTCCAATTTTCCCAGGCTTGAGGGATTTCCCAGGATAAGGACTTTCAGGATTAAAATCAGAAAGTTCCATGCAAAACAGGATAGGAGGACGGCGCCGCGGCTCACTAAGCTAATCCTCCACCTTGCGTCGCCGGTACACCGGGTTCTAGTCCCGGTCAGGGCGCTGGATTCTGTCCCGGTTGCCCCTCTTCCAGGCCAGCTCTCTGCTGTGGCCAGGGAGTGCAGTGGAGGATGGCCCAGGTCCTTGGGCCCTGCACCCCATGGGAGACCAGGAGAAGTACCTGTCTCCTGCCATTGGATCGGCGCGGTGTGCCGGCCGCAGCACGCCGGCTGTGGCTGCCATTGGAGGGTGAACCAATGGAAAAGGAAGACCTTTCTCTCTGTCTCTCTCTCTCTCTCTCACTGTCCACTCTGCCTGTCAAAAAAATAAATAAATAAATAATAAAAAAGAAGATAAAAGATCTCTCTCCTTCCCTCTGTCACTATGCCTTTAAAATAAATTAATATTAAAAAAAAAAAAACAGGATAGGAAAAGTTGGTAATGCTGAGTGGTGGTGACCTTTTATTCGGAGTTATCTTATTTGTTCCCGTATTAGCCCAATTGAGTGGTCAGGAATTACTTTGTTTAATCTTTACAAAAATCCCAGAATATGGATATAATGGTGTCTGTTTCACTGGTGAGGAAATTAAGATAAAGGTTTCATGCCTTGCCTAATGATAAACAACCTTCCTTCAATGTCTGGCTGCAGAGCCTACACCCTTAACCATTTCACACCCATGTCTTCCAAAACTAATTCTTCAGGTGCAGCAAAGAGCTTAAGGTCATGCAATTTATATTTAAAAATAAAAACCCACTAATTTGCATAGAATATAATGTGGGCAATCATAATCCACTTCCTGCTGGGTGAGACAGAACATAAGAGAAAGAAGCCTGGAGAGCCATAATCTTTGCATTAATCCAAGAAGCGAGCCAATTTGAATGTGAGCTTTTAATATATTATATACAGGCCAAGCAAGCTGAGAGTTATTTTTAGCTCCAAGTTATGAAATGAAATCACATGGGCAGATGGCCTACATTTCCAATTTGATATGTGATGAAGAGTTTTGCAATTTAAGTGAGCATGCCATTCTCCTGTGCTTGGAAAGGTAGCAGCAGTCCGACAAATTCAGCAAATGCTGAGCAGAGAGCTAACTGGTGTTGCAGAGTAGGAGATGGTAAACTTGGGGGCTGGACTCACTGCTGGCATCCCAGCTATATGATATGGAGCTACATAAGGATATCTTGGCCTCAGTTTCTTCATCTGAAAGATAGGAGGCGGTAAGGAGGGCAGGATAGAGTAGAAGGCTTCTAAAACCAGTGAAGAAGTGGGTCAGAATCCTGGTTCTAATGCTTAGCACATGTGTATCTAAGCCTCCGTTTCACCACGTGTAAAATGGGAAATTTGGTTCTTGGACCACAGGTTATCATTATTCAGTAGGAGATGGTGGCATTTCCCCAGCTGTTTGATGTTCAGTAAGTTACTTCGCATCTCTGAGTCTTGCTTTTAACAACTATAAAATTAGGATAATAACCTATTTTTAACAAGATAATATAGAAGCAACCAAAGTAATGACACCCAGCAGTGCTCCCAGTACACAGGAAACCATGGGAAAATATCTAGGGATGGGAAATTCTCTAAGGCTCCTGTGCCAAAAATCTGCATTTTGTGCCCACCAACCTCAGGACCCCTGTTTCTAGCAACATAAACTACAATCCTGAAGAAGGTAAAAACAATGTTATCTGGCCCTTAGAAGTTCTCACAAAGCTGAGAGTAGGTAAGGGGACCACTTAGATCAGACACACTGGGAAACAGACTCTGAGGCTGGGACCCCAGGCAGCCTGGCAGAGAGGGCTCTAAGGACCAGCACCTGTGTGAGAGAGAGGGCAGCAGCATCAGCCAGCAGGGAAAGCTGGGCTGACAGGCAGTCACAACAATGGCCTCTGCCAATCCCTGCAGAGCTTGGGAGCTGAGCTGGACCTTAGAGCTGCCTCAAGGAAACAGGAAAAGCAGGCCTGGCTTTTGTCCCCCTTGCTTGGATGCCACTTATCTGAAGGAGAGATCCTAACCCCAGCACGAGCTGGAAGATGGGCTTCAAGATCCAGCCAGCTCTCTAAGGTGTACACTATGGAGGACAGTTATTGACATAAGAGATGCTTGGAGCAGAAGTGGAAAATTGAAAGAGTAGCTAACTAGGGACCTAACGTTGCAATTTACTTGAAAGGCAACATATTGGCTCCTGGACATGACTTTCGTTCAAGCTCTAGCTCAGAAAGTGGCCATTATCTGAACAGAAACTCAGTAAAATATCTGTAAACACAAAGGGTGACTCTGTCAGAAGCGTGCAGAGTGAAGCAAATTAAATGGGTTCTCACAGCACAAAACGCCGTGTGGCCACCTGCCCGAGCAGCTGTGGTGGATGAGGTGGAATGCATAGGTGGAGTAAGGCACGAGATCTGGTTCAGCCACTTCCTGGACATGAGACTTTCTGTGGCCACTTCCTCTTCTCAGGCCTCGACTTCCTTGTCAGTAACACGCAAAGGTGGAATGAAAATAGGTCAAAGGCTCTTTCATCCTCACGGAGGTCTTTATTATTATTATTAGCAAGGAAAAGTGTTTGCAAAATGCATTCCTTGATAATTAGCAGTTTTCTACTGTTAACATTTCATAGAAATGCTTTCTCTGCAGTACTCACCTTCCTGCTAAATTTCTACCTACAGTACATATGGACTTCTCTTGTATTATTGAGAATATTTTTCTCCTACTTAATATTTCACATTTCTATTCTATTCTTTCAAATCCATAAGATCAGTGACTTACCTCTTGTTCACTATACAGTCCCTGGAAGATCATCTGTCACATGTTAGAGAAGACTTATGTTTCATTACAGAGGGCAACTTGGTCTAACTTAAAGAAAAGCAGACAGGTAATGAAAAGGTATCTAGAAGTTCTCAGAATCAAAGAGAAACAACAAAAGGCAGGAATCAGGGCAAGTCTGAAGAATGAGGAATAGAAGTCAGGAGAGAAAAAAATTATCTTGTGTCTGGAATGGTCCTACTAGAATACCATCAATGGATGAATGAGCCCCAAGCCTTCAAGTGATCCTTGCACTACTTGGTTCAGATTCAAGTTTAGGGAATGAGAATTTTTATTGATTGAGCTTAGGACACATGTATGCTTGTCGCTGTCCATCTGTGTGTTTTTGTATTGGGGCTGTAACCCAGTGGGGGCAGGAAAGGAGATTCTCCTTGCCTCTACTCAACAGACTTGGGGGTGCACCGGGAATTCTTCTACCATGAAATTCATGAGTGTGAGATCATTTGCTATTGAAATAAGAAAGTTTTAAGAAGAAAACTGGATCTCAATACGCAAGACAGTGGCCAATATCTGCTATAGCAGGTGCTCAAACAACATTTCCTGTGGATATGTGCTCACACATAAAATACTGAATGATTTCTCTGAAACAAACAAGTACTTTACTTTAACATACGTGCATAAGCAAAGCCATTCTAAAGATTCTGCTGTCATAGTTGGGATTTTGCATTTAGCTCTGACATTTATCTGAGACCTAAAATTTTCTTGGTGGAGTTTGAATCTATAGTATAAATGTGGAAGCCTTAACATGAAAGAGAATGCCCTGCACAGCTGGATACCAACAGTCAATTCTAGACTTATTTTGTGTTACTTCTCTTTGCAAATATTATACTCTGGTTAAACAGAACACTGTTTGCTGAATTCATCTTCCTTCTCATTTCTCTGTATCTTTCTTGTCCACCCTGGAAATTATCCCTCATCCATCTGTCATAGCATTTTATATGGCTCTCTCTTGGTGCTTTTTATCATTCTCTATATTGAATTAAAGTTTCTTATGTATAAGCCTTATCTCATCTTTGGTTAATACTGTAAAATTCTAGAATATAGGAGTTCTGTTGAATATATCATTTTAACATTTGTACTATGAATGATGACATATACATAAGAGTATATTACAAATTTATATAATGGTTTTGATATAGGAGCTATATTTGATTTACCTTTTTATATATTTTTACTCAAATGCATTTTTATATATGATATATTTGTTAAACCAAATATATGCCACATTTTACTTTGACATATTTTTATATATGTCTAACATAGAATAGGATATATTTGCTATACTAAAAAAGTCGTATAGAGTATCTAAGTTCAGTTTAGCAGCAACTACCAAACACCAATATATCTGTCACTCAAGTCAAGAATAGACCGAAAGCCCCTATATAGCTATTATCATTCATTCTCTTATAATTTACTCATGGTAATCTATGGAAAATGAATGAAATATGGGGAGGAGGTGTGCTGAACATCAGTAATCACGGAAATGCAAATTAAGACAACAAAGAGACTATCCTGTCATCAAACTAGCAAAATTTAAAAATTAAATTGGCAAAAATAAAAATTTAAATTAAAGAGACTATCCTCTCATCAAATTGGCATAATTTAAAAGACTAGTGATATCAACTATTGTAAATGAAAACTCACACACAGGGGCCGATGTCGTGGTGTAGCAGGTTAAGCCACAGCCTGCAATGCCGGCATCACACATGGATATTGGTTTGAGTCCTGGCTATTCCACTTCTGATCCAGCTCCCACTAATGCACCTGGAAAAGCAGTGGAAGATGGCCCAAGCACTTGGGCCCTTGCACTCACATGGGAAACCTGGATCCAGCTTGGGGTTGCAACCATTTTGGGGAGTGAACCAGCAGACAGAATACCTCTCTCTTTCTCTCTCTCTCTCTCTTTTTATATCTTTGCCATTCAAATTTTAAAAAAGAAGAAAGGAAGAAAACTCATGTATCATTGATAGGAATAGAAATGTGTTAAACCATTTTGGAAAACAATGTAGTATTATTTAATAGAGTAAAAAATTTGTGATCAGCAATTTCACTTCTAGGTATATATTCCCCAGAGACACAGTTATATATATTCCAATATGTATGAATATACATGTTATCCAACATACATAATCAAAATATTCACCTCACCATTATTTACCATCAACTCAAATAAGCCAGATAAATGATCATGAAAATAAAATACATAATTAAATTTTATACTTTCTAATTTTTATTGGATTGACTGTCTTTTTTCATTGATTTGTTGAAAGTTTGCTTAAAATATGTTTTATACAAAAATGTCTCAAAAAATTCAATGAAAATGCAGATTATGAAAACTATATTGATTTCAAAAATTTTTGCATCAAAATGAGCATCATTTAATTGCATTTTCCACCAATGTTTTTAAGTATATATTGCATTTGTGTGTGTGCTTACATTAACTTTTTTCTAGTTAAATATGCTATGAATATATTTTCACCACACTCACACACACACACACACACACACACACACACACCTTGTGAAATAATCACAGACCAACAACTGAGAAATCCCATGTGTGAACAGGAGGCAGAATTCATGGGCTTTAGGATTCTGGATAACTGAGTGGTGAGTACAAAAATTTCTCTATAAAATGGGATATTTCCATAAGGATGCTATTAACTGTCATAGGCCCAGGCTCTTCATTTAGTCTGATGGAAGTAAGTCCAAATGGCCTGCAGAAGTGATGAAATGAGAAGGAAGGGGTATTCAGGAATTAGCGGTTCACCCACTTCTAAGCTAATTGGTCTACTTTCTTAAAAGCTCCTGCCAACATATGATCCTGAATTCTTCATTCAGCTCTGCTCATAAGATTACCGCCATCAGCAATACCATAGTTAGCAAGAGCAAAGCATTTGGAAAAGGTTTCCCATCCCTTATTTCAGTTGACCCTCACAACGCCCTTGATGAAATTTTGGTGTTATTACCTGCACTTCGACGATGAGGAAACTGGCTCAGAGAGAGGTACCCCATGGCAGTTTCACAACTGGTCAGCGGTACAGTTTTAACTAAAACCTGAAAGTTTCCCATCTTGAAATCCTGGGTTCTTTCTACATATCCTTTAAGAGCCTGGCTAAAGCCCCACCTCTTCCAGGGAGTTCTCCCTGACCACAGGACTCATTTTTTTGGAAAAAAAATTTATTAATACAAACAGAACAGACTTCATGTATTCCACAGGATTCTTTCTTGTCTCTGAAGAGTTCTAATTATTATTTTCTGTACAACTCATTCAACAAAGACCATAAATGCCTGATCTAGAACTCGCATGGGCCTTATTCCACTAAACTTTTTTTTTTTATTTAATGAGCATAAATTTCCAAAGTACAGCTATGGATTACAATAGCTTTCTCCCCCCTGTAACTTCCCTCCCACCCACAATGCTCCCCTCTCCCACTCCCTCTCCCCTCCCTTCACATCAAGATTAATTTTCAATTATCTTTATATACAGAAGATCAATTTAGCATATATTAAGTAAAAATCACATTTTGCTCCCACACAGAAACACAAAGTGTAAAATACTATTTGAGTACTAGTTATAGCATTGATTAAACACCTAAGAGTAATTGTGTATTAATTACAGAGTTCAACCAATAGTTTTAAGTAGAATATACACTGCAACTTTTGTATTGTTGTGGCTTCCCCCCTCAACCTCCCTCCCTCCCGTGGCCCTCCCCTCTCCCACTCCCTCTCCCATCCTGCCCTTCATCACGTTTCATTTTCAATTATCTTCATATACTGAAGATCAACTTAGTATATACTAAGCAGGGATTTCAACAGGCTGCACTCACACAACCGAACCAGGTATAGGGTATTGTTCGACTAGTAGTGTTGTTTTTGAGTTTCATAGTTAAACACATTAAGGACAGAGATCCTGCGAGGGGAGCATGAACCCAGTGACTCCCGTTGTTGATTTAACAATTGGCACTCTTATTTATGACGTCAGTAATCACCCGAGACTCTTGCTATGAGCTGTCTAGGCTATGGAAGCCCCTTGAGTTCACGGACTCTGAATTTGTTTAGTCAAGGCCGTATCACAGTGGGGGTTCCTTCCTCCCTTCAGAGAAAGGCGCCTCTCTCCTGGATGGCCTGATCCTTCTGCTGGGGTCTTGTTCACCAGGATCTTTCATTTAGATTGTTTTTTGCCACCATGTCATGGCTTTCCATGCCTGTGAGACTCTCATGGACCTTTTAGTCAGACCCGAATGACCCAAGGGTTGATTCTGAGGCAGGAGTGCTGTCCACTAAACTATTTGTAAGTTGCTCTTGAAGCAGGAAAAGTGCTGTATATCCTTTGTTTCCTCAGATACTTCAAACTACGCTTTCCTGCAGTGTTGACTGTGGCCTGCTTGTCTCTGTGGGCTGCCACTTCAAAGAATCAATTCCAATAATAAAGACTAAAAACAATTGTGCCTGAACCATTTCTGTTCCATGGAGAACAAGAAAAATTCCTTAAGTAACTGGACATTGAGTCATAAATCTCAAAATGTATTGTGTCACTTAATATCTATGCAGTAGGCTTTGCTTTGTTGAAGTAGGAGTTACATCTTGTCGTCTTCCTCTTGTTTGTATTCTACAGAGTACCTTCCACATAGCAGGGATTTCTCATGAAAGACTGTGAGTGATTTATATATAAATTTACATCTCCATTGCAAATTACCAAAACATAAGGCAAAGGCCATTTTTCTTTTCTCCACACATCAGCTTGGGAAGGCAAAGACTCAGGAACAAATCCTGGCTTCTCTTTTGAGCTATAGGTAGGGAAGTCAACTTTTCAAAGTTTCCACTTCCACAGCTGCAAAACAGAAGCACAAAAACCTCTCTCAAGATGAGGAAATGGTCAAAATATGAAGATGTCTTTGATATACCCAGAACCTTATCAAATGGAAGCTGCGAAAAAGTGCCAAGCAAAATTTAATTCTGTGTTTGAGTTTGAGCAAGTTAAATTGTAGAAATGAGGCTTTTTCAATTGTAAAATGAGAGGGTTGATTCAGATGATTGTAAAGGGTTCTTTGAAGGTCAGATACTAGGATTCTGTAACTCCATCTCCAATCATCAAGGATTCCTATTATTTTTATTTTTCACCCCCTCTACATAAAACTAACTAAATTATCTAATGCACACAAGGTGCTTAACTGTGTAGAAAAAATCAATTATAGTCTTTTTTCAAAGGAATATTCTATTCTGATATAAATAACTGCCCTGACTTGTGTGTGTGTATATTTTGTTTTGATGTTACAGATAGGAGGTTTCCCTGTGCAGGCCTCGCTCACCAGGTCTCTCTTTCATCAGACCATTCCTGCAGAGAAAGGGTGGATGTTGTTAATAACCAAATGAGCATTCAGCCTCTATTTGACAGGTTTCCCGTGTGGAAGTGAAAAGCTCCCCACAGGAATGTGTACCCTGCAAACTGACATCATGCTGGCGACAAGACGTCTCCTCCCAAGTGGCTTCTGAGAATGAACACTCATAAAATGGATCCTTGAAATGCGTCTGCTTGAGGACTGGGAGCTTGGAAGTTAAACAAAAGATCAAAACAAAGGCTTGGCTTCAGGTGGTGGAGAGAGAAGAAGGGAGCTAAGGAGCCAAAGCAGAAAGGACAGCCGAGAGCTGACGCGGGGTCCCAGCAGAATCAAGCACTCGTTCATTTGGATGGGCATGCTCACACACTTGATTCCACGTTAGCATCATGGGTTATCCCATACTTGGCCTCAGAGACATTAAATGACCTTCTGGAAGTCACACAACTCATAAGAGGAGTAAGAATAGTCACCCTGGGACCAGCACTGTGACGTAGTAAGCCTCAGCCTGTGGTGCCAGCATCCCATATGGGTGCCAGTTCATGTCCTGGCTGCTCCTATTCCAATTCAGCTCTGTGTGTATGGCCTGGGAATGCAGTGGAGGATGGCCCAAGTGCTTGGGCCCCTATACTCACATGGGCGACCCAGAAGAAGCTCCTGGCTCCTGGCTTCGGATCAGCCCAGCTCCAGCCTTTGAGGCCATTTGGGGAGTGAACCAGCAGATAGAAGACCTTTCTCTCTGCCTCTCCTTCTTTATCTGTAACTCTACCTCTCAAATAAATAAAAAAATAAAATATATTCACACACTTCTGATACTAGAACTAAATATACTCTTTTATACCCATTTGCAATCAAATGTCACACCTTTTTGAGGTGAGTACAACAGAAAATAAAAATTCATAGGCATTAGTCCTTTAACTCTTGGAAGATCCACACTTTCTCCCTAAACTGGTGTATA
The DNA here is from genome assembly GCF_964237555.1 of Oryctolagus cuniculus. Taxonomy (NCBI): domain Eukaryota; kingdom Metazoa; phylum Chordata; class Mammalia; order Lagomorpha; family Leporidae; genus Oryctolagus; species Oryctolagus cuniculus. The sequence goes on along the minus strand of NC_091432.1, from coordinate 13,635,180 downwards.
GAGACATTAACAAAAAAACACCAAGAAACCTGCCACACTACCTACCGAAACAGTTACAGTATATCAGCTCTGGACTTGAGTTTTTCAAAGGGACCTAATGATTTAGTGCTGAGAAAGGTCTGTCTTGGGACGAGCATTAAAAAGGGGTTGGAGGGGGAGGAAAAAAAGAAAGGGAGAAGAAAGGAAAGAAGAAGTAGAGAAAGAGAGGCGGGAAGAGGAATAAAAGTCAATTCTATCAGGTAAGGGGAAAGGTGAGTTAAAACTGAAAAGCATTCCACTTGGAAAGTAGATTCCCGGGCTAATCTCCAAATCTGGAGACCCTTCAGCCCCGTAACTCCTGTTAAGTCACCAGAAGGGTTCCTTGTGCAATACAGCCCAACAACTGAAGGCGATTTTTCCATGGATGTGGCTGAACAAGACTCCTTGCTAAAAGAGGGAAGCAGGAGGGTGGATGAGTTAGGTGTAGCTCTCCAGGCCTCAGATGCTTCTGGTTTGGGGAGGCGAAGGAGCTGCATGCCAGACAAAGCTTTTCCCACGCTTTGGTCTTCTGTTCTAGAACTCCCTCTTTGCTTCTTTCTCCAGACCTAGGAGAGTACTTCAGACAGCCCATGGAAATGTGTTCTATGAAAAAATTATGCATGAATTTCAAAAAGTTTTGCACAGCATTAAGCTTATATTTTAATTCCATTTTTCCAAAAACTGTTTGAGATACCCTCATGAGATTTACCTTCATCAGGTATAAGCTTCCCTGTGCATTATGATGTCTGATCATCTCAAAAATATTTTGCCTTTCTAAGTTACATGATTTAGCCAACTAAGATTTGTGAGTTTCACATTTAAAATAAAATTGATATGGTTACTTTGAGGATTTGCTTGTTATCTTGAAATCATGAGTTAAGTAGCAGTTTAGGTTAATTGTAGCTGTAAACACCATCAAAAAGTTGATATGTGAGAAGCAAAATTAATCACCACTCCCTTCCCACACACACACAATTGCGCACACCATCTAGCACATGAAATGAGACCTTAAAGTGGACTAGCACTGTGCGTCATTGTGCCATTCCCTATTTTAAGAAGTAAATTTCCATGCTGATTTTTTATTCTGGAACATCTAACCACCAAACATCAGAATGCAGTGGGGACCCAGAAGTGAGCTGAATTATTGAAAAAGTAAAAGCAAAACAGGCCCAGAAAGCTATTATGTGCATTCATAATAGATTTACCAAATTTAAGGGTGCTGAGAAATGCATTTATTTAATTTGGAAGACAAAAATCTCTTAATAGCCCTTGGAAATTTGTGGGATTTTTTTCCTCCAAATCTTCTGAAAGCTTTGTTAATTAAATTAGACAGAAGCCAGAAGCACGGAGCAGAATGCAGACTCTCTAAAGAAAGGTATGTTAATTCAAGTTCAGGTTTAAGCGCTTCATCTCATACACTTCTATGTACAAGAAAGCTTATTATTTTTTACTAAACATATCCTTACATATTCGTATGAGGAGTGGAGAATACAAAGGTGTCTGCCAAGTGAATGAGAGTAGGAACATGGGTAGGGATGGGAGGATAGGACATTGAAAAGATTTGATCTCAAATCACCCAACTCTTGGTCAAGTGCCCTGTCCTTCAAATTACAACCTTTTCTGAAACATTATTAAAAGTGTTGAAACATTCTTTGTTAGAAATTTTAGCTTTCAAACTCATGAACCAAAGAAATGAAAAACACAATACTGTGCATTTCAGTTGATAAATCTTATAAATAAGGATGTGATCCTTTCACCAAATTCAATGGCAAATGGAAATTTCTTACAATTGAAAATAAAAGACAGAAATTCAACACATTCAGTTGTGTGCTGTGGTCTTCTGCTTTAAACCACATCAAGAAATGAATGCACGAAGAGTTTAAATGTGCTATGCTGTTCGCTAAACGTAAGATCATCTTCCTGAGATATTTCCCAGTGTTGCTCCCTACAACTTCTCCTAGTGGCAGAAATAACCACTGTTGTTGGGGAAGAACTGAAATTTGCAAAACCTCAAAGTCATGAATGCATGTAGATCTGAGAGAAGGTTTATGCCTCAGCTGCCTGCCGACTTCCTACACACACTTAGAGACTGGGGGCAAAGTTTGTTCAGTAATTTCCAGAGAGCGTTTTTCACTTCTTTGTTCCTGAGACTGTAGATCAAAGGGTTTAGCATGGGAATCACCACAGTGTAAAACACAGATGCTATTTTGTCTGTGTCCATAGACTGGCCAGAGCTGGGCTGCAAGTACATGAAGATGATCGTGCCATAAAAGATGGAGACCGCAGTGAGGTGGGAAGCACAAGTGGAGAATGCTTTCTTCCGCCCTTCAGCAGAACGCATTTTTTGGATGGCGATGTATATGAAGAAGTAAGAGGTAAGGATGACCAGGAGTGTGAAAAAGACATTGAAGCCCACCACAGAGAAGACAACCAACTTGCTGATGTGTGTGTTGGAGCATGAGAGAGCCAAGAGAGGTGGAATGTCACAGAAAAAATGGTTAATCTCATTAGAACCACAAAAGGAAAGTCTGAAGGTGTCTGCTGCATGGATAGAGGCATTGAGGAAGCCACAGACATAGGAGCCAATAGTCAGGAGGGCACACACACTTGCTGTCATGGTGGTGGTGTAGTGAAGAGGCTTACATACTGCTGCATGGCGGTCGTAGGCCATGGAAGCCAAGAGGTAGCACTCTACAGTGGCAAAACCCACAAAGAAGAAGAACTGAGCCGCACAACCATTGTAGGAGATGACCTTGTTCCCTGATTGCAGTGCAGCCACCATCTTGGGAGCTACAGCTGAGGAATAACCCAGATCCACAAAAGAGAGGTTACTGAGGAAGAAGTACATTGGAGTGTGGAGATGGGAGTCTGAGTGGATGATCATCATCATCCCCCCATTCCCAACCAGAGTGATGAGGTAGATGAACAAAAATATCAGGAGGAGAGGAACCTGAAGATTGGGGTCATCTGTTAATCCCAAGAGGATGAACTCTGTCACTTCTGTGCTATTCTCCATTGAGGTCAACTGTAGGTTAGCCTGATGATTAAAGAAAATGAGTTAATAAAACTCAAATGAAAGAGGGGATGATGGGATAATAAAAATAGAAACCTTATATATATATATAATATATATATATAAAGCATGATACGTAAGACACACATGAGACTTTTCAACTGTATAATAGAATTTAATCTTAAGAGATATGAGCTATTACGCCTATTTTACAGATGAGAAATTTAGTGCTCAGGGAGCTTAATTTTTTTAACTTTTATTTAATAAATATAATATATAATAAATATATATAATAAATATAAATAATATAATAATAAATATAAATATAAATTTCCAAAGTACAGCTTATGGATTACAATGGCTTTTCCCCCCCATACCTTCCCTCCCACCCGCAATACTCCCATCTCCGTTCCCTCTTCCATTCCATCCACTTCAAGATTCATTTTCAATTATCTTTATATACAGAAGATCAACTTAGTATATATTAAGTAAAGATTTCAACAGTTTGCACCCACACAGAAACATAAAGTGTAAAATACTGTTTGAGTACCTGTTACAGCATTAATTCACCTTGAACAACACATTAAGGACAGAGATCCTGTGGAAGGTCTCTCCTCCCTTCAGAGAAAGGTACCTCCTTTGATGGCCCGTTCTTTCTACTGGGATCTCACTCACAGAGATCTTTCATTTAGGGTTTTTTTTTTTGTTTGGTTGGTTTTTTTTTGTTTTTTTTTGTTTTTTTTTGTTTTTTTTTTTCAGAGTGTCTTGGCTTTTCATGCCTATAATACTCTCATGGGCTCTTCAGCCAGATCTGAATGCCTTAAGGACTGATTCTGAGGCTAGAGTGCTTTTTAGGATATCCGCCATTCTATGAGTCTGTTGTGTATCCCGCTTCCCATGTTGGATTGTTCTCTCTGGGAACTTAGTTTTGAGCAACAGAATCTAATTAGTAGGCATCAAAATCAAAGTTCACCCATTTATATTTCTGAATCTAAAGTACACTTATTCAGAGCTTAAATTCTTCATGTTTACATCATATAAACACCTGTTGTGATGCAGATATTATATTACTGATTCAATTTTTAAAAATCAAAAAGACTTTGAAGTAAAAACTTACATCCATAATTTCTTATCTTTTTCATTCCACACCCAGTAGAACAACCTCACTAGAGATTTCCTGAAATTTTCTACGCACATATAACTAAATAGGATTAATTATAGAAATCAAAATAGTTTACTATTGTTCAATAGGTTTTACTTACATTGAACTTATTTAATTCTTATACCAACACTTTGGGACTGATTCTATTATTTTCCTCATTTTACACAAGAGAAACTGATAAAATGGCAAAACTGCACTTCTTCATTTCCAGCGCTTTACCTTTACATACAATGCTCCACGTTCCTTACACTAGGGGATTCCTAATGGGCTGCATATTTTACACATAGTCTTTTTCTGGCTATAATCAAATCCTAAATTTGAGTAGCATGGAAAGCTATAATTATAATATAATAGTAATGAAATAACAATGGACCAGATTCACATGACCGGTAAGTACAGGAAGTGATATTAAAGCCCTAGTCTATTTGATAATAAATCCAGAGTTCTTGAACATAATGTTTAATGTCTTTAGGAGTTTATCATTTAATAGGAGTTCACCCAAAATGGAGTATTGTATATATAAATATAAACATACATTTAATATAGAAGCATAAATTTTATACATATACTCAAATATATTTAATTCTTATACATGAATGTATATAAGTGTGCCAATCAGAAGTCTTTGTGGTTGATCCTGTTCACAACTAACACCTCCCTTTTCTATGCTTTCAAAGCTCTTGGATCTTGCTTGCTTATCACAAAGTTGGTTGGGCAACCATCCAGCTCCTAATCTAGCTCTAAGCCCCTTGGGGCACTGACTGTTTGTACCTCCTCTGGCCTGCCCTGACCCCTTGTGCATATGAATAAATATTTGGTTGATTGAATAGAACACTAATAGCTACATATTTAAATATTTTTCCATGCTATTTAGTTCTACCACAAACAGCCTATTGTTCTCTTGTCTAGCTGCAGTCCAAACTTCCTGCTATAATATTAGCTTAGACGTGTGGTATGAAAAATATTTGGAGGTAACAATGAGCTTGGAGATAGCCAGGTCTGAAGAAAGGCTTGTGTCCTAATTTTAGAGCCCATTCTCCCCCTACCCCACTTGGTGTTTTTCCTCAGCCTGAGGTGTTCACAGTCTTTCCCAGTCCCTGGTAGCAGAGAAGGCTCAGAAGAAGGAAGAGAGGAAATTGTGATAAGAGGAGGGAATGGGAAAACAAGGCCAAAAACTCTTCAGTTCTGCTTGATCTTATCTTACCTTGGAGAGCCATAGTGTTGACCCAATTGGCGAGAATTCCTTTTTTATAACACAAAAAGGAGACAGCTGGGCTTGCCCTATTTGGCTGGCCATTACTCACACAGGTGGTGTGACTGGTTTCGCAAAAACTGGCTCAGCCCATTTGGGACACACTGTTGGACAGGAGCATGATAATACTCCAATCCACAGTTTCCAGTTTTTCACCTTAATAAGAAAAGCTCCAGTGAGTACTCTTCCAGATGTCTGCTCATGCCTCTTTTTCCCTTAGAGTGAATTCCTAGAAGCTTCTATTTCTCAGCCTTTTTCTACTTGCTCATTGATTTCCATCCAGTAATCAACTCATTAGCTTTCTGATCAGCAGCACTCCGCATTACATTTATCCAGACATTTGTGGTTTTTTTTCTTTTGACTTTTGACATGTCAAAACTGAGTAGACGCAGTATCTCATAAACTGTGATAGGCAGTGTCCTTATCTTACATATTAGGAAGCTGATGTATGCAATGCCCTTCGAGATTGGACAACTGCTTAACTGTAAAATCTGTGCAGGCCTCCAAGGCAGATCCCCCAGCTTCCACACAAATGAGGTTGGGGGCTGGACAGCCTTTGTTGCAAGGAAGCTCCCCTATGTATTGTAAGATATCCAGCAGTTTCCCTTGCCTCTACCCACTAGATTCAGAAACCCAACTTTCCATCAATTTGTGACAACCAAAAATGTATCCAGATTTTGTCAAATGTCTCAAATGTTGCCCAAGGGTAACATTCCTCCAGGTTGAAAACCACTACTATGGAGTTCATAAAAGAAAAGGAAAACCATGGGTCTAGAGTTTATAAAACTTTTTTTCATGCACATCTTCATTTAATAATTGTATGATTTGACAGGTAGATTATATAGCAATATATATATGATAAAAAAACTAAGGTTTGGTGAGATGAAGTGACTGGTTCAAGGTCCAGCACACTTATCAAAACTCCTACATTGCAGGGAGTTCAGGAAGGGATAACAGCTTGCAAGGACCATGGTCCATTGACTAAGAAAATTTTAACCCTCCCATTGCGTCAACCAATCTCATTTTCCTAACACGGGGGGATAAAGAGGAAAAAAAACTGGAGAAATTCCAAGAATTAAATGCATCTGACTTAGGGCAGATTGAGAATTCTTTACCGAAACATCTTCTCAAACGCTCATTTGATCTTGCTTTGTTAATTCTGGCCACCCAAGCATATTCCGTCAAACTCTAGGTCCCATTTCTAGAAGCTATTACATGTTCCCCACATGGAACTGCCCAAACTGTTATCTTCATCCATCAGCAGGTAATACTCAAGGTATTTGTATATTTTCCCTGATCTGTGGTAAATAATAGAGTACCAAAAATGTAATGTATAGGAGTGAAATTGACATTTTGAGATTTGATGATTGTTTACAGACCTTGTCTCTACTGTTGAGGAACAGAAGTTTTGTTTTCTTATATTGTTGAACCCTTTACTTAGTGTAGGGTTAATCTTATCAGTATAAAGTAAACTGAAAGTAGATTATTGTAAAAATTAAGACAGGAAATAGGAGAGGACGAAGGAGGAAAAGTGGGAAGTAACATTATGTTCCTAAATCTGTATATATGAAATACATGAAATTTGTAAACCTTAAATTTAAAAAGAAGAAAAATACTCAAGGTACTTTCCATGTTCTCCTGATGAGCAGCCTTTTTCTCATACAATGCAGTCAGAGTTAATAAATGGATTGATTCAGAGCAACAAGAATTCTGGAACCAGTGCAAAGAGATAAGCTTTGCTGGCCGGCGCCACGGCTCACTTGGCTAATCCTCCGCCTGCGGCGCCGGCACCCTGGGTTCTAGTCCCAGCTGGGACGCCTGATTCTGTCCCGGTTGCTCCTCTTCCAGGCCAGCTCTCTGCTGTGGCCTGGGAAGGCAGTGGAGGATGGCCCAAGTGCTTGGGCCCTGCACCTGCAAGGGAGACCAGGAGAAGCACCTGGCTCCTGGCTTCGGATCGGCACAGCGTGCTGGCTGTAGCGGCCATTTGGAGGGTGAACCAAGAGAAGGAAGACCTTTCTCTCTGTCTCTCTCTCTCTCTCACTGTCTAACTCTGCCTGTCAAAAGAGAGAAAGAGAGAGAGAGAGAGAGAGAGAGAGAGAGAGAGAGAGATAGGCTTTGCTTACATCACACATCCCTAAAGGATTGTGAAGCCTAGATCCAAATCTTACTCCACTGCTGTGTCTACCCCCACCCAAGTCCTGCAAAACTAAGCTTTTGTACATGGGTCTTAAACAAATATCAGTAGGAGCCTTGAAAGGGAAAAAATTTTTTTTAATATTTAAGGAAAGTAATGTGTATTGAAAACAGAAAAAGCATTAAAATCTAGGGACTGTTATTGTTATCAAGGGAGAAGAAAGAGCCTAAGCTATCAAGATGGCCTGGAAATGAAGAGTTTCATAACATTTGCTTCTAAAGGGGTTTCAAGAGTCAGCCCAGCCATCCCAGCCCATTTGGAGAGCTGCAAAGAAGACTTTCAATAGAATGACAGTTGGACTGTATTCTATGAAGGAAGATACAAGGTCTATTTTGTCTGTCACTATTTTGTGCATCATTACCCACTGCCTAGGTTAGTGGCAGACACATAATAGACTCAAACATTTGTTAAGTGAATGAGTGAGTTAAAATCCCAGAAGTTGATTTAGAATAACAGCTTTAATGCAGCCTTGCTTTGGGACTGCATACAAACCAATTCCTCTCTGAAAAACAGGACAAAGTAATAGAAAATACAGGAAAAGCCAGGCTCTATGTAGTCTGGGGTCGATGCTCAATACAAACTGATTTATCTATTTCTTTAGATTGTGAGATAATTGCATCACTTTGTTTCCCAGTTTGTATTAACACAGTTGGTAGCAATATTCCATCCAGCAATGATTGTGTTAATATCTCCTTAAGTAAAGATGAGTTAACATTATCAATGGGAATCATTTTTGGTCTCTATTCTCATGAGATATGGCAGAGGAGTTCGGGAAAAATGGAATTAACAGCCTTTTCGTAAACCCACTGCTGGGCTCCCTTCTCCTAGACAAACAGTACTTCTACCTACAGTGTGAAGAATGCAGCTTTAAAACAAGGATTGGGGCCAGTGCTGTGGCGTAGCGGGTAAAGTTGCCACCTGCAGTACCAGCATCCTATATGAGTGCCGGTTCAAGTCCCGGCTGCTCCACTTCTTATCCAGCTCTGCTATGGCCTGGGAATTCAATAGGAGACCCAAGTGGGAGACCCAGAAGGAACGCCTGGCTCCTGGCTTCAGATTGGCCCAGCTCCAGCCACTGCAGCCATTTGGGGCGTGAACAAGTGGATGGAAGACCTCTTTCTCTCTCTCTCTCTCTCTCTCTCTCTCTCTGCCTCTTTGTAACTCTCTGCCTTTCACATAAATAAATAAATCTTTTTAAAATAAATAAATAAAACAAGGATCAAGAGAAACATACCTATGTCCTTGGGAATTGGGAGATCTCAATTCAAAAATATCTTCCACTACCAGACTTTGAAGTCTGTAAAGAAAAGAAAAGCTGTTTGGTCTCTGAGGACACTAAATTTCAAATAATAAAAGGCTATGTGAGAGATGTGTGAAGACAGTTCAGCTGCTGTTGCAGTTTGCATGAGACCCTACGTGAATCATATCAAACTGTGTGAGAGTCTGAGATTAGCCAGAGGCTGGTGCCCATGTTTGTTAGGGTCCTCTAGAGGGAGGTTCCCTAAGGTCTCAACTGCAATCCAGGTTCAGCAACACGCAAACAAGCAATCAAAAGTCTTCCCTGAGGGAACTGAAACATTACTGTGATGTGAAGGAACCTGAAAGATCCCTGACTGGCCAAAGGAGAGCCCTGGTTCTTCTAGTCACAGGCTAGGATTATTGATGAGCAAATTTCGCAAAATACGTTTTCCTTCAAAGGTGCCTGGGGGGTCTAGCCACTCCACACTCAACCCGTGGAAGACGGCCTGTCCTGTGAGTTGGCCCTTTCTCTCTAAGACTAAATGGGGAGAAATTTTAAACATGCCAGATTATGGACCACAGACTTTATCCGAACCCATTTTGCCTAAACCTGTCTCTGACTGCAGAACTCCAAGTTCCAAAGACCTCTGAATCAGAACACTTCCTGGAATGTTTTCCCCAGTGAAGTTGTTTGTAAATGAGTTTTAACATGGAACTTAGAAGAAGTAAAGCATTCTGTTTCATCCTCCACTGAGTTAATATATGTTGAATGAGCTTGATGTTTCTTGCCTTTGTGATCTGTGTGTGTTGTTTCTGTTAATGTCCCCACAACTCTTATGAGAAATTCTCTTTCCAATTTTACAGATGTGAAAACTTCAATATATAATGGGTATACCTAGACCTTTTCTAATATTATTCTCCAATAAACGAAACAGGGGTCTGTGGAAAACACCTAATTTTAGGACTGGAAATGGGAATATATCAGACAAGTTTGGAGCATTTGGTGGTTCTAGAAAGTAAACAAATGCTCAAATCTGTCTGATCTAAAGTCTATGTGCTTGTTCTTGTGCTCCTCTTGGTAACCAAGGTAGGAAAGCCAAAATGCTCTCCAAACCGAGGAGACGCTGTTTCTGCAGGGTTCGTGCCAATGTGTGTTCCAGCACAGTCGGTTGCAAAAGTGAAGCTTATTTAAAACTATTTTTTTTCCTCTCGTGAAAATGCTGTCGTGGAAAATTCCCTGTTAGAATAAATTTAAATTTTTTGATGAAGAAGAAATAAGAAGTAGCCATGCTAGTGAAAACCAGTGATATGAGCCCAAAGATATTTTTGAACTAGTCTTGGAATTTTTAGCATCCAATCACCTGACTTGTATGTCCTACTCCAAACACTTGGCTTTCCTCCTTGCTGTTTTATTTGATAACTACAGGAAGTGTGGGGAGCAAACCGGACTAGACTGAGTTACTGGAATTAAGACTTATTCTATGCATCTGCTCTCCCACTGTGGGGAGCAAACCGGACTAGACTGAGTTACTGGAATTAAGACTTATTCTATGCATCTGCTCTCCCACAATATGGCGCTGGGAGAGAAGTAAACAGCTTCCGCACAGCTGCCTCCAGTTCAACCAATAAACTGTAGGACTTGCTACTGATTGGAGGAGAGCAGCGTACTCGGCGTGTGGGCAGCCGAGTTGGGATTGGCGGAGGAGGACTATAAAGGAGGAGAGAGACGGCATTCACCAGGAACATCTATGGGGAACATCTAAGGGAACCCGTGCAGCCCCCGAGAAAGCCGGCCGGCGGTGTGCCGCTCCCCTGCGGAAGTGGGGAATGTGGCCAGGGGGAACTGCCCTTCCACGGAGGTGGAAGGGATAGTAGCCAACCCGGGAAGAACCAGCAGCAAACCCGGGGAGGGCCGAGCAGACGAAAGAACAACGCAGGGTCCTGTGTCGTTCCTCCACGAAGAGGGGGAGCGACAGGAAGCAAAGAAACGAGAGAGAGAGAGAGAGGGAGAGAGAGAGAGAGAGGAGAAAATTGAAGAGAAGAAGAAAAGGACAAAGAGCAGAAGGGAAGAGAATTAGAAGGAGACGAAGATGAGGAGAAAAGAGGAAATTTCACCTATAGAGTCAATGTAGCCCAAACATCTGGCCTATAAAATAGTTCAGTATTCTCTCCCATAAGGACTTGATATCCTAAAAATTTAAACAGCCTAAACTGAAGACTATTAATATCACAAGTGGTCCTGGATTCTGGCCAGGGTGAGGCCTAGGATCTGCCACTTACTGAATGGAAAATAGAAAACTCAGGTAATTATTAATCTCTGAATCTCATCATCCTCATGACACTGAATATCTCCTCTTCTTTTCTCTCCCAACACTCTTAATTGCAGGAAAAACACTGACTGCGCTGGCTCCTTCACAATATAGCTTCCTCACAAGCTTGATTTGACTCTTCACTTCCAAATAGACATAAAAGATGGGAAAGGAGTCAATTTTTACATCTGGAGTAGTTGAAGGCCAGAGCCCAGGCTGTGCCCATCTATCTATCTTTGAGTTAATTCTGCCACCTTGAGGCCACTTGAAGTTTTTCAGTCAATGTGATATTCCCAGCCATAAGACTGGAAAATTGAGGATTTGTCTTCCTTGTGGCATTGACTAGCAATGCCATTTCTCACAGGACAGAAATGCTGAGAAAGTATAGGAAAAATCAGGAAGTTACCAGTCTATCTAAAAATTTAATTCCGTGGCCAAATTGTGTGTTGGGACTCTTGTGGCATTAGATACCAGCTAGGTGGTAAGGAACACAAGGCTCCACAGCCCAGAAGTAACAATTACAGTCCTAGAGCCTGATGCGTGGGTTCAAATTCCCTCCCACCCAGTGCCTGGAAGGTTCATACAAGACACTAAACTTCTCCAGTACTCTATTTCTTATTATGAGTCACTGAGAGAATTCATAAAGTTAATAGATGTATTTAAAATACTAAACCTGGTGCAATTGTTTTGTTAAAGGCTAAACTGACACCCAAAGAGGTGAGGTAATCTTCCCAACAACACACAGCTGATTAGTGGCACAACAGAAACCCGTAGTTCTAAGACCCCTCACTGAGTTCTATCCATCGATTTCTCCGGAATTTCCAGAGTATCTGTTGCCTGAGCCCCACTCAGCTGTCTGCACTCTTGTCGTCGACACCTTCATCTCCCACACAAAAGTCAAGGCCGTCTAATGTTAGCTTCACTTAAACCTCTCCATCCAAATCCTCTTCTGGATTCCTATCTCAGAACGTCCCCCTCTTCTTTTTGAAAGGTACTCCCCCTCCTCCCTTGGCAACACAGATCCCATCTCTTAACAGCAGTCAGTTCCTGTACATGCCACCCTAATTTAAGCTCTCCTATCTCCTTTGTCCAAAACCGTGCTTCAGTGACCCATCCCTTCCCCTGAAAAAGTCTCAAGATTATTCCAGCCCTAAAACACCCTTTTGCCATACCAGTATCCTCCATTCTCATCTCAAAAATGATAGCAGAGGTCCATACCATCTCCCATTCTCTCCTCACATCATTGAGTCATGGCTTCACCTATTTCCACTCCATATTGTTGAAACAATATTCTTAAGGGGCACTCCACATCTGTGAAGGTCCAGTTTCACAGATGGACACATGAATGTGGTTAGTCACAACTGCGTGTTAGAAACACCCCACACTTGGTGTTTAAGACCCTGTAGTTGTCATCTTCAAATTCTAAAACATTCCCTTTTTGGAATTATATTTTTGCAGTCACCATTGTTGCCTGGAGCTGCCTGTGGCCGGCCATGGTCAACTCCGCAATGTCCCTTGACATCACTGTCAGTAGCCAGGCTTTGGACTGTGTCTCCTCTGAGCTATTTGCAGAAAAAGCCCTGAATACAGAGGAAGGCTTTCCTGCTCTGACACAGAAGAGAAAGGACTTGGTTTTAAGGGTTTCTGCTTTCACAGAACTATTCCAGGATTTATAAGCCAGAGTGGTGGCTTCACAGACCATAATGGCACTGGCAACAAGAATATTTACAAAGATAAATTTGATGAAAAGAACTTCATCCTGAAGCACACAGGTTCTAGTAACTTGTCCATGGCAAATGCTGGAAACAACACAACGAGTTCCCAGTTTTCCATCTGTATTGAATAGTTGGATGGCAAGAATGTGGTCTTTGGCAAAGCGAGAAAGGGCAGGAGTATTGTAGAAGCTCTGGAGCACTTGATTCTGAGAATGACAAGACTAGGAAGAAGATCACCACTGCTAACTGTGAACAACTCTAATACGTCTGCATTTGATACCCCATAATCTTTGTTTTCTCAGTTGAGCTCTTTGGGTTCCATGTTTTCTTTATTCCCCTCCAAGTTTAGCTGGGTTGCAGAGTTTAAGTTATTCTTAGGAAATAAAAACTAAATACCCCCCCAAAATAAGTAAACTCTAAGGAGACAATGTATTATTCACAGTAAGCTTTGAGCCTCAGCTCACATATGTTCATACATACTGTTCCTCCTAGTCTTTCCTCAATTCACCACATTCAAAGTCATTGACAAATGCTTGTCATCTAGAATATAATGTCCAACCTCTCTAGCCTGACATTCAAAACAGTCTAATCCCAAAAGTCTTTCCAGTGTTTATTTCACTTTATAATCCCTATGTATCTTAGTCTCTATTCACGCAGATCCAAAGTACCTAAACCAAAATGTTTGGCACACAGCAGACCCTCAGTACACGAGCTCTTTTCCACCTACCACACCGTGAATGTGTTTCCCTTTTGCCTTACTTCATGCTGCTTCCTCAGATTGCAGGTTAGGTCTTTCATTTGTAGGTTCAAATTAGAGCCACCTCCATGGTGATGATATGAAAACATATATATGTCCGATTTACAATGTTTTTCCAAATCGTCTGTTATTACTTAGTTTTGTTCATGTCTTCTTTTGCCTCCCCACCCAGCTTCTCCCATCCTCTTGCTCATATGCATTACATTCCCTGATCTCTGCTTCCAGGGAAGTCATCATCCTGTATAGACAAACTTGGTTTAGGGGCCCATCCTAGGCTGCAAATCCTTTGAGGACAGAGATAATGCCTTACTCATCTTGGACTTTCTCCTGGAACCTAGCACAAGCCTTGGACCTGATAAATTATACAAATTTCAACTGCTTCTCTATTTAACAGATTAGGCACAGAAATGTCCATTGAAAAACTCACATCAGGGAATTGATCTGTCCTTGACTCACCAAGCTCACTTTCTAATCACCAGCCACAGTATATAAAATAGCACTATTGGGGCCAGCATCATGGCCTAGTGGGTTGAGACGCCGGCATCCCATGTGGGCACTGTTCGGTTCTCAGTTGCTCCATTTACAATCCAGCTCCCTGCTAATGGCCTGGGAAGAGCATCAAAGAATGGCCCAAGTGTTTGGGCCCTTGCCACTCATGTGGGAGACCTGGAGGAAGCTCCTGGCTCTGACCTGGCCAAGCACCAGCTGTTGTGGCCATCTAGGGAGTAGGCCAGCAGATGGAGGATCTCTCTCTCTCTCTCTCTCTCTCTCTCTCCCTCTCTCTCTCCCCTTGTCTCTCTCTCTCCCCTTGTCTCTCTCTCCCCCCTTCTCTCTGTGTAACTCAGACTTTCAAATGAATAAGTTAAAAAAATAAAATTACTCTCCATACTTCTGATTAGGAACAAAAATGAAGAATCATTGGTTTGTCAACTGGTAAACTTTGCGGCTATTTATTGGTGAAAAACGACAAGGGACCATTTAAATTGATGCCTTGTAACATAGCTCTGCCCCCACTTTTGAAAAGTGGACCGTATCCACTCACTATACTCACAGCATGTTAGAATTTATACATGCATAGAAAATGGACTATCCTTGTTCCTAAGCAAAACAGTTTCATCACTGCTCCTGCCTCCATCAGACCTGCCCCCTTTAGAATCTGTTTGAGTTCCTTCATCTTAAATCTCTTCCATCTGCAATATCTCCATTTCTGTGAATTCTGTCCTCTCTGATCACTTCCCAAAACACTACTCAATCTGATCATCCTTGGAGCTACCCTCCTAATTCACTTTTCATTTCCACAAACCATTCCCAAACAGAGGTTCATGTCATTGGAGTGAAGGAGCAAATGACTTAAAAAGATCTCAATGATATTGATGAGGTAACAGAACTCATAAATAGTGTAATGTAAGTGGTGGATCAGGGACAGAAACCCACCCCTGAGGTCAAGACTCACATTGGAAAGCCTCCCCTGCCTTTCTTTTTGTTAAAAAAAAAGATTTAGATTTATTTTATTTATTTGAAAGACACAGTTATAGAGAGAGGTAGAGACAAAGAGAGAAGTCATCCATCTGCTGGTTCACTCCCCAAATGACCGCAATGGCCGAAGCTGGGCCGATCCAAAACCAGGAGCCAGGAGTTTCTTCCGGGTCTCCCATGTGGGTGCAGGGGTCCAAGGACTTGGGCCATCTTCTACTGCTTTCCTAGGCCTTAGCAGAGAGCTGGATTGAAAGTGGAGCAGTCAAGACTCGAACTGGTGCCCATATGGGATGCTGGAGCTTCAGGCTGGGGCTTTAACCCACTGTGCCACAGTGCCAGCCCTCCCCCGCCTTTCAACAGCAACTCAAATGTATCAATTCCAAATGGGCCACATGCAAAAAGAAAAAAATTCCCTTTGGTAGAGTTGGGATTGGCTTACAGAGTGCCACCACCTTGCTGTGGAGTTCTATCCTTGTTGCTGAATTTAAGTAATATTTAAGTAAATTTTAAGTAATTTAAGTGACTATTTAGATTTTCTTAGGATTTTCCCCTGGATTGTGGCTAGATAAATGATAGGCAATGAAAATCTTGCCATTTGAACATTTCTGAACTCCTTCCCCAAGGCTATGCTTCTTTGACCTGCGTTACATCTTTTCTATCTGTGGGATGCAGCTAACCATGGATTTCCTGTACTGTGAAAATCATTCACTCCTGAGCATTACTTTGCCAATATAGTGCTGCAAAGGAAGATTATGAGTTCAAACTCAAACACTTCTCTTAATCTCTCAGCATTTTCAATTCCACCCACTTTCATCCTGAGCCCTAAAAAAGATTTCTAAAATCATAAAAAAAAAAAATAAGACCTTGCTAAGGTTTTACAGTTTCCATAGAAATGCTGGAGATGGATGCTGTGTTGACTTCTTCATGTATCTCTTGGACTATTTTGCAAATGCCTTTTACATATGATACTTGGTTTGCAAAGCTCTCTCTCTTTTATTATCTCAGTTAATCCTCTTGGCAAACCCATGTGGTAAGTATTATTACTCATGCTTACCATATTATGAAACTGAAGTTTGAAGAAGATAAATGGCTTAACCAAGGTTCACACAGTTTGTAAGAATTAGAATCAACATTTAAACTTGATTTTGTCTGAAGCCAAGGCTGCTATTCTTGACATAGACCCCAAGTAGCACAGCCTGCAGCAGATCACTTAAATGCCCTAGCACCCAAGCTTATCCCTTGAAAATTCACCTCATGGAGCATACTTCCTAGAGGAGCTTTATAATATTGATTCAGATACTAAGATATAGCCTCCCAGGCAAGGAATTAGCAAACTGGTCCTGACTCTAGTTTTATCACCAAATTGAGTGACTTTGTTCTATTCACATGATTAGTTACTTTTCTCTCTCTCACAAATGGAAATAATAACCCTTGCCCATTCTCTCCCTTCATCAATCACTTCTGCCATCACTACCCCTATATAAAATACATTAAACATCCTAGAATTGGAATATTATAAAGTTTTGCAAGTGAATGGCTTACCACACTTTCAAAGTACTGTGGTTACTAGTAAATGGAAGACCTTTGCAATGATTTTATTCTTTGAGGGTCACACCTCCATAGTTTTCTTCTACAGATGCTATCAGTTTCCTATCCATATCTGTTGGCACTCACTGTTAGGTGAACATTGATGCTTTCTATTGGACATGCCTATGACTTAGAAGAGGGGATTTTTTAGCCATAGAAACACATTCAGCTTGCATACAGAAGTAGGGCTGCAGAGTGGGGGTGTTGATGTTCTTTGTGCTCTTCAACAAATCCCAGATGTCTTCAACAGTGTTGAGCCCTAAACTTCCATAGCTGTTATCTGTCCATTGAATTAGCTTCCTTACCTTTGCTATTCTACCTCCTCACTCTCCTACCTATATATCCAGAGATCATCTTCTAAATAGACTATTGTACAAGTCCTAGCCTCAGGGTCCATTTCTAGGATAATCCAAACTAAGAGACATTCCAGGATAATCCACAGCTGCCACGCTGGTTATGCAGAGGGAGTGAGTGACAGGCCTGACCCTCCTCCCCACTTTTCTTTTCCTCACAGAGTATGTGCTATATGTCTATTATGGATGGAAATTTGGCTCCCCAAACTGATGCAAATGTTTAAACCTCAGAGTCTTATGTTAATATGCAATGGATTAAGAGTAGAGAATTGATCTAATTATGGCATACACGAGATGACCTGAAAACCTCCCTTTCAGACCAAACAAGGGAAAAGAAAGCTTTAAAGTTAGGACATAGCTTCCTAATGGGCATTGTCTACCTCAGAGAAACCACTACCAGTACATACCTGTGACTATAGACTTCTAGTTTAGGCCCCCAAAGATTAGAGATGGGACTGAGCACTCCTTGACTTGCATCCTCGAGTCTGCTTTAACAAAAACCAGGAGGAAAAGAAAGCTAGGCATCAGAAGCAGCGTAAAGACAGGTGGCAGACCTATTAAAGGCTGCTCTGTACAGTGATCTGCCCTCAAGGAGACCAACAGGCCAGTCCACTGCAATGGCTTTCAATGTGGTAAGCCTGGGCTTCAGCAGAAGTCAGCTTATGAAGAGCCCTGGCAGCTAGCCAGCCAAGAGTTGGATCCCTGGAAATGGAACTGCCCTGGAGTCAAAGGACACCCAGGTCAGAGCCACAGATCTTGCTGGCTCTAAGCTGAAAAGCCCTTCACTCAGCCCAGCTTCCAAAGTGACCACTGCAACTGAGGAAATGGCCAAGTAGGGTCAGTAACATTGCAGGCAGAACTGTAAATTTCCAGTTAGAGATTCCATCCCCCTCTTTGCCTGGCCAGCTGTCCTCCCAGACCAGCTAGGTAATGGAAGTCCACAAGGTTCTTCCCAAGGAGGTTCACACCTCCCTTAGGATGTATCCCATGTGAATAGATAGGTCCGGGCCTCATAACTGACAAGGTCTTAAACCCCACCATATTATTATCAAGCCCCTCTGTCAGTTTCTATTTGCCTCTCAATCAGAAAACTTAGTTGTAGCTTAGATAGCACCTTTCTTAGGTCCTCTAATAATGACTCCATCCTTTGTTCCACACCCTGTCTAGCCCACTTGGGGCCTCATTCCTTTGTAATCACAGCTTCTACTCTTACATTAATGGCCCTACTCCCAACCTGTGTGTATTAATGGTCCTTTTCCCCACTTAATGTTGTATGATTGTTCAGAATTTCTCTACAGACAAACCCCTCTACCTGCAAAAGTTGAGTGGCCTTTCTCCCGGTCTTGGCTGGGATTAGCTTTAAACCACGTCCATCAAACTGTCCCCACAAGGGTCCAGAGACCCCCTCATTTCCTCTCCTCTGTGAAATGCTCTCATTACTTGGTTAATGCCACTCTTAGGGTCATTGGTTGCTATTCTCACCCTGTCTTTTAAACTACCATGTTTACTTAAGTGTTTACAGGAGTTGATAATGGAATGAACTAAGGCTTTCAGCAACCAGGCATTCAACCAAATGCTGCTACAGGGGTATACTTGGCTCCCCACCCAGGAGACAGCAGCTTGAGATATTGCCCCGTGCCAGCGAAGAATACCTCATCACCTCATGTCCCCAGGAAGTAGCTCTAAAAACAGATCAGCATCCCTCTACCCCTCCTGGACTTTTGGGACTAATGTAATCCCATACAACTCCTGTTCTATAAAAAAAAAGGGGGGGGGGAATGTTAGTAAATGGCACAGTCATATCTATGGTGAGATCTATACCCTGACACCATCCTAGGCTCTAGCCGCCCCCCACCCCGCCATTGCCGGAAGCCAGGTGGCCACATGGCCCAACCACTGGTGACAGCCCCACCCCCATCCTAATGGGATTCACTGTTCCTACTTCCATG
Organism: Oryctolagus cuniculus; assembly: GCF_964237555.1. Classification (NCBI taxonomy): domain Eukaryota; kingdom Metazoa; phylum Chordata; class Mammalia; order Lagomorpha; family Leporidae; genus Oryctolagus; species Oryctolagus cuniculus. The sequence continues at coordinate 13,616,156 of NC_091432.1, read as the reverse complement.
CCTGCCCCCCTCCCCCACAGCCAAGTTTTAAAAGGATCGTTCCTGAACACGTGGCTCTCTCTCTTTCTCTGAACTCTTTCTCTGTCTCCATCTCTCTCTCTTACACTCTTCTTCCTCTTTTCCTTCTTCACCCCTTCCCTCCAGTCTGTTGGGTTTCCCCCACTAAACTCTTAAAAAAAAAAAAAAAAAGAGGTAGCCTGGTGGGAAGTTGTTGGGAGCTTGAGCTCAAAAGGAAAGGTAGTATTCCTGATAAGGTTGGTTATAGAAGCCAAACTTGCTTCCCTGCATCTATCTTGGGTCCTCTGCACCTGTTCAACCACTGCCAACCTCCTCCAGATACTAGACTAACGGGGCTTCCTGACCTTGCTCTATGAACCTCTGACTGTAAGCCACAACAAACCTTTTCCTTCTCAGCAATCTCTTCTCAGGGTTTCAATTAAAGTAACAGAAAGCTGACTAATACTGTCACTCTTGATTTTCCCATGTCGCCTGCTTTGCTGAAAGCTCTAGAACTTCACCTTGCCCAACTCATAAGCTCCCTTATGTATCCTGTAACTTTCTCCCCACTGGCTTTTCACTCAATCTTAGCCAAAAGGCTGAGAAGCGATGCCAACTTTTCCTCTCTTCCAAAATTTTCGGATTATCTTCGGAAAGACTTCCTCTAAGCTCCTCATTTCTATTTTTGATCTCCCAATATTTCTTTACTCATGTGTGAAAATAAAAGAGCATTTCCAGAGAGGGAAAATCATATTTTCCAAGGGCTGTTGAACATAATGAAAATCATCACCCTCAACCTCCAAAGCACAGAAAACTGATCTCTGAGATAGATTTTCCTCAGAATCATGATAAATGTCTTCTTTCTCTTTCTCAGTCTCTTGTAAACCTATTTTCTTTAACAAGCAACTTTCAAGCATATTATGGACCAAATATGTGCCTCTCCAAACTGTATTGAAGCCCTAACCCCCAGTGTGGCTGTATTTGGTATAAGGAAGAAAATACATTTAAATGAAGTCATAAGGGTGGGGCCATGAACTGATAAAATTAAGGTCATTAGAGGAAGAGACACCAGACAGGACTTTTTTCCTTCCCCCTTCTCCCTCCCAGGTGAGGAAAGAGAAGGAAAGGACACATAAAGAAGGAAGCTGTATGTACGTTAAGAAGAGAGCCCTCTCCAGAAACTGACCTTGCTGGAGCTTGATCTGGGACTTCTGATCTCCAGGTCGGGGAGAAAATAAATTTCCATTATTCAAGACACCCAGTCCATAGTATTTTGTTGTGGCAGCCAAGCAAATTAAGGCAGGATAAATGCAAATCTATTTTGCATAGAATATTCTAAATTTTCTTTCTTTTTTCATTTGCAACCAAGATATCAATATTTTTACAGTTATTTTTCACTACAAACACATGGCATTGAAAACATATTGAATATTTAATACTTTTCAATGCATGAGAACTATTCAAAGCAATATGAATAACATAATTTCCATTCATTTCTGAATCTTAGAGGATATAGGCACTCTACTACCCCTTTTATTTTCCTGTAGATTACTACACACACACACACACACACTACTCATTGCATTGGTAAATTGAACAGGAACAAGAAATTAGTATTTTAAATATATGAGCTATCCACAGGATACCTTCATCTTAAAATACAAACTATTCCACTGTTCTCTAATATAAAAATTATAGGTGAAATATGAAATTTATTTTTCTATTAGTTTTTCATGATGACATGCAATGTATATTCTGTGCCAACAATGACTTTATTCATCTGTGCACTTACTCTTTGACTTAGGATGATGACATACCACACTATAGTGCCTAGGTTATACACAGCTCCAGCTTCTGACTCCAGCTTCCTGACAACATGGATCCTTGAAGGCAGCAATCATGGCTCAAGTAAGCAGGTTCCTGCCACCCGTGTGGGAGACCTGGATTGAGTTCCCAGCCCCCAGCTTCAGCCTCCCTGCCACTGTGAACATCTGGGGAGTGAAACAGCTGGTAAGAGCAGCGTCTCTCTTTCTCTTCCCCTCCCACTCCCCACTTTTTTGCTTCTCAAATTTGTTTCTATTTATTTGACAGAGAGACAGAGATATAAAAAACAAACAGAAAGATAGACAGAGATCTTCCATCTACTGGTTCATTCTTTGGCAGGCTTGCAGCAATTAGGGCTGAACCTGTAACTCAATCCAGATCTCTACTGTGGTGGCAGAGACCCAAGAACTTGAATCAATACTCACTTCATCCTAGGGTGCACATTAGCAGGAAGCTGGAAGTGGTAATGGAGCCAGGACTCAAACTCAGACTCCCCAATATGGGATATGGGTTTCACAAACAACATTTTAACCACTGTACCAAGCGTCCACCTATAAATTTTGTGTTCTAGCAATTAATCTGTGACAGATTCCCAACTCATATAAGTTTAAACAAAAAGGAGAATTTATTTTCTCTTGTAATTCTCCATTTTAGGATTGACATGCTGATATGGTAGAATTAAGCAGCTCAAAAATAGAAAGGATAGCCTTTTCCATTACTCAGTTCTACTTAATGTGTTGGCTTCTTTCTCAGGAAGACTGGCCCTGAGTGATGACAAAGATATATCTCAGCAGGCATGGGTTTATATTGTTTTCACAACTGGAATTCCAACAAATGAGAATGTTTGTTTCCAGTAAATCCAGAGAGGTCCTAAGGAGCAATGTCATTGACTTTGCCAGGATCACAAATCTACCCTTGACCTGATCACCTTAGTTCAGAAGAATGAATATGTTATTGGTCAGACCTAAGACATCATCAGCCTTTCCTAAACACACGGACCAAGAATGGTAGATAAAGTTCCTGGTGGAGAAAGTAGACTGGGGCAAAGGTAGCAAATGGAAATGGGGGAGCTGAGAAAAAAATGCCCACTATATTTCACCAATTGTATCCACTTTAAAAAAAAAAGATTTATTTATTTATTTGAAAGTCTAAGTTACACAGAGAGAGAAGGAGAGGCAGAGAGCGAGATCTTCCATCCACTGGTTCACTCCTCAATTGGCCACAACAGCCGGAGCTGCGCCAATCTGAAGCCAGGAGCCAGGAGATTCTTCCGGCTCTCCTGCACAGATGCAGGGGCCCAAGGACCTGGACCATCCTCTACTGCTTTCCTCTACTGCTGGATTGGAAGTGGAGCAGCTGGGACTCGAACTGGCACCCATATGGGATGCTGGCACTGCAGATGGCGGCTTTATTTGCTACGCTACAGTACCATCCAGTCACTTTATTAACATGGTATATTACAGTACAAAGGTATTGAAATCCAAAGTAAAACAGCACACCAAGTTAAAATTTAAAGGAAGTAACGTCATCTTTGATTTCTTGGTCTGTTCATTCCTATCTATAGAGGTATGTCCATCAGTACCTGTGACCTGAGATATATCTCACTGGAATTGGAGTAGTAAAATACATAATACATAATACGTGAAAATGTAGTGATTTCCAAAATTGAAAGAGAAGATGGACTACTCTTACAAAGATGCCAAGAAGTCTATGCAACTGTCCACAATCAATGGTCTGTGAACTTAAATTCAGAAAATATCACCCACAAAAAAATTAATTTAGGCACTGTGCATTCATCATTATCTGGAGGGGGAGGAGCCTCCTGTAAATACAGTCTCTTTTCTTTCACAGTAGATTTGAGGCCCTGTTGATTTCCAGCAAAATTATAAGTTGGCCCTAAGAGCAACCCAAGCACCAGCTCTCATCTGAGATTCATTTCTTTTTTAATCCCATGGACCCCAGGAAACTCAATTTATCATTTGAGCTCTGGGATTCCAGCTCTTAGTGCAGCCCAGATGCCAAGTTCTACCTAGTAACAAGTTTTATATATCAACTGAAATATAAAACTAAAAAAGCATATATATATTTATAAAACTGAAAAAGCAACTTCTTCCCCCAGCCAAGATACTGTGAAGGTTGTTATAAGACGAGGTCTCTTATTGAGGACCTGTTATGCTTAAGACACTTGCATCTAAGAGAATTCGCCTTATTTCTTACAGTGGAGAACTCCTTTCTCACACTCCCAAACTAAAGCTGCTTTTGATGCTTGATGCTAAGCTCTTAGGGAAGACCAGTCCCTCTGCCACACCTCACCATGACACCATCATTCCTGGCTCTTCTCTATTTTTAATGCTCTGACATTCTCAGACATATTCCTCTGACGCAAGTAGGCAATACCTACTTGTTTACTCTCTGAATTACTTTGAAACTCAAACTATATAACATTCTCACTTTGGAACACATGAATTTGAAATTCCCTCTTATCAACACCCACATTTTTTGGTGCTCACTCTTCCACAGACCTCTGGGGTTGTTACCAGAGGAAAATGAAGTCTTGCCTCTAAATCTGTGAATGCTGTAGTTTAAAAATCACTGATGACCATGTGACTTCACGATTTGGGCTGCCTACAGCTGGAGAAGAGCACTCTCTCTCCCCCTGCTGGTCATGAAAACAGGTGCATTTGGCTGGCAGCCCTCTCAATCACCATAAAATGAGTACATGATAGAACTTGCATGGAAAAACAATTTTGTGTTTATCAAACTATCATGTAGGATGACTCTGTATTTCTCCTAAAAAAATAATTATCAAGACTAGTTGAGTGATTTCTTTTTTTTTTTTAATTTTTTTTTTTTTGACAGGCAGAGTGGACAGTGAGAGAGAGAGACAGAGAGAAAGGTCTTCCTTTGCCGTTGGTTCACCCTCCAATGGCCGCCGCGGCCGGCGCGCTGCGGCCGGCGCACCGCGCTGATCCGATGGCAGGAGCCAGGATCCAGGTGCTTTTCCTGGTCTCCCATGGGGTGCAGGGCCCAAGCACCTGGGCCATCCTCCACTGCACTCCCTGGCCACAGCAGAGAGCTGGCCTGGAAGAGGGGCAACCGGGACAGAATCCGGCGCCCCGACCGGGACTAGAACCCGGTGTGCCGGCGCCGCTAGGCGGAGGATTAGCCTAGTGAGCCGCGGCGCCGGCTGAGTGATTTCTTTTTAAGAATAAAGTTGCCAATCTATGGCATATTCCTTCATACAGAGTTATGCTCATTGGCAGAACCACTCTGTGCTTTGAGATGTGTTTTATTTTTAAAAAACCTAGAAGTTACACAGAACCAAAAGGAAATAGATGAGTGGTCAGTCTGAGTAACTGAATTTCTGGAATTTTACAGAAAAGGGTAACTTTTACTTGTGAGTGGTTTCCTTGCTGCTAAAACACTGGTCCAAAGGGCAGCATATCTCTCCCTCTCTCCCTCCCTCCCTCTTTTTCTCCATCTCCCATCCCTCCTTGGCAGTATCTCTCTCTCTACTTAAAAATTTCTTATTTACTTATTTGAAATAGAGATAGAATGAGAGAAAGAGAAAGATATCAATCTTCTATCTACTGATTCATCTCCTAAATGGCCACAAAAGCCTGGGCTGAGCCAAGCTGAAGCCAAGTGCCAAGAACTCCATCATCTGGATCTCTCCCACATGAATGGCAGGGACTCAAGTATTTGATACATCACCTGCTGCTTCCCAGTCTCCTTAGTAAGGAGCTGGATCAGAAGTGGAGCAATTGGGACTTGAACCAGCCCTCTGATATGAGATATGGGCATCCCAAGCAGTGGTGTGACTCATTCTGTTGCAACGCACTCCAGTGTCTTTCTTAATTTTTTAAAAAATGTTCAATCTCTAGAATAGAAAATAAAATTTAAATAAAATCACTAACTTTTAGTGCATACATTCAGGGGGTAAAATGTGATAATACTGTGTTTTTTCCATTTAGTTAAACATTACTTTTTTCTTATTAACACATAATAATGGCACCCAGAACTTATTCCTTCAATCTAATTGTATTTTGGTATCCATTATCCAACCTCTCTTATTCCCCCACCTTCTCAGTCTCCAGTCTCTGCATTAAGGTCAACGTTTTATTTATTTATTTTATTTTTCTTTCTAAGATTTATTTATTTGAAAGGCACAGTTACAGAAAGAGGGAGAGACAGAGAGACAATCTTTGACCTGCTGGCTCATTTTCCAAATGGCTGCAAAGACTAGGGCCAAAACCAAGAGCTTGGAATTCTATCCAGGTCTCCCATGGAGGCGCAGATGTCCAAAGTCTTGGGCCATCTTCTGCTGGTTTCCCAGGCTCATTAGCAGGGAGCTAGATCAGAACTGGCACATGCAGGACTCAAATCAGATATAGGATGCTGGCATCACATGCCTAACCCACTGCTTCACAACACTGGCTGCTACTTTTATTTTTAAGAATTATGTTATTTATTTGAAATGTAGAGTGACAGAAAGAAAGACAGGGATAGAGACCGAGAGAAAAACAGATCTTCCATCTGCTGGTTCACTCCCCAAATGGTTGCAACTTCTGGACTAAGCCAGAAGTCTGGAACTCCATCTGGGCCTCCACATGGGTTGCAAGGGCCCCAGCACTTGACCCCTCTTTTACTGCTTTTTGAGGAGCGTTAGCAGAGAGCTGGACTGTTCCTAAAGTGGTGAATTGGTGCTTATATGGGATGCCAGCATCACAGGTGGCAGCTTAACTCACCACATCACAACAGCAGCTCCCAGCTCAGCTATATGGTTACTTCCACACGTGACACAGAATGAGAGTGTCAATGTATGTCTTTTTGTATCTGAGTTATTTCACTTAACATAATACCCTCCAGTTTCATTCATTTTACTGCAAATGTCAGTTTATGATCCCTTTTATGGCCTAATAGTATTTCATTTTGTAATATTCCACATATTCTTTATCCATTCACCTGTTAATGGTTGATATGGATCTTAGCTATTGTGAATGATGCAGCAATAAACAGGAGGGCACTGGTATCACTTTGATATGTTGATATCACTTCCTTGGTATATATATCCAGAAGTGGGATAGCTGGATCATACAGTTGTATTTCTAGTTTTTCACAGGACTTCCATACTGTCCTCCATAATGGCTGGACTAATTTACATTCCCACCAGCTGTGCATCAGAGTTGCTTTTTCTCCACATCCTTGCCAGCATTTGTTATTTTCTGTCTTTTTGGTACTAGCAATTCTAAGAGGGGAGACAGGCTATCTTATGGTGTTTTTGACATATTTCCCTGATGGCTGATGATATTGAGCATTTTTAAATAAATTTATTGTCCTTTTGAATTTCTTCTTTTGAAATTTCTTGTCCAGTTTTATCTCTTGTCCATTTTTGAGTCTCTTGTTTGCAGTTTGCTGGGGTTTTTTTTTGGGGGGGGGAGGGGTTTCTTTTAACTTTTGAATATGAATTTTTTGTCAGATGAATAGCTTGAAAAACATTTTTTTCCATTCTGTAAGTTTTCTCACTACCTCTTTTTGAATAAATAAAACCACTAACGTTCAGATCTTAATGAACTTGCTTTTCTCTGATATTCTTAAATATTTAGATTCTACTTAAATCTCAAAATAGCTAATACTTAAAAATAATTTTAAAAAAAGTTTTAGCATCTGCACATTTCTTTTTATAAACACCAAGTTTACTTTGTCAAATTGCCAAGGCAACTATGAACACTGTCATATTAACACCTGCACATGACATCACAGAGTGAAGACCCTGTAAAAAGGATGTTTAGAAGTTGAATGTGTATTTTGCTTAGTCTGGTAGTCTCAGCTAGCCAAACAGGATAGAAGGCCAGATGGCTCTATTTCTGTGTGGCCTTCCACATTTCTTATACACATTTGGAGTTCCTATTTTACAGATTTAACTGTTACTACTTCCTTTTAACTTTCTAAGACCCTTTAACACCCCTCCCAAAAAAGAATATAGATATCATAAAGCTAGGCAAGAATCATTTAATCTATTGCTGTTCTCTAAATACTATTACCATGCTGATCTAAATGAAGATGACCAATTTGATGCTACTTCAAAATGTTCATAGAATTAAAAGATAAGTTTATGTTGGTGAAAAAATATTTTGAAAGCTGTGCATAAAAGGAGTCTTGAAATGTTCATGGAGAATGCATCCTATGAAAAAAATTTGGTATGATTTCACAATATTTTTGCACCAAAATAAACTTATCTTCTAATCCTATTTTTCTATGACTTTTTGAACTCTATTCATATTTTTAAAAACATCTCAAACCAAGGAGTTTTTGTCAGGAACTTATTACAGAATAAAGATTCTAAAACACTGGTTTTTTGTTGTTGTTGTTGTTGTAACAAGTAATCACACAGCTATTTTAAGACTGTGGTAAGAAACATACAAGTACAGATTTTACTAATATCTTCTCGGGGAAGGATGACTGCGAAGCTTTTATTAACAAACTGATAGGACATGAGAAAGGCAAATTTCTTAAGAATCTGGAAGCTTTCCTCTAAATTTACTTATAATATTTTGGTAGGAAAAAAATAATTAAGAGGAAATTGTTCTTTGGGTCTTGGCTTTGCCAGCATCCCTTATGGTAATGGGTTTGATTCCTGGCTGCTCCACTTCTGATCTAGCTCCTTGCTCATGGCCTGAGAAAGCAGAGGAAGATGAACCCTACACCCATGTGGGAGACCCTGGTTCCTGGCTTTGGATCAGCCCAGCTCTGGCCACTGCGGCCATTTGGGGAGTGAACTAGTGGATGGAAGATTCTCTTCGTCTCTGTCTTTTTGTTTGTAACTCTGCCTCTCAAATAAATAATCTTAAAAAGAAGTTAATGAATAGGAGTCCTTCCTTTTAATTACTTCTGATATTTTAAAATGCTTATTGTATGGAAGGAAACAAGAAGTAGGATTACAAATTTAATTCACAAAGTTTACAGTATATAACATGTGAAGCAGCAAGTTTATCTACCAAACAAGTATGACAATGAGTCATTAAAATCACAAGACATTTTATTTATCAAGGATGTAATTAAAATTAAAAGTCACTTCCTCTTGAAAAAGAGAAATGCACTGAAGGAAGAAGGGGAGAGTTTAAGAGTGGTTTCATGATTCCTGACAGCAAGGATAAAATCATAGCAGTGAACATGGAACAGTGAACCACAGGGGAAAATGGGGGAAGCTGGAAAGAGGCAGTTACGTGGAGGGATATCATCAAGGTGAAAAGGGAGAAACCTAAGAAAACCAGTAGTGAAAGAAATCGCACAAGTGAAAACATGTCTTATGGGGAACTGATAGCAGGGTCTAAATCCAATCACTTGATTAAAAAAAAAAAAAAAAAAGACTAGAAGCCTAAAACTTAAGATTAGAAGCCTGTTCCTGTAACAACTACCAGTTCCCTTAGCTGCTCACCACCTTTACTCTCTCTATAAAATTATCAAGCCACAGGTCAGTAACAATTTATCCATTCCTTCCTCTTGCTTTAAATTTTAAAGGGGATCAGAAGAGGCTGTGGATCAACTGAGACTACAGTGAGAAGAGCTTGTTGAAGCAAGGCTGGCAATAGGTCTTGTCATTCTGCTCCCTGAAGACGCCCTTTGACAACTGTGTCAGGCAGAAAGCACACACAAAGTGCTCAGGATGGAACTTGTGCCCCATGGCGCTGATGCAGCGGCCCGTGATGGGCTGCCCACACCCATGGCAGAGGGTTCCTCGGCGCTGATGGTAGTGGAGCTCACAGAACGGACGGCCTTCCAGTTCAAAGAAGGAACCGGTAGAAAAACTGCTGAAGCAGTCCTGTGGGGATGGGGTGGGGGAAAGAAATAACACAGATGTTAGGAAGTAAATCATCGGCAGAGTCAAATTTTCAGACTTGACATTACTGCCAGCTGCATGCATTTCATGTGTGTCCTTGACAAATGGAGGCTAGATTGCCCTCTTACAAAACAGACCAGCAAATGCCCACATGGATGCTGTCTCTTGTTTCTCCATTAGGAAGCCCACATCAGTTCCTCATCCAGCGCTCTGAACCCTTTTACTAGTTGCAGTTCTTCGTTTCAGAGAGGAGAACCCTCGCCTTTCCCTAAACCAAAGGATAAGTGAGTATACAGACTATACAGACCCCACACACAAAGCACTCCGGGTGCCAGACAGTGTTCATGGCTGAAAGGTAGTTTTCCAACACCGGGCGGTTGCAGCCACCACACTTGGGTGAGAACATGGCTAAGAAATCCTTTCGGCAATATGGCTTCTTGTCCTTCTCATGAAAGCCTGGAGAGACAAAATCAAGGATGCACTTTTACGGTCTGAGCCCTAAAGCTATGGTAGAGGATGGAGAGGCACCAATGACCTACACTCTCCTAAACTCAGTGACTTCACACTCACAATTGGGTAAATTAGATTCCTATCTCAACAAATTGTTGTAAAAAAGAAATGAGGCAATGCAGGTATAGTGCTTTAGCACTGCGCCTGGTTCACAGTAAGCATTTAGTAAGTTAACAACTATTCTTCTTCAATGTGTTTGTACTAAGTATTCCCTTGGCCGTGGACATTCCTGCTCCAGGTCTTTTTTTTTTTTTTAACTTTTATTTAGTAGATGTAAATTTCCAAAGTACAGTTTATGGATTATAATGGCTTCCCCCCCCCCATAACTTCCCTCCCACCTGCAACCCTCCCATTTCCCGCTCCCTGTCCCAATCCATTCACATCAAGATTCATTTTCAATTATCTTTATATACAGAAGATCAATTTAGTACATATTAAGTAAATATTTCATCAGTTTGCCCCCACACAGCACACAAAGTGCCAAATACTGTGTGAGCACTAGTCATATCATTAATTCAAATTGAACTACACATTAAGGACAGAGATCCTACATGGGGAGTAAGTGCACAGTCACTCCTGTTGTTGACTTAACAAATTGACACTCTTGTTTAAGGCGTCAGCAATCTTCCCAGGCTCCAGTCATGAGTTGCCAAGGCCATGGAAGCCCCCTAAGCTCACCATCTTTGATCTTATTTCGACAAGGCCATAGTCAAAGTGGAAGTTCTCTCCTCCCTTCAGAGAAAGGTACCTCCTTCTCTGATGGCTCGTTCTTTCTACTGGGATCTCACTCACAGAGATCTTTCATTTAGGTCCTCTTCCCCCCCCCCCCCCGAGTGTCTTGGCTTTCCATGCCTACAATACTCTCATGGGCTCTTCAGCCAGATCCGAATGCCTTAAGGGCTGATTCCAAGGCCAGAGTGCTGTTTAGAACAACTGCCATTCTATGAGTCTGCTGTGTATCCTGCTTCCCATGTTGGATTGTTCTCTCCTTTTTAATTCTATCAGTTAGTATTATCAGACACTAGTCTTGTTTATGTGATCCCTTTGACTCGTAGACCTATCGTTAAGGTCTATTGTGACCTGAAATTGATAACTTGGACTAGTGAGGTGGCATTGGTACATGCCACCTTGATGGGATTGAACTGGAATCCCCTGGCACATTTCTAACTCCACTACTGGGGGCAAGTCAGCTTGAGCATGTCCCAAATTATATATCCCCTCCCTCTCTTATTCCCACTCTTATATTTAACAGAAATCACTTTTCAGTTAACTTTAAACACCTAAGAATAATTGTGTGTTAATTACATAGCTCAACCAATGGTATTAAGTAGAACAAAAACAATACTAAAAAGGATAAAGTATTAAATTGTACATCAATGGTCAGGACAAGCCTCTTCCTGTGATTCAGGAATCAGCTCAAATATCATCCTATCCGAAAGACACCTCTTCAGTCCCTTTTTATATTTCTTTTTTTTCATTGTCTCTGTAGTGATTAACATCTGAAATCATCATTATGGTTTGTCTATCTTCACTGGAAGATTAGCAAGAGAAACTACCTACTGTTGACCTTGTCACCATTATATCCCCAGTATTTAAAACAGCATCTTAAAAAAAGAGCTGATTCTTTATTTAATAAAGTATTATTAAATAATATTTTACAAATAGATGCAAGATCTAATTGTCATAATAAAAGCCATGCAACTACTTGAATTATAAATGGATAGATTCTTCTTTAATATGGAAATGGAAAAACCACAGTAAATATGGCTCAAGTTTCAAAAGCAGACTAAAGATTAGTAAGTCTAGATGCATAAAAATACGTGAACGGCTTATTAATGTTGAAAAAACACTGAAAGCAAAGTTAAAGACAGAACAATCTGAAGAAAATATTTGTTAATTATACCCTAGAGAAACACAGCTAATACAAAGAACACCTATTATATGTATTGCTTCAACCATCTTTGTATAAAATTCAAGTGAAAAAATTAAAATGGAAAAAAATCCTTGAAAATTGAATTAAGTTGAAATAAATGAATTGTATAAGAAATTAACAACATCGCTAAAGAAACAATTCATTTAATTGACTTTAAAACATAGTATTTTGGGGCTGGCGCTGTGACATGGCAGGTAAAGCCACTGCCTGCATTGCTGGCATCCCATATGGGCACTGGTTCTAGTCTTGGCTGCTCCACTTCCAATCCAGCTCTCTGCCATGGCCTGGGAAAGCAATAGAAGATGGCCCAAATCCCTGGGCTCCTGTACCCATGTGAGAAGACCTGGAGGAAGCTTCTAGCTCCTGGCTTCAAATCAGCACAGCTCTTGCTATTGCAGCCAATTGGGGAGTGAACCAGCAGATAGAAGACCTCTCTCTCTCTCTCTTCCTCTCCTCTCTCCGTGTAACTCTAAGTTCCAAATAAATAAATAAATCTTTATAAATAAAAAAACACAGTATTTTGACTATTTATATTCCTATAGGATTCTAAAGGCAATAAATACTAATAAATTATTCTATTTTAATTTTAAACTATTTTCATGAATACTAGAAATCTGAAGAGTAGATTTTTGATGTTCTTACCACACACACACACACACACACACACACACTAAAGGTAACCATACCAGAGGGTGGTTATGTTTCTTTGACCATAGTAACTATTTCACTAGGATGAATATATCAAAACATTATTTATCCTTAAGATAATACAATAAGGGGCAGGCATTTGGTGGTCTAGTGATTAAGATGTCACTTAGGATGCCCACATCCATATCAGAGTGCTTAAGTTGGATTTGCAGCTCTAGCTCTCTATTCCAGCTTCTTGCTATTGTGTACTCTAAAAGGAAGCAGGTGATGGCTCAAGTACTTGGGTCCCTGCTACCCATGTAGGAGACCTGGTCTTGTTCTTGGTTCCTGGCCCTGGCCCAGGCCCTCAGATATTGCAAGCATTTAGGGAGTGCATTAGCAAGTGGGAATTCTTTTTCTCTCTCTCTGTCTCTCTGCCTCTAAAAAAAATAAAATTTTAAAAGCATATACATAGAAAATAAAGGTTATTTCCAACATTCATATGCTTTTTTGAAATTATTATAGGTAGACTGTAAAATAAAGTAAATATAAATCATAGTAATGCCTTTGGAAAGCAAGATTTCTAGTGTAAAAACAGACACAAGTATAAAAAAATCAGACAAATTTTTAAAAACTATAATAAAACTTACATAAAATGAGAAAGACCAGTATAAACATATGATTTACTCTTCTCTTTTAAAAAGAAAAAAAAATGGATTCTAAGCCCTGCCCACTGAAAGCTGGAAGTAATGACATTCCAGAAATAACTAATACTCCTCTTACCCACATTGTGCTTTCTAAATATTCTCACTGAAACAGTGTTTTGGAAAAATTGATGAATCCAAATGTGGTGCACAGTTGATGAGATTGACACATCTTGGTGTACCAATAAAAAAAAAAAAAGAAATCACGGATAATTGAAGTCACATCAAAAGGATATAGTAACCTACTTGAAGGGTCGACCTCAGACTTCAGATAAAGCAACCAGAGCATTAAAAATAAACCTACTGCAGTGATCAAAAAAATGTCAGCTAAATATAGTTTCAGGAGTTCATAAGGATTTTCCAAAAATAAAAACCCAGCCTTCACTGGGCATTATTAACAAATCCATTCATTACATTATAAGGAAAGAGGCCATTTACTCCACATTTCTTTTTTTTTTTTTTAAGATTTATTTATTTGTTTGAAAGGCAGTTAAAGAAAGCCAAAGGCTGAGAGAGATAGAAACATCTTCCATCCACTGGTTCACTCCCTAGATGGCCACAACAGCTGTAGCTGCACCGATTTGAAGCTAGGAGCCAGGAACTTCTTCCAGGTCTCCCACATGGGTGCAGAGGCCCAAAGACTTGGGCCATCTTCTACTGCTTTCCCAGGCCATAGCAAAGAGCCGGATTGAAAGCAGAGCAGCTGGGACTTGAACCAGCACCTACATAGGATGCCAGCACTTCAGGCAGAGGCTTTATCTGCTACACCACAGCGCTGGCCCCTACCCCACCTTTCTTATACGAAATGTATTTCAAGATAACCGAATAGCTGATGATAAAAAGTTAGTTTTCTAGAATCACAGCTAATAAATATAGAAGTAATATAAAACACAACACTTTCTTACCTAGAACTTTGGGCTTACGCAATGATCATTGGCAGGGTACTTAAGAATGGAGAGATCAGGCTGGCACTGGTTGATCTTAGCATCAATAAAAATTTTTGATGTGATTCAATAAGTATGAAATGGCACCCACCACCTATAACCTACTCTTGTCCCTACATGCCCCAAACTGAACCTAAACCTAATCAAGAATCTAAGTCTAAACTAACAATTTACAGAAAACATAGGAAAAGTGGCATAGGAGTGAATAAAGCAAATAAGTTGAATTGTAACATGAGGAACCAGCTAGTCAAATCAGGAATATAGCTAATCCTCCACCTGCAGCGCCAGCACCCCGGGTTCCAGTCCCGGTCAGGGTGCCAGATTCTGTCCCAGTTGCTCCTCCTCCAGTCCAGCTCTCTGCTGTGGCCTGGGAAGGCAGTGGAGGATGGCCCAAGTGCTTGGGCCCTGCACACGCATGGGAGATCAGGAGGAAGCACCTGGCTCCTGGCTTCGGATCGGCGCAGCATGCCGACCATAGCGGCCATTTGGGGGGTGAACCAACAGAAGGAAGACCTTTCTCTCTGACTGTCTAACTCTGCCTGTCAAAAAAAAAAAAAAAAAAAATAGAATATGGGATTTTTTTTAGAAACGGCTTTTAGTTTCCTAACAAATCAATGGTATACAAAGGTGGTGAAGACAAGACTGCTAACAGAATTTTTAAAATTTGAGACACAAAGCAGCCAAATGCAATGCATAGATTTTGCTTAGAACCTGGTTCAAGAAACCAAGTAAAAATTGCATTTTTTTAGAAATTTGAATATGAGTTTTAAGTAATGTGTTCATTTTCTATGCATGAATGTGATTTTTAAAGTCCTTGTCAGTTAAAGATAATGTATGTTCAAATATTTAATCACAAGATGAAATGATTTCTATGATTTGCCTTTAAACATCCCAGTAAGAAAAAAGGTAGATGGATGAATATGTGGGTGTTAAAAGAAAAAGTCAGTTTGGCAAAACACTAACACTTACTGAATAGAGCTAAGGAAGTGCTATTGCATTTTAAATTCTCTGTAATTAAAAAGTTTTTAAAAAGTAGTTTATTGAAGTATAAGCACTTTTTCTTCAACATATGAAATTTTTATCATTAGACACATATTAGAAAATTTCTGGCTTGGGTCTTACTGAGCTCACATCCAGATAATGGATTTGCACTGAGGCTGAGAAAATCATAGGGGTTATTTTCTAAACCTTTTAAAATAAGTCCATTTTACAAATTCTCAAACAGCTCAAGAAGAAATATTTTAATAGTGCTATATTGATATGATTAATAAGTCATGAAAACAATGAAGCTCTAATTTTTCCTAATTAGTAGTATAATTTAAAATTATAGTTTATATAATTTATAATTTTTTAAGTAATTAAAAAACTGTTAAATAAATCCAATGCTGGAAAATACAGAGTGATTCACGTACTTATATATGCCTAAAACAAAGACAAAGACAACTGTTATTTTACCTTTAGAAATTTGATGATATATATCAGGAATTTTAAAAAGATTCAGACATTTAAATGAGAATTAATCCATACAAATAATTCAAAAAAGAAAACATTATTTTTAAAGATATTCATTGTAGTACTGCTAAAATACCAGAAAGATTTTAAATATGCTACTGTGAACACATTTAGTTGTTTCCAATATTTGGAACCATAAATAATGCTTCACTGAACATCTTCAGGTATATAACATTTTATCTTTTATGATTTGTTTACATAAAACCTTATGGAATAATTGAACTGTTAAAATTATTATAAAACTATGAAACAGCATAAAAATGCTTTAAAAACAATTTTAGGCACTTTATAACATATGTATGGAGAAATGTGAAAAATATAGTACATTTACTGTAAAATACTGCTTTTGGTTAACAGAAATATGTTCTAAGTGAAGTTTCCTGCAGGGACTTTTTATTGTCTTTACATTAAAAAAGAAAAACGTAATAAGCTGATGTGTCTTCAAATAACACACTTGAGTGGTATTTCTATGCTTCCTTAGTTACTCAGACAGCTTAGTCCTAAACATAACTCAGGGGTCTGCTTAAGAGAACTGACTTCACTATCCTATCGCAAACAACATCTCATCACTCTCTCTCTTAACACAGAATTAAGTCAGTGGTTAGTTGGCTAATTTGATTAATGTATGTTCCTCCCACTAGTATATATTTACTATGAGGGCAGGAACTTCCTTTTTTTCTGTTATAGTGATATCCCTGGTACCTGATCCATACACAGTAGTTGTTCCATGAATGTGGACAATGTTATGATATTACAGTTGAGACCCTAAGCTCCAGAAGTATGTTGTACCTCAGGGTCTCACTTTAGCACTGACTAGAATATGCATAAGCAAGTGAAATGTACTTATCTGCGCAGAGTATTCCTTAGTAATTACCTAGAATTTAGGCTGCCTAAAATGTACAATATTGTCTGCAATCCCATTTATGGGGCACCTGCCTTGTACAGGTTACACTGAGTGCTCTACCCACAGTCCAAAATTGAAGTGAGATTCTTCACAGCGATCCCCTAAAATGGGTTTTAACCCCGTTTTACAAGTGAGAAAACGAGAGCTCAGAGAAGTTACACATTACTAACTTGAAAGTAAAGGAGCTGAGACTCAAATTTATGCCTAATTTCAAAGTCTAACTTAAATGCCACATCTCTACCTTAGGTGCATCCTGACCTGGACCACTCCGTGGGCACTGATGGTATCAGCTGAGCTGAAATACCATAGTCCAATTGTTTCATAAATAGGAGAGCTCTGTCTGTGCTCCACTGAAACAGCACATAAAGCGTAAACAGTGGATGGTGAAGCAGCCTATCCCAGGAACAGTATCTCTGAAATCAACTTTGACAGTGGCATCCAGATGACGAACATGCAGGAGTAGCCAAGGGTTGGGATCCAAATCACGCAGCTGCAGTTTTCACAAGACCTCTTGTCACTCTTTGACATATCTTTGTTCAACTATGCTTTCATTGCAAAGTAGACAATTTAGCACAATTCTGAGGCCTATGTATCTAAAATTAAAACTATACATTTTCTTGCTTCCCAATGTTCTTTCTCTACACATTCCAGGCACAGAGGAGCTCACTATACTTCTACTGACTTTATCAAAGGATCTCTAGAGTCTGCTCAAGGCAAACTGAGTGCAGGAAGCTCTGCCGTTTAAGAAAACAAACACTCACATCTATATTTCTTGCTTTTGTGTGGCACAGTATTTCTCAAACCTTAACATACATCACTCACCTGAGAACCAGTTAAAATGCAGATTATTGGGTCCCCCCTCCCAGAATTTTTGATTCAGTGGGTCAGGGACTAGACCTAGGATTTTGCACATTGTAACAAGTCCCCATGTGATGCTGATGCTCCGTGAAGCAAATGACATCAAACTGAGCTACGTATAAACAGGTATTACTTGAGAAAACTGTAAGACACACTAGCTAACCGAGGATTGACCCTCATCTAAGCATTTGCAGGGCAGCTAGTCTCAAGAGTGGGACAGGAAGGAACTAACAGCCTCTGTTTCAACTTGGGTGAGTCTCAGGAGAGGAATCAAAAGCAATCAGCCAAACCTACTGTGATACCTGTGCATTTAGTGGTCTAATAAATGGAGAAACTTTCAGCACATACTTTTGCTGAGGCTCTCTCTGGGGCCAATTATCTCTGGAGGATGAATGAGAAACTGTGACAATTAAAAGTGTCACACAGAAAAGGAGGGTGTTTAGACTCTGGTGAGGCTGTCAGCCACAGGGGAAATTAGGGAGCACTTGCATGGCCTGGATAATGAACAATTAAAAAGGAGACAGGGAGGCAGGAGGACCTTGTCCCTGGAGGAGGATGACAAGACCCAATGAGCTTAGAGCTTTGAGCCTTAAAGAAGAATTATCTGAACTGAAGAAAAAAATGCAGATGAATTTAATTTCCCAGGAGGCTTGCTGGTTAAGCTGTCATTATAGAAACTCTGTGTGTGACTATGTGACTTAGGGTAAGGCAGGATGCCACCTAATTAATAGCCTGACAATATGGTATAAGATTCATTTAGAAAAATCCAGGTATAAAAATGGAAATATAACCTAAGAGGAACTTCCGATTAATATATGGCCCCCTTTTTTCCCAAAAGTCTCCATTTATAAATATTTTAAGTGTAGTTTCATGTTTCTATAAAGACATAAATGACCCTATTGGTCATGTATGCTTATGAGAGACCCAACTCAAGAACAACGAGAACTAAGTACTTTCATGGTACTTTCATGCCATCCTATGGATTGGGTACTTTTCATTTTCATCTAACATTTCTCTACGTGAAATGTGTATGTATCCCATGGTTCTCCTGTCAGGCAACTTCCACATCATCATCATCATCATCATCATCCAGGGGTAGTGTTCACTTGCTGACTGTTTTTTTTTTTAAAGGTTTTTTATTTATTTGACAGGTAGAGTTACAGACAATGACAGGGAGAGACAGAGAGAAAGGTCTTCCGTCTGCTGGTTCACTCCCCAAATGGCCACAGCGATCACAGCTGCACTGATCTGAAGCCAGGAGCCAGGAGCTTCTTCCAGGTCTCCCACATGAGTGCAGGGGCCCAAGGACTTGGGCCATCCTCTACTCTTTTCCCAGGCCACAGCAGAGAGCTGGATGGGAAGAGGAGCAGCTGGGACTAGAACCAGCGCCCATATGGGATGCTGGCACCACAAGTGGAGGATTAACCTACTGTGCCACAGCGCCCATCCCTTGCTGATTGTTCTACTGAACTCACTCTCAGCCTTCTATGGCTACCAGTACAATATAAATTTACTGTGACATATTTTAATATGATTTAAATTAAGTCTCAATGAAAAATGCTGTTTAACTAAAGTTTAATTTCGAAGTAAAATAACAAACAACTTGTGGAAAGCGTTGAACAAGCTCTGGTGAACAAGCAAATTACTGCAAAGTACTTTGCCAATGACCATGTCAGTGCTTCTGTATTGGGTCTACTGTGAAATAAAGTGTAGCATGTTGGCATCAAGTAAAGAAATACAGCAGCAGAAGACAAGTGGAGTCTTGATCAAAGGACAGTTGTGATGTTGTAGAGAAAAC
Source organism: Oryctolagus cuniculus (assembly GCF_964237555.1). Classification (NCBI taxonomy): domain Eukaryota; kingdom Metazoa; phylum Chordata; class Mammalia; order Lagomorpha; family Leporidae; genus Oryctolagus; species Oryctolagus cuniculus. The sequence goes on along the minus strand of NC_091432.1, from coordinate 13,596,705 downwards.
AGAGACTCTGCAGACATGAGACCTGAGTATAAATCCCTGATCTTTGACGTTATAGTTGTACAACTTTAAGAAAACTATTTTATCTCCTAGAAGTTCACTGTTTTCATCTATAACCGGTAAAATATAGAATAAAGTTGCTGGGGCCGGTGCTGTGGTGTAGTGGGCTAAGCCTCTGCCTGCAGCACCAGCATCCCATATGGGGGCTGGTTTGCGTTCCAGCTGCTCCTCTTCCAATCCATCTCTCTGCGATGGCCTAGGAAAGCAGTAGAAGATGGCCCAAGTCCTTGGGCCCCTGGAACCACATGGGAGACCCAGAAGAAGCTCCTGGCTCCTGGCTTTGGATCAGCGTAGCTCTAGTGGTTGCAACCATCTGGGGAGTGAACCAGCGGATAGAAAGCCTCTCTCTCTCTGCCTTTGCCTCTCTGTAACTCTTTCAAATAAATAAATAAATCTTTAAAAAATCAATAAAATTGCTCTCATAGGTTGTAGTGGGGATCAAATGAATAATAGCTATCAATGTACATAATACCATACCTAATACTTAGGAGAATCTCTCTACAGGTAAAAGGCCTGAACACATGGAATTATCCCACACTCCCCGCCTGTGATAACACTAAGACAACAGTTAAGAAAGAAAATTATAAAGATTCATAAGGAAATAGAGAAAAGGAAGGGGCAGGCACTGTGGCGTAGCAGGTAAAGCCGCTGCCTGCAGCACTGGCATCCCATATGGGCACCTGTTCGACTCCCAGCTACTCTACTTCCAACCCAGCTCTCTGCTATGGTCTAGGAAAGCAATAGAAGATGGCCCAAGCCCTTGGGCCCCTACACCTGCATGGGAGACCTAGAGGAAGCTCCTGGCTTCGGATCAGCTCAGCTCTGGCCATTGTGGCCATTTGGAGAGTGAACCAGTGGATGGAAGACCTCTCTCTCTGGCTCTGCCTCTCTCTAGTTCTGCCTTTCAAACAAATAAATAAATCACTAACCAAAAAAATTTTTAAAAAAAAGAGAAAAAGAAAAAGCAAAATGGAAAAGAGATGTAACCAGATGAAGCAACAACAAGTTTTTCAAAACTTTAAAGGTGGCAACTAGGTCGACATAAATAAGAAAATTGAAACCCATATCTCTACAGGTGGAAGATACCAACAAACATCAAGCCACCCTGAGCTCTCTAACATCAGAGGGGCTTAGAGACTGAACATGGAAGATACTCCTCAGGACTAGAAGTGGGATTGGTTCAAAGTCTGAAACACCATTAGAAATCAGATGTCCCACTAAACCATAGATGTAGTGATTATTTCTGAAAATATCGAGCCAGAGAATCTCAGGGATCAGCACTTGTGGGGATCATGAAGAATGAAGTCAAGTTCTCTGTTGAAAAGTGGGAATTAAGTAAAAACTGAAATGCTGAACAATGAAAATCTCATTCCTCAATCCTTCCCCCACCCCTACCCTGATCCTTTTTTTTTTTTTTCAACTCTGAATGTTGGCAGAGAGAACACGAGATACAGCTGAAAATTAACTGCGATCCCATTGACTGTGAGGGAAGAGTACACACATTTCCTATGATCCTTAACTAAAAATTCAAGTGAAAAAGATGATCTGGAACATTTCAATCATTTCTAAGTGATCACCAGAAGGGGCTGAGGAAAATCCCATGAAGACAAGATAATCTGAAGAACATATCCTCAAAGGAATAACAGGATGAGGAAAGAAAGCCAGCCAGGACACAAAGAGAAATCAAGAGTTTGCTACTGGATTTATACATAATCCACAAAAGCATCCAAGACTGTTTAACAACAGTCAGGCCTAAAGGTTACAAAACCAATTTAACAGAAGTACTACACACATTAGAACTTCCCTGCCCTCCATTTTCTTCTCCTTCTACCCTGACAGGACACTTCAGCCCTGAAGGAATTCACGTCAAGATAAGCAACAGGACTGAGGATGGTAAAATGCCAAAGGCAGGTTAAGAGAGGTGAAAGGTCATACACCTTTGCTGGTCTCCTGCAACTTGAAGGCCCCACCAGGGAGAGGCAGTTGCTGTCACTTTTAAACAGTTGAAAGTTTTATCTATTAATAGATTGAATCACCCAAGAACTAAGTTTTTGCATTTTGTGTCTTAAATTTTATGTTTAGAAGTATTTATTAAGAGTAATCAGAAAATACCTGAGATTGTTGAAGTTTTTATCTAGGAAAGAGGAGAAAACTTTCCTTACTGGACTGAGTGGTTGGTTTAAAATATGTAAGTAGTACACGAATTAATCAAAATTTTAAATAATAAAATGATTTAAAACATATAAAATAACAGGAAAAGGCAATATAAAGAAGTTTTCTGATCCCATGCATGGGTCATATTTGTTCAAAAGAAACATGAAATCAGGGGGAAAATTAAGACAATTCAGAAAATATAAGGAAAAAAGCTTATAAAAGGGGAAAAACAGGTCACATAGAAAAGATCAAGAAAAAGAATAAAATGTTAATAAATATTCTCAACAATGGAATCTGGAAGAGAGTGAAGCAATGTCTTCAGAATTATGAGCAAAAATAGTTTACATCCAGAATTCTACAGCTAGGCAACTTAAGGGTAAAAACAGATGAAAAGGAATTTTAGATATTCAATGTTTTCAAAAACATTACCTCCTATTCATTGTTTCTTATAAAGCTGCTAGAGGATATGATACACAAAAATAAGGTGGAAACATGTGGAAACCACATGTTATCCAGGAAACAGAAGATCCAAAGAGGAAAGTAGTAAAATGAATTTTCAGGGATACCAGGGTAGAATGACTAATACTTAGCAGAAAGAAACCATTTTAGGTTGGAACAAGAGGTTAGAAATCTCCTAGAGGTAGGTACTACAGGGGAAAAAAATGGAACTGACTTCCAGAGGTGGTTGAAAATTGTGAGAAGGATTTCAAATTTCTATCAGATAAATTAGTGATAAGTAGAAGAAAAACTAACCTAATGAGAAAGAGATTCAAATGTTAACTCTAGAAAAAAAAAGAGTTATACAAAAAAAGGCACCATGATAATAACATTAATCATAAGTATGCTTCCATGTCAGTCACTAGGCTAAATATAATAATGACGTTATCTCATAATAACCATGTAAGATAGGCGCTTTTATTAGACTTTTATTGTTACTGATGAGAAAAGTGAGATATAGAGAAGCTGAATGCCTTGACCAAGATCATATACCTCATAAATAACATAGCCCAGATTTCAACCAAGAAGTCTGACTCCAAAATCCATGCTCCACTGTAATCAGTTTGCTACATGGCTTAACAATGTTTGTGTGACTGTCAGCATATACACACTGAACATTGTTTTATAATTATGGAATAAGACTTAGTCACTCCAGGAGCAGGCATTCAGTCTAGCACTTAAGACACTTGCACCCCATAGTTGGAGAGCTTGGGTTTAATTCCTGTCTCTAACTCTGATCTTCAGTTCCCTGCTAACGAAGATCCTAGGAGGCAACAGAGACAGCACAAGAAATTGGGTTCCTGGGGACAGTGTTGTGACATAGCATGTAAAGCCACCTCCTGCAACACTGGCATCCCATATAGGCACTAGTTTGTGTCTGGCTGCCCACTTCCAATCCAGCTTCCTGCTAATGGCCTGAGAAAAATAGCAAAAAATGATCCAAGTAGGCCCCAGCTACCCACACGAGAGACCTAGAAGAAACTCCTGGCTTAGGCCTGGTCTAGCCCAGCTGTTGTAGGCATCTGGGGAATGAAACAGATAGATGGAATCTCTCTCTCTCTCTCTCTCTCCCCCTATCCCTCTATAACTCTGACTTTTAAGCAAATAAATAAATCTTTAAAAAAAAATTCCCCAAGAATAAGTCTGGTATGAGTGGAGCAGCAATAACATTTCTTGATCTCAATTTTCCTGGAAGAAAATGAATATATAGTGGTTAAAATGGGAGAAAATATTAGTATATAGTATTATAAGTTGTTATTTAAAACATACAAGCAAATAACAAAAAAATACTACTAAAAGAACTTGGAGAGGAAAACTGGATTTGGGGATGAGGAAGGGAAAAGCAGCGTACTATTCTTTTTAAATATTGACCTTGAAGTAATACTTGAGCTTTAAACTTTGTATTTCTTTGATTACAGTATCAATTTAAACACAAATTATAAAAGTTGGAAAAAGGTAGGGAGGGGTGCTATCCAGGACTGAAGAGAACACTTAGAAGGCAGGAAGCAGGACTCTCACATCAGACAGGCAGCAGGCCACAAAGAAAAGCACTGCGGAGCACATCATTACCCCGTGGGGTTTGGGATGAAGCCTGGGGCCATACCTTCTGTACCAAACACCTCTCCACAGTGAGAGCAGAAGAAGTGCTCCGGGTGCCAGGTCTGGTTCATTGCTGTCAGCACTTTCTGGAAAAGGAACACGGAGGGAGATATGAGAGTGCTGCAGAGTTGTAAAACATGACCCTGGCTATAAATGAGTGGTGAAAAGCTACAGGAAGGCTTGAGATGTAGGTGGGGGGAATTTATACTTACATCCAGGATGGGAGCTGCACAGTAGGCACAGCGTGGTGAGAAAAGGTGGTGGTAGTCCTTGGGGCAGTAGGCCAAGCCGCTCCGCTCGAAGAAGGGACTGGAGCCAATCTCTTCCTTGCAGTGAGTGCAGATGAAGTGCTCCGGATGCCAGGACTGCCCCAGAGCATGGATCACCTGGGGGATGGCAAACAGCCTGACCTGGGAGCGCAGCTGAGTGCTCTAGGTTTACAGGCCACAAGACTATAGAGGGCATTGTGTTCCATGTAAACCCCACTGTGGTCCACTGTCTGAGCTCTGTGGATAGTAAGACTAGCTATTTTCCTAATGATAACTCTGATGGAAACTTGGAAATGTCCCATACCACTTTACTGCCCCAGAGGGTGATAGAAACACAAGACACAGTGATGACAGGCTAAAGAGAATGGAAAGGATGTGGGGAGCAACTGGGAGCAACTTGGACTAGACTAAGTTACTCGAATTAAGACTTATTCTATGCATCTGCTCTCCCACAATATGGCGCTGAGAAGGGAGAAACAGCTTCTACACAGCTGCCTCCAGTTCAACCAATAAACTGTAGGACCTGCTCCTGATTGGAGGAGAGCAGCGTACTTGGCGTGTGGGCAGCTGAGTTGGGATTGGTGGAAGAGGACTATAAAGGAGGAGAGAGACAACGTGCACCGGGAACATCTATCTGAAGGAACACCTGTGCAGCCCCCGAGAGAGCCGGCCGGTGGTGTGCCACTCCCCCGCGGAAGTGGGGAAAGTGGCAGGGGGAACCGCCCTTCCACGGAGGTGGGAGGGACGGTAGCCAACCCGGGAAGAACCAGCAGCAAACCCGGGGAGGGCCGAGCAGACAAAAGAACAGCGCAGGGTCCTGTGTCGTTCCTCCACGAAGACGGGGAGCGACAAAGGACCCTAGGATGAGGAAAAGTCCAAGTGACAGTTTTGATTCCCTTGTCCGAACACCTCACCTCACTCTCCTATTAGGGTCAGGTCTCAATGCCCTTTCTCTTGGCTATGGAAAGGATGAGGCAGAGTGGGAGTCTGAGGCTGAACTCAGCTGGAATTTGTCATCTATCAATTTACACTGGGTATGTGTGAATAGAGGAAGCAAGCAATGAGAAAGGTCACACGGTAAAGGCAGTGCAGAAAAACGGTTCAGGGGTTCAGTCTCTCCTGGTTTCAACTCTTACACCATGTCTTCCTAAACCTTGAACATGTCAGCAAACATCTCCAGTCCCTCAGTTTTCTTATTTATATAGAAGAAACAAAAATAGTCATTTTCTTAGGCTAATGTGATGATTAAATGAGGGAACTCATGTAAAGCACTTAGCTCATTGCCCACAGCACTGTAAGCGGTCACTATTAACAATCATTAAAATGCCTTAGAGAAATAAAGAGAAAGAGCAATCTTGGGGGAAGGCGGAAGACACAAACACACAGGCACAGAGGCTGTAGGGCCAACATCTTGGCCCCTCCCACCTTCCCAACAATGGGTTTCTGGCAGGAAGCACAGTGGCCCTTGGGCACTGTCGGGATCCCAAGGTTCTGCAACTCCTGCTCCAAGCCCCCAAGCATTGAGTCCAGGGACGCCTTGTGGTCCAGATTCTCCGATACGGGTTTCTTGCCAGCATCTGCTTTCACTGACACCTGGTACAAGGAAAGAACCATGAAGAGAATCAGCCTCCACACACTTTCATTCTCACGTGCATTTTCTACACAACTTTCTGGGCTCCCTCTACTGACTGATCTTTTTTTTTTTTTTTAACTTTTATTTAATGAATACAAATTTCCAAAGTACAGCTTATGGATTACAATGGCTCCCCCCCCATAACTTCCCTCCCACCCGCAACCCTCCCCTTTCCCTCTCCCTCCCCCCTTCCATTCACATCAAGATTCATTTTCAATTCTCTTTATATACAGAAGATCAGTTTAGCATACATTAAGTAAAGATTCCAACAGTTTGCACCCACATAGAAACACAAAGTGAAAAATACTGTTTCAGTACTAGTTATAGCATTAAATCACAATGTACAGCACATTAAGGACAGAGATCCTACATGAGGAGTAAGTGCACTGTGACTCCTGTTGTTGACTTAACAGACACTCTTGTTTATGGCGTCACTAATCACCCTAGGCTCTTGTCATGAGTTGCCAAGGCTATGGAAGCCCCCTGAGTTCACTGACTCTGATCATATTTAGACAAGGCCATGGTCAAAGTGGAAGTTCTCTCCTCCCTTCAGAGAAAGGTACCTCCTTCTTTGATGACCCATTCTTTCCACTGGGATCTCACTCAGAGATCTTTCATTTAGGGTTTTTTTTTTTTTTTTTTTTTTTTTTTGCCAGAGTGTTTTGGCTTTCCATGCCTGCCTGTAATACTCTCATGGGTTTTTCAGCCAGATCCCTGTGCCTTAAGGGCTGATTCTGAGGCCAGAGTGCTGTTAGGACATCTGCCATTCTATGGGTCTGCTGTGTATCCCGCTTCCCATGTTTCTACCAACTGATCTTTGATCCATTCCCTAACCTTCCTCTGGCGCAGCAGAGGAATCCAACAATTTAACCCCAGTGAAAACACTTTCAGCTCCCTTGTTCTAAGCTCCTTGAGCCAAATGAAATGTGACTCACCTTTGCTATGTCTGTCTTTTCTGACAACAGAAAATTGAGTGTATGAGGATGATACCCCTTCTAACTCTTAGGATGACCCCAGGTCAACAGTTAGTCACATCTTCCTGTTATTTGTTTATTTTTCAATATCGGTTAAACATCTAGTGTGGGTTAGTCACTGTTCTAGGTGCTTGAATAAAGCAAGGTACTATTCAGATCAAGTATCTGCCTCAGTGGAATTTGCATTCTATGAGTGAAAGACAACAGACAAATAAACATGAGAGATAAGGTATAAGTTACACAGAGAGATGGAAGTGACAAAGGGCAAAATGGTAAGGAAGAATTGATTCAGATGTGGGGATCCAAGAAGATCCTGCTAAGGAAGTGATATTTGAAATACTGGAGTGATTACGAAGGAATCCAAAAATATGGACATTTGTAGGCACAGCATTTCAGAGGGAGAGAAGGCCCTGGGAAAGAAACAGTTTGATACATTAAAAGTCAAAAGGGTCTGCAGGGTTAGAGCAGAGACTAAGCATGACAGGAAATGATGGAGAAAAGAGAGAGGCCAAAATAACATAGGGTCTTCATGGTAAAAGCTTGGGTTTTACTCCAAGGTGATGGGATCCATTAAAGGATTTTAAGCATGAGAGTAAAGGAATCTGGTTTATAATGTCCCATAGTAGTAGAGTAAAGAATCAAGTGTTGAGAAGCAAGAATGGATGCAGAGTGACTTCTGCATAATGATTTAGTCCTGTGTTACAGAAGAAAGTAGTAGGAAATAGATAAGACTTGCTGAGGGATTGGCTTTGTTCAAGCAAAATTTTAAAATAATTATTAGAAACCATTCACAGAGAGATCATCAAATTACAGAAATATTTCTACCTCATCCTTTATCACCTTGTATCCCAATTCTGCTCTCTGTGTGCTACCATTTAACTAATATTTTGTGGATCAGAAAACTACAATGCTTCTCCAGCACCCCCATATCAAATTTGTACTTCTCAGACAGACACTCAAAATCTCTCATCCATAGCCCTCACTTCACCTTTCCAATTTCATCTTTTATAATGCAATAGAAGTCATCCCTTGCTTAAGGTCAGCCAAGCTCCCTACATCTCCTGAATATGACTTGTTACTATCTGCCTTCAGGCCTTTACTTATTCTGTTTTCACTGCTTAGAATAATTGCACCGATCAAAATGTTTGTGTCCCTTCAAGAAACTTGAATCATCTGAAAAATCTCCTTCCTCCTCTAGTATATATAGTTAATGTTCAAGAGGTTAGTGTTCAAAAGGTCAGTGTCTGAAGGATCTGAAAGGGTGACTGATATTAAGTGTGAAAAATAACTGCAAAAAATATGACAATGTTCTACAAGAAGACTTCTCTTTTTTTTTGACAGGCAGAGTTAGACAGTGAGAGAGACAGAGACAGAGAGAAAGGTCTTCCTTTTTCCGTTGGTTCACCCCCCCAGTAGCCGCTACAGCCAGCGTGCTGCGCCGATCCAAAGCCAGGAGCCAGGTGCTTCCTCAAGGTCTCCCATGCGGGTGCAGGGCCCAAGGACCTGGGCCATCCTCCACTGCCCTCCTGGGCCACAGCAGAGAGCTGGACTGGAAGAGGAGCGACTGGGACAGAATCCGGTGCCCCAACCGGGACTAGAACCCAGAGTGCCAGCGCTGCAAGCAGAGGATTAGCCTAGTGAGCCGCGGCGCCGGCCCCTACAAGACTTTTAAAAGTTGATGGAAAATGCATGTTATAAGAAAAATATGAATGTATTTCATGCTCAAGCTGACTTGCCCCAAATGGTAGAGTTAGAAACATACCAGGGGATTCCAATTCAATCCCATCAAGGTGGCATGTACCAATGCCATCTCACCAGTCCAAGTGATCAATTTCAGTTCACAATTGATCATAATGAAAGGACTAAGAGTCAAAGGGAGCACATAGACAAGTCTAGTACCTGCTAACGCTAACCGATAGAATAAATAAAGGGGAGAGTGATCCAACAAGGGAAGTGAGATACTCAGCAGACTCATAGAATGGCAGATGTCCTAAATAGCACTCTGGCCTCTGAATCAGCCCTAAAGGCATTCGGATCTGGCTGAAAAGCCCATGAGAGTATTTCAGGCATGGAAAGCCAAGACACTCTGGCAAAAGATCTCTGTGAGTGAGATCCCAGTGGAAAGAACAGGTCTTCAAAGAAGGAGGTACCTTTCTCTGAAGGGAGGAGAGAACCTCCACTTTGACTATGACCTTGTCTAAACAAGATAAGAGTCGGAGAACTCAGAGGGCTTCCATAGCCTTGGAAACTCATGACTGGAGCATAGGGAGATTACTGATGCCACAGACAGGAGTGTCAATTGGTAAAGTCAACAACAGGAGTCACTGTGCACTTACTCCTCATGTAGGATCTCTGTCCTTAATGTGCTGTGCATTGAGATTTAATGCTACAACGAGTACTCAAACAATATATTTCACTTTGTGTTTCTATGGGGGTGCAAACTGTTGAAATCTTTACTTAATGCATACTAAACTGATCTTCTGTAAAAAAAAAAAAAAAAAAAAAAAAAAAAAAAGAAATTATCAATTCCCAACTTGACTCTCACTGGGATTAAACATGACAATAGGTCTGATCTGATTTCATCATCATTTAAAAAAAATCATCTATTATTTTTCACTTTATGTTTCTGTGTGGGAGCAAACTGTTGAAATCCTTACTTAATGTATACTAAGCTGATCTTCTGTATATTAAGATAATCGAAAATGAATCTTGATGTGAATGGAAGGGGAGAGGGAGTGGGAAAGGGGAGGGTTGTGGGTGAGAGGGACGGTATAGGGGGGAAGCCATTGTAATCCATAAGCCGTACTTTGGAAATTTATATTCATTAAATAAAAGTTAAAAAAAAATTACTTACTGCAAAAAAAAAAGAAAAAAGAAAAATATGAATGTATTTCACAAGCTTTTTACCAAAATGGATTTTTTTTTAAAAAGTTTTATTTATTTATTTTTATTTATTTAAAAAACAGAGCAGCAGCAGAGAAACATAGAGACATATCTTCCATTTACTGGTTTACTCCCCAAATGCCCACAACAGCTGGACCTGGGCCAATGAGAAACCAGATCTGTTTGGGTCTCCCAAATGGCTATCAGGGACCCAAGTACTTGAGTCATCATCTGTTGCCTCCCAGAGTATTCATTAGCACAAACTGGATTGGAAGTAGAGTTGAAACTCAAACCCAGGCACTCCAATATGGGATGTGGCATACCAGGCAGCCTCTTAATTGCCTTTTCCAAACTTATTTTTTAATTCCAATTTTTCATGAACTTAACTTTTTAAAAAATACTTATTTATTTATTTGAAAGGCAAAGCTACAGGGAAGCAGAGGCAGAGAGAGAGAGAAGTCTTCCATCTCCCTGGTTCACTCCCCAGATGGCCACAATGGCCAGAGCTGGACTGATCCAAATCCAGGAGCTAGGAATTTCTGAGTCTCCCGTGCAGGCGCAGGGGCCCAAGGACTTGGGCCATCTTCTACTGCATTCCTAGGCCATAGCAGAGAGCTGGATGGGAAGTGGATCAGAAGTGGAGCTGGACTGGCACTGCAGGTGGCAGTCTACACATTACACCACAGTGCTGGCCCCAATGAACTTTAAAAAATTAACATATTTGAAAAAGAAGGGGAGAGAAAAGAGATATATGGAGAGAAAGAACTCCATCATTTGGGGAAGGCATGGGGTTGGACTAGTGCTGAGACTGGAAACTGGGAACTCAATCCAGATCTCTCATTTGAGCCATCTTTTATCATATAAATGTTACAGAGGTACATGCCTCATTTTACCACTCAGTTTCCTTACAACAATGAGTACAAACAACATAAACCTGAGTTTTTCCACTAAATTAAATTTAATTTGGAAAATGAAATGCCAATTTAAGAGAATTCCTAAGAAAAGAGAATTGAAAGCTGATTTCTACAATGAGAAACTGGGGCCCCTGCATGCCCTGGAAGTTTTATCATCAGTCTGTACCCACCTTGGCCTGCATTTCACTAAGGTGGGCCATGAGCTCATCCAACTGGGCAGCTGCTGAGGTTTTAGCAGGTGGTGGAGATTTCTTTGGCTCTTGGACCTCACTACAGAGGAAAAAAAAAAAAAAAGAATCATCCTAAGACATCAAAACCCAAGTAAATGTTAAGCCATGCATAAAATACCAGAAGACAGAATTTTAACTATTAACTCTTTAGATGTGAGTCTAGAACCAGAGACATAGTCTTTTTTTTTTTTTTTTTTTTTTGTATTTATTTGGCAGGTAGAGTTATAGACAGTGAGAGAGAGAAAGACAGAGAGAAAGGTCTTCCTTCTGTTGGTTCACTCCCCAAACGGCTGCTACGGCCAGGGCTGCGCCGATCTGAAGCCAGGAGCCAGGTGCTTCCTCCTGGTCTCTCATGTGGGTGCAGGGCCCAAGCACTTGGGCCATCCTCCTCTGCCCTCTGGGGCCACAGCAGAGAGCTGGAGTGGAAGAGGAGCAACCAAGACTAGAACTTGGTGCCCATATGGGATGCCAGCACCGCAGGCAGAGGATTAACCAAGTGAGCCACAGTGCCGGCCCCATGAGACAGAGTCTTTTAAAAATAGCTAGTAGAATATCTGAATGAGGTTTATCAGTCTTTTGTCCATTTCTCCTTGTTCATCTTAAAAAAAAAAAAATCCAGTCTTCAAAACTGAAGGAAAATGCTGGACATGTAGTTTGACAGCCACGCTCCTCCAACTGTAGCCTCTGAAAACAGCTTTAAAATCACATCTCTGAATTTAAAAAAAAAATTTTTTTGACAGGCAGAGTGGACAGTGAGAGAGAGAGAGAGAAAGGTCTTCCTTCCGTTGGTTCACCCCTCAAGTGGCCGCTATGGCCAGCACGCTGCGGGCTGGTGCACTGTGCTGATCCGAAGCCAGGAGCCAGGTGCTTCTCCTGGTCTCCCATGTGGGTGCAGCGCCCAAGGACTTGGGCCATCCTTCACTGCACTCCTGGGGCAGTGCAGAGAGCTGGACTGGAAGAGGAGCGACTGGGACAGAATCCGGTGCCCCGACTGGGGCTAGAACCCGGTGTGCTGGCGCCACAGGCGGAGGATTAGCCTATTGAGCCGCAGCACTGGCCTGAATTTTTAAATTTTAATAGCATTTTAAAAGTTAATGTAGGGCCGACACTGTGGTATAGTTGATAAGGCCACCGCCTGCAGTGTCGGCATCCCATATGGGTGTTGGTTCGAGTCCTGGCTGCTCTACTTCTGATCCAGCTCTCTGCTATGGCCTGGGAAAGCAGTAGATGGCCCAGTTTCTTGGGCTCCTGCATCTGTGTGGGAGACCTAGAAGAAGCTCTTGGCTCCTGGCTTCAGATCAGCACAGCTCTGGCTGTTGCGCCCATCTGGGGAGTGAACCAGAGGATGGAAGACTCTCTCTCTGCCTCTACCTCTCTGTAACTCTGCCTTTCAAATAAATAAATAAATAAATAAATAAATCTTTTTTTAAAAAAAGTTAATGCATCAGGTATTATAACTCTTTGTCAGTTACTTCAGACAGCATATAAAGAATAAATGAGGACATAAAGTAGGCATCGATAAACTAAGGTCTGTGGATCGAATCGGGCCATGTCCACTCATCTACCTACTGGCTACCATTGCTCACCTATAGACTTCAGTAAATGCTATACATAAATGTTATGGTAAACAAAGCCTAAAGTATTTATTATCCGGACTTTTCCAGAAATAAAGGGTGCAAATTCTTGGTCTAGATAGTTCAGATAGACCTCAAATAGCTAAAGCAATCTTATACAACAAAAACAAAGCCGGAAGCATTACAATACCAAATTTCAAGAAATACTACAGGACAGCTATAATCAAAACAGCCTGGTACTGGTACAAAAACAGAGAGATAGACCAATGGAACAGAATAGAAATGCCAGAAATCAATCCAAACATCTACAACCAACTTATATTCGACAAAGGAGCTAAAACCAACCCCTGGAACAGGGACAGTCTTTTCAACAAATGGTGCTTGGAAAACTGGATGTCCACATATAGAAGTAGGAAGCAAGACCCCTACCTTACACCTTACACAAAAATCCACTCAACATGGATTAAAGATCTAAATCTATGCCACAACACCATCAAATTAATTGAGAACAATGGGGAAACCCTTTAAGACATAGGCACAGGCAAGACTTCTTGGAAAAGACCCCACAGGCACAGGTAGTCAAAGCCAAAATGAACAATTGGGATTACCCCAAATGGAGACGCTTCTGTACAGCAAAAGAAACAGTCAGGAAAGTGAAGAAGCAACCGGTAGAATGGGAGAAATTATTTGCAAACTACACAACCAATAAAGGATTAATAACCAGAATCTACAAAGAGATCAAGAAACTCCACAGTAACAAAACAACCCAGTTAAGAAATGGGCAAAGGACTTAAACAGGCATTTTCAAAAGAGGAAATCCAAATGGCCAACAGACACATGAAAAAATGTTCAGGATCTCTAGCCGTCAGGGAAATGCAAATCAAAACCACAATGAGGTTTCACCTCACCCCAGTTACAGTGGCCCTCATACAGAAATCAACAAACAACAAATGCTGGAGAGGATGTGGGGAAAAGGGCACCCTAACCCACAGTTGGTGGAAATGTAAACTGGTAAAGCCACTGTGGAAAACAGTATGGAGATACCTCAAAAATCTGAATATAGACCTACCATATGACCCAGTCATCCCACTCCTGGGAATTTACCCAAGGGAAATGAATCAGTAAACAAAAGAGCTATCTGCACCTCCATGTTTACCACAGCTCAATTCACAATAGCTAAGACATAGAATAAACTTAAATATCCATCAACTGAAGACTGGATAAAGAAACTGTGGGATATGTACATTATGGAATACTACACAGCAGTAAAAAACAATGAAATTTGGTCATTTGCAACAAAATGGAGCAAGCTGGAAAACCTCATACTTAGTGAAATAACCCAGTCCCAAAGAGACAAGCACCATATGTTCTCCCTGATTTGGGAGAATTAATAGTGCTCCTAAAATGAAAGCAATAGAAGCGAAATTGACACTTTTAGAATCAGTGACTTGAATAGTCCTTGACCTAACTGTTGAGGGACAGTTTATCATAGTTACTTTTTATTTTGTATAACCTTTTTGTTTTGTTTTGTTTTTTTCTTTTTTCTTTTTCTTTTCTCTCCTTCATACTATATGCTGAACTCTTTATGTAACATAGAGTTAATCATATGTATTTTAAGTTATTTGGAAAAAGATCCCAGTTAAGGATAAGAGAGGGAATAAGAGAGGGAGGAGGTAGTCTATAACTGTAAAGCAGTATAGTTCTGCCAACAGTCCAACAGACTGACTTCTAAGGGTACAGCCTAAAAACTTGGCATGGGACTCCAAACCCATAAAAATCAATGTTATAAATGCCATCTGAACTATTAAAATGATCATGTTAAATGTTAAGGTCAACATATAGATAACTTTAAGTATAAAATTGATCATATAAATAATATCAAGTGCCTGGTAATAATAATAGAATTAAAAAGGAAGGAAAGTCCAATATGGGAAGCAGTCCACACAGCAGACTCCTAGAATGACATTTGCTGTAAATAACACTCTGACCTCAGAATCAACCCTTAAGGCTTCTTGGTGTGGCTGAAAGGCCTGTGAGAGCATTTCAGGCATGGAAAGGCAAGACTCTGTGGCAAAAAATATCCTACTGTGAGACCTCAGTGGAAAGAAGGGTCATCAAAGAAGGATATACTCTTCTCTGAAGGGATGAGAGAACATCCACTTCACTTATAGCTGTGTCCAAATACCGATGGAGTGAGTCTATGGTCACAAAAGGCTTCTCTAGCCTTAGCAGCCCATGGCAAGAGCCTTGGATGATCACTGACATCACAGATAAAAGTGTTAATTGTTAAAGGAACAACAGAAGTCACTGTGTACTTACTCCCCATTTAGGACCTCCGTCCCTAATGAGTTGCAAATTTTGTTCCCAGACTGTACTCTATATGCTGTATGTGTGCGTGGGTGCAAACTGTTGAAATCTATGCTTAACATGGAGTTGGTCCTCTGTATATAAAATCAACTAAAAATGAACCATAATGAAGAAGGAGTTGGGAGAGAGAGAGGGATAAGGGATGGAAGTTGGGGCTAGGGGAGGGTGAGTATGGGGGAAAGAACCATTATGTTCCTAAAGTTGTATCTATGAAAAAATGCATTCATTACATAAAAGCTTTAAAAAAGTTCAGATAATATATATGATGATGGTTTCATATTCATATAAGCAAATGAGGAATCAGTGAAACTTTGAACTCAACAAATGGAATACAGATCCTGTTCAAGTACCTGCATACTCATTAGTAAAATGATATATGAAAATGCAAAATAAAGTTCAATATATTCTAAAAAGTAAATCATAAAGATGAAATTTTTATATTACAGTGAATTATACAAGCCTCAGTGATTTATATCAGTCTACTACATATCTATTTTTGTTTTTACTTATTTATTAGAGAGAGAGAAAGAGGGGAGGGGGAAGATGCTATTCACTGAGTCACTTCCCAAATGCCCAGGCTGAGACTGGACTGGCTAAGCCAGGAGCTAGGAATTCATTTCAAGCCTCCCACTTGGGTGGCAGGAATCTAACTACTCAAGCTGTCACGGCTGCCTCTTAGGGTTCCCATTATAGAAAAAAAGATGACCAAAGGAAACTTAACGAGTTAGCCAGAGACCCACGTTAAAAAGCAGAAAGCTGGAATTAAAGCAGATGTGTCACTCTGGCAGAAATCAAGGTGTAGCTGTCAACAGAGATACTAAGGGAAGAAGGTGACAGGAGAAAATACCCTGGATTTCCCACTTTGCATCCTCCACAGTGCTTCCCACTGGTCACAGCAAAGAGAGCCAACTGACCTACAGCCTTGTAAAACCCAACCTGCAGAGTCAGCTCCCCGGGAACACGGAGCAAGAAAGGAGGAGGAAGTGAAGAGAAACAAGCCACAGCCTCATAACTACAGGGAAGAAGGTGCCAATAATAGGACTAGGGTGCCAAATATTAATCACAAAGTCAGATTAAACAAGAAAACTGCATTTGGCTGGGCTGACTTTTCATATTATATGTTCTTATATTCACTTGTGCTTCTACTGAAGCCTTGGTTTCCTAGCTCGAAGAAAACTAATACACCTGGCATGGTGTTGTACTTACTTTGTTTTGATTTTCACCAGGCCTGGGAACAGAAAGAACAGGGACCAAGAGGAATGCTCACTGTGCAACTCACTGCAACTGGAATAAACTGGAAATACTTATTCATAAATTGTCTTCGCTTCCACCAAAACAGAAAGTACCCTTGAGTGGGAAGTTCTAAAAAGACTTCTGACTTCTGGTAGCACAAGTGCTTCCCCCGCATCTTTTTTTTTTTTTTTTTTTTTTTGGCCTTCTGTGTGCACTACTGAGTATAATCCTAAAACCTAATAAGGTATGGTGTACCATTCTTAACCAAGCATGACTCTCTACTATCTGTACTTTCAGCCCCTTCATTTACTTCCCAGAAACTTGTGCCGTGTTTTTAAAAACTGCAAGCTATCGCTAAAGAGGAACACGGAAAGTGGCCTTTCTATTTTTTCAGACTGCTGACTCTGCTTTGGCCAGGAGAAGTGATTTAGTAGTGAATCTGTTTCAACACATAATTTTCATGAAAAGCAAATATCTCCATTTATACTCATTAGTATATACTAATTGATTAGTATACACTTATTAGTCTGCGATGGAGGCCCAATGTCTAGGCTTAGCCCTGATCCTAGATCTGATATTGCTGTTATTTTACTTCAGTTTTTTTCAGATGTGTTTTCACTTTTGTGGACCACAGCATGGTATGTGGAAGAGCCAGGCCAACACACCAGTAATGATTCTGGCCTATCGCTTTTATCAGGTAGTTAAAGAAATTGCAGGGCCCACCAGCCTAAACAGCCTAACTAGAAGCCAAGCACCTCGAGAAGTTGCAGTTAGCTTAGCAGAATCCCAACTCTGCTCAAAGTCTGTGGATAACTGAGGAGGGGAGGGAGTCAAAGTTCTAATAATAAACACTTGTAGAGCAAATTATTAGCCACAGATTGATAACAATTACTTCATAAGTTTAATTTACAAAAGCAATTAATAAAAAAATACCTGTAGACATTGCGGTCCTGGATATTGGTGGTATACACGAGCTGTACCTAATAAAAGTGACAGAAAAGAGCAAGGAATGAATTTTCGTTTCTAAAACGTGAGTCTTTATCAACACCCAGAGTTAGAGGATATTTTTAGCTTCTAAACCAGACTGACGCTAGAATATCTCTGAGATCTCCCTTCCTAAGGCAGAGGAATTTCCAGCCAGATAGGCTTAATTCTCAACAGAGTGGTTGTCATCTAAGCAAATACTGGCAGCCCTTCTCTGCCTAAAAATCTTTGAAATAGAGAAGTAGATCACTCTCACATAGAAACCAGAAAACAAACAAAATGGGTCAGGGTAAAGCCCCTTTAACTAGTCAGAATGGTGCTTAGGGGTAAACTATAACATGATTATCTCAACATTTAAAAAAAGATAACTGTGGATCTAAAGGGTGGTGGACCAACAATCCATTTATTTATTGAATGAATATTTGTTGTCTGTCATATCCCCAGAGTTGGGAATGTGGCAATCAAAAAGCAAAACAGAACAATCAAATAAAGACTGTCTACCAGGAAGTTTATAATCTGGTGATGAGAAATGGATCATAAACAAATTAATAAGTGCAAAAGATGGAAAGTGGGGGAAGGAGGGCCAAATACTCATACATGAATCAAGGAATGAGTCAATAGAAGAGGACACGTGAGCAAGAACTTACAGGAGGTGAGGAAAGTAAGCAGGTATCAGAAGAAATGTGATCCATGTTGGAAGAACCATTAGGAAAGCACCCTCAAGCATCTGTGGCGCAAGGAAGCCTCAGGGCCTGAGTAGAGTGAACCAGGGAGAAAGAGGCAAAGAGTGAAAGTGGTCAGATCATGTTAGGGTGCCTATATAATTTACTGTCCAAATTGGGACACTTTTGAAAGTGAAAGGCAATTCTAAAAATAATTCCTTTTTCACATTTTAAATGTATTTATTTATCTATTTATTGAGAAAGAGAGCGATTGGGAGAGAGAGGTCTCCCATCTGCTGACTCACTCCCCAAATGCCCACAACACCTGGGGTTAGGCCAGAACTGAAACTAGGAGCTGGGAACTCAGTCCAAGTCTTCCGTATGAGTGGCAGGGACCCAACTACTTGAACCATCACCTAATGCCTCCCAGAGTGTGCATTAGCAGGAAGCTGGAATCGGAAGTGGAGCCACGCCTGCTTACTTATATCAAGAGGCATCTAAACCACTACATCAAATTCCCACTCTTATTATTTTTAAAATATATTTGTTGATCAAAAATTGTTTTATCATATTGTAAACCTATGAGATAATTCTACTCAAAGCTTATTTTCTAAACAAAATTTTCTAAAATATCTTAAATGGCATGTGACTAACATTAAACCAAATTTTAAGGAATGTCATATTATCTGAACACCAAAAATCAAACAAATAAATCATTATTATTGATATATAATACATACC
This sequence comes from Oryctolagus cuniculus, assembly GCF_964237555.1. Classification (NCBI taxonomy): domain Eukaryota; kingdom Metazoa; phylum Chordata; class Mammalia; order Lagomorpha; family Leporidae; genus Oryctolagus; species Oryctolagus cuniculus. The sequence continues at coordinate 13,577,933 of NC_091432.1, read as the reverse complement.
TTCATTGGTTATTAGTCACTTTTAAAATACATTTTACTTTTTATAATATATAATAATTGTACATATTTATGGGTACAGTGTGATAATTAAATATATGTATGCGATGTATATTGTTCAAAGTCAGGTAATTGGCATCTCAAGCTCCTTAGATATTTTTTTTCTTTGCATTGAGAATATTTGAACTCCAGTCTTTTAGTTTGTTATAAAATATATAATAACTTGTGAACTACAGTCACCCTGTGGTACTGTGAAATAGGAGGCTTATTTCTCCCAAATAGCAGTATTTTGGTACCCTTTATCCAACCTCACTCTCTCTTTCTCCCTACCCTTCCCAACCTCTAGTGAACACTATTCTACTCTCTACACGTATTTCAGTGAAATCAACTTTTTTTTAAATTAGCCATTGCTGTCTCCAACATTGTGATGTGGAACATTTTCTGAAAGATGCTTTTCAATATGGTGTCTTAATTTTCATAAAACTACAATCTTCTTCAAAGGAGTATTTTATGATTAAAATATTTGAAATTGATGGCTCTTTGATGCTTCTCTGAAGACTATAACGTTCTTAATTGAAAACATGATCCCTCTTTAGAAACGGATGAACCTCTAAATTCAGAGCAAATTCTGCTCAATTGAGAATATTCTTAATTCTACTTTTATATTACAATACATAAATATTTCAGGTCAATATTTCAAGAACTGCTGTCTTCCTGCTTCCTCCTTTCTTCAATAATATTCTTATAAGATAAAATTTCCACATTGTCCCAATTTATAATTCTTTTCAACATTTTGCCAAATACAAATACTTCAAAATCATAGATTTCCACAATTTCATTCTGTTTAGTGAAGAATATAAATTTGTCCAATTAAAATTAGGAGTTGAAAATCCATCAAAGTCAAGATTTTCCTGAAGCACAATTTTCAAATTAGATAATTAAAACATGCAGCCTCCCATCTTTTGATTTATTCAATGTCTTTCCAGGTTTTTGGGGGGAGAAATCTGAACTGCTTCCTTTTTGCAAGCTTTTCTTTAGAAACTTACACCTTGCTAAAAGCCTTGAAAGCTGAATTTTCATGCTACATTCATTGAGCAACTTGGTTAAATATTTCCAACTGATTTTGGACATACTGTAACCTAAATTTGGATGGCCTTACAAAGTGATTTTTCAAAGGCTCTCTGGCATTTGCAAAATTGACAGGCAACACAGAGAGAAAACACACACACCCGTGCTGAATTGTTTCTTTGTGTTTGGTATCTGTTTTAGCCACAAAAGTTTGTGTATTTATAGAATATAACATTTGTAAATTTTGATGACTGCAGTTTCTATATTGATTGGTAGAACACTGTAGCTTGTTTGGATGCAGTCATCAACTTTGTGCACACTGCAGCTAGTTCCAACTACATTTCTGCTTCTCAGGTTTTGAAGTTGGTAAGAATACGGCGTAATGTTACCACAATGCTATGCTCCACCAACATTTGTATGCATCTTCTCACCACAAAAACCAACATTTTATCTTTCATATTAAACTTTTCAACTAAGTTTGCAATGGCATTAGCAATCTCAGGTTTCACTTTGTAACTGGAGAGTGAACAGGCAAACGTTTTATTCTTATTCTTTTGATTAAATGAAAGAAATGGAATCGTTTTGGAATGAATAGATTCTTGATTGAAGCCTCTGATAACACTGATACAAAATGGACATGATTTGATGGTTTGCACAGGGAATCAACTCATTATTCATCACAAGTTCACGTTACTTATAAGCTTCTTGGAATTGAAAATGAGCCACGTGGATTTAGGAAAGCTGTTTGACAATGACGGAAGGTGTGATTCCCAGTGAAGTGCAAACACTCTTCCCACAGCTGCTTGTGCTGAATTGTCTCTTGTGGCACATCCTTTTGTAGCTATGTGTTAACTTTCGAAGTAGACGCCGATGCTTCTTCACCATGTGTGCCTCCTGCTTTACTAAAGGATACTGATATCTCTATTTGTCCCTGTGGTAGATGTTAATTGTTGACAAGTATTTTGAGTTACACATGCGTCATCAACTTTCTTAAGAAAACTAAACAAGCTGTTTGGCTTTTGGTTTGTTTTGAGCTAACTGCTGAAAGGGTTTATTGTAAAATTTTTAAAAAGTGTTACCAAATAAAACAAACAGAGCTTTATACATACAAATAATCTCAAAACTGCTTTAACGAGCACATTCAGATTACATTATGCTCCATGGCGAGAAAGCCTAGCCTCCATTTCCCAAACATAATTTGTAAAACACTAAGGCATAATTTCCCATCTTTCCCACTGACCCTGAGGAGACTCCTTGCATCTCTCAGACCACCGCAGGGACAATGGTAGAGCATTAGTGGTGGGACACCAAGTGGCCCACAGCAGAAAACCTGCAACAATTTTCTTATACCACCTAAGACCAGAGAAGTTAACTGCCGCTGACTTCTTGCACTCATTTAGTTTATACAGCCAACATCCTGCATATTTTCTTTGGAACACTGCTGGTTGGTTAGATTGTCCTTAACCTTTCTATCTAAGGATATGGAAAAGAGGTTAGTTACCTCTCATCATTAGTTACCTTTTGGACTTAGCCGCAATGAAGAAAGCTGGTGTTGTGGTGTAGTGCGTTTAAGCCACTGCCTGCAGCACCAGTGCTCAGGGCGCCAGTCCAAGTCCTGACCACTCCACTTTGCGCCTGGGATAGCAGCAGAGGATGGCCCCTGCATCCAAGTGAGAGAACTGGAAGAGTCTCCTGGCTCCGGCCTGGCCCAGCCCTGGCCATTGTGGCCATTTGGGAAGTGAACCAGCTAAGGGGAAGATCTCTCTGTGTGTCTCTCCCTCTGTCTCTGAAACTCTGATTTTCAAATAAGTAAAATAAAAAATAAAACAAAATACCTCTCACCACTGCCTACATGATTTAAGCACTGGAAGAGGCCAGAAGAATCAGATGGAGGTCTGCTAACCAACGCTGGCTTACTCTAACACAAATACTAGCAAGAAAATTTAAAAGAAAACAAAAATCCTGAAATTAATGGAAAAGTCAATAGAATATTGGAAAAACAAACATTAACCCAGGCCTCTTCCAGGTAAACTAAGACATAGGAGAGTGCTTCAAAAAGTTCATGAAAAATGAAAGATAATGCAGGAGTAGATACTTGGCCTAATGGTTAAACACCTGTGTCCCACATCAAAATACCTAGGCTACAGTTCAAGCTCCACTCCTGATTCCAGCTTCCTGCTAATGTGGACCCTAGGAGGCAGCAAGTGATGGCTCAAGTAGTTAGATCTGGCCAACATGAGCACTTGAGGAGTGAAGTAGTGGGTGGGATCTCTCTCTCTCTCTTTCTGATTAAAAAATGCAAATTTTAATGTCCATGAAATTTCTGGTGTTCTCATTATAATCACCCCAAAAGGATCAGTGTAAAGGCAGTGGCTTTTACTTCAAATGAGATGGGAAGTCATCATGGGGTTCTGAATAGAAAAATGGCATGGGGGTGTACATTGTGGCAGAATGGTTTAAGCCACCACTTGGGGGTGTGGATTTGAGTCCTACCTACTCTGCTTCCAATCCAGCTGCCTGCTAATGCAGCCTGTGAGGCAGCAGAGGTGATAGCTCAAGCTGCCATTCACATGGAAGACCTGGATGAAATTCTGGGGTCCTGGCTTTGGGCTGGTCCAGCCCTGGGTGTTGAAGGCATCTGGGGAGTGAACCAGTAGAAAGAAGATCTCTCCCCTTCTCCCAACCCCTGTGTTGGTTACTCTGCCTTTCAAGTAGATAAGAATAAATCTTTCAAAAATCCTCAAAAAAAAAAAAAAAAGGTATTGTCTGACAAGAGTTTTTAAAGGATCACCCTGCATGGAGGCAAGGACAGAAGAACAGTTAGGAGTATTGGGCTATAACCTAACAGCAACAATGAAGACAATAGCTCCCTAACAGAGAGAGAAATGAGCCATCTGGAGGAAATACAGGGGAGATATCTACCCATGGGTTCAAGTTTCAGGCCTGTGATACTGGTTATTTCATATGGTGGACAAGAATGAATTACGGGGCCGACGCTGTGGTGTAGTGGGTAAAGCTGCCGCCTGCAGTGCTGGCATCTAATATGGGCGCCAGTTCAAGTCTCATCTGCTCCACTTCTGATCCAGCTCTCTGCTATGGCCTGGGAAAGCAGTAAAAGATGGCCCAAGTCCTTGGGCCCTTGCACTCACATAGGAGACCCAGAAGAAGCTCCTGGTCCCTGGCTTCGGATCAGCCCAGCTCTGGCCATTGCAGCCATTTAGGGAGTAAACCAGCAGATGGAAGATCTTTCTCCCTCTCTCTCTCTCTGCCTCTGCCTCTCTGTTACTTTGCCTTTCAAATAAATAAATAAATATTTTTAAAAATAAATACAATATCTATCTCTGATGTCCAGAAATAATATCAGAATATACCAAGTGATTGATACAATACTTTGTCTGTTAGCATGACATTATGAGAAAAAAAAATTTATCATAGTCTTAGTCTTCTATGGTGATTTTCTCATTTATCCTCATCTTTCAAAAAAAAAAAAAAACCATCTTGAATGTTCAAGGACACAGAAAGCTTCAAAACTTGTGAGTAGGCCTCATTTCCAAGCCAAGTAAAGGCCCTAGGAGACACCAGATCTAGTCAATCTTGACATCAAGATCCAAACACTTTGTCTTGATCATGGACTTTTAGTCTAGAATAGTAAGAAAACAAATTTCTATCTTCAAACTAACACAACCCAAAATAAAACATACACATATGTACACAAAATCTCTATCATTGAAGGGTTATTTGCTGTCTTTCTTGGTATATGATTCTCCTTTCATATCATTTTATGTGGGATACAATTGGTTTTCAGAAATGCACTCAGAGATCTACATTCAAGGTTCTATAATAAATGAAAAGTTACCGGAAAGGGATTTGTGCTATCCTGGACGGAGAGCATCTTCGAAGTCTCATCCAGGTTACTCTCCTTTCTGGAAGACTGATCCAGTGGAAGAGGAGCAGAGTTGGAATATTCATCACTGTCCTGGAGAGTGGAACGTTCCAGTTCCTCCAACAAGGCATCTTTACCATAACAAACAAGAGAATCAAAATAGTATGAAGTTTCTGGAATCAGTTTCCCCTTAAACATCAACCCCTGCCACACTGCTGCATCACCATTCAATACCTTCTTCTCATGGGTCAAAACTATTTTCAAACACCTTCTTCTACTTATTTCACTGCAAGAATTTGGTGTTTAAAGAAGGAGATGCTTAATGCCTCCACATATTGTCACTTGTTCTTATTTTGTATGTTGCATTTCATAGTCTCACCCTATAACTTGACTTATGGAAATTAGGTCCCCATAAAGTATCTTTTATAAAGATAACAGATACTCTCAAGTCCTAGTCTCCCATGGTCTCCCAGAATCCCTCCTTTAGCTTAGTTTCCTTGTCTGGCTTATATGATTGCAAATCAATCTCTTACTAAAATTGACTCACTGAATGGAGGGAGTGGTACAGCCAACCCCAGGGTCTCTGATCAGAGGACTAATGAGGTCATTTACCTCCACTATTAATAACATTTTGATGTTCAGTTTTGTTGAAAGGTTTCTTTTCCAGGAACCCCAGGTTCCAAGTGGGAAGTAACTACCACCTGACTGGAGCCCAGTTTGCCATCACCAAAATTCCCCAAAGAAATGATATTGCTGACCATCTGAAAGAGGGCAATGAGTACTACAGACCAACAAGGGTCCTGGACATGAGCTGACTATACACCTCTCAACCCCAACTTCAACCCAGAAGAACCTTGATTTCTAATTCCTCAGGGGGCTTAGGAATTAAGCAATGGCTCCTTGGCTGTTTGATCTGAGCTTTGCCATAAATCCCTACTTCCTTCTCAACACCTTAGTGTCAGTAACTGGCTTCCTGCATGTTGGGTGAGCAGACCCAGTTTTGGGGATTCTGTAGCAATTTCTTCAACCAGTTTTGGGAGTGTTCCATAACACTATATTGCAGGTGCCAATTTTTATTGCTCATTGGGGAAGATTATTCACAAAGATCCCCAAGTAGAAAAAAATTCTCGATATTTCTATAAGAAAAAATAAGCTATTATATTACTGTTTTACAAAATATTCCAGGAAAGTTCTTTATCCTAATGATTACTCTTTATCCTGGTGCTTTTTTTTTTTTTTAAATCCCAAGCACATTACCAAAGTGTAAATATTCTGTCTTTTGAGGTATGGAGGAGGAAAGGGCTTGAGAAGAAAACTGAAAACTGAGATACTGCAAAATAAATACGATGTTGCAATCCAAATAGTTGGGACTTGTTTCCCTTGCAGTCGGAAATTCAGTGAACTTTAGAAGCACTTTAGTGTAACGTTTTGTTATAATGAAATTACTAATATTAATAATCAATAAAAATTATCATGTGCCAGCCACGTCTCCAGTTTATACATTTCATTTAATCATTCTAATATCTTGAGGCAAATGATATTATTGTCCCCATTTTGTAGACAATAACTTGCTTATGCTCACGAGCACAACACCAGTATTTGCACATGGGCTATCTTACAGCACTAACTGAAAGTTCCAGTCCCCATTCTCACAAGAACTCTCTGGATTATCTATAACATGACATCTTCTCTGAAGCTGTCTCCTCGTCTACATAAGGAAGCAATTAGATCAGAACAGTTTTCAAGCTTGTGGGTCAAGACTCATCTTGGATTGCTAGTGGATTTCTTGCCACAGGTTATAGTTTTTAAAAGTCTGGCAAAAGGGGCTGTCGCCATGGCTCACTTGGTTAATCCTCCACCTGAGGTGCTGGCATCCCATATGGGTGCCGGGTTCTAGCCTCGGTTGCTCCTCTTCCAGTCTAGCTCTCTGCTGTGGTCCAGGAGGACAGTGGAGGATGGCCCAAGTGCTTGGGTCCCTGCACCCACATGGGAGACCAGGAAGAAGCACCTGACTCCTGGCTTCAGGCCGGTGCAGTGCCGGCCATGGCGGCCATTTGGGGAGTGAATGAAAACCTTTCTCTCTGTCTCTCTCTCTCTCTCACTGTCTGTAACTCTACCTGTCAAAAAAAAAAAAAAAAGTTTTGAAAAAAAACTAGATTATATTACTTATAAGGACCTGCCTAGTTCTAAAGTTCTCAGTGAGGAAAGTGAAATTTACAGATCATTAAAAAACAAAAACATAACACAGTTTCATTTATTTTTGATTCTGGGGGGAATGGATATTTCTTGCTATTATACAATAATATAGGCAGACATACAGAAATGGAGGCAAACGAAAAATGAGTTCCATCTAATAGTTCACAATAGCCAGAGTTAGGGCAGACCTCAGTGAGGAACTGGGAACTCAATATGGGTCTCCCACGTGCGTAGAAAAGACCCAACAACTTGGGACATCATCTGCTTCCTCTCAGTACACTTATTAGGAAGAAGCTGAAATCGGGTGTGGAGCTAGGATTAGAAATCAGGCACTTTGATATGGGATGTAGGTTGTTCCAACTGGTGTGGTAACTTCTATGCCCAAGACCCATTCCTGGATATTTCTGAATGCCATAAGGAAATTCCTAATCATTTTTAAGGATTTATTTTTATTTATTATTTATTTATTTGAAAGGCAGAGTTACAAACAAAGAGGGAGAGACAGAGATCTTCCATTCACTGGTTCACTCCCAAAAATGGCTACAATAGCCAGGGCTGGGCCAGGCTGAAGTCAGGAGCCAGGAACTTCATCCGGGTGTCCCATGTGGGTACAGGGGCTCAAGTATTTGGGCCATTTTCTGCTGCTTTCCCAGGTGAATTAGCAGAGATCTGGATCAGAAGTGGAGTACTTGGGTTGCAAACCACTGCCCATACAGGATGCCGGTGCTGCAGGCAGCGGGCTTAACCCATTATGCCACAACACCGGCTCCCTAATCATTTGTTACAAATGAAATCATATGCTTTTTTGCAGTCTTACATCTTACAAAAATGTTGACTTTCATGCAACATTTTAGAGATAAGCAAACTGAACTAAACTCTTCAGGTCAAACTATCTCTCAACAACAAATTGTAGTGGGAAAGAAAGCAATGGAGAGGAAACCTATAAATTCAAAGAAGTTAAGCATAACTAATTTCAATCTATGAACCTTATTTGGATGATTAAATGAACTTTAAAAATGAAATAGTCAATATTGTAATTAATCATATTAATTACTATTAATTCATTTTATCTGTGATGATATTTGATAATATTAAGTAATTTCTATTCATTTTTAGGTGTTATAATGGTATTTCATGATACTGAGAAATTACTATTATGTCTGTTGTGGAAATGATACTGGTATTATGGTTATTTGTATAAGTATATATTTATCTTAGAGATTAATGCTAAATTATTTATGATGAAATGATACAACATACAAAATTTTTAAAAAATAATTTAAGAGTAGAAGAAATGGATGGTATATACATAAGTCAAGTTTGCTTAAACTGCTTGATGGGTATAACTTATTTCACTGAACTACTTTCTCCACTTTTTTATATTTTAAAATTCTTGACTCGGAAGAAGCTCCTGTCTCCTGGCTCTGGGCTTCAGATTGGCACAGCTCCAGCTTTTGTGGCCATTTGGGGAGTGAACCAGCAAATGGAAGACCTCTCTCTCTCTGTTTCCCTCTCCCTCTCAGTAGTTCTGCCTTTGACATAAATAAATAAATCTTTAAAATAAAAACATAAGTAAAAAAGAGAAAGAAAAGTGAAGTAGAAAATAAACATTTTTGTCTTGGGATTTTATTACTCAGACTCAATTACAAATTTCAGAATTCAAAAATTTTACTCAGTATCTATTAAGATAGTGCCCCAGGGCTCACGCTGTGGCAGTAGCAGGTAAAGCCGCCACCTGCAGCACCGGCATCCTATATGGGCACAGGTTCGAGACCTGGCTGCTCCATTTCCAGTCCCGCTCTCTGCTATGGCCTGGGAAAGCAGTAGAAGATGGCCCCAAGTCCTTGGGCCCCTGCACCCATGTGGGAGACCCAGAAGAAGCTCCTGGATCCTGGCTTTGGATTGACCCAGCTCCAGCTGTTGCGGCCATCTGGGGAATAAACAAGCAGATGGAAGACTACCCCCACCCCACCTCACCTCTGCCTCTCTGTAACTCTGCCTTTCGAAATAAATAATTATTTAAAATAAATAAAAGTAGAGCCTCTTTTCTATTTTCTAAGCTTACCTCCAATCAGAAATCAAAGATCCTCCTGGATTAATAAAAATTCATATACAATAGAGATTATAGGAACAAGGAGAGCACACCACTGAGGGTAGGGAGCTACCCTTAAAAGCACCAGCTAATCAAACTTATTCAAGCTGGCCTTCTGGGTCATGAGTTAGCAGGCATTCTTCTTCCTGCTTCCTGTGCATGTATGTATCACCAACACCCGGAGATTAGGCCTTTGGCCAATTTATGTAATTTGAGGATGACTAATTTCAGTATGACAAATGCAGGATTATGTGTGTGGGGGGGGTGCTGGGAGATAGGGAAGTACTAATCTGAAAACTTTATCTATATAATCTTTTACTTGTGGAAATCAAATAATACCACACATAAACTAGAGAAAAGTAAAGTAGGGTTTTTTGAGGTGGGACATGGTCTCCACAAGTTGTGATTTGGAGCCAGTGCCTGCTCCTGGTTCCTTTTTCGCCTATCATCCCTGTGGACTGGGTAGATAGATACAAGCTACCAACCTCCCAGGCAGTACTGTACAGAGGAAATGTTTTGTCTGAGCCATTGTGTCTGTTACTGTTTCCCTGCAGACTGGAAGAAAACCCACCTCAAATCTTGACGGTTACTGATGGGCTGATGATAGTTGGAAGAAACTGCTAAGGTGAAGCTACCAACAGCGTGCTGAGTTGCAGCTAATAGTAGTACAACTAACACAAATGTTAGCTTCCAGGATGCTTTAATGCTTTCTACATTGTTGGGCAGTACTTTTTTTTTTTTTTTTTTTTTTTTTTTTTTACCATCCAAACTGCTCAGAAAATACCAACCAACACAATTTTTAAAATCTGAGTTATCACATTAGTTAGAACGCTTGCAATGACACTTCTAAAATAGAAGAGATGGCATTCAGCCTACTGGTTAAGCCTCCACGTGGGATGCCAGCATCTGTATCAGAGATCTTAAGTTTAAGTCCCAGCTCAGTTCCCCCAATTTCGGTTTTCTGCTAATATGCACTGGGGGAGCCAGCAGGTGATGGCTCAAGTAGTTGGGTTCCTGCCACCCACATAGGAAACTTGGATTGAGCCTGGGAGATAAACCAGAGATTGGGAGCTCTGTCTGTCTGTCTGCCTGTGTCTCTCAAATAAAAAGTAAAATAAAATAGAACTCTTAGAATAATGGATTTTGGTGCTCCTTACAGTAATATTGAACAAGCTTTGTTTTTCTTAGTTTACTCATCTGAGTGAAGTGGGTAATACTTACTTCAGAGGGTTGCTGCAGACACTGGAAATAGTTAACAAATGTGAAAATGTCAGTTTTGGCCTAAGTCACTGAATAAATATCGGTTCCCTTTTTGAACTGTCTACATGAAATTAGGTATCCTTAAAATTATATTTAAAAATCTGCACATACAGAAATTCAAATTCTCCCAACACTCACACAGCCTAAGAATTTGGATTCTAAATCAAGTCCTAAACTAGTCTACCCTAGTATCAATGTATTGGTAGGTAGACTTTGCTTCCAAAACAGTTCAATACTTATTAAACACCTCCTTTTTTCTCTTAAGTAACATCTCTTCTCTCCAGTTACTTGCCCTTCTTCCTGTTTCTTCAGCTCTTAAATCAATTTAACTCCAATTTTTTTAAAAAAAATACAATTGCAAGCTGTGGTTTTTGTTGTTTGCACTTTTGATACATCTCAACCATGCACAAGCACAGGAGACCATGCAATCAGCAGAGCTGAGAAATTGGGTAAAGGTTATTTTTGGTTAGGATGCCAGAAACAAAAGTTGGCAGAGTCTATGGAATGAGTCCCAACAATGAGAGACATAATTCTCCAAAGGTTTGAAATAAGGTTTCTCTCTAGGTAACATGACTGATGGCTCTGCTGGTGGTTTTAATTGCCTTGAAGTGCAAAGAAGCATTATATTGTCATGCCACAGTAATCCGTCCTTTTAGAATTTCTCTGAATAAAAAGCTTAGCAACAAAACTCATTGGAGTTACGCCACTATATCTTTTTGATTTAATACTAAATCACAAAAAACTGAAGCCACACTGATCTTTCTCCAACCTCTGCAGATCCCTTTCTCGAATGTCTATTCCATGTCTCCGCCTTGTGACACATTTGCCAATCCCTGACTCCTTTTTTTCACCCAGATCCCGGTTGTCGTTGCCCAGCTGTGTGGCCAACCTAGTATCTCCAGGAGCCCTCAAAGAAGAATATGCCCATAATAAAATGATAATTTTGAAGTGATTCAGTCCAAAGGTATTTGTCTGGAGTATACTTTGTGGTTACCACAGAATTCTCTGCCTATTGTGCCACTACAAAGAGTAAACCCAAAATGTTCCCAATCATAGTTCCTCAGTTCCCTCTTGGTTGAGCAGAGGACAAAAGTGAAAATAAAATCTTCCAACATCTCCCTCAAACAACTAGAAGTATACCCCCGCACATAGAGATGGTGGCTGCTGCTTCATTCCCTCTGTTTCTCCCAAGAAGCTCCTCACTCACCCAATTCCTCCATGGCCCCACACCCAGGATGCTCCGGTCTCACCAGTTGTGAAGAAGAACTGCTTTTGGCATGTGCTGAACAGAAGACCGCAAAGGAACTGAACAAGACAACGTAATGCAGCCTTTATAACCCTTTTTGGTTACTGTATTTGCTTAGCACTTCCTCTCTTTTGATTTGGTGCATTTCTTCTTCTTCTACTTTTTAAGTAGGTCACAGTTTTTAAAAGGAGACTGACTTTGAAAGGCAGGTTGTTAAGATTTAAGTTCTGGCAGTGCATTGGCTATGGTGATAAAGATCCAAAATTAATTTTTCAAAACTTGAGCACCTACTATATGCTGGGATTCATCTTGAATTCATGGGAATAGCCCATTCACACATGTGGTTTTCTTCCAAAGGTACATGTCCCATTGTGCCTGGGCTTCTGCCTTATTTTTTTCCTTCTGTGAACCTAGGGGACCATTGAGGCGAATCCCTTTTAAAATTTCCATAGCAGTTAACTAGCTCCCAGCTACTTTTGCAGTCTGTATTTGCTTAGTTATTCAGAAATTATGCTTACCTGTTTTCCTAGACAGACAGACTGAAAATCCATTAAAAGCAAGGCATAAATGGGTTCATGTTTGGATCTCAGGGGCTGACTGAGCGGATTCAAATGCAAACATCTACAAGGGGCATGAAGAAGGAAACTGGAAAGTTTTAAGATATCGCGCGTGCTTAAACTGCAAATATCTCAGCTGGGCCTAGTTACACAGCTGTGTAGCAGTGTCGGAAAAATACAAGAAATTAACTCTTCACCATTTTTACTCCTGTGACTTCATCTACCTTAAATGAAATAAAACATTACAAAAAGCCTACTTTGAGAAGGTAGTATGTAAACAGCTTTAATTGTAGCTCTGTTAAATATATTTTATCCCATTTCCCCAGTGGTGAAATAGGTTTGTGGAATCGTACTAAAATAACAGAATGTATCATTCTTCTACAACACTGGGGTCTTTTAAAAAAAAAACCAATAATCCATTTATCACTGTATGACTTAAAAAATTCTCTGTATTACTTTAAGCAGCCATTGGATGTCAGTGCTGTTCTAAAAGTCTGCTCACCGAGAAAGCGGTCGGGAAACACTGCCAGGGACGCTGGGCTAGACAATTTTTACAACTGGAAATGACCTTACGGAAATGAAAAAATGTCCCCAAATACTCAATACCAACATAATTTTTTAGCCTAACGTGGTAACTGAGTCAACACATGGGAAGGAAAACGTCCTTCGGCACTCGTCTACGGTTTAACTGAATGATTCATGTGGAACTTAGAACGGGAACCCCGGATCTTGTTTCCGTCCTCTTTCCTGTGGGGCTTCTACCCTCGGAACCCGGAGGCTTTCGTTTTCAAGGGTGAAGCGCTCAGCTCGCCCCTCGCCGGCTGCACCACCCACTGACTTGCACGCGGAAACCCCCTTCGGACGCGCAGAGGACGACTTAGTTCCACACGCCAGGGGCCCAGAGAGCCGCTTCTGACACAGGGACGCGGACGAACCGCAGACCCAGAGGCTCCGGGGCGGCGAGCCGGGGCCCTCAGCCACTCGGCGGAGGTCGCGGAGTCACGCGAACAGCCCACGCCAGCTCCGCGATGCCCCAACACCGCAGCTCTACAAGTCAGCCCACGCCCCGAGATACTAGGTGCCCGATGAGTCCTGGTCATCGTGATATCGAAGACCCGACGGAGCCAGACTCAGTTCCCGGGTCAGACACACGAGGCCCGGACGAGCGTTGCAAACAGGAACGCCGGACTGCCCCTGAGGAGGCATCATCTGGCTACCTCGAAGGAAGCCAAGTCTACTGGGTGGCCATCCCCAAAAAACCAGAGGCCAAGTTACAAAAAAAAAAAAAAGTACTCAGAAGTAACACAGAACCCTCCCGCAGGCAATCCTGCTCGGCAATTGGCTGAACTTTCGAGCCGGGATGTACGCAGGCGTCCTGGCCTAACCCGGAAACACTACCTCCCTCAAAAAGTAAACTACGGTAGCAGAGTAAACTACTTTTCCCGTCGCCAGTCAAAACCTCCCGGCATCCTCTCCGCCTCCGGCTTCCTAATTTTTTTTTTTCTGCACGTATTAGGATAAACAGGACTTCATTTCCCACAATGCACTTGGCTGAAGTTATCGTGCGCATGCGTCGAGGCGGGCCCTCCTTACCCCCCTCGACCCCGCCTCCATTCTGCCGACGCCATTTTTTCGGAGACTTTCATCCGGCAGCCGACGGGGCTTTTTTTCTTAAAGGAGAAGCGACAACTCAAAAAATTTCCCCCTTCTCCCCGCAAGACCTGGCGGCGCTGGGGACAGAAAAGCCAGAGACAGGAAAGTGGGGACGGGGTGGAGACGGAAGGACACCCAGGCTACTTCTGCGGCCTAAGGAAGGGCAGAAAGAGCCCTTGTGGCGTTCGCGGCTCCTTAGGGAGGCAGGTGCGCGCGCAGCCAGCCCGCGCGAGGCGGGGAAAGGTGCGTTTTTTCCCTTCCACCTTCTTCGCGACACCTGCCCCTCCTCCTGCCCCTAGCTCGCGTTGAACTCCGGAGAGGGGGAAAGGTCACTTTGGGATTGTCGCGAGACGCAGCCGTTTAACGGTGAGAACGGGTGCGCGGGGAAGGAAACCTCGCGCGCTCCCTCAGAGCCGTTTCCTGATTGGGTGAAGGGAGAGGTGAGGGAGGGAACCTGGTGCGTCGCTGCGCGTGAGACCGCCAGGGGCGGGGCGAGGAGGCCGTCCCTCCTCTCCTATTGGTCTGCAGAGGTTGTGTGGCGGGCGCGCGCGCGCCGCCAGCGGTAGCGGGCCGTGAGTGGCAGGGGGTGGGGGGGCGCCCTCGGAGCCGGGCGGAGGGGAGGGGGGAAAAGAAGAGCGCAGGGTGAGAGTGAGCCGGACGCTCCGGGAGGCGAGGGGGGCGGGGGGAGCAGCGTCGCGGCCGCCGCCGCCTCCGCCTCCGCCGCCTGGGTCGAGGGGGTGGGGGACGGACGAGCCCTGATGCCGGGGGAGACGGAAGAGCCGAGACCCCCGGAGCAGCAGGACCAGGAAGGGGGAGAGGCGGCGGCGGCCAAGGCGGCTCCGGAGGAGCCCCAACCTCGGCCCCCTGAGGCGGCGGCGGCGACGCCTGCGGGCGCTACGAGCAGCCGCGTGCTGAGGGGCGGTCGGGACCGGGGCCGGGCCGCGGCGGCCGCCGCCGCAGCCGCCGCCGCGGCCGCTGTGTCCCGCCGGAGGAAGGCCGAGTATCCCCGCCGGCGAAGGAGCAGCCCCAGCGCCAGGCCTCTGGACGTCCCAGGGCAGCAGTCCCAGGCCGCGAAGCCCCCGTCTCCAGTTCAGGGCAAGAAGAGTCCGCGACTCCTGTGAGTAACGCAGTCTTTCAGGCGGTGGGAGAGACCCCCTCTGTCCGCACGCAAACCCTCTCGGCTCCCGTAGCGCCTTCTCCACGTGACATCCTGCCTGCGCTGCCCCCTGCCGGCTCCGCACGCCAGGTGTCCCCCGGTTCTCCCGGGCGGCGGCCCGCACCTGCCCGCCGCGCCCCCGGTCGGGCCGCCTCCCCGCCCCCGGGGTCGCGCGGGGCGCCCCTGCCCCGCTCCCCTCTCCCGCCTCTCCCCGCCGCCCGCGGGCCCCTTGCTCCCCTGGCACCCGCACCGCCTTTGTCAGCCTATCCCTTTCCCTTCGGCGGCTCTCCAGTATGACATCACATCCCCATTAGGAAATCCACAGCACGGACCTCGCCTGCGAAAACAAATCGGTCCCGTGGCTGGAGAGCGAGTCGTCCTGCAGTGTCTGTCGCAGCGCTCGCCCTTCTGAGTCTTCACCTGGGTGCTCGCTGTTTGTAGAAATGGTCACATTTAGGGTCAAACGTGGCCGTGCCAATTTCAGGTGTAGGCGCTTCCATAGAACAAAAATTGGGTTCTTCAGCTTCTAACATTTTTTAAAATTTTGCATATACTTAGTGTAGGGGCTTTAATCTTCAAAATTGGACGCCTCTGAAGGGAATTCCGCTCTTACCAAGAGGTGATAGAATAACTTGAACCACCATGAACAAGTGGTCAGGAACATACATATGTTTAAAACGCAAGCTCTTGTTAAGAATACTGAAGCCCTCAAGTTTGTAAGTTCCTGAAGTCAATCCTGTTAGCTATTAAATTGATTACAGAAAACATCATTTATGTTACTTGCCTTTGAAATTAAAAAGTTAGTAAAAGCAGGGAATCTGGAAGGTGGAGAGGGAAAAGTCAATTTTAAGTGTTCCCGTTACACCGGTAGAAATAGTGGCAAGGTTTGGTTACCCTAGACCTAGTATTTTTAAACCTAGAAATAGATACGTTCCAAAATTAAGTCTATGACTTGGCAGCCTTGGCTTAGGAAGCTCTCAGAAAGAGGAATAAAATTTAAAGATGTCTTACTACTACAGTAAGTAGTGCATTAAGTATGCATTCAAATTTTTGAAGGTCATTTAACAGAATTTACCCAATTCGTTGTAAATTCGTTCTGTGGACAACAGAAATCTGTATGTACAGATCAGCTGCAGTTAGAATCTTAATTGCTGTAGGTGCATTTTATGTTGAAAAAACTTGGTTTATTCTTTTATAAATTTGAAAATATTAACCTTATTTGGATATAAATTTCTTGGATAAATTCTTTAGCCTGTCAGTTTCCTTATCTGTATGGGATTATATATGTGGAATAACTGCCATGACACTGAGTTTGTGAGAATTCGAGCATGTGAACTACCGACCACAACGTGTGACACTTTAGTAAAATACTAAGTGAAAGACACTGTATTGAACGATGGGGGCATAGTAGAAGTGTGAGTGGCCAGGGGTGGTGGTTTTCACGTTATTTCTGAAACACACTTTTTTTTTTGTATTATACATAATGGGGTTAATAAAATATTTTTAAAATACTCTTTCATTTTCACATACTACTTGAAAGAGGAATACAGCTGTATCTGTTAAGATACCTAGAGTGGTGGTTTTAACTGCTGTCATGATTTATTTGTTCCCCTAACTCTTGGCAAAGAGTACTAATGAGTCATTTTACTTCCACAATGTAACTATTAAGACAAATGAACTTGAATGAAGATGACTTAATTAAATCCTTAGAGTGTTTTCCTCCTCAAAATTCCCTGTGGGTAAGAAACAAGTCTATAAATTCTTCATGTCCCCACTTCTCTCATCCAGTATCATAACAGATAGTGAAGTTGGTGTTCTCTTAACCACCTTTAGCAAGATAATTATCTCTTGACAGTGCACTGAAAGCTAATTTTAATTGGATTGCTAATTTTTGTCATAGTGTTTTTGTTGAATGTTTTCAATTTTCTGTCTGGCCTGGAAATCAAAGAATCCCAAAACATTTCAGCCTGGCAGTGATCTTTGAGCAGGAGCTGAGCCTGGTACTAGAATCTGAGCTAGGTAGTGGAAACATAAGAGTCTTCAAGGACCTTGCACTGCAAGGGAAGATGCATTAATTGATGGAGATTTTTCAAACAGGTGCATCACTTACCAATTTTCAGTGATATAATACATTTTAAAACTCGTTTTTCCAAAAAAGAAAAAGCAAATAAAACTCCTTCCTACATAATCCTTTCAGACAAGAGGTTTTATCAGTTTATTGAGACCCTGAACTAGATTCATCTGTGTTTTCCAAATATCTTGAGAATTTTAAAAGGGAAGCAAGGAATTTAATCTCTGCATTAGCTGCTTATGCTATTCAGGTCATTTTTCTGTATCTTTCTTTCCCCCCATAAAATCCTAATAATCAGCTGTTGAACCTAGATTTGTTTCTCTTGGTGTAAAGGTAGCATAATGTACAATAAGTTAAGCCAATAAATACACAGATTTGGAGTTTTTGAGGTCTCTGTTGCTACTAGAAGGCAAAATAATACAGTGGAAAAACACTGGACTTGAATTGGAAAGTTTTGGGTCCCGGCTTTGTATTGCTAAGTGACCTTGGGCGAGTCATTTAACCTCTATAGGCCTACTTCATCTGTAATTGATATTTTTATAAATTCATGAAATGAGCTTTGTGGTTGGATGATGATAAAGTTTCTTAAAGTTAATAAGCTCAAAACACCTTCATATTTGCATTGTATTTGGTATTTAATAGGAAGAGTAAAGGAAATATCTGAATGGAAGGAAGTAAAAAAATTTTCAGTAAATGTGCTCAAGAGAAAGGCATCAAGTTAAATGCCAGGATCATAATTCAAAGCCTAGACAACTAATACTAAAGAAAGGTTATCCAAGCTCGAACGCGAATGTATAGACTTCAAAATATTTTGCCCCCAAATAAATATCTTTTAGTTCCATTTTCCATGAACTTTTTGAAATACTCTAGTACATCTGAAGAATTAGGCTAATCATGTGTTGAATTTTAGTCAATAAATTATACAGCTAAGATTCTCAAGTAATTTTATTCTTTTAAATGCAGTGTTTATATACTTGTGTTTAATTTTTATATAGATATATTGCACAACAAATATTTGGTAACACTAGTAAAATAGTTTCTGGATAGTTTTTGATTTGTAATTGAAAGTGTCTGTGTTCTCTGCTAATATGCAAACCGTGAAATTCTCAAATTAAGACTAGATTAAAGGCCGGCGCCGCGGCTCAATAGGCTAATCCTCCACCTTGCGGTGCCAGCACACCGGGTTCTAGTCCTGGTCGGGGCGCCGGATTCTGTCCCGGTTGCCCCTCTTCCTGGCCAGCTCTCTGCTGTGTGCAGTGGAGGTTGGCCCAAGTGCTTGGGCCCTGCACCCCATGGGAGACCAGGATAAGTACCTGGCTCCTTGCTTCGGATCAGCGCATCGCGCCGGCCGCAGCAGCCATTGGAGGGTGAACCAATAGCAAAGGAATACCTTTCTCTCCCTCTCCTTCTCCCTCTCCCTCTCCACTCTGTAAATAAATAAATAAAAAAATAAAAAGAATTAAAAAAGACTAGATTAAAATTAAAAAACTTTTATTTCTTTTTATTATAGTATATCTTCTGTTTATCCTGTGCATTTTAGATTTAAAGCTTCTGATTTAGCTGTTTAGTAACTGTGTTAGCTAAAATTTGAGTATTTTTAGGGGCTTTCCTTCAGGTTCCAATTAGTTACAGATGAAGGAAAGCATTTCTGGTATATGGAATTGCATTTTGGATGTGTTTTCTTTCTAAAAGTAAAATGATAATAAACCTTTAGGTGGCTTTTTTTTTTTTCCTGTTTTCATTTTGAGAGTCATGCGTAGTGCGAATGAAGCGGTAATATTCTGAATTTTAAAAACTTACAGCCCTTTGGAGAAAGCGTCAATGTCCCTAGTGATCAGAATCCAAGAACAATCACTATAGATTGTGATAGAAGCATTGAACCATTTCAGAAAGTTCTTGGAAAGTCTGTTTTACAATTTCTCAAAAATCTAATAATGTTAGTTTTCATTTACGTTCTTTAGGGTGATTAGCAACTAAGTTGGGTATTGGTAATATAATTTAAAAGTGTATCAACTTTTAAAAAAATGTGGAACAGAAAATGATAGCTATTCTTTCTAATAAGGACAGATTTTGTATTATGGCTTCTAAATTTGCTTGTATCTTTTATAACAAAAGGGTCTTTGATTGTATTAGGCTTACTCACCTTCTCTCCCTACCCCCAAAAATGATAAAGATCTAAGGTATGTTAACTTTTACCCATCAGTGATGTATGAGAGAAATTTTCTCAAATTAAAAACATGGGGAGTACTTTATCTTTTAAATCTCTTGAGTTTATCTGTTGCCTTTTTAGATCTAGAGTTTGTTACGAGTTTAGGGTCTTTTTAAAAGCTTCACTAAACTTTTATGAAAATTGCCAATATACAACCTTAGATTTTAAAACTGTATACTAAAACCTCAGTGTCTTATTATCTAGATTTAACAGTTCATGAGATTTTGCCACACTTGCTGTGTCTGTCCCTCTCTTCCATCCCCTTTTTTTGGGCAGAAGTCTTCTAGAACAGAGAAGTCATTTCATTGCTAGTTACTGCATTTATGTAAAACAAGGACATTCATTTTCTTCTGTTACCACATATGTAATAAAATTGCAATATTTTCTTTGGATTAGTGTCAGTTTGCAGTTAAAATCTGTTTTGGTTGATGTTCTGGCTCTGTGTTGTCAGTTACAACAGGTACATGTGGCTGTTTAAATTTATATTAATAAAAATTAAAAATTCAATTCCTCAAGTACACTTGGTATTGCAAGTGCTGAGTAGCCACATGGGAAAGTGAAGCTACAGAATTTCCATCACTGGGCAAAGTTGGACTTGACTGTTAGCGCTGCTAAAGATGCGTTCTGCCTTACTCTAGAGATGAATTAAAAAGATATAAATGTTTATGTTTTAAGAAAATATACAAGATTGTTCACTTAATGTTTGATTCTTATTTCTATTTCAGATGTGTAGAAAAAGTAACAACTGATAAAGGTAAGACTTGGTCATTCTTACCTCTCCTGTGAAGATTATGGTGATTTCATAATCTTATAGAACATAGAAAAATTTCAAGCCTGATCCTTCAGATTAGTTCCATTTAAAAGTGATTCTTATTAAGTAAAAAATTATTGGAGTTGATAGAATTGTTAAGCTGACAGCAGATTTGGATACTAGGATATCTTGACAATATTTAAAAATGCAGTAATGGGGAATCAGTTTGAAGAATGCGGGAAGTGTATTCTAAGATTTTAGCCTGGTGAATAATTAAATGAAATCTTAAGGTCATTTCTCTGGGGCTTTAGCAAACCAAATATATGAGTATGTAGTGACTGTAGTTTTCTGCTTATCTGTATAGTAATGTGGGGAAGGTAATATTCACTTTTTTGTTTTTAAACACTTTTTAAAGGCTCTAGTCTAGTTTTACAGATGGGATTATTAAAATTACCTCCATCACGTTGGACACTTTTTCACTACAGCTTTTCTTCCTCTTTGTTGGCTGCCTTTTTTTTAATGCTAAATTCAGACACACTGCATTCTCATAGCTGAAACAAGTATATTTTTCAGATATTTCATTTGTTGTATATAATCTTGATCCAGTCCTAGCTTGGCGAGTTTCCAACTCGTAGAGTCTGCTTTTAAAAGCTGAGAGTTGACTGATTAATTTTTAAGATCCACTTATGACCTGTTATTTTTTCTAAGTATTTATATTTATCTTCATAAAAAACTAAGTTTAAAACTCAGATTTTAATGCAATTTGAAAGGACTAGGAACACATACCTTGTGTTGATGGCTATGGTGTAAGTTAATTGGGTGTCAACACTCAGTTCACTTGTTTCTTTGAAGTTTGAAATTGAGGTTAATATCTCATAATATACCAGGTAGAAGTATTCTATACTAGACAAATTTTTTGTGTGGAAAACTGCGTCATTATTTTGTCAAGCCTTTTTTTTTTTTCTTCTTCTTTTTTTTGCTGTTCACTTGGAAGATAGGTTAAGAATAGAAGGTTGTGAGGTGGGCATTTGGCACAGCAGTTAAGTTACTGCTTGGGAAACCCGCATCCTATATTGGAGTGCCTGGCTACTCTGCCTCACATCCAGCTTCCCACTAATGTCCACCCTGGAAGGCACCAGATGATGACTCAAATAGATGGGTGCTTGTCACACGCATGGGAGATACGAATTGAATTAACTTCAGCATGGCCCATCCTTGGTTGTGTAGGCATTTGGGGGAGTGAACCAGCAGATGGGAGATGTCTGTTTTCTCTGTCTCAAGCTCTTTGTTGGTCTGTATTTCAAATAAATAAATCTTAACATTCCTTATTCAGAGAGATCATTTTGTAGAGTTTTGTGTTTTGGGGAAAATGTAGACAGGTGACTATCAAATATTAGAGCTATTTTGATTGAAATGAAGCATGATTTTATTAGAACTAAAATTACCTATGTGTCTAAAAAGTATGTCTGAAGAAATTACTCTGTGTTGCCTTGAGGAGAATTTGGAGAATGTGATGGAAATTAAGTGTTCTTTGTGTAGGAGTCTCAAACCAGAAGTTGGCATATTATGCAACTGTGGAGAGATAAAGGTGGATTGTAGGTAATTCAGTCTCCAAATCAATCCCACTTTTCTTTCCTGGCTCAGGAAAGGAGTTGTATTAGGATCCATGGAGATATCTATCTATCTATCTATCTATCCATCTATCTTATCATGATAGCCTCCAAACTGGCTACTGTATATTTATATTCTGTAGTTTGTGTAGTCGTTACCTACCTGAAAGATATTTCTTCATTTTCCCACAAGATTACAGGTGATCTTTTAAGCAGCTATTAAAAGACATCCTTATACTAGAGTATACATGTTGTAAATAGGCAAGCCCAGTTATTTGACCATCACTGAGCTCATGACATAAAATGTAACTAGCATCTTAGAAACTAAACTCCCTTGTGTATCTTTCAATTCAGCCACCCCCAAATATAACCATTTTTCTGACTTTGAATGGCAAAGATTTGTTGCCAGTTTTGATTTTTACATAAATGGAAGAAAACAGTATATACTTTCTTTCATCAGGCTTCATTTGCTCACCGTTATGTGACATTCCTCTGTTGTGTTGATGAATTGTATTCCTTTATGGTATTGCACACAGTTGATCCATTTTTCTATTGATGAGCATTTGGGTAGTTTTCAGTTATGGACCATTATGAGTACTGATTTTTTTAATTACCCCGTGGTTGATAGGTAGATTGCATTACCCCAGAGAATGGTGCCATGTTGAAGCCTGATAGTTGATTTCTATTACTGTCAGGTTTGGTACTGAGTGGCTGTAGCCAGGTTGGCATTGGTGAGGCTCACTCTGGGTTTAGTTTTCAGCAATCTCAATTCTGCAGCTACAAGAGATCAGTATTTCAGGCAGATACAGAAACTTTTAAGTCATTTATGTGGTATTTAAACTGGAAATCTGAATCCCTGAAAAATCCTTTTCTTTACTTGTATTTTTTTTTTAAGATTTATTTATTTTATTTGAAAGGCAGAGTTACACAGAGGCAGAGCAAGAGAGAGCAGTCTCCATCTGCTGGTTCACTTCCCAGATGGCCACAATGGCCAAAGCTGTGCCAATCTGAAGCCAGGAGCAAGGAGCTTTTTCCGGGTCTCCCATGCAGGGGCAGGGGCAGGGGCACAAGGACTTGGGACATCTTCTGCTTTCCCAGGCCATAGCAGAGAGCTGGATCAGAAGTGGAGTAGCTGGGGCTTGAACTAGCACCCATATGGGATGCTGGCACTGCAGGCATCAGCTTTAACCGTTACATCACAGCTGGCCCCACTTAATTGTATTTTGTAACTAGGAGCAACCAGTCACTCTTAATTCTCATTAGTTTAACCAGTATATTATAAGGAACAAAATGTACAATTACCAGAACCTTGCCACTTAAATGTTTCATTAAAAGTATCCATTAGTAAGATTTTGCTTATTTTTGTTATTGCATCATAGCATGCACTATTAGTGATCTCTTTACTATTGGATATACCTACTAATGTCTTTAATCACGTTAGAGAGATAATTGTAGAAATTGAGAACCAGCACAGAAAATATGTCCTTATGATTTCTTTCTCTGTAACCATTGTCAATACCAGAGACTCACAGAAAAAGCAGAGATGGTTACCAGAGGCTGGGAAGGGATGGGGAAAAGAGAAATATTGATCAAAGGTCACTAAGTTCACTTAAACTAGAGGAATAAGTTTTAGTCCTCTCTCAAACTGCTTGGTGACTACTGCTAATGATACTGTATTACATATTTCAGAATTATAAAGTAGATTTTTAACATTGTTGCCACAAAAAGTGAAGTGCTATCTGTTAGTTTTAGTTAGCTTGATTGAATCTTTCTGCAGTGTACACAGTAAATCAGTACATCACAGTGTGGGATGATGGGCCTGTGGAACAGTGGGTTAAGCCTCTGTTGGGGATTCCTGTATCCTGTATTGGAGCACCTAGTTCCAATTTCTGTTCCTTCATCCAGCTTCCTGCTAATGTGTTTCGGGAGGTAGTCAGTGAAGGCCCCAGTACTTGGGTTCCTGCCATCCACATGGGAGACTTGGATGAAATTACGTCCTCCTGGATTTGGCCTGGTCTAATGGACCAGATGGAAGACGTCTCTTTCTGTCTGTCTCTGCCTTTTAAGTAAATAAATTTTAAAAATAAATTACATTGAACCTTATTTAGAAGGAAACTCTTTGAGCTTCTCCATAACCTACCTGATAGCTATTGTCTCCATCAACCAGTAGAGGCCAAGACAAAGGAGCACCAACAAGGATCCACCCACATGGGATCCCTGAGATAACCTTGTTCTTTCATGGATTTGACTAGGCATGACTTCACTATGAGAACTACATTGTGAAAGTGTTTAAGAGTTCTTGTATTTCTAGATTCTGAGGGGTAGACAGCATGCCTGGAAGCTACACACAATGGAGGTCATTGAGCCCAGGCAGGGAGAGAGAAAAGAGCAAGGCAAACAACAGTAGGTATGAGGAATGAGATATGGATCACTTTGAGGAGAATGGTCCTTTTTAATTGATGAGAAAGTGGGAGCCCACTCTCCTAGACAAAAGAGAATTCTTTAATTGAAAAATTTTAAAAATATATATAAGTTTTAGGGGCAGGTTTTGACCCAGCAGTTAAGACACATGTGTCCCACATCAGAGTTGCTAGGTTCGGTTCCCAGCTCCAGCTCCCAGTTTGAGTTTCCAAGCAGTGAAGACCCTGGGAGGCAGCAGTGATTGCTTGAGTAGCTGGGTCCCTGCCATCCCACGGTAGATCTGAGTTGAATTCTCAAATTTTGACCAGAGTCAAGCCCAGCCCAGCCCTGGGCATATTGCTAACATTTGGGGAGTATACCAGCAGGTGGCAGGTCCCTCTGTCTTCCCACCCCCTTTCTCTTTCACTGTGTCTCGAATAACAGAAGTATTAAAATACATTTTAAAAATCCACAGAACACACCAACAGATTGGAAATTCAAGTAATAACATTCATTTGTGAATCAGAAATCCACAGGGTTGAAAACTTGGGGTTTTTGTTTCAGTCTTGAGGTTGGTTGGATTTCTTCTTGAAGACTCAGTCTTCAGTTTTATGGCTATTGATCTAGACTAGTGTTTGACCAAACAATTGGGCACCTTAGCTTAGCCATATTGATGCAAAAAATTAGCTATTAAAGTCCTTAATTTTTGACAGAATTTTTCTTGTTTTGTTAATAGCTTTGCCACTTTTATTTGCTCTTTTAATTTTATCTTTTTCCAAAAAAATGTTTTATTTATTTGAAAGGCACCGTTACAGGGCCAGTGAATGAGAGATCTTTCATCCCGGGGTCACTCTTCAAATGGCCTCAGTGGCCAGGGCTGGCCAGGAGTTTCTTTCAGGACTCCCATGTTGTGCAGGGCCCCAAGGACTTGGGCCACCTGCCGCTACTTTCCCAGGTGCATTAGCGGGGAGCTGGATCCGAAGTAGAGCAGCCAAGTCTAACTGTTGCCCATATGGGATTCTGGCATTGCAGGTAGTGGCTTAACCCATTATGCCACAATGCCAGTCCCTAATTTTATATTGTATTGCATTATTGCATTTTCTTATCCTTTTCTGTTTTCTGGTACTCTTACTCAAAGATTTTCTCAGTTTAAACCACTCCCTTCAAGGTTTTAACTTTTGCTGTATTTTTTTTATCTGTAAGGGTGTTTTTTGAGCATGGCCTTGCTTTCTGCTGTGATTTGAGTGTCCTCTTTTAAAAATTTCTATGTAACCTCTGCTCTCTGTTTTAGAGGTATCTTGTAACTCCAACTCTTGACCCTTTCTGGAATGGTTAAAAATGTATATTAAAGATTTTTTTTTTTAAATTTTTGACAGGCAGAGTGGACAGAGAGAGAGATACAGAGAGAATGGTCTTCCTTTTTGCCGTTGGTTCACCCTCCAATAGCCGCTGCGGCCGGCGCATCCGCCAGGAGCCAGGTGTTCTCCTGGTCTCCCATGCGGGTGCAGGGCCCAAGGAGCTGGGCCATCCTCCACTGCACTCCCAGGCCATAGCAGAGAGCTGGCCTGGAAGAGGGGCAACTGGGACAGAATCTGGTGCCCCGACCGGGACTAGAACCTGGTGTGCCGGCGCCGCAAGGTGGAGGATTAGCCTATTGAGTCGCGACGCCGACCTAAAGATTCGTTTTTATTTGAAAGAGTTACACAGAGAGAGGAGAGGCAGTGACAGAGAGGTCTTCCATCCACTTATTCACTTCCCAACTGGCCGCAACGGCCGGAGCTACTCCAATCCAAAGCCAGGAGCCAAAAATTTCTTCCAGGTCTCCCACGTGTGTGCTTGGACCCAAGCACTTGGGCCATTCTCTACTGCTTTCCCAGGCCATAGCAGAGAGCTGGATCGGAAGTGGAGCAGCCGGGACTTGAACTGGCACCCATATTGGGATGCCAGCATTGCAGGCAGTGGCTTTACCCATTACGCCACAGCACTGACACCAGTTAAAATTTTAATTTAAAAAAATAAAGAGGCCAGTGCTGTGGCATAGCAGGTTAAAGCCCTGGCCTGTGGTGCCAGCATCCTATATGGGTGCTGGTTAGAGTCCTGGCAGCTCCACTTCCACTCCAGCTCCCTATTAATGTGCTTGGGAAGGTAGCGGAGGATGGCCCAAATCCTTGGGCCCCTGCACCCACATGGGAGACCCAGAGGAAGATCCTGTCTCCTGGCTTCAGATCAACTCAACTCTGGCCATTGTAGCCACTTGGGGAGTGAACCAGTGGATGGAAGGCCTCTCTCTCTCCCTCTCTGCCTCTCTCCCTCCCTCTCTCTCTCGCTCTCTCTACTTCTTTCTCTGTAACTGTCAAATAAATAAAATAAATCTTTGAAAATAACTTATTTATAAAACTCTGTCATGGTGCCTAGGAAGTACCTCCTTGTTAACAGCCACCATTCCTTAATATACTGAATAACACAAAAAAATTGTTCATTTTGGGGTGGACATTGTGGTACCTGTGAGACCACATCCCATATTGGAGTACTCGTTCAAGTCCCAGCTTCTCAGTTTCTGATCTGGCTTCCTCCTCATGCACCTGGAAAGGTAGTGATGATGGTCCAAATAGTTGGGAACCTGCCACCATGTGAGAGACCTGGATGGAATTCTGGGCTCCTGGCTTCAGTGTGGCTCTGCCGTGGCGGTCATGGGCATTTGGGGAATGAGTCAGTGGATGCCATACCTTTCTTGTCTCTCCATCCTGCCTTTCAAATAATAAATAAGTGCATCTTTTTAAAAAAATTTATGTATTTTTGTGAGGTACCATGGGTTGTTTCTGTGCATGTACACACTGCATTATACCCAATCTGAGTGTAAACATCTCCTCAAGCATTTCACATCTTCTCAAGCATTTCACATTTCTTTATGGTGAAAACATCCAAAAATCTTTTCTTCCAATTTATTATTATTATTTTATAGAAATATACTGTGCAATACAAAACCAGAATTTCTTTTTCCTATCTTAACTGTAGTGTAGCGCCCATTAATCAACTTTTCCTTATCGTTTTCTGTGCACAACAGGTACTAACCAGTGTTTTTATACATATGCGTGTGTGTGTGTATTTTAAGATTTATTTATTTGAAAGAGAGATGCTCAGTCTGTTGGTTTACTTCTCAAATGACTATAATGGTTGGGGCTGGTCCAGGCCAAATCCAGGAGCCAGGAATTCTATCAAGGGCTTCCATGTGGGTGTTAGGAGTCCAAGTATTTAGGCCATCTTCCGCTGCTTTCCTTATTAACAGGGAGCTGAAGTGGAAACAGCAGCTGGGACTCAAACCAGCACTATGGTGGGAGGTGCCAATGTCAAGAGCAGTAATTTAATCAACTGTGCCACAGAGCTAGCCGCCAACCTTCTTAACTTTGAGAACAACTTTATATTTCACTTATGAGTGGGGTCATGCAATACTTGTCTTCCTCTGCTTTTTTTTTTTTTTTTAATTATTTTTTTTTATTTTTGACAGGCAGAGTGGACAGTGAGAAAGAGAGAGAGAAAGGTCTTCCTTTTACCGTTGGTTCACCCCCCAATGGCCACCGCAGCCAGCGCACTGTGCCGATCCGAAGCCGGGAGCCAAGTGCTTTTCCTGGTCTCCCATACAGGTGCAGGGCCCAAGCACTTGGGCCATCCTCCACTGCACTCCCTGGCCACAGCAGAGAGCTGGCCTGGAAGAGGGGCAACCGGGGCAGAATCCGGCGCCCCGACCGGGACTAGAACCCAGTGTGCCGGCGCCGCAAGGTGGAGGATTAGCCTATTGAGCCACGGTGCCGGCCTTCCTCTGCTTCTTTCTTTCTTTTTTAAGAATTATTTATTTGGAAGAGTTACAGAGAGAGGTAGAGACACAGAGGTGTCTTTCATCCACTGGTTCACTCCCCAAATGGCCGCAACGGCTGGAGCTGAACTGTTCCAAAGCTAGGTGCCAGGAGCTTCTTCTGGGTCTCCCGTGTGGGTGCAGGGGTCCAGGCACTTGGGCCATCCTCTGCTGCCTTCCCAGGTCCGTTAGCAGGGAGCTGGATTGGAAGTGGAGCAGACAGGACTACTGGGACCCATATGGGATGCCAGCGCTGTAGGCCAGGGTTTTAACCCATTGTGCCACAGTGTCTGTCCCTTCCTGTGGTTCTTTCACAAAACATAATCTCCCGTATAATCAGTATTGGTACATATGACAAGATTTCATCCTTTTTATGGCTGAACATTAATTATTCTCTTATGTATATGCACAGCATTGTCTTTGTCCAGTCATCAGTGAATGAGACTTACGTTATTTTCATAGCTGTTGTAAGTTTTACTGCAACAAACATGGGAGTGCAGATGTCTGTTTGACAGGCTGATTTCATTTCCCTTGGCTGTTTCCTCAGAAGTGGAAACTGTCGTATGTTCAAATGTGTAATGTGCAGATATTTTTCTCCCATTCTGTGGGTTGTCTCTTCACTCTAGACAAGTCAACTGATTTCTTAAATAAAGTTTGAAAAATATTTTTCTGGTTTTAAATCACATACAAAAAAAATCCTCTGGTTCTGTTTTGAAACCTAAAGAAATACCACATGCACTTTCAGATGGAAATTTCTTACTATGGGTATTTTAAGACAATATGAACAGTGTCCTCATGGCACATACACCCAAGGCTGGGTGGACCAGCCCTCTCCTATCCTACTTTATATGGTTAGGTGTGGCATTGTAAAAAGAATATATACTTCAAACTTACATATACCTGGGTTCAGTTCCCAGCTCCATACTTAATATGTGAGCTTGAGAAAGCTGGTTACTTCCTTTCCTCATCCATAAAGATAATAATAATTAATTGACAAGATTACAAGAACTAAGAATGGAAGAAAATGTTTTGTTGTCTGTTATTTAGTAAGTATTTAAAGTTCATTAGTTTTCTAGAAGAAACTCAAATATTTAAATAGAGGTGAAAAGACTTTGTTTCTTCCAAACCTATCAAGCAACCATGCCATATTTCATGCAATAGTCAAATTATTAATTATTAATTTTGTTTAATTTCTCTATGCTTCAGTTAGAAAAATGGGGCAACCTGAAGGTCAAAGGATCAATTCATGTGTTAGGGTGGCTCTTCTAACTTGAAGTATTTTATCATGACTAAGTAACTGTCATCTTTCTTAATTTGATAAGTTAGCTTATTTAGACAGATTTCTCTGTGCCTTTGGATTGAGGTGACTCACTTGTACATTGCATCTTTTCCTACCTAGAAGAAAATTTTGTGTGACATCTGTATCTTACTGTCTCAATTAATAGAATAAAACCCTTTACTTGATCCCTTTCAGGAATGTAGTTTTGGGGCAGGTGTTGTGGC
Source organism: Oryctolagus cuniculus (assembly GCF_964237555.1). NCBI lineage: Eukaryota > Metazoa > Chordata > Mammalia > Lagomorpha > Leporidae > Oryctolagus > Oryctolagus cuniculus. The sequence goes on along the minus strand of NC_091432.1, from coordinate 13,548,432 downwards.
ATAACAGGATAAGTCACCACCTGCAGTTGTTCAGGCACCCATAGTCCTGGCTGCTCCACAGGCAATCCAGCTCCTTGCTAATGCACCTGGGAAAGCAGTGGAGGATGGCCCAAGTACAAAGGCCTCTGTACCCATGTGGAAGACTAGAAGCAGCACCTGGCCTGACCTGGCTCAGCCCTGGCCCTTGCAGCCATTTGGGGAGTGAACCAGCAGATGGAAAGTCTCTTTCCCTGCCTTGGTTACTCTGCATTTCAAGTAAATAAAACTTCAAAAAAAAAAACCAAAGAATTTATTTTATTCACTGTGTGTCTGTATATTGCTCAGTCAGTGGCTTGCCTGTTGTTTCTTCACCTCAACTACAGGGAATTTTTTTTCTGTTATGTATCAAGGGGTTTCCTCTCAGTTAACTGCTGTTAGAAAAAAACAACTAGAAACTGTCTTCAAACTGCTACACAGAAGAAAGTGGGATTTTTTTTTTTTTTTTTCTAATCTGGTCAAGATTGTTTTTGCTGATGTGTGAGTTATCCTTCTGTTGACAAACTTAACTGTGTGTGTGTGTATACATATGTTGAAGTGAAACTTAGCTGTCAAAAGCAACATTTTCAGCCTACAATTCAAGCCTATGGCCACAAGGTTGTGTAGCTATCTGTGTCTAGTTAGCATTTTCATCACCCCCAAAGAGGACCATTGTACCCATTTAAAGCAGTAGTTCCTCATTCTCCCTAATCTGCCATCTGTCTCTGTGCTTTTAACCTTTTCTGGATATTTCATTCAAATAGAATCATAGAATTTCTAACCTTTGTATCTGGCATCTGTTGTATAGTGTAATTTTTTAAATCTGTATTATAGCATGTATTTGTACTTGATGCCTTTTTATGACTGGGTAAAAATCTCATTATAGATTATTTGTTGCTCATACATTTAAAACAGTAGATTTGTATGTTGATTTGTATTCTTCCACCTCGCTGAATTTGTGTTACCTTTAGTTTTGTACAGAAGCACACACACATTCCTTAAAATTATCTGTATGAGGTCATTTCATCTGCAAATACAGATAGTTTTACTTCTTCCTTACCAGTGAAGGTGCCTTTTTCTACTTGCCTCATTGCTTTGGCCAGAGTACAATACTGAATAGAAGTGAAGAAAGAGGACATCCTTATCTAATTCTTAACCTTGGAGCTAGAACTTGTAGTCTCTGTAAGTTTGATGTTAGATCTTCATAGTTGCCCTTTATCAGCTTGAGGAAGTTAATTCCTAGTTACTAGTTTGTTAATGTGTTCTTATTGTGAAAGTTTAATTTTGTCACTTTCTAGGACGGATGAGATTATTATGTAGGGTTTTGTTCTGTTATTGTGATTTATGTTAAATTCTTTTGTGTGTTGAATCACCTTCATTATCTTGGGATGTGTTCCCTTTGATCCTCATAAAATGCTGCTTACATTGGATTTGAAAGGGATAAGTGGCTTATACGTTTTCTTTGGTGCCTTTGTCAGGCTTAGGAATGGGTTGGGAAATGTTTTGTATTCCAGTTTTCGAAGCATTTGAGAAGGACTGGAGTTAATTCTTTAAATGATTGGTAGAATTCATTAGTGAAACCATCTGCTCCTTGGGCTTTTCCATTTGGTACTGTTTTTGTTGCTGATTCGATGGCTTTGCTTGCTGAAAGTGTGTTCAGATTTTGTTTTTCTTGAGCTAGTTCCCATACTTCATATGTGTCGAGGAGGTCGTTATTTTATCTAGGTTATCTATTTCATGTTAATAGTTCATTTTTATTTCAGTGGTAATATTCCCACTTTTCATTTTCAGTTTTAATAATTTGGATCTTCTGTTGACTGTTGATTTTTCTCCGTACGTGCTGCTCTGATCACTATTTCTTTTGTTGTGCTAACTTTGGGCTTTGCTGTTTTCCTAATTTCTTAAGGTGTGATATTAGGTTATTGATTAAGCATGTAAAATTTTTTCTGATTCATTGTAAGTATTTTTATGTTAGTTTCCATCTGCGCACTACTATAATAACAGCTTCTAAGTTTTGTTATGTCTTCATTTTTATTATCTTTAAGTATTGTAATTTTCCTGGTGATTTCTTCTTTGAGCCATTGGTTATTTAAAAATATGTTGTTTAATTTCCACATATTTGTGTATCATCTAGTTTTCTTTCTGATACTGATTTCTAGTTTCATTCTACTGTGATAAGAGAAATGTACTTATAATCTCAGTCCAACATATGGTCTATCCTGGAGAATCTTCTGTGTCCTTCTGAAAATGTATATTCTGTTATAGTGTGGAGCATTCTATATCTGTTAGGTCTCACTTTAAAAATTTTGCTCAAATTCTGTATTTCCTATTCCGTATTTATTATTAAAAGTAGAGTATTGGGCAAGTATTATGTAGCAGATGAAGCTGCTGCCTGATACTGGCATCCCATTTGGGCACTGGCTGTTCTATTTCCTATCTAGCTCCTCACTAGATGCCTGGGAAAGCGAGGAAACATGGCCAACTGCTTGAGTCCTTGCTACCTACTTGGGAGATCCAGTTGTAGTTCCAGGCTCCTGGCTTCTGCCTAGCCCAGCCACAGCTGTTGTGGCCATTTGGGGAGTGAACCAGTGGATGGAAGATCGATTCTCATTCTCTCCCTCCCTCCCTCCCCCATCTGTGTATCTTTGCCATTGAAATAAATAAGTGAAGTTTTATTTTTCTTTTTGTTAAAGGTAATCTGGGGAGGCCTTAGAAGGAAATGATGAAATATTATTAGAAAGTAGGAAAACGGTGATCTTTGTTGCAGAGATTTGGAAGTATGTTCTGACATTGGGTACAAAGGAGAATTTATATCCTATTTGAAGTTGGACATTTAGCTGAGGTTTCCAAGCAAAATATAGAGGGTATAGTCCGATTTCTCCTTGTCTATACTAAAATGTGCAATGAAAGAAATTTGAGGGAAGAATTGTTTTTTCAAAAAGAAACCAGCCCTGGGTAATTTAGATTTTATTTTATCTAGATAATATTTTCTGGTAACAAGACCAGGGGTGTGACTATATAACTGTTACCTAAAGAGATTAGGTTGTATGTAATTTACAGATCCACTCAGCCATCTCAGCACTTCCCAGAATAGCAATGTGGTAATCCAGAAGTCATCTGTGGAGAATCTTCTTCTTTGATATTTTGCAACCCATGAGTTACACTGGAGACTGACAAGGTTTCTGGGAATTTTGTACCAGCAGAAACTGCCAGACTGGACTGAAAGGGACAGAAACAGGAAGAAATAAAAGAATGAGAATAAAGCTAAAAAATGGAGAGGCCTGGCCTGGTAATAGGGGACTTCTTGAGGCCAGGCTCTGGTTACAAAGTATTCATCAGTATAACTTATTCATAGGTCTTAAAATGTAACACAGGGGTCTTTGTTTCCTGCAATGCCAGCATCCCAAATGGGTGCCAGTTCTAGTTCTGGCTTCTTTAGTTCTGATCCAGCTTCCTGCTGTTATGTCTGAGAAGGCATTAGAGGATGGCCCAAGTGCTTTGGACCCTACCCATTTGGGGGACCCAGAAGAAGCTCCTGGCTTCAGCCTGGCCCAGCCTTGGCTGTTGGAGCCGTTTGGGGAGTGAACCAGCATGTGGAAGATCTCTCTCTCTTTATCCTCTTCTAAGTCTGTAACTCTTCCTTTCTAATAAATTAAATAAATGTTAAGAAAATTTAACAGAATTTGCTTTGCTAATATCATCATCTGTATATTTGAGTGCTTGTTTTCCTGCAGGTTTGCCAATATGGTGTGTTGAACTTTGGCATCTTTGCCATTGTAATAGGTGAAAAAATGGTGTCACGCTGCTGTTTTCATTTGAATTTCTCATTATGAATATATTCAGCTTTTTTTGCTTTTTGTTCTTATGTTTAAAAGCCATGTTTTAATATCAGTTTGGCTGTTAAATTTTGGTTATAGTTGATTTTGCCATGTAGAAAATTACTTTTACGGGGACTGGTGCTGTGGTGTAGTGGGTCAGGCTGTGGCCTGCAGTGCTGGCATCCCATATAGGTGCCAGTTGGAGTACCGGCTGCTCCACTTCCGGTCCAGCTCTCTGCTGTGGCCTGGGAAAGGAGTACAAGGTGGCCCAAGTCCTTGGGCCCCTACACCTGTATAGGAGACCTGGAAGAAGCTCCTGGCTCCTAGCTTCGGATTGGCCAACTGTCCAACTGTCGTGGCCGTTTTGAGAATGAACCAGTGGATGGAAAACCTCTCTCTGTAACTCTGCCTTTCAAGTAAATCTTTAAAAAGAAAAAAAAGAAAATTACTTTTTTGTAAGAATCTGATGTTGTCAAAATGGACTCACTCTTCTTCAAGATTTATTTATTTGAAAGAGCTACACAGAGGTCCTCCATCCCGATTGTTCACTCTCCAGTTGGCTGCAAAGGCCAGAGCTGCGCTGATCCGGAGCCAGGAGCTTCTTACAGGTCTCCCATGCGGGTGCAGGGGCCCAAGGACTTGGGCCTTCTTCTGCCTTCCCAGGCTATAGCAGAGAGCTGGATCGGAAGTGGAGCAGCTGGGTCTTGAACTGGCACCCATATGGGATGTCAGCGCTTCAGGACAGGGTGTTAACCTGCTGCATCACAGCGCCAGCCCCATTCACTTCTAATATATTGCCTTTACATAAGACAAATAAGCTATTCTAAGTATGAAAGACAAGTTCTGATTTTAAATTTTTATTATTTAATGCTCACAGGAGAAGGGCCCACCTCATTTTATTCAGCCTTAGAATTTGAAGAAATGTAGGATAATACAGATAATAACAACAGACTGTGTGTATGTATCTGTGCACAGTGTTTCAAATGACAGCTGAAATAGAACTGCCCTGGAATTCGGTTTTACCTAGCGGTTACTCTGTAGATGATCAAATTCATGGTATAGTGATTCTTCACAGCAGTGTTCAGTTGTTAAAACAGCTGTGCCTGCATCTCTTTTTCATATCTCTGTAGATCTGACCATCTTTCTGAAACTACTTCTTTTAACTTAGATCAAAATGTTAGAATTGTGTGAATCAAAAATAGATGTATTTGGCTTACTTAGCATTGCATTTGCAATGAGAAGTACTAAGAATAATGTCATAAATTTTATCTAATTTTTTTGCTTCTTATTTCTGTTACATCCGTAAAAACATGGATTTTTTTATTTAAAGACATTTACCTTCTGTTCAATGGCTGTTTTTATAATTAGTAGATACACATGGCTCATTGTCAGTTAACTGTAAACTTAAAAAGAATGATATGTTTTCATCTAGATCCCAAGGAAGAGAAAGAGGAAGAAGACGATTCTGCCCTCTCTCAGGAAGTTTCCGTTGCTGCAACCAGACCTGGCCGGGGCTGGCGCAGTAGTAGCAGGACATCTGCCTCTCGCCATCGTGACACAGAGAATACTCGAAGCTCTAGGTCCAAGACTGGTTCATTGCAGCTCATCTGCAAGTCAGAACCAAATACAGATCAGCTTGATTATGGTACAGTGCAAGTAGAGTATGGTTACTCAGTAGTCAGTTGGTATTTTATCTTAAATATATGTTGGGAGTGTGCGTTTGATGTAGCTGCTAGGACATTGCCCTGTACCCACACCCTGTATTGGAGTTTCTGGGTTTAAGTCCTGGCTCTGCTGCCATTCCAGCTTTCTGCTAATGTACGCCCTTTGAAGCAGCAGGTGGTTGTATCCCTTCCGCCCACGTGAGTTCTTGGTTCTTGGCTTCAACTTGGCCTAGCCCTGGCTATTGAAGGCATTTGAGGAAATGACCCTGAGATGAAATATCTCTCTCTCTCACTTTCTCTCTCTTTCCTTGTCTTTCTGCCTTTCAAATAAATAGATTTTTAAAAAAAATGTAATGTTGAGGGGCCAGTGCTGTGGCATAGATCGTTAAGCCATTGCCTGCAGTACCGGCATCCCATATGGGTGCCAAGCAGTCCCAGCTACTCTGCTTCAGTCCAGCTCCTTGCGAATTGGGAAAGCCTGGGAAAGCAGTGAAAGATGGCCCAAGTACTTGGGCCCCTGTACTCGGAAGTCCTGGAAGAAGCTCCTGGTTCCTGGCTTCAGCCTGGTCTACAGCCCTGGCCATTGCTGCCATTTGGGGAGTGAACCAGCAGATGGAAGATCTTTCTTTCTCTTTCTCTGTACTTCTGAGTTTCAAGTGAATAAAATAAATCTTTAAAAAAATAAATAAATGTAATGTTGAGCAGCTCAACTTTTAGGGACAGGTATGATGTCCAAAATATCCTACGTATACCTAAACTTTGGTTTTGGCTTTGTTTTTCCAGAAGTTGCAGAAGAACATCAATCTCCAGGTGGCATTAGGTAAAAAATATTTCATATTTAAACCTTCAGGAACAGTAGAGCACTAACAAAGTCAATGATTTGGAAGTTACTTTCTAAAATGCATTTTGAGCCATAAGAAAAGCTTCACTTTTGATACTAAATTTAGGTTCCACATTGATGATTAACCATGTAATCTTAACATAGTTTATAAACTGTCTTGAGTTCCTATTCTTTCTTATTTTGTACTAGGCACTAATGTGAAATGTAGGTGTTTTGATGAGGATTTAAAAATTTTATCATTATCTTCCAAGGTAAATCTTGGTTATGTTCTGTTATATCTTTTCTGATACAGCACATTGCCAGCCATAGTCAATTGTTTTTTAGTTCTTAGTGCCATTGGGTAGTGATCTTCCTATCTTTGTTTTATAAAGTGGTAGTGTATCTAGGATTTATATTATTTTGCTCCATTTATTCTTCAGATAAAGTAGTTAGATAAGGAGGAAAATTTTAGACAACTTCATGTGAATTCTTGACTACCTCTACATAAATTACCAAAAATAGTCCACTCAGTTGTGATTCTTCAACCAGAATTTCTCGTTTCTGTTTTCTTCTAGTAGTGATGAGGAAGAGGAGGAGGAAGAAGAGATGTTAATCAGTGAAGAGGAAATACCATTTAAAGATGACCCAAGAGATGAGACGTACAAACCCCACCTAGAAAGGCATGTGTCCGATTTTACTAGATACCTCAGTGAAAAATAAGTAGGAAAGCACTGTTATATGCTTTTATTTTGTCCTGTTACCAAACTAATAGTTATATAATTAATTTTAAGTAATTAATTTTGTATTTGTTTTACAGATAATTATTTTATTAGTTTCTAGTACAGTCCTCTCTTCCATTTGTAAAACTTTATATTAATCATACACGATAACTGTAATGTCTACATATGTTATCTTAATATGTTCTTGAAAATTTTTGGATTCTTAAATTCTTCTTTTTATCTAATTTCTCTTCACTACTAAAATGAGATCTGACTTTCAAGAATCTTTAGCCTGAGACGAGGAAGGGTCTTCCTGTACGTATCTGATACATGCATCATGACTGTGCATGTGAGGAATAGTTTGATGGGAAATCTTACATTTCATGAGCTGAGATTCATAATTTTATAATAAAACAATGTTAACACTAAACTTTAACCTGTTTGTCATAGTCTTTTTTGAAAATATCCCTTGTATGATGCCAGTGTTAAAATGAATTTGTGTTTTCAGGGAAACCCCAAAACCACGAAGAAAATCAGGGAAGGTGAAAGAAGAGAAAGAGAAGAAGGAGATTAAAGTAGAAGTGGAGGTAGAGGTGAAAGAAGAAGAGAATGAAATTAGGGAAGATGAAGAACCTCCTAGGAAGTGAGTAGGCAATTAATTATAAAAATGGAAGTTAGTGGGTTTTGAAGCCATTAATGGAGTAAAGGATTGGAATGAGAAGGGATATTGACATAAGCATACTTCAAAATTTGTATCTTTTTAACTTGGAAAATTTTAGCATAAAGCATCTGACGCTTTCATTCAAGCAACTGCTGATGTTGAAGAAGTTTTATCTTTAATTCAAAGCAGTCCAAATGAGCAAGGAACACAATAGCTATAAAGATGCAGAAAGAGTGGAGACAACAAGAAAAAATATGGCAAATGTAGATCCTCAAAAGAAGGACAAAGCAAATGATGTAATAACCATAATTGGATAAAAAGATTTTTTGCCTAACCATTTCTCATTGCAGAAAATTTTAAGTGTATAGGCTTTTTGGCTTTAGGAGAGAGTAGTTTAGATGAGAGTCTTACTCTGTTTTTACCTTGACTAAATTCAGATGATAGACTTCATTTTAGTAACTCTTGAAGTAATAACATTTGAGATGTATCCAAATCCTCTATAACAATGCATAGTTTATGGAAGGTGTATATTTAATTTGTGATGTGGAACGATTTGACAGACATTACTTCAGAAAAAATCTTGCTTGATTTGCCAGACACTAGTTCCTTTGACGTAATATATTCTGGGTTATCCTTTGCATCTGCCACCTACTCTTTGACCTCAAGTATAAGTCTTCCGCCATCTTTCATTCTGTAACTTTCAGTCTAGAATATATGCACAATTACACTGTCTTTATAGGAGAGGAAGAAGACGAAAAGATGACAAAAGTCCACGTTTACCCAAAAGGAGGTAAGGAATATATACCCGTGTTTTATACCTTATTTTTGTGTTAGCCACTTTACATGTTAAGAAGAATAATAATCCTGTAGAATTGAATATATATGAATATGTGTATGTAAACACTTCATACAAGTTTTTGACGTACAATTAAATTTATTTTTATTTTCATTGCTGGATCCTAAGAATTCTAAGAATTTTTATACTTTTATCTTCTTGGAGTTAATGGTTAATTTTTTGCTATTTTGAAGCTCTGTGAAACATACTGCAATTCCTGGCTACTTCCAACAATTCTGTGCACACCATATACTAGGAAAGAGATTTTAAAGATATATTTATTTGTTTGAAAGACAGAGTGATACAGAAAGAGAGCAAGAGAAAGGTCAATCTTTTCATCCACCATTGGTTTACTCCCTAAATGGCTGTAATGTGGCTAAGGCTGGGTGGATCAAAACCTAGGAGCCGGGAACCCCATCCTAGCCTCCTATGTGGGAGACAAGGACCCAAGTACTGGGGCTATCATCCAGTGTGTTTTCCTCGGCACATTAGCTGGGTAGGAAGTGGAGTAGCCAGGACTCAGGCTGGCTCTCCAGTAAACTCACTGCACCACTATCCTGTGCCACTAGTAAGGAGATTTTAATTGTTCATACTGTGAAATAACTTTCTTATAATACAATTCAAGTTAAAGGCCGCTGTAGACAATGCCACTTTCCTGTTAACTGTTCACTTAAATTTTGTTACTAGGAAAAAACCTCCAATCCAGTATGTCCGTTGTGAGATGGAAGGATGTGGAACTGTTCTTGCTCACCCTCGTTATTTGCAGGTCAGTGAAGTTGTTTCTGTAAGATGGTCTTTAAGTCTTTAAGTGACTAAGACCTTGAGCCTTTCCTTTAAGTCTTGGAATATTATAGTATTTCCCAATGCGTTGTAAATACTTTTAGGAGGTGATTGTAACAAACATCAAGACATAGAGTAGCAGGTTTTATTTTAACGTATATTTTAAAAAAAGTCAGCAGTTCAAACTGATGATTTCTTAAATACTGTTTCTGAATAAAAGATTTTTAATTTGGGCTTTTTGTTTTTCTCAAATGAATACTTTTTAAATGAATAGAGATACAGTTTATATTCGGACCTGACAGAATACATGAAAAAGAAATACTGTCTGGAAGTCAGTATTTGATCTTCAGTATCACATAACTGGACCTTGAAGTATTTAAATACATCTCCTAGGATCACACTGCTAGTGAATGACAAACCCAGTTGGAACCCATTTCTGTATATTTCTTTTCTTTTCTTTTTTTTTTTTTTTTTTTTTTTTTTGTGGACAGTGAGAGAGAGAGAGAGGAAGGTCTTCCTTTGCCGTTGGTTCACCCTCCAATGGCCGCCGCGGCCAGCGCACCGCGCTGATCCGATGGCAGGAGCCAGGTACTTATCCTGGTCTCCCATGGGGTGCAGGGCCCAAGCACTTGGGCCATCCTCCACTGCACTCCCTGGCCACAGCAGAGAGCTGGCCTGGAAGAGGGGCAACCGGGACAGAATCCGGCGCCCCGACTGGGACTAGAACCCGGTGTGCCGGCGCCACAAGGCGGAGGATTAGCCTAGTGAGCTACGGTGCCGGCTTGTATATTTCTATAACCTGTGATCTTAACCATTTGATTATACTACCTTCCTATCTATATACAAAGTAGCTAGTTGGTTTTCATTCAGCACTTTGGACTTAGCAAAGAAAAAGATCTTTTAGGTACCTTTAATTTGTATCACTTTTCACATTTTATTATTGTAGCACCATATTAAATACCAGCATTTGCTGAAGAAGAAATACGTATGTCCCCATCCCTCCTGTGGACGACTTTTCAGGCTCCAGAAGCAACTTCTGCGACATGCCAAACATCACACAGGTAATTATTTAAATAAAATATTTATCAAGTAGGAGAGGCTGCTGTGTGTTTCATGTGTTATTATTATTTATTAATTTGTTTATTTGAGGTACAGAGAGTGAGGCAGTGCTCTCATTCACTTATTCAGTCCCAAAATTTCCACAGTGGCCAGGGTTGTATAGTGCCAAAGCTGAGTGGCAGAAACTCAGTTCAGATCTCTCCATGTGTGTGGCAGGAACCTAAATATTTGAATCATCACTGCTGTCCAGTAATTTTTAAAAAATTTTTTAATTATTTTTATTTGAAAGGCAGACAGAAATCTTCCATCTGTTGTCTTGTTCCCCAGATACCCACAATAGGTAGAACTGGGACAGGCTGAAGCCAGAAGCCCAGAACTCAATCTAGGTCTCCATGTGGGTAACAGGGACGCACATATTTGAGCCATTAGCTGCCGCCTCTCACAGTATGCATTATCAGGACGCTGGAATCAGAAAGAGAGTCAGAATTCAAAACCAGACACTCTGCTGTGGGATGTAGGCGTCTTAAGGGCTGAGCCAAAAACACCTGTCCCAGTGTCTAGTAATTTTCAATGAAAACATTCAGAACTGTTGTCATTATATAGTAAATTTATGCTGAGTACTTATTTGACTGTGGGCTTGCAAAGTGATAAAGAATTATGTAAGCACAGGCTTCTTTGTTCCATAGATTCTATACCTAACTACCAAATTAATCAGAAATCCTATAGAATAGGAGGTATGTGTGTGTGTTGGGAATGGGGGAGGTGAATGTGACCAGATAGATGGAAATGGTTGAATGGTGCAGAAGCTAAAAGGTAGTAGAATGAAGAAAAATGCAGATACTTTTTGCATATATTTGATTATAGGAAGCTGAAATTGTTTTGTCTTGGGACCACTTTTTAAATCTGAAATAGAATATAATTATTTCTGACATGGATCATTTTATTCAAAGAGATGCTGGTTTTGGTTTGGTTTGGTTTGGTTTGGTTTGAGTGCCAGATTCATCATTATATAAGCATTCAGTTTTCACATATGAAACCCATTTTAAAGAATAAGACCCCTGGCCAGAGCTCTGTGATGCAGTGGGTTAAACCGTGGTGCTGGCATCTCATTTGGTTGCTGGTTCAAGTCCCACCTGTTCCACTTCAATCCAGTTCCCTACTTAGGTGCCTAGGAAAGCAAAGGAAAGTGACCCAACTCCTTGGACCTCTGCACCCACATGAGAGGCCCAAAAGAAGCTTCTGGGCTCGTCCTGGACTAGCTCCTGTCATTGTAGCCATTTGGGGAGTGAGCCTTCTGGTGGAAGATTCTCTTGCTTGCTCTCTCTCTTAATTCTGCCTTTCAATAAATGAATAAGTCTTAAAAAAAAAAAAAAAAAAAAAAAAAAAAAAAAAAAAACCCAAAACTGAAAACTGTGGAAAATGTAATTGTTTACTTGCCAAACAATTTACCCAGCATCTGGATTAGTGGTAAGATTGCAATTGGAATTTCATTTCTCATATTTCTGTTTTTTATTCTGTATTTTGTTTACACATTGAAACCAGCATTGCTTATACTCTAAAATGACCTCCCTAATGTCTCTAAACAACACACTAATCACATTATTTTTCTTCTTAGATCAAAGAGATTACATTTGTGAATATTGTGCTCGGGCCTTCAAGAGCTCCCACAACCTGGCAGTACACCGGATGATTCACACTGGCGAGAAGCCATTACAGTGAGTTATATACTGATAAACCCCTGGGTGAGAGGTGCATATACCCCACATTAAGATTTTCCCCTTTGCAAATGTTTCACCTGCTACAGCTGTTTATTTTCAATGGATTAAAGTGACCTTTTTCTTCATTTTACTGTGTTTTGTAAGCAGAGTATTTAGTAAAGTTTTCTAGTCCTTCATAAGGGTATGTTATTGATTATCATGTATTTGTGTGAGCTCCAAAGTCTCACCTGACCCCTAAATAAGAGCTGTCTTTATTTCTGTTTGATCAGCCATTTCCTCTTCCACTCTCCTTAGATGTGAGATCTGTGGATTTACTTGTCGACAAAAGGCATCCCTTAATTGGCACATGAAGAAACATGATGCAGACTCCTTCTACCAGTTTTCTTGCAATATCTGTGGCAAAAAATTTGAGAAGAAGGACAGCGTGGTGGCACACAAAGCAAAAAGCCACCCTGAGGTGCTGATTGCAGAAGCTCTGGCTGCCAATGCAGGCGCCCTCATCACCAGCACAGATATCTTGGGCACTAACCCAGAGTCCCTGACACAACCTGCAGATGGTCAGGGTCTTCCTCTTCTTCCTGAGCCTTTGGGAAACTCAACCTCGGGAGAGTGCCTGCTACTAGAAGCTGAAGGGATGTCAAAATCGTATTGCAGTGGGACAGAACGGGTGAGCCTAATGGCTGATGGGAAGATCTTTGTGGGAAGCGGCAGCAGTGGGGGCACTGAAGGGCTGGTCATGAACTCGGATATACTCGGTGCTACCACAGAGGTTCTGATTGAAGATTCAGACTCTACTGGACCTTAGTGGGAAAGAAGACTTTGGGCACTGGAACAGCTCAGACTTTGTATTTAAAAGATAAAAAGGACAAAAAAATTTTAAAGCATTTAAAATCTAGTAAAATAACTGAAGGGCCTGCTTTTTCCATTGTGGATCACAGCACACATAGACCCCATCCCCTGTCCCTCCCTCTGTTGCCCCCTTACAAAAATTGATGTTGCCTTTACCAAGAAGGTAGACAAAAATGAAGCAGCAGCAACTCTTAAAGTGAGGGGTATCCTCATACTCAGTTCCGGCCAGTGGCAGACGTCCTGCTCATGGGCATATTCCCTTTTCCAACCTATAACTCTGATGTGCTCTGGATCAGCTTTTGACTCTTATTAGTGTATTACTATCTTCTAAATCCCTTCTCCTCTATTGCTGCCCTATGGTTCTGGCTTCTACCCACTGCAGCACACTTATCCTCAAATATTAATTCTAATCTCTGGAGGCTGGCAGCTTGACTTGGCACTTTAGGACCCCTTAGTAGGGTGAGCTGTTAAAACAGCACACATCTCACCCTTTCTTCCTCCATTCCCCACTGGGTTTTGGAAAGGAAGGATACATGGGGACCATCTCCCTTCTCTTTGATCCCAGCACCTCAGTCCCCCTCTCGAACCTCCATATAGCTCTTAATGGTGCTCACTTGCTTGGAAGCAGGCTCCCAAGAGGGAGGGGGCTGCCCTCTACACAGTCCCTTTGACTAAGACAGGGCTCTGTATCAGTGAGACAGTGAGAAAAGTCCCAGGCTAATGGCAGAAATTTGCACTTTGAACATGTGTGTTTTTGTGTTGTGGAACCTGAGATTCCTTATTTATTAACGGAAAGTCTGATTTTTTGGGGGTGGGGAGGGTCTTTGTTGCTATATTTTGTGGGGCTGGGAGAGATTAGATTATTTTGACATGGGATCCTTTCCACAGGAGGTACTCTGAAGGCAAGGCATAGGGTGGAAGAAGCACAGCCAGCCTCTAAAATCATAGCTCTCCAGTGGCCTTTAAAGAAAGCTGGTCCTCAGCACTAACAAAATCACTACAATAGCCTACTGTTTTTTTGTCAGCCTTCTTAGGGGAAGGATAATAGGTTTATGGTAACTAATGTGCTCTTTGACATTTGTAGAGCATTGAGATTTAGGAATTTTGAGGGGATGTCAGAGGGTTCAGGGTCTGAATTACAGATAAAAGATTTCTCTTATAAATTCTTTTTTTGTTCCCATTGTTTCTTTACGTATACCTTCCTATTGGCTCAACTCTGGCCCCTTGGCTTCCTTTTTGTTTTTTGCTTTGCTTTATCATTGGTTCATTCCAGCTCCTTATTAGTTAAGAATACTGCCATTAGTGAAGGAACAAAGTCTGAGTCCCTGAAGCTTTAAGTCAAAGAGAACGGCTGTTTCCCTTTTAGTAACGCTTCAGAAGAGGAGAAACTTCAATGGACAAGCTAATCTTTATAATAAAGGCTTTGACTTTCACTTGAAATTCTGGGAATTACCACTTCCCTTGATGTAGGAATTTTCATGGGGGTGTAGAAGTTCATAACTCCCGGAAGACTAGAAACCTATTTGGGCTCATTTTTCGAGAATGAGAGGATGATTCCTATCCTCCTATGTACCTCAGAAGTTGGAATTGAAGACTTGCCCTATTCATTGTTTATTGTCACAAGTGTATGATGGCTGTTGGAAAGAATGAAGGTTTGCTGAGAACAAAATAAGGAACATCTTGTTTTTCACAAACACTAAAAATACAAAATTTATCAGTTTTCTCTTTGATTTATTTTTTCCCGGAAAGAAGGATAATAAAATGTCATCTCTGAAAGAGACTTACTGTACAACCCACTGTGTCAGTGGTTGGGATGCCAGGGAACAGGGAGTGAGACACCTACAGTGAACAGTCTTAAATGCACTATTGTTTCTTAGAACGACCCTTCAATGTGGGGATAGAAAATGAAATAAGGGTAGAAGGGATGTAGAATATGCTCTCCTGCCCACAGTAAGAATTCAGAGTTGACTTTGATTTAAAAATATTTTAAGATTGGATGGATCTATAGCAAAGTTGTTCCACTTGCAAATAAGTTCATTTTGTACTAGCTAGCATCTATGTTCCACACTTGGCGTTGTCTTTGTTACATGTAAACTTTGTCTCCATAAGTTTTCATTTGCAGTGGTTAGTCATCAGATAGCCACCTACACAAAAGCAAACTACAGTTTTTTTAGGGATGGGGGAAAATACATTGTTCTCCTTTCCTATACTACAAAAAGCAACTAAATAGTCCTAATAATTAGGAGTTTCCTATTCTCTGCTCTTTTTTCTTCTTCTTCAGAACTATCATTGCCTACAGTAAATTATTGTAGCATTTTGCAGTAGATTTTAAAATGTTTCTCATGAACTTTTTATTTTCTTTTTGAGAAAGGGGTGCTAGCGTAGGTAAAGAGTTTGTGTAAGTAAACTAAGCCTTCTTCCCATTTCCCTTCTGTTCTCCATGGTGTTTCATTGTCCTTCCAGAAACATCTTCTACTCTTAAAATTTACATTTCATACTCTTTTATTAGTCAAATTCTGTTACCTTTTAAGTAACTCTTAACCGCTGCATATTATCCATCTTGAATTGGCAATTCTAAAGTCTGATAATTGAGTTTAGGTACAGCTAGAGCCATGGTTCCCTTTAGTGATTGCCCAGGGTTATTTTGCATAATTAGACTCCTTAATGTGATTCGGAGAGTTAAGACAAACATTGGTTGGGAGTACTGGGAATGAAAAAAATTACTAAAGTATAGAAAAGCATCCACATAGAGCACTTGAACCTCCTTGTTGTCTGGAGGAAAAAATAGATAGACTACCAGCCTAACTAAGGTGATTACAGGCTCCTTGTTTGAAGTCCCGTATTTTCCTCTTTCTGTCTTTTCCCACTTTCCAATGTACTCAAGAAAATTTAGAAAATTGTAATGGATCAACTTAAAGTTTTATTTCCGAAAAGCCTTTTTTGCCTGTTGTAATGTGCAGGACCCTTCTCCTTTGATGGGAGAGACAGGTAGTTACCTGAATCTAGGTTGAAAAGGTTATGTAAAAAGAAATTATAATAAAAGGGATACTTTGCTTTTCAAATCCTTGTTTTTCTCTTAATCTAGTTAAGGCATATTCAAAATAAGTATGTAAAGTAGAAAAATAAAAGTCTTCATGGAAGCAACTTGTCTTCCCTGGTTGTACTGAGTTACAGTTATCCAAGGGGTGAAACTATGGATACTGCTAAGTGAAGAAACCAAATGCCATTAGAGCAGGTTTTATGTGGGGTATTCTGTTTTTCACTCCTGTTGAGAATCATATGGATTAATTCTTGATTTGTAAGGCTAAAATGCCATGATTCTGTGATTGTTTAGCAAACTGGGAAACTGATGATTCAGTTGTGTTCTAGAAAGCAGCCATCATATTGATCTAGTGGAGTGAAGATTAAAGATGCTTTAATATTAGTTTCACTCTGATAATAAGAGAACCTTGATAGTGTATAGTATGAGTGCTTCTTCACAAAACCCAGTGCTCATAATCAAATAACTATCTTTAAGAAAAAGAAAAAACTAATCCCTATACCATATTCCCAGGCCTCATTTCTTTCCTTGTTATATACCTTGTCTTTAATTTACTTATGTAAATTTGCTCCTGAGGTGGCATGTGTTTCAAAGCTGATTGATTAATTTGAGGATGAAACGTGCAGCTCTTACCCAGTTAGCATCATGCTCTGAGGTATAATACAATAGAATGATTTCACTCCTTTTCTCTGGTTTTCTTAAGAAGCATGAATTGGGTAGGGAGGAAAAAGAAAAGCATGTTGTCACTTGAGCGAGAATACCTTAGAAATGTTACCACGTTCAGGTTGGGTGTTTCCTGTCCTTTGGGGAACAGGCCTAAACAGTGCTTTTCTCATCCTGTAGCTACCAGGAAAGCACCACGATTGAGATCAGAGATGCTGCCTTGGTTGATTTTTAATCAAGTATAAAAAAAATTTACAAAAGATGGGGGTTTTAAAATGCTGTGTCATATAACCTTTGTTTCTTCAACAAGACGTGAATTCCCAAAAGAAATGAGAAGCATGGGAAAAACAACTGTGGAGTCAAAGACCTCTATTTAAATATGAGCTAAGTTACTGTTTTTTGTGCACATTAATTAACTTCTTTAAGCTTCAGTTTTGTATATAAAGTGAGAAAAGTAGTATTTACCCTAGAATTATTTTAAGAATCAGATAGAAATGCTTCTGACCCAGGATGCTATTATTAGTAACTTAGTATTATTGACCACTTGTCAGGCCGAAAAAAAAAAAAAAAAACCAATAAACAAGAAGTACATGAAAATGCAAGAGGGGGATAATAAAGTAAACTGATCATGTGTGTATATAAAATAGATTAGGCAGGGGTGTCATGAGGATTAGTGTGATAGTGACCTTGTTGCTAAGTGCAAAAGCAAAACAATGACATAGAAACAAGTGTGCCAAGAACTGAGTGGAGGAGAGGGATGGAGGCAGACGCTGCAGGAAAAAAGCTGATTAAAAAGGGCTCTTTGATTCCACAGGCACAAAAATCCACAGCCAGGAATTTGCTGCCACCTCTGAGTCAGGCAGGGGGTGGGGGTGGGGGTGCAGGATCCCATTAGAAGAGAATGCCCAGTGGATTTAGTCTGTGAGAGTCACATTTCTTATCTGGACCAGTGTAGACATAAGCAAACTCAGCTGACTTGTTTCCTGGGACAGTTGAGTTAGGGGATGGCTTTCATGGAGCATTCAGCACTGACCCCTCACCGCCGGGAGCTCTGTAGCCGTACCATCTGGCTAGCGAGGAAGATTCGTTCAGACCTGACCGCTCTTATGGAATCTTACGTAAGTTATCCATTTTGCAATTGTCTGTTTTCCCTGCATCTCTTTTGATCCAGCTGTTACCATCATGTTCTAGTCACAGTACCAATTACAGAAGCCCTGAACATATAGTCACTCATATATCAAGAATGTATTATTTGGCATCCCCTTTCCCCTGAGAAAACTCATGTGACATAATTTTCCTCCTCTAGGATGTGTAGGACATGTTCCTTGAGTGAGAAATTACATACATAGAGTTTTGCTAAGTTTGGCTGTATACCTTAGAGACCGTTCTTAATTTGATTGCCTATTTTCTGAATTCTACCAAAATAGTCATAGGCCCTCTAAGTTTGGGTTTTTCATGCATATTGTTCTGAACTTTTGACCTGTGTACATGGAAGAGGTTTATAGCATTGGGAGGAAGAGCAGTGTAAACTTGAGAAATTTGTAAATCTAACCGATTTCTCTTTTGATGTATTAGCTCCTGCAGATTTTAATATTGGGCATCAGAAATGTCCTGGTGTCTAAAATGGTCAACTTAAGCTAGGAAGAGGATCCCCTAGAAGAATCATTAGGGACTTTTTAAGTAAGGAATTACTAACTGTAGAGGTTTTTAACACCAATTGCTATTGAATTTTCTAAAGGATTGAACTCACCCTGGAGAGTAGGCAGTGAGGAGGGGAGGTTAGAGAAACTGGGATAGCTACTGTAGAAATTCTGGGAATGATCAGTGTCTTCATACTGAGACCAGTATGATTAAAATCCAGTTTCAAGAGAGTTTGAAGTGGGGAGGAAAAATTCTATGTCAGTGGTTTCAACTTTTAAAAGTTGAACATTCTCCCAAGAAAAATGCCCAGATACTTCATTTCAGGTAATGTAGAATCTTCCTAAAATCCAATCATGAATCCCAAAAGAAGAGTTTCTGTTCCAGATATTTTTGGTTTTTTCTTTTTCTTTTCTTTTACAACTTGCATGCTTCATGAAGGAGGTTTATAAGATTTTAGGATCGTTTTAAGTCAGGACATTGGGGTGATGTACAGATGTGAAGTTTTCCTATATGTCATCCAGGTGAAGCATCAGGGCCTGAACAAGAACATCAACCTGGACTCTGTGGATGGAGTACCAATGGCAAGCACTGATCAGTGGAGTGAGCTGACTGAGGCAGAGCGACTCCGAGAGAACCTCCAAGCTTATCGGACCTTCCATATTATGTTGGCCAGGCTTTTAGAAGACCAGCAGGTGCATTTTACCCCAGCTGAAGGTGACTTCCATCAAGCTATACATACCCTTCTACTCCAAGTTGCTGCCTTCGCTTACCAGATAGAGGAGTTAATGGTGCTGTTGGAATGTAATATCCCTCCCAAAGATGCTGATGGGACACCTGTCATTGGAGGTGATGGTCTCTTTGAGAAGAAGCTGTGGGGCCTGAAGGTGCTACAAGAGCTTTCACACTGGACAGTGAGATCCATTCATGACCTTCGTGTCATTTCTTGTCATCAAACTGGAATCCCAGCACATGGGAGCCATTATATTGCTAACGACAAGGAAATGTAGCAGTTAGCCCTCTCTATTCCTGGTTTTCATTTCTAATGGAATATACATAGTTCTTTGGGGCTTCACTTTCCCACCTTAAGGTTTTTGAAAACTTTGAAAGCCATAGACATTTCCATCAAGTAGAATTAGAGATACAGACAAATGGGCAGACAAGTCTGGGATGGTGGGTACTTGTGGAATGAGGGGGTGTAAGAGTGGGAGCGGGGACAACATCCTTTGTGCGCTAATGTTTCCACCTACTAAGTAACCTTTTAAGAATTTAACAGCCTTATCAACAGAAGAGAGATTTTAACTCTAGGTCTGGGTGACTCTTCTGAAAGGACTAAGCCAGTGATTGAGAAATCATAGACTCTAGTTAATTCAGACTCTTAGATAATCAAAGTAACAATAACTAACATTTACTGAGTATCCACTAAATTGAAACAGTATGCCAGCAGCTTTATGTATATTATGTATAACAAGACAACCTTGTGAGGAAGGTGGTGATGTTCGTATTTATTTGACAGATGAGAAAAAGTTGGAACAGTTATAAATCCGAAGATTCCCATGGGGGAAATATTAGGCCCAGTAAACTTAGGGACCTTCGAAGCTGGGGATGTATGGTATTATGGCCTGTTTTAGAGTCCACTAATAATCTTGAATATTGAAATAGGCACAACTTACACTAGTTTGCCTTATGTGGTACAGGGATACAGGCACTGTGACCCAAGTGTTCATACAAGATGAGTGAAATACTACTCAGGTTAAAAAGTCACAGAACTCTGTCACTACAGGTTTTCTGGACTCAGTCATAAGAGGGTGATGTGATAGGGTCCACTCTGTTCCCACTGAGAATTCCAGAGTGAAACATAACGGTAAAACCTCTGTCTTGTGCAAGAAAAGGACAGTGCTGTGTGTGAAATGTTGGCATCAGTGGAAATGGTCATTTGCAGCAAAGTGTGTTCCTAGTGTGGTAATGTACTCAAGTGTCGTTAATTTAGCACCAGTGAAGTAAAACTTAAAATACCAGATTGAGAGCCCAAGTCAGTTCTGTTTAATTAACCAAGAGGTCTGTATTAAATGAGCCTTGAGTCTGAAGACTAGCTCCCAAAGGATGCGTGAGTTGGGATTGAATGACTTTGGGCTTATGTTCCCATATGTTCAAAACTACATGAAGCCAATGTTACAGGAGGACTCAGGGGTCAGCTTTGTGACAGGTCAAAGGAAAGAAAGCCCTACATTTCTAGTATGTATTTGTGGCAATACAGTTGTATATAAATAAACTACCGATCAATACTTGCTTGTAATTACATTGCCCAGATTCACCTCAAAGGAAAGAGATCAGGAAGTGTCAGAAATAATTTCCTAGAGGAGGTAGGAGCTGAGTATTAAGAGTTAGTTGCATGCAAAATAGAATTCACAAGGAGAGAAACAGAGAAAAGTAGTCTGCTCAGAACAAAGGCTGTAGGAACTATCTGTGCCCTGCTGCCACCATGGTCGTGTTGAACTTGGCATTTGTGAATTTTTCACAAAGTATAGTTCCCACTGAATGCGTAGAAGCTTATTCTCCATTCAAGCTTTTCCTTATTCAGATAGTTTCTTCTGCTCAAGAGCAGCATTTTCAATTAATAAAGTATCTTTATTATTATTATGAAGCTCTTGGATTTATCTGAATAATGCCTTTGCTTAATTGAGAAAGATTGTGGCTAAAATTTCTTGATGAAAAATAACTGATTATGAACTTGTTGGGTCTGAAATGAGTGACCCCTCTCAAGGCTTTTGTGTCCAGCAGATATGGCAGGACAGACATCTACAGAAATTTAAAGCATCAGCAGAGCCTGGTTTAAGCTCTGCTGCACTGAAGAGAAGGAATATTTTTGTATGAGAAGCAGACTTGAGGTAGCAGAGGTACAGAAAAGGCACCAGTACTAACTGTTGAGTGGGAGGAGAGAGGATGTGTCAGTCTTGGTTAGATTGCAGAAGAACAAGTCTAGTGCATACACCACTGTGCTGTATCAGCTTCTCCTTCAAGAAACTTGACATAAACCCCAGAAGAAATGTGGGGAGACTGCTTAGGAAAAGATGATGTAAGGAGAAAATGAACATTTAGCCATATAACAAAAACATAAATAGATATGAGATGTAAGTGTGCAGACATTGAAACATACTTACCTGAAAGGAGAAATCAGATTGAAAGAGAGACTGACAATGGGCCAGTGTTCTAGAAGTGTGTCCTGTAGTAGAGAACATGATGACAACACAGTGGAAGTGCATATTTTTTAAGGAGCCACAACTAAAAAGAGATGTTCTTTAGATTTTATTCCCTTGGCTCTTAGATCCGTATATAGTTAGGATCTCTGAGAAGTCATAGCTCTGTTGTGTTGTAGTTATATTAATAAGGTGCTTACATTTAGTTCCTAGCCCCTGACTCTAAAAAGGAACCCTTCTATCTCATTTACTCCAGTAAAGATTTATTTTTCTTGAGTTGGTGAATTGTATAGATGAGATTTGATAAATTTGTTTCACATTAGCTTGAAAATTAAGCACAAATTTGAAGGCCAAGCATGGAATAAAATTAGTTTTCAGATACTCAGGTTCAAGGGAAGTGGGAGTTTTTATAAAAATGGAAAGTGTAAAGTCATAGCTCTGGCATTGCTGTTATTTCAAGCTGCTGTGGATTAAAGCCCAAGGGATGACTCATTGTTGTGACCACTGGTCAAGTGGAGAGACAGCATGAGTGAATATTTCAGAGTGACATCTGAAAAGTTGTTTGAAATGATTTTTGTTTGTGTATCTTCAACTCCTCATGAAGTACCTGAGCATCATCTTCGTTTAGTAAGGGGTCAGATAGAGATGCAGTAAGCAGAGAGATCTCCACCATGATGAGAAAAGGTTCTTTGGGTGAAGAGGAATGCAGGGTGGAGAGTAGAATTTGAATTTCACTGTAGTTGATTGCCCTCCGGTGTGTAGGGGTGTGTGTGTGTGTGTGTGTGTGTGTGTGTGAGAGAGAGAGAGAGAGAGAGAGATGCTAATGCAGTGTTTAGGCCAGGGCATTCTTTGAAAAGAATCTTGCTGGCCTCCTGCCTCATTCTTCCCTGCACTTTAGGCATCAGCTTTAAGATTGAGCCCTGCAGATGTTGGTGCATTCAAAAAGTGAAAGATGATAAAAGCTTCATCATCGTGCAGCACAAAAGCCTCTGTGGAGATCTGAGGACTACAGACAAAGACAAAGTAAAAAGATAATTCAAATGTGTACAGGGTGTAAAAAATCCATGTGCCTGTGATTTTTAACATAAAATGTTGTTACTTTGATCTAGTTTTGGCACATAGCAAATAAAAGATGTACGAATAGCTAACAATAAAGTTCTTTTCTCAGCAAGACCATTGAGTTGGTTCTTTTATTTCTGTATCTTTGGATGAACAAGAGGAATTTCAAGTGATTTCAACATTGGAGGAAATGTAATCCTCCCAGCCAGGGCCAGGCTTCATCAAACATGCTGGCTAAATCTCCATGATGCCAGGCTGCTGGGCAAAACTCCCAAAGCCAGGCAGCCTTGAAAAGGTAGAATGACCTTACACCACTAGGCCAGTGCTGCTTTGCCCTCGGAATATGTAGCCCTGTCAGGTTGCCTGAAAATGAAGATTTCCTTTTACACGGTTTGATTTTAAGTACTTGACCCCACAGTGACCCTTCTGACTGAAAGAGAAGAACCCTGCCTAGCCCATCCATTTCTAGTGAGTTTGGAGGAAGAAACCGAGCTCTGGAAAGTGATAGGAAAATATAAGGAGGAGGGGGGGATTGTGTGCTTCTATTTACATGTTCAAAGTAGTATGAAAGGGAATACAATATTTACTTATTCACCATGTCTGGCAACTCTACACTATGTGACTAACCCTACGAATGTCCTTTTCACAAATAAAGGAAATAAGAATGAGCATTAACATTTGCCCAAGTTCCCTCCTGTAGCATAGGATAGAGCTAGAGGAATCATCTGTTCCGCGGGTTGAAATGCAGGCTGTTCACTGCACCCAAAAGATGGCTTTTATAGTAGGTGGGGCTAGTTAGGTCCTAAAGAAACCTCACAAGCTCTAGAGGAAACCGAGGAATCCTGCAAACCAGAACACCACCCAGGATGTGTTAAAGCCTGCATTTAGATACGGAATCATCCAACCATATACATGCACTCTCCATCCAGGAACGAATGCAAGCTTCCTTTAGTCAATCTCCATTAAACACATAGCATGCGGCAGCCAAAGAGGCTCAGCCTTCTGCATCAGTGTCCCAACTAAAATGCAAGAAAGAACTACAGCTTAAGTCCATGGGTTGCCCCACTGCACCTCCCTGCTCTGAGAGACCAACCTAATTGGAAAAAATACCTGGTGTCTGTTTTTGCTCTTCCTTCTAGTAATCCTCCGGAAGATCTAGGGACAGCTTCATGACAGACCTCCCTGTCTCCCACTTCTATAATTGGATGAATGGTCGTCCTCTCCTGAAATAATGGGAAAAGTTGGACACTGACAGTGGCTCGCTCAACTGTTACTCCACCTAGGATAAGTATCATGTAAACAATGCACTGAACTGGGAGAAAGTTTCTTAAAATACATATTTTTGTTGACTTTAATTTTATTTGAAAGGGAGTAAAGAAGTATTTCATCTGCTGATTCACTCCCTAAACGCTTGCAATAGCTGGGACTGGGCCAGGCTACAGCCAGGAACCCAGAACTCCATTCAGGTCTCCCATGTGGGTAGCAGGGACTACTTGAGCCCTCACCTTCTGCCTCCCAGTGTGTACATTAGCAAGTAGATATATCAGAAGTAGAATAGCTGATGGGGCCGGCGCCGTGGCTCAATAGGCTAATCCTCCACCTTGCGGCGCCGGCACACCGGGTTCTAGTCCCGGTTGGGGCGCCGGATTCTGTCCCGGTTGCCCCTCTTCCAGGCCAGCTCTCTGCTGTGGCCAGGGAGTGCAGTGGAGGATGGCCCAGGTGCTTGGGCCCTGCACCCCATGGGAGACCAGGAAAAGCACCTGGCTCCTGGCTCCTGCCAGGATCAGCGCGGTGCGCCGGCTGCAGCGGCGGCCATTGGAGGGTGAACCAACGGCAAAGGAAGACCTTTCTCTCTCTGTCTCTCTCTCTCTCACTGTCCACTCTGCCTGTCAAAAAAAAAAAAAAAAAAAAAAAAAAAAAGAAGTAGAATAGCTGAGATGTGAATCAGGCACCCTGATAAGGAATGCAGGTGTCCCAAGCAGCAACGTAACTGCTGTAACAAATGCCTGCCCCAGAGAAGCTTTTTAAAATACCATTCCAAGATAGTTGTCTTCAGATTGGATCAACATTTAAGCCATACCACAAGGTAAAGGGTTTGGACTGGTTTCTCTTACTTAACAATCCTTGGCTCCTATCCCCAGAGTTTGGGATGACAAGAAGGTTGAAGATTATACAAATAACGAGGCTATTGAAAAAAAAGAATACCAGTGTTTCCAATCAGGTTCTAGGCTGAAAAGTTCAACCTTTCAAAAGTTAACTGCAGCACTCCAGCCAAATCCAGTAGCAGTGCATATTGATGTTGGATACAGAAATAATACAATAATAATAACCTTTCAGCAATGTTTGCTATGTGCCAGACATTGGTCTAATTGCTTTACTGGCGTTAACTCATTTTACTCCTCAGAATCCTGAGATAAGCACAAAGATTCTTAATTTACATATGAAGAATCAGGCACAGAGCTATGCTGGTTTCCCACCCTTGAAACTCTCATGGTCTCTTGGGAAAGAAAACAGCTATACAACCAACTGTGACAGAAGTCAGGAAGGTAACAATGCTGTAGAAGCACAGAGGGAAGCAGGATTGCAGAGAGCTCAAGAGAGGCCTTTGAAAGGTAGGGCTTGAAGGAGGACTAGGATTTTGCCCTAAGAAAAACAAGCATGGGCAAGAATTTTTTTTTTTTTTCCCACAGGCAGAGTGGACAGTGAGAGAGAGAGAGAAAGGTCTTTCTTTGCCGTTGGTTCACCCTCCAATGGCTGCTGCGGCCAGTGCGCTGCGGCCAGCGCACCGCGCTGATCCGAAGGCAGGAGTCAGGTGCTTCTCCTGGTCTCCCATGGGGTGCAGGGCCCAAGCACTTGGGCCATCCTCCACTGCACTCCCTGGCCACAGCAGAGAGCTGGCCTGGAAGAGGGGCAACGGCAACCGGGACAGAATCCGGCACCCCAACCGGGACTAGAACCTGGTGTGCCGGCGCCACAAGGCGGAGGATTAGCCTGTTGAGCAAGAATTTTTTTTAACTATTTATTTGGAAGTCAAAGAGGAAGAGACAGATTCCAAATGCTTGTTCATTTCCCAGATGGCTGCAACAGGATTGGGCCAGACCAAAGCCAGGAGCTTCATTTTGGTCTCCAGTGTGGGTGACAGGGGCCTAGACACTTGGGCCATATTCTGTTGCTTTTCCCAGGCCATTAGCAGTGAGCTGGATCAGAAGTGGAGCAGCCGGGACAGGGACTGGCACCCACATGGATGCCGGCATGCCTGGCACCAGCTTTACTGCTACACAACAATGCTGGCCCCACAAGAACATGTTAGAAGTAGCGGCAGTTGTCGGGGCCTGGCTGTGAAAGGTATGTGAAGCTCAGGGTTCCCTGAGAGCTACAGTAGAATCCAGAGGAACCAAGTGATGACAGCTTGGAGAAGAATCCTTGGAAGGTTTGTGAAGATCAGGAGAAGGCTAGCATTAACCCTTGGTTTCAGAAAAATAATTGGAGATGACAGCAGCTGGAGGCAGAAGGATCCGTTAAGAAGATGCTATAATGCTCAAGGAGAGGGATGTTTTAGTCATTCATAGAAATGCTAGAGGCACCAGGATTCAGAGATAAACACCCACCGGGGTCCCTGGCTCTTGAGATTTGCATTCTGGTAAGGGAAGGCAAGCAACACACAATAATATAATTCAGAGAGTGTAAAGAATCATGTAGGAAATCAGCAAGGAGATACAGAATTACTGAGAGTCATGGGTGTGAATGCAAAGAATGGGAAGCCCAGAGGCACAGCCATCTTAGGCCTCATGAGCCCTACCTGAACCATGAGTTGCCCATGAACTGCCCAGCAACGCCCCAGCCAGTGGAGACCCAGGAGAAAGGGAAGCAAAGCGGGGTTGGGAGAGTTCATGTCCTATAGGGTTCTGGTAAGTAACGCCTCTGCAATGGTCAGTGAGGCTGCAACATAGGCATAACCCGGTTTGGAGCCATATTATGTGGTTTATGACTTACATTATTACTCCTCACCATTTTCAATAAAACTTTGCCATTTTACTCTTTAATTCTTAAAAGATTACATTTTCCCTGAGATCTGAATGATGCGAAGGAGTCAACCAAAGAGTAGACCTCAGTAGGGTAAAGATTCTGTTCAATCCAAAGCCCTGAGGCTGGAAGGAACTTGCTGTCTCAAGTAACTGAAAGCCAATGTCACTGAGCAGGGGAGCAACGCAGGTGTCCTTCAGCCAAATCCTGCAGAAATACCTGCTGTTAAATGGTTGGGTGTATTATTTGTTGCAGAGAGGAAGAACACGCTATTGGGAACTATGGGGTGTCTCGGGAAAAGAATGCTAACTTCAGGGTCTGATTGGAGATATAGGGCATGTGAAAGGATGTAGACATTTGTTCTAGTTTGGTTGTCAGTAAGTGGGGACAAGTCGGTATTTTATGGGTGGTACAGTGACTTTGCTTTAACCTGTGCTTAGACAAAATTATGAAGTAAGCTTTTTTTTTCCTTTTATCATGTTCTCAGTGTAATTTCTGAAGTTGTCATTTTATGAACTTGTTTAGGCTCACTGGGCTGTGAGCCTCAGACCAGCGTATAGTAACGTTGCAGTTCCAGCTGTGAACATCAGGTCAATTCTGGATGCCAGAGCCTACGCTTGGTTTCTTTCTCACTGCTAACAAGATTATGCATGGAAAGGGATCTAGATTTTATTCCAATTGCTGGACAGACAACAGGTGTACGACTGATAGAAAATCAGTCTATGGTTAGTGTTGCCATTTGCAACAAACAATTGGTAGATTTAAAAAAAAAAAGTGAGGATTGTAGAATCACCCTTACTTTCTAACAGCATCTAATTCAGAGCAAAACTATGCCTCGTTAAATCCTTTGTGAAAATTAACTAACCCAAGTCTAAGTCCGATCTAATGCTTCCTTATTGAGGTACTGCGGGGTCCCCCATGATGCCTCCCTCCTTGCAATGCACCAATAAACTCAGGTGTTGTCCTGGTGGTCTTTGGCTACAGGGCATCAGCACTGCAAAGACATATTTCTAAAAATTTAAGTAGTAACGTAACAGAGAGGCTACAGACAGGTGAGTTTATAGAGACAAGAGTGTGGAAACAGAAACTCTAGATGAAGAGAATCTGAATTAAGGCAGTAATGTGGGTGTGGAGGAAAGAAGACAGCTCTGAAAGACATGACAGGGGATTTGGCCTGGGAGGGGTTTTGGGAAGAAGGATGATGACTTTCAGGAAGAGAGGAACCAGAGAGCACACGCTCTCCACAGCTATGAGGACAGTGAATCAACCAGGCAGGGAACAAGAGCAGAGCAGGAGACTGAAAGTCTGGTCTTTAACTACTGTATTCTGAACTGAACATGGAAGCCAGGAAGCATGGGGGAAGGAGTGGAGAATGAGTGACTGTGACTCAGGCTGGAGCTCATTTCTGAAAGGCCTTGACAATCAGGCTAACGAATCGAGATCTCATTCTGTAGATTTAGATCAGTGACCTTCTTAAAGTCAGCAATAATAAGACCAAGATAAGAAGGAAGGAAAGGGGAGATAATCCTTGTCCAAATCTAAATCCAGAGCCCACTCTGATTCTGGGCGTCCCCAGAGCAATAACAGACCTAAAGCATGCGTGTCAGGAAAGTGCTCACTCTCCATCTCCCAACTTGGGCAAAGTTGGATTTCATTTTATTGTGATTTTTTTTTTCTCTATCTGCACTTCCAGTCCTTCTCCATATGATTAACTCAGGTCAAACCCCATGTCCTCTTCCTTGTGAAAATGTCTGATCCATAGCTCTATACCACTGCTCTCTCCCTTTCATGAATGTGCCTTATATATCGTCTACTATCACTTCTGCTTCTTCTACTGATAATTACCGATTCCTACCACTGCTACTGGCAATAAGAATAATATTGAGCCCTGACACTGAAAGAAGTGTTTTGCTCCTAACAGCTCTTTGCAGTTACATAATTTAGCTCTGCTAAAAATTGCAGAGCTGATAATTGGCAGAGCAGGGATTTAAATTGAGGTATATGGATATGCAAGCCATATTTATTCTTTGCATAACTATAATACTCCTTAAAACATTGTGTATTTGTGTGTATGCCTCTCTCCTGCTGGAGTACAGGCTCTTGGAGGCGTGTCTTCCCTGGCATATGGTAGGTCCTTACCAAATGTTACCTGGATAAGTGGAGGAAAGGAATGCGGTTGCTGTGTCATGGAATAAACATAATGATGTTTGTATGGCACACTGGGGTAAGCTGAGTGAACTGAGTGAATCTGGATTCCAGGAAGAAGCTACTCCAGGTCAGAGGGAAATGGACCATGGTAGGTACTGTGTCTGGCAGCCTCAGTACATACTTGGGTTACCGTGGTTTTGAAGAGACTAATACATCTTGGATACCTGTCAGGTAGTTTGTGCTTTATATCAGGGAGGGAATTAATATTTTAGGCTTATGAGCCCATAAGATCTCTATTACAAGCATTTAACTCTGCCATTGTAACATGCAAGCAGTTAGAGGCAATGCATAAATGAATGAGTATGGCTGTGTTCCAACAAAACTGTTTACAAGAGGCACCTGGCCTGTAGACCATGTTTGTTGACCCCAGTTTTATATGAATATATGTTTCAGAGACTATATCCTTCTTCTCTCAGCACTGTTTTTAATTTTGATGAAATTCAGTGTGTATTAATTTGTTAGTTTATGGATTGTGCTTTTGGTGTCATATATAAAAATCTCTGTCTAACCCAAAGTCACAAAGATTATTTGTCCTTTCTTTCCTCCTTCATTTATCTTTGACACTTAGTAAAGGATTATTTTTTGTGGAGAATGAATGAATCTTTTTTAACAATGAGTGAATGAATGAATGATTTAAATTAAAAAAGGAGAGTTCTTTCTTCCTTTTGATTCCACCCAACCTAGTTTTCCCAAACCATGAATCTCAACAGAAATTCCTAGAATTTAGATCAGCTTTCTGAGCTCCCAAGCTGGCTGCTTGGTTTACCTGTATTTTAGTAATTCGCGATCTTTCAACGGTACAACATATTCTATTTACAACATACACACTGCGCCGATCCGAAGCCAGGAGCCAGGTGCTTCCTCCTGGTCTCCCATGCGGGGGCAGGGCCCAAGCACTTGGGCCATCCTCCACTGCCTTCCCCAGGCCACAGCAGAGAGCTGGACTGGAAGAGGAGCAACCAGGACAGAATCTGGTTCCCCAACCAGGACTAGAACCCAGGGTGCCGGTGGAGGATTAGCCAAGTGAGCCGCGGCACCGGCCACACACTGCACTTTTACCTACACCCTCAATCTGCCTTAAAAAAAAAAAAATTTACTGCAACAAAATTTTTAAATTAAGTTCAAATTTATTTTTCATGCTCAATTTTTTGGCAACCAGACAATCTCTGGTTTAGTTCAGCCTTTCTCCTTGGGGTAAAGAGAATAATGCTTAGCAAGGATGGCATTTGGACCAAGGCTAACTCTATGGATAGCGAGATTGGGCTAGAGAGAAGGAGTGGGCTTAGGGGGTGGGGCTCACTGGTTTACGAAGTCCACCCTGGTGAGTCTCCTCCCACCAAAGTGCAACTTGGTATTCATTTCTCTTTATTTTTTTAAAAAACATACATTATTTAATGTAACTACATATCTTACAAGATCTTGAAAAATGAGTTCATTAAAAGGGAATATAATGGGGCCAGTGCTGTGGTGTAGTAGGCTAATAACCACCTGTGGTGCTGGCATCCCATATGGGTGCCAGTTCGTGTCCTGGCTGCTCCTCTTCGGATCCAGCTCTCTGCTGTGGCCTGGGAAAGCAGTAGAAGATGGCCCAAGTCCTTGGGCCCCTGCACCTGTGTGGGAGACATGGAGGAAGCTCCTGGTTTGTGGCTTCAGATGGGCTCAGCTCTGGCTGTTGTGGCCATTTGGGGAGTGAATCAGAGGATAGAAGACCTTTCTCTGTCTCTTGTCAGTAACTACCTCTCAAATCAATAAATCTTTAAAAAAAAAAAAAAAGATTATAAAAGTAGAAAACTAAAGTCGATTTAGCAAAAAAAAAAAAAAAAAAAATGGTGGAGAGGACCAAAAATTGATACTAAGCTCTCTGGGAGCTGAAATAGAGGAAGACCACTGTTTTTGTTTTTAATTGTGACATCCCTAAGAACATTTTATAAGCACCAGAGCTGCTGCAGTACTCTGTTTTATTTGACTTACATTGTCACTTAGATAGCAGCAACCAGCTGTCCAAGAGGAGCTTATTCTGGGAAAGACATTGCGTAATGCCCAAGGAACAACTCCCTGATAGTACTCCAGCCGTCTCCATTCTGTCATCAGCGGGGATGGAATTACTGTAGCTTCTCCACCCTGTTACTCAGAGTTCTAGAAGGAATCTGGGGACCTGATGGCCACAAAATGCTATGATAGTTCCCTTTCTCATCCTTTTTATTTGTCTTTTCATTTATTTAATATAGGAGTGGACATTTGGTACAGCAATTAAGACGCTGCTTCAGACACCTACATTCCAGATCAGAGTGCTTGGGATCAAGTTCTGGCTCCACTTCTGATTCCAACTTCCTGCTAATGTGCACAAGGGGAAGTGATGACTCAAGTGGTTGGATCCCGGGCTCCCAGTTAAAATACTTGCCTAGAATATTTTGAAACAGTGAAAACTGAGTCTTATTTATCTTTGTATTTACCATAACACTTACACTGGGGAAACAGGGCTTAAAACTGCTTTATTAATAAAATAATAATATCTTTAAGAATCCCAAAGGGGTAGGCAGAGTAAAAGAACTTGATAGCTTGGTCCTGTCTCCTGGATCCTCACAAGGCCCCTTCTGATTTCCTTTTTTTTTTTTTTTTTTTTTTTTGACAGGCAGAGTGGACAGTGAGAGAGAGAGAGAGACAGAGAGAAAGCTCTTCCTTTTGCCGTTGGTTCACCCTCCAATGGCTGCCGCGGCCAGCGCACTGCAGCCGGCACACCGTACCTTCTCCTGGTCTCCCATGGGGTGCAGGGCCCAAGGACTTTGGCCATCCTCCACTGCACTCCCGGGCCACAGCAGAGAGCTGGCCTGGAAGAGGGGCAACCGGGACAGAATCTGGCGCCCCGGCCGGGACTAGAACCCGGTGTGCCGGCGCCACTAGGTGGAGGATTAGCCCATTGAGCCATGGCGCCGACCTCTGATTTCCTTTCATTCATTCAGCAAACATTTAGAGCATTGCTGATGCTGAGCTCTGGCAATGGCTACAAAAAGCACAACACCAAAAGAGCTTATGGTCACGCTGGATAAAGAACTCATGCAAAATGACATATTCATATTAACAAGCTGCCAAGGGAATTAAGAGAAATAAGAGAGGAGTTATTTCTCAGAGATGGAAGGTTTGCATGGAAAGAGGGAGTGGGCAGACAGAAGCATACTCTCTGGGGAAGTGACATTTGAAATGGGTCTTGATTGATGACCCATATTTCATCAGTAAAAGGCATACACAGACATTGATATGTTCTGTTGAGGGACCTGTGTGTGGAACACAGTGGGCATGCAGGGAGAGGGGAACTAGGAGCCAGCCATCACTGGGTCAGGCCCCAGTGGCAGATAGTGGCGTGTAAAGGTAAAACTGGTGGATATTCCAGTTTACAGCCATTGTGCCATGAAATGATTAGTAGTACCTCCTTTAAGTCTCAATTGCTGTCCAGATTTGGATTATAAACTATATGGCCACCCTACTGACAGAATGGTGCATTCTTTCCTCTCCCTTCTTTTGTATCCCAGGCCAAAGCCTTCTATTCTACCCTGGGCTCCACCTCATCTCTCTCAGTGTGGGGGCAAAGACTGTAGAACATGGAGTGGGGAGCTCTTCCAGGCACTGAACTGAGACCATCAGAAAAGGGCATTCAGTTGCTGTTGAAAGGATCCTCCTAGACCAGCAGAACTGAACAAATTTGAACAGATGCCTGGCTGAGGCCAGCATGAGTCTGGTGCACCCCTTCCAGCATTGGACCAAGCTGTGTTCCTTTCTGGGAAAACCCTCTTCTCTTTTTGACATCTAATCTTTCTTCAAGACCAGCTGAAATCCCATCCCCTCCCAAGAAACCTTACCAAACCTCTCACAGAAATTGTGTCTCTCATTTAGTTTCCCATAGAGTCTTGTCTGAAGCTGTGTCACGTTTCCACAAGCAGTAATTGGTATTTTGTGTGCATGTACCCCACTCATCTGTGAGCCCTGATCAGACATCTTTGTGCATTTGGTGGCACCACTATCAGGTGACAGCTCAAGGTGACAGACCAGGCACAGTAGCAGGGGATTTCCTTGTATCTTGTCTAATCACTGCAATAATTCTCATGACACC
The DNA here is from genome assembly GCF_964237555.1 of Oryctolagus cuniculus. Taxonomy (NCBI): domain Eukaryota; kingdom Metazoa; phylum Chordata; class Mammalia; order Lagomorpha; family Leporidae; genus Oryctolagus; species Oryctolagus cuniculus. The sequence continues at coordinate 13,515,561 of NC_091432.1, read as the reverse complement.
AGCTTTATGATTACCCATAGTTTATGGATGATAAATTCTTTATTAATTCCATGACAGGTGAGACAATTTGCCCCTGGTCACAGAGCTAGCAACTAGCTGTGCTGGGACTTGAACTCAGGTCTGTCTGATTTGACTCAGGAGTCTTACTCTCAAAGCAGTGGCAAATGATCATAGATTTGAATTTTCATTTAGAAAGGTTACGGACTTTTCCAAGATGCTTTGCATGTAATAGCTCATATAATCTTCCCAATTGACCTATAAATTTGAAAAGCTGGCCTATTTTATCAAGGACTAAACTGAGGCACTAGGAAAAATTGCAAGAGACCAGTGTTTGACCCAGAACAGGCTCATAGTTTCCTTACTACGTTAAGCTGCCGTGCCCTGTAAAAGCCACTTAACTTCTTTGATCTTCAGTTTCCTCTCTGCTAAAATAGGGATATTCTTAGTGCCTAATTAACATCATTTTCAAAGAATGGTGTGAAATTGGTTCCAGTATTGTGGCACAGTGGGTTAAATTGCCACCTGTGACACTGGTATCCCATATGAGCATCAACCCAAGTCCTGGCTATTGTACTTCCAATCCAGCTCCCTGCTAATGTGCCTGAGAAAAGCTAAAGAAGATGCCCAAGTGCTTTGGCCACTGCCATGCATATGAGAGACCTGGATGGAGTTCCTGGCTCCTGGATTCTAGCTGTCCCAGCCCTGGACATGGTGGCTATTTAGGGAGTGAACCAGCAGATGGGAGCTCACTCTCCCTCTCTCTCTCACTGCCTCTCCCTCTCTCTCTGTAACACTGCCTTTCAAATAAATAAATAAGTAAGTAAGTAAATCTTTTGGAAAAAACTAATTAAATGAAATGATCTTTGCAAAGGCATATTCCAAATATTTAATACATACTACACGTTGCTATACTAAATAGTTGAGTCAGACAAATTTCAATTTATCATGTGACTTTGAGCAAGTTTATTAACCTGCTCTGGGCCACAGTTTTTTCCTCCATAAAACAGGATTTATGGTACCTTAGAGTTGGTGGAGATTAAATGAAAAACTTTTAATAAGTTGTTATATACATGGGGGAAATGTCTGTAAGTGGCAGTGACCTGCATCAGGAGGAGACTCAGGACAGTCATCAATCCATTGGTCCCTAACCAACAGTTTGCTAATGTGCTATCAGACCAGTGGAAGAAATGATCCTTGCTCTCCCCAAATTATTTGGATTTCAATTCTCTTCCTCTCAGGATTCACAGTTTGCATCGATATTATGTCATCAGTATCCTAAGAGAGCATCTCTGATACTTTCCAATTTGTAGCTAGGGTGGTTGAAACTCTAAGAAGTGGAGGAATGCTTAAGGGTCATCCAAAGGTTCAGGCAAGTGTCAGCCCTATGAGGCCATTTTTTTGGTGGGCCAGCAATGAGAAGATATGGGAAATATTATGTAATCACCAGCACCTACAATCTCTCCTCGTGCCTCCAGAAGTGGGTCTAAAAATGTGCACTTCCTGGGGCTCATTTGAATGAGGCCCTGTGGTTCTGAGGTTAGGGTTTGATGGGACACCCTCAGTTTGTTCTTCTGCCTGGAGGCCCACACTCTGGGATTAAAACTGTGAGAGACCAGTGCTTCAAGAGCATTACAATACTGAACCACCTCCCCAACAGATTCCTGACTAGGGTGAGAAAAGGCAACTTACTCTGACTTTATTTTGTTAAATAAGAGCTGCAAGGGAAATATCTTCTGCATGAGACAGAGGGGTGGGGAATTATAACCAAGCTTCCTAAAGCTAAATATCCTGGAACATCCACTGAAAACAGTTGGCTTTCAAATGTCTGTGACCAAAGTAAATATATTTGACAGTGTTACTCAGTATAATAATATATATATATATTTTGGACAGGCAGAGTGGACAGTGAGAGAGAGAGACAGAGAGAAAGGTCTTCCTTTTGCCGTTGGTTCACCCTCCAATGGCCGCCACGGCTGGCGCGCTGCGGCCGGCGCACCGCACTGATCCGAAGGCAGGAGCCAGGCGCTTCTCCTGATCTCCCATGGGGTGCAGGGCCCAAGCACTTGGGCCATCCTCCACTGCACTCCCTGGCCACAGCAGAGAGCTGGCTTGGAAGAGGGGCAACCTGGAATAATACATATATATTAACCATACCAAACTGCTATTTTTTTGGTGAGTCAGTAGTGATTGGATATGAACAATATTATATGACAAACAATGCAGAACTGAAACAATTTTACAACTCTTAGGTTTACTTCATGCAAAACAATATATTTTCTGGATTGTTTTTAAAAAATGCTTGTCACAACCCACTTCACTTGATGATCCACAAATAGGTTAGGGCCTCTGTGAAAAATATCTCAAACTTAACACAGGAGAGAACTTTTGGGTCTTTGGATGTAAGGCCATAATTCTGGGGGAAGCAGATTGATAACATGAATTATATAATAACTACAAAATATTCCAACTTCAAAGCTGTATCATATGTCCTAGGGTCAGTGCAAATTCTATCTTCTTTGTTTAACCCTCCTCCCCCCATCAAGACCACCAGGAATGCACCCGCTATTAGAACAAAGTTGTCATGTGTTTTCCTTTGCAACGAGGATGGCAGGGCAATGTGGAACACACTCTATGGGATTCTCAGCGAGGGGGTGCTAGGCAAGGGGATTGTTTAGGACTTAAGCTTGTGTTAGGTGATTTGGAAGCATGTTGAAAGAGGAATAGAACTGAAGCCAATTCTTTGGTTGGCTATTTACTTTTTTTTTTTTTATTCGACAGGTAGAGTTCTAGACAGAGAGAGAGACAGAGAGAAAGGTCTTCCTTCCGTTGGTTCACTCCCCAAATGGTCGCGTCGGCCAGCGCTGTACCGATCCAAAGCCAGGAGCCAGGTGCTTCTTCTTGGTCTCCCATGTGGGTGCAGGGGCCCAAGCACCTGGGCCATCCTTCACTGTCCTCCTGGGCCACAGCAGAGAGCTGGCCTGGAAGAGGAGCAACCGGGACTGGAACCTGGAGCCCATATGGGATTAACCAAGTGAGCCACGGCGCTAGCTGGCTATTTACTTTTATCTAAGTGGTAGAAGGGACAGAATGGGCAAATGCTTTAATTAGTACAGTAATGCTGCCACAGTCATGTTTGGTTATTTTTCAGGTTTGGATATTGTCACTATACTCTCAGACCAAGCTGGGCTCAGTGGCCATTTCCATGGCCCCATAGCCCTCCTGATTCCCTGTCAAGGTGCAGTCTCCTATAGTTACTCTTCTTGCAGCATCTAAATCCATAGCTTAATACCAGAGCAACAGCCCTCATAGCTACCAAGGTACCCACGGCCATGCCCTCAATGGCCACACTGGGCCCTGAGCTAGCCTGGCTCAAGAGCTTGGCCAGCAGGGAGGGGTTATTAATGTCACCCTGCTGCCAGTGCTCAGAGCCTTGCAGCCTCACCAGACCCTCTGAGCACTAGAACCCGCCAGAACTAAGAGCCTGGGCAAGCTGCTGCTATTGAGCAAGGGTAACGGAGGAAGAAATGGGGGCACCCAGACAGCTGCCAGCTGCTGGTCCATGAGCAGCCCAGCCCCAAGGCAGTAGAGAATCTGAGGCAAGCTTGGTGGAGGCTGCACCCAGCTGGGTATTTCATGGGTTGGTCTGTGTGGCTGTCTTGGTAGAACAGCCCCTCAGGAGCCTAGAGATCTGGCCCATCAGAAGGCCAGCTACAGAATTGCCCACCAGGCACCTGAAGAGTCCCCCAAAGGGGACCGCGTGGACTGCACCCAGCTCCAAGTTGCTGCTGACACACATCTTGAGGTTGCCAAAGAGCGCCAGTGGGTAGAAGTAGCCGGGGCAGGCCTGAGCCTTGGTGAGTGGTTTGGGTTACTGGGGCCACGGAGATCTCCAAAGAGGAAGCCCGGAGTGGTAGGCAGGGAGGGCTGTGCAGGCACGCACCAGGAAGTATCCAGGCTCACCACGCTGCCCTGCGCATGAGTGGACCACACAGTCCTGCAGCACTGGAAGAAACGCCAGCTCTTAGGGCACTGGGGCTGGCGCTCAGGACAGGGTTCGCTCCAGGTTTTCAATGCATTGTGCACGGCGCTGGCCCTGTAGGTGGCTGAGCAAGAGGTTTTGCTGGTGAGCAGGTTAGCCGTGTAGTAGGCCTGGCAGAGTGCTTGGCATCCTACCTGAACACAGGCTTACACTCCTGGAAGATGCCCTTGAAGCTGAAGTTGGTGTGGCTGCTGTCACCACAGGAGCCATCATCCATGTTGGCCTGGAAGTTGAGGATGGGCAGGCATGGCCTCAGGCAGCCTGAGTGCATGTTGACTGCATGATAGCGTGGTACATAGTGGCAGCCACGTGTCGCATGGCGGGCACAGAGAGCTCAGGCAGGGCCTGGGGCTGCAGCAGCTCCGGCAGGGACAGCTAGGACCTTCCCATGGCCACCAGCAGGTTGCCGACGGCTTCCTGCCATTTCTGCAGGGTGGTGCCTGGGTAGAAGGGCCCACGGCTGTGGTTGTGTCTTGGAGATTGTGGTGTTCTGGCACAGCTGGCTGTGGGCCTTCCAAGAAGCTGCTGCCGCAGCGTTGACTATCAGGAAGAACACGGCAGAAGCGTCTGCTGTGATGTCACGCTTCTCCAGGGCCTGTCTACCAGCTCCCTCCTCACCTGGGCCTTGTGCACCAAGGTGGCCCCACACCTCCTCGTCGGTGAGAACACATGTGCCAACCCTGAGCACAAGCACTTCTGCCAGGCACTCAGCCTCCTGAATCTGGGTGTCCTCTAGGTGCCGCTGAGTGTCAGCAGATACTGGCAGAAGGCTGGCCTCAGGCAGGGTTCTCTGAGGCCCTCGCAGAGCAGAAGCTGTGGCGGACCTGAACCGTGGCCATGACTGTCTGCTACTCCAGGTCATACACCTTGATGTTCTGGTCATCGGTGGGAACTTACCGTTGAGGCTGGGGAGGAAAGAGAGCTCTGCCTTGATCGAGATCACCCAGGTGTCAGTGTAGTTGAGCCAGTGGTCTTGCGATGCCCTCCCTTCGCGCCACCACGTGCACGTGATCTGGGGTGAGGTGCTCGCCGTCTTCTGTGGTGAACCACTGTGAGTAGTCGCGCTGCAGCCCCAGCCCCAGCTCCACATTGCGCAGTTGTCCTGCACAGCAGTGCCCCCAGCACTGACATGTTCATTGGGGGGCTGCTTGCAGTGATCCCAGATTACCCATCCGGAGGCGTGCGGCCAGGAGCAGGACCAGCAGTGGCGCAGGGCACAGGGCTGTGGCTGGCTTTGGCCTCTGGCCCCTCAGCATCTCCATGGCTGGGGGTTGCCGAGGGTAGGTAGGAAACAGGCCCAGGCACAGGTAGTGCTCAACCCGCTGCAGGCTCTCTTCAATGAGCAGTCCCCTCTCTGGCTCCTTGCCTTGAAGTCTTCAGATGAAAGGACAGAAAGGACACCCCTTATCAGAAACACCCAGGGGGAGTGAAACTGGGACAGATTCCAGGCTTTGGGCTGGGCCAGGGAGGGAGAACCAGGCTGGTGAAACTCAGGCTGCCTGAGGCCTCTCCAAACTCAGCTCTGTGAAGAAAGCCAAAGTCCCACCTTTACTGAGCCACTAATATTTCAGTAGCATTTGATCCGGGCCACAGGCTGGGTCCTGCTGTCGCAATTTGCAAATTTAAGGCTCAGAATGGACAAGGAATGGGCCCAGGGGGAGCCAAGAGTGTACTTACCTCCCAGATCTGGACAGTCTAACGCCTTCTCCTCTCCTGACCCCCAGCCTGCGGTGCATGGTGGCCAGGAGCTCACACACACTCTGGCTGACTCCTCAGTAGGCATTCAGCAGATGGTCTGTACTGGGGGCAGCCTCAGGGCATTCCTAAGGGGTGAGAGGTGGCTATGATGCTCCAGAGCCCAGATGCGTGGTTACGACAGAGCTGCTCCAGGAGGGCTTTACACAACACACCCTGCAAATGGTCTGGGGCCCTAAGAATTTTGCTGGTCCGGTCCTCTAGGGGCTCCCCCACCCCCTCCCTGGGACTGATAGTGGTCTAAACAAGCCCCTGTAATAGGTGCTAGATGATTCTATTTGAATGTTTCAGTATTCTCCCTTTATACTTCAGGCAACCGACTCCCAGAGAAGTCAGGTAAAGTGTCCAGGCTCCAGCATGTGAATCCAGTTCCACTGGATGCCAAAGGCATAGTTGTCATTCACTGATCTGTGCCTGCATTCCCTCCTTTCTACTCAGTATCAGGATCCGGGTTTTTGTCGTTGTTGTTGTTGTTAATCCTCCTAGAGCATTCCTAGTTAAAGGCTCCTAGAAGGGGTGTGTGAGTTGCCTCTGGTCAGACTGGCTGTGGCAGGTGAGCTTGGAGCAGAAGTCTCCTCCCAGTACAGGGAGAAGCCACGCCCATCCGGAGTTGTGCGTGCCGCCTTGGACTTCTCAAAATCTGACTTGGAGCCTGGGTTCCGACATGTCATCCGCTGAGCACTCCAACATGCAGGGCTTTCGTCCCTTATCTGCGGCAGGGTGAGAACAATGCAAACCTCCCCAGGCTGGAGCTACTGGATGTAAAGTGGGCAGCAGAATGCCTGGCACAAAACAGGGTGTTCTTTCAGAGAAGTGGGCTAAGTGACTTGTCCAAGGCCGGAATTCAGGTTTGCCTGAATGTACGCCTTAGTGCTCTTCCAATCCCATGATTCCTTCCAAACTTTAGTTTTACATTCTTTGATTTAAAAGTGTGATTGTTTTATCAGAAGGTAATCTGGTATGGGTTACTTACTGGAGAGAAGGCTGTTCTCTGGGAAAACAATAAAGCTTTTATTCCCCTCAGTGTTCCTCCCTATGACAGGGACAAGTAATCATGCTGCTTCCCCACATCCTGCTCAGGCGCCTGGCCTTGTGACCTAGGAACAGGCACCTCCTGACATTATAAATATAAAGGAGCTTGGAAATTCAACATTGTTGGTTATGGCTCTTTCCTGGGACCTGGGACAGTTTGTGGACATCTCATAGCTATGGATACAAGAGAAAATAAACATGCTTTGGCTGAATGGTGGTTAAACATTTGCTGACGTGGGTCAGATGCCAGCAGGAGGAGGGCAAAGAAAACTGTGAAGGAAGTTTTGTTGTTGCCAGCCCTGGGCAGCATTTGCTGAGGCCAGGAGATTAGCAGGGGTCAACTGGTGCCCAGCACTTGCATCCCCTCATTGTTCAAGGTGGGGTGAGGAACCAGGCAGGACAGACTTCAGAGCCAGACACTAAGACCCCGAGTGACCTCAGATAAGGAATGTGACTTCCTGTAAGGCAGGAACAAATAGGACTTTTAAGCCATTAACTTAAAAAAATTCCAACAAGTGCTTGTTATGGAAAATTAGAAGAGTAAAGAGGTTTTATAAAATGAAAGACTTTCTTCACTCAGTGTGCTTCCCAGAGATAATGAGTGTGAACAGGTGGGCATATGTCCTTGGGGACATGTTTCTAGGAATGCAATCATGTACCCAGCACATGCATAGATACTGTTTTCTTTTCCAAAAGTGGTGCCAGGCCACATACATTTTACCCATAGATTTATTGACTTCCAGAAAAGAGGGGGAGAGAGAGAGAAAGAGAGAGAGAGAGAGAAATGTACAAGGTCACACAAATATCCATTGGTACCAAGGCTCTTCTTGAGTCCTCATGTCTTAACTGCAGTCAAGGCTCACTGCATCCTGTACTGACTCACTCTCTTGGGCCTTGCACTTTTTAAATCTTTTTTTTTTTTTTTTTGATAGGCAGAGTGGACAGTGAGAGAGAGAGACAGAGAGAAAGGTCTTCCTTTTGCCGTTGGTTCATCCTCCAATGGCCGCCGCGGCCAGCGCACTGCGGCCAGTGCACTGCGCTGATCCGAAGCCAGGAGCCAGGTACTTATCCTGGTCTCCCATGGGGTGCAGGGCCCAAGGACTTGGGCCATCCTCCACTGTACTCCCTGGCCACAGCAGAGAGCTGGCCTGGAAGAGGGGCAACCGGGACAGAATCCGGCGCCCGGAGCGGGACTAGAACCCAGTGTGCCGGCGCCACAAGGTAGAGGATTAGCCTAGTGAGCCGCGGCGCCGGCCTGGGCCCTGCACTTTTTAATTGAGCACAAATCATCCCAGCACTCAAGAAGGAGAAATGGCCAAATCATTTAACACCCCACAAGACCCAGCCAATCAGAAACAATAAAAGTTGCTAATAGCCTTCCTGAGGTTACTGACTCAGTGTTGGCCCCACATACGGGGAGCTCTTTCCATACCTTCCCTGTCTTCTAATGCGTGGTTGACAAGGAATACACGAATGAACAAAAGAATGAATGAGGATGCAAAGTGGTCTTAAATAATAACACAAAGGATGAAAGAAACTTTTCAATAGATGCACAATAGTAGTAACTGCAACATTATTTGTCTACATTTTTAAAAATCAAAACTGAAAGGGGAAGCAGCAAACGTGGGAAAGAAAAGTAGAATGGAGAATTCCCTAGGGTTCAGCAGGACGTGGTTTGGGATACTCTCTACTCTTAGTGGCTCTGTGAACTTGGACACATGATTTAATCTCCTTGACCTTTTTTTTTTTTCCTATAAAAAGTTGTGAATGTGAGAAAGAAAACAGGAACAAAGATTAATTTGACCAGGATTAGAACAGTTCAGGATCTGCTAGGCTCAAGGGTTGGAGGGACTTTCAATCTGGTTGGCTTATGGTTCAATACCCAGGATAGCCTAGGGATCTTGATTCCCACTGAAGGTCCTGAGGCCTTTCTCGCTGTCAATTCAACCTGAGGAGGATTCTGAGTTCCATCTCTAAATAACTCTTGTTCCTTCAGTGTGTGCCCTCAAGCCTGATACACATGGAAAGACCACCTGACCAGGAACATGTGGGCTTAAAAAGCTACCAGGTTCCTCCCTTCTCCTTCCAAATGCACTTGGGAATCCCTGCTTCCTGTGTCTCTGCCTTTCTTGTGATACTTTGCCTTAAGGATATCCCATGGGTCTATTCTACTTGGTGTTAGACATACATAATCTCTGTACTTTAGCTTTGAGAAGTTAAAAATGAAGAAAGCTTTGAAGGAAAGAGACACAGAGAAAGGCCTTGACCAAAGCCTTGCTGAATTAACCCGTGTGCTTGGAACTCACAATTCCTTCCACCGTTGTATCTTCTCTGGATGACTGTAACCTCCTAACAAGTGTCTTCACCTTTTGAAGGAACACCTGGGATCCTAGAAATTCCCTAGACCAAAACCTGTAGTGGCTCAATTCTTAACAGCATCGATTAAGCCTATTAAAAGTAGTTTTAAGTAGGTGAGCATGTGACAAAGTGGTTAAGTCACTGCTTGGGACACACATATCCTAAATCAGAGAGCCTGGTTCAAGTCCTGGGTACTCTGAGTCCTATCCATCTTCCTGCTATGCCTTCATGGGAGGCAGCAGGTGATGGCTCAAGTGCATGGGTCCCTGCTACCCATGTGGGAGACCCGGGTTGAGTAGTTCTGACTGTTGACTTTGGCCTGAACCAGCTTTGTCTATTGTGGGCAGACATTTGAGAAATGAACTAACAGGTTCTTAGTTTCTGTTCTCTGTTGCTGTGTCTTTCCAAACACACACACACACACACACACACACACAAACTTGTCCTTATGTTTCATTGAATCAGAACTTCAGAAACCATGTTCTGAGAACAAAACTACCCACACCCCACAGAATTCACAGGCTACACTAACATGACATTACTGTTCCATTGTCCTCATCAGCATAATTTCACTATTCCAGGAGACTCTTGTCCAGACATATGACTTGATTATTCACCATAGAAATTTTCCAAAATATCCATCAATGCTTCATTAAAAACATCAACACACAGTTTTGGCCTAGGGTTATGTGAATCCTTTGCCTTACCTTGTGTTTTTCACCAACCTTAGACTGTTGTGTTGTAGTCTTTCTCAATCCAAATCAAAATCTTCCTGCTGTCCACTGAGAAAACGGCCTTAAGCCAAACTGACAGTTCTCAAGAAGTTCTAACACTGACCTTCGAGGCACTGCTATATCATTGCTGAGGTGACCTTCTCCATGTTTCAACAGTGTGTACTGGCAATATTTGCAGAAATGGCATTTAGAGGACTTTCTGTGGCATGGTCAGATTTGAGAACTCTTGGACAGAATTAGGTTGAAATTGCTGAGTGTAACATCCAAGGTCCCTAGACCTTGAGCTTGACTGTTGCCTTACTTTCAAAACCCAGTTTTTACTCTCTTTCACAGAGTTTTTTTTACTCTCTTTCACAAAGCCTACACTAGCCCATGCTCTTGAATTTTTATCATCTTTATATTTTTATTCATATATTACATTCTGCTCATCCTTCTTTTTCTTACATGTGTTGTAACTGGTCTGGTCTTTAAAGACAGTCACCAGGATTCATCCCCCTGGGAAGCTCTGTCCTACAGTGATTTTTTTTTTTACTGGTTCTGTGACTCTGATAAATTCAATATGGCAGACATGAAATTATCTCCACACCTAGGAAGGCCTGGACACTTGAACTTTTTGGAAACTGAGCCATCAATGGCTCTCCTGGAAAGGCCACAAGGAAAGCAAGAGACCATCAGATTATTAGGAAAGAGGAGTTCAGTTCTCCCAGTGTTATGACTTATTTCAGCCCTCATGCTGTCTTCACGTAGGCACTAGATATGTACATGAGCCGATTTAGGCTTTGGGGCAAAACTAAACTCCTGGTCAACGTACCATGGAACGGAAGTGGTGTCCAGCTGAGTTTGATCAAACCCCAGAATAGTGAGGGATAATGAGTTGTTGCTTTAGACCACCAAGTTTTGTAGTGATTTTTATGCACCCACTTTCAAGACCTAACCTATGCCAAAAACTTCTCTCGGAAGATTGCTGCACTACCCACTACTTTTCCATTCCACAGCTAGACATGAGAATCGCATAGTTCACTACTGAAGTCACACCTACAACTCTGACCTTCCTGAAGGGACTCTTGCATCCTTTTCTGGCCTCCCCTTGAAGATATCCCATGAATTCAATTTACTTTATGGGCAATGAGTCTTTTTAGATGAGACTAGCAATTTAGGAAAAGCTATTGTTCATTAAAGGTCAGAAGAAACTTTGAAATACAATTAACCTCCCCCCATAGGTAAAATATGTTATAAATAAAGATGAAACTGCTATCCATGGATAGGATCCTAACTTTTATTTTAACTAAGAAGTGTTTTATTTTTCTTGCAGTAGCATTGTTAATTGGACAAAATCATATTTTGTTTTTGCCATTAAACATTATCACACACTCCTTATTCTGAAAGACAAATGTTCATTAAAAACAAAGCAAAAACAACAGTTCACAACCTTAATTTAATTACCTTGAGGATTTGTCATTTAAAGGAGACTTAAAAGAAAAAAGTGGGGAAGGCTTTTCTTTTCTTTTTTTTTTTAATATTTATTTATTTATTTAAAAGTCAGAGTTACACAGAAGGAGAAGAGGCAGAGAGAGAGAGAGAGAGAGGTCTTCTATCCACTGGTTCACTTCTCAGTTGGCTGCAACAGCTGGAGCTGCGCCAATCCGAAGCCAGGAGCCAGGAGCTTCTTCCGGGTCTCCCATGCAGGTGTAGGGGCTCAAGGACTTGGGCCATCTTCTACTGCTTTCCTAGGCCTTAGCAGAGAGCTGGATTGAAAGTGGAGCAGTTGAGACTCGAACCGGTGCCCATATGGGATGCCAGCACTGCAGGTGGTGGTTGTATCTGCTAAGCCACAGCACCGGCCCCAGGAAGGTCTTGTCTTAGAAACATCTTTGCAAGTGTCACATTTTCTCTTTGGAAGGGAAGGATTTCAAAACAAAGTTGAAATAGCCCAAACAGAAATGTTCTTAAAAAGGGGCTTTACAGAATTGTCAACAACATTAAGACATTGACTAACTGGTTTCATTACAGCATGTCCCCCACCCCCACCCCTCAGTGTCCCTAGGACTCTAGAACAGGCTTTGTGTTCAGATAGAAATGAGTCCAAAATCCCAAGGAAATAAACAACGGTGTGAAACCCCAAAGAGCATCTTCCCTGCCCTCCCCTAGTGTCTTCTGAGACCTTCCATCCTAGGTTCTCATCAGTGAAAAACAGCCAAGGATGTGAGGAAGAGAGACCCCACACCACCATGAACACCTTATATATATAGAAAGAGAGTTCACTTATATAATTTCATTATATATGCTGACCTTCTACAAATTGTGGCTTTGGAAAACCCAACCCATGCAGAGGGAGAAAAAATTGACATCTTTTTAGGTGACTTCTTGTTCTTAGTATTTAAAGCCCTTTCTGGGATCCTAATTTTGATATCTAAAATTATTCATGTGATGATTTAACCTAGTGTAGACTGGATAACTATTAAGAAAATATGGTTAAGAATCAGGTTGGGCATTTTTCATCCAAAAATCTGAAATCTGAAATGCTTCCAAATCTGAAACTTTTTTAGCACTGACAGGATACTGTAAGTGGAAAATTCCACACCTAATCTATGTGACAAGTTGCAGTCAAAACTCAGGTTCACTATAAATATTGTATGAAATTACCTTCAGGCTATGTAGATAAGATGTGTAGGAAGCATCAAGGAAGTTTACCTATAGACTTGGGTCCTATCCCCAAGTTATCTCATTATACCTACAAATAATCCTCCCCCCTCAAAAAAAAAATCCTAAACATTTTTGGTACCAAGAATTCTGGATAAGGGAAACTCAAACTGTATAACTACACGACCAAGACTAAGGGTAAAAGGTGTCAGGAAAACCTTTCCAATCTTTTAGGTTTATGGTGCAAGCTTTGACCAAGTATTTACATGTGACCACACTTTCTGCGGGTTTTGTAAGTGTGAGCCTTTGGCATTGTGCTTAAGACACACCTTGGAACACATGTGTCTTGTATGGGAGTGCTTGGGTTTGAGACCTGGTCTGCTCAAGCTTCCTGTTAATGCACACCCTGGGGAGTAGCAGGTGATGGAGGTCAACTGCTTGTGGTCCTAATACCCATGTGGGAGACCTAGATTGAGTTCCCCTACGCTGTCTATGAAAGCCATGGCTGTTGATGGCATTTTGGCAATGAATCAGTGACAGAAGATACATCTCTGCCTTTCCAGTTAATTAATTACTTAAAAAAAAAATCAAATAGTGCCGGCGCCGTGGCTCACTAGGCTAATCCTCCGCCTTGCGGCGCCGGCACACCGGGTTCTAGTCCCGGACGGGGTGCCGGATTCTGCCCCAGTTGCTCCTCTTCCAGGCCAGCTCTCTGCTGTGGCCTGGGAGTGCAGTGGAGGATGGCCCAAGTCCTTGGGCCCTGTACCCCATGGGAGACCAGGATAAGTACCTGGCTCCTGGGTTCGGATCAGCGCGGTGCGCTGGCCACAGCGCGCTGGCCACTGCGGCCATTGGAGGGTGAACCAACGGCAAAGGAAGACCTTTCTCTCTGTCTCTCTCTCTCACTGTCCACTCTGCCTGTCAAAAAAAAAAAAATCAAATAGTGACCATACAACAAAAGCCCCTGCCCCCAAGGTGAGCTGTTTATTCTATTCTGCAGGCAAGGAACACCTCCCATGGCCAGCTTTACTGATCAGCAGAGGGCAGAACAGACGTGAGAATTGAAGCTCCTTGAGGAATTTTGAAGTAGAATGCAAGGACCTCAACTTTGAGGTTATTTTTATGAGATGCAATGCTTAGTTTGCCTTTAGTGTAATGTACACATGGAGCAGGTGTCCGCTTTCTTGATCACAGCACCTCCTGTGTGGCATGTTTCATGTACTTGTATTTGTAAGTGGAGGCATCAGAATGTCCCTTCATCTCCTCCCTGTGCCATACAACCTGGTGTTCCATATATGGGGTTGATTAGAGGATGGAGAAGGAGCAGGAAACCCAATGTGCTCATTCCCGGGCAAAGTTCCTGTGAAGGGTATGATGGCTCTCTGTTCCAGGACCATGACTTTGCTTCTGCCCACCCTTTAACTCAGTGTTTCCATGTCTGGGAATCATTCCATAGCAATGATTCACAAGAACACATTCAAAACATTTAGAGTGGCGTGGATTGTGGTGGATTGTTCATGTCTCCCTGCAAGAGAGAAAGCGCTCTGAGGAGCCCAGTCAGCGGACAGCTTCTAGCTGCTGACCACCTGGTACCCGCCCCAGCATTTCAGCCAAGTCTGTGCCCTTCCCAGGCTGCTTCTAGGGGACAAGAGGGGGAAGCCCCCCCCCCCCCAAAAGATGTATTTATTTACTCGAAAGGCAGAGTTACAGAGAGTTAAAGATCTTCCATCCACTGGTTCACTCCACAAATGGCTCCCACAACCAGGACTAGGCCAGGCTGAAGCCAGGAGCCAGGAGCTTCTTCTGGGTCTCCCACATGGGTGGCAGTAGCCTGGGGCTTGTGCCATCTTCTACTGCTTTTCCAGGTGCATTAAGGGAGCTGGATTGGAAATGGAGCAGCCAGAACTTGAACCAGCACCCTTATTGGATGAAGGCACTGCAGGTGGCGGCTTAACTTGCTGTACCACAGTTCCATCCCCAGGAAGCCTCTCTTAAAATGAACTTCCACCTAAAGCTCAAATGTGCATAAGATTTAGATAAAGGATAAATATAAAAGAATGCCATAGTAGAAAGCTTATTATTCATAAGCCAGCCCGGAAGAATTCACTCCTGCACCTTGGTGATGGCCCCAAAATATGCCCTCACCTTGAACTTTCAAGTGTTGCTTCTTGCTTCCAGTTGGTGATCACTGGAAAGCCTGTAAATCCTTTGGAATCTTGGAATAGATCTGATGTTAGTGTCATGATCGAGGTCATCTATCATCTCTTGGGTGGACTGGGAAAGGAAAAGAGTGAACTTTGAAACACTGAAGATTCTTCTAATAGAAAAATTGCCTATCCCTACTTTGACACAAGTATCACAGAAGAATTGACTTCATTCCCAAAAGGGACAGTCACTCATAATGTTCTTGTGGGCAGATGATGACTGTGTTAAAAGTAGGCTACCTGTCCACCAGCACCTATGGCTTGAATGAGTTCCTCTAATTCACATGGAAGATCATAAACAAACCTGTGACAGCCCAAAGAATAAGAATGGCCAGAACACTAAGAGAGGGCAGCAGATAATTCCATGATTGTGGACAAGTCTCAAAATAAATTCATGCACTCTCAGGGCTGCCAGTGTTGAAGTCTATATAGTGTATTCAACAAATGTGTCTGATGGAATAACTTGAGTTACAGGGAACTCACTACCTGAAGACATCCCAATATGTCCTGGGTCTGCTTTGAGAAGCACAAAAGGTTTAATTTTTGATTTTTAAAATTTATTTGTTTTCACTTATTTGAAATGCAGAGAGACACAGGGAAAGAGATACAGAGACAGAAAGACAGGCACAGAGGGATCTTCTACCCACTGGTTCTTTTGCCAAATGCCCACAACAGCTGGGGCTGGGCTGGGCCAAAGTCAGGAGTCTGGGACTCAGTCCAGATCTCCTATGTGGGTGGCAGGTATCCAAGTACTTCAGCCATTACTTGCTGCCCTCTATAGTGTGCATAATCGGGAAGTTGGAAGTGGCACCAGGATGTGAACCCAGGCACTTTGCTATGAAATGCGGGTGTCCAGATGGTCTTAAGCACCACGTCAAATGCTTGCCCTGAAAGGCTTGTTTTCTGCTTGCTGGAAATCACCCTCCCTGAAGCTCTCATGCATCCATCTCAGTTTTTAGCCAGGGTAAAAAAATTTCTCTTTTATTTTCACCTGACAGAGCTTCAAGTGGTTGAGGAACATTGAACTATTTAAGTAATGATAATTTATTAATATCACAGTAATTATTATCATTTAATCCTATCAATGAGTTGTATGATTAAATGTCCCTCTTATGTCAACTACCACACTAGATATCTAAGAAACAGATAGAGTATCCTCAAGTCAAAAATCTGAAATCTGCAAGCCTCCAAAATCTGAAAATTTTGAGTGTTGACATGATATCGCAAGTAAAAAATTCCACACTTGACCTCCTGGGACAGGCTTTGACCCAAATGCAAGCACACTAAAAATGTTTCATGAAATTACATTCAGGGTATGAAACATAAACGGATTTTATGCTTAGACTTGGGTCTGATCCCCACGATATTTTATTATGTGTGTGCAAATATTCCTAAATCCAAGAAATTCTGAAGTCTGACACATTTCTAGTCCCAAGTAATTCAGCTAAGTGATACTCAACTTGTGTTACCTAACTTAATCTGTGTAACTACCTGTTGAGACAAACCTTATTTTTATCACCTTGGAGTTTCCAAAAACTGAAGCTTAGAGACAAGTATCTTGCTAGTATGTAATGAAGTTGGGCTTCCATCAAGATTGTGCCACTTCAGACCTTGTCTTGGCTCTGCTCTGTCATGTTTGACATTTCTAGAATGGCTAGAGGTGGAGAAGAGAGGTATGGAGGAGAAATGTTGCTGAGAGGAAAGAACTATTCTCAGGCTTTGTTTGTTGGAGAGGACATGGTATTTAAAATATATTGCTTTATGTTTTTAGCTGAGCTTGACATCTTTCAGGTCCAGGTTGGAGAGGCCAGTGGATTTAGAGGGTGAGATTGAGGTAGTGGTGACATTGCCATGCAGAACTTGGGCTCCTAACCATTCTACGGGAAGCACAATGGTTACAAATGCTTCCTTGGGGTCAGACTGCAGGGTTTGAATCCTGCCTTTGCTATTCACTTATTCAACTTAACTACCTTTAGCGTTGGTTTCTGATCAATAAATGAGAACACAATAGTACTTCCCGTTATAACAATAAATAAATACATTTAAAATGACTCTTGGCACATAGTAAGTACACCATAAACCCCAGCTATTATTATTGTTGCCTCTCCGAGTGAGAGGCAGAGTCAGATAGGAATGGGAACCTTAGTTCATTGCTTATTTTTTATTTTTAATTTTTCGATAAATAGGTTTATTAGACAAGATATTATTCTTCTATGTTATGATATTTAAAAAATCTTTAATTGTCACGAAAGATACATAATATAAACTTATCTTAACCAATTTTACATTTATAGTTCTGTATTTTTAAGTATATTCACATTGCTGTTCAAATAATCTCCAGAATGCTTTTAAGAATGTTTATTTTTTTTTTTAAGATTTATTTATTTGAAAGAGTGACAGAGAGAGGGAAAGACCCAGAGAGAGAAAGAGATCTTCCACCTGCTGATTCACTTCCTAAATGGCTGCAACAGCCACGTCAGGGCCAGGCTGAAGTCAGGAGCCAGAAACTCCCTCCAGTTCACCCACATGGGCGGCAGGAGCCAAAGTACTTGGACCATCTTCTGCTGCTTTTCCTGGTACATTAGCAGGGAGCTGGATTGGAAGCAGAACATCCAAGACTCAAACCAGTATTCTAATATGGGGCGCCAGTGTCATGAGAGGCAGTTTAACCCTGTGCACCATAATGCTGGCCCCCCCAAAATATTTATGTGTTTTTATCTACTTGAAAAGCAGAGAGGGAAAGGAGGTGGGGATGGAAAGAGAGAGAGAGAACGAATCTTCCAACAGCTGGTTTACCCCCCCAAACACTCACAACAGTCAGGACTGGGCCAGGCCAAAGCTGGGAGCCTGGAACTCTACTGGGTCTCCTGCATGGGTGGCACTTGAGTCTTCGTCCCCTGTCTCCCAGGATGCATTAACAGGAAGCTGGATTGGAAGCCGAGTCACTGGAACTTGAACCAGTACTCTGATATAGGATGTGGGTGTGGTAGTGATTTGTTTAACATGTTGTACCATGACACACACACCCCCCACCCGGCCCTCTTGGAATGCTTTTCATCTTGCAAAACTGAAACTCTGAACTCAATAGACAGCAACTCCCTCTGCCTTGCCCTCTCTTCCCACCAGCCCCTGGAAACCACAACTGTACTCTCTGTGTTTATGAATTCGACCACTTTAGACATCTCAGGCAGTATTTGTCTTTTTGTGATTGTCCTATTTAATTTAGCATAATATCCTCAAGGTTCATGCATGTGGGAGCATGTGCCAGAATTTCTTTCTATTTGAAAGCTAAATAATATTCTATTGTGTCTACATTCCACTTTTTGTTTAGCCATTCATCCGTTGATGGATACTGGCTCTGTCTACCTTTTAGCTATAATAATGCTGCAATGAATATGGATGTACACATAGCTTCTTTGAGGCCCTATTTTCATTCCTTTGGGTATATACCCGAGATGTAATGAGTGGATCATATGCTAGTTGTGTTTTTATTTTTTTGAGGCAACTCCATACTGTTGTCCATAGTGACTACATCCCCACGAACAATACACAAGAGTTTTGTTTTCTCCACACTCTCACCAACACTAATTATTTTCTGTTATTTTTTTAATAGCAGCCATCCTAATGTTTGTGATATGGCATCCTATTGTGGTTTTGACTTGCATTTTTCTAATGATTAGTAATGTTAAGCTTATTTGCTTGTGCTTATTGGTCATTTATGTATCTTATTCAGAGAAATGCTATTCAAGTCCTTTGCCCATTTTAAATCATTTACCAATTTTTAAAGTTTTGGATTTTTGTTGTTCAGTAGTAGGGGTTATTAATGTGTTCTCAATTTTAGCCCATGATCAGATATATGATTTGCAAATATTTTCTCCCCTTTATAGGTTGCCTTTTCACTCTGTGGATTGTGTCTATTGATGTTTGGAACTTATACATTTTGTTGTAGTCCAATTTACCTATTTTTTGTCATCTTTGCCTTTGATGTCATATCCAAGAAATCATTGCCAAATGCAGCATCATAGATTGAATCTAATGCTTCTATCCACAAACACGAGGGTGGGTTTGATCAGTCAAAGAAAACAGCAGCGTAAACTTGAGAAGCCTTTGGAAGGTTGCCAAGGACTTCTTTCATACCCATTGAATTATTTAAGCTTCAAAGAAACAGTCAGTTCATGAACAATGAAAAAGAGACTTAAGGCACCTGAGCAAGTTGATTAAAAATACATAGAGGGAAAGTAGTGGGAAAAGTTATTGTTCAGGATCATTAATGAAGGTGGGCATGAGCTCAAAGGTTTTTCACGTTGTGTAGACATTTAGGGTGTCTCTTAAAACTGAAAGTCAGTAATTGAGCTAAAGGGATACAAAAATGTAGTTCCTTTCTGAACACACAAGTTCACAGAAGTTTCAGATTATGACCCAGGCAGACTCAAAAGTGTTTTTTTTTCTTAAATATTTTATTTAGTTGAGAGGTAGAGTTATAGACAGAGAGAAGGAGACAACGTTTTTCCATTCATTGGTTCACTCCCCAGATGACTGCCACAGCAGGGGCTAAGCTGATTCGAACCAGCAGCCAGGAGCTTCTTCCAGATCTCCCACACAGATGCAGGGACCCAAGAACTTGGGCCATCTTCCACTGCTTTCCCAGACTGTGGCAGAGAGCTGGATCAGAAGAGGAGCAGCAGGGACATGAACCAGTGCACATATGGGATTCTGGTGCTGCAGGTCGAGGTTTAGCCCACTACGTCACTGTGCTGGCCCTCAAAAAGATCTTTAACTTCTGGCCTTCTCTATGGCTAGTAGACCCCGAAAGCTGGGGACAGGAACACAACTGAACCTTTAACTTAGAGTAGACCCAGAAAGAACAAGGAACACTTTGAGTATCTGGTGTTGCAAGAACTAGAAAGAGGCAGATGCATTAATGGCCACAGGCTGTGAAGTATCTACACTGCTCCCAAATATTTACCTCTTGTGGTTGCATAGATCTGTAAAGGGCAGATGTGGATTTTATTTCCTGACATCAGGTATGCGATCTTGTTAGGTTTTTTGGTAGGGGTGTAAACACACATAAAGAAAAGAGATTTTCATCTCAGAAAGTTAGCTTAAAAAAAAAAAAAGCGCCTTTGTATGAGTTTAAACAAAAAGTGGGTCATATAAGTATTTTGACAAATATACCAATAATAGAAGTTTGATAGGATACCCATAAGGAGTCTTTTCACCTTGGGCAAAGTGGCAAACTGTCTTGGGCCTTCAGCTTCCGTTGCATCCCTTTGGAGGGCTAGGGTGAAGAAAGGAGCATAGTTTACAGTCAAAACATAACATAGGTTAACACAGGAGTCAGTTTATTTCTTTGTGCCATTATTTGTCTTTCTTCTCAGGTCTCAGGGGCCTGGTTCAGAATCTGAAGACTTGAAAAACTGCAAATACATACACTTTCCCACTCTTCAGAACAACTGCGTAGAATGCAAGAGAACAGAGCCACATTCCGGAACATCCACCCCTTCCCCTGAGCTGGGGCAGAAAACCAGGCTGGGATAAAGAGAAGAGCCACCTGCCTTGCTGAGGTACATGCTCCAGAATAACCCTCCAGGCATGTCTCCGGAGAAGTTAATCTCATGCCGTTCCCCATGAGGTTCATGTATGTAGCTAACTCTACCCTAGGGTGCCCTGTCCTGGTCGGTGAAATTGTGAGTTGTCATTTTTTTTGCTTAGAATCCGGCCACTGGACAGCAAGAGTTGTCAGCAAAAGCATTGCAACTGGCTTTTTCCTGACTGAGCAAATACATGGTCTACTGACCACGTGATCAAAGTGAGGCGGGGAGGGCGGGCTTATGATCCTCTGTGGTCTAATAGGTTTCCTGGAATAAGGGCTCTTTGATGACTCTTCTTTTTTTATGATTTATTTATTTATTGTTAATAAGTTGCTTTTTCATGCTTATATTTTTATTTTTTTAAGATTTATTTATTTGAAAGTCAGAGTTACACAGAGAGAGGAGAGGTACAGAGAGAGAGAGAGAGAGAGAGAGAGAGATCTTTCATCCGATGGTTCATTCCCCAATTGGCTGCAACAGCTGGAGCTGTGCCAATCTGAAGCCAGGAGCCAGGAGCTTCTTCCTGGTCTCCCATGTGGGTGCAGGGGCTCAAGGACTGGGGCAATCTTCTATTACTTTCCCAGGCCATAGCAGAGAGCTGGATCGGAAGAGGAGCAGCCAGGACTAGAACCGGCACCCATTTGGGATACCAGTGCTTCAGGACAGGGTGTTAACTCACTGAGCCACAGCGCCGGCCCCTATTTATTTATTTGAAAGTCAGAGTTACAGGGGGAGAGAGAGAGAGAGAGAGAGAGAGAGAGAGATCAATCCTCCATCTGCTGGGTTACTCCCCAGACAGCACCAATTGGTTGGGGCTGGGCCAGTTCAAAGCCAGGAGCCAGGAGCTTCCTCCAGGTCTCCCATGTGGGCAGCAGTGGCCCAAACACCAGGGCCATCTTCTGCTGCTTTTCCCAGGCCACTAGTAGAGAGCTGGACCAGAAGTAGAGCAACTGGGATATAAACCAGCACACATATGGGATTCCTGCATTGCAGGTAGCAGCTTTACCCATTACATCACAACACTGGCACCAATGATCCATTTTGAAAAAAAAAGAGTTATGCTATTTTTTGAAAGGCAGAGTTACAGAGAGAGTGAGAGACAGAAGGAGAGAAGTTTTTCAACTGCTGTTTCACTCCCTAAGTGGCCGCAATGGCCAGGGCTGAGTCAGGTTGAAGCCAGGAGATGGGAGCTGGCACCTAGGTCTCACACGTGGGTACAGGGGCTCAAATACTTGGGCCACCTGCTGCTTTTCCCCGGCCATTAGCAGGGAGCTGGACCAGGAAGTGGAGCAACTGGGACTGAAGCGGTGCCCATATGCGATGCTGGCATCACAGGAGGTGGCTTTACCTGCTACCTCACGAGGCCAGCCCCGGATGACCCATTTTAAATACGTTTGGTGTGGACACCAACACTCGGAAGACAGTGGGTTTTAAGGAAGATCCTCTTTCTCTCTCTCAACATTTCTGTAATATGAACCTTTTCTACCCTTCATACAACCTTACATTCATAGTGATTAATAATGAAAGGGGCTAAACAACTCTCAGAATACACAACTTTTGCCAGCAATGGTAGGCTTAAAACTAGAAATGGTTGTAAAATGGACGCACTAAATAGATGCCCTTTAAAGCTGAAGTTATACACATCCAAACACAGGAGGAGAAACACATTTTTCATGACAGGAAGGTTTAAAACAAAATCATTGATAGTAAGAATATCTGGAAAAAATGTGAAATCAGTTAAGTAAAAACAATATCTATTCATGATAATAATTATAATTAGGCAGACTCTGAGCAGTTGTATGTGACACACTAAGTACTTTACAGCAATGTGTGAAACATGGAACGAGGGGCTGGGGCTAAGCTTCCGCCTGCAATGGCAGCATCCCTTATGAGCTCTGGTTGGAGTCTTGGCTGCTCCACTTCTGATCCAGCTCCCTGCTAATGTGCCTGGGAAAGCAGAAAAAGATGGCCCAAGTCCTTGGGCCCCTGTACACACGTGGGAGACCAGATGGAGCTCCAGGCTTTTGGCTTCAGCCTGGCCTAGCCTTGGCCATTGTGGCTATTTGGGGAGTGGGTCAGCAGATGGAAGATCTCTCTCCCACCCTCCTCTCCCTTTTCTGTATTTTTGCCTTTAAAATAAGCAAATAAATAAATAAATAAATCCTAAAATAAAAAGAAACACGAAGGAGTAAGAGCAATGATTATTCCCACTAAATGGATAATTCAATAGAGGCCTGACAAATAAAGTAACCTTTTCAAGGGCAGCTAGTGAATGGCAGAGATGCAATTCAAGCCTGGAAGTCTGACTTCAAAGACCACACTCAAAGCTGGATAAAGAGATGAACAGTAGGAGAGGGGATGGGCATTTGGCCTTGCAGCTGGGATGACAGGATGCTTGTGTCTCACATCAGAGTACCTGGGTTCAATCCCTGACTCTGGCTCCTGACTCCAACTTCCTGCTAATGCAGACCCTTGGAGGTAGTGGAGATGGCTCAAGGAATTGAATCCAGCTCTGGCCATTGCTGGCATCTGAGGGTGGGAATGCTCTCCGTCTTGCACTCTTTGTCTCTCTCTCTCTCTCTCTCTCTTTTTTTTTTTTCCAAAAAATAAAACGAACAATTGTAAAAGCAAATTAAGAGAGAGATTGTGTCAGGGGTTCTCAGATCTGAGGATTTGCTAAAAGGACTCCTAGAACTCAGAAAAACTGTTTTGTTCCTGGTTATGGATTATTACAGGGAAAGGGTACAGAAACACAAGATAGAGCCCCAGCGACACAACCATCAGTTTCCACTTTTCCCCTGCCAGTGGCATCACATGGGCAGTGCTTAATTCTACCAATGATGTGTGAAAACACACATAGGAGCTATTGCCAAGCATGGAGGCTACCTGAGCTGTGGTATCTAGAGTTCTGTGTGTGTGTGTGTGTGTTGGGGGGGCAGTCACAGGTATGGGGCACCCATGTGCCTGACCTTAGCTACTCAGTCACCAGCCCCCTGCCCCACCCTAGAGATCATACTGATACAGTGTGGCCCAAAGCTCCAGGTGAATGACCGTAAATCCCACTGTCAGTGTGCACCAGAGTCCATGTGCTCAGAGTTACTACCAAGGGCTGCTGGGCTGAGCCGGTCCTCCGCGGGGCTTGAGCCGACTGGGCCTGCTGAGTTCATCCTTTACTGCTCACAGGTGTGCTTAAGATTAAAAATAAAAGATAAGAAATAAAAAAACAAAAGTGAAAGGCAATAAGGTTAAAGCCATCCAAAAATGGTTAAAAAAAGAAACTGAAAGTGGTTATTAGCCGTGAGGTCTGTAAAGGGTTTTCAGAGGAATTTCTCAGAAAGGACTTCCTGCCGAGACCACAGGCTGTCTTTCCCTGTAAGCAGGGCTTGGCAGGAAGCTGAGAACCAGCTAATCTCTTCGTCTCGTGCTCTGATTATGTCTTTTTGGGGGGCAAGGGTGCCCATGTGCAAGCTTAAAGTAAAATGGTCTAAGCAGCAGGCTGGGGCCTAGGTTGCAACCAGAGAAAGACTGATTGTGGATCACCCTGAGAGAAGGTCCAGACGACAGTCACGGATGAGGACGTGGGTGGGGGGACGTGGGTGGTTGTTGGGGGAGGCTGTTCCCTGTGTCCCCACCCTACCCTTGGCCTGATGTCACTGGACACTTAGATCCATCTGAATGACATCTTGTCATCACACAGGGAGGACAGAGGAGGGGAGGAGTCTCTCCTGGTACCCGTTGTTTAATCTGAAACCAAATGTTTTTAAAAACTGAAGAGTAGGGGTCAGCTCACTTGGTTAATCCTCCACCTGTGGTGCCGGCATCCCATATAGACACCATGTTCTAGTTCCGGTTGCTCCTCTTCCAGTCCAGCTCTCTGCTGTGGCTGGGGAGGGCAGTGGAGGATGGCCCAAGTGCTTGGGCACCTGCACCAGCCTGGGAGACCAGGAGGAGGCACCTGGCTCCTGGCATCGGATAGGTGCAGTGCCGGCTGTAGCAGCCATCTGGGGGGTGAACCAATGGAGGGAAGACCTTTCTCTCTGTCTCTGTCTCTGTCTCTCTCTCTCTCTGTCTATAACTCTACCTATCAAATAAATAATAAAAAAAAAAAAACCTGAAGAGTGATATCTGAAGAATGTGTAGGAATGCATGTGGAATAAATAAAATTTAAGACTTTGTGGAATGAGGGTGGAGAGTTAGAAATAACTGATGCTTAAGGAAGATTGACAGAAGAGAAATACAATAGTCAAGACAAATTAACCAGATTGCCCAAAGCCCAGTTATTTCCTACTGAAAAAATTGAGTTTCAAGGACTAAAGTGTCACCCACCCATCCAGAGAGCTTGTGAGCTGCAAAAGGAAAAAAAAAAAAATCACCACCAGGCTCTTCAGGTATATTTTCTAAGAAATTAAACATTATAGGCAAAGGAAACCATATTCAAGCTGGAGGTCACCAGGAAGACCTTCTAAATATGCATAAATTCAGGTAGTGGCTCACTGAGGAAATTGAGTGAAGGCCTGTTCCAGTTAAATGAGAAATGAATAAAAATAAGGAAATCAAGAATTGGTAAGCCTTAGTGAAGAGTATTGAAATCAATAAAGCACAAAATTAAACCCAATTGTTTCAAATATGGTAATAAAATAGAACGAGTGACAAAATACAATTCTACACAAAGAAGATAAACAATGTAATAGTAATAATAATCCGAGTCCAAAGCCTCACACTCCAGTTTTAGCAAAAACAATGAACATTAACTTGGCATAAGTTGTGGTGGGTTCTCTCATTTCGCCAGAGGGTCATTGGTGCTGTTTTATTTTTACTTTGCTAATTAGAGAAATACAGACTTACATGTCTTCTTAAAATATTAGTGGCAAATGCTAATTAAATTTAAAATAGAACCCGTAACTTCCAAATTACTTTAAAAAGGCAAAAAATCTAGGAAGAGATGGGCTTGGGGCCTTGTCTTTTCACCTCCCATGATTGCTAAGTTTTGTTCTTTCCCAGAATTTCTCGGTATAACTGAAGGATGGCCCTCTGTAGCCCGTGGGACCCCTTCCTGTAACGCACAGTGCTGTTCCGTGCAGTGAGCCCCTTGGCAGACTGATGAAGCCAGAGACCACTTCTCAGGATCATGAGTCATGAATTATTAAATAAATAAAAAATAACACAAGGATTATGAGCAAGAAAATGATACTGGAATACATTTATTCAAATATTTTAAGATGGAGATTAATTTCTCAAATAAGATCTAACTGTAAAGTCCAATAATGAATATAATCATTCATTATGTGATTATAAATTATATAGCTACTTCTAATATATCAGTAAATATTTCCGTTATCATCAGCCACTGTAATCAGATATGAGATCATCTCACTATTTACTATTCATGACAAAGTCAATCTCTTAATTGAAGGGAATTCTAAATTATGGTTGAAAATTAATGTAAGTAAAGATGATTTTTCTTCACTTCAAATTTAGAGATTACTGAATTTAAATGAACCCTGGGAAGCCCATGGACCCAGATCAAAGTCTATGACCTAAAAACCTCTTCAGAAAAATTTCTTCCCATCAAAGCGTGGCTTCTAAAAATGTGAACTCTCCCAAGATGATATACATGTGTACTCCTGCCAACAATGTAGGAAAATCTCCATTCCTCTATTCTCTTTCAACATCAGGCAGAAACAAATGTTTTTAAACTTTACCAATCTATAAAAAAGAGGAGGGAGTGGTGATTCCATTGTAGTTTATTTGGCTTTTCCATAATTTTCACTGTGATTTCTTTGTTTCTAATTTTTAAAAATCACATAAAATCTTCAATACATTACGTGTACTACAGAAAGTTCTGACATTCCTGGAGTAGCTATTAAACATTGTACATGTGCTACGTATCATCTTATACAAAACTTAAAAATAACATGAAGCTAAATGAGTCTTACATATTTCTTTATTTTGACTGATTCATTTTGTCATTTCTTCAGTAAATATCTATCTTTACTGAATATTTACCATGCACCAGAAAGCTTGGTGTGCAAATTGGGGACTGATGACCTCAACCTATAATTTTCAGGCATTTCAGTTCAATTTTCCGCATTTTTATATATTGGTAATACTCCCTAAGTAAATAACATACACTGTGGTAAAGGTGCGGTAAAGGTGCTTGCAGCATAAGGACATCACCTTTAAGGAATGATATTTTTATTTCTTACAAGGTCCACTTTGAGAACTCCTCCTTGTACCAGTAGTAATCTCCACATCTCTCATTCTCTCATTTGCAAGTGTTCTAGCCGTAATGTCCTGAGGTCAGTTTCCCACAACGTGGGTTGTAGTAAAAGATGGGCAGTACCTGTTAGATACTATGCAGTCAGCTAAAGTGATCTGGAATCTCAACTTAAACTGGGCGTCCTCAGTGTATTTCGACATCTTGATAGTGGGATTCTTAATGGCTACCTCTGCTGCCCTCTGCTGGCTGAACAGAGTTGGCAAAATCCA
The DNA here is from genome assembly GCF_964237555.1 of Oryctolagus cuniculus. Lineage (NCBI taxonomy): Eukaryota > Metazoa > Chordata > Mammalia > Lagomorpha > Leporidae > Oryctolagus > Oryctolagus cuniculus. The sequence goes on along the minus strand of NC_091432.1, from coordinate 13,488,719 downwards.
GAGGAAGGGACTGTCTTGGTATCTGCAAGCACACTTGTCCCAAACACTGCTCAGGGCATCCTACAAAGCCATCCAGGCAATACAGATTTGAATTATCTAGCAATACACAGAACAAATAGGCAGCTGGGGATATGGGACTGCCATTTATGCACACATTCAGGAATGGCATCTCCCTCTCTCCGATTTCCTAGACATCAACATCTTGTCATCCTTGAACTACTTTGTCATGCTTGGTCCAGGTCCGCAGAGACAGCCGGAGTGTATCTGAAGTATAAGAGATTATTGGGAGAATGGCTGCGAACCAAAAAGGGGAGGAACAAGGGGAGGCTGGGAGCAGTGTCATCTGTAGTGCAGAGAGAGAGAGAAGGAGAGAGAGAGGATTTCAGGACCTCACTGGTCAGTCACACGACCTCTACTAGGAGATCTTACAAATACATCTCCGTGACCCCCACATTAGTCGGTTGGAAAATCCTTTTAGCTTCACCTTTAGTGTCCTACCACTGCTCGGCCTCTCCATGATTACCACCCTGCTCCAACCTGTTGGCTTCCAGCCTCCACCCTGGACTTCCCACGGTCTTCTCTGTTACAGCACCTTGTTAGTTATGGGTGTCTGTCCCTGGCTCAAAACCTCGAAAAGCCTTTCCTGTTCAGAACAGAAGCTTCAGTCCCTACCATGGCCTACAGGACCCCACAAAAGCTGGCCCGGGGGATCTCTCTGAGTTCTCTTACGCTGCCTGCTCTGCTTTGTATACCACAGATAGTCTTCACCTTGGCTTTGCAGATTCTCCTGTTGCCTGGGACACTCTTCCTCCAAATGGTGACATGGAAATCCTTCCTTAAGGACTTTCCTCTAACGCCATCTGTTCAATGAGGACCTCTGATAATCTCATTTTCAATGGCCAAGCTGCTCCTCTGCACACCCTTTAGCCCTCCTTGTCTTTTCATCACAGCACAAACAAGTATCAGATATACTATAAAGCTTATTAACTTTAATTGCCTCATTTTTTTCACTAGCATATAAGAACTAGGAAAGTAAGAATTCTTGCCTTCTTTTTTCATTGTTGACTCCACAGTGCCTGGAACAGTGCCGCCTGGCATATAGTTGGTGCTCAGTAAATGTGCACTGAATGTTTAAGTGAATAACAGATTGAATTTATGTGTCTTTTTTTAAAAGATGTATTTTATTTATTTGAAAGACAGAGTTACAGAGAGAGAGGTAGAAGACAGAAAAATCTTCCATCCACTGGTTCACTCCCCAAATAGCCGGAGTTGAGCAGATCCAAGGCCAAGAGCCAGGAGCTTCTTCCAGGTCTCCCATGTGGGTACAGAGGTCCAATCACTTGGGGCATCCTTCGCTGCTTTACCAAGCACATTATTAGGAAGTGGAGCAGGCAGGACTCAAACTGGTGCCTCTGGGAAACGCTGGCACTGCAGGCAGGGGCTTTAACCAGCGGCACCACAGCGCTGACCCCTCGTGTTTTTTGCTTTAGGTTAACTGAAGGATTGGCTATAGATATGAGTCTGACCACTCAATGAATCCAAAGGCAGAGTTAAGAAATGGATTCAGGGGACCAGTACTGTGGTACAATAGGCTAAGCCACTGCTTGCAATGCTAACATCCCATATGAACACCAGTCCAAGTCTGAGGTGTTCCACTTCCCATCCAGATCCCTGCTAATGTGCCTGGGAAAGCAGTAAAAGATGACCTGAGTGCATGGGTCCCTGCCACTCACATGGGAGACCCTGATGGCTGCTGGCCTTGATTTGACCCAGGCCTGGCTGTTGTGGCCATTTGGGGAGCGAATCAGCAGATGGAAATGGAAGATTCTCTCTCTCTCTCTCTCTCCCTCTCTCTGTCTCTCTCCCTCTCTCTGTCTCTCTCCCTCCCTCCTTCCCTCCCCCCTCATTCTGCTTTTCAAATAAATAGGTTAATATTTATGTAAAAACAAATGGATTCAGGAGCAGATGTTTGGGTGAGGGGTTAAGACACTGCTTGGGACATCCACATCCCATATTAGAGTGCCCGAGTGCGAGTCTCCTCTCTGCTCCTGACTCCACTTTCCTGTTATTGCACACTCTCGGAGTCAACAGCTCATGTGGTTAAAAGTATTTGCAATGCTCTCCTGGCCGTCTTCACTTATACTTATTTGCACTTGTTACAGTTCTATGAGCATGCATGGATTTCTAAAATAAAATAAAATTATCTTTCAGGGGCTGGCATTGTGGAGCAATGAGTTTTAGCTGCTGACTGTGTTGCTGCCATCCCATATGGGTGCCGGTTCAAGTCCTAGCTGTTCCCCTTCTGATCCAGCTCTCTACTATTGTGCCTGGGAAAGCAGCAGAAGATGGTCTAAGTATTTGACCGTCATTCATGTAGGAGACTCAGGTGGAGTTCTAGTCTCTTGATTTTGGTCTGGTCCAGCTGTGGGTATTGTGGCTATTTGGGGGATGAACCAGCAAATGGAAGATCTCTCTCTCTCTCTCTCTCTCTCTCTCTCTCTCTCTCTGACTCTCCCTTTCTGTCTGTAACTCTGCATTTTAAATAAATAAGTAAATCTTTTCAAATACTTTTCATTACATTTTCCATGAAAATTTTGAAATACCCTCATGTAGTTATTTGATAGTTGTTGCTTTAATACCCATCTCCCCTTCAGAAAGAGAACCACTGGGGGGCACAGACTGTGTAGATCTTAACCCATTTACATCCTTAGTGCTTTGCACAAGCATGGCCTTTAGAAGGTATTAGATGAATGAGTGAATGGGCACCAATGACTTTGATGTCTCTGTGAGTGACACACTTTTCTCTAAGAATATTGACTGTCACTGAATGTCCATAGAAATTTGAGAGCTCTGGAATTATGATTTGTCACACTATTCGAATGAATACATGTCAATGTATACTCCCTATTGTCCAGGGAATAATCACATCTAACGTTGAATGTGATTTTGTGCATTTATTTGCTTTGAGTAGATAATAAGTAGAAAATGCCTCTGACATGGAATCTTATCTAGAAAAGCGTCAGACAAATGGGGATTAGGCAAATCTCAGCACCACTATTTTCATCCTGCTCAGGCTCCAGCCCCTATCTTTAATCTCTGGCTATTGATATTTCCTTCCAGGGATATCATGAGAACAAGTAATAAGGTTGTGCAAAAGTTTGGCTCACTGAATGCTGGCACCCTTACTCTGTTACAATCGAGATTGAGTTGCATTCTGCCCTATAGAAGCTCCCATTTTCACCTTCAAGGGAATTCTTCATCAAGGATTTTCCAATGTCTGAAACATCTGCATACCGTGCAAGACAAGCATGTTGGCTGGAACATAGGTCTATCGAGAGAAACATCAAAATCGCAGAAAGCAAATCTTCTGTAATGTCCCAAGCCTCCAGCAACATCACTAAATTTGCTGGGACCACGAAAGAGTTTCCAGTTCTGTCAGGAAGATTCCGCTGGCCAGTGACAATGTTTTCTTCCTGAAGTTTCCCATTTCTGTAGGTGAATTCACATGCCACATTTCCATTAATTAGATGTGCAATTGGAAGAGTGGAAGTGTGAATCCTCAGAGTGTGAATCCCCGAGAGAGCTTTCCTGAGGACATGTGAACATTCAACAGTTCACGGCATCGAGGCCTCCACAGAGGTCCTGTCTCCACTTTCCCTAATCCACATTTTTTAAAATTCCCAGGTTACAACACATCAAGATGCGACCTTTTCTTCTGGTCAATGTGGTATAGGGAAACGGGATGAGGTGTGTCCAGCTCTTCTGTCTTAGTAAAGTTACTTTTCAAATAAAAGAAAATTCATGGATGCACATTTATCCTGAAGCATCTGGTGAACTAGGTCTTACCTGAAACTGAATCAGAATGATTTTTGCAACCTGCTTTCTTAAAAATGTGTATTGGGCATGGAAACACAAACGTCATCAGCCTGTTGGAACTCAGCTGGTTTCAGTTGGGCAAACAGCTCCAGATAAGAAATGTCCTCACTACAATACCATTGTCATTGACCTGTCATGTTCATCACAAGAAAATCAACTGAAAGAGGCAAACTGACCTTGCCTAGTGAACAATAGTAAATGTGATACACACTGTGTTGCAAAAATGTCATGATCAGGAGAAATCCTGCTGAGGACAGAAAAAATGTTATCAAAAGGGTGGCTACATTTAGAAGGCTGCAGCTGGACACTGGTAAGATTTTATTCACCTAGAATTGTGGTGGAAAATTCACATTCCTACTGGTGTTAAATAGCTGACATAAGTAGGAGAGGTTGGAATAATGGGCTTGCTCCCACTTCATCACACACTGAAGAGTGCATGAACCACCCACGGCTGCAGCAGCTTCTTAGGTCTAATTGACAGTTGCCTTGTAGCGATGAGGCCTGGCCAGATCTGAGTTTTCAAAAAAACTGGAAATACAATCATGTATTGAATGATCTATTTAAAAAAAGTTGACCCATTATCTTCTAAAAAATTATACATTTTTCATTTGACAGATTTGAGAGATTTGGAGGATAAGGTTAGGAAAGGGACTCTATCCTCATTTGTTCATTCACTGAACACGTCCTGAGTACCTTCTCTCTCTCTCTCTCTCTCTCTCTCTCTTTTTTTTTTTTTTAACAGGCAGAGTGGACAGTGAGAGAGAGAGACAGAGAGAAAGGTCTTCCTTTTGCCATTGGTTCACCCTCCAATGGCCGCCGTGGCTGGCGCGCTGCGGCTGGTGGACTGCGCTGATCCGAAGGCAGGAGCCAGGTGCTTCTCCTGGTCTCCCATGGGGTGCAGGGCCCAAGGACTTGGGCCATCCTCCACTGCACTCCCTGGCCACAGCAGAGAGCTGGCCTGGAAGAGGGGCAACTGGGACAGAATCCGGTGCCCCGACCGGGACTAGAATCTGGGGTGACAGCGCCACAGGCGGAGGATTAGCCTAGTGAGCCGCGGGGCCAGCCACCTTCTCTTTTCATGCTTCTGCCTAGTGTGCTAGATCGCTGGTGATGTGGAGTTGCAGGAAAGGAAGAGTGATGTGACTAGGACAGCTTCCTTCCTTCCTTCCTTCCTTCCTTCCTTCCTTCCTTCCTTCCTTCCTTTCTTTCTTTCTTTCTTTCTTTCTTTCTTTCTTTCTTTCTTTCTTTCTTTCTTTCTTTCTTTCTTTCTTTCTTTCTTTTTAAGAAACCTTTTATTTAATGAATACAAATTTTATAACTACAACTCTAGGAATACAGTGATTCTTCCCCTGGTACCCACCCTCCCAGCCTCATTCCCATCCCATCTCTTCCTCCCTCTCCCATCCCATTCTTCATTAAGATTAGTTTTTAATTAACTTTATGTACAGAAGACTAACTATATACTAAGATTTCTTTTTCTTTTTTCTTTCTTTTTTTTTTTTTTTTTTTTTGACAGGCAGAGTGGACAGTGAGAGAGAGAGACAGAGAGAAAGGTCTTCCTTTGCTGTTGGTTCACCCTCCAATGGCCGCCGCTGCCGGTGTGCTGCAGCCGGCGCACCGGGCTGATTCGAAGGCAGGAGCCAGGTGCTTCTCCTGGTCTCCCATGGGGTGCAGGGCCCAAGGACTTGGGCCATCCTCCACTGCCTTCCCGGGCCACAACAGATAGCTGGACTGGAAGAGGAGCAACCGGGACAGGATCCGGCGCCCCGACCGGGACTAGAACCTGGGGTGACAGCGCCACAGGCAGAGGATTAGCCTAGTGAGCCGTGGCGCCGGCTTATACTAAGATTTCAACAATTTGCACCCACACAGACATACAAAGTATAATGAACTGTTTGAGAACAAGTTTTGCAGTTAAGTCTCATAGTACCACTCATTAAGGACAGAGGGACTGCATGGTGAATAAGTGCACAGTGACTCCTGTTCTTAATTTAACAATTAACACTCTTATGTATGACATCAGTGATCACCTGAGGCTCTTGATGTGAGTCGACAAGGCTAAGTCTTTTGAGTCCACAGTCTCTGTCAGTGTTTAGACAAGGCCAAAAGCAAAGTGGAAGTTTTCTCCTCCCTTCAGAGAAAAGTAGATCCTTCTTTGATAGTCCCTTACTTCCCCTGGGGTCTCAGAGATCCTTCACGTAGGATTTATTTATTTATTTATTTATTTATTTTTTCCACAGTGTCTTGACTTTCCATGCCTGAAATGCTCTTTTGGGCTTTTCAGCCAGAACAGAATGCCTTAAGGGCTGATTCTGAGGTCAGAGTGCTGTTTAGTGCATTAGTGCATTTGTCATTTTATGAGTCTGCTGTGTAGACTGCTTCCCATGTTGGAACATTCTCCCCTTTTTAATTCTATTTATTGTTTTTTTTTCAGATATTTATTTTTATTTATTTGAAAGAGTTACACAGAGAGAGGTGGCACAGAGAGAGACAGAGAAAGAGAGAGAGAGAGGTCTTCCATCTGATGGTTCACTCCCCAATTGGCTGCAATGGTCAGAGCTGTGCCGATCCGAAGCCAGGAGTCAGGAGCCTCTTCTGGGTCTCCCACGTGGGTGCAGGGGCTCAAGGACTTGGGCCATCTTCTACTGCTATCCCTGGCCATAGCAGAGAACTGGATAGGAAGTGGAGCAGCCAGGACTAGAACCAGCGCCCATATGGGATGCTGGCACTTCAGGCCAGGGCATTAACCCACTGCACTGCAGCACTGGCCCCTCTATTTATTGTTAATACTAGACACTTGATCTTATTTATATGATCCTTTTGACACTTAATCCTATCTGTATGATCAATTAAACACTTAATATGGTCATTTTAACACAAAAGATGGCATTTTTTACCACCCAGATTTAGAGTCCCATGGAAAGTTTTTAGCTTTACCCTTAGAAGTAAGTCAGTGGGAATGTATGCAGAACTATATAGCCCCTCCCTCTCTTATTCCCACTCTTATTTTTTACTGAGATGTATTTTAAATTGACTTTATGCACAAATGATTAATTCTGTTAGGTAAAGAGTTCAATCAGTGGGATTAAGTAGGAAAAATGTAAAAATAATAAAAAAAATAGAATAAAAAACTTTCATTGACAGTCAAGGTAAGGGCTGTTCAAGTCATTGCTTCTCATAGTGTCAATTTCACTTCTACAGGTTTCCTTTTAGGTGCTCTGTTACTCTGGTAGTTATCACAGATCAGGGAGAACATATGGTATTTTTCCCTTTAGGACTGGTTTATTTCACTAAGTATGATGTTTTCCAGATTTATGCATTTTGTTGCAATTTACTTTTTTTTTTTACTGCTGTGTAGTATTCTATAAAGTACATATCCCATAATTTCTTTATCCAGTTAGGACAGCTTTCTGACCTCAAAGAGCTTTCAGTGTAGTAGTAAAATAAGACATAAACAAAGACTTTATTAAAAGTGTTTATATTTCCATTTAAGCTATAATTGTTTTCTAAATAGAGTTGATCCCTTTAAGAAAAAAAATTCTGCAAGTCTTCTTAACAACTTTTAGAAAGGCAAAATGATGGGATTTAACTTGAATTAGTGACCTACAAAAGCCCATGTTCTTTGTACATTAGAGTAAGGAGAATTGGAAGCTCTCCTGGGTAATCCAGAGGAGTCAAAGCGAGGATGAGAGATGACATAGGAAAGAGGACTACTGCTGGGTGAAATGTCCAGGCGCTGACGCTAAAAACACACAGTCAGGGATGTCTCTTGTTCAGTTTCTCAATGTCTTCTCTACTATGCCAAATATAAGAAATTACATTACACAGGCCCTTGTGCAATTCTTAATTTTTAATGTTTGCCAATCAAACAAAAAGGGTGAACTCTGAGGAAGTGGTAAGGGATATAGAGAATATGGTAGGATAATGAGAAAGTTTATTTTTCAGGGAAACAGGAGGCAGAGCTGAAATAAAAAGGGAACTTGCTTCCAAGAGTAGTCTCGCAAAGGGTCACTGGACTTTCCTCTAGGTGTGGGCCTTTTCTCTCAGATTATCAACCTTGGTTTACATAAGGCAGCAAATGCTCCAAAGGATTAAGTACTGTACAGGGAGAGATCACTCTTAATTTGGGGAACCTGAGAAAGTGATCTGCTTTGAACTGGCCCTGGAAGAGAGAGGATGCTAGATAAATTATACTTAAGAACCAGAATGGAGAGGTCTGGGGTTGGGCTGGGCGTCACTGTGATTGTGGCTGCAGTCAGAACACAATTTGTCCTGAGTCACTTACCACTTAGAAGCATCATGGACTCTGAGGAGATACAAGAAGCTCCTACCTTTGTGCTCTTGGTTTGGGTATTCAATCCCTCAGCTCCAAGGACCTCTCAGTTCTGAGGCACCTTGCAAGTTAAGGTACAAATTCATTCCACTTATCTGCCTGTCTGTCTGTTGTCCCCAGAGGCAAATTCTTCAGTTTTCTCTTCCCTCATTGGCTCAGGACATATCTCCTCACCTTGTCAGCGAAGCAGCTATTGGTTTGCTCTTGTTAACTAGCAAATCTCAAAACTCAATGCCTTCAAGGGACACTGTCCTTGTGTGTTACTATTGTGTGCTGTGTAGGCTCAGCTGAGTAGTTCGGTTGATCTTGCTTGGAGTCTCTTTGTGAGAGAGCGTGTTAGTTCCCTCAAGCTCTCAAGTTAGTGTTCTGCCCTGGTTAAAGTGGGGGCAGCACTTTATGCTCCTCTTGCATATCCCTGCTCGAACATTCACTGCTGGTGGGTCTGATCCTTCCTAAGCCAGGAGCCACAGGCCAACACCCACTGTCCTCTGGGACTTGATGTGGGGAAATGCTGCCTATAAAAGGTAACATGGCATAAAGTTTAATACAAACAAAGATTGTTCTGGTATCTTTCACTTTGGAATTGTTGTAGGTTGAATCATGTTCTCTACAAAGCTATGTTGACATTTTAATCCCTGGTACTGACATGGGCTAGGCAGGGAGTTAGTGAGCCAAGGAACTGAGAGAGTACTAATGGCATTCGTGCTGCAGCCCTTTCTGTGCCAGTCCAGCATGGCTGCAGGCTTGGCACACCAGCTTCCCTATCTTGCACCTGAGCCTCACTTCCCCACCATGCAAAACATGCCATGATGAACACATGTGTGATGCAGCTCCACGTTGGAGACCTTCCTAGAGATCCCCTCTTGCACTGAAGCCCTGCCCAAACTCCACCCCAGTTGTATGTTTAGTTATGGCACCACCTTTATCCCATAAAGGAGCAACCTGAACATTGGTAGGGGCAGTGGCCACTCTTTACTCATGAGGAAAGAATTCACATTCATATCTCAGAGTGTGCTATGCTTTTAAATAAATCTTACTTACTTTCTTGTACCTTATCTATGTTTCTGCTTTGATTTGTTCTCTTAAGAACTTGGAGTAAACCCAGCGGGGGATGACATACCCTAGAACAGTACCTCAGCATATGACCTTATTTGGAAAAGGATAATTGCAAATATAATTAGTTAATTCGAGGTGATTTTGGAATAAGGTGGACCCTGGATCCAATATGGTTAATGTCTTCATAAGAAGAGAGAAGCACGGGGGGGGGGGGTGGACATTTGAGGACACAGACAGGGAGAAGTTAGAGAACACTGAGTGACAGCAGAAGCAGGATTAGGATGATGGCATGTTTAAGCCAAGGAATGTCATTGATTGCCAGCAGCTGAAGAAGCAAGGAAGGATTCTCCCCTACAGGTTTCAGAGGAAGCCAGACTCTGCCCATGTCCTTGGTTTGGACTTCAGACTCTAAAATGTGAGACAACAAATTGATGTTTTTTTAAACCACTCAATTTCTGATCCTTTTTTTTTTCTTTTTTTATAATAGGTGCTCCAACACAGGAATGAGCCCAATACAGCCACGTATTGCTGAACAACAGGGAGACTTTCTGAGAAGTGCATTCCTGGATAATCTTGTCATTATGCTAACCTTTAAGAGCATACTTACATGAGCCTACCAGGTACTGGGCAATCACTTGATGTGGCTTCTTGATGTAACCGAGAAATGTAAAATGAGATGCATGAGGCTGCTGCTAGTATAGCACCATGCTGCCTTATAGTAAGTTGTTTTTTAATTTTTGGAATTTATTTATTTAAGAGTCATAAAGACAGAGAGGGAGAAGGTGGGGATGGGGGAACGGGGAGAAGCAGATCGAGAGAGAGAGAGAGAGAGAGAGAGAGAGAGAGAGAGAATGAGAACTCCCATCTTCTGATTCATTCCCCAAATGCTTGTTAACATTTAGGTCTAGGCTAAGTCAGAGCTGGGAGCTGGGAGCTGAAAACTGAATCCAGGTCTCCCACATGGGTGACAGGGACCCAACAACTTGAACCATCACCCGTTGCCTCCAAGGGTGTACATCAGCAGAAACTGGAATCTGGAATGGAGCCAAGATTCAAATGCAGCCATTTTGATAAGGGACGCAGGTGTCTCAACCTGTGTCTTAACTGTTAGGCCAAAAGCCTTCCTCGAAGTCTTTTTTTTTTTTTTTTTGACAGGCAGTGTGGACAGTGAGAGAGAGAGAGAGAGAGAGAGAGAGACAGAGAGAAAGGTCTTCCTTTGCTGTTCGTTCACCCTCCAATGGCCGCCGCGGCCGGCGCACTGCGGGTGCACCGCGCTGATCCGAAGGCAGGAGTCAGGTGCTTCTCCTGGTCTCCCATGGGGTGCAGGGCCCAAGCACTTGGGCCATCCTCCACTGCCTTTCCGGGCCACAGCAGAGAGCTGGCCTGAAAGAGGGGCAACTAGGACAGAATCCAGCGCCCCGACCGGGACTAGAACCCGGTGTGCCGGTGCCGCAAGGTGGAGGATTAGCCTATTGAGCCGTGGCGCCAGCCAAGTTTTTTTTTTTTTTTTTTAATATGTATGACTGCACTCTAAAATAATAACATAGTGAGATGACTACAGATAATGATAATGCATTACACATTCCTCTTAAAAAACTAGAACAAAGTTTTGAATATTTTCACTTTAAAGAAATTTTAAATGCTTGAGAAAATAGAAATGTTTACTCTGATTGGATATTACACAATCTATACACATATCAGATCTTCACATGGGACCCCATAAGTATGTGCAATTTTTACGTGTCAGTTAAAATAAAAATATTATTAAAGATAAGTAGCAATGTAGGAGATACACAAATAAGTTACATAGCCATTTATTATCATTATCTGGTATTCTGTACTGTACATACTTGGGTGTGCTATACTTTTATGTGGCTGGGAGCCCTGTATGAACATCATCACAAACATACGACTCATACATTGTGCAACAACACCACAATGCCAGACGAATTTTCAGCTCCATTATAATCTTATGGGAACTCCATTGTATATGTGTTCTTTCCTTGACAAAAAAGTGTCATGTAGTGCGTGATTATATAGGGGTTCTCATACCATGGAAATAATTCACTTTTTTTTTTTTTTTTTGACAGGCAGAGTGGATAGTGAGAGAGAGAGACAGAGAGAAAGGTCTTCCTTTTGCTGTTGGTTCACCTTCCAATGGCCGCCACGGCTGGCACGCTGCGGCCGGTGCACCCAAGCACTTGGGCCATCTTCCACTGCCTTCCCGGGCCACAGCACAGAGCTGGCCTGGAAGAGGGGCAACTGGTAAAGAATCCAGCACCCCAACCGGGACTAGAACCCGGTGTGCCGGCGCCGCTAGGTGGAGGATTAGCCTATTGAGCCACGGTGCTGGCCGTAATTCACTTTTGATAGATTCAACTATCAGTGTTTCCTTGTTTCAGTTCAAATGCAAATGCTTATGGATCCTAGTTTCATGACTTGGGGGACAGTTATGTATAGTGGTTAGGTTCACAGGCTCTGTATCCAGACTACCTCTCCTGAAATTCAGGCTTTATTTTTTACAAGCTGTGAGCCTTGGACAGATTTACTTTCTTTGTGTGTCAGTTTTCTTACTATGAAATGATGATAATAACAGAGCATGGGATCTTAAGAGAATTAGAATAGTAAACCCAGACAGTATTTACAACATTCAACAAAATATTTGAGAAATAACCCATGTTTATTGCAGCTCAATTCATGATAGCTAAGATATAGAATCAACCCAGATGTCTATCAATTGATGATTGGATAAAGAAATTATGTATACTGTGAGTACTACTCAGCTATAGAAAAGAGTGAAATTCTGTCTTTGGCAACAAAATGGATGGATGTAACTGGAAAACATTATACTTAGTGAAATAAGTCAGTCCCCAAAAGACAAACACCAAATGTTTTCCCTGTTCTATGGTAACTTATAGAGTACCAAAAATGCAATGGAGGAGGGAAATTGACACTTTGAGATTTGATGATTGTTTACAGCTCTTGTCTCTACTTTTGAGGAACAGTGTTTTTTCCTTCTAACTATTTGTTGGACTTTTTAAAAATTTTTTTAAATATTCATTTATTTTACTTGAAAGTCAGAGTTACACAGAGAGAGAAGGAGAGGAAGAGAGAGAGAGAGAGAGAAAGAGAGAGTGAGAGAGAGAGAGGTCTTCTATCCACTGGTTCACTCCCCAATTGCCTACAACAGCTGGAGCTGTGCCGATCCAAAGCCAGGAACCAGGAGCTTCTTCTGGGTCTCTCATGCGGGTACAGGGGCCCAAGGGCTTGGACCATCTTCTACTGCTTTCCCAGGTCATAGTAGAGAAGTAGGAAGTAGAGCAGCAAGGACTCAAACTGGCACTCATATGAGATGCTGGCACTGCAGGTGGCAGCTTTACCTGCTACGCCACAGCGCCAGCCCCATGAACTCTTTTCTTAGTGTACAGTTAATCTCATGAGTATAGCATAAACTGAAAATAGATCATTGTAAAAATTAATAGAGGGGATAAGAGAGGAATGAGGAGGGAGGAAGGGTGGGAACAGGGGCTGAAGGGAAGTATCACTGTGTTCCTAAATCTGTATATATGAAATCTGTTTACCTTAAATAAAATTTTAAAAAAGAAGAAAAGAAATAACCATAAATCCAGTTCTTTTTATCTGACCTATTTTATCTGAGCAAAGAATAGTGCCTGTTCCTGAGGGTAAAACGTCTCTAACTTTCTTTATTAAATTTTTATTTACTTGAAAGGCAGAGAGAGATGCAGAGGGAGAGATCTTTCATCTATCACTTCACTCCCTAAATTCCTGCAGCATCTGGGACTAGCCCAGGCTAAGGCCAAGAGCCAAGAGGTATATCCCACCTGGGTAGCAGGGACATGGGAACTTGAACCATTACCTGCTGCCTCCAAGGGTGCACGTTAGAAGAAACTGGAATCCAAATTGGAGCAGAGACTCTAATGGAGCAGGCACTCGACAATGCAGGTGTCCTAAGTGATGTCTTAGCTACTGAGCCAAATGCCCACCCCTGTCTCTAGGCTTCTGGGGCAAGATTGCTACAGTAGCATTATAACCACTGGGATGTTAGATGAAGTGGATTGCCATAAATTTCAGGAAAAAAGTATAGGGCTCCTCAAAATTGAAGTTCTCAGGGCAGGTGTTTGACTTAGTGATTAAGACACTTACATACCATATCAGAATACTTTGGACTCATTTCCCAGGTCTAACTCCTGATTCAAGATTCCCCATAATGTAGACTCGGGGGCGGGGGGAAGAGGTCATGGCTCAAGTAATTGGGTCGTTGCCACCTACATGGGAGACCCAGATTGAATTCCCAGCTCCTAGCTTCTGCCCTACCCAGCCCTGCTCATTGTAGGCATTTGGGGAGGGAATCCGTAGTTGGGAATTCTCTCTGTCTGTCTCCCTCTTTCAAATGATAGCAATAAAATTTTTTTAAGTTCTCAGACTGTAAAGGCTGGAAGAGCAGCAGTACAAATAAATTTAGAACTCTTGAACCAGTGCCCATATAAGATGCCAGCACTGCAGGCGATGGCTTTACCTGCTACGCCACAGAACCAGCCCCCAATTAATTAAATTTTAAAATATGGCAGAGTTCACGGACTAGAGGTTTGGTAGCATGTAAAGTAAGAAAGCAATATTCAAAACAAGCCAAGGTGAAATTATGACCGAGAGAGTTTATTGAGGAATAATTAATCCCCTAGCATTTATCAGAAAGATTGATTTCTCACCAAATTATGTTCTCTTTTGTGGCTTTTCTTATATAATCATTTTGTAACAGAACACATGGTGGTTGACAGAATATAATATGGGTTTTAGAATCAAACACATAGCACATAGTTTGAAGATATATTTATGTCTATATATCTATATCTACATCATCTATATTTATGTCTATATCATCTATATCTCTATAGATGATCTATATCTATCTCTTTATATCAACCTATTTGCTGTGTAAACTTAACTACTTTGAATCTCAGTTTCCTCATCTGTAAGGCTTCAATAACAAGTTATTTATAGTAGTCATACTGCACCTACTACCAAGTAGAAACTGAATTTCCATCAGTTTTTCCTCATCTCCTCTGCTCTTCTCATTTTATTTAGGATCTTAACATTTTAAAACTTTTATTTTCATTTTATTTTAATGGCAGAGCTGGGGAAAGATAACTTTCATTTGCTGGCTCACTCCCCAAATGCCTGTAACAGCCAGTGTTAGGCCAGGATTAAGCCAGAAGACTGGAGCTCAATCTGGGTCTCCCACATAGGTGGCAGGTACTCAAGTACTATTAGGTTATGCATCAACAGGAATTTGGATCAGAAATGGAGGAACCTGGACTCAAATAAAGTACTCTGTATGGGAAGTGGGCATCCCAAGTGGAATCCTAACCACCGTGGCAAATGTGAGCCGCTATTTGTGGTCTTATAGGAACTCTGAGAGTCAGGAGACTGCAACTCTACTTCTGATTTGAACACCATCCAGCTGTGCCTAATGTTGCAAGCCACCTGCCCAGTGTGCCTCAGGCTAGTTTAGCTGGATTATCTCTATGATTATTCAGTTCTCAAGTTCTATATGCAGTGGGAATGACTCATTCCACAAACTCACAAGTGCAAGTCGTGCCATGCATATGACACATAAGCTTTCTGTTGTCCTCTCCACCTCTGCTACACACACTCAGCACAATATATGTATCTGGTAGTCCTTTCTATGAGTGCTCTATTTGCCTTCTTCCCTCTAGAGAAGAACTGCTAGAAACAATTTTCTTTCTTTCTTTTTAAAAAGGATGCATTATTAATTAAAAAATTTAAAAAGAGACGCGTTTATTTGAAAATCAGAGAGAGAGAGAGATCCATCTTCCATCTGCTGGTTCCAGATGGTTGCAACAACTGGAGTTGGGCCAGGCTGAGGCAGGAGCCAGGAGCTCCTTCCAGGTCTCCCACATGGGTGGCAGAGGCCCAAGCACTTGGGCCATCTGCTACTGCTTTTATAAGATCATTAGTAGGGAGCTGGATCAGAAGTGGAACATCCATGACACTAATCAGCACCTATATGAATGTCGGCATTGCAAGTGCTGGCTTTACCCAACTTTACCCGCTACGCCGCAACACAGCCCCTGGAAGTTTTCTATGGTTGTGGGCTCTACTTGGTTGCCTTCAATTACATACACAACACTGTCATCTTCAAGGTTCCCTTACAATTCCTATCTTGCAATATCTAGTAGTCAGGATGTAATCATTATCTCTTCTCACGAGCTTTGGGCGTAGTGAATGTCATACCTTTTTGAATGCCTTTATTTTGCTTTTTGCTCCCTCATATTTCCTGCTTATCTCCCTAATTTACTGGTTATCCATTTTCTTTTGTTGTTTTTTTCCTCTTCTCCTCAATGTCAAGTATTGGAAGATGCATGGCTTATTGAGCAGACCTCTCATCCACTCATCTATTCTCTTATTTATTCTATCCAAGTGATTTCATTCAAGATCATGGCTTTAAATAGCATCTCAATGCAGATGTTGCCTAGCTCAAGCCTAATTTCAATCCTGATCTCTTCCCTGACCTCCAATGCCTTTTAATACTTCCTGGGACATCTAAGAAGTGCTTAAAATTAATATAACCAAACATTAGATTTCTTCTTTCCTTCTCCAACACTTTTTATAACCCAATCTTTTAGGACCCAAGTTGGATCAGATCCAATTTCATGTCTAAACCATGAAGTCCTGGCAGCTGTACCTTCAAATTGTATCCCAGTCTAAGTGCTCTGTGTCACCTCCACCACATCCATCCTAGTCAAGTTAAGGTTCTTTCTGTGTGATCCCAGTAACTGTCAAACTGGTTCCTCTGCTTCCAATTTTGTCATCATTACAGTTAATTCTCCAAATAGTCATCAAAAACATTTTTGAAGATGTAAATAAATCACAGCAGAACGCCTCCAGCAGTTTTCTTTCACGGTCAAAATAGCATCTAACCTACCTTCCATGCCCAGTCAATGTCTGCCACCTTCCCTGGCACCATCCTTTACCTGCCTTCCCTCTCCTGCTCAAAACATAGTGGCCTTTGGTTAATTCTCTTCTAGGTATTTTCCTCTGCTCTTGCTCAGATAAAATTCTCTATTTTCAATGAACTTTAAAAAAATATTTCTTTGTTTGAAAGACAGAATAACAGAGAAGGCAGAGACAGAGAAAGAAATCTTTCATCTGCTGGTTCACCACTCAAATGCCCACAACAGACAGGGCTATGCTAGGATTAAGTCAGGAGACAGGAACTCTATTCAGATCTCCTATGTGGGTAGTAGAGATGTGAGTACATGAGCCATCATCATCATCATCATCATCATCATCAGATGCATTAGTAGGAAGCTGGATTAGAAGCAGAGTATTTGGGACTTGAATCAGATACTCGGATATGGGATGCAGTCATCCCAAGCAGAGTTTTAATCCTGTGTCACAATACCTAATCCATTCCATGAATATTTTTGAAGCTAACTGCGTGTGTGTGCGTGTGTGTGTGTGTGTGTGAGTGTGTGAGCAGATTTATTTTGTTTAAAGACTCAAGTAAAGGACAGAGTTGTAGCATAGTAGGTTAAGTATCTGCCTTTGGTGCTGGCATCCCATATGGGTGCCGGTTCATGTTCCGGCTCCTCCACTTCTGCTCCAGCTCCCTGCTGGTGGCCTGGGAAAGCAGTAGAGGGTGGCTCAAGTATTTGGACCCCAGCACTTTTATGGGAGACCCAGAGGAAGCTCCTGGCTTTGGATCAGCCCAGTTCTGGCCGTTGGTATTTGGGGAGTGAACCAGTGGATGGAGGACCTCTCTGTGTGTCTCTCCCTCTCTCTGTCTGTAACTCTGCCTCTCAAGTAAATAAATAAACCTTTTTAAAAAGAGACTCAAATAAAAACACTTGGCAGCTTCCCTTTTTTTCCATCACCAGACTACTTCTATTGTAAATTCACTGTTTAACAAACTACATGAGACTTTAAATAAATCCTCTGACTATGAAAGTAGATTCTAATCATATAGCATTAAAACACAATAACATAGAAAATGCAAGTTCCTCATAACACCACTGCCTGCATATCACTGTTAGCAGTTTGGGACATGGTCCTTGCATGCATTTTTCTGAGTATCAATGAACCAACTTTGTGTTTGGGTTTTCTAGATAACAGGGCCTGAAGTAAGATTTGGAAGATGCTATCCTAGGGCAATGACAGTGAAGGACAAAGGCCATGTGGTTAGAGAGGAAGGGAAATGATTTCAAGGCAACGTTTTACAGTGTTTGTCACTGCTTCACAGGGAGCTTCAGGAGACAAAGCCAAATGGTCAGCAGGATTGGTTGTTACGCTACAGACCAGCTGTATGGTGACACTTTGCTTTACATCTTCTGGATCTTTCTTATGTCTTATTTCCACTGATCGAAACTTTTGCTGTACAGAATTAATGCTCCTGTATTTTCAGATTGTGGACTCATCTCTTTGGATGGCAGTTTGAGAATCCAAAGCCCTTGGCTGGAAGCCTGGTACTTCAGATGAGTCCAGAAGTACAGAGAATATCCGAAAACGCTGAGTGTGCAGCAGGTATCCCTTTGTGGGGCCAGCACAAGGTCATTGGTTGCAGTGTTGGCTGAGGAGGGGCCAAGGACTGAAGACTCTGGAGACAGGCAAGTGAGGCTTTTAGTGCCTAAAATCTAATCAATTTGGAGGGAGGAGGTCTACTTCAAACAAAAGTATGAAGACAAACTTAGACAGCAATATTAATTTGGTTGAAAACATAAATTACAACAAATCACTGAATGCGTAGACAATATCACATATATTACAAAACCCAGAACACGTGCATTTTTTAAAAATCATATACTTCCTGACAAGCCTCTCACTTTTTTTCTCTACAACTTTTGGTTGTATACACTTTGGTGGTCCCTTAAATGATGAGCATTTTATAAAGTCACTTTCTTTTTTTTAAAAGATTATTATTTATGTGAGAGGTAGAGTTACAGACAGAGAGAAGGAGAGAAAAAGAGAAAGGTCTTTCATCACTCCCTAAATGGCAGCAATGGCCGGAGCTGAGCTGATCTGAAGACAGGACCCAAGAGCTTCTTCTGGGTCTCCCATGCAGCTGCAGGGGACCAAACATTTGGGCCATCCTTTACTGCCTTCCCAGGCCATAAGCAGAGAACTGGATCAGAAGAAGAGAAGCTGGGACACGAACCAGTTCCCATATGGTTCCTATATAAGCTGGTGCCCCAGGTGGAGGTTTAACCTGCTGTGCCAGTGTTGGCTCCATGTGAAGTCATTTTCTACACAGAGATTAGAAAGATAGTTCGGGCCTCTCTCTAGCAGAAGAGGGGGGGGGGCAACGTCAAACAGCTATGTGAGCAGTGTGAATAGTGTGTGTGTGGGGGGGAATGTAAGGAAATGACCATGGGCGTATATCCTGACTTGCCTTCCCCTTAGCTGAATCTCCCAAACTTCATTGCCATCCTACAGGAGTGGGAGTGTAACAGAGGGAAGTAACCCCAAACTTTAACTTCATGAGTCTCACAGGCAACTATCAAAAAATAAGTTGGGGTATTGGTCTGTTTTCTGTTGCTATAGCAAAATATACTTGAGGCTGGTACTTTATAAAGAAAAGAGAATCGTGCAGCTTGTAGTTCTGTAGGCTCAAATTTCAAGGATGGGTGGTCCCGTTGGTTCAACCTTTGGTGAGGACGCCCTTGGTGTTTCACGTCATAGCACATGGCATCATGCGGGATTACATGGAGACGAAGAGAACACTCGGCGGGACAGGAAGCGCTGTGTTTTGGCTCTGGTTAAATTGTGACCCTCTGAAAGTTCATGTGATTTAAGGCTTACTCCCCAGGGTGGGGCTGTTGGGAGGTGGGGCCTACTAGGACGTCCTTTGGTCATTGGGGGCATGCTCTCAGATGTGGTTCTCATGCAACCCCTTGAGATATCAGAGGATTCTGGTTAACATGGAGTTTGGCTCCATCCAATCTCTGCTTCCAATTTGAGAAGGAGTCACTTGTTTACTCCTGCAGGTGCTCCCACCATTGCTATCCATGCCATGAGGTAATATAGGCAGAAGATAGTCCTTGTCACAGAACCTGCACTATGCTGCTCCACTTTCAGCTTCCAAAACTGTGAGCTAAACAAACCTCTTCTTCATAAGTAGCTTGTGTCAGGTCTTTCATTGCATTGATAAAGTGCCAGTTAATACAAGAAGCCAGAGAGAGAATCAGGGGTCAGGCTCAATTTTTTTTAAAGATTTATTTTATTTATTTGAAAGGAAGGATTACACACACAGAGAGGGAGAGAGAGAGAGAGAAAGAGAGAGAGAGAGAGAGAGAGAGAGAGAGAGCAAGCTTGGTTTTCCATCTGCTGATTCACTCCCAAATGGCTGCAATGACCAGGGCTGGGCCAGACCAAAGCCAGGAGCCAGGGGCTTCTTCCAGGTTTCCCATATGAGGCAGTGACCCAAGGACTTGGGTAATTTTCTTCTGCTTTCCTAGGTGTAAATTAGCAGAGAGTTGGATTGGAAGTGGAGCAGCCAGGACTAAAACTGGTGCCATATGGGATGCCGGGGGTTTTACCTGCTATGCACAACACTGGTCTCTCAGGCTCACTCTTATAACCCATTCTCCAAGGAACTAACTGTTATGTCATGAGTCCTACATTAATGCCTTCTGAGAGTGGTACCCCAAATGACCTAACTACTAGATTAATGCCCACCTTATAAAGGCTCCACCATGGGGCTGGTGCTGTGACGTAGTAGGTAAAGCTACCATCTGTGGTGCCGCCAACAAATATAGGTGCTGCCATCCCATATAGGTGACAGTTTGTGTCCTGGCTGTGCCGCTTCCAATCCAGCTCCCTGCTAATGGCCACTTAGGAAAGCAGGGGAGGATGTCCTAAGTCCTTAGGCTCCTGCACCCACATGGGAGATCTGGAAGAAGCTCCTGGCTCCTGGCTTCAGATTAGCCCAGCTCTATCCATTGTGACCATTTCAGGAGTAAACCAGCAGGTGGAAGATCTCTCTCTTTCTAACTCTGACTTTCAAATACATGAATAAATCTTAAAAAAAAAAAAGGCTCCTCCAGCTCCCAGTCTTACCACACTGAGGACCACACTTCAAACACATGAACCCTTGAGGGACACACTCCGATCATATCTAAACCAGAGCAGTCTAGTAGAGAAATAATTTAAAAATAAAGTTAATGATGGTTTCTGGCTAAGGAAATATGACTTCCTTCATTTGGAAAAAGTTGTCCTTGTGGTTTTTGGAAATAGTACTGAATTCTTAGGGAAAAGGGAATAGGACAGAATAGGATATTTTGTGCTGTGTTTTCATTTCCTATTGATTATCCCAACTTTGTGGAAAAAGTTTTTGAAGGCTTTCAAATCTTAACAGCCCAAGATAGAGTGGGATAGTGACTCAAATCTTTTTAAAGTATAAATTGGTACCACCAATTCAAAGGTGAATTTGACAATCATTTAAAATACTAAAAATATTTCATGTCTTGTGAAGAATTAATCCTAGGGAAGTAATCCAAAGTTTATGCAAATACTCACATTCAAAGAAGACTATCAAAGCAAATATGTAAATGCTCATTTCTAAATGAAAGGTTAAGTGATTCATAACCCCTCTATGATCAATATTGTATAATCATTTAAAGAAAAAGATACAACCAAAGAGGTCAGATTAGCATGAAGCTAATGGACATGGTGTTAGGACAAAAAATAAGCAGCATTATTCCATAGAATCTCAAAGTATATAAAAAAAAAGTTGAAATCAACTATATTGGTCATGTTTCACTAAAGAAACAGAACCAATGGATGGATAGATAGACAAGATAGATATAGATCTAGGAATAGATACAGATATAGGTGATGCAGACATAGACATGAGGAGATTTGTATAGGAATTGGCGCGTGTGATTATGGAAGTTGAAAAGTCTCATGATATCCCATCTATTAACTGGGGAACCAGGAAAACTGGTGCTGCAATTCACTCCAAGTCCAAAGGTCTGAGAACGAGAGAAGCCAATGGTAAAACTACCAATCCAAGGCACCCATATGGGAGACCAGGATGAGGCTCCTGGCTCTTGGCTTCAGCTTAGCCCAGCCCTAGCTGTTGAGGCCATCTGGGGAGTGAACCAGTGGATAGAGGTGCTCGCTCTCTCTCTCTCTCTGTATCTCCTCCCCCTCCCCGTGTAACTCTACCTTTCAAAAATAAAAATAAATCTTTAAAAAAGTTAAAACTGGAAGGGAAGTCCTTAGACTGTAATACCCATCTCAAACAGAAATAAATCTTTAAAAAAGTTAAAACTGGAAGGGAAGTCCTTAGACTGTAATACCTACCTCAAACAGAACAGGGCTTCTGGGAACTTCTAGAGAAGTTTTGAGAATCAATAAATACTTTTTTCTCTGAGATCCACCTTAGGAAATACCTAAAGATCTCTTATAACAGTGACCATCTTTTTCCTTTTAACCTACATATGAGCTCATGGGGCCCCGCCTCTGCTGAGCTATCCGCAGCTGCTGTCCAGGGTTCAGGCTGACTCTTTCCTGTGACCTACAAAACCCCTGGTGAAGTCCTGTGCCTTGGAACTGCGACAATATATATCTGTCAAATTCTTGGATGAAACATCCCATCACTTGACACACTGTTGGTCTTGCAAAGGGCATCACAGCCTATTCTTAGAACCAGCTGGGAGCCTCCGCGAGGCCCCAGAGCTCCGAGTGGAGAATAGCACGTCCCAGAGGTAGGGGCTGCTGGTTCAGAGTGTTCTGGGTCCTTGCCAGCAGCTCTCAGTGGGAAAGAATTCTGCAAGAGCATGTCACAGCTGGTTGTGTCTGTTATTGCTGTCTGCACCTTGCCTGTTGCATAACATCTGGGAGAAGTTGGATTTCGTTATCTGACTTCCTTTTTTCTATGAATTATGGCCAGCATACTGAAGTGGCTGGTGACGTTTTACGATCTTTTCAGCTGAGAGTTTTTCCAAGTCTCTGAATGTTGGATTGGGCCAATTAAAATGCAATATTCTTGAGTGATAATAGTAACAGCAGACATTGAATTTATACAATATGACAGGCTATGTCCTAAGAGGCTTACATAGATCTGTTTATTTAACCATTCCAACAATTGAATGAGTTAACAATATTGGTCCTGTTTTACAGAGGACAGTACTGAGGACCAAGGAGATTAACTCAATCAGGATTGCACAGCCGGAGGAAGCAGTCGAGTTCTGAATCTACGCGAATGAATACCAGAGACATTTCTATCCTATATGATTCCAATCCCTTAGGTGTCTCTGCAGCAAGATTTCCAAAGTAGGATTTCCTAGTAAATCACTTGAAGGGGTTGATTTAAGTGAGACTGTTGGACATCAATAGTAGCATTCTTTATGTTAATAAGAAATTTGGGTAAAAATCCTTATATGTCTAATAATTAGGAATTGATGAAATTATAATATATATGTATAATGTTAATTTATGTCTCTGATAAAGTAAATAATATTTCTTTTTTAAAAACATTTATTTATGTTTTGTTTGAAAGGCAGAGTTACAGAGAGGCAGTGAGAGAGTGAGAAGAGAGAAAGAGTCTTCTATCTGCTGGTTCACTCCCCAGATGGCTGCAACAGCTGGAACTGTGCTGATCCAAAGCCAGGAGCCAGGAACTTCTGGGTCTTTCACCCAAGTGCAGGGGCCCAAAGAGTTGGGCTGTCTTCTACTGCTTCCCCAGGCCATAGCAGAGAGCTAGATTGCAAGTGGAGCTGCTGGGACTTGAACCTGTGTCTATATGGGATGCCGGCACCGCAGGCGGCAGCTTTACCCACTATGCCAGTGCCGGCCCCAAGTAAATAACAATTCTTACTGTCCAATTTCTACATTGAACATGAACTCAAAGATAGAACAAGCCAGAGTGGTTTTATGCCAGTTACTTAAGTAAATGGCATCATTACTTCTCCGCCTTTCCCAGGGGCTGCTCTCCTGGGGACACATTCCTGAGGATATTTTGCTTTTAAGTAAATTATGTACACCTGACTTCAGCTTTTAACTGGCCCCACAATTAATCTATTTTGGATATGTCTATAAATTTTTCTTTTTCTCTCTCTGTCTTCTCGCCCTCCCTCTGACTCTCATTTCTTTCTAATGCTAGAAGTTTTGATTCTAAAGATACCTGAATTCTGGTGCTGTTTCTTAAGCAAGCCTATTATTCTATTTCCTCATCCATGTAATGGCACTCATAGCTGACTTCATATGGTTCTTGTGACGTCTGAATGAGAAAATGCATGTGCAGTGTCTAGAGCACCTGTGTGCACACAGGGAGCTCTCAGCAATGGTAGCTGTTGCTACTTCCATGGCTACTGGCTCCTCCTTTTCTTCCTCTTGTCTGTCTTACTTCCCTCTGTTCCTATTTTCTCCTTTCTGCATTTTTGTTCTTCCCTTCGTTGATCCCTGAACTATCACCCAAACTTCATCTTTAAAAAACTACTTGTCATATCCATCTAATAAAGATAGCTATAAAAATAAAAAAGCAAAAAAAAAAGTAATTGTCTGGGCCAGAGTTGTGATGTGGTGGGTAAAGCTGCTCCCTGCAATGCTAGCATCCCACGTGGGTGCCCGTTTGTGTCCCAGCTGCTCTGCTTCCGTTGCAGCTTCCTGCTAACGGCTTGGGAAAAGCAGCAGAAAATGGCCCAGGTATTTGGGTCCCTGCACCCACGTGGAAGACCTGGATGAAGCTCCTTGTTCCTGGCTTCTGCCTGGCTCAGCCCTGGCCATTACGACCACTTGGGGAGTGAACCAGTCGATGGAGGATCTCTCTCTCTCTCTCTTTCCCTCTCCCTCTTTCCCTCTCTCCCTCCCTCCCTCACCTCCTCTTTTTTTCTCTCTCCCTCCCCCTCCCTCTCCTTCTCTCTTCTCTCTCCCCCACCCGTCTGTAACTCTTTCAGATAATAAATAAATCTTTTAAAAAACCAAATTTTCTGTGAAACTGGAGATAAATGGACTGTTCTGTGTGTTTCTATTAAGCTGGGACCATAGGCACAGTTACCAGGGCACTTAAGGAGATAGGTGTCAGCTCCACATAAGGCAGCTTTTCCTACAGTGGGGATGGTAGCAAGCTGCATGAACTACCTGCAGAAGAGCTGAGTTTCCAGTCACTTGTAGATTCTGAGCAGAGATGGGACCACCCCTCAGTGAAGCTGGGGTACAGGGAACTCAGGCAGCAGAGGAGGGAAGAACTGGGGTGAACTTATAATGCCAGTATGCATGATTATATTTTTAAGGAACAAAAAGATCATAAGAAATAACTTAAACAAAAGCAAAATCCTTCTTCCCCCATTGCTGACCCTCACTTCCACTGGGTCATTGTGAGCGTTGGCTTGATCTTCCATCGGTAGCACATGAATGCTGTTCAGCTGGCGATGTTAACAAGCAGGTGGTGTAATTGCCACACAGTGCTTGCTCAACCTCAGGGACAGGTGGGTACCTGCTTTGTTAACTTGTGGTGCACAACTACCCTTTATTCACTCTTTGTAAAAGGAATGAGTTCCCATAGTTTTCCAATAGTTATATCTTAATTCTCTGCAAATCTCATTACTAGCTTTCCTTCCCTTCTTTTCCTGATTCTCTCTGTGCATGGGAGATGACAGCAACATCTACAGAATTCCCTAGGAAGGAGGTCCTGGGATACAAGATCAGTTCCTAGCGCTTTGTCATACTCACGGTAACCGCTTTTATCATCTTTTGGGTCTAGAGATTCACTCATTGTCCCTCTGACAATATCTCCTTTAAATCTTGGGGTGTTTCACAAGCCTTAAAAGGAGTAGGACAAAGTCTCCCTAAATCCCATTTTCTTACTGTCACTTAAAATAGCCCACTCTAGTGTTTACTCCTCAGTCTATAACTGACCGTGGAAGTAAGTAGCAAAGAATAGTTATGGAGGTTCCCAAATCTTGAAATTTTTGGTGCCTGAATCTCTGGTTTCTGATTCCTGACTTTCTTACCCAGAAAGGTCTTGGAAGGTTTTGGAGAGTGGCATGACACAAACATGATCACTATGGTGGCTGTGTTATATGAGGACACTTCAAAAAGTTCATACAAAAAAAAAAAATTAAACAATTTGGATTGCATGCATAGTTTTTCACAATATGAATTTTTAAAGACCCCCCTTTGTATGTATGGATTTCAATTTTTGTCACCAGATAAGTTTATTTTTAAATTACTTTTTCCATGAACTTTTTGAAATACCTTTATAGTTATTGTATGCAATATTCCAAAAAATATGATTTTGGTTTGGGCTATGATCAAATCAGTAGAGATGGAAAGAAGTGGGAAGATGTTGGGTTTAGAGGAAAGATTTAAGAATGACACCAAGCCAGCGCTGCGGCTCAATAGGCTAATCCTCCACCTAGTGGTGCTGGCACACTGGGGTCTAGCCCCAGTCGGGGCGCCGGATTCTGTCCTGGTTGCCCCTCTTCCAGGCCAGCTCTCTGCTGTGGCCCGGGAGTGCAGTGGAGGATGGCCCAAGTGCTTGGGCCCTGCACCCCATGGGAGACCAGGAGAAGCACGTGGCTCCTGCCTTCAGATCAGCGTGGTGCGCCAGCCGCAGTGCACTGGCCGCGGCGGCCATTGGAGGGTGAACCAACGGCAAAGGAAGACCTTTCTCTCTGTCTCTCTCTCTCACTGTCCACTCTGCCTGTAAAAAAAAAAAAAAAAAAAAAAAAAAAGAATGACACCAAGATTTTTGCTCTAAAAAATTAGAGGAATGAATATGTTATTTGATACATGTTGAATGAGTCTACAAATCTGTTAATGCTTCCCCTCATCTGTTCATTAATTTGAGGCTGTCACATAATTTCTACTTACATCACCTTAATGGCCTTGTAGATACTTTACCCTGAGTAACAGCATTAGGCTTGTGATTCATAGTCTCCAAGGCAGTCCAGACCTCAAGACGTGTGGACCTCATCCAGGCAGTAGAAGGCAGCAGATGTTGAGTTATACAGACATGTTTTATTGCCTACCACCTAAAATTTGTTGCATGTATTTTATTACAGCCCAACTTCTGCATACACCGTGATTTTGGGACATTATGGCCAGGACACTTGTCAGGGAACAATGACAAGTGGGATATTATAGTCTCTTCAGGGATGTGTTCTCAAAATCGGGTCTGAAACCAATAATGATGTCATTCTGTAGAGGTGACTTCTTCATTCATCAGACACCACTAACACAAGGATTATAGGAGTACTGGTGGAAAAATGGTGTTTGATATCAAAGCACTCTGTTGGAGGGTGGGAAGCAATGGAGAAGCAGGTAACTAAACTGAAATTAACAGACAAATGTAGTTTGGTGGGCACTGACCTCTTCCTATGAGGGAGTTAATGAGTGAACAAATGAAAGCAATAAGGATTGTAGGAGACCAGAGATAGGGGAGGTATCTTTCATCAAGGAACCTTTTAAAAATGCTTCATTTTTAAAGCTAATTATTCTTTGGCAGTATTAGCAAGGAGAGACGTTTCTGATGCAAGACAAGCTTTGGATCAGAGACTCTGAAACTGGAATTCCGAGACCCAAAGGTCTATGTTGACAGAACTCAAAGGGATAATAAACATGGATGGTTAAATTCACAAACAAAAAAGGAACACAAAGCACATCTTCATTTTCTCTAACCTTGAACTGAAATTTATCATTTTTTTCAATTCTTAATCTAGACCCCCAAAGCAATATGTCTCCTAAATTTTATTTTTATTATGAAAACACAATATTACTTTTATTATATTTTTAAAATTTTTTTTTATTTTTTTTGACAGACAGAGTGGACAGTGAGAGAGAGAGACAGAGAGAAAGGTCTTCCTTTGCCGTTGGTTCACCATGCAATGGTCGCCGCGGCCGGTGCACTGCAGCCGGCGCACCGTGCTGATCCGATGGCAGGAGCCAAGAGCTTCTCCTGGTCTCCCATGGGGTGCAGGGCCCAAGCACTTGGGCCATCCTCCACTGCACTCCCTGGCCACAGCAGAGAGCTGGCCTGGAAGAGGGGCAACCGGGACAGAATCCGGCACCCTGACTGGGACTAGAACCCGGTGTGCCGGCGCCGCTAGGTGGAGGATTAGCCTAGTGAGCCGCAGCACCGGCTTATATATCTTTTTAAAGATTTATTTATTTATTTGAAAGGCAGAGTTACAGAAAGGCAGGGGCAGAGACAAAGAGAGAGAGAGAGAGAGAGAGAGAGAGAGAGAGTCTTCCATCCACTGGTTCACTCCCCAGATAACTGCTGTAATGGTTGGAGCTGCACTGTTCCGAAGCCAGGAGTTAGGAGCCAAGAGCTTCTTCTGGACCATGTTCAACTTCTTTCCCAGCCATGGCAAAGAGCTGGATCAGAAGTAGAACAGCCAGAACTTGAACTTGTGCCCATATGGGATGCTGACAGCAGCTTTACCCACTATGCCACAGTGGTGGCCCCTATTATATCATTTTTAATACTTCATTTTATTTTATTTTATTTTATGTGATTAAAATCCTAAATATGTTACTAATACTAATTTTTCTAACTTTTATCATGGTAGATAAATGGTGGAATGGCCTCAAGGTCTGCAGTTGGCTTTGGTGGAGAGCACTTACGAGCCACATGGATGTAAGCCAGGTGCTTAATGTAGCTAGACCTCAGTTTTGTCAGCTCTAAAATGAACATAATAACACTTGGCCCATCAGGTGTCTATAAGAACTAAATAAGATAAAGTAAGTAAAGTGCCTAGGATGGTTGCAGGCATATAAGATGTGCTTATTAAACAATCATAATTATTGCAGACAGTGGTCTTAAATCATGTGAGATTCCACAGGGAAAAATAGAAATGATCCCTCATGGCCTCCGAATGAGACTGAAAAGAGAAACTATGAAAAAGGCAGAATGCCACTTAAAAATGGCAAGTCTTTTAAACAAGGGCATGTTGTATTACCTTGGCAAGCAGCAAGATTCAGATTGCTTGGGCTGTTTTCAAGCAGACCCATATATTAACGGGTTCCCACACTGGCAACCCTGAGAATCTATGATTTTATTTAAAGAAGAATGCTTTTTCTGCCTTTTACAAGTGGTTAACTCCCTCTGTTATTTATAATAATACATGTTTATGGTACCATTTGCCATATAAGCCAGAGGAACTCATTCAGGCTCTAAGTGCTGGTGGACAGGTGTCCCAGTTTCAATACAGTCATCGTTCAGCCACAAGAACGAGTAGGAATGATTGTCCTACTACTTAGACATGAGTTCATTCCTCTGTGATAATTGTGTCAGAGTTGATATAACCAAATTTTATTTTAAAAATAATTTATTTTGTTTATTTAAGGTAGAGAGAGAGCAAGGGAGAGCAAGAGAGAGAGAGAGAGAGAGAGAGAGAGAGAGTGCACGAGCATGCAAGGGCATATACTTGCTCCCACCCCATCTGCTGGTTCACTCCCCAAATATCCAGGAACCAGGAACTCAACTCAGGTCTTCCATATGGGTGGCAGGGGTCCAACTACTTGAGCTATCACCTGCTGCCTCTCAAAATATGCATTATCAGGAAACTGGAATGAGGAGTGGAGCTGGACTTGAACCCAGACACTCCCCCATGAAATGTTGGTGTCCCAAGTGGTGTCTTTACTTCTTTACTGCTGTGCCAAATGCCTGCCCCTGAAAAACTTTTCTGTTTGAAGATTCTTCAGTGTTCCAAGCTTGCTGCCTTTTTTTTTTTTTTTTTTTTTTTTTTTTTTTTTTTTTGTGATCCATCCAGCACATGACGGATGACTTGATCATTACACACCTATCAAGTCTATTCTAAGAATCCATTGGATTTACAAGAGGTCCTTGACTTGCAAGGAATCATTAACCAGAAGCAACTTTTGCAGATTCAAGGTGAGGGCATATTTGGAGCCATTTATGTGAAAGACATGGGCCTTGTGCCAGCACATTCTTTTTTTTTTTTTTTTTTTTTTGTGACAGGCAGAGTGGATAGTGAGAGAGAGAGAGAGAGAGACAGAGAGAAAGGTCTTCCTTTTGCCGTTGGTTCGCCCTCCAATGGCCGCCATGGCTGGCGCACTGCGGCCAGTGCACAGCGCTGATCCAAAGGCAGGAGCCAGGTGCTTCTCCTGGTCTCCCATGGGGTGCAGGGCCCAAGCACTTGGGCCATCCTCCACTGCCTTCCCAGGCCACAGCAGAGAGCTGGCCTGGAAGAAGGGCAACCGGGAAAGAATCCGACGCCCCGACCGGGACTAGAACCTGGGGTGCTGGCTCTGCTAGGTGGAGGATCATCCTATTGAGCCGCAGCGCTGGCCACCAGCACATTCTTGGTAAAAGTACAGGGAAAAAATATTGGTGCTAGGCTGGTTGCTGTGTGGTTTTTATCCTGGTCTACCCATGATAGAGCCAAATAACTTTATAAAAATTTATGAATTTGTAGAGAAGAAAAGGGGTGTTTTTAGTAATACTAAAGGCAAAAGTCATATAAAACACAAGGTATTGATTTCTTTAGGCAGGGAGAGAGTACTAAAAATGACTACAGTCCAGAGCCAGGGAGCAAGATTAAAAATTTTTCTTTTTCTTTTGTTCTTTCTTTCATTATTTCTATTTTTTCTTTAATGCAGGACTTGTGCTGGTGGCCTTGGAAAAGCAGCAGAAGATGGTCCAAGTGTTGGGGCTCTGCCACCCATGTGCCACTCAGCGCTGGTCATTGTGGTCATCTGGGGAGTGAAGGAGCAGATGGAAGCTCTCGCTCGCTCACTCACTCTCTCGCTATGTCTCTGTCTCTTCCTCTCTGTAACTCTGACTTTCAAATAAATAAATCGATCTTAATAAAAAGACTGATATGTTTACTTTACATGTTTGTTGATGCTGATCTTCCCCCATGAATTACCTGTTGTACCTTTGCCAATTATTACTTTAGCTTGCTCATGTTTTGTGCATTTTTAAAAAATTTTTTTTCTTTTCAACATTGTGCATTTGTTTTTAATAATCATTTTATTGCAGTAAAATCCACAGACTAAAAGTGTACAGCTTAGTGGTTTATGTATACTCATAAATTCTGTCATGTGCTGCCACTGGTCTCTGATGAGCTTGGTGATGAACTAAGTGGTCTCCTTAAATGTCTGGAAGCATTAATCTCTCAGATTTGCTGAGAAGCTCAGTGTTTGCATTTGATCACGCCTTCAATGCTTGGGCAGGAAGTTTACAACTTTGTCTTAATTTTTACTTCCTGTGTGCCTAGAGTCTAAAGGTCAAGTCAGAGGTGAAATCTTGGAGCATGAATGTAGCCTTTTGGAATCCTGGAAATATTTCAGAACAACCCAAGCTTATCCTTTTAAGTGTTTCATCCAGCTTCTTGTTTACCCAAAGATTATTGCCACAGTTATGATGTTGTACAATTGATGCTGATTGATTTTAGCCCTGGAGAAATGGCTTTTCATAGTGGGCAAGCACTGACTTAGATCATATAAGTGCTTGAAAGGAGTTGCAGACAGGTCAAATGATGACAGCTCTCAGAGGATGTTGTTTTCCGGGTTCTCAAAATCTATTCTGTCCTCCCAAGTGGTTGCTAGGCTGCTGGACAATAAGACTGCTGATTTACATCACAGAGCTGGGAGAGAGTACTGGGAATAGGCAAAGTTACATCACAACAAAATTCACTGCTCTTACAAAGATTCTTCCGCTTTGCAAGAATAAATGTTCCTCGGATTGTTACAAGATTTTGGCTAATCTCCAAACTTCTATAAATTTTTATTTTATGATTTTCTTAGAGTTCTTGTTGCTTTCATGGACAAGAGGACTTTTAGAGGTCTTTGCTCTGCCATTTCTACTGATATCACCCTCCAAGGTCATTTCAGTCATCCCTGGAAAACCACGTGGGTCTCAGGGGAATTTTTAACCACATCTTTTACTCTTCTAGGTTTATTTCTTCCTAGAAGTCTCCCTTTTCAGAATATAATATAAAACAGGTAAAAAAAAATGAACTTGTTTACCTCTGGTGTTAAGAAAGGAAATGTCACCATCAGAGTCCATCTCAATTACTGAAGCCAAGTTCAAAGTTCCCATGGCCCTTTACTTGACAGCACTGATATTAGTTACCCAGGAGTAAGGAAACCCTTCCCCTGAAGTCAACCACCTACTTGTGCTATCATGGGTGCAGAAAATTACTTGAAACAAAGAGGATTAGAATGTGTTAAGTACCCTCAGAAAAGTGAGTAAAATAAAGGGGTGGTGTCCAGAGGAGGCAGAAATCATTCCCATGTCTAGCATATTAGGGCAGGTTCCAGGATAGAGCATTGCAGGATGTCCTTGAAGAATTTTTCTTTTAACTGTCAGGCAGTGGAAAGAGAATGAACATTCACAGCAGAAGATGGGTATGGGAGTGGGTGTGAGGGTAAGGAATCAGAGGAAAAGTCTATTAGTCTGTTTATTTTTGCTGTGACTGAGGCTGTACAACTTGAAAAAAAAAAGTTTATTTAGTTTACAGTTTTGGGGGCTGAAATCCAAAATCAGATGGCCTCGTCTACCTGGTGTCTGATGTGAGCCTCCTTGGCTGTATCACCATACAGCAGATGGCATTGTGATGGACGTGCATATGAAGTGGAGAGATCACATGGTGGTAAAGGAAGTCAGAGAGGTTGAGTAGGGGAAAAAAGAGATAGAGATGGATACAGTGATAAAAAGATATAGAGCGAGGCCTGCAGGTGGGACCAGCAACTCAATCTGAGGCTCCTGAGCCAATGACTGCTGCCTCCCAGAGTGCACATTAGCAGGAGGCCAGAACTGAAAGCAGAACCGGACCTTAAACCCAGGCAGTCGGATACAGAATGTGGTGGTCACAACTATGAGACACCTATGTTCAGGCTTGCTTTTTATATTAACCTTTTGCAGGAACTAACCAGGGTCCCCTAAGAACTACCTAAAACTCTCCAAGGGCAGTGCCCCTAATGACTTAACAGCCTGAATTAGGCCCACCTCTTAAAGGTACCACTACCCTTAACATTACCACATGGAACCACCTTGAAACAGATGAGACTATGTGGGGGAAAACCACACCTAAATCACAGCAGAAAATTATTCAGTTTGACATAGAGTTGGTTTTGTCAGGTTCAGCTTCTCAGATATCCTAGAAACCATCAGATTGTAGAAGGGAATTGAGGGCTCTTCTACATTTATTTCAGACGTAAGATCGAAAGTACTTATAAGTTATATGACACTTCGACATAAAGTATCTCATTTGCTTTTTTTAAGGATTTATTTATTTATTTGAAAGTCAGAGTTATACAGAGAGGAGAGGCAGAGAGAGAGAGAGAGAAAGAGGTCTTCATTCGCTGATTCACTCCCCAATTGGCCACAATAGCCAGAGCCGGGAGATATGAAGATATGAAGCCAGGAGTTTCCTCTGGGTCTCCCATGAGGGTACAGGGCCCAAGGACTTGGGACATCTTCCATTGCTTTCCCAGGCCATAGCAGAGAGCTAGATCAGAAGTAGAGCAACCAGGACTCGAACAAGTGCCCATATGGGATGCTGGTGCTTCAGGCAGTGGCTTTACCCATTACACCACAGCGCTGGCCCCTCTCATTTAATTTGAAAATGGTTTTGTGAGGTAATCAGGACAGTGACTCACCTGAGTCATGATCCCTACAGTTGTAAAACTATGCTTCTAAACCAGGCCTAGAGTTCTAAATCCCATCTCCTTTCTTATACCATTGCCTGAACATCTTTCCATCTGTACATCTAAGTAGGACCTCCTGCAACTCCCTCAAATAAATGGAAATGATATTTCATACTCATTTATAGCTACCTGCACCTTTTCCTTTTTTAAATTATTTATTTATTATTTGAAAGGCAGTGTCATAGAAGTGCAGAGGCAGAGAGAGAGGGAGAGAGAGAGAGAGAGAGAGATGAGAGACAGAGAATCTCTCATTTGCTGATTCACTTCCCAAATGGCCACAACAGCCAGAGCTGGGCCAATCTGAAGCCAGGAGCCAGGAGCTTCTTCAGATTCTCCCACATGTGTGCAGAGGCCCAAGCGCTTGGCCATCTTTACTGCTTTCCTAGGTTAAATGAGTTGATTAAATACTTTATAGCTTCCAAATCTCTCTTTGTTTCACAATCAGAATGATCATCTATATGTCCTTGGAAACTGAAAAAATGCTTCCTTTCCTGCTGCATGAAAAGAAGATAGTGTCATTTGTTCCAAACCCAATGGCATGTGAATGATAGAAAAGCTTCTTCAATTACGTGCATGCACGCACACACATATCCTGCACTTAACACATCAAATGTGTCCCAACAGCAATGGAAATGAAAAATCACTCTCAGGATAATGCTGTTTTCCCACTGACTGCCACATGAGAAAATCCCCATCCAACTGCTTACTCATGGTGAATATAATCATTTACTGAACCCACAGTGTGCTCCTATGCTGTGTATGTTTTCTGATATCATCTTGTTAAAGATAAGATTATTAAATGGAGGCCGGCGCCGCGGCTCACTAGGCTAATCCTCCGGCTAGCGGCGCCGGCACACCGGGTTCTAGTCCTGGTCGGGGCGCCGGATTCTGTCCCGGTTGCCCCTCTTCCAGGCCAGCTCTCTGCTGTGGCCAGGGAGTGCAGTGGAGGATGGCCCAGGTGCTTGGGCCCTGCACCCGCATAGGAGACCAGGAAAAGCATCTGGCTCCTGACTCCTGCCATCGGATCAGCGCGGTGCGCCGGCCGCAGCCCGCTGGCCGCGGCGGCCATTGGAGGGTGAACCAACGGCAAAGGAAGACCTTTCTCTCTGT
The DNA here is from genome assembly GCF_964237555.1 of Oryctolagus cuniculus. Taxonomy (NCBI): domain Eukaryota; kingdom Metazoa; phylum Chordata; class Mammalia; order Lagomorpha; family Leporidae; genus Oryctolagus; species Oryctolagus cuniculus. The sequence goes on along the minus strand of NC_091432.1, from coordinate 13,454,683 downwards.
CTCTCTCTCTCACTGTCCACTCTGCCTGTCAAAAAAAAAAAAAAAGATTATTACATGGTATTCGTTAAAACATGATGAAAAGACTTTATTTAAGATCATCATGATAGGTATAGGTTCACTACAATTGGGTCTTGCAGTGAGAAAAGGCATCGGATTCAACTCTGAATGCATCATGGGCAAGTGAGAACTTATGTGAGGGAGTATTGTGAAAAACCATCAGGAGAAAAACATAAGGGGCAAGGGAGATGCCTGCTAAAACAACCTAACAAAACTCTTGATGGAGACAGGCCAGGGATCAGACATCATGTAGGGGGTGGTGGTGGGGATTGAGGAACTTGATTAGATATTGAAGTTGATCAGATATGGAGGGTGAAATGTTCTTCCCAAATTGACTTGGCAAGGTTCTTTTGAAAACTGGATTGTACAAGGAAGTACTCGTATGTACCTAGAGAAGGTTCAGAAGCCTGATTCAATCTTGTTCAAGCAGAGAAGCTTTGTTAGTCTTAAAAAGCCAGGGACTTTCTCAGGTGAGTAAAACGTATCTTGGGAGCAGGAGAACTTGTACAGATCACAAAGACAGCAAATAGCAGTGCTAGAGGCGAGCTCATGAGTGTCTGTATCCAGGGCCTTATTTCAAGCCCTATTTATTTACTTCTAATGGTAGAGTTAGAAACGTGCCAGGGGATTCCAATTCAATCCCATCAAGGTGGCATGTACCAATGCCATCTCACTAGTCAAAGTCATCAGTTTCAGTTCATAATTGACCATAATGATAGGATTAAGTGTCAAAGGGATCACATAAACAAGACTAGTGCCTGCTAATACTAACTGAGAGAATTAAAAAGGAGAGAACAATACAACATGGGAAGTGGAATACCCAGTAGATTCACAGAATGGCAGATGTCCTAAACAGCACTCTGACCTCAGAATCAGCCCTTAAGGCATGTGGATCCGGCTGAAAAGCCCATGAGAGTATTGTAGGCATGGAAAGCCAAGACACTATGGCAAAAAAAAAAAAAAAAAAAAAAATGACCTAAATGAAAGCTCTCTGTGAGTGAGATCCCAGTGGAAAGAATGGGCCATCAAAGAAGGAGATACCTTTCTCTGAAGGGAGGAGAGAACTTCCACTTTGACTATGGCCTTGTCTGAATAAGATTGGAGTTGGAGAATTCAAGAGGCTTCCATAGCCTTGGCAGTTCATGACAAAAGCCTCGGGTGATTACTGACTTCATAAATAAGAGTGTCAATTGTTAAATGAACAACAGGAGTCACTGTGCACTTACTCCCCATGTAGGATCTCTGTCCTTAATGTGTTGTACTAAGTGAATTAAAGGTATAACTAGTACTCAAACAGTACTTTATACTTTGCGTGTCTGTGTGGGTGCAAACTGTTGAAATCTCTACTTAGTATATACTAAATTGATCTTCTGTATATAAAGATAATTGAAAATGAATCTTGACGAAGAATGAGATGGGAGAAGGAGTGGGAGAGGAGATGATTGCAGGTGGGAGGGTGGTTATGGGGGAAAAAGCTGCTATAATCCAAAAGTTGTACTTTGGAAATTTATATTTATTAAATAAAAGTTAAAAAAAGATAATAGTCATGGTGACTGTCACCTTCAGTGATTATTTTTTGTTTATATCACTGGAAATGCTTTTAAATTTCTGTATGTCCTGCTAATATTTGTCTAAAATATATTGAATTCTTGAAACATTTCACATTTACTAGAGTGTCAAATATGGAAGCTCAGATCTGGTAATTAACCTGCAAAGTCCGTGTTTCAGCAGATGGAACTTGGGTATGAATTCAAGTCAGCATGATTCTAAAACTCTTGCTCCTTTAAAAAAGTTTTGAATTAGCAATAACTGTACATGTGTATGGGCTAAAGTGTAACATTTCAATGTATGTGTACTGATCAAATTAGGGTAATCAGCATTTCCCCTTCTTTGACATTACTTTATTTAAAGAAGCTTGGAGCATCTTTATTCCATTTCTTCATATAATACATACCAGACCACCCCACTATGCTGTGTAACACTAGGAACTTCCTCCTTCACTCTGACTCTGATTGGTATCCATTATCTAATCTCTCTCTCTGCTGCATTATCCTTCCCAGCCTCTAGTAATCATCATTTAGTATTCAGACTGAGTTTTTTTTAGCTTCCACGTATGAGGAAGAATATGTGGTATTTGTCTTTTTGTTTCTGGTTTATTGCATTCAACATGATGTCTTCCAGTTCTATTCATTTTGCTGCAAATGATAGTATTTTTTTATGGTTGAATAGCATTCTGTTGTGTATATATACCACATTTTCTTTATCCATTCATCCAATCTTTTGATTCTTAACTAAACATGCTTATTCTTTTCTGTACTGTCTCATTATCCAATCCCCATACATCGGGTTTCCATACATTTGTCTTTAAAAATTATATACAGCTAACATTTCAGCCAACTTTGTGTGCATAGAACTTTCCTTTTGGCTAAAGCTTGAGGCCACCTTCTCATTCATTAAAAATACACTGGGGATCTTACTTTCAAGGTAAATAGTGGAATCACTGCTTATGAAACCTCATTGGCCATTATCTAGTCTAACTTCAAAATATCAATACCTTTAGGAAAGTCCGAATTAGAGAACAAAGGGCAAAAGGCATCAGAACAGGTGTATAGAGAAGTGTGTTCTAGTGCAGCCTGTGCTTCCTGCTGCCTTCATGAAAACAGGCCCAAATCCATGGGCCTCAGCTTCTCTGGTGTAAAATGAATCCATTGGCATTGGTGATCTCAGATCCTGTTGAACTACAAAATTAATACATCCATTGTGGAAGACTGTATGGAGATACCTCAGAAAGCTGAAAATAGTTCTACCATGTGACCCAGCCATCCCACTCCTGGGAATTCACTCTATTAAATCAGCGTAGGAAAGAGTGATCTGTACTCCCATGTTTATTGTAGCTTAAATCACAATAGCTAAGATATGGAATCAACCCAGATGCCCATCAACTGATGACTGGATAAAGTGTGGTATATATACACCATGGAATACTACTCAGCCATAAAGAAGAATGAAATGTCATCTTTCACAACAAAATGGATCCAACTGGAAATCATTATACTTAAGTGAAATAAGCCAGTCACAAAAATACAAATATCATATGTTTTCGATCTGTGGTAACTAATAGAGTACAAAAATGTAGTGTATATGAGCAAAGTTGACATTTTGAGATTTATTATTGTTTTCAGCCCTTGTCTCTTGCCTCACTGCCTTAGCTGGAACACCAGTCTGATCCTGACCTTGTACCATGACTTACACTACTATCTCTCCTAGATTTGTCTCCAGTTTTCTGACTGCAAATCTTGGGATTTACCAGCCTCAGTAGTCTCATGACTCAATTTCTTGTAACAAATCTATGCACAATCATTTATATCATCTGTAACTATCTGCTGTTGCTTTTGTTTCTTTGAAAAACCTTAATACGAGGTGGGTGCTGTGGCTCAATGGGTTAATGCCTTGTCCTGCAGTGCTGGCATCTCTTATGGGTGCTGTTTGAGGTCTGGTTGATTCACTTTTGATCCAGCTCCCTGCTAATTCTCCTGGGAAGGCGGTAGAGGATGGTCCATGTATGTGGGCCCCTGAACCTATCAGGGAGACCTGGAAGAAGCTCCAGGATACTGGCTTTGGCCTGCCTCAGGCCCTGTTGTTGGGCTGTTTAGGAAGTGAACCAGTAGATGGAAGATCTCTGTCTCTCCTCTCTGTCTCTTTCTGTAACTCTGCCTTGCAAATAAATAAATAAATCTTTTTTTTTTTAAAGAAAAACTCTAATAAAATTGGTGATTGGTTGAATAAATTATGGCACATACATATGATGGAAAAGAAAACGAAAAAGAATTGAAGAATCTGTTTATTGTTAAGACATGTTTCATGGATATATATTTTAGGAAAAGAAACAAGTACACAACATTGTGTATATTTTGCTTCATTTTAATAAAAACACTAATCACACAGGAAGGAAATGAAAGGATAAAGAAGATAGGAATGAAGCTAGAATTCTTTGAATGTACTTGTTGTTGTATATTTGATTTTGAAACCATGTAAATCTTCTCTTAAATATAAAATAAAATTGAAAAATCAATCCCTTAAATGTCAAAAGCAGTATGAAAAAAAGGCATTTTGTTTTAAGGTTATGACCTAACCATACAGAAATAATGTTTTGCAATTTAAAGCCAGAAATTTACTATATATCCTTAAGTCTATCTTAAGGATGAAAATAAATACAAGGAAAATCAAAATAATATTTTTATAATAATATTGTTAGTAATAATAGATATCATTATTCTGAAATACTCTGTGTGTCACATGATTAAGCAATTAAATAAATATTTTAAGAACTTAAATAATTGTACTAGTCTCATTAGCAACCAAGAGTATCACTGTGAAGTGGAAGAATTATAATTGAAAATAAAAACTAAGTAGAAATTATGTAATCTGAAACTTAAAAAATAATATGAATGAGTGATGCATTTTTTTCTCTTAGGAAAAACAAAGCCAACACACGTTTTTAAGACCACATATTTTTCATGTCCATGCTAGGCAAAGGCCTAGAAACAACGACCAGCACAAGCTATGATCTCTAAATGTAATTTCCCAGTGAAAGGAACACTGACCTCCTGAGAAACAGTTCATTCCAGGCTGGAGAAAGGAAATGAGCAAGATAAACCTAGAGAATCCTTTTTAACTTAACAGGAAGGAAGCTGTCAGAGACTTCTAGGGTTATGTCCAAAGTGCGCTGGAACCAACCTGAAGAGACTCCCTCTGGCCCACAGCAACAACTGAAGCATTTCAAGTGTGGTAATGTCCAAGGGTTCATAATGCTACCAAAATACAAAGATCTTTGGAAAGCAGCTCATTGTTCTGAAAACCGGTAAGTAAGGAAAAGAATAAAGCATTTATTCTGCCTTTCCTGTGCTATCCCACCACACAGATATTTTGGGAAATCTCTTTTTAAAAATATATATTTATTTATTAAGAGGGAAGGAGGATGAGCTGGGGGGGGGGAGAAAGAGAGAGAGAGAGAGAGAAAGAGAGAGAGAATGAGAGAGAATGAGAGAGAGAGAGAGAGAGAGAGAGAGAGAGAATCTCCCACCCACTGGTTCACTCTCCAAATGCCCAGGACTGGTTCAGGCCAACGCCTGGAGCCTGGAACTCAATCGAGGTCTCTATGTGGGTGGCAGTGATCCATGTACTTGAGCCATCACTTACTGCCTCTCTGGGTACATATTAGTTGGAAGCTAGACTACAGTAAATTTAGATTCACTGAATTTATGCTATTTGTAAGTTTTGAATATTAGACTAATGGAAATTTTTGCTGTTTAGGTTGGTTCTACTTGTTACCAGAAAATGGAAGTCTTTAAAAGCAAAAATAACATCTATAAATACAGTTTGGAACATTCTAAAGTTTTAAATAACCTAACTTTATAAACGGATCCATACATAATTTATAGTCTCCTAAAAATAAATTGTTGAAGATTGCAGGCTTATCACTGATTTGGCAATAGAAAAAGAAAATTCTATCAAAGTGAATTTTTCAAAGTAGATTTAAAAGAGAAGGGAGCTGCTGTGTTTTAGTCATTCTTTAGTCTAGAGAGGAATGTACATTTTCTGACACTCATAGCAGACTGAGGGAAGACCCTAAGAAACCCTTAAAGAACAACTTGGAGACACAGGGAAAATAGCCTCAGGCCTGTGGTTTGGACTGGAAGAACTAATGGGAGCATCCCTACCACAGGAGCCATTAAATGGAGTATTAGCATTGCTTCCAGATAACTTTATTTGAAGTCAGCTACCTGATAAATACAAAGTCAACATCCCTCCTACTGGCTGCACACCAAGAGGCACTCTTCCTAGAACCTGAAAATTCTCCCCCGCCCCCCTGACATTGTGAGGTCTTTTTCTCTGAGAGTCAAGAGACCCCCTCTCCTTACTTCAGAGTCAGAAAGCCCCTTTTCTTGCTGACTTCAGAGCATTTCTGGGGTTGCCATTTTAACTGGTGCTCAAGTATAAAAAGCAAAACTATTTGATGTGGTACAGAACTGGGCTGTTCATGATCCTAAGCCTCCAACTGGTGACATTCCCTAGTATGGATTACAGAGAATTTGGTTCCCCAAACTCATGCAGTCATTTGAACTTCCAATTCTTATGCTAACACTTGATGTATTAATACTAATGGTTGATGGATTAGGGTGGAGACTTGCTCCAACTATGGCATCTCAAGGTAGGACCTATGGGAAGTGATTGGAATGTATTAGGTATCTAGGATGGAACCCCATGATTGAATCATGGTGCAATTATAGGGAGAGGTCACACCCAGGGCAGAGGATGCCTGTGTTCCCCATGTCTCTCTCTTTTCTGGCTCTCCATGTAATCATTCCTCTGCAGAGCTCTGTGTCTGCCAGCCCCCACCCAGATGCCAGACTGATGCTCTTGACTGATCTTGGACTGTGAACCTCCAAACTTCAAGCCAAAATAACCTTTCCTTATAATTTTCTCTGCTCAGGTATTTAAGCAAAAGTAACAAAAAACTGACTAACACATTTCCTTTCTTTCCTTCCTTTCTCAAGTAGGTGTTATTCCTCCAGCATTGTTGGGACAGTCTTCCTAGCAAACACTGAGCTGACTTCTCTGGTGGTCTCTTCCACCAACCAGTCTCTCACTTAACTGCAAAGCAGGTGGCACCTTGATTTCCACCTATACAAAGCTTTCCACAGTCCATGCCCCTGATTATAAATATCCACCTCCCTTGTTTGACTGTTCTCACTTCCTCCACTCTCCGCATTCAGTTCTCCTTATGAACATGCAGAGTAAGCTTCCACAACCAAATAATATCTTTATTATAAGAGCTGAAAGATGAGGATTAAAGAAGTTCAGTCTTTTGAAATAATGCTGGTGTCTCTCTCCTGGGATATGAATTTCAAGATAGCTTACTTCAAAAGAAATTAATTCCAGTTATAAAATATATTACCAGTTAATTTTTCTTTTAATAATTCTCTCATTTTACCATCTATTGTATGTGTGTGTGTTTATGTGTATGTGTGAATGATATATTCACATGATTATAAAAGGAGAGTACTTCCAAAATTCTTGGAAAAATGGAATTAAAAGATGTTTATTTGGCTGCAAAGTTTTAAAAAAACTATCCATAAGATTTGCATAATACACATTTTCCATGCATTTTTGAAGACTCCACACTCAAAGCTTAAGAAGCCAGGTGGGAAAGGGTGATTTTGCAAAGAGCTATTCAGAAGACAGATCAGTAGCCAATCATTTGAAGAAAAGCCACAGAAAGCCAGAGGGTAAAATTATAGACCCTACATCCTCACAAATGGTCAAAGATCAGTGAACTAGGAGCTGCAGGAAGAACAATGTGAAAAAGGTGCAGCTGCTTGGAGCCAGCACCGTGGCATAGCAGTGAAAGCTGCCGCCTGCAGTGCTGGCATCCCCTATGGGTGCTGACTGCTCCACTTTCTATCCAGCTCCCTGCTAATGTGCCTGGGAAAGCAGCAGAAGATGGTCCAAGATCTTGGGTCCCTGCACCCATGGGGGGACCAGGAAGAAGTTCCTGGTTCCTGGCTTCATATCTCCCCAGTTCTGGCTATTGTGGCCATTTGGAAAGTGAACCAGCAGATGGAAGACCTCTCTCTCTCTCTCTCTCTCTCTCTCTCTTTCTGCCTCTGCTTCTTCCTCTATAACTCTGCCTTTCAAATAAATCAATAAATCTCTTTTTTTTTTAAGATACAACTGCTTAAGGAGCCTCGCAAAGATCCTAGGAGTGTGTGAACTGTGCTAGTCTGGAAGCAGGAGTGCCTGACCCTTTTCCTACTGAGAGAACTAAGTGAAGTCTGTGAACTATTAGAGGGAAGGGACCCAAGCTGTCCCGTTCATTGTTCAACACTCTTTCCCAGAATTCAGAGTCTAATCCATTACAATGTATTCTCTTCTTTTTTATCCACCTGTCTACTCCTCTAGTCATGTGCACAGCCCACCCAACTCTGTCTGGTGTTCAGGGCTGGCTTTACAAAGGCACACAGCTCCACTGGTTCCAGTCACAGTGCACTGGTATGTGACACAGGATGAGGGTCCTTCTCCATAGTGTGGTTGGCCGTATCCACATAGTCCAACATGGGGAAGTCAAATTTTCCCAGAATCTGGACTTCCAAAGCAATGATACTGGAGAGAAGCCTGGCCCCAGTATTCAGGCATGGCGCCTCCCATCCTCAGCTCTTCAGTCTGGTACATAAGGGTCCAGGATACAGGGGAACCTGTAGGCCCCAGTAGAGAGAAGCTGAGGAAGATCTAGGTAACAGCACTTGATGAACTTCTGGTCCCTCACATTGTCACTGAAAAATTCAGAATTTATTCATGAAGACAGCATCAGTAACATCCAGACATGAGAGCTTAAGTATCTCTTGGTTGCTAACGAAAACAAGAAGAAAACACTCCTTCATATCACACATACCATGAAGTACAGTACTAATTTCCCCCCAAGAAGGCCTGGGACAATAGGAGCATGCTAAGGGTACATGCTCTGCAGCCCAATTGTGGGTTTGTGTTAGCACTCCTGTGCATTCTAGGGGTGATTACTTAATCTTGCTCTTCTTCCATTTCCTCAACTAATGATGGGGACTGTTCATTCCTCCTTCCCTAAACAATCATTGTGAGGATTAAAAAAAAATTCATGTTAAGCAGTGAGACCTAGAACCTGACACATACTAAGCACTTCCAAAAAATTAGCTACTGTTGCTGCATTTGGCTTTGCTTACCACCTTCCTTGGTAGTCAGTTCAGGTATGATTATCCCCATTTTGGACACAAGAAAACTTTTTCAGAGAAAATAAACAAGTGTCCTAAAGCACATGCTGGCAAACAATAATGCCAGAGTTTAGAATCATGGCATCTTACCGTGTTGGTGTCTCAGAGTCCTTGGCCATTGTGTTGAGCAAATGAGAATGCTAAGTCCAGCGTAGGACGGCCTTGTGGGGTACAGACCGCCCTGCTGTGGAAAGGGGGAGTCTGAAGTCTGTGGCAGTGGTATGAAGGAGGACTGGGGGGCATCTTGAAAAAAGTCCAGGATGTGGAGCTGGGAGAGCCAGACACAGCCTCAGTGATGCCCTTCACCATCTGCACAAAGGGTCCTCATAGGATGCTCTCCATCAGGAAAGTGCTGGACAAGGGCATGCAATGTCACTGTAAATGTGGAGGTGCTCTCCAGGCTGTCATACGCTCGACCACATAGATAAAGCTCTTCTGTGCATTAACACAGAAAAGGCCAAGGGATTGGGGCCACTAAGCATGTTCAGATGAAATCCTTGCCATCAGCTTCTACTTGTATTCAATATTAGGCTAAAAATCAATGAGGGCAAATGTATAATTCATTTAAATTCTTAATGGAAACATTGTGTTCTATGAAGCAAATTAACTCACAATTGCTAAGTGAATTAAACAAATATTTACCAAGCACCTGCTATGTTCCAAGCACTATTTTGGCTGTTGAGAGATCTATAAGTGAACATACATGGAAAAGATCCCTGCTCTTCAAGAGTTTACAGTATTTCTGGGGAGAGTTCAAATGGCAAATTAGTAAGTTAAATAAATTAGCTATTTTTGAATGATTATAAGTGCTATGAGGACAATAGAATTGGGTCATGTGTGGAAAATAACTGAGAAATGACTTTGGGTGAGTTGGTTTAGCTAGACCTCTGGTGAAGTAACATTGGAATATTCCCAAATAATAAAGAAGGCACATGTGGAAAGATTGGGTGCTGTGGATGGAGAGAGCTAATTCAAAGAGCCTGAGCTTCTGATGATCAAATACTAAACAAAATAATGACAATGCTAAACAAAAACTAAAGGCATGGGGCCAGCGCTGTGGTGTAACAAGTTAAACCTCTTGCCTGTGATGCCAGCATTCCATATGGGTGCCTACTGGTGAACTGGCTGCTCCACTTCCTGTTCAGTTCCCTGCTAATATGCCTGGGAAAGCAACAAAAGATGGCCCAAGTGCTTGGGCCCCTGCACCCATGTGGAAGACTCGGAAGAAGGCCCAGCCCCAATGCAGTCATTTGGGGAGTGAACCAGCAGATGGAAATCTCAATATCTCTCTTTCATTCCCTCTCCCTCTCCCTGTAACTCTGCCTTTCAGATAAATAAAAAAATGAATCTTGAAGTAATCAACAAATCAATGTCATTGTTTCAGACATATCCTGTACCAGGCCCCAACAGACCAGATTAAAACCTAAAATGGAGTCCTTCATGCTGAAGTTCCAGCTCAGCAACTCCAGCTTAGTTGGTTATCTGACCTTCTGAGAAATCAGGAGAGAAAAAGAGAGAAAGAGAGATTGAGAAGTCTCTCATCTGCTGGTTCACTCTCCAGATGCCTGCACCAGCCAGACTGGGCCAGGCTGAAACCAGAAGTTTGGAACTTAATGTGGGTCTTTTACATGGGGGACAGGGACCCAACTACTTAAACAAACTGCACTGTCTCCTAGGGTCTGCAATAGCAGGAATCAGGAGTGGTGTGAGGGCTTGAACTCAGGCACTCCAGTTATGGGATACTGGTGTTCAACATGGTATCTTCATTGTTAGGTCAGATGTCCATCACCAGTTAAGATCTTTAAACTAAATGTGTTGTTTATAAAAATATTTTTATATATTTCTTTTTATTTATATATTTCTTTATTTGGAAGACAGAGAAGCAGAGAGATGTAGAAATGAGAGTGGTCTCCCACTTTGTGGGTTCACTCCCCAAAGGCCTGCTCCCTAATTGCATGCAGTTTTTAAAAATATTTATTTATTTATTTATTTGAAAGGCAAAGTCACAGAGAGAGGGAAAGATCTTTAATCCACTGGTCTACTCCCCAGATGGCCACAATGGCCAGTGCTGGGCCAGGCTGAAACTAGGAGCCAGAAGCATCTTCCAGGTCTCCCACAGGGGTGGCAGAGGTACTTGAGTCATCTTTCCCTGTTTTCCCAGGCCATTAGCAGAGAGTTGAACAAGAAGTGCAGCAGCTAGAACACGAATCAGATGCTGACATCGTTAACCATGATGCCATAATTCCGCACCCCCCGCCTCTGCTTTTTAAATTATTCTAATTGTGGGAGCTTCTTTTTGGCAAAAGGAACCCAGTGTTGTCTGAGGGAGTCAGTAAGAGAAAAGAGAATAAATTAGGAATCTTTAGCTACTAGAATTTACATTATTCATAATTTCCTGTGTGAACCCTATCTACTGCAGTCTTCACATTTTTTTAAAAGATTTATTTATTTATTTGAAAGTCAGAGTTACACAGAGAGAGAAGGAGAGGCAGGAAGAAAGAGAGAGAGAAAGAGAGAGAGAGAGAGAGAGAGAGAGGTCTTCCATTTTCTGGTTCGCTCGCCAATTGGCCGCAATGGCCAGAGCTGCGCCTATCTGAAGCCAGGAAGCAGAAGTTTCCTCTAAGTCTTTTCATGCTGGTGCAGGAGCCCAAGGACTTGGGCCATCTTCCACTGCTTTCCCAGGCCATAGCAGAGAGCCAGATTGGAAGTGGAGCAGCCGAGTCTCGACCCGGTGCCCATATGGGATGCTGGCACTGCAGGCGGTGGCTTTACCCGCTATGCCACAGCACCGGCCCCAGTCTTCACATTCTGACTCACTACAAAGGTGGTGACAAGGGACGGACAGCAGATGAATGCCCAGAGCTCAGAGGAACGGTGTGTGGGGTGTTCAACACGAAGCATGACCCTATAGATGAAGACGTAGGGGGTTCCAGCAGCTAACACATTTTCAGTCCCAACTCCATTGTCTAAAATAACCAAGAAGGGAAGTTTGTCACTTGGCTGTTAAGTTTGTCAGTTCTCCCCCACCCTCATATTAATTAATCATCTCATTATGGATAGAAGAGAGACTTTAATCAGGGGAATAAGGACCCAGGAAGCTCATGTGTGCTGACATACAGTAGGCAGACAGCAATGTTACGGGCTTCCTTCTTAGTTCCAAGCTACCTTGGTGAGCAAAATGCAGAATGGTTTTGTAAATAAAAGTTGATGAGAACACAGTCACACTCTTTATTTACATGTTATCAATGGCTACTTCTCATGGAGATGGTTTGACTCACAAGTCTAAAATATTTACCACCTAAGAAAACATTTGCCTATGCTGCTTTAAAATATTAACTCTCAAACTTAGTTCTTGTGGTTTAGTCTTTGTACGGATCAAGCACTATGCATTTCCCGAGAGCATTGACACAGTCCCTCCCCTGTAGTCTCCTTGCTTTGATGGAACTTCTGTCTTGCAAAGGGTTGATTCTGTGCAGTAGGCTGGGGTCCTCAGATTCCCCTGAGCATGGATATCTGACCACTACTCCTTCAATCTCACTCCTTGCACTCCTCATACTCAATTATGAAACAGAGGAAACTCCACAGGCTTGCAATAAAGTCTAGGTTCAGATGTCCCTACTCTTTTTTTTTCTTATGTTGAACAAGTCACTTAACATCCTCAGGTTAGTTGCCAATCTGTGAAGAGAGACTCTTGTCTTAGATAATGTCTAGGGCCTTAAAGTTCTTTCCAGCTCTAAGATGCTTTGACTCTATTATTCTTGTTCCTATGGTGTATGAGAAAATCATACAAAAGTAGAACTTCTCTCACTCTTTGGCTTCATACATCAATATGTATGGGTATCGTGAAGGAAGTATTTACTTCTCTAGAAAAAGAAGTCTCAATTTCAGAAAAAAACTCTGTAGGCTCCAAGGCTGGGCTGTGATACAGGCAGAGCTGGCAGAGGGGACTTAGCAGCGTTCTCTGATTTTCCACGTTTGAATCTGACCCTGCCATTCACAAGCTGTGTGCCTTTGGCCATTATTTAATCTCTCTGTGTCTCAGATTCCTCATCAAAAATCGGGTGAATATTACATCTGCTATTACTAGGCTTTATGTTTTTTAAGTAATGGGCTAACATTTGTTAAATGCTCAGTACATGAAAAGTAGAAAATTTCTATCAGTGTTTTCTAAATGAAACAAAGCAAAACAAAAATAATCCATATGATGGGTGAGGTACACATGTAAATATCGTTCAAAATATTGAAGACTTTTGTTTATTGATTTTTTAAAATTTTAACTCCCACATATAGGAGAAAACATGAACTATAGTCCTTTTATGTTTTGTTTGTTGAATTCTTTATCTAGTGGAACAGTAAGCCTTTGACTACAATGTGTATTGAAGATACGTTATCTCAACCAATGGAACAGAATAGAAACACCAGAAATCAATCCAAACATCTACAGCCAACTTATATTTGATCAAGGATCTAAAACCAATTCCTGGAGCAAGGACAGTTTATTCAATAAATGGTGCTGGGAAAACTGGATTTCCATGTGCAGAAGCATGAAGCAAGACCCCTACCTTACACCTTACACAAAAATCCACTAAACACGGATTAAAGACCTAAATCTACGACCCAACACCATCAAATTATTAGAGAACATTGGACAAACCCTGCAAGATATTGGCACAGGCAAAGACTTCTTGGAAAAGACCCTGGAGGTACAGGCAGTCAAAGCCAAAATTAACATTTGGGATCGCATCAAATTGAGAAGTTTCTTTACTGCAAAAGAAGCAGTCAGGAAAGTGAAGAGGCAACCGACAGAAAGGGAAAAAATATGTGCAAACTATGCAACAGATAAAAGATTAATAACCAGAACCTACAAAGAGATCAAGAAACACAACAACAAAACAAACAACCCACTTAAGAGATGGGCCAAGGACCTCAATAGACATTTTTCAAAAGAGGAAATCCAAATGGCCAACAGACACATGAAAAAATGTTCAGGATCATTAGCAATCAGGGAAATGCAAATCAAAACCACAATGAGGTTTCACCTCAGCCCGGTTAGAATGGCTCACATTCAGAAATCTACCAACAACAGATGCTGGCGAGGATGTGGGGAAAAAGGGACACTAACCCACTGTTGGTGGGAATGCAAACTGGTCAAGCCACTATGGAAGTCAGTCTGGAGATTCCTCAGAAACCTGAATATAGCCCTACAACATGACCCAGCCATCCCACTCCTTGGAATTTACCCAAAGGAAATTAAATTCGAAATTAAAAGAGCTGTCTGCACCTCAATGTTTATTGCAGCTCAATTCACAATAGCTAAGACCTGGAATCAACCTAAATGCCCATCAACGGTAGACTGGATAAAGGAATTATGGGATATGTACTGTTAAAAAAAAAAGAATACTATACAGCAGTAAAAAACAATAAAATCTGGTCATTTGCAACAAAATGGAGGAATCTGGAAAACATCATGCTGAGTGAAATAAGCCAAACCCAAAGGGACAAATATCATGTGATCTTCCTGATTGGTGACAACTAACTGAGCACCAAAAGGAAACCTGTTGAAGTGAAATGGACACTATGAGAAACGGTGACTTGATCAGCCCTTGCCCTGACTGTTGATGAACAACTTAATACTTTATCCCTTTTAGTATTTTTTGTTCTACTTAATACTATTTGTTGAACTCTGTAATTAATACACAATTATTCTTAAGTGTTGAAACTTAACTGAAAAGTGATCCCTGTTAAATATAAGAGTGGGAATAAGAGAGGGAAGAGATGTACAGTTTGGGAAATGCTCAATCGGAATTGCCCCAAATGGTGGAGTTAGAAACGTGCCTGGGGATTCCAATTCAGTCTTATTAAGGTGGCATGTACCAATGCCATCTCACTAGTCCAAGTGATCAATCTCAGTTCACAATTGATTATAATCATAGGTTAAGAGTCAAAGGGATCACATAAATAAGACTAGTGTCTGCGAATACTAACTGATAGAATAAAAAAGGGAGAAAACGATCCCACATGGAAAGCGGGATACACGGTCGGGGCGCCAGATTCTGTCCCGGTTGCCCCTCTTCCAGTCCGGCTCTCTGCTGTGGCCTGGGAGTGCAGTGGAGGATGGCCCAAGTGCTTAGACCCTGCACCCGCATAGGAGACCAGCAGAAGCACCTG
The DNA here is from genome assembly GCF_964237555.1 of Oryctolagus cuniculus. Taxonomy (NCBI): domain Eukaryota; kingdom Metazoa; phylum Chordata; class Mammalia; order Lagomorpha; family Leporidae; genus Oryctolagus; species Oryctolagus cuniculus. The sequence continues at coordinate 13,439,654 of NC_091432.1, read as the reverse complement.
GCTCCTGCCTTCGGATCAGCGCGATGCGCTGGCCGCAGTGCGCCAGCTGCAGCGGCCATTGGAGGGTGAACCAACGGTAAAGGAAGACCTTTCTCTCTGTCTCTCTCTCTCACTCTCCACTCTGCCTGTAAAAAAAAAAAAGAAAGAAAAGGAAAGAAAAAAAAGAATAGTGTGACATACTTTGATACTATTTTAAATTTTTCTATGCCTAACATTTTTGAACTTTTTATGATTTTGTTATGAATAACTCATTACTTCAAATTTCTGAGTCTTTGTGACTTTCTTTATAGTATTTCTACAAAGGAAATTCTCTGAACACTGACGAGTGCTAGAATAGTTAAGTATTGGTGAGGTTCATACTAATTTGAGTAGTAACATTTTAGATAAAGGTTGATAAATTCTTATTAATAAGACTTTAAAAAGATATTGTTTTAGCAAATGTTTGATGAATGTCTACAAATACTATCTACTTAATTTTCCTAAAAGTTTGTTGTTGACCAGAATATCATTATTCAAAATTAACATTAATAACACCAGTTGAATATTTGCACATTAGTTCTGGATTTTGCTATTGTTTTATGGAATTGGCATGTCCAGAAATTCTTTAAAGTGACTAAACTGGTAATACTTTGAAAAATTATATTAAGGAGTTAGCACAAACTTGTCTCTAGAATCTAAATAAGTTATTATTAGTAGTTAAGGAGAATATTTTATGGAAACTCAGAACTATATAACTTTGAACCAGAAAAAATAGTCTAAACAAGAAAGAACAAAATTATGCAGAAGAGAAAGAGATTATTTGAAACTTCTTGGAGAATCTTGTCTCAGTGGTCATTAGTGGAGGCTAATTAATTTATGCAGAGTTTTTTGTTTTGTTTTTCTTTTTCTTTTGGGGCAGTCAACTTTTATGATCTGTGTGCTTTGAGAAGTTCCCAACCTTTTGAGATTTTAATGGGTATAGTTGTTCAATTCCTACCAGCTGGGTAAGTGGGTAAGTTTGCAGTGTATTGGCAGTCAGGAGTGCCCAACAGGGTCCTCAGCAAGGCCCCAGGGAAGTCTTTCCTGAATTTCTTCTCCAGAATTACGTACTTTTAGGTCATGGAGAGACTAACCACGTGACGGATGAGGAAAAGCAACCTGTGTCTATGGAAGACAACACAGAGTGTATGGGGGTGTCTTTCTCAATATCTACCTAGATGCGATTATATAATGATGGAATCCAGTATTGGTAGAGTTATTCCTTGTGATCTGGGCCTGCTGATGAGCAGAACACATATCCTTATATTCTTATAAGGGGATAGGATTCATCCATGAACTGAATGAAATACTGGTCACATGAAACAACACAGATTTGTCCTGGCATTTTATTCATTTATTTGAAAGACAAACTGACCAAGAGAGGGACACACACACACACACACATACATCCATGGTTTGGCCAGGTTGAAGCTAGGAGCCAGGAATTCCATTCGATTCTCATCTATCCAGGAAACCAAATACGTGGGCCATAATCTGCCACCTCCCAAATACGTTAGCAGGAAGCTGGATCAGAAACACGGAGTAGCAGGGACTGGATCCAGGCTCTCTGAAATGGAATGCAAACATACCATCAATGGATTAATCTGCTGCACCACAATGCCCACTCCACTCCATCATCTCTTTTTGTTAAAAACACTCAAAATTTTCAAACACACACACACAGACACATGACATTATTGCCATCTACAGTCACCTTACTGTGCAATAGAACACCAGAACCATCTCCTATGTAACTCTGGCTTTGAACTCATTACTCAGTCTTTTCCCTTTCCACCTTCCTCCTCTCCCCCAGCCTCTGTTATCACAATTGTATTCTTAACTGCTATGAGATCAATTTTTTTGATTCAACATGTGAAAGAAATCTTGTAGTACTTGTCTTTGTGTGCCTAATTTCACTTAATATAATGACTTCCATGTTGGTTCAAATGGAAAGATTTCATCCTTTCTAGGGCAGAATAGTATTACACTGAGTATATCACGTTTTCTTTATTCATTCATCAGTAGTTGGACATGTAGATTGCTACCACTTAGTGGGATAAACATGAGAATGTAGGTGCCTTCAACAGATTGATTTCATTTCGTTTCGCCATATGCCCTGTAGTAGAATTGCTAAGATATACGGTGGTTATGCTTTTAATTTTTAAAAAAGATTTATTTATCTGATAGGCAGAGAGAGAAAGAGAGAGAGAGATGTCTTCTTTTTTTTTTTTTAAAGATTTATTTATTTATTCAAAGTCAGAGTTACACAGGGAGAGGAGAGGCGGAGAGAGAGAGAGGAGATATCTCTTTTATCTGCTGGTCCATTTACCAGTTGGCTGCAATGTCTAGGGCTGAGCCAGGCCGAAGCCGGGAGCTTCATCTGGGTCCCCATGTGGGTGACTGGGACCCAAGTACTTGTGCCATCTTTTGTTGCTTTCCTAGGCTATTAGCAGGGAGCTGGATTGGAAGTGGAGCAGCTGGGACATGAACTGATGTCCATAAGGCTTAACCTGCTACACCACAATGCCAGCCCCTCTTTTAAGTTTTTTTTTGGGAATCTCCATACTGCTTTCTATGACGACTATAATAATTTATATTCCCACTGACACTGTACAAGTATTTCCTTTTCTCCATATCCTTATCAGCACTTATTATCGTTTGTCTTTTTCATAATAGCCATTCTAACTGGAGAGAGGTTACATCTCACTGTGATTTTGATTTGCATTTCCCTAATGATGAGTGCTATTGAGGAATTTTTCATGTATCTTTTAGCCATTGGTATATCTTTAAGAAATGACTTCTGCCGGCGCCGCGGCTCAATAGGCTAATCCTCCACTTAGTGGCGCTCCACACCGGGTTCTAGTCCCAGTCAGGGCGCCGGATTCTTTCCCGGTTGCCCCTCTTCCAGGCCAGCTCTCTACTGTGGCCCGGGAAGGCAGTGGAGGATGGCCCAAGTGCTTGGGCCCTGCACCCCATGGGAGACCAGGAGAAGCACCTGGCTCCTGCCTTCAGATCAGCACGGTGCGCCGGCCGCAGCGCGCCAGCTGCGGCGGCCATTGGAGGGTGAACCAACGGCAAAGGAAGACCTTTCTCTCTGTCTCTCTCTCTCACTACCCACTCTGCCTGTCAAAAAAAAAAAAAAAAAAAAAAAAAAAAGAAACGACTTCTTCAGGTCAGTTGCTCCCTCTACCAATGGATTGTTTGATCCTGTGCTACTGAGGTGAGTTCTTTATACATTCTGGTCATGAACACCTTATCAGATATATAGTTTGGAAATATTTCTTGTTTTAAAGATTTACTTATTTGTTTGAAAGGCAGAACAAAGAGAGAGGGACAGAAAAGGGGAGAGGATGAGATAAAGATAGAAATAGAGATAGAGATGATAGAGATGGAGGTGGAGAGACAATATTTCACCCACTGGCTCACCCCCCAAGTTGCATCAATAACAGGGGCTGGATCAAGATGAAGTCAGGCGGAAGGATCAGGCCATCAAGGAGAGAGGCGCCTTTCTCTGAAGGGAGGAAGGAACCTCCACTGTGATATGCCCTTGACTAAACAAATTCAGAGTCGGTGAACTCAAGGGGCTTCCATAGCCTAGGCAGCTCATAGCAAGAGTCTCGGGTGATTGCTGACATCATAAATAAGAGTGCCAATTGTTAAATCAACAACGGGAGTCACTGGGTACATGCTCCCCACGTAGGATCTCTGTCCTTAATATGTTTAACTATGAAACTCAAAAACAACAGTACTAGTCGAACAATACCCTATACCTGGTTTGGTTGTGTGAGTGCAAACTGTTGAAATCCCTGCTTAGTATATACTAAGTTGATCTTCAGTATATGAAGGTAATTGAAAATGAAACGTGATGAAGGGCAGGATGGGAGAGGGAGTGGGTGAGGGGAGGGCCACGGGAGGGAGGGAGGTGGGGGGGGAGCCACAACAATACAAAAGTTGCATTGTATATTCTACTTAAAACTATTGGTTGAATTAGGTGTTTAATTAATGCTATAACTAGTACTCAAATAGTATTTTACACTTTGTGTTTCTGTGTGGGAGCAAAATGTGGAAATCTTTACTTAATATACGCTAAATTGATCTTCTGTATATAAAGATATTGAAAATTAATCGTGATGTGAAGGGGAAGGGGAGAGGGAGTGGGAGAGGGGAGCGTTGTGGGTGGGAGGGAAGTTATGGGGGGGAGGAAGCTATTGTAATCCATAAGCTGTACTTTGGAAATTTATGCTCATTAAATAAAAAAAATTAACAAAAAAGATGAAGTCAGGAGCTCAGAGCTCCATTTGGGCCCCCAGATGGATGCCAGGGGCCTATGTACCATCTTCTGCTGCCTTCCTGGATGCATGAATAGGGACCGGGATCAGATCAGAAGCAGAGCAACCAGGACTTGAACTTGCTGCTCTCTCATAATGCTGGCCCCAAGTTTCCAAATATTTTCTGCCGTTCTATAGGCTGTCCTGTCACTTTATTGATAGCTTCTTTTGCTGTGTGGGATCTTTTCAGTTTGATAAAATCCCATATGTCTAGCTTTGCTTTTGTTTCCTGTGTTTTGGGGTCTTATCCATGAAATCCTTGTTCATTCTAATGTTCTGAATCATTTCCCTTGTGTTTTCTTCTAATAATTTCAGTTTCAGGTCTTATATTGAGATCTTTAATATATTTTAGTTGATTGCTCTGGTAATAGATGGGGTCTAATTACATTTATCTGCATGTGGATATCCAATTTTCCCATAACCATTTATTGAAACGATCTTTCTTTCTCCGATCCATGTCTTCAGTGACTCTGTTGAAGATCCGCTGGTTGTAGATGAGTAGGTTTACTTCTAGGTTTTCTATTCAGTGAATTTTCTATCTTCTGATATTTTCTTTTTGTTAATAGCTTGCTCTTTCACTTTTAACAATCCCCTTTAATATATCTTGGAAGATGGGTCTAGTAGTGATAAATTCTGTCAGCTTTTGTTTGTCTAGGGATTTCTTCATCTCTCCTTTGTATCTAAAGGATAGCTTTGCTGGATACAGTATTCTTGATTGGCAGTTTTCTTTCAGTATTGTGAAAATCTCATTTTACTTCCTCCTGGCCTATACAATTTCTGCTGAGAAATGATTTCTGCTGTCAGACCAGTTGGGACACACTGTGTGTAATTTGTTTCTTTTCTCATGCATCCTTGAGAATCGTCTCTTTATCTTTAAATTTAGAGACTTTGATTATATCATGCTTTGGGGTAGACTTGGTTGAGTTGTATCTTGCTGGTGACACCTGATATTCCTATACCTGGAATGTTGTATCTTTAGGTTTGAGAAGATTTCTGCTATTATCTCTTTAAATATACTTCCTTCCTTCTTTCACTTATTTATTTATTTGAAAGAGTTACAGAGAGAAAGGAAGAGATGAGAGAGAAATCTTCCATTCTACTGGCTCTCTCCCCAGGTGTCTGCAACAGCCAGGACTCAGCCAGGCTGAAGCCAGGAACCAGGAGCTTCATCCAGATCTTCTACATGGGTAGAAGGCCCCTAGGCACTTGGGCCATGTTCTACTGCTTTTCACAAGCCATCAACAGGGAGCTGGATCAGAACTGGAATAGCTAGGACATGAACTCTTGCTCATGCAGGGTGCTGGGTGTCATGACGGGTGGCCCTCACTCATGCAAGGTGCTGGGTGTCACGAGGGGTAGCCCTATCCATTATGCCACGATGCTGGCCCCTTTGAAAATACTTTCTACCCCAGTGATCTTCCCAAGTCCCTCTTGGCGCCCAGTAACACATATTTGCTCCTTTAACGCTGTTCCGAAATTCCTACAACATTTCTTCCTTCCTCTTGATTCTTTTTTCTCCTCTGAGTATTTTAAAATAGTCTGTTTTTGATCTCCCTACTTCTTTTTTTTATTTTTTTTTAATTTTTTTAACTTTTATTTAATGAATATAAATTTCCGAAGTACGACTTATGGATTACAATGGCTTCCCCCCCATAACGTCCCTCCCACCTGCAACCCTCCCCTTTCCCACTCCCTCTCCCCTTCCATTCACATCAAGATTCATTTTTGATTATCTTAATATACAGAAGATCAGCTTATCCCTACTTCTTTCTTCTCTTTGATCTATTCTGCTATTGATGCTTCCTATCATGTTTTAAGTTTTGCTTAATTGACTTCCCAACTGAAGGATTTCTGTTTGGTTTACAATTACTTCCATCCATATGCTAATTTTCTGTTAGAAGTAATGAATTATTTCTCTCTATATTTTCTGAATCTCACGGAGTTTGTTTAGAACAGCTCTTTTAAATTCAGCATCAGAATTTGTATCAGTTACTGCCTGTTTGATTCCTGAAATCTTATTTTATTCATTAGGGAAGGTCATGATTCCTTGAAATTCCTTGATGTTCGTTGGATGCCAATATGATCTGTGCATTGAAAACTTAGACATTTTTCCCTGTATTCATAATCTGGCTGTTTTTGCGTTAACTATTTTGCAGAAATTCTAAGGTGACTGCCTATTTTCGGAGCCTGTGAACTGTGCTGCCTTGTCAGCACTAGATGGCGCCCTAACGTGAGGTCTGCGGCAAGTCAGCAGTTAGCGTGTTGTCGCTGTTCCAGCACCAGAGGGCGCCCAAACCCAGGCCCATCCCACAGTCAAGCAGGCACCAACGCGCAGGGCATCAGCAGTGGACAGAGACTTTGGCGCTTTATCTGGTGGGGAATCACCACAGCGGGCCTGGCTTGGGGTCCAGACCAAGTCCTACCGTACTGCCCATTGGCGGGAGTCTTGTTCTGTGAGGCTCCGGGAAATGGCGGTGTCGCCTGTCCTTTGGCCTCTTGGCTGAGGAAGGTTTCTACAGGCTGGATCTGAAAAGCTGACTTGGGAGCAAGGGTCCTGGAGCTCTGCTGGCTCTGGGATTTAGCGTGTTGGGCCTCAGAAGATACCATGTGTTTCTCCTGATCGGAGGTGACTAATAGAGTACCTAAAATGCGAGATAGTGGAGCGAAATGGACGTTTTGATATTGGGTGTCTATTTACAGCCCTTTTCTGTTGCGGAACAGTGTTTTTTTCTTCATGCTATTTATTGAAATCTTTTACTTAGTGTAGGGTTTAAGCTAATGCTCATTAAGTAAACTGAAAATAGATCTTTGCAAAAGTTAAGAGTGGAAATAGGAGAGGGAGGAAGTAGAGGGGTGGGAGTATGTGGACGGGGAGGGAGGGTAGGGTAGGAACTATCACTAAGTTCCTAAATCTGTGTATATGAAATACATGAAATTAGTATACCTTAAATAAAATGAAAAAAATAAAATCACACACACACACGAAGTGGTGGGCCTAGTACCGGGTTTCAAGTCCAAATATGAAATTAATTCTCTCTCCCTCCCCTAGGTGGGAGGCGTGCTGGAGCTTGAGAGGTAGGGGAGTGATTGATGTGGCAGTTCTTCTACCTTCTTCAACGCATCTTTTCTTCTTATTGATTATAGTATTATAACCAATAACATATACTATTTTTTAAATTTATTTGACAGATGGAGTTAGACAGTGTGAGAGAGAGAGACAGAGAGAAAGATCTTCCCTCCGTTGGTTCACCCCCCAAAATGGCTGCTGTGGCAGGAACTATGCCGATCCGAAGCCACGAACCAGGTGCTTCCTCCTGGTCTCCCATGTGGGTGTAGGGGCCCAAGCACTTGGGCCATCCTCCACTGCCTTCCTGGGCCACAGCAGAGAGCTGGACTGGAAGAGGAGCAACTGGGACTAGAACCTGGGGCCCATATGGGATTCCAGCACCACAGGCAGAGGGTTAACCAAGTGAGCCACGGCGATGGCCCCAACACATGCTATTATTATTTCTTATTATTACCAGGCTTCCTTAGCTCTTATAAAGGTGGCTCACGCAGGAACAGCTGTTCTAACTGGTGTCTCTATGGGGATTGATTGCTGGAGCATTTCTCTCAGCCACCATCTTGGCCCCCATCTCTTGATGAATGATCTTGAATCTGGGTTGTATGATTTTCATCCATTTGTATTTGATGTTGTCATTGATAGGTAAAGACCTACTGTTTTTACTTTGTTATTGGTTTTCTGGTTAATTTGCAGGTGCTTTGTTCCTTTCTCTGTCCACCTTTGTGATTTGATCATTTTATATAGTGCTAATCTTTTATTCCTTTCTCTTTATTGTTTGTGTATCTCATGTAATTTTTTGTTTTGTGGTTACCATTGAGATTTACATAAAACAGTCTATTTAAACAGAATAACTTCTGTCACATAAAACACTCTATACAATTATTCCTCTCATACCCCTCCCTCCTCCAGTTTGTTTTTGGTGTCACAACTTAAATCTTTAAATCTTCAATTCCTTAACCACATATTTAAAATTTAGTTATTTTGACCATTTTTGTTTATAACCTTCATACTAGGGATGTGTGTGACTTACACACCATCATTATGGTAGTGGAGTACTCTGCATTTGACTGTGTATCACTTCTTTTTTCATTGTTATTGTATTCTTATTTTTATTTTTTAAAGATTTATTTATTTTACACAGAGAGGAGTGGCAGAGGGAGAGAGAGAGAGAGAGAGAGAGAGAGGTCTTCCATCGTTGGTTCACTCCCCAGTTGGCCGCAATGTCTGGAGCTGCGCCGATCTGAAGCCAGGAGCCAGGAGCTACTTCCAGGTCCCACACGGGTGCAGAGGCCCAAGAACTTGGGCCATCTTCTACTGCTTTCCCAGGCCACAGCAAAGAGCTGGATTGGAAGTGGAGCAGCCTGGTCTTGAACTGGTGCCCATATGGGATGCTGGTGCTGCAGGTGGCAGCTTTACCCGTTACTCCACAGCTCTGGCCCCTGTCCTTTTTCTTAAATATATATTTTCTCCATTTTACTTGTTTTGGGTCAATTTACTGTTCTTTACTTTTCTTTTTCTAGTTATTTTTTTCTTTTTCTTTCTTTTTTTTTTTTGACAGGCAGCGTTAGACAGTGAGAGAAAGAGAGAGAGAGACACTTGGGCCATCCTCCACTGCCTTCCTGGGCCACAGCAGAGAGCTGGACTGGAAGAGGAGCAACCGGGATTAGAACCCAGGGTGCCGGGGCTACAGGCGGATGATTAGCCTAGTGAGCCGCAGCGCCAGCCCCTTTTCTAGTTTTAATGTAGAAACCTAAAGCAATGATCTAAGAGTATTCTTATTTTCTAGTAAGAGTATAAGCACTTATTCCTATATATTTCTCACGGCTTTAGTTGTATCCAACAAATTTTGATATGTTGTAATTTTATTTGCATATAATTAAAATTTGCCTAATTTTTTTTGACAGGCAGATTTAGACAGTGAGAGAGAGAGAGAGAGAGAGACAGAGAAAGATCTTCCTTCCGTTGGTTCACCCCCCAAATGGTTGCTACTGCTGGCGCGCTGCGCCGATCCGAAGCCAGGAGCCAGGTGCTTCCTCCTGGTCTCCCACGTGGGTGCAGGGCCCAAGGACTTGGGCCATCCTCCACTGCACTCCCGGGCCGCAGCAGAGAGCTGGACTGGAAGAGGAGCAGCCGGGACAGAATCCGGTGCCTGAACTGGGACTAGAACCCAGGGTGCTAGCGCTGCAGGCGGAGGATCAGCCAAGTGAGCCGCGACGCCGGCCTAATTTTCCTTATGACTGAATTACAGTTTCTTTAAAAATGTGCTGTATCGTTTATAGAAAATTAGGAATCTTTCAGATACTTTTAGTTTTTGAAATTTTAATTCTGTTAAGAACATAGTATTGTTCCAATTCCTTAAAAATTCTGGAAAATGTTGAGTATCTTGTTAAGCATTGTATTTGTACTTGAAAAGAATATGTATTCTGTGGTTGATGAGGGAAGTACTTTGTATGTGTCAAGTAGTTCAAGTTGGTTAGTAGTATTTGTATTGTTGAATTATTCCTGTATACCCATGTGTTTACTATCTATTCTATACATTACTGAGAAAAGAGTTTTATCAGTTTTTAAAAAGTAATTTTTGGCTAATTTTAATAATTTTAGAATAAAAATTAATTGAGGTACTTGGGCAATAGTCTAAAATTTTAGATATATTATTGTGAAGAAATATAAAAAATAAAAACATTACTTCTAGATTAGGCCATCAAGGAGAGAGGCGCCTTTCTCTGAAGGGAGGAAGGAACCTCCACTGTGATATGCCCTTGACTAAACAAATTCAGAGTTGGTGAACTCAAGGGGCTTCCATAGCCTAGACAGCTCATAGCAAGAGTCTCGGGTGATTGCTGACGTCATAAATAAGAGTGCCAATTGTTAAATCAACAACGGGAATCACTGGGTTCATGCTCCCCACGCAGGATCTCTGTCCTTAATATGTTTATCTATGAAACTCAAAAACAACAGTACTAGTCGAACAATACCCTATACCTTGTGCGGTTGTGTGAGTGCAACCTGTTGAAATCCCTGCTTAGTATATACTAAATTGATCTTTGGTATATGAAGGTAACTGAAAATGAAACGTGATGAAGGGCAGGATGGGAGAGGAAGTGGGTGAGGGGAGGGCCACAGGAGGGAGGGAGGTCGGGGGGAAGCCACAACAATACAAAAGATGCATTTTATATTCTACTTAAAACTATTGGTTGAGCTCTGTAATTAATACACAATTACTCTTAGGCGTTTAATCAATGCTATAACTAGTACTCAAATAGTATTTTACACTTTATGTTTCTGTGTGGGAGCAAAATGTGGTAATCTTTACTTAACATACGCTAAATTGATCTTCTGTATATAAAGATAATTGAAAATTAATCGTGATGTGAAGGGGAAGGGGAGAGGGAGTGGGAGAGGGGAGCGTTGTGAATGGGAGGGAAGACACGGGGGTGGGGGGGAGGAGGCTATTGTGGTCCATAAGCTGTACTTTGGAAATTTATGCTCATTAAATAAATTAAAAAAAAACATTACTTCTAAAGGGTAGTGACTTATTTGATCAAAACACACTGAATGAATGTCTTCAAACGTCACAGTATACTCCATAAATATGTATAAGTAAATGTTATTAAAATATATTAAATCCTTATGAAACGTAAAATATTAGAATTACTTTAAAAAGAAATACTGAGATCATTAAAAATATCTTTTAATTCCATTGTTCTTCAGCAAGTTGACAGTGTTGAGGGCATTGCAAGTACGTAAAAGAAATTAGAGATTCTTTAAGTTCTATCAGTTTTTGTCCCATGTGCTTTGAGGTTTTGTTCTGAGATATGTGTGTTTCACTGTTTTATATATTCTTAGTGAATTAACATCTTTATCAAATATAAAGGCACTATTTTTTCCTAGTAATATTCTAGTCCTATTTCAACATATATTATTATCTAAAAAACTTCTGTGGAACAAGATTATCAATTCATTTCTAAAATAAAATTTTGTTCTCACCTAAAATTGCACAGAATCATATGGTATTTGACAAAATACTGATTAATGTATAATTAACTTCAAAGAATTATGTGGTTGACCCCTTATCATCCACATGATTACTTAGAAAGAACAAATTAAACATTAATGTGGTAGCATTAGTCAACTTTGCAACTCTGGGAAAACATCCAGTGTTACATAACATAATTCTAAGAAGCGGGTACAAGGGAATGTTTTTGAGTTTTCACATAATAAATAACATACCAGGGTCAAAGCACAACATCACTACTAACTATTGGCAAGAATCTGGGCAATTCTTATAAAAGCCTCCATATCTTCTACATATACTTTGATGCAAAATATCTACCTTGTATCAGGTGATATGAACTATCAGGTGATATTGTATCAGGTGATATGAACTACCTTGTATCAGGTGTTATGAGATGCAACACAAGTAAATTCCTGGCCCAGAATTGATGTTCCGTGATTCTGATTCCCACCTCTTTCATACGCAGTTACTAGTCCTTTCTTACAGGTCCCCCACCCCGTCCCGGAATGTTCCACTCTTACCTGTAAGGACTTAGGAAGGCACTTTCTCAAAGATTTCTCTAGCATCTGCAATGGCTAAAGTCTGAAAATGGAACATTTTGGCAGGTATCTTAGCCTAAAAGAGGAATAAGAAACATCAAGAAATGAGAATGACCTGGAACACATTTGTAAGCAAGAGGCCGTTCTAGTTAGTGGTCTGGCCTTCATTCCTACTATTTCATTGATGCCCTATTCACTAATATTTTCTATAAGTCCAAGAAAGAACAAAAGTGGTGGAAGACACTAGCCTCTCTTTACAAAGTTATTTTTAATTTCATTTTTAAAATTTCAAACTATTTCTGATTTTTCATTTTCATTTTTATACTTCCAAGAACTCCAATAATTAAGGATGCATTGGAGTTAAATGTCTATTCTCTCTCTGGGGCTGGTGTCATGGCGCACTCAGTTAATCCTCTGCCTGCGGCACCGGCATCCCATAAGGGCACTGGTTCTAGTCCCGGCTGCTCTTCTTCCAGTCCAGCTCTCTGCTGTGGCTTGGGAAAGCAGTAGAATATGGCCCAAGTCCTTGGGTCCCTGCACCCACGTGGGAGACCAGGCAGTAGCACCTGACTCCTGGCTTTGGATCAGTGAAACTCTGGCTGTTGCGGCCATTTGGGGAGTGAACCAATAGAAGGAAGACCTTTCTCTCTGTCTCTCTCTCTCTCACTCTCTGTAACTCTACCTGTCAAATAAATAAATAAAATCTTTAAAAAAAAGTCTATTCTCTAAGTACGCATGAACATCCTTAGAGATTTAATTATTATTCATGACAAGCCTCACTTTGTCACTTAGAAGCTGTATGACATTGGACAAGTTATTTAGTTCCTCAGTGCTTTGGTTTCAGCATCTATTAATGTCAATGACTATACTACATATCCCATAGAGTATCTGCGATAATAAAGTAAATCAATTAATACAAGATGCTTACAATAACATCTGGGATTAGTAAGCCATCAATAATTATGATTGCTATTACTCTTTTTCTTATTGTCATTAGCAGGAGTCACAGCCAACTTACACTACCATTCAAAAGTATATTCATTGACTTTTTCTCTACACGACAATTTCTTATGCATTTGAGACAAACAAGTGGGTTGAATGAGGCTAATTCATGTAATTCTGGCAAATGGTAAATGAGACAGAGAGTATAAAGTTTTCAGCTGAGTGTTTGGCTTGAGTAGTGCTCAATATGCATTAGCCATTGTAATTATTGCTAGCATTATTACTTAAAACTTACCTTTTGATTGGCTACCAGAGCAAACCAAAAGGAATAGAAAACCTTTTCGTAAAAACTCTTATCTCAGAAACATAAAAATTATGTAATATCGTATTTCTAAATTTGATTTTGTGTTATTATGAGAATTTTATATACATACAAACACACACATATACACAATTTTTCTTTTTTAAAAACTTTTATTTAATAAATATAAATTCCTCAAGTACAACTTTTGGATTTTTCCCACAATAACCACCCTCCCACCCACAAACTATCCTATCTCCTAATCCCTCTCCCATCCCATTCTTCATTAAGATTCATTTTTAATTGTCTTTATATACAGAAGATCAACTTAGTATATATTAAGTAACTATTTCAACAGTTTGCACCCACACAGATACACAAAGTATAGAGTACTGTTTGAATAATAGTTTTACCACTAATTCACATAGTACAACACATTGGACAGAGATCCTACTTGGGGAGTAAGTGCACAGTGACTCCTGTTGTTGATTTAACAATTAACACTCACATGTATGATGTCCTTAATCACCTGAGGATATTGTCATGAGCTTCCAAGGCTATGGAAGCCTCTTGAGTTCACAAACTCTGACCTTATTCAGACAAGACCATAATCAAAGTGGAAGTTCTCTCCTCCCTTCAGAGAAAGGTATCTCCTTTGATGGCCCATTCTTCCCTCTTGGATCTCACAGAGATCTTTCATTTAGGTCATTTTTTTTTTGCCACAGTGTCTTGAATTTCCATACCTGAGAAACTCTCGTGGGCTTTCTAGCAAGATCTGAATGACTTAAGGGCTGATGCTGAGGCCAGAATGCTGTTTAGGGCATTTGCCATTCTATGAGTCTGGTGTGTATCTTGCTTCCCATGTTGGATCGTTCTCTCCTTTCTAATTCTATCAGTTATTATTAGCATACACTTGTCTTGTTTATGTGATCCCTTTGACACTTAACCCTATCTTTATGATCAATTTTGAACTTAAACTGATCACTTTTACTAGTAAGAAGGCATTGGTGCATGCAACCTTAATGGGATTTGGAATCCCATGGCACGTTTCTAGCTCTACCATTAGGGGTAAGTCCAAGTGAGCATGTGCTGAACTGTGCATCTCCACCCTCCCTTATTCCCACTCTTGTTTTTAACAGTGATCACTTTTCAGTTAATTTTACATGCCTAAGAATAATTGTGTGTTAATTAAAGAGTTCAACCAATGGTATTAAGTAGAATAAGAAAATACTAAAAAGAATAAAAGAGTAGGCTATTTTTCAACAGTCAGGACAAGGGCTGATCAGGTCACTGTTTCTCATAGTGTCAGTCTCACTTCTACAGGTTTCCCTTTAGGTGTTTTGTTAGTTGTCACAGATCAGGAAGATCATACGCTATTTGTCCCTTTGGGACTGGCTATTTTACTCAGCATGGTGTGTTCCAGATTCCTCCATTTTGTTGCAAATGACCGGATTTCACTGTTTTTGACTACTGTGTAGTATTCTGTAGAGTACATATCCCATAATTTCTTTATCCAGTCTACTGTTGATGGGCATTTAGGTTGATTCCAGGTCTTAGCTATTGTGAACTGAGCTGCAATAAACGGATAAAAATAAAAAAGCAGACCGCTTTTTTGTTTGCCAATTTAATTTCCTTTGGGTAAATTCCAAGGAGTGGGATGACTGGGTCATTTTGTAGGTCTATATTCAGGTTTCTGAGGAATCTCCAGACTGTCTTCCATAATTGCTTTACCAGTTTGCATTCCCACCAACAGTGGATTAGTGTCCCTTTTTCCCCACATCCTTGCCAGCATCTGTTGTTAGTTGATTTCTGTATGTAAGCCATTGTAACCGGAGTGAGGTGAAACCTTATTGTGGTTTTGATTTGCATTTCCCTGATTGCTAGTGATCTTGAACATTTTTTCATGTGTCTGTTGTCCATTTGAATTTCCTCATTTGAAAAATGTCCATTTAGGTTCTTGGCCCATCTCTTGAGTGGGTTGTTTGTTTTGTTGTTGTGAAGTTTCTTGATTTCTTTGTAGATTCTGGTTTTTAATCCTTTATCTGTTGTATAATTTGCACATATTTTTTCCCATTCTGTCGGTTGCTTCTTCACTTTCCTGACTGTTTCTTTTGCAGTACAGAAACTTCTCAATTGATGTCATCCCAATTGTTAATTTTTGATTTGACTGCCTGTGCCTATGGGGTCTTTTCCAGGAAATCTTTGTCTGTGCCTGTATATTGCAAGGTTTCTCTGATGTTCTCTAATAATTTGTAGGTGTTGGGTCATTGGTTTAGATCTGTAATCCATGTTGAGTGGATTTTTGAATAAGGTCTAAGATAGGGGTCTTGCTTCATGATTCTGCACGTGGAAATCCAGTTTTCCCAACATCATTTGTTGAATAGACTGCCCTTGCTCCAGGAATTGGTTTTAGCTCCTTGATAAAACATAAGTTTGCTATAGATGTTTGGATTGATTTCTGGTGTTTCTATTCTGTTCTTGGTCTATCCATCTGTTTCTGTACCAGTACCATGCTGTTTTGATTATATCTGCCCTGTAGCATGTCTTGAAATCTGGTATTATGATGCCTCTGGCTTTTTTTGTTGTTGTTGTTGTACAAGATTGCTTTAGCTTTTTGAGGTCTCCTGTGCCTCCACATGAATTTCAGTATCATTTCCTGTGGTTCTGGGGTCTTTTCCAAAAAGTCTTTGCCTATGCCATTGTCTTGCAGAACTTCCCCATGTTCTCTAGGAATTTGATGTTATTGGGTCCTAGATTAACGTTTTGATCCATTTTGAGTGCATTTTTGTGTCTTGTTTCATACCTCTCTGCACATGGAGATCCAATTTTTCTAGAATCATTTGTTGAAGAGACTGTCCTTGCTCTAGGGATTGCTTTTAGCTCCTTTGTCTAAGATAAATTGGTTGTAGATGCATGGATTGATTTCTGGAGTTTCTGTTCTGTTTCATTGATCTATCTGTTTTTTTCACAAGTACCAAGATATTTTGATTATAACTGCCGTGTAGTGTGTCTTTGAATCTGATATTGTGATGCCTTCATCTTTGTTTTTGTTGTATACAATTGCTTTAGCTACTTGGGGTCTGGTGTGTTACCATGTGAATTCTTTCATCTTTTTTTCTATATCTGAGAGGAAACTCACTGGAATTTTCATTGGGATGATATTGAACCTGTAAATTGCTTTCAGTTGTATGGACTTTTTGATGATAATGATTCTTTCAGTCCATGAAAATGGAAGATTTTTCCATTTTTCATTATCTTTTATTTATTTCTTTAATGTTTTATAATTTTCAATGTAGAGACCTTTGACATCCTTGGTTAAATTTATTCCAAGTTATTTAATTTTTTTGTAACTATCGTGAATCGGATTGATCTTAAAAGTTCTTTCTTGGGGCTGGCGCTGTGGCACAGTGGGATAATGCCCTGGCCTGAAGTGCCTGCATCCCATGTGGGTGCCAGTTCAAGACCCAGGTGCTCCACTTCCGATCCAGCTCTCTGCTGTGGCCTGGGAAAGCAGTAGAATATGGCCCAATTCCTTGGGCCCCTGCCCCCACATGGGAGTCCCAGAAGAAGCTCCTGGCTTTGGATCAGTGCAGCTCTGGCTGTTGAGGCCAATTGGGGAGTGAATTAGCAGGAGGAAGACTCCCCCCTCTCTGCCTCTCCTCTCTCTGTGCAACTCTGACTTTCAAATAAATAAATAAGTCTTTTAAAAAAGTTCTTTCTCAACCATGGCATTTTCTATGTATACAAAGTCTATTGATTTTTTGTGTTGATTTTTTTAACTTTTATTTAATGAATATAAATTTCCAAAGTACAGAATATGGATTACAGTGGCTTCCCCCCCATAATGTCCCTCCCACCCACAACCCTCCCCTTTCCCACTCCCTCTCCCCTTCCATTCACATCATGATTCATTTTCGATTCTCTTTATATACAGAAGATCAGTTTAGCATACATTAAGTAAAGATTCAACAATTTGCTCCCACACAGAAACATAAAGTGAAAAATACTGTTTGAGTACTAGTTATAGCATTAAATCTCAATGTACAGCACACTAAGGACAAAGATCCTACATGAGGAGTAACAACTCCTGTTGTTGACTTAATAAATTGACACTCTTGTTTATGGCCTCAGTAATCACCCTAGGCTCTTGTCATGAGTTGCCGAGGCTATGGAAGCCCCCTGAGTTCACCAACTCTGATCATATTTAGACAAGGCCATGGTCAAAGTGGAAGTTCTTTCCTCCCTTCAGAGAAAGGTACCTCCTTCTTTGATGACCCGTTCTTTCCACTGGGATCTCACTCACGGAGATCTTTCATTTAGGTTTTTTTTCCCCCCAGAGTGTCTTGGCTTTCCATGCCTGAAATACTCTCATGGGCTTTTCAGCCGGATCCGCATGCCTTAAGGGCTGATTCTGAGGCCAGAGTGCTGATTTACATCCTGCCACTTCACCAAACTCTTTTATGAATTCCAATAGTCTCTCAGTGGAGTCTTTTGTGTCCTTTATTTAGAGAATCATGTCATCTGGAAATAGAGATAGTTTGACTTCTGTCTTCCCAATTTATAAACCGTTGATTTATTTTTCTTGCTATTGCTTATGGCTAAACTTTCCAGGACTATACTGAACAGTAATAGTGAGTATGGGCATCCTTGTCTGGTTCCAGATTTTACTGGGAATGCTTCCAGCTTTTTCCCATTCAATAGTATTCTGGAAGTGGGTTTGTCATAGATTGCTTTGATTGCTTTGAGGAATGTTCCTTCTATACCCAATTTGCTTAAGGTTTTCATCATGAAAGGATGTTGTATTTTTCAAATGTTTCCTCTGCATCTATTGAGATAATCAATTGTTTTTTTTCTTCAGTTTGTTAATTTGAAGTATAACATTTTTTAATTTGCAAATGTTGAAACATCCTTGCATACCAGGGATAAATCCAACTTGGTCTTGGTGAATGATCTCTCTGATGTGTTGGTGTATTTGGCTAGTATTTTATTGAAAATTTTTGCATCTGTATTCATCAGAGATAGTGGTCTATGGTTCTCTTGTTGTATCTTTTTTTAGTTTAGAACTAAAGGTGATGGGCTGGTGCCGCAGCTCAATAGGCTAATCCTCCACCTAGTGGCGCTGGCACACTGGGTTCTAGTTCTGGTTGGGGCTCCGGATTCTGTCCTGGTTGCCCCTCTTCCAGGCCAGCTCTCTGCTATGGCCCGGGGGTGCAGTGGAGGATGGCCCAAGTGCTTGGGCCCTGCACCCCATAGGAGACCAGGAGAAGCACCTGGGTCTGCCTTCGGATCAGCGTGGTGCGCCAGCCGCAGTGCGCCGGCTGTGGTGGCCATTGGAGGGTGAACCAATGGCAAAAGGAAAACCTTTCCCTCTGTCTCTCTCTCTCACTGTCCACTCTGTCTGTTAAAAAAAAAAAAAGAACTAAAGGTGATTCTGGATTCATAGCAGGTGTTTGGGAGAATTCCTTTACTTGTTTTGAATAGCTTGTTTTGAATAGCTTGGTAAGAATTGGATTCAATTCATTAAATGTCTGGTAGAATCCAGCAGTGAATCCATCTGGTCTTGGCTTTTCTTAGCTTGGAGGGTCTTTATTACTGATTAAATCTCCTACTTTGTTGTTGATATGTTTGGATTTCTACATCTTCATGACTTAATTTTCATAGATTTTGTGAGTCCAGGAATATATCTATTTCCTCCATGCTTCCCAGCTTATTGGCATACAGTTCTTTGTAGTAATTCCTGATGATTCTTTTAGTAATGTGATATCTGTTTTTACATCTCTTTCTTCATATCTGGTTTTATTCATTTTGGTCTTTTGCCTCTTTTTGTTAGTTGGGCTAATGGTATATAACTTTTGTTAATTTTTTTAAAACAGCCAGCTTAATTTTGCTGTTCTTTTGTTGTTTTTATTTCAATTTTTTAAATTTAATTTCTAGTTTTAATTATTTCTTCCCTCCTAATAATTTTAGGTTTGGTTTGTTGCTTTTCTATAACCTTGAAATTCATTGATAGCTCATTCATTTGCTACTTTTCCAATTTCTTTATGTAGGCATAAGTTTCTATAAACTTCTCTCTTACACTGTTTTTGTTTTATTTCCTAGGATTTGATATGATGTATTGCCATCTTCATTTATTTCCAGAAAAATTTTGATTTCTCTTTTGATTTCTTTTATGGCCCACTGTACATTCAGGAGTATGTTCTTCAGACTCCATATGTTTGTGTATGTTCTGGAGATTCTTGAGTTGTTGATTTCCAGTTTCATTCCATTGTGCTCAGAGAAGATGCATGGGTGAATTTGATTTTTTGAATTTGCTGAGATTTTCTTTATTGCCTATCATATAGTCTATACTAGAGAAAGTTCCATGCACTGATGAGAAGAATATGTATTCTGCAACTGTGGTATGAAAAATTCTGTAGATATCAGTTAGGTCCATTTTGTCCATAGTGTTGACTAACTCTGTTTTTTCTTTGCTAATTTTCTGTCTAGTTGATCTGTCCATTGCTGAAAGTGGGGTATTCAAGTCTCCCCTTACTATTTTATTTTATTCTGTGTCTTCATTTGTAACCATTAATGTTTCTTTTAAATAGCCAGGTGCCATGTAATTGGTTCATATGCATTTTATTTTATTCTGTGTCTTCATTTGTAACCATTAATGTTTCTTTTAAATAGCCAGGTGCCATGTAATTGGTTCATATGCATTAATTATAGTCATATCTGGCCAGCACCATGGCTCAATAGGCTAATTCTCCGCCTTGCAGTACCAGCACATCGGGTTCTAGTCCCGGTTGGGGTGCCGGATTCTGTCCCCGTTGCCCCTCTTCCAGGCCAGCTCTATGCTATGGCCCGGGAGTGCAGTGGAGGATGGCCCAAGTCCTTGGGCCCTGCACCCGCATGGGAGACCCGGAGGAGGCACCTGGCTCCTGCCTTCAGATCAGCGCGATGAGCCAGCTGCAGCGCGCTGGCCGCGGCAGCCATTGGAGGGTGAACCAACGACAAAAGGAAGACCTTTCTCTCTGTCTCTCTCTCTCTCTCTCACTGTCCACTCTGCCTGTCAAAAATAAAAAAAAAATTATAGTCATATCTTCCTGTTGAATTGATCCCTTAATCATTACATAGTGCCCTTCTCTGTCTCTTTCAAAAGTTTTTATGTTAGTCTATTTTGTCTGATATTAGGATGGCTGTACCAGCTCTTTTTTGCTTTTCATTAGCATGGATAATTTTTTTCAATCCTTTCACTTTCCGTCTTCATGTATGTTTGTTGGTGAGTTGTGTTTCTAGTAGGCAGCAAATAAAGGTATCTTGGTTTTTAATCCATTCAGCCAGTCTGTATCTTTTAACTGGAGGGTTTAGGCTATTTACATTCAATATTACTCTCAATAAGTAACAACTTGGCTCTGTCATTTTTCCATAAATATTCCTGTTGTTTACTTTGGATTTTCTTTATACTTTTAATAGGAAATTTTCTGCCTTCACAGTCTTTCATAATGATGGCTATATTTCTATATTTCTGTGTGTACCACATCCTTAAGCATCTTTTGTAAAGCAGGGTGAGTGGTGCAAATTCTTTCAATTTCTGCTTCCTATGGATGGTTTTTATTTCATCCTCATTCATAAATGAGAGCTTTGCAGGGTACAGTACTCTGGATTGACAGTTTTTTTTTCTTTTAGAATTTTAACTATATCTTTCCATTCTCTCCTAGCCTATAGGGTTTCTGATGAGAAGTCATCTGTGAGTCCAATTGGAAATCCACTGAAAGTAATCTGGCATTTCTCTTATGCACATTTTATAACCTTTTCTTTATGTTTTACTGTTGGAAGTTTGTGTTGTGGTGATGATCTTTTCTGATCATGTCTATTAGGAGTTATATGTTCTTTCTGTACTTGGATGTCCATTTCTTTTGCCAAATTAAGAAAGTTTTCTGCAATTATCTGACTGAATAGGCTTTCTAATCCAATCCATTCTCTCTTTTCACACATTCAGGAACTCCTAAGTCACATATATTAGGTCATTAGATAGTATCCCATAAATCTTGAGCAATATTTTCATTTTTCTAATTTTTTTGTCTGAGGTATTTCTAAAGATTTGTCTTCTAATTTGACATTCTTTCTTCTACTTCACCAAGTCTGTTGCTAAGGCTTTACACTGTGTTTTAAAAAATATTCTTCATTTCTAATATTTCTGTTTGATTTCTCTTCAATATCTCTATCTCATGGTGAAATTTTTCATTTGCATCCTGTATGGATTTCTTTAACTCATGCATTTGCTGCTCATTATTTTGTGTATTCTTTTGATCATTCTTTTGAATTGGTTTGCAAGCATTTTTTCAAAGATTTATTTATTTATTATGTATTTATTTATACTGCTTTCCCAGGCCATAGCAGAGAGCTGGATCAGAGGTGAAGCAGCCG
Organism: Oryctolagus cuniculus; assembly: GCF_964237555.1. Classification (NCBI taxonomy): domain Eukaryota; kingdom Metazoa; phylum Chordata; class Mammalia; order Lagomorpha; family Leporidae; genus Oryctolagus; species Oryctolagus cuniculus. The sequence continues at coordinate 13,418,038 of NC_091432.1, read as the reverse complement.
GAGGCAAACTGGTGCCCATATGGGATGCCAGTACTGCAGGCAGCAGCTTTATCCCCTTTGCCACAGTGCCGGCCCCCATCTTCATATTCTAATATTAAAGTTGTGTTCCTTTTGAGGAGTCATGTTTTATTTCTTTTGCATATTTCTTATAATTCTATGCTTTTTTTTTTTTTAAAAAAAAGGTTTACTTAATTACTTGAAAGTCACAGTTACACAGAGAAAGAAAGAGGCAGAGAGAGAGAGAGAGAGAGAGAGAGAGAGACAGGTCTGCTCTCTGCTGGTTCACCCCTCAGATGGCCACAATGGCCAGAGCTGTGCTGATCTGAAATTAGGAGCCAGGAGGTTCTCCCTGATCTCCTACCTGGGTACAGGGGTCCATGGGCTTGGGCCATCTTCTACTGTTTTCTAAGGCCATAGCAGAAAGCTAAGTTGGAAGTGGAGCAGCTGGGACTCGAACCGGTGCCCATATGGGATGCCAGCACTGCAGGCAGTGACTTTACCATCAATGCCACAGCATCAGCCCCTTTATGCTTATTTTTAGACAACACTTGTTTTTTTTTTCCTTAGGTGGATTTTATCTTTGAAATATGCCTTTTGGCTTAATGCAGTGTCTAATCCTTCAGTGGTTATTCAGAAATATGTGCTGGTTGGGGCCATAGAGCCCCAGTCATTGCCCTGGGGTGAGGCCAAGTGCCCAGGATCACTGAATTGGGCATGGTAGATGTGCTCTACTGTCAGCAGGGGCAGAGATGATCACACTGGCCGGTGTGATCTGTCTCACCTGTCCTCTGATGAGGCGCTCAGTCCATAGTTGCATTATTATTTAAAAATAATATTTAAGGTATAGAAACTTCATGAATTTCATATATACAAATTTAGGAACCTAGTGATTCTTCCTACCCTACCCTCTTTTCTGCCACATTCCCACACTTTTCCTCCTCTGTCTCATTCCCATTCATATTTTTTATAAAGATCTATTTTCTGTTAACTTTATACTCATAAGATTAACCCCAGATAAAGTAGTTTAACAATTATTATTTAGGAAAAAAATAACTGTTCCTCAAGTCAAGACAAGGGCTCTTCAAAATCATCACACCTCAAAATGTCAATTTAACTCCTATAGCTTACCTTTTAGGTATTCTATTAGGTACCACATATCAGAGAGAACATATGTATTTGTGTTTTGGGACTGGCTTATTTCACTAAATATTTTGGCTTCCAATTGCAACTATTTTGTTGCGAATGATAGCATCATCTTTTTTACCTCTGTGTAGTGTTCTATTTTATAAATATATAAAATATAATTATATATATAATTTCCTTATGCAATCTTCAGTTGAATGGGCATCTGGATTGATTCCATATCTTAGCCATTGTGGACAGAGCTGCCAGAAACAGGGGTACAGATCACTTTTTCATATGCTGATTTCTTTTGGTTTGGGTAAATTCCCAAATGTGGGGTGGCTGGGTCATATAGTAGGTCTCTTTTCAGATTTCTGAGGTATCTCTATAGTGTCTTCCACAGTGGCTGTACCAGCTTACATTCCTACCAACAGTGGATTAGGGTACCTTTTTCACCATATCCTCACCAGCATTCGTTGTTTATTGATTTCTGTATGAGAGCCATTCTAACTGGAGTGAGGTGAAACCTCATTGTGGTTTTGCTTTGAATTTCCCTGATGGCTAGTGATCCTAAGCATTTTTCAAGAGGCTGTTGGCCATTTGAATTTCCTCTCTTGAAAAATGCCTCTTAAAATCCTTTGCCCATTTCTTAACTGGATTGTTTGTTTTGTTTTTTGAATTTCTTGAGCTCTTCATAAAATCTGGATATTAATCCTTGTTTTGTTTTTTGGATTTCTTGAATTCTATATAGAATCTGGATATAAGAGAGGGAGGAGATGTACAATTTGGGACATGCTCAATCGGACTTGCCCCAAATGGTGGAGTTAGAAATGTGCCAGGGGATTCCAATACAATCCCATAAAGATTGCAGGTACCAATGCCATCTCACTAGTCCAAGTGATCAATTTCAGGTCACAACTGATCACACTGATAGGTCTAAGAGTCAAAGGGATCACACAAACAAGACTAGTGTCTGCAAATACTAACTGATAGAATAAAAAAGGGAGAGAACGATCCAACATGGGAAGTGAGATACACGGCAGACTCATAGAATGGCAGATGTCCTAAACAGCACTCTGGCCTCAGAATCAGCCCTTAAGGCACTTGGAATTGTCTAACGAGCCTTTAGAGTAATTTAGGCATGGAAAGCCATGACACTCTGGCCAAAAAAAAAAAAAAAAGAAAAGAAAAGAAAAGAAAAGAAAAAGAGGACCCAAATGAAAGATCTCTGCGAATGAGATCCCAGTAGAAAGAATGGGCCATCAAAGAAGGAGGTACCTTTCTCTGAAGGGAGGAGAGAACTTCCACTTTGACTATGACCTTGTTTAGATAAGATCAAAGTCAGCAAACTCAAGAGGCTTCCATAGCCTTGGAAACTCATGACTAGAGCCTAGGGAGATTTCTGACGCCATAAACAAGAGTGTCAAATTGTTAAGTCAACAACAGGAGTCACTGTGTACTTACTCCTCATGTAGGATCTCTGTTCTTAATGTGTTGTCCAATATGAATTAATGCTCTAACTAGTACTCAAACAGTATTTTACACTTTATGTTCTGTGTGGGTGCAAACTGATGAAATCTTTACTTAATATATACTAAATTGATCTTCTGTATGTAAAGATAATTGAAAATGAATCTTGATGTGAATGGAATGGGAGAGGGAGCGGGAGATGGGAGGGGTGCGGGTGGGAGGGAAGTTATGGGGGGGAAAAACCATTGTAAATCATAAACAGTACTTTGGAAATTTATGTTTACTAAATAAAAGTTTAAAAAAAAGATTATACCTTAAAAAAAGGAATCTGGATATTAATTCTTTATCTGTTGCGTATTTTTCAAATATTTTCTCCCATTCTGTCAGTCACTCACCTCTTTGCTGAGTGTGGTTTATTTTTTTTTGTTTGTTTGTTTTTTGTTTTTTTTTTGCAGGTCAGAAGCTTCTCAGCTGGGTATAATCCTATTTTGCAATTTTGGCTTTGATGTTTGTGCTTCTTTGGTCTTTCCCAAGAATTCTTAGCCTATGTCAATGTCTCTGAATTTCATTTTAATCCAATTTTTAAATATAGAGAAAGTTCTCAGAATTACAAGTTTGAAATCAATTTTGTTGGACTAAAACAGAATGAGAAAGTCAGGTTCAGTGCTGTGGTGTAGTAGGTTAGATCTCCACCTGTGGCACCAGCATCTCACATTCTAGTCTCAACTGCTCCACTTCCAATTGAGCTCCCCGCTGATGGCCTGGGAAAGCAGCAGAAGGTGGCCCAAGTGCTTGGGCCCCTGCAAACACATGGGAGATCCAGAGGAAGCTCCTGGCTCCTGGCTTCGGGACAACCCAGTTCTGGCCTTTGTGGCCATTTGAAGAATGAACCAGCTTATAGAAGATCTCTCTCTCTCTCTCTCTCTCTCTCTCTCTCTGTCTCTCCCTTATCTCTACCTCTCAAATAAATAAATACATATTTTTTTTTTAAAAGAAAGGCCAGCTCTCTCCTGAGACTTCTAGGAGATAATTGGTTTCTTTCATCTTTAGGGGCTGTCAGCATTCTTTAGCTTGTGGTTGTTTAAGTCCCATCTCTGCCTCTATGATTGTAGTGCTTTCTCAAAAGTCTGTGTGTCACTACAGTCTGGCCTTCTGCCAGGATTCTTTTATTGATGTGAAATTCACAAAATGTAGAATTCACTGCTTCAAAGTGTACAACAAAGTGACATTTCGTGTGTTCACAAGGATGTGCAACTATCACATCTATGAAGTTTTGAAATATTTCTAGTACCCTCAGAGGAGATCCACAACTACTACATAACTGTCCACACCCCCTTGCTCCCTCTCCCCAGTAATCGCTAATTTGTTGGTATTGTCAATTCACCTATTCTAAATGTTTTCTATATAAACTATTGTATAATATGTGACTTGTCTCTGCCTGGCTACTTTTATTTATCATTATGTTTCCAAGTCTCACCAATAGTGTAGCAAAAATCAGTATTTTGTGTCTTTTCCAACTGAATAATGTTCCATTGGATGGACATACTGTATTTTGTTTATTCATTCAAAATATAAACATTTTGGGATTCCTTATACTTTATCAGTTGCAAATAACTTCCTGTGAGTATCACATACAAATATTTGAGTATTTGCTTTCAAATCTTTGAGTGTATAGTTAGTACTGATGTGTCTGAATCACATGTTAATTTAATTTAATGAAGAAAAGCCAAACCATTTTCCACAGATGCTATACCATATTAAATTCCCACCAAGTTTCTAATTTTATATCTTCACCAATATGTGTCAGTGGTTTTCTTTTCATCCCAGTTATCCTAGTAGTTGTTAAGTATTAGTTTGTGTGTTTTTTAATCGAGTTTCCTAAATTTTCCTTGATATAATGTATCTTTTCATATGTCTATTGAATTTTTGTAAATATACTTTGAGAAGCATCTACTTGAATCCTTTGCCCATTTTTAAATTGGTTTATATGTCTTTTTGTTATTGACTTATTTTCCTATTTATTTTATTTTGGCATGTTCTTTTTAAAATTTTATTTAAAAATTATGATGTAGGAAGTTGTATATATTTTTTTGAATCACGCGATTTTTCTATAAGTATCAATTGTTAAATATCCAATCAGCATAAATATATTTATCCTTTCAACCAATTAACAGTTTTTATAGTGAAAACATCCAAACATTTTATCTTCTGGTTTTTTTATAGATAAACACGGTAAATTAGCATGATCTATCTTTACTCCACTGTGCAACAGAACCTCAGAACTTCTTACTCCTAACTAAATAAAAGCTTGTACCCATTAACTAACTTCTCCCATTCCCTCCTTCCCCACTGCCCTTCTCATCTGCTGGTACCCAAAACCATATTTTTACTTTCTATGTGATTACCTACAGCTCTTGGACTCCAGCACCTATTGATGGATAAATGTTTTTAATTTTGATGAAGTCTGAGTCATCTCTATTTTCTTTAGATATCATGTTGAAGAAGCTGTTACCAAATGCAGGGTTGCAAAGTCTTTACCCTTCCATGTCTTTCTATTATTTTTACGATTTTAGCTCTTAGATTTAGGTCACTCATATGTGGTATGAGGGAAGGATCCATCTTCACTTGTTTTGCCCATGGATTTCCACTTGTCAGGGCAATATTTTTGTTGCGTTTAAGTTTTATTGATTTATTAAAGGAAAGGAAAAGTTACACAGAGAGAGAAGGAGAGGCAGAGAGAGAGAGAGAGGTCCCCCCAACTGCCGGTTTATTCCCCAATTGTCCACAATGGCCGGAGCTGCACCCATCTGAAGCCAGGAGTAAGGAGCTTCTTCTGGGTCTCCCACGTGGGTGTAGGAGCCCAAAGACTTGGACCATCCTCCACTGCTTTCTCAGGCCATAGCAGAGAGCTGGATTGAAACTGGAGCAGCCGGGACTCAAAGGGCGCCCATGTGGGATGCTGGCACTGCAGGCAGCGGCTTTACCCACCAAGCCACAGTGCCTTCCCCACACTGTTTGTTGAAGAGAATATTCTCTTCTGCAACTCTAGAAATAATTGTTGTTCTGACAGTTCTGAAACTTCCAAAAAGGGGGAAAATCATGGCAATTTAAGCTGCCTCTTCACCACATATATTTCCAGGTGCAACCAAACTTTTCTGTTCTACCCAATAAGTCAGTTGAGATCTTCAAATTGTGCCTTGGTTTTTTTTAAGAAGATAAGGTGTTGGAAACTCTGCAAGTGCAACAACATGATAGGCACAACTGTCTATTCCAGGTAGGCGTGACCTGGCAAAGACTGCAAATCCACCTTCTATTTTGAAGACTTTTCCTGCTCATTTTCCACTATCCTCTCTAACTTGTCTGTGAAGCCATAAAAGTGTTCTTTGTTGTTTATGGGGATCCATTTATGAGTTCTTGGCAGTTCTTGCCAAGAAACAATGTAAAATGTTAGCAATTGCTTACTCTGGGTTGATAAGATGATTCTATTTTCCCTTCATCATATTAATTTTGCCTATTACATTCACTTTCTCTTATGGAAGTGCCTTTACATACTGGGAATAAGTTCTCCACGTTGATGGTTTACAAATATGCTAATATGTTCACTGATTTGGTTGGTTAGCAGTTTTTGGCATATTCAAGTAGGATAGTGGTCTATCATTTTCCCTCCTTAATGTTTTTGTCTAACTTTTGGTATACATGATTTTGGCTTTACAGAATAAGTTAGGAAGCATTTCATAAGTATTTAATCAAATGAAATCGAAGTCTATATTCACACACAGAACTTTAGAGAAATGTGTAATGAAATCAGCCTTATTTGTTTTCACCAAACATGGAAACAACATAAATATTCCTAAGCTGGGGAATGGAAAAGAATGTAAAGTCCATATAAAGGAATAAATTTCAAAATAAAAAGGTAACAGGTAACAGTGTGAATAACCTCAAATGAATTATACCAAGGGAAATGGGCCAGAGCTGGACATGCTTTAAAATTCAGGTTCAGGATTTTCTTGCAAAGAAAAAATCATGTGAATAAAAAGAGTTGAGTGTTTTCAAGATCAGTGGATGGGAGAAGAGGTTGATAACAAAGAAGTTTGGGCCGGCGCCGCGGCTCACTAGGCTAATCCTCCGCCTTGTGGCGCCGGCACACCAGGTTCTAGTCCCAGTCGGGGCGCCGGATTCTGTCCCGGTTGCCCCTCTTCCAGACCAGCTCTCTGCTGTGTCCAGGGAGTGCAGTGGAGGATGGCCCAAGTGCTTGGGCCCTGCACCCCATGGGAGACCAGGATAAGTACCTGGCTCCTGCCATCAGATCAGCGCGGTGCGCTGGCAGCAGCGCACCAGCCGCGGCGGCCATTGGAGGGTGAACCAACGGCAAAGGAAGACCTTTCTCTCTGTCTCTCTCTCTCACTGTCCACTCTGTCTGTCAAAAAAAATAAAATAAAAAAAAAACAAAGAAGTTTAAGAACATTAATTACTCTTGACCATGGTAGTGGTAACATGAAAATATATTTGATCAAATTTTAAGAGGTATGCACTAAAAAGTATGCATATAACTGTTTGTAAGTCATATGTTTTAGAAATGAAAGAATCAAGAAATAATATAAATAACCCAAAAATATGCTTGCACACTTGATATACTGATTGTAGTTCTGGCAGGTAGTTTAATCGCTTCTTCCCTAGGAAAGTGGCATGAGGAGCAGTAGATGTCTTCACGGGCGACACCCCCAGAGAGCTCCATGTCTCCACCATTCCCTAATGGGTCACGTGCATTACCTTCTGAAGCCCAATGTGACTCTAGGTGATTTCATTTTAGATGGAGCAAATTGCACACTGGGCCTTTTTGGTTGTATTTCCTTCATATTCATGTTAATACTTCTGATTGAACACAGACCTTCCTCGGAAAGATATTCTAGGTGTCTACAACCATAGTCAGGGAAAACATTCAAGGCAAAAATAGTATTCAGTGATCTCAAAGTGCTAACCTGTTAGCAAGCTGTTTTGTGTACCTTCCTTTCTTTGCTACTTTTAAACTCAATCCTGTATATTATGTAAGAAAGGTAATATTACAATCTTTGTTTTTAAAAAGGGAAATGGCAAGAGGCTAGCCCAAGGATACCAAAGTAATGCATAGTACAGTCATGACCTGAATGTCTAAAAGTGTCTTTACCTTTATATTTACTGCCTTAGAAACCTCAGAATCTTTAACTACTACCTGCAGGAGAATTTCTCTGGAATATTTATGCTTTATTCCCTGAATGAATTTCCTAACTACTTTTCAGGATAGACTGTCATTTGTTTTCAAAGACCAAGGTAAGCATATTATTGACTATACAATTTTAGTTAAAAGTGTAATTGATGCTAAAGTAGAGAGGCAGCATGCCTACTACAATTTGAGTATGGAAATAGAAGTTATAGATATTTTTATAAAACACTAAATTGAAGTTGGATAATAAATATTGAATTTCATCAATGGAATATTTGGTGATACTTATGAAACATCGTCATGCTACTTCTAAAAAATGTTGGCAGAAAGATGGTGTAGGTGAGTCCTTAATTCACTAGGTGTTCAGTTTGTAGACTTCTGGCTGGAAATTTTAAAACTATATATTTTTAAAACAATATATGATAATATAATAATATAATATATAATAATATAATACAATATAATATATTATAAATAATTATAATATAGTATAATTATAATATAGGATTAATATATTATTAATTATAATAATTTTAATTTCATTATGATAAATAATAATATAATTAATAATAATCTTTTCCAGCTTATTTCACTTAACATGATATTCTCCAGTTGCATCCATTTTGATGCAAATGGTAGAATTTCAGTCTTTTTAATAGTTGAATAACACACACACACACAGAATTTTAAGTCACCGTTCTTTAAATTAGAAAAGTACCTAAATGAATAATAAAGATCTAAACTACATTTTAACATTTCCTTCAGATTTCTAAATCTCATCCTTATTATCCTTATTATTGATACACATGCACAAGTAGGCAGTGATGTATTCAAAAGCACATCCTTTGGTTTAGAATGGAACTGGGATTAAATACTGAGTCTTTTGCTTCTACATACTAGCTGTGAGGAAGTGTAGACTATCACTGAACTTTACATATCATCAATTTGCCTTAATAATGAACAAGAAATAATAATATCCATCTCATACACAAACAGTCACACAGCTAGACATGTATAGTGTTCATATCACATGTTGTAGAACGAAGCGTATGATCAAAGAGATTATGTACATTAAGGTGTTCAAAATCAGTAAAATCAGACTGATAAAGAGAAGTTGTTAAAGGAATAAGAAGAGATTAATAGGGAAGAGCAGTCGACAGAATGGGCATGCTTCCAAAGGTGACAAATATTAAAATATAAATAATTTAAAACACTACTCTGACACTAGAAAAGATTGAAATAAATTTTCAACTCTGGGCTTTCCAGCAAAACAGATCTGCAAGCTAAAGGGAACTCACAAACTATGGAATTTCAACCTTTGGTATCTGTGATACTACAATGGGATGAGAAAAAATAGGCAATTTCAAGTCAGACTAAAATACACATTTCAAGGTAGGTGTTATGCAAATGAATGGCATGAAATGGGTGTAAAGAGCAGTCAGTCATATGGAGAAAGCCCAAATTTCTAGAGGGCACATAAAATGTTAGTGGACTTCGTGTGCAGAAAAAGTGCATACTGAAGAGTGAGGCTTCAAACTTGACCCTCATGCACACCTGAAGCCCTGCATGTTGCCATTTACTTTTCTCAAACTACACAGGGACCAACATACCATCCTAATGATAATAGCATCTGTCAGGCCATGCTAAACATCCAGCATTTTACCTAGTGTGTTTTCCTAATGTGTACTCTCATTTAACTCTTACAAACACCTTGAGGTAGATCTCATTATCATCTTCATCATGAAGTTGAAGGAAATCTGAGCCAAGAAAGTTAAGGTAAGGACCAGTGATTCCTATATTTTAAATGTTCAGTTGACCTACACCTCTTTCCAGAGTACACACTCCATATACGGTGCATTGCCTTCACTCTCAGAATTTTGTTTGTTGACTATATATTACCCCATTAGTTCACCAAAGCCACTATGCATGTAATTTTCAGCAAATTTGCTGTGAAACTCAAAAACTGACACTGGATCAATAAATACAATGAGTAATTGTAAATTGAGTAAAAGACCACTGGACTTGGTAACCACTCTGTGTCCAAAGTCTAACAAGTCAATGAACAACTGTATAAATAAAAATATAGTCACCAAACTCACAATGTAAATGAAAGGAACAGTTATTCAACCTTACAAATTTGTTGAGCAGAATCAGTGACTATAGATGTAAAATTGTGTGGACCAGTTTGAGCACATTAGCAGCAGAGACATCTGAGAATTTACTGATGTGGGAAAGGCTGAACTGGTAGATTTTTCAATTTCAGAATTGCAATGTTGGGCAACTCATTAAATTTTTCAGCTTGCAGTTTACAAATTCATGAACATTAAAATCTGAAGAGGGGATCTCTAAGGATCTCCTCTTCAACAGTCTGGAGCCCTACAGAAAATTCATATACTAAATGTCATCTTTAGGATCATGACTTCCTTCATGGAGAATCTTGAAATATATACTTTGATGAAATGAAACAATGCACACTGTCTATAGACATGTCAATTCCACTGGAATCTGTCCTATATTCTGCTCTCTCACTTCTCATTGCTACAGGGCATCTTCTGAGTTTCAAGCAACATCGATGGGGAACAGGACAGATGTGACAGAGTTTATCCTCCTGGGGCTAACCAATGCCCCTGAACTACAAGTCCTCCTCTTTATAATATTCACTCTGATTTACTTCACCAATATGGTTGGGAATCTGGGAATGATTGTGTTGATCCTCTGGGACTCTCGTCTCCACACTCCCGTGTACTTTTTCCTTGGTCACCTGTCTCTGGTGGATGTTTGCTACTCTTCAGCAGTCACTCCCACGGTTGTAGCTGGTCTCCTTATGGGAAACAAAGTCATCTCTTACAATGCTTGTGCTGCCCAGATGTTTTGTTTTGCAGCCTTTGCCACTGTGGAAAATTTCCTCTTGGCATTAATGGCTTATGACCGCTATGTAGCGGTGTGTCAACCTTTACATTATACCACCATCATGACAAGAAGTGTATGTGCTTGTCTGACCACAGTCTGCTACACTGGGGGTTTCCTGAATGCTTCCATCCACACTGGAGACACATTCAGTCTCTCTTTCTGTAAGTCCAATGTGGTCCACCACTTCTTCTGTGATGTTCCAGCAGTCATGGTTCTCTCTTGCTCTGATAGACATGTTAGTGAGATGGTTCTTGTTTATGCAGCCAGCCTCGTTATCTGTTCTGCTCTGTTTGTTATCTTGATATCTTACACGTTCATTTTTATCACCATCCTAAAGATGCGCTCAGCTGCGGGGTACCAGAAGGCTCTATCCACCTGTGTTTCTCACTTCACTGCAGTCTCTATTTTCTATGGGACACTTATATTCATGTATTTGCAGCCCAGCTCCAGTCATTCCATGGACACAGACAAAATAGTGTCTGTGTTTTATACCATGGTCATCCCCATGCTGAACCCTGTTGTCTACAGCTTGAGGAACAAGGAGGTTAAGCGTGCATTTAAGAAGGTTGTTGTGGGGTCTGGCCCTGTGGTGCAGTAGGTTAATCCTCCGCCTGCAGCGCAGGCATCCCACGTGGCTGCTGGTTCTAGTCCTGGTTGCTCCTCTTCCAGTCCAGCTCTTTGCAATGGCCTGGGAAAGCAATAGAAGATGACCCTGCACCTGCATGGGAGACCTGGAAGAAGCACCTGGTTCCTGGCTTCAGATCGGCTCAGTTCTGGCTGTTGCGGACATTTGGGGAGTCAACCAATGAGAGGAAGACCTTTCTCTCTTTCTCTCTCTCACTGTCTGTATCTCTACCTGTCAAATAAATAAATAAAAATCTTTAAAAAAATTTAAGAAAAGAAGGTTGTTGTGAAGTCGAAACTGTTTATCGGATTGTGGCTTAAATGTTGTAGGATGCAGAATAACAAAGTTTCACTCCTTTGTGAACTTCTCCAGGCACCTAATGAGATCTTAATTCCCACATCAAATTATAGAAGTAATATCCTTACTTTCTCAAATATAATATAATATAATATAATATAATATATCTTTACTTTTTCTATATTTTAGAAAAAATATATACAGTGACAGAAATGTAATCCCTTGTTCAGAATGGCTAAAATGATGTATTAAATGTTTTGGTTGCACATGTATGGAAAAGGAGGAGACTTTATTTATTCAATGTTTCTATGTGTATTTTCTCTCTCTTATGCCAGTACTAGCAAGGATGTAAAACAGGGATGAAAATAAGCCCATGGCTGGCGCCACAGCTCACTAGATTAATCCTACGCCTGTGGCTCCAGCACCTGGGTTCTAGTCCCGGTTGGGGCGCCGGATTCTGTCCCTGTTGCTCCTCTTCCAGTCCAGCTCTCTGCTATGGCCCGGGAGTGCAGTGGAGGATGGCCCAAGTCCTTGGGCCTTGCACCCACATGGGAGACTGGGAGGAAGCACCTGACTCCTGGCTTCGGATCAGTGCAGCGTGCTGTCAGCGACACGCCGGCCATAGCTGCCCCTTGGGGGGTGAACCATATCAAATACTGCATAAAAATCAGTATGATTATACTGACTTGTAGTTCAGGGGCATTGGTTAGCCCCAGGAGGATAAACTCTGTCACATCTGTCCTGTTCCCCATCAATGTTGCTTGAAACTCAGAAGATGCCCTGTAGCAATGAGAAGTGAGAGAGCAGAATATAGGACAGATTCCAGTGGAATTGACATGTCTATAGACAGTGTGCATTGTTTCATTTCATCAAAGTATATATTTCAAGATTCTCCATGAAGGAAGTCATGATCCTAAAGATGACATTTAGTATATGAATTTTCTGTAGGGCTCCAGACTGTTGAAGAGGAGATCCTTAGAGATCCCCTCTTCAGATTTTAATGTTCATGAATTTGTAAACTGCAAGCTGAAAAATTTAATGAGTTATATGTTATATTTCCTTTTCCTTCTCTCATTTTATTGATTTTGGTCTTATCTCTCCTTTTTTTGTTAGTTGTGACAATGTTTTCAATTTTGTTAATTTTTTAAAAAACAGCTCTTCGTTTTGCTGATCTTTTGTAGTATTTTTTTTTGGATTCAATTCTGTTGATTTCTTCTCTAATTTTTCCTAATAGTTTTGGGTCTGGTTTGCTGCAGATTTTCTAGATCCTTGAGATGCATTGATAGCTCATTTATTTGGTGCCTTTCCAATTTCTTGATGTAGGCACCTTTTGCTATAAACTTTCCTCTTAACACTGCATTTGCTTTATCTCATAAGTTTTGATATGTTGTGTTGTTATCTTCATTTGCTTCCAAAAAGTTTTTGATTTCTCTTTTGATTTCTTCTAGGATCCACTGACATTCAGGGCATGTTGTTTTGTCTCCATGTGTTTGCATATGCTCTAGGGATTCCTGAGTTGCTAATTTCTACCTTCATTCCACTGTGGTCTGAAAAGATGCTTGGTGTGATTTAGATTCTTTTGAATTTGCTGAGACTTGCTTTATGGCCTAGTATGTGGTCAGTCCTATAGAAGGTTCCATGCACTGCTGAAAAGAATGTGTATTCTTCAAGTGTAGGATGAAAGTTCTGTAGATATCTGTTAGATCCATTTGGTCTATAGTGTCCATTCAATCTGCTGTTTTCTTGTTGATCTTCTGTCCGGTTGATCTATTTCTGAGAATGGAGTATTGAAGTTCCCAATACTATTGTACTGGAATCTAAGTCTCCCTTTAAGTTCCTTAACATATCTTTAAATAGCCTGGTGCCCTGTAATTAGGTGCATATACATTTATAATAGTTATATCTTCTTGTTGAATTGTACTTTTAATCATTGTATAGTTCCCCTTTTTGTCTCTTGTAACAGTTTTTGTGTTAAAGTCTATTTTGTCTGATACTAAGATGGCTATGCCAGCTCTTTTTTTTTTTTGGCATGGAGTATCTTTTTCCCACCTTTCACTTTCAGTCTGCATGCATCTTTAAAAGATGTGTTTCTTGTAAACAGCAAATAATGGGCTTTGTTTTTTAATCCATTCAGCCAGTCTGTGTGTTTTAACTGGGGAGTTGAGGCCATTAACATTCAATGTGACTATTGATAAGTAGTGACTTTGCCCTGCCATTTTCCAAAGATATTTCTAATATATACTTTGACCTTCCTGTGATCTTTTACTGAGAGATTTTCTTCCTGTACCTTCTTTCATATGATGACTGTGTTTCTGTGTTTCTGTGTGTAACATATCTTTAAGCATCTTTTGCAGGGCTGGATGAGTGTACACACACTCTTTTGTTCTCTGCCCCAACAATTTGTTATTTAGGAGGATGTGTAAGGGTTTGGAGATTTTCTTAAAAGAAAGCTCCGCAGATTAATTGCATTATTAAAATTCATCTTTTGCAGGCAAAATTTACATTTAATAAAACTCTCCAATTTTAAACAAATCTTCCTTGAGCTTTTATAAATTACGTGTTTGTGTGCCTAGTACCATAATAATGATACAGATCATTTTCCACATTCCCAAAAGATTCATTCATGTTCCTCTGTGATCATGTTCCTCTTTTCTGACTCCCAACTTGATGCAATCACTTAATCTGTTTTTTTGCTGTATAGGAGGTCAAATATATGGACTTGCTTCACATGTAAAGTTTTTTTTTTTTTTTTTTTTTGGACAGGCAGAGTGGATAGTGAGAGAGAGAGACAGAGAGAAAGGTCTTCCTCCTGCTGTTGGTTCACCCTCCAATGACTGCCATGGCTGGCGCGCTGCGGCTGGTGCACCGCGCTGATCCAAAGGCAGGAGCCAGGTGCTCATCCCGGTCTCCCATGGGGTGCAGGGGTCTAAGCACTTGGTCTATCCTCCACTGCCTTCCCAGGCCACAGCAGAGAGCTGGCCTGGAAGAGGGGCAACCGGGACATAATCCGGCGCCCTGACCGGGACTAGAACCTGGTGTGCTGGCACCGCTAGGTGGAGGATTAGCTTATTGAGCCGCGGCGCCAGCCACATGTAAAGTTTTGAGACTGGTTTCTTTCAATCTGTAAATCTAAAGATTGCATATTTAGTATTGTGTTTCCTTTTATTGATAAACAGCATTCCATTGCATGAATGTTTCAGAGTTTGTTGATCAATTAATATTTTGGAGGACACTTGAGTAATTTCTAGACAGAGAATTATGAAAAAACTCAACATAAACATTCATGAACAAATTTTTGGGTGGACATATGTTTTATTTCTAGTGGAGTGCATTTTCAGGTCACATGGCAAGTGTGTTTTAACTTTATAAGGAACTGTCTGTTTTCTAGTGTCTAAACTCTTCTGTGTTCTCATTGTTAATGTACGAGAGTTCCATTTACTCCACATTGTCTCAAACTCATCTGCAGATGATTTTTCTTATGCAGTCATATTCAAATAGGAATCATTCACACAATAGAGAGACTCTTCCATAATACCCTTCAAATTAGTTAGTGTGGCAAAAAGAGCCAATTGTCAGGGCAAGTCAAAAGGTTAAGGCCAAAGTGTTTTTCCGATGCAATTCTTTGAATGACTGGCAATGTTGAACTTCACCCAAGACCTGTGATTCTGTAAAATAATGAGCTGAACAAATCCTTCTACATGCTCTTTCTTCCAGAAGTTGCCTAATGCAAGGACCTGTCAGTCCCTACATGATTTTGATAGGACTCACAGATGTTCTTTGTGTTTATCTATGACAAGTTCAAAGACTGGGACCCTCTAAAGTCCTCACTTTTTGTCTCAAAAATGAGTAGTCAGCTTACTAGTCCCCAGTGATAAATCAGAAGAAATAGTTGTTAGCCAAGATCAATATTGTCTCCTGCCCTCAGGGTGAGTCACTATATGATCTTTCTCAACAACCACTACGAAAAATAGTTTGAACTCAGGTAAGATTTTTTGATCTACCATTATTGTCCCTGTCACCCTGACATCCCACTTCCCGTCACTGAATTCTCTCTCACCTTGTTTATTCTTCCCTCATAAATGGTTAACTAAAATGTTCATCTTCACTGACCCGTCAGAACAAAGTGTTTACTAACCAACTTGAACCAGCATCAGTTAAACTTTTCTCCTCCCCACAGGACTCTGAACTTTGGCCCACTTTAATCCTGAGCCAACATCAGAATTCAGAAAGATTTTCCTTTATGTGACTAAAGATACTCTATAGACCTTACTTATTTCTCTCTATGAAACACGAGACCTTATCTCCCCAAACTTTCATGTTTGTACATCTTCTAGTCTGGGTTTCTCCTTATTAAAATATTTTACCTCTTCCTACTGCAATATTCCCTTCTTTTCTCCTACAAGGCCATTTAAATAATATTCCTTTTTTAAAGATTTCTTAAATTTATTTGACAGATAGAGTTAGACAGTGAGAGAGAGAGAGAGAGAGAGAGAGAGAGAGATAGGTCTTCCTTCCATTGGTTCACTTCCAAAATGGCCACCACGGCCAGCACGGTGCCGATCCGAAGCCAGGAGCCAGGTGTTTCCTCCTGGTCTCCCATGTGGGTGCAGGGCCCAAGCACTTGGGCCATTACTCCACTGCCCTCCTGGGCCACAGCAGAGAGCTGGACTGGAAGAGGAGCAAGCAGGACTAGAACCTGGCGCCCATATGGGATGCTGGTGCCTCAGGCAGAGGATTAACCAAGTGAGCCACGGTGCCGGCCCTAAATAATATTCTTAACTAAACTGGATATTGAGCTGATTTATATTTAAAAGCACTTTGGTACAGATTCATTGTGGATTAAGTTAACTTTAGTTACTAGCCTGGAAAACTGAGTGTCAGTCTATTCACTCATTCATTATTCCATCCTTCCATCCTCCCATTCATTGATTCAATAAAGCTTCATTTAAAACTCATTATTGTGGCTTAGTAAGGCATAATCTTAAGTAATCTAAAACCATGGAATCCCTTCTCTGTGGTTTTTTGGTGGTGGTTGTCAGGTTATGGGGCACAAGAGAGTTTTTTGGGAGATTTGTAGGAATTGAAGAATTAAATCATAGCAGCATCCATTGTCATAACTCACCTCTTGAGGAGAGCAGATTCTGGGCTGGAAAATGCTTCAGTTTCCCAAGTCCATATCTATTTTTAGCTTCTCTGTCACCAGGACAGTGTGTGTATTCAGTTCCACAATGGGGAAACCTTGGTGGTTTCTACCAAGGCCAGAGTCAGCAGCTGCAGACAAGATTTCAGTCTGTTGCTATGGACTCTAACTTGTGCTCTGCCACATTAAATTCATTTTGCTTTCCCAACCACTTTCTCTGTGTACCTCAACCTGCAGAGTCAGATGGGAAGAAACAAACCTATAGTAACCATTTAAGTAGTATGTGTAATTGCATAAGATTGAGTTCCAATAACAAATTTGCTGTTTGGATCCTGCCTGCTACATTTGTCTGAAGCAACACACTGAGCACCAGTGAGCTTAACACAAACTGCAAAATTCCTGTTTTCTAAGAACTTACAACCTAATAAGGGAAATTAAGTATCTACATAACTGAAAGTATCACATGGAAAGAACTTAATTGTTTAATATATATTCAAAATAGGGCTGAAGATTTTATGACATATTGAAGTAGCATTTTTGGATAGGGAACACTTTGATGTCTAAAATACATCATTGTTATTTTCCTTTTTATTGCCACATGATATTTTAAAATGATTCACTTACTCAAACCCTTATCTTCATCTCTTCTGAAGTCTTTTCCCATCACTAAGAGTCTGATGTATATGGCATATGTTGATAAGTAATCTAAGGTTACAATTCTACATTTTTGACTGACTCTATCAAATTGGAATTACCAAAAGAATTGGTTCACAATATGTTGACTAAAAATGGTGGGCCAAACTTGATAGCAAGTGTTCTGCCTATGTTTCATGAGACTTTCTAAGAAGGATACACTATTTTTAAGGGGTCTTAAAGGAGACTGTAGTAGAACCAGTCTTTGGAGAGATGATGGTGTTAGAGAATAGATGAGCTCTCATGCTCATGGAAAGCATTGGCTAATTTTGTGTTTGTAACTATGGAGAAAGTTTTTTTTGTTTGTTAAACTCAAAGACTGATTGAGTTTCTTGAGCTCTTTATAGATTCTGGATGCTAATCTTTAATCAGTTGCATAGTTTGTAAATAGTTTCTCCCATTCTGTAAGTTGTCCACTCACTTTGTTGTATGTTTCCTTTGCAATGCAGATGCTTCTTAGCTTGATGTAATCCCATTTGTCGATTTGTCGAGAAGTCTTTGCTTATGCCAATGTTTTTTTTTAACTTTTATTTAATGAATATAAATTTCCAAAGTACGATTTATGGATTACAATGGCTTCCCCCACATACCATCCCTCCCACCCACAACCCTCCCCTTTCCCACTCCCTCTCCCCTTCCATTCACATCAAGATTCATTTTCGATTATCTTAATATACAGAAGATCAGCTTAGTATACATTAAGTAAGGATTTCAACAGTTTGCTCCCACACAGAAGCATAAAGTGAGAAATAATAGATGATTTTTTTTAAATGATGATGAAATCAGATCAGACCTATTGTCATGTTTAATCCCAGTGAGAGTCAAGTTGGGAGTTGATAATTTTTTTTTTTTTTTACAGAGGATCAGTTTAGTATACATTAAGTAAAGATTTCAACAGTTTGCACCCCCATAGAAACACAAAGTGAAATATATTGTTTGAGTACTCGTTATAGCATTAAATCTCAATACACAGCACATTAAGGACAGAGATCCTACATGAGGAGTAAGTGCACAGTGACTACTGTTGTTGACTTTACCAATTGACACTCCTGTCTATGGCATCAGTAGTCTCCCTATGCTCCAGTCATGAGTTTCCAAGGCTATGGAAGCCCTCTGAGTTCTCCGACTCTATCTTGTTTAGACAAGGTCATAGTCAAAGTGGAGGTTCTCTCCTCCCTTCAGAGAAAGGTACCTCCTTCTTTTTTTTTTAAACTTTTATTTAATGAATATAAATTTCCAAAGTACGATTTATGGATTACAATGGCTTCCCCCACATACCGTCCCTCCCACCCACTACCCTCCCCTTTCCCACTCCCTCTCCCCTTCCATTCACATCAAGATTCATTTTCGATTATCTTAATATACAGAAGATCAGCTTAGTATACATTAAGTAAGGATTTCAACAGTTTACTCTCACACAGAAACATAAAGTGAGAAATAATAGATGATTTTTTTTTAAAATGATGATGAAATCAGATCAGACCTATTGTCATGTTTAATCCCAGTGAGAGTCAAGTTGGGAGTTGATAATTTCTTTCTTTCTTTCTTTCTTTCTTTCTTTCTTTCTTTCTTTCTTTCTTTCTTTCTTTCTTTTACAGAGGATCAGTTTAGTATGCATTAAGTAAAGATTTCAACAGTTTGCACCCCCATAAAAACACAAAGTGAAATATATTGTTTGAGTACTCGTTATAGCATTAAATCTCAATACACAGCACATTAAGGACAGAGATCCTACATGAGGAGTAAGTGCACAGTGACTACTGTTGTTGACTTTACCAATTGACACTCCTGTCTATGGCATCAGTAGTCTCCCTATGCTCCGGTCATGAGTTTCCAAGGCTATGGAAGCCCTCTGAGTTCTCCGATTCTTATCTTGTTTAGACAAGGTCATAGTCAAAGTGGAGGTTCTCTCCTCCCTTCAGAGAAAGGTACCTCCTTCTTTGAAGACCTGTTCTTTCCACTGGGATCTCACTCGCAGAGATCTTTTGCCAGAGTGTCTTGGCTTTCCATGCCTGAAATACTCTCATGGGCTTTTCAGCCAGATCCGAATGCCTTTAGGGCTGATTCTGAGGCCAGAGTGCTATTTAGGACATCTGCCATTCTATGAGTCTGCTGAGTATCTCACTTCCCATGTTGGATCACTCTCCCCTTTATTTATTCCATCGGTTAGCGTTAGCAGGTACTAGACTTGTTTATGTGCTCCCTTTGACTCTTAGTCCTTTCATTATGATCAATTGTGAACTGAAATTGATCACTTGGAATAGTGAGATGGCATTGGTACATGCCACCTTGATGGGATTGAATTGGAATCCCCTGGTATGTTTTTAACTCTACCATTTGGGGCAAGTCAGCTTGAGCATGTCCCAAATTATACATCTCTTCCCTCTCTTATTCCCACTCTTATGTTTAACAGGGATCACATTTCAGTTAATTTTTAACACTTAAGAATAACTGTGTATTAATTACAGAATTAAACCAGTCATATTAAGTAGAACAGACAAAAAAAACTACTAAGAGGGATAATGTATTAAGTTGTTCATTAACAGTCAGGACAAGAGCTGTTCAAGTCACCGTTTCCCATAGTGTCCATTTCACTTCAGGAGGTTTCCTTTTTGGTGTTCAGTCAGTTGTCACCGATCAGGGAGAACATATGGTATTTGTCCCTTTGGGACTGGCTTATTTCACTCAGCATGATGTGTTCCAGATCCCTCATTTTGTTGCAAATGACTGGATTTCGTTGTTTCTTACTGCGGTATAGTATTCTAGAGAGTACATATCCTATAATTTCTTTATCCAGTCTACTGTTGATGGGCATGTAGGTTGGTTCCAGGTCTTGGCTATTGTGAATTGTGCTGCAATAAACATTAGGCTGCAGACCGCTTTTTTGTTTGCCAATTTAAATTCCTTTGGGTAAATTCCAAGGAGTGGGATGGCTGGGTCGAACGGTAGGGTTATATTCAGGTTTCTTAGGAATCTCCAGACTGACTTCCATAGTGGCTTGACCAGTTTGCATTCCAACCAACAGTGGGTTAGTGTCCCTTTTTCCCCACATCCTCGCCAGCATCTGTTGTTGGTAGATTTCTGAATGTGAGCCATTCTAACCGGGGTGAGGTGAAACCTCATTGTGGTTTTGATTTGCATTTCCCTGATTGCTAGTGACCTTGAACATTTTTTCATGTGCCTCTTGGCCATTTGGATTTCCTCTTTTGAAAAATGTCTATTGAGGTCCTTGGCCCATCTCTTAATTGGGTTGTTGGTTTTGTTTTTGTGGAGTTTCTTGATCTCTTTGTAGATTCTGGTTATTAACCCTTTATCTGTTGCATAGTTTGCAAATATTTTTTCCCATTCTGTCGGTTGTCTCTTCACTCTCCTGACTGTTTCTTTTGCAGTACAGAAACTTCTCAATTTGATGCAATCCCAAATGTTAATTTTGGCTTTGACTGCCTGTGCTTCTGGGGTATTTTCCAAGAAGTCTTTGCCAGTACCTATATCTTACAGGGTTTTTCAAATGCTCTCTAATAATTTGATGGTTTCGGGTCATAGATTTAAGTCTTTAATCCATGTTGAGTGGATTTTTGTGTAAGGTGAAAGGTAGAAGTCTTGCTTCATGATTCTGCACGTGGAAATCCAATTTTCCCAACACCATTTATTGAATAGACTGTCCGTACTCCAGGAATTGGTTTTAGATCCTTGATCAAATATAAGTTGGCTGTAGATGTTTGGGTTGATTTCTGGTGTTTCAATTCTGTTCCATTGGTCTATCCATCTGTTTCTGTACCAGTACCATGCTGTTTTGATTGATTACAACTGCCCTGTAGTATGTCCTGAAATCTGGTATTAATGCCTCCAGCTTTGTTTTTGTGGTACAAGATTGCTTTAGCTATTCGAGGTCTCCTGTGTCTCCATATGAACTTCAGCATCATTTTTTTCAGATCTGAGAAGAAGGTCTTCGGTATCTTGATTGGTATTGCGTTGAATGTATAAATTGCTATCGGGAGAATGGACATTTTGATGATATTGATTCTTCCAGTACATGAGCATGGAAGATTTTTCCATTTTTTGGTGTCCTCTTCTATTTCTTTCTTTAAGATTTTGTAATTTTCATTGTAGAGTACTTTGATGTCCTTGGTTAAGTTTATTCCAAGGTATTTGATTGTTTTGGCTATCATGAATGGGATTGATCTTAGAAGTTCTTCCTCCACCGCGGCATTGCCTGTGTATACAAAGGCTGTTGATTTTTGTGCATTGATTTTATATCCTGCTACTTTGCCAAAATCTTCTATGAGTTCCAATAGTCTCTTAGTAGAGTTCTTTGGGTCCCCTAAATAAAGAGACATATCATCTGCAAAGAGGGATAGTTTGAGTTCTTCCTTCCCAATTTGCATCCCTTTAATTTCTTTCTCTTGCCTAATAGCTCTGGCTAGAACTTCCAGAACTATATTGAATAGCAGTGGTGAGAGTGGGCATCCCTGTCTGGTACCAGATCTCAGTGGAAATGCTTCCAACTTTTCCCCATTCAATAGGATGTTGGCTGTGGGTTTTTCATAGATTGCTTTGATTGTATTGAGGAATGTTCCTTCTAAACCCAGTTTGCTTAGAGTTTTCATCATGAACGGGTGTTGTATTTTATCAAATGCTTTCTCGGCATCTATTGAGATAATCATATGGTTTTTCTTCTGCAGTCTGTTAATGTGGTGTATCACATTGATTGTTTTGCGCACATTAAACCATCCCTGCATACTAGGGATAAATCCCACTTGGTCTGAGTGGATGATCTTTCTGATGTGTTGTTGCATTCTATTGGCGAGAATTTTATTGAGGATTTTTGCATCTATGTTCATCAGGGATATTGGTCTGTAATTCTCTTTCAGTGCTGCATCTTTTTCTGGCTTAGGAATTAAGGTGATGCTGGCTTCATAGAAAGAATTTGGGAGGATTCCCTCTTTTTCGATTGCTCTGAATAGTTTGAGAAGAATTGGAGTTAGTTCTTCTTTAAATGTCTGGTAGATTTCAGCAGTGAATCCATCTGGTCCTGGGCTTTTCTTTGTTGGGAGGGCCTTTATGACTGTTTCAATTTCTGTCTCAGTTATGGGTCTGTTTAGGTTTTCGATGTCTTCCTGGTTCAATTTAGGTAGGTTGCATGTGTCCAGGAATCTATCCATTTCTGATGGGTTTCCCTGTTTGCTGGCATAAAAGTCCTGTAGTAATTTCTGATGATTCTTTTTATTTCTGTGGTGTCTGTTGTTACGTTTCCTTTTTCATCTCTGATTTTATTGATTTGGGTCTTTTCTCTTCTTTTTTTTAGTTAGTTGGGCCAATGGGGTGTCAATTTTGTTTATTTTTTCAAAAAACCAGCCCCTCATTTGACTGATTTTTTGTAAATTTTTTTTATTCCATCCTGTTGATTTCTTCTCTGATTTTAATTATCTCTCTTCTCCTACTAGATTTGGGTCTGGTTTGCTGTAGGTTTTCTAGATCCTTGAGGTGAATTGAAAGCTCATCTATTTGGTGCCTTTCCAATTTGTTGCTGTAGGCACCTATTGATATAAATTTTCCTCTTAACACTGCTTTTGCTGCGTCCCATAAGTTTTGGTATGTTGTGCTGTTATCCTCATTTACTTCCAGAAAGTTTTTGATTTCCCTTTTAATTTCTTCTATGCCCCATTGTTCATTTTGGAGCATGTTGTTCAATCTCCATGTGTTTGTGTATGCTCTAGGGATTCCTGAGTTGCTAATTTCCAACTTCATTCCTTTATGGTCTGAGAAGCTGCATGGTATGACTCTAATTCTTTTGAATTTGCTGAGACTTGCTTTATGGCCTAGTATGTGGTCAATCCTAGAGAAGCTTCCATGTACTGCTGAGAAGAATGTAAAGTCTTTAGCTGTAGGATTGAGAGTTCTGTATATATCTGTTAGATCCATTTGGGCTATAGTGTCGTTTAAATCTACTGTATCCTTGTTGATTTCTGTCCTGTTGATCTGTCTATTTCTGAGATTGGAGTATTGAAGTCCCCCAGTACTATTGTATTGGGTTCTAAGTCTCCCTTTAAATCCCTTAACAAATCTTTTAGATAAACCGGTGCCCTGTAGTTAGGTGCATATACATTGATAATTGTTATATCTTCTTGTTGTATTGATCCCTTAATCATTATATAGTGTCCCTCTTTGTCTCTCTTAACAGTTTTTGTGGTAAAGTTTATGTTGTCCGATATTAAGATGGCTACACCCGCTCTTTTTTCATTTCTGTTGGTATGGTATATCTTTTTCCAGCCTTTCACTTTCAGTCTGTATGGATCTTTGTTGGAAAGATGTGTTTCTTGTAAGCAGCAAATAGATGGGTTTTGTTCCTTAACCCAATCAGCCAACCTGTGTCTTTTAACTGGACAGTTCAGGCCATTCACGTTCAATGTGACTAATGATAAGTGGTAACTTTGCCCTGCCATTTGCCAAAGATAAGTTCTAATATATGCTTTGAAAAATCTGTGATCTTTTGCTGTGAGGTTTCCTTCCTTTACCTTCTTTCATACTGATGACCGTGTTTCTGTGTTTCTGTGTGTAACACATCTTTAAGCATCTTTTGCAGGGCTGGACAAGTGGTGACAAATTCTTTCAATTTCTGTTTGCTATGAAAGGTCTTTATTTCACCTTCATTCACAAATGAGAGCTTTGCAGGATATAATATTCTGGGCTGGCGGTTTTTCTCTCTTAGTATCTGGGCTATATCTCGCCATTCCCTCCTAGCTTGTAGGGTTTCTGATGAGAATCAGCTGTTGGTCTAATTGGAGATCCTCTGAGAGTAATCTGACGTTTCTCTCTTGCACATTTTAGGATCTTTTCTTTATGTTTCACTGTGGAGAGTTTGATTACAACGTGTTGTGGTGAGGATCTCTTTTGGTAGTGTTTATTAGGGGTTCTGTGAGCTTCCTGTACTAGGATTTCTCTGTCCTTCTGTAAACCTGGGAAATTTTCTGCTAATATCTCACTAAAAAGGCCTTCTAATCCTTTCTCCCTCTCCATGCCTTCAGGAACTCCTAGAACCTGAATGTTGGGTTTTTTAATAGTATCCTGCAGATTCCTGACAATATGTTTTAGATTTCTAATTTCCTCTTCTTTTCTTTGGTCTGACTGTATCCTTTCCTGTTCTCTGTCTTCTAAGTCCGATATTCTCTCTTCTGCTTCACCCATTCTGTTTGTAAGGCTCTCTATTGTGTTTTTCATTTGACCTATTGAATTCTTCACTTCATTATGATTTCTCGTCACTATCACAGTTTCATGTTCTACTAGTTGTTTCGTTTCATTTTGATTCCTCCTTAATATTTCATTTTCACGAGAGAGATTTTCTATCTTGTCCATTAAGGATTCCTGTAGTTCAAGAATTTGTTTTTGAGAACTTCTTAATGTTCTTATCAATTTTTTGAGATCTGCTTCTTGCATTTCTTCTATCTCATCATCTTCATAATCTTGAATTGGGGTGTCTATTTCATTTGGGGGCGTCATGGTGACTTCCTTGTTTTTATTACCTCGGTTTTTGCGTTTGTTATTTGGCATATTGGAGATATTTGGTTTCTTCACTGTGGTGCTTTTTCTTGTTATACTATGACTCTAGATTAAGTGGACTGTCTGTTTTTGATGGAGCCTTAGGGCTTGAGATGGGTGTGGCCTGAGAGTTCTGTTTGGTGTGCCAAAGGTAACACTCCCAGGTTAGGCATGGTAGATCTCTCTCTCTCTCTCTCTCTCTCTCTTTGATTCATAAGGGAAGTAATTCCGCACAGCTGAACGAAGTTGGAGGTAGTTAGCAGGCAAATGATATACCCACAGGAGGCAGAGATCAGAAGCTCTTTCCCAAGGACCACACAGGGAGTCTGTTCTGCCCTCAGAGTGGGCTCAAATTCTCCTTCAGTCTCCCACTGGGTTGCCAAAGTTATGGAATTGTAGCGTCTCTGAAGAGTGCTCACGTGAATTCCGTGAGTTCTCTCCCCCACCGTCTCTTTTTTCACAGTCTCAGTTCAGTATCACCACACATTTACTAGGTCCTAATCTCCTGTTAATTTGCCCCGCCCAGAGTCAGGTTTTTCTGCTAGGCTCAGGGCCGGTGCAGACCTGAGGGCGCTCTGCTTATGACGTATGTCCAAGATGGCGCCTGCTCTTTGTCTTGCTCGCCCTTGAGAGGTGAGCGGAGAGAGAGAAACCCGTGTCCATACCAGTCACCTGGAAGAGGACTATAAAGGGGGAGAGAGACAACATGCACCAGAAACATCTAAGAGGAACATCTATCTGAAGGAACACCTGTGCAGCCCCCGAGAGAGCCGGCCGGCGGTGTGCCGCTCCCCCACGGAAGTGGGGAAAGTGGCAGGGGGAACCGCCCTTCCACGGAGGTGGAAGGGTCGGTAGCCAACCCGGGAAGAACCAGTAGCAAACCCGGGGAGGGCCGAGCAGACCAAAGAACAGCGCAGGGTCCTGTGTCGTTCCTCCACGAAGAGGGGGGGCGACATAAAACAGTAAGTAATTTAAGATTGTTTAGTGAAAAATTCCTCA
This sequence comes from Oryctolagus cuniculus, assembly GCF_964237555.1. Classification (NCBI taxonomy): domain Eukaryota; kingdom Metazoa; phylum Chordata; class Mammalia; order Lagomorpha; family Leporidae; genus Oryctolagus; species Oryctolagus cuniculus. The sequence continues at coordinate 13,392,046 of NC_091432.1, read as the reverse complement.
AATATGCCAATTAAAATATTATCATATTGTCTTCACAAATTTGAACTCTTAGAAAATTTATTCAAGTAGGGAAAAAAGCAACATTAGATTTATATGATGGTATACCAAATAATATATTAATATACACATATAATGTTAATACATATATTAATAATACATATATTAATAATAATAAAAATAATAATCATTAAAATACATATATTAATAATAAACATACTAATACACATATATAATAATATTAGCTAGGAGAAAGAAAATACACATAAAAACAGTGAAAAATCAGGCATCCTCCTTTTGAATAGAGTAGAACCAAAATATTTATATTTCCTTTTAGCTATTTTATCCAGACATTATATTTTTGATCATTGTGCCTACTTTTTATAAAATATAGACTTTTAAAAATAAAAGAATATTACTTCCATAATTTAGCATTGATGTGGGGCTTAAGATGTCACTGGGTAGCTGGGAAAGATCAGAGAGGAGTGAATCTTGGTTATTCTGAATCCTAAAACGTTAAAGTCACAATCTTGTTACAATTTTGCCTTCGCAACAACCTTTTTGAATGCACGTTTCACCTCCTTGTTCCTCAGGCTGTAGACAACAGGGTTCAGCATGGGGATGACCATGGTATAAAACACAGACACTATTTTGTCTGTGTCCATAGAATGACTGGAACTGGGCTGCAAATACATGAATATAAGAGTCCCATAGAAAATGGAGACTGCAGTGAAGTGAGAAACACAGGTGGATAGAGCCTTCTGGTACCCCGCAGCTGAGCGCATCTTTAGGATGGTGATAAAAATGAACGTGTAAGATATCAAGATAACGAGGAGAACAGAAAATATAATGAGGCTGGATGCATAAACAAGAACCATCTCGCTAGCATGTCTGTCAGAGCAAGAGAGAACCATGACTGCTGGAACATCACAGAAGAAGTGGTGGACCACATTGGACTTACAGAAAGAGAGACTGAATGTGTCTCCAGTGTGGATGGAAGCATTCAGGAAACCCCCAGTGTAGCAGACTGTGGTCAGACAAGCACATACTCTTCTTGTCATGATGGTGGTATAATGTAAAGGTTGACACACTGCTACATAGCGGTCATAAGCCATTAATGCCAAGAGGAGATTTTCCACAGTGGCAAAGGTTGCAAAACAGAACATCTGGGCAGCACAAGCATTGTAAGAGATGACTTTGTTTCCCATAAGGAGACCAGCTACAACCGTGGGAGTGACTGCTGAAGAGTAGCAAACATCCACCAGAGACAGGTGACCAAGGAAAAAGTACATGGGAGTGTGGAGACGAGAGTCCCAGAGGATCAACACAATCATTCCCAGATTCCCAACCATATTGGTGAAGTAAATCAGAGTGAATATTATAAAGAGGAGGACTTGTAGTTCAGGGGCATTGGTTAGCCCCAGGAGGATAAACTCTGTCACATCTGTCCTGTTCCCCATCAATGTTGCTTGAAACTCAGAAGATGCCCTGTAGCAATGAGAAATAAGAGAGCAGAATATAGGACAGATTCCAGTGGAATTGACATGTCTATAGACAGTGTGCATTGTTTCATTTCATCAAAGTATATATTTCAAGATTCTCCATGAAGGAAGTCATGATCCTAAAGATGACATTTAGTATATGAATTTTCTGTAGGGCTCCAGACTGTTGAAGAGGAGATCCTTAGAGATCCCCTCTTCAGATTTTAATGTTCATGAATTTGTAAACTGCAAGCTGAAAAATTTAATGAGTTGCCCAACATTGCAATTCTGAAATTGAAAAATCTACCAGTTCAGCCTTTCCCACATCAGTAAATTCTCAGATGTCTCTGCTGCTAATGTGCTCAAACTGGTCCACACAATTTTACATCTATAGTCACTGATTCTGCTCAACAAATTTGTAAGGTTGAATAACTGTTCCTTTCATTTACATTGTGTGTTTGGTGACTATATTTTTATTTATACAGTTGTTCATTGACTTGTTAGACTTTGGACACAGAGTGGTTGCCAAGTCCAGTGGTCTTTTACTCAATTCACAATTACTCATTGTCTTTATTGATCCAGTGTCAGTTTTTAAGTTTCACAGCAAATTTACTGAAAATTACATACATAGTGGCTTTGGTGAACTAATGGGGTAATATATAGTCAACAAACAAAATTCTGAGAGTGAAGGCAATGCACCGTATATGGAGTGTGTACTCTGGAAAGAGGTGTAGGTCAACTGAACATTTAAAATATAGGAATCACTGGTCCTTACCTTAACTTTCTTGGCTCAGATTTCCTTCAACTTCATGATGAAGATGATAATGAGATCTACCTCAAGGTGTTTGTAAGAGTTAAATGAGAGTACACATTAGGAAAACACACTAGGTAAAATGCTGGATGTTTAGCATGGCCTGACAGATGCTATTATCATTAGGATGGTATGTTGGTCCCTATGTAGTTTGAGAAAAGTAAATGGCAACATGCAGGGCTTCAGGTGTGCATGAGGGTCAAGTTTGAAGCCTCACTCTTCAGTATGCACTTTTTCTGCATATGAAGTCCACTAACATTTTATGTGCCCTCTAAAAATTTGGGCTTTCTCTATATGACTGACTGCTCTTTACACCCATTTCATGCCATTCATTTGCATAACACCTACCTTGAAATGTGTATTTTAGTCTGACTGTAAATTGCCTATTTTTTCTCATCCCATTGTAGTATCACAGATACCAAAGGTTGAAATTCCATAGTTTGTGAGTTCCCTTTAGCTTGCAGATCTGTTTTGCTGGAAAGCTCAGAGTTGAAAATTTATTTCAATCTTTTCTAGTGTCAGAGTAGTGTTTTAAATTATTTATATTTTAATATTTTGTCACTGTTGGGAGCACGTCTATTTTGTCGACGGCCCTTCCCTCTTCTTATTCCCTTAACAACTTCTCTTTATCAGTCTGATTATACTGATTTGGAACACCTGAATGTACATAATCACTTTGATCATACACTATTAAAAACATTGAAATTCTACCATTTGCATCAAAATGGATGCAACTGGAGGATATCATGTTAAGTGAAATTATCTGGATACAGTAGTAAAAGATATGGTGTTTAAATCTCTAGCCAGAAGCAAACACACTGAACACCTAGTGAATTAAGGACTCACCTACACCATCTTTCTGTGAACAATTTTCAGAAGTAGCATAACGATGTTTCATAAGTATCACAAAACATTCCACTGATGAAATTTAATATTTATTATCCAACTTCAATTCATTATTTTATAAAAATGTTTACAACTTCTGTTTTCATATTCAAATTGTAGTAGGCTGGCACCGTGGTTCACTAGGCTAATCCTCCGCCTGCGGCGCCGGCACACCCGGTTCTAGTCCCGGTCAGGGCGCCGGATTCTGTCCCGGTTGCCTCTCATCCAGGCCAGCTCTCTGCTGTGGCCAGGGAGTGCAGTGGAGGATGGCCCAAGTCCTTGGGCCCTGCACCCCATGTGAGACCAGGATAAGTACCTGGCTCCTGCCTTCGGATCAGCGTGGTGCGCCGGCCGCAGCGCGGCAGCCGAGGCGGCCATTGGAGGGAGAACCAACGGCAAAGGAAGACCTTCCTCTCTGTCTCTCTCTCTCACTGTCCACTCTGCCTGTCAAAAAATAAAAAAATAAATAAATAAAAATAAAATTGTAGTAGGCATGCTGCCTCTCTACTTTAGCATCAATTACAAATTATCTAAAATTGTATATTCAATAATATGTTTACCTTGTTCTTCGAAAATAAAAAGTCTTTTCTGAAAGGTAGATAAGAAATTCATTCAGGGAATAAAGCATAAATATTGCAGAGAAACTCTTCTGCAGGTAGTGGTTAAAAGATTCTGAGGTTTCTAATGCAGTAAATATGAAGGTATAGACACTATTAGACATTCAGGTCATGACTGTACTATGCATTATTTTAATGTCCTTGAAATGAAATCACGTAGAGTCACATGGGGCTTCAGAAGGTAATGAATGCGAACCATTAGGGAATGGTGGAGACATGGAGCTCTCTGGGGGTGTCGCCCATGAGGACATCTACAGCTCCTCATGCCACTTTCCTAGGGAAGAAGCAATTAAACTACCTGCTGGAACTACAATCAGTATATCAAGGGTGCAAGCACATTCTTGGGTTATTTATATTATTTCTTGATTCTTTCATTTCTAATTAACATATGACTTACAAACAGTTATATGCATACTTTTTAGTGCATATCTCTTAAAATTTGGTCAAATATATTTTCATGTTACCACTACCATGGTCAAGAGTAATTAATGTTCTTAAACTTCTTTGTTATCAACCTCTTCTCCCATCTACTGATCTTGAAAACACTCAACTCTTTTTATCCACATGATTTTTTCTTTGCAAGAAAATCCTGAACCTGAATTTTAAAGCATGTCCAGCTCTGGCCCATTTCCCTTGGTATAGTTCATTTGAGGTTTATTCACACTGTTACCTGTTATCTTTTTATCTGAAATTTATTCCTTTATATGGACTTTACATTTTTTCCCATTCCCCGGCTTAGGAATATTTATGTTATTTCCACTGTTTGGTGAAAACAAATAAGGCTGATTTCATTACACATTTTTCTCCAAAGTTCTGTGTGTGAATATAGACTTTCATTTCATTTGATTAAATACTGAGGAAATGCTTCCTAACTTATTCTGTAGAGCCAAAATCACGTATACCAAAAGTTAGACAAAAACATTAAGGAGGGAAAATGATAGACCACTATCCTACTTGAATATGCCAAAAACTGTTAACCAACCAAATCAGTGAACACATTAGCATATTTGTAAACCATCAACGTGGAGAACTTATTCCAAGTATGTAAAGGCACTTCCATAAGAGAAAGCAATCAATGTAATAGGCAAAATTTGAATATGATGAAGGGAAAATAGAATCATCTTATCAACCCAGAGTAAGCAATTGCTAACATTTTACATTGTTTCTTGGCAAGAACTGCCAAGAACTCATAAATGGATCCCCATAAACAACAAAGAACACTTTTATGGCTTCACAGACAAGTTAGAGAGGATAGTGGAAAATGAGCAGGAAAAGTCTTCAAAATAGAAGGTGGATTTGCAGTCTTTGCCAGGTCACGCCTACCTGGAATAGACAGTTGTGCCTATCATGTTGTTGCACTTGCAGAGTTTCCAGCACCTTATCTTCTTAAAAAAAACCAAGGCACAATTTGAAGATCTCAACTGACTTATTGGGTAGAACAGAAAAGTTTGGTTGCACCTGGAAATTTATGCGGTGAAGAGGCAGCTTAAATTGCCATGATTTTCCCCCTTTTTGGAAGTTTCAGAACTGTCAGAACAACAATTATTTCTAGAGTTGCAGAAGAGAATATTCTCTTCAACAAACAGTGTGGGGAAGGCACTGTGGCTTGGTGGGTAAAGCCGCTGCCTGCAGTGCCAGCATCCCACATGGGCGCCCTTTGAGTCCCGGCTGCTCCAGTTTTGATCCAGCTCTCTGCTATGGCCTGGGAAAGCAGTGGAGGATGGTCCAAGTCCTTGGGCTCCTACACCCACGTGGGAGACCCAGAAGAAGCTCCTTACTCCTGGCTTCAGATGGGTGCAGCTCCGGCCATTGTGGCCAATTGGGGAATAAACCGGCAGTTGGGGGGCCTCTCTCTCTCTGCCTCTCCTTCTCTCTCTGTGTAACTTTTCCTTTCCTTTAATAAATCAATAAAACTTAAAAGCAACAAAAAATATTGCCCTGATAAGTGGAAATCCATGGGCAAAACAAGTGAAGATGGATCCTTCCCTCATACCACATATGAGTGACCTAAATCTAAGAGCTAAAATCATAAAAATAATAGAAAGAACATGGAAGGGTAAAGACTTTGTAACCCTGCATTTGGTAACAGCTTCTTCAACATGATACCTAAAGAAAATAGAGATGACTCGGACTTCATCAAAATTAAAAACATTTATTTATCAATAGGTGTTGGAGTCTAAGAACTGTAGGTAATCACATAGAAAGTAAAAATATGGTTTTGGGTATCAGTGGATGAGAAGGGCAGTGGGGAAGGAGGGAATGGGAGAAGTTAGTTAATGGGTACAAGCTTTTATTTAGTTAGGAGTAAGAAGTTCTGAGGTTCTGTTCTGTGGAGTAAAGATAGATCATACTAATTTACTGTGTTTATCTATCAAAAAAACTAGAAGATAAAATGTTTGGATGTTTTCACTATAAAAACTGTTAATTGGTTGAATGGATAAATATATTTATGCTGATTGGATATTTAACAATTGATACATGTAATGAAAAATCACATGCTTCAAAAATATGCACAACTTTTTACATCATAATTTTTAAATAAATTTTTTTAAAAAACATGCCAAAATAAAACAATAGGAAAATATATTTCAAATAATATCTATGATAAAGGCTAAATATTCAAAAAACAAAAAATCTCTAGAAGGCAATAACAAAAAGACATATAACCAATTTAAATATGGGCAAAAGATTCAAGTAGATGCTTCTCAAACTATATTTACAAAAATTCAATAGACATATGAAAAGATACATTTTATCAAGGTAATTAAGGAAACTCAAATAAAAACACACAAAGTAATACTTGACAACTACTGGGATAACTGTCATGAAAAGAAAACCACTGACATATGTTGGTGAAGATATAAAATTAGAATCTTGGTAGGAATTTAACATGGTATAGCATCTGTGGAAAATGGTTTGGCTTTTCTTCATTAAATTAAATTAGCATGTGATTCAGACACATCAGTACTAACTATACACTCAAAGATTTGAAAGCAAATACTCAAATATTTGTATATGGTACTCACAGCAAGTTATTTGCAACTGATAAAATATAAGGAATCCCAAAATGTTTATATTTTGAATGAATAAACAAAATATAGTATGTCCATCCAATGGAACATTCTGCAGTTGGAAAAGACATAAAATACTGATTTTTGCTACACTATTGGTGAGACTTGGAAACATAATGATAAATAAAAGTAGCCAGGCAGAGACAAGTCACATATTATACAACAATTTATATAGGAAACATTTAGAATAGGTGAATTGACAATACCAACAAATTAGCGATTACTGGGGAGAGGGAGCAAGGGGGAGTGGACAGTTATGTAGTAGTTGTGGATCTGCTCTGAGGGTACTAGAAATGTTTCAAAACTCCACAGATGTGATAGTTGCACATCCTTGTGAACACACGAAATGTCACTTTGTTGTACACTTTGAAGCAGTGAATTCTACATTTTGTGAATTTCACATCAATAAAAGAATCCTGGCAGAAGGCCAGACTGTAGTGATGCACAGACTTTTGAGAAAGCGATACAATCATAGAGGCAGAGATGGGACTTAAACAACCACAAGCTAAAGAGTGCTGACAGCCCCTAAAGATGAAAGAAACCAATTATCTCCTAGAAGTCTCAGGGGAGAGCTGGACTTTCTTTTTTTCTTTTTTTTTTAAAGATGTATTTATTTATTTGAGAGGCAGAGATAAGGGAGAGACACAGAGAAAGAGAGATACATTTTTTATTTTTATTTTTTAAGCTTTATTTTATCACTCTTATCAAACACATCTGAAAGCATATCAGCAGTGTATGTTATTGATAAGTCAGTTTACAACAAAACTGAAGAAGGCAATTGTGTTTACAGAAAAGGTTTCAGCAAAAAAGTATGCAATACAATCAATTGAAACGCAGTGTTCATACTTTCTAGGTATATAGGAAAAGTGGAAAATAAAAGTCCTTTGCTACTCAGCAAGAAAAAAAAATAGAGGAAAATACTTGAATGGAAACCAGAAATTGGGGATTTGAGCAAAGTACTCAGTACTGACACATATCTACATTTGTAGTCCCACTTAGTTATTAAAAATAAAGAAAAAACCCTCACAAATAGTAATACATCACAGAGAACCATAGTGCCAAGAAATGCCAAGACCAATATGCAATTGAAACTGGTAGAAATGTTATAAACAATTATTCACTATGCATTGTAATATTCTTGCAATTCTGAGGTGAAGGTAAACCAACAGGAGATAACACTCCTTTAAACTGGCTTTGGTTTAAGTGATCTTTCACATTTGTTTCTAGTCACACCTTATTAGCAAAAACATAGCAATTACATGCTACAGAGGGAAAATAGTAATCAATATAATATTTACAACCAATCACTGCAGTGCTGACATAGGAGGCCATAAACTGTTAAAGTTCATTGATTATAACTGGATCCCTAAGCATGCTTAAAAGATAGCAATGATGAAGCCCTTTTTGGGAAAAAACAATCCCTTCTACTCCAGATTCAAAACTATTAAAAAGGATATAAAGGAATGTTACACTATTTAAGATTTTTCAAAAACAATTACGGATGAAAGAGTAAATCCCGTTGGAAAATATGATAGCTTTACACTCTGCAAAGTCAATTATCTACAGAAATGCAGCTTAACTTTTCTATTATAATAAATAAACACTAGTTAGTTCCATAAGGTGCTGTAAATTCGCAGCTAGTGCACACTAATGCCACTCACTGTACCCAAAGTGCAAAGGGAAATACATGAACAGTGATGAACACCAAATACACAAAAGCTGAAAATTCAAATTTTTATTTGAAAAAATAAGGCTGAGTGAACATGGATATTTAATCTGGTTTCATAAACTCTTAATTATTTTCTGGGGAACCAATAATGAGGAATGTACAGAAAAGGCAATATTTCTATGTTACCAGCACCAATCCTGGATTTTAAGAAATAAATATAATTTTTAGACCATTAACTACATGGAATATTACTAATATCAGTAAGGGAGTGGTTTCCTTCCACTCGTCTCTAATTTTTATATCACTTATCTTTCTCCTCCTCACTAAGACCTGACAGTCTTCTGACAATCCATGCTAACAATTCAGCCATAGCTAATTTATTAACTACAGAGATTCTGTGTCCATGCTGCAGGATTTCAGAATACCTCACCGCATTTGATGTTACACACTACACATTCGCTGTCCTGATATCATGATTATCACGAAGGGGAGGCAATCTAGAAGAGGAGGGCAATTCCAATGTGGGATAAAAAAGGGACTACAAATAATCCTTGTGGACAATCAAGAGCACAAGGTAGTGAGTAGCTCTGATTTCTACATAGGAGTTTCTCAAAAAGAAACAAAAGAAAAGAAAATTTCCAGCCCCCCCCCCGAATGTGACTTATTTTCATTATACGAAGTAGTATAATAAAATAAGCTCCACTCTGCACAGCAAGGATTTATGGTCACATAAGGCAAGTTAAGATAGAATGTTTTTCTGTGCCCTTAAAGCAATACACCATGACCAGATGTCATGGAACCTACATGGCCTTCAAAAAAGCCATCCATTTTCTCTGGCTATTGTGGCACCATCCCAATTTTTTTTTTTTTATCTTTTATTTAATGAATATAAATTTCCAAAGTACGTCTCATGGGTTACAATGGCTTTCCCCCCCATACCGTCCCTCCCACCCACCACCCTCCCCTTTCCCACTCCCTCTCCCTTTCCATTCACATCAAGATTCATTTTCGATTATCTTAGTATACAGAAGATCAGCTTATTATACCTTAAGTAAGGATTTCAACAGTTTGTTCCCACACAGAAACATAAAGTGAAAAATAATAGATGATTTTTTTTAAATGATGATGAAATCAGATCAGACCTATTGTCATGTTTAATCCCAGTGAGAGTCAAGTTGGGAATTGATAGTTTCTTTTTTTTTTTTTTTTTTTTTTTTAACAGAAGATCAGTTTAGTGTACATTAAGTAAAGATTTCAACAGTTTGCACCCCCATAGAAACACAAAGTGAAATATACTGTTTGAGTACTCGTTATAGCATTAAGCCTCAGTGTACAGCACATTAAGGACAGAGATCCTACATGAGGAGTAAGTGCACAGTGACTCCTGTTGTTGACTTTACAAATTGACACTCCTGTTTATGGCATCAGTAATCTCCCTATGCACCAGTCATGAGTTTCCAAGGCTATGGAAGCCCCCTGAGTTCTCCGATTCTTATCTTGTTTAGACAAGCTCATAGTCAAAGTGGAGGTTCTCTCCTCCCTTCAGAGAAAGGCACCTCCCTCTTTGAAGACCTGTTCTTTCCACTGGGATCTCACTCACAGAGATCTTTTTGCCAGAGTGTCTTGGCTTTCCATGCCTGAAATACTCTCATGGGCTTTTCAGCCAGATCCGAATGCCTTTAGGGCTGATTCTGAGGCCAGAGTGCTATTTAGGACATCCGCCATTCTATGAGTCTGCTGAGTATCTCACTTCCCATGTTGGATCACTCTCCCCTTGAAGGGAAATAATACTTAGGCAATCACTCATTAAGTTTCCCATGAATTTTGGCATTTATGGTGCCACAAACACAACTGCCATGAGTATGACAACTCTGAAAAGCACAAATAAAGGAAGCTGAAAACAAGTCTGCATAAGCAGTACAAGGAACAATGAAAGTGCTGACCTATAGGAAAATGAATAAAAACTTTGTATGAGGAGAACAAAGGTTGTGTAAACTGTATACCTTATATCTTGAATTAAGGACACATTAATGACCTTCTATAAAATATAAAGTTTCCTAAATGCACTCTGTGGTTTATAGATTTCTTTTACAGCCCATTCCTCCTATAAAATTATAGCAAAAATAGTTAAAATTATTTACCATCATATTAAATATCCATAGTACTTGTCAATTGCATGCCACTGGATGAATATACTGGTTATTATACAATTTAAAAAAGTGAAAAACATTTGGGGGAGGTGGCTAGAATATCTAACCTGTTATATTTTATGGCATCGGGAAGAGAAGAAGCTAACCTAAAACAAAGAAAAACCTTTTAAAATCTGGGGTATTCCAAACACTAAAATGTCCATGTTCTCTAAGATTGAGAATGTAATTTATTGAAATATACCACAAGAGGTTCAGATGAGTGCACCATGATGGGAACTCAGTATTTCATCATCACTGAGAAGGGTTGTAAGTAACAGTAGCTTGAAAGACTACCATCTCAAAATACAGGTGATTTGTTGAGCACCTTAAGAAATGAGAATTCTTTTGACCTTTTGTGACCAGGGACTTGGTAAAAATGTTTTAAGTTATTCTAGAGAGCTCCAGCTAGAGTAATCAGATTTGAAAAAGGAACCCAACATTAAAAATGGAACTAGATCCAAGGAAGAATTAAATTCTGCCAGGTAATTCTGGCTTCTCCATCATATATAATGTAGGAACAAAATCAAATTTGAATAGTTTCATGCGAACAAAAATGGCAAATCAAGGACATTTGGGACTTTATTATATGACTCCAAATTATCCCAAGAAAAAGGTAGAGGGTGTAATTAATTATCACCATCTGAGAATCTTGCATCCAAATGAGTTTCAATAGTTTCCAGGAAACACAAGGCACTTGCTTAAATCTCTAACTACTTCCATATCCACTTTAATCCAGACCAAAAGTCAAGATGTGATTCTATCTGTATCATAATCTGAATGAAGCCATCCAGCATGTACCCTTGCATAAGAGTCCAGGGAAAACGTGGTTACTGGGTGTCTCTCTCACTTCCTCACCCATTAACTATTCTATTCACTATCAGTTTTTATGGTGCTGATTTTCACTAAATTATAAAAAATAAAATGCCATGCTGCCAAGTATAACTGATAGAAATTATGTAAGATAGGCCTAATTTAATAAAGTTGGAAAATAAAGCCTAAGAAAGTGATGCCAAAATGATAGTCACTTTTGATAAATGAACTTAAAAGACCCATAAAAGAACATCTGATGAGTGTTCTAGCTCAGCCTTCAATTTATTCCAGAAAAGTAACTGATGCCATTACCAGGCTGAAAGTCCAGTATAATAAAATAAACACAAGCCTTATACCCATAGTTCCTACAACTCTCCCTACCTACATGGAAGCCATATTTCTGGAGGGTTAATTTAACATATCTCAGCACTCTCTATCAGCTAAATTACCAAAATGAAGGCAACACTTCTCTGGATCATAGTAAAGAGAAAGATCAGAAAAACTGTTTTTGTTCTAAAAGCAACCACAATTTTGGCTCAAAGTATAGCAGAAAAGGAATTTCTCTAAAGAGAGTTGCTATAATGATGGCCACAAAATAAGGAAGACATCCAGTGGTATTAAAGGCAGATCTCTTATTGCAAGAGGATAAATTATGTTTAATTCCTCTAAAATCCAGCCAGGACTTACTTTTAGCTAGTGCTATCTCTTACTGAGGCATCAAACTCTACTTGCTGCCCTCCTCTAGTTTTGATAATGGCTAGCTAGCCACCTTTCCCAAATGTATTTTTAAAGGATTAAAGATTTTCTGTAGAATAATCAATTTACCTGACTTTTCTGAGGGCAAAATATGCTGCAGCAACACCATGAAACAATGAAGAATAAAGTGGGAAGGGGAGAGAAGGAAGCACATGTATCAATTCAAGAAAATAAAAACTACCTGAGATAAAATGTTCCTAAAAGAGAAGGGCTTAAGTGATATGAATTCTCACATCTTTATCATGTTTCTCAATTACAAAATTTCTAAGTTTTCAGTAACTTAAGGGAATCAAAATCGCCACAAACATATTTCATCCCCAAAGAATCACTTCATCTTCTGGTAACATTTAGTTCAAGTTTAAGAAACATTAAGATTAAACTTCTGAAAATATCAGAGAAGGAAAGAAAATCTACAAGTGTCATCTTTGGTTAAATGGGATAAGAGCTATAAAAGGACAATTTAAGTGATAGGAGGCATCTTTTTTCAACACTGAGGGTTTAATATAAAATATTGAATTCAATGCATGATTACTTGGGCACATCAGCTATTCCCTCAGTTCCCTAAAACTCTAGTTAGCATCTTCTGTAATAAAATTTGATAAACACTACACATATGTATAAATACATCAACAATAAGATGATAAAAGAATGCTGTTAAGTTCAGCATCAATGCTAGCAGCATACTACACAACCAAGCTCTGAAGCCTGGCCTGACTGCAGTTTTTTGCAATGATTTCTCTTTTGGGAGGAGAGGGAATAAGAAATGGGGGAAAGGTAAATATGCTAACTTAGAATACTTGTCCTTAAAAAGAATTCATTTGTATTCTGTGTTCATCAGTATGCAAGTAAGGACCTGGTGTTTTTCATCACCACAGAAGCTGTTGCCCATATGAACATTTATCTTTTAGGACAGCCTAGGTCTTCACATTACTGGTTCAACTCTTGAATTTTGACTTGAAAACAAATCAGGAAGTTTGAAATCGAACTCAGAAAGCTCCAAAATAAAGAATAACAGTTCTTCCTTCTAAGGGTACATATTGAAGACCATGCTACAAGACCCTTTGGTAATTCATAAGTCAGCCTCATTATTCCAATTTTGGCTTTATAATAAATATTAAGGGAGAGTCCTGAATAATTTGATAATAATAATAATAATAATAATTAAAAGTAACTAAAATAGTGATTGTTTGATTAGAGTGAAATCTTCCTTCTCTAAGATGTAAATTCTGATTGGGCTCTTGGTAACTTGCATGACACATACAAGGAAAGATTATATGCGGAGGCTTTCAGCAGGGAAAGATATAAAGGACTTTTATCTTAGGAAAAAATTAATAAATAGAAATATCATTCAGGCAATGAAACAGAAAAAAATTCATAACCTGTATACAACTTGTCTTTTTCTTGTATAATCAGTGCTTTATAAAGTTTTCCTAATTTTTATATCTTTAAAGACAATCCATCATAAAGTAACAGGAATCCATAATTATAATTCTTAAAACCATGTAATCAATCTGTGTCCATGAACTCATGACTCATTAGATTGCTATGAATCCTTTTAAAAATTCTTTTAGTTTTTCTTCCTTTCTACTTCCACTTTATTCTATCAATACTTGTCTTAATTTCCTGTAGTCAAAAGCCAAACCACTTGGGATATAGTTCCCTTAGCTTCCCTTCAGCTTAGGATAGAGGCAGAAAATGAGAAAGAGGATGAGAAAGGGGAAAGAAAAGGCGTGGAAATGGATGAGAGCCAGAGACAGAAAAAAAAAAAAAAAGAATCCTGATTATCCCCCTTATTTGTTTCTTTTTCTCTTCACAGTGCATCTAATTTTTTTTTCTTTTGAATCCACCTTAAATAACTATCATAGTAAGCAGAAACACATTTTGGGAAATCTTTTAATTGTCACAGGAGATTCAGGACAACAAAGATGAGCCAATCCAGAGTATAAAGTCTAAAATAGATTGAAGAATGGGGTGATTCACATGTAGCAAAAATTTTGTTCCAATCACCTTGAAGAGTTTCAATGTAACTCCAGTCTAGACTCCAATTTGTTCTGTGCCTGAGAGAGACCTTCTATCAGCTGGTTCATTCTGCAAATGGCCACAAAGGCCAGAATTGGGTTGATCTGAAGCCAGGAGCCAGGAACTTCCTCTGGATCTCCCATGTGGTTGCAGGGGCCCAAGCACTTGGGCCACCTTCTGCTGCTTTCCCTGGCCATCAGCAGGGAGCTCAATTGGAAGTGGAGCAATTGAGACTAGAATGTGAGATGCTGGTGCCACAGGTGGAGATCTAACCTACTACACCACAGCATTGGCCCTGACCTTTCTCATTCTATGTTTTAGTTCAACAAAATTGATTTCAAACTTGTAGCTCTGAGAACTTGTCCTATATAAAAAACTGTATTAAAATGAAATTCAGAGACATTGACATAGGCTAAGAATTCTTGGAAAAGACCACAGAAGTACAAATAATGAAAGCCAAAATTGACAAATGGGATTATATCCAGCTGAGAAGCTTCTGGCCTGCAAAAAAAAAAAAAAAGAAAAATGATCAGGATCCAATGTTGGTGGGAATGTAAACTGGTACAGCTACTGTGGAATACTGTATGGAGGTACCTCAGAAATCTGAAAAGAGACCTACCATATGACCCAGCCTTCCCACCTTTGGGAATTTACCCAAACCAAAACAAATCAGCATATGAAAGAGATCTGTACCCTGTTTCTGGCAGCTCTGTTCACAATGGCTAAGATATGGAATCAACCCAGATGCCCATTCAACTGAAGATTGCATAAGGACATCATATATATATATATATGTAAATATATAATTATACTTATATAATTATACATACACTAGAATACTGTAATGTGCAAAAAATAGATGCAACTGGAAACCAAAATACTTAGTGAAATAAGCCAGTCCCAAAACATAAATACAAATACATATGTTCTCTCTGATATGTAGTAACTAATAGAATACTTAAAAGCTAATCTATAGGAGTGTTATTAACACTTTGAGGTGTGATGATTTTGAATAGCCTTTGTCTTGACTGTTGAAGAACAGTTTTATTTTTCTTCATAATAATTGTTAAACTCTTTACTTAGCTTGGGGTTAATCTTATGAGTATAAAATTATCAGAAAATAGATCTTTATAAAAAATAAGAATGGGAATAGGAGACAGAGGAGGAAAACATGTGAGTGTATGGCAGGAAAGAGGGTAGGGTAGGAGGAATCACTATGTTCCTAAATTTGTATATATGAAATTCTTGAAATTTCTATATCTTAAATATTATTTTTAAATAATAATGCAACTATGGACTTCCGCGGCTCGAGCATGGCCTACTAGATTTTATCACAGGGATAAACCTGATGTCCCAACTCACTTTGGCCTGTAGGGTTGTCAAGGAGTGGAACACCCAGTTAGGCCCATGAGCCTAACTACTTTCATGCATACCTGTGTTCAAATTGCCAAGACAGAGCACCAACAGGAAGCTGGCAGCAGATTCTAGTTATCCCTTAGCTCACTCCATGGATGGAGCAGTCTCATGGGGCTGCGAGTTGAGCCCCTGCTCCTTGTGACTGTCGGAATCTTGTGTGCAATGACTGTGTGAATTCTGTGCACAATAGGGAATGGTGGGGGTAGCTGGTTCTCTGGGAAATCATTATTTCTGGTTATGGGCTTAGAGTTCCCTGAGTACCCAGGGTGGGTCATTGCAGAGGGTTCCTTGTTCACAATGAAGACTGCACACATCCTTTGCATGGTTAAAGGTCCTGTGTGGGTGGTGTGTGCAGCCACTGTAGGCTCATCTGGGACACTGAGTGCCTCATCAGAAGAGAGGTGAGACGGATCACACCAGCCAGTGTGAATATCCCTGCCCCTGCTGACAATAGAGCACATCTATCATGCCCA
This sequence comes from Oryctolagus cuniculus, assembly GCF_964237555.1. Taxonomy (NCBI): domain Eukaryota; kingdom Metazoa; phylum Chordata; class Mammalia; order Lagomorpha; family Leporidae; genus Oryctolagus; species Oryctolagus cuniculus. Next base: position 13,375,852 of record NC_091432.1, on the reverse strand, counting down.
ATTCAGTGACCCTGGGCACTTGGCCTCACCCCAGGGCAATGACTGGGGCTCTATGGCCCCAACCAGCACACAACAAAGATGAATGCAGACTGAAAGTTAAAGGTTGGAAAAAGATATTTCATCCCAACAGAAACCAAAAAAAAAACCAGGTGTAGAAATATTAATATCAAACAAAATAAACTAAAGATATGTTAAAGAACTTAAAGGGAGACTTAGACTCCAAGACAATAGTACTGGGGGACTTCAATACTCCACTCTCAGAAATAGACAGATCAACAGGACAGAAGATCAACAAGGAAACAGCAGATTTAATCGACACTACAGCCCAAATGGATCTAAAAGATATCTACAGAACTTTTTTTTTAATTTTTTTTAAATTTTTTGACAGACAGAGTGGACAGTGAGAGAGAGACAGAGAGAAAGGTCTTCCTTTTGCCATTGGTTCACCCTCCAATGGCCGCCAAGGCCAGCGCGCTGTGGCCGGTGCACTGCGCTGATCCGATGGCAGGAGCCAGGTACTTATCCTGGTCTCCCATGGGGTGCAGGGCCCAAGCACTTGGGCCATCCTCCACTGCACTCCCTGGCCACAGAAGAGAGCTGGCCTGGAAGAGAGGCAACCGGGACAGAATCCGGCACCCTGACCGGGACTAGAACCCGGTGTGCTGGCACCGCAAGGCAAAGGATTAGCCTAGTGAGACGTGGCGCCGGCCTCTACAGAACTTTCCATCCTACACATAAAACATTTACATTCTTCTCAGCAGTGCATGGAACCTTCTCTAGGATTGACCACATACTAGGCCATAAAGCAAGTCTCTGCAAATTTAAAAGAATTAGAATCATACCATGCAGTTTCTCAGACCACAGCGGAATGAAGGTGGAAATTAGCAACCCAGGAATCCCTAGAGAGTATGCAAACACATGGAGATTGAACAACATGCTCCAAAATGAACACTAGGTCATAGAAGAAATCAAAAGAGAAATCAAAAAATTTCTGGAAGTAAATGAGGATAACAGCACAACATACCAAAACTTATGGGATACAGCAAAAGCAGTGTTGAAAGGAAAGTTTATATCAATAGGTGCCTACATCAAGAAATTGGAAAGGCACCAAATAAATGAGCTTTCAATGCATCTCAAGGATCTAGAATATCTGCAGCAAACCAGACCCAAATCTAGTAGGAGAAGAGAAATAATTAAAATCAGAGAAGAAATCAACAGGATTGAATAAAAAAAATTACAAAAATTCAGCCAAACGAGGAGGTGGATTTTTGAAAAAATAAACAAAATTGACACTCCACTGGCCCAACTAACTAAAAAAAGAAGAGAAAAGACCCAAATCAATAAAATCAGAGATGAAAAAGGAAATGTAACAACAGACACCATGGAAATAAAAAGAATCATCAGAAATTACTACAAGGACTTTTATGCCAGCAAATAGGGAAACCCATCAGAAATGGATAGATTCCTGGACACATGCAATCTACCTAAATTGAACCAGGAAGACATCAAAAACCTAAACAGACCCATAACTGAGACAGAAATTGAAACAGTAATAAAGGCCCTCCCAACAAAGAAAAGCCCGGGACCAGATGGATTCGCTGCTGAATTCTACCAGACATGTAAAGAAGAACTAACTCCAATTCTTCTCAAACTATTCAGAACAATCAAAAAAGAGGGAATCCTCCCAAATTCTTTCTATGAAGCCAGCATCACCTTAATTCCTAAGCCGGAAAAAGATGCAGCATTTAAAGAGAATTACAGACCAATATCCCTGATGAACATAGATGCAAAAATCCTCAATAAAATTCTCGCCAATAGAATGCAATAACATATCAGAAAATCATCCACCCAGACCAAGTGGGATTTATCCCTGGTATGCAGGGATGATTCAATGTGCACAAAACAATCAACGTGATACACCACATTAAGAGACTGCAGAAGAAAAACCATATGATTATCTCAATAGATGCAGAGAAAGCATTTGATAAAATACAACACCCGTTCATGATGAAAACTCTAAGCAAATTGGGTATAGAAGGAACATTCCTCAATACAATCAAAGCAATTTATGTAACCACAATAAGGTTTCACCTCAGCCTGGTTAGAATGGCTCACATACAAAAATCTGCCAACAAAAGATGCTGGAGAGAATGTGGGGAAAAAGGAACACTAATCCACTGTTGGTGGGAATGCAAACTGGTAAAGCAATTATGGAAGACAGTCTGGAGATTCCTCAGAAACCTGAATATAGCCCTACAAAATGACCCAGCCATCCCACTCCTTGGAATTTACCCAAAGGAAATTAAATTGGCAAACAAAAAAGCAGTCTGCACCTTAATGTTTAATGCAGCTCAATTCACAATAACTAAGACCCGGAATCAACCCAAATGCCCATCAACAGTAGACTGGATAAAGAAATAATGGGATATGTACTCTCTAGAATACTATACAGCAGTCAAAAACAATGAAATCTGGTCATTTGCAACAAAATGGAGGAATCTGGAAAACATCATGCTGAGTGAAATAAGCCAGTTCCAAAGGGACAAATATCATATGTTCTCCCTGATCAAAGATAACTAACTGAGAGTCAAAAAGGAAACCTATTAAAGTAAAATGGACACTATGAGAAATGATGACTTGATCAGCCCTTTCCCTGACTGTTGATGAACAACTTAATACCTTATCCCTTTTAGTATTTTTTTTTTGGTTGTTATACTTAATACTATTGGTTGAATTCTGTAATTAATACACAGTTTTTCTTAAGTGTTGAAACTTAACTGAAAACTGATCCTTGTTAAATATAAGAGTGGGAATAAGAGAGGGAAGAGATGTACAGTTTGGCACATGCTCAAGCTGACTTGCCCCAAATGGTAGAGTTAGAAACATACCAGGGGATTCCAATACAATCCCATCAAGGTGGCATGTACCAATGCCATCTCACTAGTCCAAGTGATCAATCTCAGTTCACAATTGATCATAATGAAAGGACTAAGAGTCAAAGGGATCACATAAACAAGACCAGTGTCTGCAAATAAATACTAACTGATAGAATCAAAAATGGAGAGAACCATCCAACATGGGAAGCGGGATATACAGCAGACTCATAGAATGGCAGATGTCCTAAACAGCACTCTGGCCTCAGAATCAGCCCTTAAGGCATTCGGATCTGGGTGAAGAGCCCATGAGAGTATTTCAGGCATGGAAAGCCAAGACACTGTGGCAAAAAAAAAAAAAAAAAAAAAAAAAAAAAAAAAAAAAAAACCACCTAAATGAAAGATCTCTGTGAGTGAGATCCCAGTGGAAAGAACAGGTCATCAAAGAAGGAGGTACCTTTCTCTGAAGGGAGGAGAGAACTTCCACTTTGACTATGACCTTGTCTAAATATGAACAGAGTCAGCGAACTCAAAAGGCTTCCATAGCCTTGGCGACTCATGACAAGTGCCTCAGGTGATTACTGACACCATAAACAAGAGTGTCAATTTGTTAAGTCAACAATAGGAGTCTCTGTGCACTTACTCCTCATGTAGGATCTCTGTCCTTAATGTGCTGTACATTGTGATTTAATGCTATAACTAGTATTCAAACAGTATTTTTCACTTTGTGTTTCTGTGTGGGTGCAAACTGTTGAAATCTTTACTTAATATATACTAAATTGATCTTCTGTATATAAAGATCATTGAAAATGAATATTGATGTGAATGGAAGGGGGGAGGGAGCAGGAGAGGGAGGGTTGCGGGTGGGAGGGATTTATGGTGGGGAAAAGCCATTGTAATCCATAGGCTGTACTTCAGAAATTTATATTCATTAAATAAGTTAAAAAATCATTATATAGTGTCCCAGTCCTTCTTTGTCTCTTTTAATAGTTTTTGTGTGAAAGTCTATTTTGCCTGAAATTAGGATGCCCAGACAAGCTCTTTTTTAAATTTCTTTTAGCAGGGTTTATTTTTTTCCATCCTTTCACTTTCAATCTGCATGCATCTTTGTTGGTAAGGTGTGTTTCTTGTAGGCAGCAAATAGATGAGTTTCCTTTTTTAATCCATTTAGCCAGTCTCTGTCTTTTAACTGGGGAGTTGAGGCCATTTACATTCAGTGTGACTATTTTTAAATACCATCTTTGCTGTGCCATGTTTCCTTAAATAGTGATGTTGATGTATTTTGGATTTCATTTGCACTTTTGCTGGGTCATTTTCTGCATTCATCTTCTTTTGTAGCAATGTTCCTGTTTCTGTGTTTCTGTTTGTAGCACATTCTTGGGCATCTTTTGTCAGGCTAGGTGAGTTGTTACAAATTCCTTCAATATCTGCTTGTTATGGAAGGTCCTTATTTCTCCTTTATTTACAAATGAGAGATTTGCAGGGTACAGTATTCTGGGTTGACAGTTTTTTTTCTCTTAGGACTTGGAATATGTCTCTCCATTGTCTCCTAGCCTGCAGGGTTTGTGATGAGAAATCTGGGGTGAGTCTAATTGGGTTTCCTCTGAATGTGATTTGTCATTTCTCTCATGCACATATTAAGATCTGTCTTTGTGTTTCACTAAGGTGAGTTTTCTACTATGTGTCATGGTGAAGTTCTTTTATGGTCATGACTATTAGGAGTTCTGTGTATTTCTTGTACTTGGATGTCTCTTTCTATCTCCAAATTGTGGAAGTTCTATGTTTCTTGTAGGCAGCAAATAGATCGGTTTTGTTTTTTTATTCCATTCAGCTAGTCTGTGCCTTTTAACTTGAGAGTTGAGTCCATTAATGTTCAATGTGACTATTGCTAAGTAGTAACTTTGCCCTGCCGTTTTCCCAAAGATATTTTCTAGTATATGCTTTGAGCTTCCCATGATCTTTTACTGGTAGGTTTTCTTCCTTTACCTTCTTTCATATTGATGGCTGTGTTTCTGTGTTTCTGTGTGTAACACATCTTTAAGCATTTTTTGCAGGGCTGGACGAGTGGCAACAAATTCTTTCAATTTCTGTTTGCTGTGGAAGGTCTTTATTTCACCTTCATTCACAAATGATAGCTTTGCAGGATATAATATTCTGGGCTGGCAGTTGTTCTCTCTTAGTACCTGGGCTATATCTCGCCATTCCCTCCTAGCTTGTAGAGTTTCTGATGAGAAGTCAGCTGTGAGTCTGATTGGAGATCCTCTGAGAGTAATCTGACGTTTCTCTCTAGCACATTTTAGGATCTTTTCTTTATGTTTCACTGTGGTGAGTTTAATTACAACGTGCCGTGGTGAGGGTCTCTTTTGGTCGTGTTTATTAGGGGTTCTATGAGCTTCCTGTACTAGGATGTCTCTGTCCTTCTCCAAACCTGGGAAATTTTCTGCAAGTATCTCACTAAAAAGGCCTTCTAATCCTTTCTCCCTCTCCATGCCTTCAGGAACTCCTAGAACCCGAATGTTGGGTTTTTTAATAGTATCCTGTAGATTCCTGACAATATTTTTCAGATTTCTAATTTCCTCTTCTTTTCTTTGGTGTGACTGTATACTTTCCTGTGCTCTGTCTTCTAAGTCCAATATTCTCTATTCTGTCTCACTGACTCTGTTTTTAAGGCTCTCTAATGTGTTTGTCATTTGATCTATTGAATTCTTCATTTCATTATGATTTCTCATCACTATCACAGTTTCATGTTCTACTATTTGCTTCATTTCATTTTGATTCCTCCTTAATATTTCATTTTCACAAGAGAGATTTTCTATCCTGTCCAGTAAGGATTTCTGTAGTTCAAGATTTTGTTTTTGAGAACTTCTTAATGTTCTTATCAATTTTTTGAGATCTGCTTCTTGCATTTCTTCTATCTCATCATCTTCATAATCTTGAATTGAGGTGTCTTGTTCATTTTGGGGACATCATAGTGTCTTCCTTATTCTTGTTTCCTTGGTTTCTGCATTTGTTGTTTGTCATATTGGAGATATTCTTTGGTTTCTTCACTGTAGTGGTTTTTCTCGTTATACTATGAGTCTAGATTAAGTGGATTGTCTGCTTTTGATGGATCCTTAGAGGCTGTGATAGGTGTAACCATAGAGCTCTGTTTGGTTCTTCAGGGTTAAGGATGTGCCAAATGTGACTCACCCAGGTTGTTTCTCTCTCTCTCTCTCTCTCTCTGTTTTACTCATAAGGGAAGTAATTCCACACAGCTGAGTGGAATTGAGAGTAGTCGACATATGCAAATCAATCAATGTGATACATCACATTAACAATTTTAGATCAAAAACTATATGACAATCTCAATATGTACAGAGAAAGCATTTGACAAAATACACCACCTTTTTCTGGTGAACACTCTAAGCAAATTGGCTATAGAAGAAACATTCCTAAACACAATCAAGGCAATTTACGACAAACCCACAGCCAGCATCATATTGAATGAGGAAAAGTTGGAAGCATTCCCACTGAGATCCAGAACCACACAAGGATGACCACTCTCACCATTGCTATTCAATATAGTACTGGAAGTTTTAGCCAGAGACATTAAGCAAGAAAAATAAATCAAAGGGATGCAAATTGGGAAGGAGGAAGTCAATTATTCCTATTTGCAGGTGACATGATTCTATATACAGGGGATCCAAAAGACTCCACTAAGAAACTATTAGAACTCATAGTAGAGTTTGGTAAAGTAGCATGATATAGAGTCAATGCAAAAAAATCAGCAGCCTTTGTATACACAGACTATGCTATGGCTGAGAAAGAACTTTTAAGGTGAATCCCATTCAAAATAGCTACAAAAAAGTCAACTACCTTGGAATAAATTTAATCAAGGATGTCAAAGATCTCTATGATGAGAATTACAAAACATTAAAGAAAGAAATAGAAACAAAAAATGGAAAAATCTTCCATGTTCTTGGTTTGGAAGAATCAATATCATCAAAATGTCCATTCTTCCAAAAGCAATTTACAGATTAAACGTGACACCAATCAAAATATCAAAGACATTCTTCTCAGATCTAGGAAAAATTATGCTGAAATTCATTTGGAGGCACAGGAGACCTCAAATAGCTAAAGCAATTTTATACAACAAAAACATAGCTGGAGGCATCAGAATACCAGTTTTCAAGACATACTACAGGGCAGTTATAATCAAAACAGCATGGTACTGGGACTGAAGCAGATGGATAGACCAATGAAATAGAATAGAAACCACAGAAATCAATCCAAACATCTACAACCAACTTATAACTGACCAAGAGGCTAAAACCAATCCCTGGAGCAAGGACAGTCTCTTTAACAAATGGTGCTGTGAAAACTGGATTTCCAAGTGCAGAAGAATGAAGCAAGACCCCTACCTTACACCTTACACAAACATGAATTAAAGATCTAAATCTTTAGAGAGCATCATAGAAACCCTGAAAGATATTGGCACAGGCCAAACTTCTTGGAAAAGACCCAAGAAGCATAGGCAGCCAAAGCCAAAATTAACAACTGGGATTACATCAGATTGAGAAATTTCTGTATGGCCAAAGAAACAGTCAAGAAATTGAAGATGCAACCAAAAGACTGGGAGAAATTATTTGCAAAATACGCAGCTGATACAGGCTTAATAACCAGAATCTACAAAGAGATCAAGAAACTCCACAACAACAAAACAAACAACCCACTTAAGAGATGGGCCAAGGACTTAAACATTTTTCAAAAGAGAAAATCCAAATGGCTAACAGACTCATGAAAAATGTTCAGGATCACTAGCCATCAGGGAAATGCAAATCAAAACCACAAATGTGGTTTCACCTCACTTTGGTTATTATTGCGGCCCTCATACAGATATCAACAAACAAAAGCTGACAAGGATGTGGGCAAAAAGGTACCCTAATCCATTGTTGGTGGGAATGTAAGCTGGTACTGCCACTATAGAAAACTCTATGGAGATATCTCAAAAATCTAAATATAGACCTACCATATGGCCCAGTAATCCCACTCCTGGGAATTTACCCAAGGGAAATGAAATCAGTAAAGAAAAGAGCTATCTCCACCTCCCTGTTTATTGTCACTCAATTCACAATAGCTAAGACGTGGAATCAACCTAAATGCTCATCAATCCAAGACTGGATAAAGAAATTATAGGATATGTACACTATGGAATAGTACACAGCAATAAAAAAGAAATCCAATCATTTGCAACAAAATGGATCAATCTGGAAAGCTTTATACTTAGTGAAATAAGCCTGTCCCAAAGGAACAAATACTATATATTATCCATGAACATGTTCTGTGAGAACTTAAAGCACATCTAAAATGAATGCTGTAGAAGTGAAATTGACACTTTGAGAAACATGAGTTGAACAGCCTTCTTCTTGACTGGTGAGGAACAGTTTTTTATTTTTATTTCGATTTTTTTTTCTTTTTTCTTTTCTCTTCTTCATACTATATGTTGAACTCTTTACTTAACATAGAGTTAATTATATGTCAATTGAAAATAGATCTCAATAAAAAATAAGGGGTAGAATAACAGAAGGAGGAATAAGTTTGTAAGTGTAGAGCTGTAAAATGGCATCCTAATTGTTAAAGTGATCAAATTAAGTGTTGAAGTGAACATGTACATAAGATTAAGTGTTAAGGAAATCATATAAATAGCATCAAGTGCCTGGTAATAATAATAGAATTAAAAAGGAGGGACTGTCCAACATGGGAAGCAATCCACACAGCAGACTCATAGAATGACAATCACTTTAAGTAACACTCTGACCTCAGAATCAGCCCTTCAGGTATTGCGATGTGGTTGAAAAGCCCATGAGAGCAATTCAGGCAGGGAAAGCCAAGACTCTGTGGCAAAAAATATCCTACGTGAAGGATCCCTGTGAATGACAACCCAAGGAAAGAAAGGACCTTCAAAGAAGGATTTACTTTTCTCTGAAAGGAGGAGAGAACTTCCACTTTGCTTATGGCCTTGTCTAAATACTGATGGAGTTTGTGATCACAAAAGGCTTACATAGCAATAGCAGCTCGTGGCTAGAGACTCAGGTGACCACTGATGTCATAAATAAGACTGTTAATTGTTAAATTAACAGCAGAAGTCACTGTGCACTTACTCCCCATGTAGGATCTCTGTCCTTAATGAGTTGTTCTATGAGAACTAACTGAAAGTTAATTAGTTCTCAAACCGTACTTTTTATGTTGTATGTGTGTGTTTGTGGGTGAAAATTGTTGAACTCTTACTTAGTATAGAGTTGTTCTTCTGTAATAAAGTTAATTAAAAATGAAGCTTAATGAAGAATGGTGTGGGAGAGGGAGTAGGAGGTGAGATGGGAGTGTGGGTGGGAGGATGGGTATGGGAAGAAAAAACACCCAATTCTTGAAGTTGTATGTTTGAAATTTGCATTCATTAAATAAAGGTTTTAAAAAATAATAAAACTTGTTCTCAAAGATTTACTTCTTTTTAGTGTATTAAATGGAGGATATTCTTATGTCTCGTAAGTTATAGTTATGTCTAAGTGCTCTCAAAAGAAGTTTCATTCTTGGTTCTTTCTTAAAGTTAATTAAGTTTCCCAAAAAATGCTAAAAAAAAGGAGTGAAATTAACTTGAAGATTCAATGACTTTGAACAGTGCTTGCCTCAACTGTTGAGGAATAGTTTTTTTAATATAATTTGTTGAACTCTTAATATAGAGTTAATTATCTCTGTATAAAGTTATTTCAAAATCAATCTTAGTTAAAAATAAGACCGAGAACAGGGAATGGAGGAGGATGAGGGGTGGGAATGTGAATAGGAGGGCTCGGCTCTTATGGTAGGAAGAATCAGTATGTTCATAAATTTGTATTATGAAATGCATGAAGTTTGTATTCCTTAAATAAAAGGTTTCTTTGGGGGAAAAAGTGCACACTGGGGCTGGTGCTATAGTATAGTAGGCTAAGTTTTAGCCTCTGTTGCCAGCCAACAAGTGATTGGGCCCCTGCACCCTTGTGGGAGACCCAGATAAAACTCCTGCCTCTTGGCTTCAGATCTGCTAACTCTGGGTGTTTTGGCCATCTGGGGACTGAACAATCAGATGGAAGACCTTTCTCTCTGTCTCCTCCTCTCTCTCTGTGACTCTGCCTCTCAAACAAATACATAAAATCTTTTTACATGCATACTTTTATTTATAACACTATCATATTTCTTCTCAAATTAAAATCTTAGAATATTTATTCAAGTAAAACAAAAAACAATGTTAGTCCCATATGTGTGATGGTATCCTAATTAATTATTTAAATTTTTTGGCAATAGCCTCATTCCATATACTTCTGGCTAATTTCCCACTCCCATGTGTACAGTACCCAGGGGTCATGTGCAGGCAATTTTGCTCATGGGCTTGTTTTCATCCCTGCTTTACATCCTTGCTAGTACTGGCATAAGAGAGAGAAAATACACATAGAAACAGTGAATAAATAAAGTCTCCTCCTTTTACATACATATACAACCAACACATTTTATATTTCATTTTAGCCATTCTGAACAAGGGATTACAAATCTGTCACTGTGTACATTATTTCTAAAATATAGAAAAAGTAAAGATTTATATTATATTATATTATATTTTGAGGAAGTAAGAATATTACTTCTATAATTTGAATCTTATGTGGGGCTTAAGATCTTATTAGGTGCCTGGAGAAATTCAGAGAGGAGTGAAACTTGGTTATTCTGCATCCTACAACATTAGAGTCACAAACCAATAGACAGTTTTGCCTTCATAACAACCTTTTTAAAGGCACGCTTCACTTCCTTGTTCCTCAGGCTGTAGACAACAGGGTTCAGCATGGGGATGACCATGGTATAAAACACAGACACTATTTTGTCTGTGTCCATAGAATGACTGGAACTGGGCTGCAAATACATGAATATAAGCGTCCCATAGAAAATGGAGACTGCAGTGAAGTGAGAAACACAGGTGGATAGAGCCTTCTGGTACCCCGCAGCTGAGCGCATCTTTAGGATGGTGATAAAAATGAATGTGTAAGATATCAAGATAACAAACAGAGCAGAACAAATAACAAAGCTGTCTGCATAAACAAGAACTATCTCACTAACATGTCTATCAGAGCAAGAGAGAACCATGACTGCTGGAACATCACAGAAGAAGTGGTGGACCACATTGGACTTACAGAAAGAGAGACTGAATGTGTCTCCAATGTGGATGGAAGCATTCAGGAAACCCCCAGTGTAGCAGACTGTGGTCAGACAAGCACATACACTTCTTGTCATGATGGTGGTATAATGTAAAGGTTGACACACTGCTACATAGCGGTCATAAGCCATTAATGCCAAGAGAAAATTTTCCACACTGGCAAAGGTTGCAAAACAGAACATCTGGGCAGCACAAGCATTGTAAGAGATGACTTTGTTTCCCATAAGGAGACCAGCTACAACCGTGGGAGTGACTGCTGAAGAGTAGCAAACATCCACCAGAGACAGGTGACCAAGGAAAAAGTACATGGGAGTGTGGAGACGAGAGTCCCAGAGGATCAACACAATCATTCCCAGATTCCCAACCATATTGGTGAAGTAAATCAGAGTGAATATTATAAAGAGGAGGACTTGTAGTTCAGGGGCATTGGTTAGCCCCAGGAGGATAAACTCTGTCACATCTGTCCTGTTCCCCATCAATGTTGCTTGAAACTCAGAAGATGCCCTGTAGCAATGAGAAATAAGAGAGCAGAATATAGGACAGATTCCAATGGAATTGACATGTCTATAGACAGTGTGCATTGTTTCATTTCATCAAAGTATATATTTCAAGATTCTCCATGAAGGAAGTCATGATCCTAAAGATGACATTTAGTATATGAGTTTTCTGTAGGGCTCCAGACTGTTGAAGAGGAGATCCTCAGAGATCCCCTCTTCAGAGTTTAATGTTCATGAATTTGTAAACTGCAAGCTGAAAAATTTAATGAGTTGCCCAACATTGCAATTCTGAAATTGAAAAATCTACCAGTTCAGCCTTTCCCACATCAGTAAATTCTCAGATGTCTATGCTGCTAATAATTCTTCTAGATAATTTTCCATCTGAATTCACTGATTCTGATCAACAAATTTATAAGGTCAACTAGTTTCTCCTTTAATTTAGATTGTGAGGCACCTGAGAATGAGGAATGTATTTTTGTTATAGAAGTATTCCTTGGCTTGCCAGGCTTTGGACACAGATAATATGGTCACCAAGTCCAGTAGTCTGTAACTCCAATTACAATCCATCACTGTTTTTATTGACCAAAACTCATTGTTTGGATTTTCACAGCAAATTTACTGAAAAATAAATGGATAGTGTCTTTGGTGGAATAATGGGGAGTATATAATCAACAAAATATATTCTGAGTATAGCCAATGTACTGACTATGGAACTTGAGCTCTGGGGAGAGGTGCAAGTCAACCAAATATTAAAATGTAGGCCCTAAACTAACAGTCTTGGTTTGGATTTTCTTCATCTACCCAATGAAGGTGATAATGAGATCTATCTACCTTAAGGTATTATTGTAGGAGTTAAATGAGACAACACATTAGAAAAACAGACTGGATGTTTAACATGTCCTGTCGGAGGATAATTATACTACTGTTATTAATATGGCAGGATGGTCCATAAGCAGTTAGAAAGATAAATGGCAACATGTAGGATTTAAGGTGTGCTTGAGGTTCAAATCTGAACCCTCAATCTTCAGTTGCATTTTTTTTGCACACAAAGTCCAATGATATTTTATGTGCCCTCTAATAATTCATGCTCTGTGTTCTTTCCATATGACAGACTGTTCTTTCCACCCTATGTGCTACTCTTTTGAGAAGACTTTCCTTGAAATGTGGATTTTAGCTTGCCTTCAAAGGATATCTTGATTTTTTTCATCCCATTATGTTATCACACATATCAAGAGTTAAAATTCCAGTTTTGGGTTCCCTTTAGCCTACAGATCTGTTTTGTGGGAAATCCAGAGTTGAAAATTTTTTACTTGAATCCCTCTAGTGTCAGAATAGTACTTTAAATTATTTTTATTTTAATATTTTGTTACCTCTGGGAGCATGTCTATCCTCTACTGACTGCTCTTTGTTCTACAACATGTGATATGAACACTATACATTAATAGTTATGTGATTGTATGTGTGCCTGTCTTTGTATGAGATGGATATTATTATTTCTTATTATCATTAAGACAAATTGATGATATGTGCAGTTCAGTGATAGTCTACAATTCCTCACAGCTGTATGTGGAAGCGAAAGACTCAGTATTTAAGCCCAGTTCCATTCTAATCTGAAGTGTGTGCTTTTGAATACATTACTGCTTACCTGTACGTGTATATCAATAATAAAAAAGATGAGATTATGGGATCTGAGGGGAAATATTGAAGTGTAATTCAGAACTTTAGGTACTTTTCTAGTTTAAAGAATGGTGACTAAAAATCCTGTTTGTGTGTGTGTAGACACACACAATGGAATATTATTCAACTACTAACAACACAAATTCTTCCATTTTCATCAAAATGGATGCAACTGTAGGACATCATGTTAAGTGAAATAAGCTGGACACAGAAAGAAATAGTCTAGTTTTTAAATCTTTGACTAGAAGCTAACAGACAAGGAATAAAATGAAAACATCACCTGGTCAATAAGGCCTCACTTATGACATCTTTCTGTCAATATTTTTAGGAGAAAACATGATGATGTTTCATAATCATGACCAAACACTCTACTGATGTGATTTTAATAGTTATTATTCTACTTCGCTTCAGTGTTTTATAACAATGTTGCAAATTTATGTTTCTGTTCTCAAATTGTAGTAAGCATGCTGCCTCACTATTCTAGCATCAATTACACATTTCACTAAAATGTATCTTCAATAATACACTTACCTTGGTCTTTGAAAACAAATGACAGTCAATCCTGAATAGTAAGTCAGATATTCATTAAGGGAATAAAGCATAAATATTCCAGAGAAATTCTCCTGCAGGTAGTGGTTAAAAGATTCTGAAGTGTCTAAGGCAATAAGTATGAAGGTAAAGACACTATTAGGAATTCATGTCATGAATTATTTTGGTATCCCTAGAGTAGTCTTTTGCCTTCTCATTATTAAAATTAAAAATTATAAGATTTTCTCTCCTACTTAGTTCACAGAACTGAGTTTTAAAATAGCAAAGAAAAGAAGGTATACAAAACAACTTGCTAGCAGATTACTACTTTAAGACACTCAATAGTTTCTGGCTTAGATATTTTCCCTGACTATGGTTGTAGACACCTAGAAAATCTTTGAGATGAAGGCCTGTGTTCAATAACAAATATTAAGATTAATAGGAAGAAATGATGACCAAAAGGCCCAGCGTGCAGTCTGGTCCTTCTAAAATGAAATCACCTAGAATCATGTTGGGCTTCAAAAAGTAATGCATGTGAACCATTAGGGAATTGTAGAGACATGGAGCTCTCTGGGGACGTCTCCTGTGAGGACATCTACAGCTTCTCATACCACTTTTCTAGGAAAGAAGCAATTAAACTACCTGTTGTATCTACAATCAGTATATCAAGTGTGCAAGCATATGTTTGTGTTATTTATATTATTTCTTATTCTTTTATTTCTAATTAACATATATTTTACTTATTTAGTAATATACATCCTTTTTAGTGCATAGCTCCTAAAATTTGGTCAAATATATTTTTATGTTGCTGCCATGACCACCAGTAATTAATGTCTTTAAACTTCTTTGTTATCAACCTCTTCTTTCACCCATTGCTCTTGAAAAACACTAAATTCATTTTATTCATATAATTTTGTCTTTGCAAGAATGTCCTGAACCAGAATTCTAGAACATACAGTCTGATTCTGGTTATTTTACTCAGCATAGTGTATTTGAGGTCCATTGCCACTTTTCCTCCATCAACAGTAATACATTTTTATTTTTAAGCTTTATTTCTTTACATGAACTTCACCTGTTGTTTCTTTCCATCCCCCAGCTGAGAAATATTTATGTTGTTTCCTCTGTTTATTGATAACAAATAACACTGATTTCGTTACACTTTTCTCCAAAGTTCTTTGTGTGAATGTAGACTTACATTTCATTTGGCTAACTGCTTATGAAATATTTCTTAGCATATTTTGCAAAGCCAAAACTATGTATACTGAAAGTTAAATAAAAACATTAAGGAAGGAAAACCATAGACCAGTATCCAACTTGAATATGCCAAAAACTGCTAACAAAGCAAATCAGTTGAACACATTAGCACACCTGTAAACCATGAATGTGGATAACTTATTCCAAGTGTGTAAAGGCACTTCAATAAGAGAAAGCAACCAATGTAATAAAACAAATTAATATGATGAAGGAAAACACTAATACCAAAAAATGTGTTGTATATGAACAAAGTTGACATTCTGAGATTTGATTATTGTTCACAGCTCTTTTCTATACTGTTGAGGTATAGTGTTTTTTTTCTCATTATTATTTCTTGAAATTTTTACTTAGTGGAGGGTTAAGCTTATGATTATAAAATAATCTGAAAGTACATCATTGTAAAAATTAAAATAAAAATAAGAAAGGAAGCAAGTTCAGATAAAAATTAAAATAAAAATAAGAAAGGAAGCAAGAGGGAGAGTGGGAGCATGGTGGGAGGAGAGTAGGATAGGAAATATCACTATGCTCTTAAACCTGCACATATTAAATAAATGAAATTTGTTTATCTCATATAAAGAAAAAATGGAAAAATGTAAACTGGAAACAATTATAAAGCTATTTAAAAATTTTAAAAATGGACAAAGGATTCAAGTAGATGCTTCTTGAAGAATATTTACAAAAATTCATTAGGCATATGAAAAGATGCACTACATCATTGAAAATTATGGAAATTCAAATAAAAACACAATAATCTAATACTTTACAATTACTAAAATGGCTATAATGAAAAACACTGAAGTCTATTGATAAAGATATGAAATTAGAAATCTGGTAGGAATGTAAAATGGTAAAGCACCTGTGAAAAATGGTTTGGCTTTTTTTTTATTTAGTTAAATTAACATGATTCAGACATACCAGTATTAATTATATACTCAAAGATTTGAAAGCAAGTACTCAAATATTTGTATATGATTTTCATAGAAATATTATTTACAACTGCCAAAAGTATAAGTAATCCGAAATTGTTAATAATGAATGAATAAAATATGGTGTATTCATCCAATGGAGCATGACTCAGCCATAAAAGAAATACAATGCTGATTTGTTCTACACTATTGGTGAGACTTGAAATCATTATAAATAAAGGTAGCCAGGCAAAGAAAGCCACATCTTTTTACAACAATTTTTATAAAAAATATTTAGAAGAGGTAAATTGACAGATATGAGCAAATCAGTGAAGACTGGGGATACGAAGCGGGGGAAATGGAGAGTTACTGTGTAGTGTTTAAAGATCTCTTTGAGGTAGGTGGTGACATAATTTTTCACACGTGTTGTGTATGCACTTCTTTAACTCATGTATTTGCTTCTCAGTGCTTTTGAGTAATCATTGTTTTGAATTACCTTTCAGGCATTTCATCACCTCTCCATCTTCACACTCTAATACTGAAGTGCTGTTGTGCTCCATTTGGGGAGTCATATTTTCTTCCTAGTTCATGTTTCTTGCATTTCTGCATTTTTAAGGCATTTATTTTTAGGCATTTGTGAAGACAACTGTTTGTTTTCTCCTCTGATGATTTTCATATTTGAACTATGCCTCTGTAGCTTAATGGAGTGTCTGCTCCTTCAGTGGACATACAGAGGCATGTGCTGGTTGGGGCCAGAGAGCTGCAGTCAGTGCTCAAGGGTGTTGGCAAGTGTCCAGTGTGACACACAAATTGGTCATGGTAAATCTCTATTGTCAGCAGGGGGATGTTATGATCACATTGGCTGTGTGATCACGGTCTCACCTAATCTCTGCGAAGACGATCAGTGTCTGGGGAGAGTTCACAGTGGCTACACATGCCACCTATGCAGGCCCTTGAACCATGCAAAGGATCTGTGCAGTCCTCACTGTGAACACAGACCCCTCTGCAATGGCGCACCCTAGCCACTCAGAGAACTCTGAGCCTCTAAAGCCAGACACAATAATTACCCAGAGACCCAGCTACACACTATGCCTTATCCTGCAGTCACAGAATTCCCAAAATTGTAGCACACAGGGCTCCCACAGTCACAGAGAGCAGGGGCTTCATTCTCAGCTCCATGACCCTGCTCCACCGATGGAGAGAGCCTCCACAGCAATCTCAATGTTAGTGGGGTCCTTAGATTTATACTGATAAAATCCTGTAGTTGCACATCCTCCAGTCACAGCAGTCTGTGCCTTATTAAGATGGCATTTCCTCCTTGTTAATCTCTGGGTGTCCTTGTTGGGAAGAAACAATATGCTCTCCCTTCACAGGCTTAGGGGAGCACTCTGTGCCTCCCTGGCACTCCAGACTGGGTTCAAAGTCAGTGTGGTCTGCAAGGTTCTCCCTCCAGCAATATCACCAGTGAAACAGGCTGCCACAGACTCCTCTCAGCTCACTGCAAGATGGCATTTCCCCCAGCCCTGAAACACATGTGGCTCCATGGCATCTCTCTTCTTTCCATAGAATTTCCACTGCAAACTTCTCTCCAACTCTCTCCTGGGAATGCAGTTATTCTATTTTTCTTCTGTTATCCCCCTGTGGTCAAATCAGCACGTGTTTTCCTTGTTCAGCCATCTTAGATACCTTAAAATTTATCTTTAATTAAAAACCGACCACACTCCTCTTACTTCTGACAAATTCCTCACATTCATGTGCTCTCTCCATGGGATTGTTTGTGTCCTTGTTTTATGCAAATGTCTGCATTGGCACATCACAGGAAAAATGTAGTGGGACAAATGAATAAAAGTATGCAATTTAAAAGATTTTGAGACAAAGGACCCAAAACTTTCTATACAGTTATCTTCATTCATGTATTACATTTCTGGACTCATTTTCATCTTACTAGCTAGCTGACTGTTGTAATGGTAAGACTGTGCTATGCTCTGGCCTCAGAATCAGCCCTTAAGGCATTTGGATCTGGCTAAAAAGCCATGAGTTTTTCAGGCATGGAAAGCCAAGACACTGTGGCAAAAAAAAAAAAATGTCCTAAATGAAAGATTTCTGTTCGTGAGATCCCAGCAGAAAGAATGGGCCATCAAAGAAGGAGGTACCTTTCTCTGAAGAAAGGAGAGAATTTCCACTTTGACTATGCCCTTGTCTAAATAAGGTCGGAGTTGGTGAACTCAACAGGCTTCCGTAGCCTTGGCAGCTCATGACAAGAGCCTCAGGTGATTACTGATGCCATAAATAAGAAAGTCAGTTGTTAAAACAACAACAGGAGTCACTGTGCACTTGCTCCCCATGTAGGATCTCTGTCCTTAATGTGTTGTATTATGCGAATTAACAGTAAAACTAGTATTCAAACAGTGCTTTATACTTTGTGTGTCTGTGTGGGTGCAAACTGTTGAAATTTTCTGTATATAAAATAATTAAAAATGAATCTTAATGAAGAATGGGATGGGAGAGGAGTAGGAGATGGGATGGTTTGTGGGTGGGAGGGAGGCTATGGGGGGAAGAACCACTATAATCCAAAAGTTGTACTTATGAAATTTATATTTATTAAATAAAAGAAAAAAATAGATTGTGCTATAAAAATTTAAATGCACTGTGAGTACATACTAGTACATTAAGATCACAATCCTAGAGACAATGTTTTTCCAGTGTTAAGAGAAATACTTAGGAAACTAAAGACACAGAAGCCTATAGCCAGACATGTCCACATACTTTTGAAAATGTTGGCAATGGAAGGGTTCATAAAGCAGTCACAGGCCATTGAGGTCAAGCAGTAACTTTAGACAGTGTCAGAGACTGGGAAAAACTCCTTTGCAGTACATGTATTTGAGAAGATGACATCTATACTCTATCAACAACCTAATACAACCATTGAAGTGATTGTTGAGGGATCAGAAAAGTCCATCAGTAATGGATTACTGAAGAAAAGTTCATGGGTTTGTGGAGACAAGATTCTAGCAAGCTCAAAATTCGCATTTCTAGGTTCTCGAATGATGTGTAGATAAGGAGAACCTGAAGTTCTGGCACTTCAGTTACTTCCAGCATGATGAGTGCACTCATCTATGAATAAGGAATCTTCAAAAAAATCAAGGAAAATTCAATTTATGAAAAAAAGCCACACAAGGAATTTAGTATTTTTACAACAAAATAAACTTGCTCTAACTTGATATTATATGTCTGAGCAGGATGTAATTTGAGGCACTAAGAACAATAAGACACCACTTTGAAAAGAGATCCCATCAGAGCAATATGAATGCTGCTAAAACTGAAGAACAAACATCAGATTTGTAGTGAAACTTGAAAGGGAGAATGGCAAAATCCTTAATGCTTTAGAAGTTATTGAGAACAACGCCTCCAGAGAAATCAATAATTAACACATGGATAACTTGTTTTAACAATTGATGAAAGGATATTAAAGATGAAGCTAACAGAAGCTGACCACTCACACTAATTTACAAGGAAAAAATAGTTTTTTTCATGTCCAATGAATTAAATTAATATCAGAAACAAGTCAAACTGTAGACATCTCAATTGGTTCAGTTTACACAATTATGACTGAAAAATTTAAGTGGAGCAAACTTTCTCCTTGATAAGTGCCAAAACTCTTGTGCCTACTGCATCTGAGGGCCGAAGTTTCCATGGAAAATTTTTTTTTTTAACTTTTATTTAATGAATATACGTTTCCAAAGTACGAATAATGGATTACTATGGCTTCCCCCCCATACCGTCCCTCCCACCCACAACCCTCCCCTTTCCCACTCCCTCTCCCCTTCCATTCACATCAAGATTCATTTTCGATTATCTTAATATACAGAAGATCAGCTTAGTATACATTAAGTAAGGATTTCAACAGTTTGCTCCCACACAGAAACATAAAGTGAAAAATAATAGATGATTTTTTTTAATGATGATGAAATCAGATCAGACCTATTGTCATGTTTAATCCCAGTGAGAGTCAAGTTGGGAGTTGATAGTTTCTATTCTTTTCTTTTTTTTCTTTTCTTTCTTTTTTTTTTTTTTACAGAGGATCAGTTTAGTATGCATTAAGTAAAGATTTCAACAGTTTGCACCCCCATAGAAACACAAAGTGAAATATATTATTTGAGTACTCGTTATAGCATTAAATCTCAATGCACAGCACATTAATGACAGAGATCCTACATGAGGAGTAAGTGCACAGTGACTCCTGTTGTTGACTTTACCAATTGACACTCCTGTTTATGGCATCAGTAATCTCCCTATGCTCCAGTCATGAGTTTCCAAGGCTATGGAAGCCCCTTGAGTTCTCCGACTCTTATCTTGTTTAGACAAGGTCATAGTCAAAGTGGAGGTTCTCTCCTCCCTTCAGAGAAAGGTACCTCCTTCTTTGAAGACCTGTTCTTTTCACTGAGATCTCACTCACAGAGATCTTTTGCCAGAGTGTCTTGGCTTTCCATGCCTGAAATACTCTCATGGGCTTTTCAGCCAGATCTGAATGCCTTTAGGGCTGATTCTGAGGCCAGAGTGCTATTTAGGGCATCTGCCATTCTATGAGTCTGCTGAGTATCTCACTTCCCATGTTGGATCACTCTCCCCTTTATTTATTCTATCGGTTAGTGTTAGCAGGTACTAGACTTGCTTATGTGCTCCCTTTGACTCTTAGTCCTTTCATTATGATCAATTGCGAACTGAAATTGATCACTTGGACTAGTGAGATGGCATTGGTACATGCCACCTTGATGGGATTAAATTGGAGTCCCCTGGTATGTTTCTAACTCTACCATTTGGGGCAAGTCAGCTTGAGCATGTTCCAAATTATATATCTCTTCCCTCTCTTATTCCTACTCTTATGTTTAACAGGGATCACATTTCAGTTAAATTTCAACACTTAAGAATAACTGTGTATTAATTACAGAATTAAATCAGTCATATTAAGTAGAACAGACAAAAAAACTACTAAGAGGGATAATGTATTAAGTTGTTCATTAACAGTCAGGGCTATGCTGATCAAGTCACCGTTTCCCATAGTGTCCCTTTCACTTCAACAAGTTTCCTTTTTGGTGTTCAGTCAGTTGTCACCGATCAGGGAGAACATATGGTATTTGTCCCTTTGGGACTGGCTTATTTCACTCAGCATGATGTGTTCCAGATTCCTCCATTTTGTTGCAAATGACTGGATTTCGTTGTTTCTTACTGCAGTATAGTATTCTAAAGAGTGCATATCCCATAATTTCTTTATCCAGTCTACCGTTGATGGGCATTTAGGTTGGTTCCAGGTCTTAGCTATTGTGAATTGAGCTGCAATAAACATTAGGCTGCAGACCGCTTTTTTGTTTGCCAATTTAAATTCCTTTGGGTAAATTCCAAGGAGTGGGATGGCTGGGTCGAACGGTAGGGTTATCTTCAGGTTTCTGAGGAATCTCCAGACTGATTTCCATAGTGGCTTGACCAGTTTGCATTCCCACCAACAGTGGGTTAGTGTCCCTTTTTCCCCACATCCTCGCCAGCATCTGTTGTTGGTAGATTTCTGAATGTGAGCCATTCTAACCGGGGTGAGGTGGAACCTTATTGTGGTTTTGATTTGCATTTCTCTGATTGCTAATGACCTTGAACATTTTTTCATGTGCCTGTTGGCCATTTGGATTTCCTCTTTTGAAAAATGTCTATTGAGGTCCTTGGCCCATCTCTTAATTGGGTTGTTGGTTTTGTTTTTGTGGAGTTTCTTGATCTCTTTGTAGATTCTGGTTATTAACCCTTTATCTGTTGCATAGTTTGCAAATATTTTTTCCCATTCTGTCGGTTGTCTCTTCACTCTCCTGACTGTTTCTTTTGCAGTACAGAAACTTCTCAATTTGATGCAATCCCAATAGTTAATTTTGGCTTTGACTGCGTGTGCCTCCCGGGTCTTTTCCAGAAACTCTTTGCCTGTGCCAATATCTTGAAGGGTTTCTCCAATGTTCTCTAGTAACTTGATGGTGTCAGGTCGTAGATTTAGGTCTTTAATCCATGTTGAGTGGATTTTTGTGTAAGGTGTAAGGTAGGGGTCTTGCTTCATGATTCTGCACGTGGAAATCCAATTTTCCCAGCACCATTTATTGAATAGACTGTCCTTGCTCAAGGAATTAGTTTTAGATCCTTGATCAAATATAAGTTGGCTGTAGATGTTTGGGTTGATTTCTGGTATTTCAATTCTGTTCCATTGGTCTATCCTTCTGTTTCTGTACCAGTACCATGCTGTTTTGATTACAACTGCCCTGTAGTATGTCCTGAAATCTGGTATTGTGATGCCTCCGGCTTTGTTTTTGTTGTACAAGATTGCTTTAGCTATTCGAGGTCTCTTGTGCCTCCATATAAATTTCAGCACCAATTTTTCCAGATCTGAGAAGAAGGTCTTCGGTATCTTGATTGGTATTGCATTGAATCTATAAATTGCTTTTGGGAGAATGGACATTTTGATGATATTGATTCTTCCAATCCATGAGCATGGAAGATTTTTCCATTTCTTGGTATCCTCTTCTATTTCTTTCTTTAAGGTTTTGTAATTTTCATCGTAGAGATCTTTAACGTCCTTGGTTAAGTTTATTCCAAGGTATTTGATTGTTTTTGTAGCTATTGTGAATGGGATTGATCTTAGAATTTCTTCCTCAGCCATGGCATTGTCTGTGTATACAAAGGCTGTTGATTTTTGTGCATTGATTTTATACCCTGCTACTTTGCCAAACTCTTCTATGAGTTCCAATAGTCTCTTGGTAGAGTTCTTTGGGTCCCCTAAATAAAGAATCATGTCATCTGCAAAGAGGGATAGTTTGAGTTCTTCCTTCCCAATTTGTATCCCTTTAATTTCTTTTTCTTGCCTAATAGCTCTGGCTAGAACCTCCAGAACTATATTGAATAGCAGTGGTGAGAGTGGACATCCCTGTCTGGTCCCAGATCTCAGTGGAAATGCTTCCAACTTTTCCCCATTCAATAGGATGTTGGCTGTGGGTTTTTCATAGATTGCTTTGATTGTATTGAGGAATGTTCCTTCCAAACCCAGTTTGCTTAGAGTTTTCATCATGAAAGGGTGTTGTATTTTATCAAATGCTTTCTCGGCATCTATTGAGAGAATCATATGGTTTTTCTTCTGCAGTCTGTTAATGTGGTGTATCACATTGATTGTCTTGCGCACATTAAACCATCCCTGCATACCAGGGATAAATCCCACTTGGTCTGGGTGGATGATCTTTCTGATGTGTTGTTGCATTCTATTGGTGAGAATTTTATTGAGGATTTTTGCATCTATGTTCATCAGGGATATTGGTCTGTAATTCTCTTTCAGTGCTGCATCTTTTCCCGGCTTAGGAATTAAGGTGATGCTGGCTTCATAGAAAGAATTTGGGAGGATTCCCTCTTCTTCAATTGTTCTGAATAGTTTGAGAAGAATTGGAGTTAGTTCTTCTTTAAATGTCTGGTAGAATTCGGCAGTGAATCCATCTGGTCCTGGGCTTTTCTTTGTTGGGAGGGCCTTTATTACTGTTTCAATTTCTGTCTCAGTTATGGGTCTGTTTAGGTTTTCGATGTCTTCCTGGTTCAATTTAGGTAGGTTGCATGTGTCCAGGAATCTATCCATTTCTGATAGGTTTCCCTGTTTGCTGGCATACAAGTCCTTGTAGTAATTTCTGATGATTCTTTTTATTTCTGTGGTGTCTGTTGTTACATTTCCTTTTTCATCTCTGATTTTATTGATTTGGGTCTTTTCTCTTCTTTTTTTAGTTAGTTGGGCCAATGGGGTGTCAATTTTGTTTATTTTTTCAAAAAACCAGCTCCTCGTTTGGCTGATTTTTTGTAATGTTTTTCTTGATTCAATCCTGTTGATTTCTTCTCTGATTTTAATTATTTCTCTTCTCCTACTAGATTTGGGTCTGGTTTGCTGTAGGTTTTCTAGATCCTTGAGGTGAATAGAAAGCTCATCTATTTGGTGCCTTTCCAATTTCTTGATGTAGGCACCTATTGATATAAACTTTCCTCTTAACACTGCTTTTGCTGCGTCCCATAAGTTTTGGTATGTTGTGCTGTTATCCTCATTTACTTCCAGAAAGTTTTTGATTTCTCTTTTGATTTCTTCTATGACCCATTGTTCATTCAGGAGCATGTTGTTCAATCTCCATGTGTTTGCGTATGCTCTAGGGATTCCTGAGTTGTTCATTTCCAACTTCATTCCTTTATGGTCTGAGAAGCTGCATGGTATGATTCTAATTCTTTTGAATTTGCTGAGACTTGCTTTATGGCCTAGTATGTGGTCAATCCTAGAGAAGGTTCCATGTACTGCTGAGAAGAATGTATAATCTTTAGCTGTAGGATTGAAAGTTCTGTATATATCTGTTAGATCCATTTGGGCTATAGTGTCGTTTAAATCTACTGTATCCTTGTTGATCTTCTGTCCTGTTGATCTGTCTATTTCTGAGAGTGGAGTATTGAAGTCCCCCAGTACTATTGTATTGGGGTCTAAGTCTCCCTTTAAGTCCGTTAACAAATCTTTTAGATAAACCGGTGCCCTGTAGTTAGGTGCATATACATTGATAATTGTTATATCTTCCTGTTGAATTGATCCCTTAATCATTATGTAGTGTCCCTCTTTGTCTCTCTTAATGGTTTTTGTGGTAAAGTTTATGGTGTCTGATATTAAGATGGCTACGCCTGCTCTTTTTTCATTTCTGTTGGCATGGTATATCTTTTTCCAGCCTTTCACTTTCAGTCTGTATGGATCTTTGTTGGAAAGATGTGTTTCTTGTAAGCAGCAAATAGATGGGTTTTGTTTTTTAACCCAATCAGCCAAACGGTGTCTTTTAACTGGACAGTTCAGGCCATTCACGTTCAATGTGACTAATGATAAGTGGTAACTTTGCCCTGCCATTTGCCAAAGATAAGTTCTAATATATGCTTTGAATTCCCTGTGATCTTTAGCTGTGAGCTTTCCTTCCTTGGTTTCCTTCCTTTACCTTCTTTCATATTGATGACCATGTTTCTTTGTTTCTGTGTGTAACACATCTTTAAGCATCTTTTGCAGGGCTGGACGAGTGGCAACAAATTCTTTCAATTTCTGTTTGTTATGAAAAGTCTTTATTTCACCTTCATTCACAAATGAGAGCTTGGCAGGATATAATATTCTGGGCTGGCAGTTGTTCTCTCTTAGTACCTGGGCTATATCTTGCCATTCCCTCCTAGCTTGTAGAGTTTCTGATGAGAAGTCAGCTGTGAGTCTGATTGGAGATCCTCTGAGAGTAATCTGACGTTTCTCTCTTGCACATTTTAGGATCTTTTCTTTATGTTTCACTGTGGAGAGTTTAATTACAACGTGCCGTGGTGAGGGTCTCTTTTGGTCGTGTTTATTAGGGGTTCTGTGAGCTTCCTGTACTAGGATTTCTCTGTCCTTCTGTAAACCTGGGAAATTTTCTGCTAATATCTCACTAAAAAGGCCTTCTAATCCTTTCTCCCTCTCCATGCCTTCAGGAACTCCTAGAACCCGAATGTTGGGTTTTTTAATAGTATCCTGAAGATTCCCGACAATATGTTTTAGATTCCTAATTTCCTCTTCTTTTCTTTGGTCTGACTGTATCCTTTCCTGTTCTCTGTCTTCTAAGTCCGATATTCTCTCTTCTGCTTCTCCCATTCTGTTTGTAAGGCTCTCTATTGTGTTTTTCATTTGATCTATTGAATTCTTCACTTCAGTCACTATCCCAGTTTCCTGTTGTACTAGTTGTTTCGTTTCATTTTGATTCCTCCTTAATATTTCATTTTCACGAGAGAGATTTTCTATCTTGTCCATTAAGGATTTCTGTAGTTCAAGAATTTGTTTTTGAGAACTTCTTAATGTTCTTATCAATTTTTTGAGATCTGCTTCTTGCATTTCTTCTATGTCATCATCCTCATAATCTTGAATTGGGGTGTCTTTTTCATTTGAGGGCTTCATGGTGACTTCCTTGTTTTTATTACCTTGGTTTTTGCGTTTGTTATTTGTCATATTGGAGATATTTGGTTTCTTCACTGTGGTGCTTTTTCTTGTTATACTACGACTCTAGATTAAGTGGACTATCTGTTTTTGAGGGAGCCTTAGGGCTTGAGATGGGTGTGGCCTGAGAGCTCTGTTTGGTGTGCCTAAGGTGACACTCCCAGGTTAGGCGTGGTAAACCTCTCTCTCTCTCTCTCTCTCTCTCTCTTTTTTTTTTTGATTCAACAGGGAAGTTATTCTGCACAGCTGAACAAAGTTGGAGGTAGTTAGCAGGCGAATGATATACCCACAGGAGCCAGAGATCAGAAGCTCTTTCCCAAGGACCACACAGGGAATCTGTTCGGCCCTTAGAGTGGGCTCAAATTCTCCTTCAGTCTCCCACTGGGTTGCCAAAGTTACGGAATTGTAGCGTCTCTGGAGAGTGCTCACATGAATTCCGTGAGTTCTCTCCCCCACCGTCTCTTTTTTCACAGTCTCAGTTCAGTAGCACCATAAATTTACTAAGTCCTAATCTCCTGTTAATTCGCCCCACCCAGAGTCAGGTTTTTCTGCTAGGCTCAGGGCCGGTGCAGACCTGAGGTCGCTCTGCTTATGACGTATGTCCAAGATGGCGCCTGCTCTTTGTCTTGCGAGCCCTTGAGAGGTGAGCGGAGAGAGAGAAACCCGTGTCCATACCAGTCACCTTTTTTTTTTCCCCCTCTCTCTCTTCCAGTTAGCTTGGTGAAGTCCCCCCCGCCCCGGGGGTCGTTCCCTCTAGTCTCCTCTCTCCGCTTGCCTGCCGGTGTCTCGGGTTATTGAGGTTCGGCTCACCTCGCGTTCCAGCGCTGGTGTGTTGAGTCTGCCGCTGATGTCCCGAACTGTGGGCTCCCACGCTCTCCACGCAGGTCTGCTCCCCTTCCAGCGCCGATGTGTGGACTTGGAGCCCTGGACTTCCCAAGTCTCCCCGCTGTTGCACTCCCCTTCGAGCACTTGCGGGCAGACCCTGCAGCTTGCGCAGCTCAGTCCCGCTGCTCGGCTTCCGCGGCTCAGTCCCGCGGCTCGGTCCTGCGGTTCGGCTTTCGCGCGCGGTGGGCGACCTTGTTCTCCCAGTAGGTCCTCCGATTCACGCCCACTGGATCCAGAAGAGTTTTGTCTGCAATATTTTCCTGGTTCTTTTTTCTGAGGCTACCGTAACTCCCCTTTTATTAAACTAAATTTTCCCGGACTATCGGTGCGCGCCCTCACTATTCCGCCATCTTGGCTCCGCCCCCGACCATGGAAATTTTTAACAAGTGGGATCAAAAAACATTTATTCAGAGAACTTGTAGAAAGAGATGAAACAAGGCTTTACCACTATAATCCCGCAGAAAAAGTGCAAAGTACTGCCTACCAAGAGGTAAAGTGAATGCAAAAGAGTCAAAGCAAAAGTGGATTTGTCAAGAGCAAAGGCGATGGCAACAATTTGGGGGAATATGAGTACATTTTACTGGTTGACATTCTGGAGGGCCAAAGATTTAGCAAAATAACAAAAACTACAGAAGCTTCATCCTACAGCCCTCCACAACAGCAAAACTCCCGCTCACTCCTGTCATCAAACAAGGACAATTTTGTGAGAATTTCAATGGGAAATCATTAGAAATCCACCTGCTTTTCCAAGCCCATCAGCAGAGAGCTGGATCAGAAGAGAAGCAATCAGGACTCAAACTGCTGCCCATATGGAATGCTGGCACTACAGGCAGAGGCTTAGCCTACTATGCCACAGTGCTGGCCCCTAAAAATATTCTTATCAGAAAAAAAATTGACACAAAAATTGTATATTATTTCACATAACATAATGATCTCAGGTTCCATCCATATTGTTGTGAATAACAAAACTTTGTTCTTTTTTGTGACACCGAGTACATATACCACATTTTCTTCATCCATTCTTCAGCTGATGGACACTTAGCTTGTTTCTGTTTTTTGACTGGTTCTAACCATATTTGGTTAGAACTGCAATAAATGTTGGAGTACACATATTTCTCTACAGACTGATTTTTTTGCCTCGGATATCAATCTAGTTGTGAGATTGCAGGATCATATGGTAGCTCTATTTTTTGTTTTCTAAGAAAATTCCCTGATGTTTTCTACATTGGCCTGCTACCTGCTTTATATTCCCACTAACAGTGTGAAAAGTGTTTTCTACATTGGCCTGCTACCTGCTTTATATCCCACTAACAGTGTGAAGAGTTTCGCTATTCTCCACGATTTCACCAGTATTTGTTACTTTTTGACACTTTGTGAAGAGGTGAATATAATCCTTCCCATTTGCTACTGGACATCATGTTGAGTGAAATAAGCCAGACCCAGAAAGAAAAATACAGCATGTTTTCCTTTATATGTGGGAGCTAAATTTAAAAAAAAAAAAAAGAAGAAGAAGAAAGAAAAAAGAAAAAAATAAACCAAGCTCCTTGAGCCTCATCATGAGTCTTAAATAATGCATAACAAACAGCATATAATAGGTTTTTAGCACAATCATGATGAGTGCTAGCTATGATATTATTATTAGGATGAAATGATGGTCCTTTGTATTATTTTCCACAGATGCTATTTTAACACAATATGCCCTAAAGCAAAGATAGATAAAGGAACAGGGTAATAAGCAAGAAAGGGTTGCACAGAAATTGAAATGTATTATCATAATGGCAACTTGTTTTCAGTGTTCTCTAGATCTACAATGTGGGTATGAGGATACAATTTAATATATAACTTAGATATATTGCAGCAGACTTCTGTATGTGGGGAGATCTTCATGGATCCCTTTTCCAGCTTCTAAATTTTGTTTATGAGTTAACTGAGACACCAAGAGTGAATGAGTTGTGTAAGGTCATATTACTGGAAAGAATTAATCTACCAATTAATATCTTTTGAATTCACAGCATGCTGGAACAGTTTGTCTTTTTTATTCTTTCACGTTATATAAAATATTTATGTATGCACATTAGTCAAATTGTAGAATTAATCTCAATTTTTAAAAATTACTTTCTTATGTATTGGTTTTATTTTTCCCAATTACCAAATTTATATTATGTGTTTCTAGCAAAAATAACACATTAGCAACATTGTTTCTTTGTCAAGGATTCACATCTACAGATACACTATACCTCCCATTACTGGTAATGTTAATTTTTATCACCTGTTTAAGAGGGCATTTTTACTCTAATGTAGTGCACATAAAAATGCAAAAGCCATATGAAATCTCCAAATTTCAAATGGCTATAACTTTTAATATCCTTAAGGTTTGCAATTTTCCTCAGTTATAAAATTCTCCAAATTCCTTCAAGTCCAAAAGTCTCCAGATATATAGTTTTGTATTTGAAAACTCTAAAACAGAAGAATCCAAGAATTGATCAACCAGCAAAGAAGCTATAGACTTTTTTTTTTTTTTGGACAGGCAGAGTGGACAGTGAGAGAGAGAGACAGAGAGAAAGGTCTTCCTTTTGCCGTTGGTTCACCCTCCAATGGCCGCCACGGCTGGCGCACCGCGCTGATCCGATGGCAGGAGCCAGGTGCTTCTCCTGGTCTCCCATGGGGTGCAGGGCCCAAGCACTTGGGCCATCCTCCACCGCCTTCCCTGACCACAGCAGAGAGCTGGCCTGGAAGAGGGGCAACCGGGACAGAATCCGGTGCCCCCACCGGGACTAGAACCCGGTGTGCCAGCGCCACAAGGCGGAGGATTAGCCCAGTGAGCTGCGGCGCCGGCAGAAGCTATGGACTTTTATGAGGAGACAGAAAAATTAAGACATGAATATAGCTCAAAGTCAAGGAAATGGGCTAAAATATCTTTCTTCCTTTGAAGCTATGAAATTATTCAGGTAACATTAAAAATGTTGTTTAAGGGGTGGGCATTTTAACTAGCAGTTAATGACACTGACACCAACATCCCACACAGAGTATCTGGGTTTGATATGTGATTCCAGCTCCTGACTCCAGTTTCCTGTTAATGCAGACCTTGGGAGACACTGGTGCTTCCTGTCACCCATATGGGACACCTAGATCTAATCCCCAGCTCATGTTTTGACTTACCCACTCCAGGCCATTGCAGGCATGGGAGGAGTGAACCACTGGACCAGGCTCTCATTCTCTTCCTTTGTCTCTCTCTTGTACTGCATGTGTGTGTGTGTGCACATGTGTGTGTGTTCCTCTCAAATAAACAAATACAGCCTTTAAATATGCTATAAATAAAATAACAGAATATGTAAATTGAATCTGAATTTAAAGCACAGATACAATCCATACTTTTTTTTTTAACCAACCTTTGTGTTTCACCTGCACCATAACCTGCATCATCCAAGGAACACTAAATGAAAATGTCAGAGTCTGTGATGACTGCATGGATTTGTGGGATTAACAGCCTTATGGTATAGCAATGTCAGCAGCAGGAAGACCTTCTTCCCTACCCTTTATGATTTCCACCTCCCTCAAGAGCTCCTTGCTACAGTAATAGTAAGCAAGACCAACTGTAGAAAACATGTATAATTTAATGCACAATGTATACAAATAAATGTGCAGGTTGTATCTATAACAAGAAGGAATTTTATGAGGGAATCAGCAATTCTGTAATCAATTCACACTACATCTCTGTAGTATGGAGATAAAGTGATTCAAGAAATCGGGGTATAACAAATATCTTTTTTTCTTTGAAATGTTTATAATGGTGCACCCTTGTGAAGTCTATTTGAAGTCAGTTGATTTATGAGTACTAAGTGCATTCTCTTCCCCGATGAAAGTTACAATGTCTCTTCTGTCCTGATGACGTCCAGGTACATTTCCAGTCCCCAAAGCATGAAATTGCCTTTTCTTTTTGAGGTTTCAAACATTCTTCACTGCTGATCACAGAAATTTCTTATGGAAGGGTAGAGGAGGGTCTTAACTTGTACTCAAAAAGACTTAACAGTCTGTTATTTTGATGTTTTAAGGGACAGGACTGGGAACACTCAGTCTCCACATAGTTATTAACACTCCAGTATTTCCTTTCTGCAGTGCAGCCTTTTTAAAAAGATTTATTTATTTATTTAAGAGTTGAGGGAGAGAGAGAGAGAGAGAGGTCTTCCATCCTCTGGCCGACTCCTCAGATAGCCGCAGCAGCTAAGGCTGGACTAGTGGCTTCATCTGGGTCTCCTAAGTGGGTGGCAGGAGCACAAGCACTTGGGCCACCTTCCACTGCTTTTCCCAGGCCATTAGCAGGAAGATGTATTGGAAATGAAGCAGCCGAGACATGAACCAACACCCATATGGGATGCTAGCATTGAGGTGGCACCTTACCCACTGCCAACATACCCAATACAGTTGTTTTAAATGTCTAAGTCTTAAGTGCTGAATAAACTTGGTTTTTTTTCCAACCGACAATATTAATAGGGCTGTTTATTCATGTGGATAGTATATCGAACTAAAACACAGGGAATGTAAAGATGCATGCAATTGTAACAAGATTCTATAAAGGCAGAATACATTGATGACAACTTTCACATACTCAGTTCTCAAAGAACTTTGGTGAATATCAGCTGTAGGTGGAACTGTTGAGGAATGATGTGAAGGAGGCTCCAGATGGGAAGTGGGGGAAACACAGGACCAGAAGCATCAGCATCACCTGGAAATGAATTGTAAATGTACATTCTTGGGTTGTTAATTAGTTCTATTGACTCAGATAAACTAGGGAGAAGACGTCACATCTGTCTTATCAAGCCTTCCTGATGATTCTGATGTGTGTTCAAGTGTGAAAACCACACCTCTAAACCAATTGTTCTAAATGAGCAGTGAGTTTGCCTCCAAGGGCTTTTGTCAAAATCTGGAGACATTTTTTCAATTATCAAAACTAGGATGACAGGTGCTACTGACATCTAGAGGGAGAGTCCAGATCGTGGTAGAATCCCACAATGCACAGAACAACAACACAACCAAGAATTATCTAGTTAAAAAAAAGTCCATGCCATCATATGAACCAGCCATCCCACTCCTGGGAATTTACCCAAGGGAAATGAAATCAGTAAACAAAAGAGCTATCTGCACCTCCATGGTTACTGAAACTCAATTCACAGTAGCTAATACATGGAATCAACCTAAATGCCCATCAACCAATGACTAGATAAAGAAATTATGAAATATGTACACTATGGAATACTACACAGCAGTAAAAAAAAATAAATCCAATCATTTGCAACAAAATGGATGAATCTGGAAAACTTCATACTTAGTGAAATAAGCCAGTCCCAAAGAGACGAATACTATATGTTCTCCCTGATCTGTGAGAACTAATAGCACACCTAAAATGAAAGCTGTAGAAGTGAAATTGACACTTTGAAAAGCAACGACATGAACAGCCCTCATCTCAACTGTCACGGGACAGTTTTTTATTTTTATTTATCTTTTTCTCTTCATACTATATGTTGAACTCTACTTAACATAGCATAAATCATGTGTATATATAAGTTAATTGAAAATAGATCTCAGTAAAAAATAAAAGGGGGAATAACAGAGGGAGGATGGAGTTTTTGTAACTGTAAAGCTGTATAGTTATACGTACAGTTCTATGAACTTATTTCTAAGAGTACAGTTCAAAAACTTTTCATGAGACTCCAAATCCCATTAAAATTGGTGGTAAAAATGCCATCTTATTGTTAAAGTGATCATATTAAGTGTCAAAGTGAGCATATAGATAAGATTAAATATTTAAAGAGCATCAAGTGCCTGGTAATAATAATAGACAGAATTAAAAAGGAGGGAATGTTCAACATGGGAAGCAATCCACACAGCAGGCTCATAGAACGACAATCACTTCAAGTAACACTCTGACCTCAGAATCAGCCCTTCAGGCAGTGGGGTGTGGCTGAAAAGTCTATGAGAGCATTTCAGGCATTGAAACCCAAGACACTGTGGCAAAAAATATCCTACATGAAGGATCTCTGTGGGTGAGATCCCACTGGAAAGAAGGGGTCATCAAAGAAGGATGTGCTTTTTTTCTGAAGGGAGGAGAGAACGTCCACTTTGCTTATGGCCTTGTCTAAATACTGATAGTTTGTGGTCACAAAAGGCTTCCATAGCCTTGGCAGCTCATGGCAAGAGCCTTGGATGATCAGTGAGGTCATGAATAAGAGTGTTGATTGTTAAATTGTTAAATTAACAACACTTACTCCCCATGTAGGACGTCTGCCCTTAATAAGTTGTACTATGAGATTTAACTGCAAAACTTGTTCTCAAACAGTAGTTTATAGGTTGTGTGTGTGTCGGTGCAAATTGTTGACATCTTTACTTAGTATAGAGTTGGTTTTCTATATATAAAGTTAATTAAAATGAATCTTAAATAAAAATGGGATGGAAGAGGAAGTAGGAGGTGGGACAGGAGTGGGGGATGGATGGTGGGTATGGGGGGAAGAACCAATACATTCCTAAAGTTGTACCTATGAAAATTGTATCCATTAAATAAAAGCTTTAAAAAAAGTCCATGGTGCCAGGATTGAGGAATTCTGATCTAAACTGAGCCTCCAATATTTTGAGTGTCCAAGAAATTAAATGTCAGTAATTATTGTTTGTGGTGGTGGTGTATGTGTGGAGGGGATGGTTCATCTCTAATTCTAGTTTCAGGTGGGCCAGAAGAAAACAGACTTTGATTTAAAGTGATCACTTTCATTTAAAAAATCTCTTTGTTGGTGGCAAGTGCTGTTTCTTTTGAAGTGCAGTGTCAGGTAACACTTCTGGCTAACCTGTCTCAAACTAAAAGAATGCCTGTTCTGAAATTCCAAACACCAGTTGACTCTCTCATGAGCCAACTATCAACATTATAATGAGCTCAGTATCTTAAAGTAATGTGCCCAAGGTCAAGTGTAGTAGTAGGTATCCGTGGCATAGTCCCCTCCTCTTCAAATCCTACCTCATCTCATTAAAAGTCTACCACCCTGAGTCTGAACATTCCCACTTCCCCCCTAAATACTTTTATCCCATGTTCTTTCCATAATGAACCACTTAGCTTAAACTTATACAAGCAAAACAAAACAAAACAAAACAAAACTCCTCTATTATTTGGTTTTTGTGATGGATTTAGGAATCTTAGAATTTGAAAGCAATATTGGATCATTTCCCCTGGAATGAGAGGTGGAAAGGACAGACTAATGGAAGTTAGTATTTTTCCTAATAACTTTCTTTGCTATTTCACATATATTGTGTTTAATCTAATATCACTTATAATTTGTGCACAGTATATTTAATGTATCTATAACAAAACAATTATAGTAGAAGACATACTCTAAAGTCCTGTAATACAGACTTCCTGATAACTAAGGGAGAGGTCATAGGAATAAAGGGGAGAAGGTCACACACAATGTCCAGAATATATCACCTCCCCTGCCCCAGCGAGAGACTGTCACAACCTGTGCACTCGGAGTCCCAGGAGAAGCATTTTGGAGAAATATGTATCTGATAAATGAGTATCCCAAAGATTCAGGAAGTGTGAGAAACTAAAGTACCTGGATCCAACCCAGGAGAACCTGAGCCTGCTTTACATCAAGAAATCTAAGGGAAGTCCATGGCAGTCCTGTTGACCATTCATACTTTTTCATGAGAATCCAAACAGCACTCACTCCATTTACTGATTGTTATGATTTATTTATTCTTTTCACTGACTATCCACTCCTCCAGTTGAATGTCTACAACCACCCAAATCTTGAGTTCAGGGCTGACTTCACACAGGCATGCAGATCCACTGGTTCCAGTCACAGGGCATGGTGAGATGGTGCAGAGTGTCACTCATTCTTTGCATAGCTATGTTAGTCTTGTCTGTATGAGAATAGACGGGAAAGCCGAGTTTCTCCATAGTCACCTCCTGGGCGTGGACAACATAGGAGACGAGGCCTTGGCCCCGGTACTCAGGTAGGGTGCCTGCCATTCGTGTTTCTCCAGTCTGGTCCATCAGGTTCCAGGACACAAGGTTTCCCTCAGGCCCCAGTAGACCACTGGTGGGGAAGGTCCGGATGCAGCGCTCAATGAATCTCTGGCTCCTCTCATTACCACCATAATACCAGAATTTGTTCACCAAGGAAGCATGGGCAACATCCAAGGATAAGGGTTTGAATTTCTCTTGGTTGCTATGGAGAGTCAAGAAAGAAAGCACACTCCATGAGTATAAGGATTTATATTTGTTCTGACCTCTACTATCTTAAAGAGACAGAGTACACAGTCAGGAAATAGAAAACACAAAGTCCTCAAGGATGGGTAGGCTTTGATGATAGAGCAAAGAAAGACTAGTATTGATGGAGGAAGGGGTCAAGAAAAGCCAGAAATGTTGAAATGGTATACAGAGGCTGGATCTATTCCAGGTGCAATGGGAGATGGTGGTATTTTTTAAAGCAAGGAATAAGCATGGTTGAATTACTTTTTTTGAAAAAAAAAAAAAAATTCTTGACTACTTTTTAGAGCATTGACTGTGGGAGCCAGGAAGAAAGCAGGGAGAGAAACTGGGAAGCTACTTCATCAATGACACGTGTGAGTAGTACAGAGTGATTTTTATCAAACTCACATGGCCTTGGGCTTGCCACCACTGGGTGATAAATTCTTTCCTTCTAGCAGGGAAGGAATCAGTTTCTTGACAGTCCCAGATGACATATACAGAAAGCTTTCTGAACGCTTGATTTTGAAAGATTTAATGGCTGAAAGATTTTGTATCACCTCATTCAGGCTGGCCTGTGAGCCTAGAGGGATAAAAGGAGATGGGTAATGGTCTAAGTACATTCTAGAGAGATGTTTTCCAGAAGAGTAGAAAGCACTGGGATTTAGAATCAAGAAACCTTGGAGCTGGTGCTGTGGTATAGTAAGTTAAGCATCTGCCTATGGGGTTGACATCCCAGATGGGCACCAGTTCAAGTCCAGGTTGCTCTACTTCTGATCCAGCTCCCTGCTGAAGGCCTGGAAAAGCAGTGGAAGATGACCCAAGTGCTTGGGACCCTGCATCTGCATAGGAGACCTGGAAGAAGTCCCTGGCTCCTGGCTTTGGATCAGCCCAGCTTTGGGTCGGCTTTTGCAGCCAGTTTGAGAGTGAATCAGTGGACAGAAGACCTCTCTCTCTGTCTTTCCTTCTCTCTGTCTGTAACACTGCCTCTCAAGTAAATAAATGAATATTTAAAAAACAATCAATTTGTTAAGTCAACAACAGGAGTCACTGTGCACTTACTCCTCATGTAGGATCTTTGTCCTTAGTGTGCTGTACATTGTGATTTAATGCTATAACTAGTACTCAAACAGTATTTTACACTTTATGTTTCTGTGTGGGAGCAAACTGTTGAAATCTTTACTTAATGTATGCTAAACTGATCATCTGTATATAAAGAGAATCGAAAATGAATCTTGATGTGAATGGAAGGGGAGAGGGAGTGGATAAGGGGAGGGTTGCGGGTTGGAGGGACATTATGGGGGGGAAGCCATTGTAATCCATATTCTGTACTTTGGAAATTTATATTCATTAAATAAAAGTTAAAAAAACAATCAGGAAAACTTTTGCTCTGACATTAGTACTACTAGGAGTCAGGGATTGTGCAATTTTTCCTGTTATGCATAACTGAAAACATGGCCAGAGATGGATTAAGTTATGGACAAGTTATTAGTGGCAGTAATGAGACTGGAACTGCATGTTCTGGGTTATATAATCATGTCATTTTGATAATCAAAGGCGATGATTTATTTTAAAGAGGTAGCTAATATTTATTGAACTCTGTTCTCTGTTGCAGTTGACCACAATTTGCTCATCATATCTCCTTCAATTTTTATCATGGGATTGTATTCTCTTACACTGTGTTTGACCTTTGCTATGTGACTCAATTTCACCAAAGGAAAGTGAAATTTAACATAAAGAAAGAATTAAAAATACTTGTAGC
This sequence comes from Oryctolagus cuniculus, assembly GCF_964237555.1. Classification (NCBI taxonomy): domain Eukaryota; kingdom Metazoa; phylum Chordata; class Mammalia; order Lagomorpha; family Leporidae; genus Oryctolagus; species Oryctolagus cuniculus. The sequence goes on along the minus strand of NC_091432.1, from coordinate 13,339,008 downwards.
TTTGGGCTTTCCCTCTCATTTTGCTCCTGGTGGCCTTGAAAACCAACCCCATAAAAATATTCTAAACCAGTCTAGTGAACACACATGTGTTATTATGGTGTTATCCCAATCAACATCTGGCACTGCAGCCAGAGCTATCATTCAGCCCACTGCCAATCCATCAACTGATTTCACCAGCATAATAAATTCAGATAAGAACAGCAGAAGATCTATCTTGCAAAGCCTAACCTAAATTGTTGGTTCACAGCATCGTGAGGTTTGCCATGAAGTAAAAGTTAACTGACACCTCCTGATATTGTTTTAAGTTCTTCCTAACTCCAAATTTTTAAAAATTTGCTCTAGGGTCTATTATTATTCTCAGGTCTCTATATGAATAACATGATCTCAGAGATGGTAGTTCAACTGGCTAAAATCACAAAAGCAACTCATAGGCAGATATTATTCCTGGGAGTCTGATAACAGGGTGTATGCTCAAAATCACAGTAGTCTTAAGTGACCTTGGAGGTGTTCTATGGCACAATGAACTCCTCTTATTCTAGTAATGGGAGGTCAGAGATAAGTTCTGCTGTGACATCCAATCATCCTAAGGGTCATGGATACAGCTACAAAACACGCCTTAAAACCTTGGTAGCAAGAATTATATTATGGCTGTCTATATGTAGTCCATTTTTCCAAAAATTTGATATAGTTCCACTTCTGTGGATGAAGAAACAGCTGAGTTAAAAAGTCAGCCTCAGGCTGAGGATCTGGAGCTTGAAGGAAGGAGATTTGAGTCCTATGATGACTTGCTTAGCAAACAGAAATAATTCCCCACACATAACATTCCTCTTGCTTACTTTGAATCTGCAGGTGCTGTTTCCAGTTGATGACGTCTGGAGAATCAAGGAATTCTTGACAGTTTTTTGGGTCCCTGGTGTAGATGTGGTATGTATTGGTATAGTGGTCAAGGTCATCTCTCATATTCTGTTATCATTGAGAAAGGGACAATGAGACACATTCCTTATGGTTTGTGATTCCAATGCCATTTTTTCAAAATTCCACTATACTGCACTATTTTTAGGCAAAAAAGAATAATGTTCTAATTGGGGCATTATAATTATTTCTGACTAAATGAAACCAAGAACAAAGATTAAAATATTCAATTCATGACCTAAAATTTCAGAATAATATTGTTCTCTATCTCTGAATCACATTAAAACTTCTAATTAAACAGACACAATGATTTAGAGAGCGTTCTTTTATATCTCCATTCTCAAGAAGAAGAGGAAAACAACTGACAAATGAAATCTTCTGTTGCAAGAAAAACTTTCCTCGGTTAAAATATTTGCACATGATGAACATGACCATGTTGAAATGGACATGGTGAGGTGTTGAGTGCAGTGGTTAATACTGCTGGGATGCCTGAGTGCTTAGGGCCCCATTCCTACATTCCCAAAGCTGACTTCCAGATAATGAGCACCCAGGAAGGCAGTGTTAATGGCTGGAGTGCTTGGATCCCCACCACTCACATAGGGGAACTGAATTAATTTTTGGCTCCCAGTTTATGCATGGCCCAGCCTCAGCTCTTGAGGGTATTTGGGGAGTGGACAGCAGATGGAGATTCTCTCTCTCTCTCTCTCTCTCTCTCTATATATATATATATATATATATCCTACTTCCCTGTATTTCAGACAAATGAAATTTTTAAAAAATTTCAAGGGACCAGCATTGTGATTCTAAGGGTTAAGCTACCTCCTGCTACACTGACATCCTATATGGGCCCTTATTCAAGTCCTGTCTGCTCTACTTCAGATCCAGCTCCCTGCTAACAGACCTAGGAAAACAGAAGATGGCCTAAATCCTTGGGTCCTGCACATGCAAGGGTGAACTGGATGGAGTTCTTGGCTCCTTACTTCAGCTTGTCCCAGCTCTGGCCATTGTGGCCTTTTGGGAATGAACAAACAGATTGAAAATCAATCTCTGTCTGTCTGTCTTTCTCTCTTTCAAGTAAGTAAATAATTCTTTAAAAAATGATAATGATAATTCTGGATTAAAATCTCCATCTCTGTGTAATGAAACCAAAGAGGACAAAAAATAAATTACTTTTTAAAAATTATTATGGTAAAATAAATTATAGTTCAGAAAAACAAACAAAAACAAAAACCCCACATATTCTCAAGATGAAATTATTTGGAAGAAGGAGGCGGAAGAAAAGATTGCCACAACTAGTGTACTATTAGAAACTGTTTTTTAAATACTTGAATATTACACAAGAATGCACATTCAAATCAGCAATAATACTATTGACATATTTTGTGGCTTAGGATCACAGAAAAATCTATATTTAACAATTGTAAAATATCTAATAATTGTATGGCTGCTCAATTTTTATTATTATTGCAAATTTCTTGATTTATATATAATGTTTAGTAATTTTAAAATAACTTTATATACAGTTATACTGGTATTTTTGATATTTTATTAATTTGTATGTACTTTTCACTTTTTAAATTGACTTTTACATTTTATTTACTTATTTGAAAGATAAGAACAGAGAGACAGACAGGCAGAAAGAGCGGCATCTCATATCTGCTGGTTCACTTCCAGAATGCCTGCAATAGCCAAGTCTTGGATAGGCCAAAGCAACAAACATGGGACTCGATTCCAGTCTCCCATCACTCACTGCCTCCCAAGGGTACTAATTAGCAGAAGCAGAGCTGGGACTTGGATCCAGGCACTCCAGTATGGAATGCAACCATCCCAATCAGTGTCTTGACCACTGTGCCAAACAGCCACCTTTTAACAGACTTATATTCCAATTTTAAATGACAATTGAATTTCAATTACAGCATGGTTTTTTTAAAGAATTGTTTATTTTACTTGAAAGTCACAGTTACACAGAGAGAGAAGGAGAGGCAGATAGCGAGAGAGGTCATTAACCACTGGCTCACTCCCAATTGGCTGCAACGGCCGGAGCTGTGCCAATCCGAAGCCAGGAGCCAGGAGCTTCCTCCAGGTCTCTCACGTGGGTGCAGGGGCCCAAGGACCTTGGCCATCTTCTACTGCTTTCCTAGACCATAGCAGAGAGCTGGATCGGAAGTGGAGCAGCTGGGACTCGAACTGGTGCCCATATGGGATGCCAGCTCTGCAGGCAGCGGCTTTACCTGCTGCACCACAGTGTCAGCCCCACAACATGATATCTTGAAGTATAAGTATTTCAAAAAGTTTGTAGAAAATTAAAAGGTATGTTTATTTTGTTGCCAAAAAAAAATGAAATTTGGGGACTAGTGTTGTGGCACTGTGGATCATGCTGCTGCCAGCGATGCTGCCATCCCACATGGTATCTGATTCTTGTATCAGCTGCACCATTTCCAATCCAGCTCCTTGCTAGTGACCTGTGAAAAGCAGAGAAGGATGATCCAAGGGCTTGTGCTCCTGCCACCCACATAGGAGTCCTGCATGAAGCTCCTGGCTCCCGGCTTCGGCCTGGCCCAGTCCTGGCCACTGTGGCCATTTGGCGAGTGAAAATAAAGATGGAAGACTTCTCTCTCACCTATCTCTCCCTCTGTCTGTTACTCTGCCTTTCAAGTGAATACATAAACCTTTTAAAACAAATGAAATCCATATATAAGGGATCTTCAAAAAATCATGAAAAATGTATTTTTTAAAATAAAACCTGGATGAAATCACAAAGACTCAGATGGCCTCTATGTTAACATCTCAGTGCTGGCCTCTATAATCAGAGCTTCACAGAAACTTGCTGGCACTGATCTAGCAAAGTTTAACATCCAAATTGCCCACAGGCTAGACAGAGAGGTACCCATCTTTCTCCACTATCATTGACCAATTAAAGGAAGGTCATCAACACTGTGGCCTCTCCAGAGGCCCACAAGGGAGCTGACAACTCACTGCTCAAGCCCCAGTTTAATCTGCTAAATTCACTGCCTGTAATCCCTTGGGGAGTCAAGAGAGTGACCAGTAGCTTTGTGACTCTTTGCTGTGTGCATTGCAAGTAGACTGCTACTTTCTTCCACCAAAAGAAATACAGTCAACCAAAATTATGCATGGATTTCAAAATTTTTTAATTCTTTTAAGTATTTTTCCATGAAGTATCCTTGTATATATACAATGTGGAGTGACTAAATGTAGCTAATCAATATTTGTATTACTTCAGATGGATTTTTGTGGTGAGAACACTTATATATACTCTCAGCAGTTTTCAAGAACATGATGTATTATTATAAATCTTAGTAACTATATAGTCAAAAAGATCTCTTGAACTTATTTTTTTCATGTAATGGAAATTTTGTATCCAACATATTTACCAACATCTCCCCAAACACCCAAAATATTTTTTTACATAATACTGCTGGCCATCTCTGTATCTTCTTTGGAAAGCATTTATTTAAGTCCTTTGACATTCTAAAATCAGGTGATTCATTTTCATGCCTTTAGTTGAGTTCCTCATATATTTTTGGTATTAGTCTATTATCAGATGCATAATTGGAAATTTATTCCCTCAATCTGTAAATTTCTGTGCTACAAGAGTTACAGTGAACTTGTAAAGGTTTTTTTCTTCAAGAGTAGTTGTTCAAACAGATATTTCTATGGGAAAGCAATTCCCAGAGAATTCTGTTCTGTCACCTTCCTTGGGCCTTCTGCCTTGTTTTTTTAATGTTTGAAAATAAACTCACCTTTGAATTGTATTATCTATTTAGCTTCACTAGCTTTTAAGTTGTTCTCCAAATTGCATATGGAAATTCTAACAATGTAATTTTAGTCTTTATAGTCATCCTAACTTATTATACACTTCCATATCTTTGTTCTTGCTATTTACTCTAGCTATAATGTCCGCTTTTCCTTATCAGCTTGACAAAAATATACTGAACTGCAAAATCCAGTTCAGATGAAATCTCCACCAGGCAGTGTCCCTAACCACATCTTGTAAACTCTACCTCTGACCTGCGTAGTTAATCCATCAGCTTTTACTTGGACTAGTTCTGAACCTCATGTGTATGTCCTCGTATACTTGTGACCAAGTTTAATTTATCTGTCTCTCTTTTCCTCCAGTCTGTGAGCTTCTTGAAGACAAACACTTATTCATCATCACTTTGATTCATTTCATGATCTATGGGGTCTACCACGTTTACTGGTGCATGATAGGCACACAGCAAATATGAACATAGGAGTTTCTCTGTATCACAAACCAACAACTTACCTCCTCCTGAGGACGGACAACCACTGTATTAAAATCAGGCCACTTGTCCACCAGGGCCTTAAGGTTGAATGGGTTTCCATGATTTATGTGGAAGACAGTCCCAAAAACCTACAAAATCCCAAGAAGATAGGAAGGTCAGCTTTTTGGAAAGGAAAAGAAAATTCCTTATTCACCAGGACAAATATTATTTCTATAAAATTATGACAAGATTTTAAATTATCTTTTTTGTAGGTTCTTTTCTAGTCATGCACATACACAAACAATATACTCAACTTTCCCCAAGTTATTATCATTGTCATGAATCCTTCACTTTGTGATATTAATATCACTTTTCCCAAGAAAAAATAGTCTATATGTGCATGTATATAATGTCTATATATGAAGTGCAAGTGGGAAAATGTCAAAAATTACATCTTAAAAATTAAAATATTTTTCTAAAAATGTAAGCATAAGGATGTTCAATTTTTAAAAAAGATTTATTTATATAGTTGAAAGGCAGAGTTACAGAGAAGCAGAGGCAGAGAGAGAGTGAGAGAGGTCTTCCATCTACTGATTCACTCCCGAGATGACTGTAATGGCCAGAGCTGTGCAGATCCGAAGACAGGAGCCAGGAGCTTCTTCTGGGTCTCCCATGTGAGTGCAGGGGCCCAATGACTTGGGCCATCTTCTGCTGCTTTTCCAGGCAGTGGCAGGGAGCTGGCTTGGAAGCAGAGCAGCTAGGATACCATCCGGCACCCATATGGGATGCCGGCACTACGGGCAGCAGCTTTACCCTCTCCAACACAGCGCCAGCCCCTTAATTATTTTTAAAAGCTGAGTAATATTCCACTAGATGAATGGATCACAGGAAATATATTCATTTACTAGTTTGTGATCCTTTCAGTTTGGTAATTTTCCACAAATAATTCTTCCTAAAATATGTCTACAAGTTGACATGAGTGTGAAACTCTTTCAAAGGACGTTCAGAAAGGAAATTACTGTGTATGTTCAAACCTCTTTAACATAAATTTCCACTCTACCCTTTGGAGAGATTAAAGCAAGTTTGACAAACCAAAAGTGCCTATAGCCTAGGGCTCAAGAGAATGTGTTTTTGAGTACCATAGTCTGTACAAATCCCTGGATCCCCGTACCTGCCATATTGGACAAGCTGGTGAAACACAGGGGTGGAAGGGAGAGGGTGAGGATCTAAGAAAGCAAACCTGTTGGCCGGCGCCGCGGCTCACTAGGCTAATCCTCCACCTAGCGGCGCCGGCACACCGGGTTCTAGTCCCGGTTGGGGCTCCGGATTCTGTCCCGGTTGCCCCTCTTCCAGGCCAGCCCTCTGCTGTGGCCAGGGAGTGCAGTGGAGGATGGCCCAGGTGCTTGGGTCCTGCACCCCATGGGAGACCAGGAAAAGCACCTGGCTCCTGGCTCCTGCCATCGGATCAGCGCGGTGCGCCGGCCGCAGCGCGCTGGCCGCGGCGGCCATTGGAGGGTGAACCAACGGCAAAAAGGAAGACCTTTCTCTCTGTCTCTCTCTCTCTCACTGTCCACTCTGCCTGTCAAAAAAAAATAAAAAAAAAAAAAAAAGAAAGCAAACCTGTTGACAGGAGATGTTCTTATGATTTTGGAGTAGGTAATGCAGTAGTGAATACACCCATAGACCTTATGACACCTACGACCAGGAAGCCTCAAAAAATACTGACTGGGAAATACAACAATGACCAGAAATCAAAACAATGCATGTACATACAAATGGTGATCAAACACTCTACCAGTATCCTTCTCTCCTGCATCCCCTAACCCCACATGAACTATTGATGTTAGACGGGGGGAAGAGAAAAGAATAAAATCTTTTTAAGCTGACTGACTTTAACAGAATTTATTCTGTGTTCAGTCATCAGTGGAGGTTGGATATAGCTTCAGTACAGACTGGGAAAAACACAGAATCTGTCTTTTTACAAATTTGTGTTGGGGTTGTCTACAAAATGTATTTATACTATTATATCATCAAAATATGAAAATACGGGGACATCACTGTGTCATAGTGAGTAAAGCCACCTCCTGTGGTGCCTACATCCCATATGGGCACCAGTTCAATTCCTGACTGCTCCACTTCCACCCCAGCTTCCTGTTACTGTGTCAGGGAAAGCAGCGGAGGATGGCTCAAGTCCTTGGGCCTCTGCACGTACATAGGAGATGTGGAAGAAGCTCCTGGCTCCTGGCTTCAGAGAGGCCCAGCTCCAGCCATTGCAGCCATTTGGGGAGTGAACCAGCAGATGGAAGATCTCACTTTCCCTCTCTCTCTCTGACTGTCCCTCTAACTCTCTATAACTTTGCCTTTCAAATGAATCTTTAAAAAATGTGAAAATATGTGAAACTATTATTCTTTCTTGTCATGGCCTAATTACTTAAAACTCTGTTTCTCCTGTTGAACTCAGAACATATCAAACAGAAATAAAAGTCAACTACTGTACATTGAACCAACTGAAGCTGACACCTGCAATTAACTGTATTTAAAGTCTAATGTTTAGTTAGAATAGTGGGTGAACATTTTTTCAACTGGTCCTCAAGTAAGTGTTCAGTAACAGTAAGTTCCAGTTTATACTTCCATTAAAATTACCTGGCTTACAACTATTCTGGATTTCTCTCCAAGGAAAACATGGATCTTACTGCAAAACCAGAGAAGAGAGTCTATTCCTTCTTGAAAGCTGAGGAGCCAAGAGTGCTACTTCTACACCGAAAGGCTCCAAGAAAGGACCATTTGGAAATAACAAAAGTTTAGTTTAAATGTTCAAATCCACTGAACACAAGGAATAAAGGGAATTTTTAATCACAAAATTCTTCATCCTTAATAAGAAAGGTTTAAGCCTGAAGAACTTTTAAAAGGAGTCACCACAAGGGTATTTCAGACAAGTTTCCAGACAGTGTCTTACTGAAAGAACCACAAAGAAAAACTGGCTCTTTTAGGCAAGCTGCCTGCATGTTAAAGTGTGTCCAGTGAAGTATTAGGTACTATTTATTAATGTTACTGGGATTTATCAAAGTGAGTAATTTTGATTTTATCTTTCTTATTCTAATATTAGATTAGTTGATTTGAAGTACTTTTGTTTTAGTAGTGATTAAAGATTATGGTCAGTTGTCTCAATTCTAATAAGTAAAAATGAAACCACATGATCTACAAACAACAGAATGCTAATATTCTTATCCTTTATACAGAATCAAGGAAAAACAAATTTGTTGTGGAGGAGCAGTGTTTTGGTACAGCAGGACAAGCACAGCTTACAACGCTTGCATCCTACAGTGTAACTCAGATTCAACTTCCATCTGCTCTGCTTCCAATCTACCTCCCTGCAAATACTCCTGTGAAAGCAGCAGGTGGTGGCCTAGTGGTTGGACTCCTGCCATCCATTTAGAAGACCTGGAGAGAGCTCCAATCTCTTGGCATTGTTGCTGCCATTCAGAAAATGAGCCAGCAGATAGAAGGGGTGTGTGTGTGGGGGGGCTCATTGTCATTCTGCTTTTTAAATAAACAAATAAATCTTTTTTTTTTTTTTAACAGGCAGAGTGGACAGTGAGAGAGAGAGAGAGACAGAGAGAAAGGTCTTCCTTTTGCTGTTGGTTCACCCTCCAATGGCCGCCACGGCTGGCGCGCTGCGGCCGGCGCACCGTGCTCATCCGATGGCAGGAGCCAGGTACTTCTCCTGGTCTCCCATGGGGTGCAGGGCCCAAGCACCTGGGCCATCCTCCACTGCACTCCTGGGCCACAGCAGAGAGCTGGCCTGGAAGAGGGGCAACCGGGACAGGATCCGATGCCCCGACCGGGACTAGAACCCGGTGTGCCGGCGCCGCTAGGCGGAGGATTAGCCTATTGAGCCACGGCGCCGGCCTAAATAAATGTTTTTAAAGACTCTGTTAGGAGTGAGGAAACTAAATGTGCTAATCAAGTGTATGAATTTTATAGAAAGAAAAATAAAACAATACAAATCTAGAAAAGATTGTTCATCAGAGGACCATATTCTTTTCATTATTAAAGAAAAAATATAAACAAAATCTGAATCTAGAGCTGTTTTGGCTAGCTCTGGGTTTAAGCACTCACATGTGTATGTTTTATTTAATCCTGAGAGTTTATTAGGTCAAGGAAGATATTAGGGTAAGCCCTGAATAGCTGATATTTATTAAGTTCAGAGCAATTGGGAAGTAGAAATTGATCTGCTGCTAATTGTAAAGGTTTGTGATGGTAAAGCTCTCACCTGGAAAATGCTCTTTTAGAGGGAACAAATAAACATTAATATGTAGTCTTAGCCAAATTTGGAGGGGAACTCTGGGAAAAATTTTTTTTTTAATCTTTTATTTAATGAATATAAATTTCCAAAGTACGACTCATGTGTTACAATGGCTTCCCCCCCATACCGTCCCTCCCACCCACAACCCTCCCCTTTCCCACTCCCTCTCCCCTTCCATTCACATCAAGATTCATTTTCGATTATCTTAATATACAGAAGAAAATTTTAAGTGTTACCTTCAAATGCTTTTTGGAAAGGAGCAAGGGAATAATTTTTGCAGTCAGAACAAAGACAGCGTTTGGACAAACATTGTTTGTCTAATTATAAATAGATATCTGTGGATATTACACAAACCTATTAATCTAGTCACGTGAGTGATAAGGACATGATAGCAAATATTTTGCCGGGACAGCATGAAAACAAAATGAGAGAAAACATGAAGCAGCACGTGGTCTAAAATCAATATTGCACGAATGTTAGTCTCCTTTCCTCCAACTTCAGGGCCCGTTTCTCTTCCTTACTCTCCTCAGAAGTCGCTATTGTCACCTTTAAGGATTCCGGGAGGCTCTTCCTCAAGGCGTTCTCCAGCATCTGCAGCATCTGTGCACCTTGCAGTAAGAACATTGCTCAGGAGGCCTTCACCTGGAGAGACAGCCAGGGACACCCAGGAATGAGGGGGGTTGCAGGAGACTCAGACACAAGAATAGCAAGTTCTGCGCTAATGGGCAGGACAGGCATCAGTGTCTCTCCATTGAAGTCCTCACAAGACTGACAAAGGGACAGGAGTCTTTTACTGAGTTCTTTTTTTTTTGGGGGGGGGAGGGGTCTCTTTTTTGCTTTTTGATGAAATAAGCCCTTAGTTGCACTTTCGGTGAACAAGCACATTTAAAAATAAATATAACATTTTAAAATTGCAATTGCTATCAGTAATTCTCGTGGACCTTGTAACAAGCTATCTAACCTTGGAGAAATTACTTAGGTTCATTGTGCCTGAATTTCCTCAAATGTAGATGAGCTAACAGCACGGTTTAAGTCACAGTAATTTTTTTAGGATTAAATAAGTGAATACCTACGGTGTGCATTGAAGAGTCCTGGTCATATATATGTTGCTTATTTATTTATCATGTTCCTACCACCTCTTCCCTCCTCCCTACATGAATGAAAGTGCTATGTAGCACATGATGTTTTGAAGTGCCCTTTTTAATACAGGGCATTTTGACAAGGTCTAAAAATAAACAATTGGCTTTTAGAGTCTCATTGCCAAGTCATATTCAAGGCTGATAATGTCACCCTATGACTGACCTCACTCAAGTTTTAGTTTAACTCCATCTGTAAGCCTTACCCTTGGATCTGTGACACACACTGTAGAAAAGACTAGGTAATAAAAAACACCGTTTTCACATATTTGACTCTGCATCAAATTGAGATTACCTAAGCATTCTTTAACATCCCAACTACACACAAAAGGAAGAAAAGAGGATAAGTCACTGAATTAGTTTTTAAACTGTGACATTTGGCGTAAAGTAACTTTTTTTTTTTTTTTTGACAGGCAGAGTGGACAGTGAGAGAGAGAGACAGAGAGAAAGGTCTTCCTTTTGCCGTTGGTTCACCCTCCAATGGCCGCCACGGCCGGCGCACCGCGTGGATCCGATGGCAGGAGCCAGGTGCTTTTCCTGGTCTCCCATGGGGTGCAGGGCCCAAGCACTTGGGCCATCCTCCACTGCACTCCCTGGCCACAGCAGAGAGCTGGCCTGGAAGAGGGGCAACTGGGACAGAATCCGGTGCCCCGACCGGGACTAGAACCTGGAGTGCCGGCGCCGCAAGGCGGAGGATTAGCCTAGTGAGCCGCGGTGCCAGCCGAGTAAAGTAACTTCTAAGTGAAGGGACCCAGGAAGTGCTCTTTGAGGATGTTGCCTTAAACTGTCTGTGTGTAAGTTGTCACACTACAGACCAGAACTGGGTACCACGTGATGTCAGGACAGAAAGGAGACTTTCACTTCTCACCAGGGTAGACCTGCATTTATCTTCACACCTGCAACAGTGGCAATTTTTACATAGTGGATATCAGACCACACAGCTATGATCCACAAGAAAAGAGAAACAAATGAGATGGGCCCTGGGATTGCATCAGGTTATTATTGAAAGGACTTTCCAGGCTACAATTCAGGAACGTGGAGTCTAAGAGAGCATAGTGTCTCACTGACTTGAGCATACAGAGACTGGAGGAGGTCAAGGTGGAGTTTCAGAAAAAGCAGTAAGTCAGAGTCAGAGAGAGAGAGAATAAGAGGAAGTGGCTAAGGGAGAGTGAACGGGAGGGGAAAAGGGAAAAGAGAAGGGGGAAGAAGGAGGAGAAGCAGGGGGAGAATTTCTGAAGATTTGAGAGTCCCCTAGAGTCTTTGGTTCATTATTGATCTGCACACATACAAAAAGAAATTGCCTTAGCCTGAGAAAGAACCACTGGGAAAAACAAGGAAGAAAACCTCCTATAGCTCACACCGACTGAGAACAGTTTATGTTCTCACAGCCTAGAGCAGAAAGACAGCGTAATACAAGAGCAGGCTTTGTCTATTCTAGATCCAACCTAACAACTAATTAAAAGCAAGCCTTGAAATGATTCAACAGATCCTGACAACTTAACTGCATGTGAGAACAAAATACAACATTATAAGTAAGTGCAACAAAATCTATAAGCCAACAATGAGTAAGTCATATTGTCCAACATTCAACAAAAATGTTACGCATAAAAAGAAGTTTGAAACCTTAATCCAAAGTCAGTAGGCAAAATATGGTAAGCATAGATTGAAAAAAGATGCTTGCAGTTGTGTTCAAAATGCTTTTTATATTACAACAGTGCCTAACCAAAAGATCCTGTTCCCCATCATCTTGCAAATGAAATTTTTTATTATCCAAAAAATAAAAATTATGATAAAATGAACAAACTCAGAGATGTTGGAACTAGCAAACAAGCATATTGACTGCCTATAATAACTTTTCTCCTCATGTTTAGGACACAGAACACATGCTCATGTTGAGAAAACAATGGAAAATAATAAATGACCAAGATGAAACTGACAGAAATGGAAAATAAAACATCTAATCAGTGAGACTACATCCAGGAAAAATATATAAGATGTGAGTAACAGCAGATTAGATGTTATGGAAGACAAGAGCAGCGAAGCTAAAGACACAGCATTTGAAAGCATTCATAATGATACCCAGAGGGGGAAGAATCATTACATATCTGCTCATTCAAATAAGTCACAAAAAACCTCAGGTTTTACCTGTAGAGTGACAAAGTGATTACAAAATTTATGTGATATTTAGGGCTTACTAACTAGAAAGCTACAGTAATCAAGATGGAGTGGTATTGGCGTAAGATTGTACAAATACATGAAGACCAATGGAGGCCATAGAAAGCCAAAGAATTGGTTTTCCACAAAGATGTCTTAGATAATTCAATGGGAGATAGACTAAAAGTCTTGTGAACAAATGGTATTGATTTTTATTTTTAAGCAGTCAAGATGACTTGTTGGTAGACTCAAAGAATTGCAAATTAGAAGAAATTCATAGATTGTCTTCATTTGCCTCGCATCTGCTTTCTGTTTCCCAACTCACTTTTCCAAAATAGCTCTCTATTCCATTTTAGGTCATTTTTGAACCTGAGTAAATAAAACAGTAGCATTTAAAGCATAGTATTTTTTAAAAGATTTGTTTATTTATTTGAAAGAGTTACACAGAGAGGAGAAACAGAGAGAGAGAGAGAGAGAGAGAGAGAGAGAGAGAGGTCTTCCATCTGCTGGTTCACTCCCCAAATGGCTGCAATGGACAGAGCTGGGCCGATCTGAGGCCAGGGGCCAGGAGCTTCTTCTGGGTCTCCCATACAGGTGTGGGGGCCCAAGGACTTGGACCATCTTCCATTGCTTTCCCAGGCTATAATAGAGAGCTGAATTGGAAGTGGAGCAGCTGGGACTTGAACTGGTGCCCATATGGGATGCCAGCATGTGCAGGCAGTGGCTTCACTGCTACTCCACAGCATCAGCCCCTGATCTGCTTTCTAAGTACAGATTCCAGTCATCCTTCAAAGTCCAACTTTAAGGGTCTGTCATCTTTAGTGACTTCTGCTATCTTTAATTTCTGGCAGAATAAATAAAACCTTTTTGTATGTTCCCATAAGTGTTGCGCATGTCTCAATTACAAAAATTGTTACATTGGGTTAATGTTTTTTTTTCTTGACAAATACCTATTGCATGCACGTGCAACATGTTTTTAAATTGGCTTATAGCTTTCTTTTCTAGACTGAATTTCTCTGAGTCAGTCAAGTGACCCATTTTATTTATTCACCTGTTATTAATGCTTATCACAGTATTTGGCACATATATATATATATATATATATATCAGGTGCTCAATAAGTGTGAGATGAATGATTGAACATATGAAATGCCTGCATTAACTTGTGTGTCTAGTCACTCCACTTTCCAAAGGTATAAACATGTTAATCGATTCTTTCAAATCACAAATATGTATTAAGTGCATAATATATATTGGACATAATAAAGGGTTTTCAGCTGCTTTATTCTGTCTTGTATCTAAGGGTCTTAGAATGGTAAATGTATAATATTCCTGAAGACTAATACTGTCTTATCTACAAACAACACACAAGGAAGTTACATGAATATAAGATACAATATAGAGGGCCGGCACCGCGGCTCACTAGGCTAATCCTCTGCCTGCGGCGCTGGCACACCGGGTTCTAGTCCCGGCTGGGGTGCCAGATTCCGTCCTTGTTGCTCCTCTTCCAGTCCAGCTCTCTGCTGTGGCCCGGGAGTGCAGTGGAGGATGGCCCAGGTCCTTGGGCCCTGCACCCCATGAGAGACCAGGAGGAAGCACCTGACTCCTGGCTTTGGAATGGCACAGTGCGCTGGCTGTAGCAGCCATTTGGGGGGTGAACCAACGGAAGGAAGACCTTTCTCTGTCTCTCTCTCTCTCTCTCACTGTCTAACTCTGCCTGTAAAAAAAAAAAAGATGCAATATAGAGTTTCACGTCAAATTTGTGGGGTATAATATTACTGTACTTCTTGATATGTCGAGTTTGGAACCATCCCCTGAGGGTCTACACAGAAACTGACAACCAAGCGTGACATCCAATAAATAATGTACACTAAAATGCACTAATACTGGGAGATCCCAGAAAATCCCAAACACTCACTGTACCAGGCAGCGCTGGGCAATGGGCAATGTCCTTGTGTGTGAACTTCAGAATCTTTGAACTTGACATTTCAGAAGTGGAAATTAATCCAAAGAAAACAATTAGGAGGAAGAAACAGCTCTCAAAAGAATTTTTTAAAGCCACACAAACATAAGCAGGCACTGAACAAACTCTCAGTGTCCCGCAACAGAGGGAAGTAATGTAAAATATGACCCAGCAGTGTGATAAAACTCTAAGGCATTAACATAATACATAATAAATGTAGACATATGGGAAGGTGTTCAAATAGAATGAGAAATTTAGAATATACAACAGCTCATATGCAATGAATATAATCATAAATTTAAGACAGAATACCAAAATAAAAAAAACTTTGTATTAGTTGCATTAAAAGCAAAAACTTTTAAAATTTGTCCTCCAAATGATATAAATAGATAGCAAATCTGATCCGTATTCCCATCCTTATTAACCTGCTTAATCTCTGACTGTGAGTGCAGCAAGCTTCTTATCAGCCGTGCAAGGAAAACACTCCACTCCCTGGCTGATACGTGAACAGGGTTAAATACAGTAACACTTGCAGTGTCTCTATACAGTGAGTGTTCTATTCAGTTACCCACTTCCAGAAGGGAAACCAAATTGCCTCTTGTTCATTTACTACATTAGAGCAAAAGTCTCTAAGAATTTTTCATGATCTTGACAAAATGCCCTTTACAGAGTAGATATCAGATATATGCTTCTTATGTTGAAATTACGCCTCTCCTTGAACATACTTGCCTGCATATATTCTAAGCATAACCTAGCCTGAGTATTTCAATCTGACTTGCTTAAGTGTAGGAGCTGTCACAAAACAACAATTACCTTCTTTATAATTAATTTTGTTTTCTTATTTATGACATATAGTACATTATGGGGTAGATATAGACCATAGAAATGCAATCATAGTAAAACAAGTTAACATGTCCATCATCTCCCAGAGTTACCCGTTTTTTGTTTTTGTGGCAAGAGTAGTTAAAATCTGCCCATTTAGCATGAATCCCACATACATAACCATTTGTTATTTATAGTACTCATGTTGCATGTTAGTCTACAGACTCGATCTACTGCTTCGAAATGAGGCCTCACCTTAAAAGCCGGCTTCACGTCACCCTCCACAGGTATCCCTAGGAACAACTGGCGAGCAGCAGATTCAACTGCAACCTCTCTGATGCAGTCAGCTCAGCGGCCTTGCCTGTCTTCTGATTATGCCTCTTCCGGAAACTGCTGAGCTGAGGCTTGTAATTTGAACCTTGCACTAAACTGGTGAATAATTCTAAGTGCCAGCCCTTGTGAAATCCAACCCCACCCTCGTGGTCTCATGTTAGAGGAGCTGGCTCTGCAAGGCTGCCAGGCTGGCACTGTGCCCCCTGAGCTGCTCCTTCCAATAGGCTACACTTATTTGTTTGTATCAGCCTGCCAGCACTGTGTAAACCAAAGCTATGTGAAACCAATAGGCCAGATACTGAATGGAGTAGCTCATTCTTTTTTTTTTTTTTTTTTTTTTTTTTTTTTTTTTTTTTTTTGACAGGCAGAGTGGACAGTGAAAGAGAGAGACAGAGAGAAAGGTCTTCCTTTGCCATTGGTTCACCCTCCAATGGCCGCCGCGGCCGGCGCGCTGCGGCCGGCGCACCGCGCTGATCCGATGGCAGGAGCCAGGAGCCAGGTGCTTTTCCTGGTCTCCCATGGGGTGCAGGGCCCAAGCACCTGGGCCATCCTCCACTGCACTCCCTGGCCACAGCAGAGGGCTGGCCTGGAAGAGGGGCAACCGGGACAGAATCCGGCGCCCCGACCGGGACTAGAACCCGGTGTGCCGGCGCCGCTAGGCGGAGGATTAGCCTAGTGAGCCGCGGCGCCGGCCCGGAGTAGCTCATTCTTAAGCATCTGCAGCAGAAGCATAACAGTGGGAAAGATGGATGAAATTTGATTTGCAGAATTCATTCTCACACATATGCAGAAGGGAAAAGGACTTGTACAGAACAAATTAAGCTAGTTGGGTCCTCCTTTTTTAGAGTAAGTTGTGTTCTCTCCCTTGCCTCTTTTGAGGCTATATCTAAACATCTCAACAATGATTCAACATGGGAGGTTCTTCATCTCACTTTACAAAGAAGCAAACTGAGCCTCAGTGTGGCTGAGGTAGACAAGGGTTAAGTCCAGAGTCTTTGCACACCAGAGTGACCACTCCACGTTAGCACTTGCTCTTCCATTCTCAGAAAACAAAGATGAGTTTCTTGAGAAATATATTTTCAACTCCACAGTGTGAAATAACAAAGGATGGGAGTTTGTCATCAGCTAGGCCTCTGTCTTCATCATTTTGTTCCTGTGTTAGCAAACAATTTTGTAATGAAGGGAAGAACAGACACTCTAATCAGAGGATTGGGGAGAGAGAGGAATGGTATCTAGAGAGAAAGTTGAAAGAGCTTTTGTGGCAGACTGGCACTGTGGTGTAGTAGGTTCAGCTGCTGTCTGCGGCACCAGCATCCCACATGGGTGCCAGTTCAAGTCCCGGCTGCTCCACTTCCGATCTAGTTCTCTGCAATGACCTGGGAAAGCAGTAGAAGTTGTCCCAAGTGCTTAAGCCCCTGCACCCATGTGGGAGACCTTAAGAATCTTCTGGATCTTAACTTTGGTCTGGCATAGCTCTGGCCATTGCAGCCATTTGCAGAGTGAACCTATGGATGGAAGACCTCTCTCTCTCTCTCTCTCTCTCTGACTCTAACTCTCTCTGTCTTAACTCTGCCTCTCAAACAAATAAGTCACTCTTTAAAAAAAAAAAAAAAAGAGCTAATATGTCCCCTCAATCAATGCAACAACAGAGGCCTGATTTGCTCATATTTTTCTCTGACCTCTCCAGGAGCCCTGTTTCTCCTAGAATATTAATTCTCAATCTTATTTCCTGGAGTTGGAGTCATTTTAATTATCCATTACTCTGCCCCCAGGGCCTAGTCCATTCAGACTGCTCTGTTCTCTTAAACAGAGTGAAACACAAAGCTCACATCTCTGAGAGGCTAACTGCAGCAAAGAGTAGGATCCTCCTTTACTCCTATCCCAGAAACCAGACCCCTACCTTTTTGCATCCTTTAGCTACCACGCACATTCAGTCACACATCCAACCAGTTAAAAGACCAGGACTCACAGACCACTGCTGCCCTTAATTCTGGTCTGGGACTAGTCTTTTAACCTCTTTGGGTTTTTACCCCAGCTATAAAAACTATGTGCTCTTCTAGGTAACACAGGATTTTTGCTGTTCTACTTTAACTCTGGAGCTCTTATTCTTGCTTTGTTACATAACAGAAATAAATCTCAGTGCTTTGGGATCAGATGTAAGGGGGAGGGTTCAGGAGCACCAGCGTCAGTCTTCACTGTAAGTTCTCTGAGGACCAGGTAAGGTGCTGGCAATGGTGATGGAAGCAGCATATCTTAATGGCTCACGGTGAGGATGACAGGCTCAGACTAACAGGGTTAGGTTACTGACAGTACTACTGACTTACTGTGCGACACTGGGCAAATTATTTTATCTTTCCTTGCTTCCATTTCTGAATTGATATCAGGAAATAATAAAATATTTATTTATTTATCTGAAAAGCAGGATTAAGAGAGAGAGAGGAGAGATCTTTTATCCACTGACTCACTCCTCAAATTGCCACAGTGGCCAGTGCTGGGCCAGGCAGAAGCCAGGAGCCAAGAGCTTCATCTGAGTCTCTTACATGATTGGGAATGGTCCCAACACTTGTGCCATCCTCTGCTGCTTCTCCTAGCCCATCAACAGAGAGCTGGATTGGAAGTGGAGCATTTGGGACATTAACCAGTGCCCATATGGGATGCTGGTATTGCAAGCAGCAGCTTAACCCACTATACCATGATGCCAGCTCCAAAAATATATTTCAAAAAATGTAATATGAGGCAATTTCATTGATGCATGAATATTATAGGTACTTACATAAACCTAAATGACATAGCCCAAGACATCCCTAAGCCATATGATATAGCCTATTGCTCCTAGGTTGTAAACCTGTATAGTGTATTACTATACTGAATATTGTAGGAAATTGTAGCACAATGGTAAATATTTGTGTATCCAAACATATCTAAATATAGAAAAGGATCAGTAAAAGCATGGTATAGAAGATCTTTAAATGGCAAAATTGTACAGGCACTTACTATGAAGCGAGCCTGAAGGAAATGAAGCCACTCTGGGTGGTCAGTGAGTGGTGAGTGAATGTGAATACCTGAGACATTACTGTGCGTGACTATAATCTTTTTAAACACTATAGGAGTAGGCAACACTAGTTATTTTTAAAATTCCTTTCTATATAATAATTAGTGTAACTTTTTTGGCTTTTAAATTTTAAATTTTCTGGTTTGTGGTAGTTAATATATAGAAAGGGTATGAAAACGGTGACATATTGAGGACAGGGACACATTGTTGACTTGCTATCAACTCACTCAGTTGCTGGACTTGAGGCACAAAATCCAAACTACAGGTACCCCTTAGCTGCAGCCTCAGTTGACAAAACTGCTACTGTGCCTGAAGGCATTCATTCTGGGCTACAACCCACCTGCCACTGCTCCTGTGAGTGAAATATGACTCAAGAATCTGCACTCCCTACATCTGCAGTCACACTCAGCCTGGATTCAGCCCTAGTTGTCACTAGGCCTGCGTGTGTCTTAATGTTACTCACAGCTGGTACAACCCCAAGGGCTTGCACTCTGTACTGCATTCTCCCCACAGCCATAGTCAGCCCAGAGACCACCCAAGCTACAGCTAGGCCTCCCACCACTACCATGAGGAGACTCATGGACCATGCTTCTGCTCAGCAAGACATGCATGTTTCATGTCTGTTGTCATCACTGCTCAGAAAAAAAATGTGTTTTCAGTGCCACCAGTCCCTTTGCTGGAGTGATCAGGTACCCTACCACCACTACTATGTTTACTACACCCATATAAGCCACTGGAGTATCCCCATCCCAGTGGCTCTTAGAGTGAGAAAGGGACTACAACATCACCACCACACTTAACCCAAAACCTTTGATTAAAGCTGAAGAATTGTGGAACAGTGGATTAAGCCACAGCCCAGGTACTGGTATCCATATAGGTTCCAGTTTGAACCCTGGCTGCACCACTTCCCATCCAGTTCCTTGCTAATAGGCTGGGAGA
The DNA here is from genome assembly GCF_964237555.1 of Oryctolagus cuniculus. Taxonomy (NCBI): domain Eukaryota; kingdom Metazoa; phylum Chordata; class Mammalia; order Lagomorpha; family Leporidae; genus Oryctolagus; species Oryctolagus cuniculus. The sequence continues at coordinate 13,319,147 of NC_091432.1, read as the reverse complement.
AGCAACAGCAGATGGCCCACGTGTTTGGACCCTTAACACCCATGTGGAAGACCCAGCTGAAGCTCCTGGCTCTTGGTTTCAGCCTAGCATAGTGCTGGCCATTGTGGCCATCTGGGGACTCAACCAGCAGATGGAAGATCTCTCTCCCTCTCTCTCTATAACTCTAAATTTCAAATAAATAGATAAACCTTTAAAAGGGACCAGATACTGGAAGTAAAGAATTCAGTAAGTCAAAAAATATTGCTGATAAACCTCTCCCTTTTGTTTAAGAGATTTACTAAGCTATCACAAAAGAGGTACTCTTGCCTGTATCTTTGCAAACTTGGATTCCTAAGAAGGTACTTGCTTTTTTAAAAAAAGATTTATTTCTTTATTTGAAAGTCACAGTTACGCAGAGAGAGAATTAGAGGCAGAAAGAGAGAGAGGAGAGAGAAAGGTCTTCCATCCGTTGGTTCATTCTCCAACTGACCACTATGGCTGGACCTGCCCTGGTCTGAAGCCAGGAGATAGGAGCTTCTTCCAGGTCTCCTACGCGGGTGTAGGGGCTCAGGGACTTGGGCCATCTTCTGCTGCTTTCCCAGGCCATGGTGAAGAGCTGGATTGAAGATGGGGCAGCCAGGACTTGAACTGGTGCCCATGTGGGATGCCAGCACTGCAGGCGGTGGCTTTACCTGCTGCACCACAGTGCTGGCCTCAAGGGACTTGCTTTCTTAAACAATCTAGGCCTCACCTTGGACTTGCTGAGTAGTGCCACACATATGCAGTTCATGTCAGGATGTCCAGTGTGTTTACTGAGTGAGGTGACACCAGCATGTATTAGCTCCTCTTGGTTTTTCATAATTCCTGAAAAATTAACACCATGTAACTCCAATGATGGCATATTTCTAGAGGCATATATACTTAAGTGCATTGAACCACTCCACCAAATAAACAAGGAAAAGTGTGAAATAGGATGATGTATGGGGGGAATGATCACGTTTAATCAAACATTTGTAATGGGAGGGACAGAGAGCCAGAATTGAGCAGAAACATTGAAGGATCAGATTCCTTCAATTAACTTTGTGAAAAGTTATATAGCAAGCACCACATTTATAATTCTGCAGAATTATTTTAGGAGCTGCTGCCAATAGCATTGTATCTTATAATATAGAGGCAATATATTAAGAAAATATACTCACACATTGTGAGTTTCTACCATTAAAAGCCAGAAGAGAGAAAGAGAGGGAGAGAAGGAAGAAGAAAGGTATCATTCTTAGAGTTGTATCTAGAAATTACATTGAATCTGTTCTCTTTGTTTAATACCACATTAACATGAGGATTATGTTGTAGTGTTATCATGCATTTGCTATGACTCTGAGGTCTAATATGTTAATAAATTCCTTTAAAAATTTTTTTTAAATTGCTGAAAGCCTTAGTAATGATTGATTAGATCAAGCAGAAGAAAGGATACCTGAACTTGAAGACAGATCTTTTGAAATATTACAGACAAAAAAGGAAACAAATAATCATGAAGATAGACTCTGAGACATTTGGGACATCATTACAGAACACATATTTGAGTTTTGGGGATCCCTGAATATGAGGAAAAGGAGAAAAGAATGGAAAGTTTATTCAATGAAATAACAGCTGAAACTATTCCTAATCCTAGAAAACATTACATTCAAGTAAAGAAGGCCCACAAGACCCCAAATGACATGACTAGAAAAGGCCCTTACCACAGAATATTATAATCAAAACATGAAAGTCACAACCCATGGAGAGAATTGTAAAAATATCAAAAGAAAAGGAATAAGAAATTAGCCTCCAATAGACTATCAGCAATTTCTCAGCAGAAACCTTATTGCCCAGAGAGACATCTCTGAAAGAAAGTAACTGCTAACCAAAAATATTATACCCAGCAATGTGTCCTTCAACAATAGAGAAAGACTTTCTAAGACAAGCAAAAACAGGAATTTATCACCACCAGACCAACCTTACAAAGGATGTTTCAGGAAGTCAGGTATAGAAGCAAAAGAAAATTAACAAAAGTCATGAAAACTTATGAAAGTACAAAATCCAGTGGCTGAACAAATGCACAAAATAAAGTTAGAACATAGCCAACTCTTACCAGTACAGTAAACTGCCAAATCAACAAAAGAGAACAAGAGTAAAAATACCACAAAAGGTATTCAAAACAAGCAGAAGAAACTTCACAAATGATAGGAGTGTGTCTTTACTTGTCAATAATAAGCTCAAATGTAAATTAACTAAGTTATCCAATGAAAATACACAGAATAGTTGAATGGACTAAAAAAAAAATCAAGACCCAACAATACACTGCATACAAAAAGCTTACTTCATCAACAAAGACACACACAGCCTGAAAGTGAACGCATGGAAAAAGGATGTTCCATGTAAATGGAAACCAAAGTGAGCAGGAGTAGCTCTATTTTTATCAACAAAATGGACGGTAAGACAAAAAAAGAAGAGAGACCAAGAAGGTCACTATACAATAATAGAGTGATCAATAACAAGAGGAAATAATAATTATAAACACATTCACCTAATCCTGGAGCACCAATTTTACAACACAAATTTAATTAGATCTAAAAGGAGATTCAGGCTTCTATACAAGAATTGTGGGTGAATTCAACACCCCACCTTCTTTAATGGACAGGTCATCCACACAAGAAATCAACAAAAAATACACCATAGAACCTAAAAAACATTCACAGATCATTTCATCCAGTTGCTGCAGATTGTACATTTACTTAGCACATGGAGCATACTCTAGAACAGACATGTATTAGCTTACAAAACAAAGCTCAACAGATTAAAAAAAAATCAAAATCGTAGCATTTTTCTGACCACAATGGAATTAAACTAGAAATCAACAACAAAGAAATATCAGGAATTATACAAATATACATAAACTCCAAAACTTGCAATTGAATGAACAGTGAATCAATATAAAATAAAAAGGAAAATTAAAAATATCCTTGAAATAAATGAAAGCATAAATGATACAACAAAAGCAGCACGAAGAGCTAAGTTTACTGCCTAAATCAAGAAAAAAGGGAGAAAGAAAGATCTCATATAAACAACCTAACAGTACATTATAAGAAACTAAAAAAGCAAGAAGAAAGAAAACCCAAAAGTAGTGAAGCAAAGTAAATGACAATAATCAGAGTATAAATAAATGAAAGATAGACATGAAGAGCAATACAAAGATCTGTGAAATGAAGAGTTCGTTTTTTGAAAAGGTTTTTTTTAAATCAATAAAATTTATGCTAGACAAATCAACATAAAGAAAACCCATTGGAGTAACTAACCAGAGAAAGAGAGAGAGAGAAAGAGAGAGAGAGAGAGAGAGAGAGAGAGAGAGAGAGAGAGAGAGAGGGAGAGGGAGAAGACTCAAAGTAATAAAATCAAAGGTGAAAAAGGGAATGTAACAAGCGATACCACAGAAATAAAAAGAATCACCAGAAATTACTACAAAGCGCTGTATGCCAACAAATTGGAAAACCTAGAATTGGGTAGATTCCTAGAAACAATCTAAAAAAACTGAGTCATGAGGATGTAGAAAAGCCCAGGTCAGGCAGCTTCACCTCTGAATTCTACCAAACACTTAAAGAACTAATTCCAATTCTTCTCAAGCTATTCAAAACAATTGAAAAGGAGGGAATTCTCTCAAACTCCTTCTATTAAGCTCGCATCACCTTAATACCTAAACCTGAGAAAATGCAACAAAGAGAACTATAGCAATATTATAGTATATATATATAGATATATATATCTATAGTATATAGAATATATAACAATATTCCTGATGAACATAGATGCAAAAATTTTCAAAAAATATTAGCTAATCGAATCCAATGCCACATCAGAAAGATTATCCACCCAGACCAAGGGGGATTTATTCCCAGTATGCAGGGATGGTTCAACATTTGCAAATAAATCAATATTGATACATCACATTAATAAACTGAAGAACAAAACCATATGGATATCCCAATAGATGCAGAGAAAGCATTTGATAAAATACATCATTTCACAATGAAAACCTTAAGCAAATTGGGAATAGAAGGAGCATTTGTTAATACAACCAAGGTAATATATGACAAACTCACAGCCAGCATCTTATCGAATGAGGAAAAGCTGCAAACATTCCCTCTAAGATCTGGAACCAGACAAGGATGCCCACTTTCACCATTGCTATTTAATATAGTCCTAGAAGTTTTAGCCAGAGCCATTAGGCAAAAAAAGAAAACAAAGGAATACAAATAGGAAAGTAGGAAATTAAACTATCCCTATTTAAAGATGACATGATCCTATATATAGGGAATCCAAAAGACTCCACTGAGAAACTATTAGAACTCATAAAACTGTTTGGTAAGTGGCAGAATATAAAATCAACACAGAAAAATCAGTAGCTTTGTATAGAAAGACAATGTCATGGCTGAGAAGAGCTTTTAAGATCAATCCCATTCATAATAGCTACAAAAAGAATCAAGTACCTTGGAAAAAATTTAACCAAAGATGTCAAAGACCTCTACATTGAAAATTACAAATTACTAGAGAAAGAAATAGAAGAAGACATTTAAAAATGAAAAAATTTTCCACGTTCATGGATTAGAAGAATCAATATCATCAAAATGTCCATTCTTCTGAAAGCAATTTACAGATTCAATGGAATACCAATCAAAATACCATGACATTCTTCACAGATCTAGAAAAAAAAAATGATGCTTAAATTCATATGGAAACACAAGAGACCCTGAATAGCTAAAGTAATCTTATGCAGCTGGCGCTGCGGCTCAATAGGCTAATCCTCCACCTGAGGCGCCAGCACACCAGGTTCTAGTCCCGGTCGGGGTGCCAGAATCTGAACCAGTTGCCCCTCTTTCATGCCAGCTCTCTGCTGTGGCCCGGGAGTGCAGTGGAGGATGGCCCAAGTACTTGGGCTCTGCATCCCATGGGAGACCAGGATAAGCACCTGTCTCCCACCTTCAGATCAGTGCGGTGCGCCGGTCGCAGCATGCTGGCTGCAGTGGCCATTGGAGGGTGAACCAACTGCAAAAAGGAAGACCTTTCTCTTTGTCTCTCTCTCACTGTCCACTCTGCCTGTCAAAAAAAATTTTTTTTAATTTAAAAACTTAAAAAATAAAAAAAAAATCTTATGCAACAAAAACAAAACTGGAGCCATCACAATACCAGATTTCAAGGCATGCTATTCAAGGCAGTTTCATCAAAACAGCCGGGTACTGGTACAAAAACAAACTTGTAGACCAATGGAACCGAATAGAAACTCCAGAAATCAATCCACACATCTACAACCAACTTATCTTTGATAAAAGAGGTAAAATCAATCCCTGGAACAAGGACTGTCTCTTTAACAAATGCTGTTGGGGAAACTGGATCTCCATGTGCAGAAATATGGAACTAGACCCCTACCATAGGCTTATACAAAATATCACTCAAAATGGATCAAAGACATAAATCTATGACCTAATAGCATCAAATCACTAGAGAACATTAGGTAAACTCTACAAGACAATGGCATAGGCAAAGACTTCCCAGAAGAGACCCCTGAAGCGCAGGCAATCAAAGCCAAAATTGACAAATGGAATTACATCAAGCTGAGAAGCTTCTGTACTGTAAAAGAAACACTTAGCAAAATGAAAAAGCAAGCAACAGAATGGGAGAAGATATTTTCAGACTAAACACTACACAACTGATAAAGAGTTAACATCCAGAATCTATAAAGAGCACAAGAAATTCAACAACAACAAAACAAATAATCCAGTTGAAAAATGGGCAAAGGACTTGAACAAGAGAGAAAATTCAAGTGGCCAACAGACACTTGAGAAAATGCTCAAGATCACTAGTCATCGGAAACAGTATTTTGTTTTGTTTTGTTTTTCTTCATACTATTTTTTGAACTTTTTTTGCTTAGAGTAGGATTAATTGTAAGATCATTAAGTACACTGAAAATAGATCACTGTAAAAATTAAGAGTGGGGGCCGGTGCCGTGGCTCACTAGGCTAATCCTCCATCTTGTGGCCCTGGCACACCGGGTTCTAGTCCTGGTTGGGGCACCGGATTCTGTCTCGGTTGCCCCTCTTCCAGGCCAGCTCTCTGCTATGGCCCAGGAGTGCAGTGGCGGATGGCCCAAGTCCTTGGGCCCTGCACCTGCATGGGAGACCAGCATAAGCACCTGGCTCCTGGCTTCGGATCAGCATGATGCGCCAGCCGCAGCGCGCCAGCCATGGCGGCCATTAGAGGGTGAACCAACAGCAAAAGGAAGACCTTTCTGTCTCTCTCTCACTGTCCACTCTGCCTGTCAAAAATTAAGAGTGGGGATCCAAGGTAGAGGAAGGGTTGGAGTGAGGGTATAAGCTTGAGGGGGTGCCACTATATTACTAAATCTGTATATATGAAATATATAAAACTTGTATAACTTAAATATTAAAAAAAGAAAAAGGGGGCCGGTGCCATGGCTCACTTGGTTAATCCTCCACCTGCAGCGCCAGCATCCCATATGGGCACTGGGATCTATTCCCGGTTACTCCTCTTCCAGTCCAGCTCTCTGCTGTGGCCCAGGAAGGCGGTGGAGGGTGGCCCAAGTGTTTGGGCACCTGCACCCGCGTGGGAGACCAGGATAAAGCACCTGGCTCCTGGCTTCAAGTCGGCATAGCTCTGGCCACAGTGGCCATTTGCGGGGGGGTGAACCAACGGAAGGAAGTCCTTTCTCTCTGTCTCTCTCCCTCACTGTCTATCTGTCAAAAAAAAAAAAAAAGACTCAAATAACTAAATCAGAGGTGAAAAAGGAGACATTACAATTGATATAATAGAAATAAAAAGGGATCTTTGGTGACTACTATGAACAACAATATCCTCAACAAGTTGGAAAACCAAGAAAAAATGGATACATTTCTGTACAAATATAACCTTCCACAATTGAACCATGAAGAAATAGAAAACCTGAACTGATCAATGAGATTGAAGCAGTAAGTCTCTCCCATCAAAGAAAAATCTGAGATCGCGTGATTCACTGTGAATTCTACCAAACTTTTAAGAAAGAATTAATACCAATATTTCTCAAACTATTCCAAAAATATTGAAGGGAAGGGAACTCTTCCAAATTATTCCACAAGGCCAATATTACCCTGATACCAAAAGTGGGCAAGAATACGACAGAAAAAGAAAAGTGTAAATAAATTTCTCTGGTGAACATAGAAGCAAAAAAAAATTCCACAAAATAATACAAGAACATCAAAATAATAATTCATCATAATCAAGTAGGATTTATCTCAGCAATGCAAGGCTGTTCCAATATATGCATTCAATAAACATAGTATGCCATGTCAAAAGATGAAAGACAAAACTCAAAAAATTATCTCAAAAGAGGCTAAAAAGGCATTTGATAGAATTCAGTTTCTATTCATACCAAAAGAAAAACCTGGGCAGAAGCTTCTGGTGCAGTCTCTGAGTATTTTTGGGTAGGACTGGCCCATCTGCTACTGGGACTGAGCTCTCCTCATCCCTCAAGAGCTCTCCCTCCCTGTCTCCCTCTCTTCAGGGAAGCTCCACCTGGGTGGAATTGTGTTTGTTCTGAACAGTATCAACCTCAGATTTTTTTTTCCCCCACAGGAAACCACGAACATGACAGCTCTGTTGATTTTCTGACTTGGGTGCCTGGTAGATGTGATAGATTGAAAATGATTCAAACAGGAGAGAGAGAGACACACACAGAGAGAGAGAGAGAGAGAGAGAGAGAAATAAAATAAAAGTGAAAACCTCAATGAAATCTATATCATCCTAGTTACATGGCTATTATCAAAAAGACAAAAAAAAAAAACAACAAATACTGGTGAGAATTTGGAGAAAAATGGAACTCTCATACACTAGTGATAGCAATGCAAATTAGTACAGTAATTAAGGAGAGCAATGTGGATGTTTCTCAAAAAAATTAAAAACAGATCTGTATATCCAGCTATCCCACTTCTTTGTATATAATCAAAGGAAATGAAATCAGCATATCAAAGAGATAATGCATTCTTATTTTTTTTTATCTTTTATTTAATGAATATAAATTTCCAAAGTATGTCTCATGGGTTACAATGGCTTTCCCCCCCATACCGTCCCTCCCACCCACCACCCTCCCCTTTCCCACTCCCTCTCCCCTTCCATTCACATCAAGATTCATTTTCGATTATCTTAGTATACAGAAGATCAGCTTAGTATACCTTAAGTAAGGATTTCAACAGTTTGTTCCCACACAGAAACATAAAGTGAAAAATAATAGATGATTTTTTTTTAAATGATGATGAAATCAGATCAGACCTATTGTCATGTTTAATCCCAGTGAGAGTCAAGTTGGGAATTGATAGTTTCTTTTTTTTTTTTTTTTTAACAGAAGATCAGTTTAGTGTACATTAAGTAAAGATTTCAATCGTTTGCACCCCCATAGAAAAACAAAGTGAAATATACTGTTTGAGTACTCGTTATAGCATTAAGCCTCAGTGTACAGCACATTAAGGACAGAGATCCTACATGAGGAGTAAGTGCACAGTGACTCCTGTTGTTGACTTTACAAATTGACACTCCTGTTTATGGCATCAGTAATCTCCCTATGCACCAGTCATGAGTTTCCAAGGCTATGGAAGCCCCTTGAGTTCTCCGACTCTTATCTTGTTTAGACAAGGTCATAGTCAAAGTGGAGGTTCTCTCCTCCCTTCAGAGAAAGGCACCTCCCTCTTTGAAGACCTGTTCTTTCCACTGGGATCTCACTCACAGAGATCTTTTTGCCAGAGTGTCTTGGCTTTCCATGCCTGAAATACTCTCATGGGCTTTTCAGCCAGATCCGAATGCCTTTAGGGCTGATTCTGAGGCCAGAGTGCTATTTAGGACATCCGCCATTCTATGAGTCTGCTGAGTATCTCACTTCCCATGTTGGATCACTCTCCCCTTTATTTATTCTATCGGTTAGTGTTAGCAGATACTAGACTTGTTTATGTGCTCCCTTTGACTCTTAGTCCTTTCATTATGATCAATTGTGAACTGAAATTGATCACTTGGACTAGTGAGATGGCATTGGCACATGCCACCTTGATGGGATTGAATTGGAATCCCCTAGTATGTTTCCAACTCTACCAATTGGGGCAAGTCAGCCCGAGCATGCCCCAAATTATACATCTCTTCCCTCTCTTATTCCCACTTTTATGTTTAACAGGGATCACATTTCAGTTAATTTTCAACACTTAAGAATAACTGTGTGATAATTACAGAATTAAACCAGTCATATTAAGTAGAACAGACAAAAAAAAAATACTATGAGGGATAATGTATTAAGTTGTCCATTAGCAGTCAGGGCTATGCTGATCAAGTCACCATTTCTCATAGTGTCCATTTCACTTCAGGAGGTTTCCTTTTTGGTGTTCAGTCAGTTGTCACCGATCAGGGAGAACATATGGTATTTGTCCCTTTGGGACTGGCTTACTTCACTCAGCATGATGTGTTCCAGATTCCTCCATTTTGTTGCAAATGACTGGATTTCGTTGTTTCTTACTGCGGTATAGTATTCTAAAGAATACATATCCCATAATTTCTTTATCCAGTCTACCATTGATGGGCATTTAGGTTGGTTCCAGGTCTTGGCTATTGTGAATTGAGCTGCAATAAACATTAGGGTGCAGACCGCTTTTTTCTTTATCAATTTAAACTCCTTTGGGTAAATTCCAAGGAGTGGGATGGCTGGGTCGAACGGTAGGGTTATCTTCAGGTTTCTGAGGAATCTCCAGACTGATTTCCATAGTGGCTTGACCAGTTTGCATTCCCACCAACAGTGGGTTAGTGTCCCTTTTTCCCCACATCCTCGCCAGCATCTGTTGTTGGTAGATTTCTGTATGTGAGCCATTCTAACCGGGGTGAGGTGAAACCTCATTGTGGTTTTGATTTGCATTTCCCTGATTGCTAGTGACCTTGAACATTTTTTCATGTGCCTGTTGGCCATTTGGATTTCCTCTTTTGAAAAATGTCTATTGAAGTCCTTGGCCCATCTCTTAAGTGGGTTGTTGGTTTTGTTTTTGTGGAGTTTCTTGATCTCTTTGTAGATTCTGGTTATTAACCCTTTATCTGTTGCATAGTTTGCAAATATTTTTTCCCATTCTGTTGGTTGTCTCTTCACTCTCCTGACTGTTTCTTTTGCAGTACAGAAACTTCTCAATTTGATGCAATCCCAATAGTTGATTTTGGCTTTGACTGTCTGTGCCTCCCGGGTCTTTTCCAGAAATTCTTTGCCTGTGCCAATATCTTGAAGGGTTTCTCCAATGTTCTCTAATAATTTAATGGTGTCAGGACGTAGATTTAGGTCTTTAATCCACGTTGAGTGGATTTTTGTGTAAGGTGTAAGGTAGGGGTCTTGCTTCATGCTTCTGCACGTGGAAATCCAGTTTTCCCAGCACCATTTATTGAATAGACTCTCCTTGCTCCAGGAATTAGTTTTAGATCCTTGATCAAATATAAGTTGGCTGTAGATGTTTGGATTGATTTCTGGTGTTTCAATTCTGTTCCATTGGTCTATCCATCTGTTTCTGTACCAGTACCATGCTGTTTTGATTACAACTGCCCTGTAGTATGTCCTGAAATCTGGTATTGTGATGCCTCCGGCTTTGTTTTTGTTGTACAAGATTGCTTTAGCTATTCGAGGTCTCTTGTGCCTCCATATGAATTTCAGCATCATTTTTTCTAGATCTGCGAAGAATGTCTTTGGTATCTTGATTGGGATTGCATTGAATCTATAAATTGCTTTTGGGAGAATGGACATTTTGATGATGTTGATTCTTCCAATCCATGAGCATGGAAGATTTTTCCATTTTTTGGTATCCTCTTCTATTTCTTTCTTTAAGGTTTTGTAATTTTCATCGTAGAGATCTTTAACGTCCTTGGTTAAGTTTATTCCAAGGTATTTGATTGTTTTTGTAGCTATTGTGAATGGGATTGATCTTAGCAGTTCTTTCTCAGTCATGGCATTACTTGTGTATACAAAGGCTGTTGATTTTTGTGCATTGATTTTATATCCTGCCACTTTGCCAAACTCCTCTATGAGTTCCAATAGTCTCTTAGTAGAGTTCTTTGGATCCTCTAAGTACAGAATCATATCGTCTGCAAAGAGGGATAGTTTGACTTCTTCCTTCTTGATTTGTATTCCTTTGATTTCTTTTTCTTGTCTGATGGCTCTGGCTAAAACTTCCAGAACTATGTTAAATAGCAGTGGTGAGAGTGGGCATCCCTGCCTGGTGCCAGATTTCAGTGGAAATGCTTCCAACTTTTCCCCATTCAATAGGATGCTGGCTGTGGGTTTTTTATAAATTGCTTTGATTATATTGAGGAATGTTCCTTCTATACCCAATTTGCTTAGAGTTTTCATCATGAAAGGGTGTTGAATTTTATCAAATGCTTTCTCTGCATCAATTGAGATAATCATATGGTTTTTCTTCTGCAGTCTGTTAATGTGGTGAATCACATTGATTGATTTGCGAATGTTGAACCATCCCTGCATACCAGGGATGAATCCCACTTGGTCTGGGTGGATGATTTTCCTGATGTGTTGTTGTATTCTATTGGCCAGAATTTTATTGAGGATTTTTGCATCTATGTTCATCAGGGATATTGGTCTATAATTTTCTTTCAGTGCTGCATCTTTCTCTGGCTTAGGGATTAAGGTGATGCTGGCTTCATAGAAAGAATTTGGGAGGATTCCCTCTTCTTCGATTGTTCTGAATAGTTTGAGAAGAAATGGGATTAGTTCTTCTTTAAATGTCTGGTAGAATTCAGCAGTGAATCCATCTGGTCCTGGGCTTTTCTTTGTTGGGAGGGCCTTTATTACTGTTTCAATTTCTGTTTCAGTTATGGGTCTATTTAGGTTTTCGATGTCTTCATGGTTCAATTTTGGTAGATTGCATGTGTCCAGGAACCTATCCATTTCTGATAGGTTTTCCTGTTTGCTGGCATACAGGTCCTTGTAGTAATTTCTGATGATTCTTTTTATTTCTGTGGTGTCTGTTGTTACGTTTCCTTTTTCATCTCTGATTTTATTGATTTGGGTCTTTTCTCTTCTTTTTTTAGTTAGTTGGGCCAATGGGGTGTCAATTTTGTTTATTTTTTCAAAAAACCAGCTTCTCGCTTGGCTGATTTTTTGTAATGTTTTTTTGGATTCAATCCTGTTAATTTCTTCTCTGGTTTTAATTATTTCTCTTCTCCTACTAGATTTGGGTTTGGTTTGCTGCAGTTTTTCTAGGTCCTTGAGGTGCGCTGAAAGCTCATTTATTTGGTATCTTTCCAATTTCTTGATATAGGCACCTATTGCTATAAATTTGCCTCTCAATACTGCTTTTGCTGTATCCCATAAGTTTTGATATGTTGTGTTGTTGTCTTCATTTACTTCCAGAAAGTTTTTGATTTCTCTTTTGATTTCTTGAATGACCCAGTGTTCATTCAGGAGCATGTTGTTCAGTCTCCAAGTGTTTGCATACTTTCTGGGGTTTCCTGAGTTGCTAATTTCCAGCTTCATCCCGCTGTGGTCTGAGAAGCTGCATGGTATGATTCTAATTCTTTTAAATTTGCTGAGACTTGCTTTATGGCCTAGTATGTGATCAATCCTAGAGAAGGTTCCATGCGCTGCTGAGAAGAATGTGAAGTCTGTAGATGTAGGGTTGAAAGTTCTGTAGATATCTGTTAGATCCATTTGGGCAATAGTGTCAATTAAATCTGCTGTTTCCTTGTTGATCTTCTGTCCGGATGATCTGTCTATTTCTGAGAGTGGAGTATTGAAGTCCCCCAGTACTATTGTATTGGAATCTAAATCTCCCTTTAAGTCCCTTAACATATCTTTTAAATAGACCGGTGCCCTGTAATTAGGTGCATATACATTTATAATAGTTACATCTTCCTGTTGAATTGAACCCTTAATCATTATATAGTGTCCCTCTTTGTCTCTCTTAACAGTTTTTGTATTAAAGTTTATTTTGTCTGATATTAATATGGCTACACCTGCTTTTTTTTGGTTTCTGTTGGCATGGAATATCTTTTTCCAACCTTTCACTTTCAGTCTGCATGCCTCTTTGTTAGAGAGATGTGTTTCTTGTAGGCAACAAATAGTTGGGTTGTGTTCTGTGAGCCAGTCAGCCAAACTGTGTCTTTTAACTGAAGAATTCAGACCATTAATGTTCAATGTGACAATTGATACGTAGTGACTTTGCCCTGCCATTTTCCCGGAAATATTTTCTAGTATATGCTTTGAGCTTCCCATGCTCTTTTACTGGTAGGTGTTCTTCCTTTCCCTTCTTTCATATTGATGGCCGTGTTTCTGTGTTTCTGAGTGTAGCACATCTTTAAGTATCTTTTGCAGGGCCGGACGAGTGGCCACAAAGTCTTTCAATTTCTGTTTGCTATGAAAGGTCTTTATTTCACCTTCATTCACAAATGAGAGCTTGGCAGGATATAATATTCTGGGCTGGCAATTTTTCTCTCTTAGCACCTGTGCTATGTCTCGCCATTCCCTCCTAGCTTGTAGGGTTTCTGATGAGAAGTCAGCTGTGAGTCTGATTGGAGATCCTCTGAGAGTAATCTGACATTTCTCTCTTGCACATTTTAGGATCTTTTCTTTATGTTTCACTGTGGTAAGTTTAATTACCACGTGTCGTGGTGAGGATCTCTTTTGGTCATGTTTATTGGGGGTTCTATGAGCTTCCTGTACTAGGATATCTCTGTCCTTCTCCAAACCTGGAAAGTTCTCTGCTAGTATCTCACTAAAAAGGCCTTCCAATCCTTTCTCTCTCTCCATGCCTTCAGGAACTCCTAGAACTCGAATGTTGGTTTTTTTAATAGTATCCTGTAGATTCCCAACAATATTTTTCAGGTTTCTAATTTCCTCTTCTTTTCTTTGGTTTGACTGTATGTTTTCCTGTGCTCTATCTTCTAAGTCCGATATTCTCTCTTCTGCTTCACCCATTCTGTTTTTAAGGCTTTCTAATGTGTTTGTCATTTGATCTATTGAGCTCTTCATTTCATTTTGATTTCTCTTCACTATAACACTTTCCTGTTCTACTAGTTTCTGAGTTTCATTTTGACTCTTCCTTAAAATTTCGTTTTCACGAGAGAGATTTTCAATCTTGTCCATTAAGGATTTCTGTAGTTCAAGGATTTGCTTTTGAAAACTTCTAAATGTTCTTATCATAAATTTTTTGAAATCCGTATCTTGCATTTCTTCTATCTCATCATCCTCATACTCTTGGCTTGGGGTGTTTTGCTTATTTGGAGGCATCATAGTGTCATCGTTGATCTTGCTCCCTCTATTTCTGTGTTTGTTACTCGGCATAGTTAATTCTTCTTGCGTCACTGTGCGCTTTTTTTTTTTCTTTTCTTTTTTTTTTATACTGTGTCCGTGTTAAGTGGACTGCCTGCTGTTGGAGGAGCCTTGGAGGCTTGAGATGGGTGCGGCCTGAGAGCTCTGCCTGGTTCTTCCTGGTTAAGGGTGTGCAAAGGTGACACCCTCAGGTTATGCGTGGTAAATCTCTCTCTTTTTATTTATTTATTTATTTTATTTATTCAGGGGGTAAGTAACACTGCAGGGCAGGGCTGTGCAGAATTGATGGTATTTAGCTTCCAGTCTTTGGCTCCTCTGGACTCCCACTGGGTTGCCTAGGCTACTGAATTGTAGTGACTCAGTTCCTTAACTCTCCCCCATTGATATGTAAATCCAAAGAGGAGGCCTGCTCTTTGTCTCTTGGGAATTCTTCAAGCCTTGCAGCCTTGTAACCTTTGCAAGGTTAGGGGGAAGAGAAACCCCGAAGCTTTTTTTTTTCCTTCTTTCCGGTAGTGAGTTTGCTGCACTTTCCGGCCCCCCTCTAGATTCTGACCCCCGTTTCCCCACCAATGTCTCGGGTTATTGAGCTCACCTCCCCTTCCAGCGCCGATGTGTGGACTCGGAGCCCTGAGCGTCCCAAGTCTCCCCGCTGTTTTCTGTGTGGCATGCACTCTCCTTGGAGCACTGTCGCGCAGACCCTGGGGCTTCTGCGGCTGGGTCCCGCGACTTGGCTTCCGCGCGGTGGGCGACCTTGTTCTCCCAGTAGGTCCTCCGATTCACGCCTGCTCCATTCAGAAGGGTTTCCCCTGCAATTTTTGTTTGGTTCTATTTTCTGCGGCTACCGTAACTCCCCTTTTATTAAACTAAATTTTCCCGGACTATCGGTGCGCGCCCTCACTATTCCGCCATCTTGGCTCCGCCCCTCGCATTCTTATATTTATAGTGGCATTATTCACAGTTGGCCAGATATGCTATCAATCTAGGTTTCTATAAATGGTTGAATAGATACATGGTATATGTACACAATAGTATGTTATTCAGCCTTAAAGATTAATGAAACCCTGATATTTGCAGCAAAATATATTTAACTGCAGGATGTTTAGTTAAATGAAATAAGCCATGCTCAGAAAGTCAAAAGTCACATGTTCTTTCCTATATGTGGAAGCCAAAAATCTATCTGAATTAAAATAAAAATTACTAAAGTTTGAGAAGGTTTTGGGGGGTGAATAGATACAATTGGAGACCACTATGCTCAGTGAAATAAGCCAGTCTCAAAAAGACAAATATCATATATTTTCCCTGACTTATGGTAACTAATATGCAGAGTACAAAAGTAATATATATGAATGAAATTAACATTTTGAGATTTGATTTTTTTTTACAGGCAGAGTGGACAGTGAGAGAGAAAGAGAGAGAAAGGTCTATGTGAAGCCAGGAGCCAGGAGCTTCTTCTGGTCTCCCATGCAGGTGCAGGGCCCCAGGACTTGGGCCATCCTCCACTGCACTCCCAGGCCACAGCAGAGAGCTAGACAGGAAGAGGGGCAACCAGGACAGAATCCGGTGCCCTGACCGGGGCTAGAACCTGGTGTGCCGGCGTCGCAGGCATAGGATTAGCCTATTGAGCCACAGCACCGGCCAGAGATTTGATTATTGTTTATAGTCTTTGTCTATACTCCTGAGGAATGATGGTTTTTCTACATCCTACTTGTTGAATTCTTTATTTAGTGGAGGACTTAGCTTATGATTATAAAGTAAATTGGAAGTATACCATTGCAAAAATCAAAAGTAAAATAATAGAGGAAGGAGGAGGAAAGATTGGAGGGAAGGAGGCTTGAGGGGGAAGTATCATTATGTTCTTAAAACTGCATTGTGAAATTTCTTGCCTTTGTTTACATTAAATAAAAAAATTATTTTATCAGCCTTATCTTAGGTATTTATCCTTAATTATGTGAAGGAGAATTTTTATTAGATTATCTTTAAATAAAATTTATTTAGAAGCATTTAATAAGATAAGTTGATTATTTTTTCCTCTGTTGTCTTAGACCATAATTCTCTTTACTTTGGCTATATTGGCATTAACCTAGGATATCTAAATTATATACTGGTCCTGCTTGGTTTATTAAAGTTAGTAAGTATAACATTATAGAGGAAATCAAAATTGCATGATCTTAGACCATTAAAAATTAAAAAGAATGGAAAAGAAAAGTGGATAACAGAGAATGGGACAATTAGTTTCTCAAGGTTAACTGTAATGATGTCATTCTAAAAGAATCTTTCAATTTCTATACAAATATCTGTGCTGTGGGTAGTTTCACTCTGCATTAACCGTCTTTAGACTCTCTATATTCAGAGTACTAAAGTTTTGCCCCCTCTGAAACTCATTGAAATTAGATTGCCATTATGGTGACATTAGAAGATGGGGCCTTTAAGAGGTGGTTAGATCATGAAGAAGGATAATCTGGATTAATTCTGGAGGGATGGGGTTACTAGCTACAAGAGCAGATTGTTACAAAGTAAGGCTGTCCCTCGCTTGTTGTCCTTTCTTCATCTGCTTGCCAGCCCTTCCTAGATTCACCTGATTTTGGATGTCCTAGTCTCCAGAATTGTGAGCCAACATATGCATCTTTCCTCTCTGTAAATTACTCAGTCTTGGGTATTCCACTAAAGCAACAGAAAATGGACTGACACAGAGGTTCACAGGAGAACTCTGCGATTTCTCCTGGATGTAATTTTTCAATTGCTTTCTCTTTTTGCTTTTTAAATTTATTTTAGTTTAATCACCTCCTTGTCTTGAACCAATAATAAGGCATATAGGAAAATTGAAGTATCCTATATCAGTTTAATTGAGAAACATGTATCCAAGGATTATTCCATTGTAGTTTAATAACTATAGTTAAAGACACAAAAGTTCACTCTCACCATGGCACAAAGGCAGTTCTTTTGTAATGCCTTTTCCCTGACACCAAATCATCTAGATCCAGGTGATGTCAGGACTGTTAAGGTAGTTAATAGGGAAAGGCATGGTTTTAGTTCATTTAAGATGCTGTAACAGAACACCTGAGATGGGACAGTTTATAAACAGCAGAAATTTATTTCTCACGGTCCAGAAGGCTGAGTCCAAGATCAAGACCCTGTCAGGTTTAGTGTTTGGTGACATCTGGTATATGCTTCCAAGATCCCACCTTGAATGTTTTGTCTTCCAGAGGCAACAAATGCTGTGTTCTCATTTGGTCAAAAAATACAAAGAGTGAAATTCCTCCATCAATCCACGTCTAATGCCATTCCTGTGTGTGGAAATCTCACAACTCAATCACCTCCTAAAGAAAAAATCTCTTAATACTGTCGCATTAGGGATTAAGAATCATTATGAATTTTGAAGGGATCAAAGACATCAAACCCCTTTGGGACTGGCTTATTTCACTCAGCATGATGTTTTCCAGATTCCTCCATTTTGTTGCAAATGACTGGATTTCGTTGTTTCTTACTGCGGTATAGTATTCTAGAGAGTACATATCCCATAATTTCTTTATCCAGTCTACCGTTGATGGGCATTTAGGTTGGTTCCAGGTCTTGGCTATTGTGAATTGTGCTGCAATAAACATTAGGGTGCAGACCGCTTTTTTGTTTGCCAATTTAATTTCCTTTGGGTAAATTCCAAGGAGTGGGATGGCTGGGTTGAACGGTAGGGTTATATTCAGGTTTCTGAGGAATCTCCAGACTGACTTCCATAGTGACTTGACCAGTTTGCATTCCCACCAACAGTGGGTTAGTGTCCCTTTTTCCCCACATCCTCGCCAGCATCTGTTGTTGGTAGATTTCTGTATGTGAGCCATTCTAACCGGGGTGAGGTGAAACCTCATTGTGGTTTTGATTTGCATTTCCCTGATTGCTAGTGACCTTGAACATTTTTTCATGTGCCTCTTGGCCCTTTGGATTTCCTGTTTTGAAAAATGTCTATTGAGGTCCTTGGCCCATCTCTTAAGTGGGTTGTTTGTTTTGATGGTGTGGAGTTTCTTTTTTTTTTTTTTTATGGTTTCAAAAGAAAACTTTTATTTAATGCATATAATTTTCCAAAGTACGACTTATGGATTACAATGGCTTCCCCCCCATACCATCCCTCCCACCCACAACCCTCCCCTTTCCCACTCCCTCTCCCCTTCCATTCACATCATGATTCATTTTCGATTATCTTAATATACAGAAGATCAGCTTAGTATACATTAAGTATGGATTTCAACAGTTTGCTCCCACACAGAAACATAAAGTGAAAAATAATAGATGATTTTTTTAAATGATGATGAAATCAGAGCAGACCTATTGTCATGTTTAATCCCAGTGAGATCTTGATCTCTTTGTAGATTCTGGTTATTAACCCTTTATCTGTTGCATAGTTTGCAAATATTTTTTCCCATTCTGTCGGTTGTCTCTTCACTCTCCTGACTGTTTCTTTTGCAGTACAGAAACTTCTCAATTTGATGCAATCCCAATAGTTGATTTTGGCTTTGACTGCGTGTGCCTCCTGGGTCTTTTCCAGAAACTCTTTGCCTGTGCCAATATCTTGAAGGGTTTCTCCAATGTTCTCTAATAACTTGATGGTGTCAGGTCATTGATTTAGGTCTTTAATCCATGTTGAGTGGATTTTTGTGTAAGGTGTAAGGTAGGGGTCTTGCTTCATGCTTCTGCACGTGGAAATCCAGTTTTCCCAGCACCATTTATTGAATAGACTGTACTTGCTCCAGGGATTGGTTTTAGATCCTTGATCAAATAAAAGTTGGCTGTAGATGTTTGGAACACATCATGCTGAGTGAAATAAGCCAGTCCCAAAGGGACAAATACCATGTGTTCTCCCTGATCGGTGACAACTGACTGAACACCAAAAAGGAAACCTGTTGAAGTGAAATCGACACTACGAGAAATGGTGACTTGATCAGCATAACCCTGACTGTTAATGAACAACTTAATACATTATCCCTCTTAGTAGTTTTTTTTTGTCTGTTCTACTTAATATGACTGGTTTAATTCTGTAATTAATACACAGTTATTCTTAAGTGTTGAAATTTAACTGAAATGTGATCCCTGTTAAACATAAGAGTAGGAACTGGCCGGCGCCATGGCTCACTAGGCTAATCCTCCACCTAGCGGCGCCGGCACACCGGGTTCTAGTCCCGGTCGGGGCGCCGGATTCTGTCCCGGTTGCCCCCCTTCCAGGCCAGCTCTCTGCTGTGGCCAGGGAGTGCAGTGGAGGATGGCCCAGGTGCTTGGGCCCTGCACCCCATGGGAGACCAAGAAAAGCACCTGGCTCCTGGCTCCTGCCATCGGATCAGCACGGTGCGCCGGCCACAGCGCGCTGGCCGTGGCGGCCATTGGAGGGTGAACCAACGGCAAAAGGAAGACCTTTCTCTCTGTCTCTCTCTCTCACTGTCCACTCTGCCTGTCACAAAAAAAATAATAAATAAATAAAAACATAAGAATAGGAATAAGAGAGGGAAGAGATGTACAATTTGGGACATGCTCAAGCTGACTTGCCCCAAATGGTAGAGTTAGAAACATACCAGGGGACTCCAATTTAATCCCATCAAGGTGGCATGTACCAATGCCATCTCACTAGTCCAAGTGATCAATTTCAGTTCACAATTGATCATAATGAAAGGACTAAGAGTCAAAGGGGGCGCATAAACAAGTCTAGTACCTGCTAATACTAACTGATAGAATAAATAAAGGGGAGAGTGATCCAACATGGGAAGCGAGATACTCAGCAGACTCATAGAATGAGTCTGAATAGGATGTCCTAAACAGCACTCTGGCCTCAGAATCAGCCCTAAAGGCATTCGGATCTGGCTGAAAAGCCCATGAGAGTATTTCAGGCATGGAAAGCCAAGACACTCTGGCAAAAAAAAAAAAAAAAAAAAAAAAAAAAACCTAAATGAAAGATCTCTGTGAGTGAGATCCCTGTGGAAAGAACAGGTCATCAAAGAGGGAGGTACCTTTCTCTGAAGGGAGGAGAGAACCTCCACTTTGACTATGACCTTGTCTAAACAAGATAAGAGTCGGAGAACTCAAGGGGCTTCCATAGCCTTGGAAACTCATGACTGGTGCATAGGGAGATTACTGATGCTATAAACAGGAGTGTCAATTTGTAAAGTCAACAACAGGAGTCACTGTGCACTTACTCCTCATGTAGGATCTCTGTCCTTAATGTGCTGTACATTGAGACTTAATGCTATAATGAGTACTCAAACAGTATATTTCACTTTGTGTTTCTATGGGGGTGCAAACTGTTGAAATCTTTACTTAATGTATACTAAACTGATCTTCTGTAAAAAAAAAAAAAGAAGAAATTAGCAATTCCCAACTTGACTCTCACTGGGATTAAACATGACAATAGGTCTGATCTGATTTCATCATCATTTAAAAAATCATCTATTATTTTTCACTTTATGTTTCTGTGTGGGAGCAAACTGTTGAAATCTTTACTTAATGTATGCTAAACTGATCTTCTGTATATAAAGAGAATCGAAAATGAATCTTGATGTGAATGGAAGGGGAGAGGGAATAGGAAAGGGGAGGGTTGCGGGTGGGAGGGACGTTATGGGGGGGAAGCCATTGTAATCCATAAGTCGTACTTTGGAAATTTATATTCATTAAATAAAAGTTAAAAAAATGCAGAAAAAAAAAGACATCAAACCCCATTAGGCATCTCATAACTATTGATGTTAGGACTGAGTATATTAGCCTTGTTATCTAAGCCAGATCAGTTTCTGTGATGGGATTTAAGTATGATTGGAAGTATTTCTATTTAATATTTAAAGGAGCTGTTGGAGAGTGGCTAATAGTATGACACTATATAACTTTCTGAAGAACAATGAAGGTCCATGAGAAAGGACAGTACTACTTTAGGCCAAGGGAGTTCACAAATCTTTGATAATTTAGTAATAACAGTTCTAATATTCTAAAATTTTGAGAAATATATAGACTCCTAAGTAACATGTGGAATTATATCAAGCTATCTAACATACTCATAATTGTAGTTCCAAAATAGAGAGGAGACATAAAACAAAACAGTAAAATTTGTCAACTTTATTTAAAATATCAAAGTACAGATCTTAGGACCCCAATTATCCCTAATAAAGATAAGACATAATACTAGAAATTTGCTAATTAAATTTATGAAAACAAAAGATAATGGAAAAAATCTTAAAATCAATCAATAGCTACAATGTAGTGAAATAGTATGCTCTGGACTGCCTCTCCCCCCAGCTTCCCAGCACAGACACATTAATTGAACAACACACAAATCAATTGCCCTGTGAGAAATCCAGAGATAAATTGAAATATTCCTGCACACCAGTTGAGGCTGAAACCTATCAAAGCCAGCAGGAAAATGCATAACACTCTCTTGTCATGACCCCTCCCCTGTTACAGTACCATATGACTGGAAGCTCCTAACTCTTGGCTTCTTCCTGGAAGGAGAAGGAGCAGTCTAGGCAACTTGTTCGATAGTCTGACCTTCTAGAGGTGGCCCAAGTGACTAGTATCCGTCTTTCTTGAATCTGAATGTTGAAGGAAAAGGGATCCAGACTAGGGGCTGCTAAGCACAAATGCAGTGGTGTGGAATAATGTGCATGTCCTGGCAATAACACCTTTCCTTGTCTTAATGTACAGTGAGCAAGCAAATCCTCCAGATTCTACTATACCCATGGTAAGGAAAGGGCTTGGAGAGTTCATTCAACATTTTGCCTTTTCATGTGGCCCACCCAATGGACTGGATTTTTTAAATTAATTTATTTTATTTGAAAGGCAGAGTTAGAGAGGCAGAGAGAAAGAGAGAGAGAGAGAGTTCTTCCATCCACCTGTTTGCTCCCCACATGGCCACAACAGCTGGAGCTGGGCTGATCCAAAGCCAGGAGCCAGGAGTTTCTTCCAGATCTCCCACATGGGTGCAGAGGCCCAAGGACTTGGCCACCATTTTTAGTGCTTTCCCAAGCCACAGCAGAAGGCTGGATCAGAAGTGGAGCAGCCAGGACTTGAACCAGCACCCATATGGGATGCCAGCACTATGGGTGGTGCAATTACCCACTATGCCATAGAGCCAGCCCCTGCCCCCCAGGACTGGATATTTTTTTCCCCTGTATCAAAGTGCTGGTGGGTCTAACAAACTCTAGATGTGTGTGGAGTAAGGGAGCTAAGAACAAAGGTGATTGCTGGGACTAGTGTACACTCAGCCACCACAGTCCCTCCACCCTGGACCAGCATGACATAATCAGGAAAACCCAAAGCTCCTGGATTCTCCCTAAAGAAAGAAGACTGAAACTCGAGTCCAAAATTTGGGCATTTGTGGAGGCTGCCTGAGATGCTGGCTTTAGTCTTTCTTGATGGCTGGGTCCTGCTGGCAAAAATAGCAATATAAGACATGGTCAGTGTGCTATTGCTCCAGAGGACCCATATAGTATGACAGATGGACAATAGAGTTAGCAGGAGATTGCAGACTACTGGGGGAAAAGATTGGCAAGTCCTTCTAATTAGGAATTTAGATGCCTAAGTCCAGATAAAATACTTACACAGAAAATATTTGGATGGCCATCAGAAAATCTAGTCAGGGTGATTGGTGAGGGTCTCCTTCTATATGAAGCCAATCCATAAACTATAAGTATGCCCCCTCCTATACTGCTGATTACAAGTGATTCCTTGTCTGTGCACATTTATCCACTCCTGTAGCAACATGCACAGCCTACCCAATACTCCTTGTGTTTGGAGCTGGCTTCACAGAGGTACACAGTTCCACTGGTTCCAATCACAGGGCATGGGCACATGATGCAGAGTGTGACTCATTTTCTGTACAATTTTGTTGGCTTTGTCTGTGTGGTTGTATAAAGGAAAGCCAAGCTTGTCCAGAGCCTCGTTCTGAATGCAGACGATGTAGGAGATGAGGCCCTGGTCTCGGTACTCAGGCACAGTGCCTCCCATCCTCAGCTCTCCAGTGTGGTCCATCAGGGACCAGGACACAGGGCTCCCCTCAGGCCCCAGCAGACAGAAGCTGGGGAAGCTCCGGATACAACGCTCTATGAATCTCTGGCTCTTCTCATTGCCACCAAAATGCCAGAATTTATTTACCAAGGCAGCATGGACAACATCCAGGGATGAACACTTAAACATCTCTTGATTACTGTGGAGAGAAAGAGAAAATGATAGCTTATCATGTCACATATACTGTGAAGGATTCAATTTGTTTTCCCAAAAATTGTTTTAAGAGGAAATGTTAACACAGATCAAAGTCTGGTCTCTGCAGCCAGGTTGTCTGGATTCAAAATCTGATTGACTATGTGATCTTGAGCAGGTAATTCAAGTCTTTTTGTCTCTACTTCCTCTTGCAAAATATGAGAATATTAGCGTCACTTTTGTCAAAAGACAGATATAAATATAAGCCATCGCACTACAAGTATCTAGGAAAATGCCACATGAACAATAATTCCATAATACTCAAGTTCCATTCTTCATATTATGATGAATCATGTAAGATGGGGCAAGTGACATCATGCTCGTTATATAGATGAGAAAAATGGTTAAAAATTAAAATATACAAATGCCCCAAAGTACATGCTAGCAAAAAGAAAAGTCAGAATCACTGTGTCAGAGTGTCCTTGGACCACTGTGTTGAAAAAATGGGAAAGTTGCGCGGCTGAGGGGGCAGTAATGTGGCGTGCAGATGAACTTAGTTAAGGGATGCTAAAGTTTGAAGCCTCCTGCAGTGGGGTAAAGGAGCAACAGGAGACATTTTGGAAAGAGTCCAGGTTGTGGAATTAGGTCTACATTCAAGGCCCAGTTGTGGCCTTAGTCATTCATAGTGATAGAGCCAATTTATCATCAGAGCACGCTTTCCAGCAGCAAAATGAGATAATATCTCTTACCCTATCTATCTCACAAGGTTGACAAGGGAATCCAATGAGATTTAATGTGCTTTACCGTCTAAATAGAAGTCTTCTAGAATTATTAAGAGACTCTAAATATTGAGCTTTCCATATAAATTCTGTCATCAGTTTTCAATTCTACTCAGTCATAGACTAAGCATCAATGGGTGAGAAGAAATTAATCATTTGTTTAAATTTTCTTTACTGGAAAATTTTTTCTCTGTGAAGTTAATTCATTAAATGAATATTTATTAAGCATTTACTATGTGCCAGACACTGTTGTAGATATTGAGGGTCTGTTTGTGAACAATATAGACAGGATCCAGTCTCTGTTGGGTTTGAAATATTGTGAAAAGTATTCAAGCAACAAATACATTATATCAACACACATTATCTGAAAACAGCATGTGAGAAGTGTAATAAAATAAATAAAAATTGGGCTTCATGTTACAGAATTATGGGGAGGGGTGGTTATAGGTAAGATGTTCTGAAAAGAACCATCAAAGGAAATGAAATATGAGAATATTCGGGGTAAAAAGAGAAAAGCATGTGGCAATGGGAGGGAAGGATATTCTATGCATACAAAGAGCAAATGCAATGGTCCAAGACTTGTGGATCTGCGAGAATCAAATGGCACAAAGTGAGCAAGGACAACATGAAGTCCAAGAAGTCCTGAGTGCAGATTTTCTGGAGCTTTCAAGGCCCCAGAGGAGCTTGGATTTTATTCTACGTGAGTGGGAAAACATTTGTGGCTTTTAAGCAGTGATTGGTATAATCCATGTAACACTCTGGAAATTGTCAGAGATTGGGAGACTCCTTTAGTAGTGAAAGAGCCGTGCATAATATATTTTATCAAACTCACATAGCCTGGGCCGGCACCGTGTTTCATTTGATTAATCCTCTGCCTATGGCGCTGGCATCCCATACGGGTGCCGGATTCTGTCCTGGTTGCTCCTCTTCCAGGCCAGCTCTCTGCTGTGGCCCAGGAAGGCAGTGGAGGATGGCCCAAGTGCTTGGGCTCCTGCACCTGCATGGGAGACCAGGAGGAAGCACCTGGCTCCTGGCTTTGGATCAGCATATCTCCGGCTGTAGCGGCCATTTGGAGGGTAATCCAATGGAAGGAAGACCTTTCTTTCTGTCTGTCTCTCTCTCACACTGTCTATTTGTCAAATAAAAAAAATAAAAATAAAAACTCACATAGCCTTGGGTCTGACAGGTTGAGGAGAGAAGTTCATCATCTCCAGCAGCAAAGGGACCAGTTTCTTTGCTGTGTTAGGCATCATATAAAGAAGACATTGTGTTCTCTTGACCTTGACAGACTTAGCAGATGCAAGATTTTGTATTACTTCATCTAGGCTGCACTGTGTACCTAGAAGGGAGTAAATTAAGGAGAGAATCACCCATTTAGTCACTACAAGTGGCCCAATGGATGTAAGCAACATTAGAGTCAGGCTATTTTGCTGCTTCTGTTGCCATCAACTGTTCGATCACGACCAAGCTGCTCCAAGTATATTTTCTCTTTGGCAAAACAAAATTGTACCAGAAATTCTAGCTATATCACTGTGAAATCCAAGAAGTGGAATTTCAAAAAAAGTAGTCAGTCTTGTCTGTGCCCACACTATATGCCTAGATATCAATCTAAGATATCTCTTAATCCTTACATTAATTCTGCTTTGAATTCTTTTATTATTCTCACATTTATATATGAGGAAACTAAATAATATGTAAGTTAAGTCAATTTTATCAGTATTGCAAAGCAAGTTACAAGCAGAGCAAGGATGACAGCCTTTGGAGTCTGTGCCCATAGTCACAGAAGGTGCTGTCTTTGGTGATCTGAGAGGCACTCTATGGCACAACCAGCTGTCATTATTATCCCAGGAACGCATGGACACAGTTGTCTGAAGCTTTGCTTTGACACACAGTTGTCTGAAGGGGATCCTAAATATGTCTTTAAAATATATCATGAATCTTCACCAACAAGAAATTACATTTCTTGAAGTTCTTTATATGAATGTCCACAGTCTGCACTATTTGAATTCTACTCCACTGAAGAGGTGATGTCAGCCGGTACAGAAATGAGCCCCAGGCTGAGAGCTTGGGGTTTGGCAGAAGGAATTAAAGGCCCCCAGGGAATGTGCTTAGGATGAAAAGTGACCAGGCAGATGTAGACAAAGGAAGTCCCAGCAGCCAGAATACATTCCATCTCCTTACTTTGGATCTGCAAATGTTGCTTCCAGTTGATGATATCTGATGTGGCAAGAAATTCTTGACATTTCTTGGGATCCTTAGAATAGATTTGGTAGGTATTGGTATAGTGATCAAAGTCATCAGTCATCTCCTGTTTGAGAAACATGAAATAAATCAAATTGCTTGTAGCAAGTGATTGCAATATCGTTGCTTAGTATTCATTGCACTATTTCTTTATAAAGCTAAATATGGATATTTTTCTGATGTATTAACATTGTCTCTGAATCATGTACATCATGAAATCAAATCAGGGACTCTAGTCAGCTCATTATAAAGAAAAAATTACTGAACCAAACATTTATATGCTGCATTACAATTTCAAATTGTCACTCCATGGATACTTAGGTCGCTTCCATATTTTGGCTATTGTGAATAATGCTGCAATAAATATAGGAGCTCAGACATCTTTACAAAGTGGTGATATTGTTTTCTTCAGGTATATGCCTGGAAGAAGAATCACTGGATCACACGGTAGTTCTATTTTTAATTTCTCTAGAAATCTCCATACTGCTTTCTATATTAGCTACACCAATCCACATTCCCTCTATCATTGTACAAGGGTTCCCTTTTCTCCAAACACTCAGAAACATTTGGTTTTTTATTTATGACTTTTTGATAATAGCATCCTAATGGTCTCATAGACCTCTTTGCCATATTTATATATTCTTTAGAGAAATGTTTATTCTTTGCCCACTTTCAAATAAAGTTATTTGTCTTCTACTATTGAGTTCTTCAACACTTTTTTTTTTTTTTTTGGACAGGCAGAGCTGGACAGTGAGAGAGAGAGACAGAGAGAAAGGCTTTCCTTCCATTGGTTTATCCCCTAAATGGCCGCCAATCCAAAGCCAGGAGCCAGGTGCTTCCTCCTGGTCTCCCATGCGGGTGCAGGGCCCAAGGACTTGGGCCATCCTCCACTGCCTTCCCGGGCCACAGCAGAATACTGGACTGGAAGAGGAGCAACTGGGACAGAATCCAGTTTCCCAGCCGGGACTAGAACCCAGGGTGCCAGCACTGCAGGCGGAGGATTAGCCTAGTGAGCCATGGGGCTGGCCTGAGTTCTTCAACACTCTTTGATATTAACTCTATCAGATAGAGATTTGCAAACATTTTCCTGAATCTATAGGTTTCCATTTCATTTTATTGTTTCCTTGGCTGCATGGAGGACTTTTAGTTCAGTGTAGTTCAGTGTATTTATTTGCACTTTTGTGGCCTGAAATTCTGGTGCTATATCCAAAAATATAATTGCCAAAGCTAGTGTTCAGAGATTGTCCCATTATGATCTATCCTAGGAATATTATATTTGTAGGTCTTACAATGAAGTCTTTTGTCTATTTTGAGTTAAATTTTGCTTGTGGTACAAGGTGAGATTCCAGGTGTATTCTTCTGTATTTGGAAATCCAATTCACCCACCTGTGGGCAGCCACAGGTAGTCACTCCCTTTGATTACACTTAAACATATGAATGGAGACTTCCTGGCACAGACAATTAGGCTAGGGGAGATTCCGGGAAGAGGCAGGAGGAACCTAAACCTTTCACAAGAGATGATACAAATAATCAGTCACACCTGTAACCTGCATTTATCACCTAAGTGTTTTTATTGTAACCTTAAGAGCCGTTTTGATATGTAAATCTTTTGTGCTCCTTCTTGTAAACAACTGGTCATGTTTAAATACTACTGGATTTATTCAATAAACGAGCCTTGATCAGGACTTGTCTTGGCTCCATTCTTTGCGTCCTTGTCCCCGCATTCCCACTCTCTGTTTCAGGAAGACCCAGTTCATTGTGCCGCAGGCCGGCACACCCACCACCATTTATTAAAGAGGCCACCATTTCCCCATTGTTTCCTCTTGGTACCCTTGACAAAAATTAGTTGAGCCTATACACATATGTTTAGATTTATTTCTGGGTTCTCTATTCTGTTTCATTGGTCTAATTGCCAGTTTGTATGCCAGTACCATAGCATTTTGATTACTATATCTTTATTATAATTTTATTTAAAAAATTTTTATTAATATGAAGAGATCAGATTTTATGCCTTCCATAGGTACAGTTCCAAGAAAACAACCACACCTCCCTCACTCCCCTGCTCCCCACAACTGCTTAGCTCTCTTGCCTTTCTTCATCAGTTTTTGCAAAGACATATTTTTAATCCACTCTATAGTCACAGGTTTAATTCACAACCAATCATAAATTTCAACAAGTAAAAAATAGGAAGACCACAGTTTCACATCCAAATAAAGGAAGCACATAAACTCCTTAGACCTGGATGGCTGGGCAATCACTATGATTTCAGAGGATCAGAGCTCCCTGACTGCCTGGGGTAGGTCATTGCCAATTAACTTTGTGCAGTTACTATGCCTGCATAGGTGGGAGTTGTAACCATCGTGGGCTAACCCGACATTGATGATCTTGGAAGAGAGGAGGTGAGATTGTGATTACAACAAGTGTGAACATACCTCCCTGATGCTGACAATGGAAGAGATCAGCCACGCCCAACTTGGATGCCCCCCTGGATTTTTGCCCCACCCTTGAACACTAGGCACACCCAACACATGGCTCTGGATATCCATTGAAAGAGCAGACACTCACTAAGCCAGAGAGCCATAGTTCAAAGATAAAATGCATAGAGGATGGGAGAGGAAGTGGGAGAAGGGATGGCTGCAGTTGGGAGGGAGGTTATGGGGGAAAAGGCCACAACAATGAAAAAGTTGTACTTTGTAAATTTACATGTATTAAAAAATTAATAAAATAAAATAGCTTACTAAGAGCTCTTAAAAAAAAAACCAATAAGTACTTCCACAAGTGCAAAAAATAAATGCAGAAATACAAGAATCAAGAACAGGGAAGACAACGTGATTCCCCAAAAGGAACACACTTCAATATCAGAATGTGAAGACGAAGATATTGATGGAATGCCTGGAAATGAATTCAAAGAATGATCATATAATTACTCAGAAATGCAGAGAAAAAAATTCATGAGATAAAGAAACCCATACACTAATTGGAAGAAAAATTTTGCTGAGACTAAGATATTGAATAGAACTGAAATATTAGAAATGAGGAATTAATATGCCAAATACAAAATACAGTGGAAAGCCTCAACCACAGACTTGGGAAGACAGAAAAAATAAAACCTGAGCTAGAAGACAAATCCTGGGAAATCTCAGTCAGACAAAAAAAAAAAGAAAAAACTTAAAATAGTGGTCATGATTTATGGTATACTATCAAACAACCAAACATATGTGTCATAGCAGTTGCTAAAGGCATGGAAACAGAAAACGGTCTAGAAGGTCTATTCAGAGAAATGGTAGCAGAAAAGTTCCCTACTTTGGAGAAGGAAAAGGAAAAAATCAGAGAAGATCTTCACCCGACATATTATAGCCAACTTTCAACAGTAAAGCATAAAGAAAAGATTCTAATATGTGCACTAGAGAAATAGTTTCTTTTGTTGTTTTGTGGTTGAGGCTTACATAAACTATCACCTCTTTTCCAATAATTCTGCTCTATCTCAATTTCTTACAATTATCTCACAAGAACAATTTCTTAAAACATTAACATAGATGTTTTTCTATGCTTTAACATATTTTCATGCCATGTTGTAATTTATATCCTTATCTTTGTTTTCCTCCAGACTGTGAGCTTCCTGGGGGCAGAGATTATCATTAATGATATGTCTCTGTTTCCCCTGGATTAATACTATTGACAGGGACATTATAGCACACAGAAAAAAAAAAAAAAAAAGATCACAGCATCACCTTTATTATACTTCTAGCAACTTACCTGCTCTTGAGGACAGACAATCACTGTATTAAAATCAGGCCACTTGTCCACCAAGGCCTTTAGATTGAATGGGTTTCCATGATACATGTGGAAGATAGTTCCATAAGCCTATGGAATTTAAAAAAAGTGGGAGGATTAGCACATTATGCAGGGACTATAAAACACCTTGTGTTTGACCAGGCTTACATCTGTGAAATTAGGGCAAATAGCTGATAGATTGTAGAGTCCTCAAATTGTCCTCAGATTCTATTTTATTACATCAAATGGAAATAGGTTTTTGGATCAAACCACGAGAGTATTACACAAATAAAGTTCATAATTCCTATAAATGAAATGAACAAATTAAAAGCATCACATAAGGCCGGCGCCACGGCTCACTAGGCTAATCCTCCGCCTACGGCGCCGGCACACCGGGTTCTAGTCCCGGTCGGGGTGCCGGATTCTGTCCCGGTTGCCCCTCTTCCAGGCCAGCTCTCTGCTGTGGCCTGGGAGTGCAGTGGAGGCTGGCAGCGTGCCAGCCGCAGCGGCCATTGGAGGGTGAACCAACGGCAAAGGAAGAGCTTTCTCTCTCTCTCACTGTCCACTCTGCCTGTAAAAAAAAAAAAAAAATCACATAGTACTCTATAAATATGTACAATTTAATGAATCAGTTGAAAGAAGAAAACAAATGATCCACTCTTACATTGTATAACTTAGTATGTCTTCCCATTACTTCCATTTATTTACATATACACCCAATTCTATAAACAATGAGATTACCTAAAATATGTTATTTAACATCTACCTTTTTTTTTTTTTTGACAGGCAGAGTGGACAGTGAGAGAGAGAGACAGAGAGAAAGGTCTTCTTTTGCCGTTGGTTCACCCTCCAATGGCCGCCGCGGCCAGCGCGCTGCGGCTGGCGCACCGAGCTGATCCGATGGCAGGAGCCAGGAGCCAGGTGCTTTTCCTGGTCTCCCATGGGGTGCAGGGCCCAAGCACTTGGGCCATCCTCCACTGCACTCCCTGGCCACAGCAGAGGGCTGGCCTGGAAGAGGGGCAACCGGGACAGAATCCGGCGCCCCGACCGGGACTAGAACCTGGTGTGCTGGCACCACTAGGAGGAGGATTAGCCTAGTGAGCCGCGGCGCCGGCTAACATCTACCTTTTCTCACACACACTTTGGGCATAGTTCTATGTCTATATAATCATGCTTAATGATTACATAATATTAATTATGTTAACGTATTCTGACTCAATTTTCTACCTTCAATTGTTTGTCATTTCTATTTTGTCTAACATTTAGTTTAGGTTACTTTTTCAAAGAGCATTTTTGGTATACATCTTTGTAGCTATGTGTGGGGAGCAACTGGGAGCAACTCGGACTAGACTAAGTTACTGGAATTAAGACTTATTCTATGCATCTGCTCTCCCACAATATGGCGCTGGGAGAGGAGGAAACAGCTTCTACACAGCTGCCTCCAGTTCAACCAATAAACAGCAGGACCTGCTCCTGATTGGAGGAGAGCAGCGTACTCGGCGTGTGGGTAGCAGAGTTGGGATTGGTGGAAGAGGACTATAAAGGAGGAGAGAGACAACATGCACAAGGAACACCTGAGGAACATCTGAGCAGCCCCCAAGAGAGCCAGCCGGCGGTGTGCCGCTCCCCAGCGGAAGTGGGGAAAGTGGCTAGGGGGAACCGCCCTTCCACGGAGGTGGAAGGGTCAGTAGCCAACCCGGGGAAAACCAGCAGCAAACCCGGGGAGGGCCGAGCAGACAAAAGAACAGCGCAGGGTTTAGTGTCGTTCCTCCACGAAGACGGGGAGCGACATAATGGTGCCGTGACTCGGATATGAAGCCTAGGCAGGGTTTAGTGTCGTTCCCCCGTGAAGAGGGGGAGCGACAGCTATGCCTGTTGTTCCAAATTTTAGATGAAGAATTTTAGAAGAATTCTGGACCAAAGGTCAGTATGTATTTATCCAGATTACCTTCTGGAAAGGTTGTATCAGATCTTGTCTATCTTTTTTTGTTTTGTTTTGTTTTGTTTTGTTTTTTTATCTTTTATTTAATGAATATAAATTTCCAAAGTACGACTCATGGATTACAATGGCTTCCCCCCCCATACCGTCCCTCCCACCCACAACCCTCCCCTTTCCCACTCCCTCTCCCCTTCCATTCACATCAAGATTCATTTTCGATTATCTTAATATGCAGAAGATCAGCTTAGTATACATTAAGTAAGGATTTCAACAGTTTGCTCCCACACAGAAACATAAAGTGAAAAATAATAGATGATTTTTTTTAAATGATGATGAAATCAGATCAGACCTATTGTCATGTTTTTTTTTATCTTTTATTTAATGAATATAAATTTCCAAAGTACGACTCATGGGTTACAATGGCTTCCCCCCCCATACCGTCCCTCCCACCCACAACCCTCCCCTTTCCCACTCCCTCTCCCCTTCCATTCACATCAAGATTCATTTTCAATTATCTTAATATACAGAAGATCAGCTTAGTATACCTTAAGTAAGGATTTCAACAGTTTGCTCCCACACAGAAACATAAAGTGAAAAATAATAGATGATTTTTTTAAATGATGATGAAATCAGATCAGACCTATTGTCATGTTTAATCCCAGTGAGAGTCAAGTTGGGAATTGATAATTTCTTTTTTTTTTTTTTTTTTTTTTTACAGAAGATCAGTTTAGTGTACATTAAGTAAAGATTTCAACCGTTTGCACCCCCATAGAAACACAAAGTGAAATATACTGTTTGAGTACTCGTTATAGCATTAAGCCTCAATGTACAGCACATTAAGCCTCAATGTACAGCACATTAAGGACAGAGATCCTACATGAGGAGTAAGTGCACAGTGACTCCTGTTGTTGACTTTACAAATTGACACTCCTGTCTATGGCATCAGTAATCTCCCTATGCACCAGTCATGAGTTTCCAAGGCTATGGAAGCCCCTTGAGATCTCCGACTCTTATCTTGTTTAGACACGGTCATAGTCAAAGTGGAGGTTCTCTCCTCCCTTCAGAGAAAGACACCTCCCTCTTTGAAGACCTGTTCTTTCCACTGGGAAGATCTTGTCTATCTAAAAACTAGAGAGAACATAGTATTCAAGTTATAAGTCTGATGATGAAAGTCCTTTGTGGGTTGATGAAATATTTATGAAATGTTTGTTAATCTCTTATCAGGCATGTTATTATTTAGGAAGAACAAATTAAACATTAATGTGTAAGTTTAGTTAATTTTGCAACTCTGAAAAAATGTTCACTGTTATAAAACATAATTGATGGAAGGACACAGGAAATGTTTTCTAAGTTATCACACAGCAAAGAACATACTGTATTCAAATGTTAGCATTGCTACTCACTCTTGGTGTGATGCTAGTCAAGTCACATAAAAGCTTTCATTTATCCCTTAGTTGCAAGGTTATAATATACCCACCTTGCATCAAGGCAATGAAAACTAAACGCCATATGACAAAAGTGAGTGCCTGCACAGATGCCAAGTGGATGCTACCATCGCCTTTCCACTCTTCTGTGCAGCTGCTGGGCCTTTTTCTCCCCCAAAATGCTGCATTCTTACCTTTAGGGACTCAGGAAGGCTCTTCCTCAAGGACTTTTCTAGCATCTGCAGCAACTGTGGTTTCTGCAAATGGATCATCTTGGCAGGTACCTTAGGTTAAAGAGAGGATCAAGATATCAAAGAATAAGAGCAACCGGAAGACATTTGGATAGTTCGTTGTTTTAGCCACTAGCCTAGCCTCCATTTCTGGTGGTTCACTGGTTCCCCATTAACTAAATTTCCAAATTTTTCACTACTTCCAACAAAACTTAAGACTGGTTTAAGCGCAAGTGCTTTCCTCTGAAATTATTTTTCATATAATTTTTTAACTTTTTAAAATATTTCTATACTTTTTTATTATTTATTTATGATTCACCTCAAGATGGCCACAAAAGCCAGGACTTGGCCAAGCAGAGCCAGGAACCAAGAGCTTCATCTGTGTCTCCCATTTGCGTGGAAGAGGCCCAAGCACTTGGGCCATCTTCTGCTGCTTTTCCCAGGCCGTTAGCAGGGAGCTGGATCAGATGTAGAGCATTACTATGTGCCATGGATTTGAAACAAAGTAAGAAGGATTAAATGGGAGTAATACATGTAATGTGGTATACCGCAAATGAGAACTCTAAGTCTTTGGCCTAATGCCTAGCTTTAGTAACATTCTATATGTGTCAGTAATTTTTTAACAGTTGCCAGCAGGCCAGTGCCGCGGCTCAATAGGCTAATCCTCTGCCTGCAGTACTGGCACACCAGGTTCTAGTCTCGGTGGTCGGGGCGCCGGATTCTGTCCCGGTTGCCCCTCTTCCAGGCCAGCTCTCTGCTGTGGCCAGGGAGTGCAGTGGAGGATGGCCCAAGTGCTTGGGCCCTGCACCCCATGGGAGACCAGGAGAAGCACCTGGCTCCTGCCTTCTGATCAGCGCCGTGCGCCAGCTGCAGCGGCCATTGGAGGGTGAACCAATGGCAAAGGAAGTTCTTTCTCTCTGTCTCTCTCCCTGTCCACTCTGCCTGTCAAAAACAAAACAAAACAAAACAAAACAAAACAAAACAAAAAAAGCAATTACCGGCATTACAAGCAAAGCATATATTTTATTGTTGCTAGGGCCAAAAACAAAACAAAAACAGAAAATTATTTTCCTGTGAGTCCCCATATTAGGAACCTAACAATGATGCAGTGCAGTATTTCCAAGCTTGAGTATGTGTAATGGAAACCTGAGAATTGAAGAAAATGAGGAAAGTTAAGGAAATGCAGGCTTTTATATGACTTGACCAGATGCACATCAATAGTGAGTAGCAATTGTGATATTTGAATCCTGTATGGCCTTTGATGGCAGGGACCAATCACCGAAGACATCACCTGCTGCCTCCTAAGCAGCAGGAAGCTGGATCTGAGAGCAGAGGTAGGACTCAAACACAGGCACTCTGAAATGGGATACAGGCATCCAAACCAGGGATTTAATCACTACCAAACATCTGTCCCATACATTTTTGAGACTAGTTTTCATTCAGAAGATCCATGTTATTTCTATGTGTCATTCATTTTAATTATTGACTATTGTTACATGGCACAGATATATCAGAGACTGTTTACTCATTGCCAGTTGAATGACACTTGGTTATTTCTAGATTTGGTGATTATGAACAAAATTGCCACCAAAAAATCCACAGACAAATCTTTGCGTGCCTGTATGCTTTTTTTTTTTATTTTATTTTTATTTTTTATTTATTTATTTTTTTTGACAGGCAGAGTGGACAGTGAGAGAGAGAGACAGAGAGAAAGGTCTTCCTTTGCCGTTGGTTCACCCTCCAATGGCCGCCACGGCCGGCGCGCTGTGGCCGGCGCACCGCGCTCATCCGATGGCAGGAGCCAGGAGTCAGGTGCTTTTCCTGGTCTCCCATGGGGTGCAGGGCCCAAGCACCTGGGCCATCCTCCACTGCACTCCCTGGCCACAGCAGAGGGCTGGCCTGGAAGAGGGGCAACCGGGACAGAATCCGGCGCCCCGACCGGGACTAGAACCCAGTGTGCCGCCGCTAGGCGGAGGATTAGCCTAGTGAGCCGCGGCGCCGGCCTGCGTGCCTGTATGCTTTTAATAATATTGAAGCACATTTCCAGAGTCATACGCTAACTCTATGTTTAACTTTATAAGAAACTGTCTGTTCTACATTCTCATTGTATTGTATGAGAGTTCCATTTGCTCCACATTATCTCCAACACAGGTACAGATAATTCTTCTCATGCAGCCATAGTCAAGAATCATTGAGAGAGATCAGGCGAATTCTCCAAAAGTACCTTTCCAATTTGTGTGGCAAGAATATTCATAAAGCTACTTTGCAAAACAAAAGGCTAAGGACAAAGTGTTTTCCATTAGATGCAATTCTCTGAAGAATTCATGGTGCTGAACTGAACTTAACCCAAGGCCTGTGACTCTGGGAAACAAAGAGGTTAGAGAAATCCCTCCAGCCCCTCTCTGAAGTGGCCTACTGCAAGGACCCCACCCTCCTCACATGACTTTGATAGGACTCACACGTGTTCTTTTTTATTTACGACAAGGTCAAAGAATGAGATTCTCCAAATTCCCACTCTTTGTCTCGTAGAGTAGTCCTCTCCTGCCCCTCCCGAAGGCTGAGTCAGCATTAATCTCTGCTCAGTAACCACTACCAGGAAAATTAGAATTTCAGGTAAAAGATTTTTTGGTCTATTATTATCAATATCATCATCCTGTCATCCCACCTCCTCCGCACTGTGTTCTCTCCATCCCTGCTTCTTCACTCTAGAATGGTTAACTCACTGTTCATCCTCATTGACCCATTGGAACAAAGTGCTTGTTAGCCAACCTGCTTAAACTTTAGTTACCTTTTCTCCTCCCCCTTAGGACTCGGGACTTTGGCTCATTTTCATCCTTGGCTAAAACTGGCATGCAGAAAGATTTTCTTTTCTATAAAGAAAAACACTGCATACACTTGCTTACCTCCCCCAATAAAAGAACAGATCTTATCTTCCCAACCTTTCAGATACCTCTCTATTAATCTAAAAGTTGTCCATATTGAAATTCTCCTTCTTCCTGTTACTTTTCTAACTCTTCCAAGACTTCTGAATGAAATTTCTCATGACCTAAGACTGGGTTTCCTTTATTTAAAAATAAACTGATACAGTTTCATTATTAAATTCACTTTTATAGTTAGTGTAGAAACCAAGCATCAATCTTCATTCATTCATCCATCCACTCAATCTTGCATTCAGTAAATCGTGATTGAGAACTTGCTGCAGTGACTTTGTAAGGTGTCACCTTGGTTAGCCTGAACAACATTTCCTGGAATTCTTTTGCCTGCAGGTTTCCTGTTATGGGTGAGCCTCAAGAGTGATTGCTTTGGGAGGTTTGGGGGAGGGGAGAATTGAAATAGCAGCTATGTTTGCAGCTCACCTGTTTCTCTTTTGCCTGGCCACTTGTATTGTTCAAACTCACAATAGAGGAATGTATGAAGACACTCATTCGACCAAGGCCAGAGTCAGCAGGGATGGGCATGGTTTCAATTTATCTCTGTTTGCTCTTTCCCACTTTAATTCCATCTTTCCTTCCCCACCATTTCCCTTGTATATTTTGATCTCCAGAATCAGATAAGAAGAAATAACCTTCTAGAAACTGCTGAAGTAGAATACGTAATTGTATAAGATTGGATTCCTATTACAGCTCTCTTGCTTCTGCATCTCTGTTAGGAACTCCGCTGATGCACTTTCCCTGAACAACTCTCTGAGGAATTGTGAGCTCAGAATAAGCTATCATCAACATATTAATAAAGCAAATTCATAAATCTGATAACTAGTAAATATCACACAGAAAGGACTACATGTTTTATATATATTTGCAAAACGGTGCTGTAGATTTTATGAAATTTCAAAGGAGCCTTTTTGGTATGAGACATTTTCATGTGGTCTAAAATATATCATGGGGTGGATATTTGGTACAGTTGTTAAGATGCCTTGGGACACCACATCCTATGTCAGAATGCCTGGATACAAGTTGAGCTCTGCTTCCAATTTTAGCTTCCTGCTATATCTCATACCCTCAGAGAGAGCAAACAATGGCCTGTGTACTTGAGTCCCTGCCACCCACAAGAGAGAAACAGATTGGCTTCCAGACTCCCAGCTTTGGCCTAGTCCAGCCCTGTTGCAGGCAGGGAGTGAACCAATAGATACATTTCTCTCTCTCTCTCCTCCTTCTTCTTCTCCCTCTCTCTCTCCCTCCTTCCTTTCCTCCCTCCACATTTCTTTGCCTTTCCAAATGGAATGCTGACATCTCAGGAGGAGGCTTGACCTACTATGCTACAATGCCAGTCCCAATAAAATAAATTTTTCTGGGGGCAATGTCTGTGATGTCCACTTCCTCATATGGGCACCTTATAGGCATGTCCTGGCTACTCCACTTCCAATCCAGCTCCCTGCTAATAGCCTAGGAAAAGCAGAGGAAGTTGGCTCAAGGGTTTGAGCTCTGGATGAAGCTCCTGGCTCCTAGTTTTGACCTGGCCCAGCACTAGCCATTGTAGCCATCTAGGGAGTGTACCAGTGCATGGAAAATTCTCTCTCTCTCTCTCTCTCTCTCTCTCTCTCTCTCTCTCCTCCCTCTCTCTCTCTCTTTCTCCCTTTCCTTCTCTCTGTAACCGTGACTTTCAAAATAAATATTTTAAAAAGATTGCATTTTTTACTCATTTTATCAAATTGGAATTATCAGAAGAATTGGTGGACTAAATACAGTGGCAAGGGTTCTGCCTGAGCTCTATGAGATTTCACAAGAGGGAGGTGTTACTTCTATGTGGAGGCTTACAGGTTCCTAAAGAAAGCTGGAATAGAACTGGTCATGGAAGAGACAATGGTGTTAAGGGATAGAAGACCTGCCACACCCCTGGTGGTGAACACTGTCTGACTCTTTGTATTAGAAACTGTGGAGAAAAGTCTTATTGCTAGACTTGATGCGACAGAAACTTCAGATTTGAAATATTCTGTCTACATCAGGAGCAAGTCACTATTGTCCAAACTGAATTACCTCTCTTCTACTTCCTGCTTCCCTAAGTGTTTCCTGATCATATGCTGATGATTGTTTAAATGATACCTGGCCTGTCTTCAGTGTCCGTGAGCTTGGCTGATCAATATTGAGGCACCAACTTCAGCAGAGTCTCTAGTCACTTTGGCTTCCCAATTCTCTAGTCACTGTGTTCAGAGCCTTCTGCTCTTTAGTTTGACCATTTCCAACACTGATAGTTTAGAATGATCATTAGATTCTGTGCTTGGAGAATTTGTGCTGAAATTTGTTTTTATTGGCTTGTTATCAAAAATCCCACTAGACTTTTTGATCTTGTTGTTTCAACGTGTTGAGGAATGCTTGGTCTAATAACTGCTTTGAGTTTTCCATGTGTTTACCCTAGATCGGGCTTGTTTTGTTTCATTTTGTTTTGTTTTTGTCATCAGTCTCCAGGTAACACTATGCCTTTCACGTGACCCTTATTTTCCTTTATGGTTTAAGAGGCGAAAAGTGTCCATCATAACTACTGAGGCAGCTGTGTTGTATCCTGATGGTAGCCGCAAGGGGCAGCATCTTTACTTGTGGAGATTCACTTGGTTTCTGTAAATTGCTTTCTTTAAAAATCATCAGAGGGGCCTGCTCTATGGCATAGCAGGTAAAGCTGCCACCTGCAGTGTAGGCATCCCATGTGGGCACTCGTTCGAGACCCAGCTGCTCCTCTTCTGATCCAGTTCTCTGCCATGGTCTGAGAAAGCTGTGGAAGATGGTCCAAGTGCTTGGACCCCTGCACCCACGTGGAAGAACTAGAAGAAGTTCCTGACTCTTGGTTTTGGATTGGCCCAGCTCCAGCCATTGCAGCCATCTGGGGAATGAACTAGCAGATGGAAGATTTCCCTCTGCCTCTGCCTCTCTATAACTCTGCCTTTAAAATAAAAAAAAATAATCTTTTTAAAAAATCATCAGAGTCTGGTATATTAGTCTCAACTGTTCCTCTTCCACGGAACACCCCTTCAGCACAGCATCTGCTGTAACACCTTTGGCTTTTCTTTATTTTAGGTACACTCTACTGATACACTATCTTCAAAATTCAGTTTTGATTGTTTTGTCGAAGTTCTACTGGAATGTCAGTTTTTCCCCATCTGTTCCCTCTATTGTCCCTCAATCCAAGATAATAAGGCATTCTTGCTTTCCTGCACTCCCCTAGAATTATGTACATACTTCAATCACATAATTTGCTACAGTAGATTACACTTTGCCCTCTGTGCAGGTCCGCTAGTTATGTATCCATTTATTCCCACACTGTGTCACATTTAAAAACTCAATAAATGTCTGTTTAATGCTTGCATGCATGAGGTCTTTGAATAGAAATAAAGATTTATTTAGTCATGTCACTCAAACACAAAAAAGGTTTATGCATTCACACACGTCAGCTATGGTCTGAATGGTGGTGTCCCCCAAAATTCATATGTTGAAATCATAATCCCCGAGGTGATAATACCAAGCCTTTTGGGATCAGATCATGAGGGCCTTTTTTTAAATAAATAATTATTTTATTTATTTGAAAGACAGAGTTATAAAGAGAAGTAGAGCCAGAGAAAGAGAGGTCTTCCATTCTGCTGGTTCACTCCCCAAATGACCACAATGGCCAGAGCTGAGCTGATCCAAAGCCAGGAGCCAGGATCTCTCTCTGGGTCTCCCATGAGGGTGTAGGGGCCCAAGGACTTGGGCCATCTTCTACTGCTTTCCCAGGCCATAGCAGAGAGCTGGATCGGAAGTGGAGTAGCCGGGACTCAAACCGGTGCCCAAATGGGATGCTGGCGTTGCAGGCTGCGACTTTAACCCACTACGCCACTGCACCAGCCCCCTATGCGGGCCTTTTCCACAGGTGAGGACACAGCAGGAAATAACCATCTCTAATTAGGAGATGGGTCCTCACCAGACAACGACTCTGCCAATGTCTTCATTGGACTTCTTAGCCCCCAAGAACTGTCAGAAATAAATTTCTGTTTTTGATAAGCCACCCAGTGTGCGGGGTTTTGTTATAGCACACTGGATGAATGAAAACAAAATACCTACTGAAAGTCAGCTATATAGTGCATATGGGAATTTGTATCAGATACTTCTTTGAAAAAAATCTCCAGACCACACTAGAAGCACCTGTGCT
Source organism: Oryctolagus cuniculus (assembly GCF_964237555.1). Taxonomy (NCBI): domain Eukaryota; kingdom Metazoa; phylum Chordata; class Mammalia; order Lagomorpha; family Leporidae; genus Oryctolagus; species Oryctolagus cuniculus. The sequence continues at coordinate 13,278,141 of NC_091432.1, read as the reverse complement.
AAGTCTCGGAAGCCTCAAGACGTAGCAGTGTAACATAGCTGACGGCTATTTTAAAATTTTGGCTAGAAGTGTCTCAGGAGATTCCACAAAAATGAAAAGCAAAGTTGAGTTTGCTGCCAGATTACTAGGGATGATGTACTATTACTAAATTGCCAAGTATATTTGGGACAACGTTCTACATATATATACTCACATCCTAAACATCCAAATATGATGTTTGGTCAATGTAGCTACCTAAAAACTGAGGAGACTCAGGAAACTGGCACACTCGAGCAGGTTGCCAGCATGGACAAGGGGCAAAGTCCTACAAACGGCACTTTGAAATCTTTGGCACAACCAAGCCAGTCCTTGAAATTTATTCAAAGAAAAAAATCTAATGAATAACAATGCCCTATGAAAATTTTGTGACAATACACATGGAACTTGATGACATTGTGTTAAGTGAAAATCCAGGCACAGGAAGATAACATTGCATGATCTCACTCATATGTGATCTCACTAGAGTTGATCCCATAGAACCTGAGTGAGGAATAGTGGTTACCAGAGACTGGGTAGAACAGGGGAAAATGAAAGAATGGAGAAAAGTTGGCTAATGAGTACTACAGCTTCAATGTAAATGGAGAAGGTCTGGTGTCTCATTGCTCATTAGGATGACTATAGATAACAATAATTCTTGTTTTAAAAAATCTAAAACAAAAGATTTTGAGTGTTTTCACCACAAAGAAATGATAAATGTTGGAGGGGATAAATATGCTTCCCCTGATTCAAACATTGCACATTGTACTCATATGCAAAGTATCACATGATAAATCATAAATCTGTATAATTTCATGCAAATTTAAAACTAAAAATAAGATTAAAACATTGTATAAAGAAATATTAATTCATAGGAGAGTACTGAGCATAATCTCATTGTCTCCCTATAAAGATAACTTACATAAATGATGACAAACACCATTTTATTATTCTAACCCATAACATGAGTCAAAGTAATAGCAAAGGTTGTACATAAGTTTAAATTAGATATATAGTCTTTAGTGTGCACTTCTATGAGAGTAGTTAAAAAACTCATGCAAAATTGAATGGGCATTGTGGCTTGGAGGGTTACCCTGCTGCTTGGGGGTCCTGGCTGCTCTGCTTCCTATTCAGTTCCTTGCTCATGCACCTAGGAGTCTGCATATGATGTCTCAAATACTTGAGTCCCTGCCACCCATGTTGGAGACCTGATTCTTGTCCTCTGGCTTCAGCCTGGAGGAGCCCTGGATGTTGAGGCCATGTGAGGAATGAAAAGTAGATGGGGTCTTTCTCTCTCTTTCTGTTACTCTTTTTCAAGAAATACATTTTAATAAATAAATAAACCTTAAAAGCCAGTAGTTCTGAGTTTTTTTAAAAAGTTATCTATATATCTATTTGAAATGCAAAGTTAGAGTTTATTTCAGTGTGTAAATATGTTGAGAATTATGTAGTTTTTTAATAATACATATCTTCTGTGAAGTTTTGAAGAACTCAATGTATGTGTATAGATGATATAGATAAAATTCTAGAAACAAGAATTATAGTATCATTACAGAAAAGATTTCTTAAATCAATCTGTTTCTTATTTAAATTAACAATTAATCTCCTGTATATTCTATCCCCTGTACTAGAACCTACCCACTCCATATGTGACTTTCAGTGAGGCACTAAACTTTCTTGGACACCAGTTATCCAATGAAAGCCTACTACTGTAGAATGTGACCAGAGGATTACAGGAGATAATGTTTGCATAGAACGTGCACACATTGTGCCAAACAAGTGTCACTCAACCAGCACACTCCTTTTCAGGATGACATTTCTGTCACCCATCTACCAATAGTCAGCTCCCAAGCCTCTCCATATTTATTTATCTTTCCTGAACAAAATTCACTTTGTCTAGTCAAGAATATCTCACAGGGGCCAGCGCTGTGGCGCAGTGGGTTAAAGCCCAGACTGCAGTGACAGCATCCCATATGGGTGCCAGTTGGAGTCCCGGCTGCTCCACTTCTGATCCAGCTCTCTGCTATGACCTAGGAAAGCAGTGGAAGATGGCCCAAGTCCTTGGGCTCCTGCACCCACATGGGAGACCCAGAAGAAGCTCCTGGCTCCTGGCTTCAGATCAGCTCAGCTCTGGCCATTGAGGTCATTTGGGGAGTGAACCAGTGGAATGGAAGACCTCTCTCTTTCTGACTCTACCTCTCTCTGTAACAATGTCTTTCAATGAAATAAAATAATCCTTTAAAAAAAAAAAAAACAGAATATCTCACAGATCTAGCATACTATTCTGTATACAGTAGGTACCTGATAAAAGTATACAGTAGGTGCCTGATAAAGAAGAGTTTCCCTTTACTCAGCATAATTCTTAGCAAATGTGAACTCAATAATTCTTATCCACATCCTAAAGGAACATTTTGATTCATTCCACTTCAATGGAGGAAGCAAAAGGAGATAAGAGGTCCCAGAATATCAGTTCTCCTCTGGTCTCACCTGCAAAGCTGTCTTCTCATTCAGTCTCTGCACAGGTCCCTAGGAAAACACAGGAGGAGGCAGCGAACTTCTGCAGAAAATGAACTACGTCAGTAGGTACAGTGATCTTGAAGGGTGTACTTTGATCCGTGCTCTCCAGAAATCGCTGAGCTTAATAGAACACACGCACTAAGCTGCGCAGCCTTTGGACAGCAGGGGGCGCGCTCAGGCCTCTCCCCTCATCCCCTCTTCAGGGCGGTGGTTCCATCACGTTGACTGACGGGTCTGCAGTAGGCAGTCTCAGGCTATTTTTCCAACAAATTGAACCTCTCTGCTCTTAGTGGCCCTACCCTTACTCAGCAACTCTGATCTTGGAAACCAGCTGGCAAAGAACTGGGGGAAGGATTGGTCTTTGTAAGTAACACCCTTTTTATCCTCTCTTTTACCAAGTAACTGTAGCAAATAATAATAATTAATTAATTAATTAATTTTTTAAGAAGCCGTTAAGTTTTAAATTTGATGTTTAACCAGAGTGCTCTTCTTAATCATCATAAACAAAAACCTAGTTAGAGACAAAGGATTTTGGATCCTACCTTTTTAGAATACACTCAGCTCTTTCTCTCCATCTCCTGCTCTCTCTCCCTCTCTCTGTCTCTTTTCTCTCCATCTTTCTCTGGGGATCTCTCTCTTACGCTCTGCATCTCCTCTTTTCTTTCTTTGCCCCTTCCCTCCATTCTGTCGGGTTTCCCCCAATAAACCCTTTCCCTCACAACAACAGCAACAAAAAGTACTCAGTGGATTCCAACCAGGTTGCAAAGAAAATACAGTAATTTTTAAAACAACCAGAACAAAAACACATTACAGGGGCAGGAGTTCCACCTAATGGTTAAGTGGCCAGTGGAGACATTCGCATCCCATATCTGAATGCCTCAGTTTGATGCCCACTCCCAGCTCCCAATTCCAGCTTCCTACTAATTCAGACCCTATGAGGCAACAGTGATAGCTCAAGAAACTGAATTCCTGCCACCCACATTGGAAACCTGATTTGCATCCCCAGGTCCAGGCATGGCCCAACCTTGAACCAGCATATAGCAGTAAATTCTTTCTCTATGCTCACTGACCCAACCACCACCTTTCTTTTTTTTTTTCTTTTCTTTTCTTTCTTTCTTTCTTTCTTTCTTCTTTTTTTTTTTTTTTTTTTTTTTTTTTTTTTTTTGACAGGCAGAGTGGACAGTGAGAGAGAGAGACAGAGAGAACGGTCTTCCTTTTCCTTTGGTTCACCCCCAATGGCCACTGCAGCCAGCATGCTGCAGCCAGCACACCGCGTTGATCCGAAGCCAGGAGCCAGGTACTTCTCCTGGTCTCCGATGCGGGTGCAAGGCCCAAGCACTTGGGCCATCCTCCACTGCCTTCCTGGGCCACAGCAGAGAGCTGGACTGGAAGAGGAGCAACCGGGACCACCACCTTCAGCTCCCATCTCTCAAATAAATAAATTAATTTTGTCAAATATGCTTATGTAAGGGAAACAATAATACAAATAATGATTGATTTTCAGAATATTTATAATAAAGCTTTTCATTTCAAAATGGAAAAAATTGTAAACATTTGCAGATAAATAAGCACACTTGCCCTTCAATAAAAGAATTTTTGGAACTATACTTTTCTTCTATTTCTTGAAAACAACTGACCATTTCATTTAAGTATAATAACTATATTGTAAAATTATAGTTTAATATAGAAGTAATTTGTTTAATAGTAATACAGAGGGACAAGCAGAATTATATAGTTGCTAGATTCTTCTTTTTTATTTGACAAGTAGAGTAATAGACAGTGAGAGAGAGAGACAGAGAGAATGGTCTTCCTTCCGTTGGTTCACCCCCAAAAATGGCTGCTATGGACTGTGGGGCTCCATGGGATGCGCAGCCATGGAGCCCCCACGTCAAGGTCGGTCTGATAGCTGTTGCTGTGTCTTTATCACAAGGCGAATGTTGCTAGTTTCAGTTAGGGCAATGCTTTCCCACAGCCGGGACTTTCCAGAGGAGTTGAGAATGTTGTAAACAACAAGATGGCGCCAAGGACCGCGCGGTGAGCCTGCCTGCTGCGTGACACCTCATCTGATTGGCCCGAGAACGCGTGCACACTGCGTGAACAGACAGCGGATTGGAGTGTTCCGTGCATGGACTTGAGCCCGCTTGCAATTGGCCAGATTTTGTATATAAGCTATGTGCTGAGGAAGGAGGGGGCTTTCCTGTCCACTCTCCTCCTTTCATTCTTTCTCTGTCCCTGTTATTTTCCCATTAAAAGTCTGCTGAAGACCAATAAGCTGCGAACAGTGTCGTTCCTTTGCGGGCAAGGGAGCGGCAATGGACGGAGCTTCTTCCTGGTCTCCCATGTGGATGCAGGGGCCCAAGCACTCGGGTCATCCTCCACTGCCTTCTAGGATCACATCAGAGAGCTGGACTGGAAGAGGAGCAACCGGGACTAGGACCGGCACCCATATGAGATGCCGGCACCACAGGCAGAGGATTAACCAAGTGAGCCACAGCACCAGCCCCTGTTGCTAGATTCTTAAATGTTGTTTAACATTAATTCAAGGTAAAATATTATGTTAAGAATATGTATTGTAATAATTAGAGTAACCATTATATACAGAAATGAATATCTTTTAAAAATTTTTTTACCTTTTTATTATTATTCATTATTATAGGAAGAAAGAGACATAGATTTTTCCATTAGTTCACTTCCAAATGCCTAAAACTGTCATTGCCAGGCCTGGCTAAAAGCAAGAATTAGGAACTCAATCCATGTCTCCCCCATGGGTGGCAGGGATCCAAGTATTTGGACAATCAAGTGGTGCACATTAGCAGGAAGCTGGATTCAAAAGCAGAGCCAACCAGATACCAGGCACTCTGATATAAGATGCAGGGATCCCAAACCATCTTTTTTTATTTATTTATTTTTTTGACAGGTAGAGTGGACAGTGAGAGAGAGAGACAGAGAGAAAGGTCTTCCTTTGCCATTGGTTCACCCTCCAATGGCCGCCACGGCTGGCGCGCTGCGGCCGGAGCACAGCGCTGATCCGATGGCAGGAGCCAGGTACTTATCCTGGTCTCCCATGGGGTGCAGGGCCCAAGCACTTGGGCCATCCTCCAGTGCACTCCCTGGCCACAGCAGAGAGTTGGCCTGGAAGAGGGGCAACCGGGACAGAATCCGGCGCCCTGACCGGGACTAGAACCCGGTGTGCCGGCGCCGCAAGGCAGAGGATTAGCCTAGTGAGCCTCGGTGCCGGCCCCCAAACCATCTTAACCACTTGTACCAAGCACTCACCTCTGTTTTATATCAAGTGTCAAAACAAACTTGCAAGGAAGGCGTTTGGCACGAAGGTTAGGATGCCTCTTGGGATGCCTGTATCCCATATCAGAATGCCTGGATTCAAAACCTGGCTCTCTCCCCAGTTCCAGCTTCCTGCTAATGCACACCCTGGAAAACAGCAAGTGATAGCTCAAGTAGTTAGGCTCTCACTACCCACATAGGACACCTAGATTAAAACTCTTGGCGGCTGGCTCAGCCAAAAAATCAAAGGTGGGGAGAAATGGAGAGCAACTGAGTTCTTTAATTATATATCTTATCTCTTTCTTAGTTTTTCTTATTAGAATTTATGTCAAATTGTAATAATTTCAAAACAGCTTGGTATAAACAAAATATGTTTTCATAACCCTCATGGTAACCAAAAGCAAATATCTAAAATAACCTTGCTAAAAATTTTAAGAAAGAAATTAAAGCACATTACTAGAGAAAAAAATCACTTACGCACAAAGGAAAATTGAGAGAGAAAAAAAAATAAAGAACACAATAAAACTAGAGGGGCTGGTGCTGTGGTGCAGCAGGTTGGGGCCCTGGTCTGAGGTGCCGTCATCACATATGGGTGCTGGTTCTAGTCCCAGCTGCTCCTCTTCTGATCCAGCTCCCTACTATGGCCTGGGAAAGCAGTGGAGGATGGCCCAAGTGCTTGGGCTCCTATGCTCATGTGGGAGGCCCAGAGGAAGCTCCTGGCTCCTGGCTTCTGACTTTGGATGGGTGCAGCTCCGGCCATTGCGGCCATCTGGGGAGTGAACCAGTGGATGGAAGACCTCTCTCTCTGTCTGTACCTCTCTCTGTAATTCTGTCTTTCAAATAAATAAAATAAATCTTTAAAAAAAAAAACTAGAAAACAAGTATTAATATGACAGTAGTAAGACATTATCTTTCAAATATTGCCTTAATATTAAATGAATAAAATATTCCAATTAAAAAATTAGAATAAATGAATGGATAAAAAACAAGAGTCAAGAATATGCAGCTGACAAGAAACTCATCTCTGAGGATTACGTTTACTGAAAGAGGAAGAATAAAATCGAGAGTTCAAGCAAATGTAACCCAAAAGAAAGCTGGTATAGCCATGACTCTATAGGATAAATTAGATTTAAAATCAGAAACCGTAATGAGAGACAAAGAAGGTCATTGTAGGATGATAAATGGTTCACTCCAGCAAGAGGAAATAACAATTCTAAACATATGTAGCCGAGGCTGGTGCTGTGGCATAGCAGGCTAAACCTCCGCCTGTGGCTCTGGTATCCCATATGGGCACAGTTCATGTCCCAGCTGCTCCACTTCTGATCCAGCTCTCTGCTAATGTCCTGGGAAAGCAGCAGAAGATGGCCCAAGAGTTTGGGCTCCGGTATCCACATGGCTCCTAGCTATGGATAGGGCCAGCTCCAGCTGTTGTGGCCATTTGGGGAGTGAACCAGTGGATGGAAAACCTTTGTCTCTGTCTCTCCCTCTGTCTGTAATTTTACCTCTCAAATAAATAAATAAATAAATATAAAAAATATCTAATGTTGGAGTTTCCAAATATGTGAAGCATATTTTAATAGCTTAAGGGAGAGACGCACTCCCATACATTAATAGTAGGGGACTTAACTTAATAGAAGAGGACTTCACTTATATAAATGGACAAACAATACAGACAGAAAATCAATAAAGAAACAGCAGTAATTGGAAGTGATAAAAATCTATAGAATGCTACATCCAACTGTTGCAAAATGCATATTCTTCTCAATAACACATGGAATGTTCTCCAGGGGAAATCACATCACAGTTCACAAAACAAGTCTCAAAACATTTTTTAAATAGAAATCATGTATTGTATCTTTTCTCAATGCTATGCAGTAAGGCTGAAAAACAATAGTAAGAAAGACTTTGGAAACTGCATAAATGCATAGAATTTAAACTACTTACTCCTGAACAACCAATAGGTTGTAGAATAAATTTAAAAAATGTTTTAAAATGTCTGGAAATAAATGAAAATGGAAACACACCATACAAAAACCGATGGAATATAGCTATACCAGTACTAATAGGAAGTGTATAGAAATCATTGAATACATCAAAATAGCAGTAATACATCTATTAGACAATGTATCACAGCACTCAAGGAATTTAAAAAAAGTAGATGTATGGCTGGCGCCGCGGCTCAGTAGGCTAATCCTCCGCTTAGCGGCGCCGGCACACAGGGTTCTAGTCCCGGTCGGGGCGCCGGATTCTGTCCCGGTTGCCCCTCTTCCAGGCCAGCCCTCTGCTGTGGCCAGGGAGTGCAGTGGAGGATGGCCCAGGTGCTTGGGCCCTGCACCCCATGGGAGACCAGGAAAAGCACCTGGCTCCTGGCTCCTGCCATCGGATCAGCGCGGTGCGCCGGCCGCAGCGCGCCGGCCGCGGCGGCCATTGGAGGGTGAACCAACGGCAAAGGAAGACCTTTCTCTCTGTCTCTCTCTCTCACTGTCCACTCTGCCTGTCAAAAAATAAAAAAAAAAAAATTAAAAAAAAAATAAAAAAAAATAAAAAAGTAGATGTAAAACCAGAAATTAACATAAGGAAATAATAAAACTCAGAGCATAAATAAATGACATAGACAATGAACATACAAAGAAATAAAATGAGGAGTTGACTCTGTAAATTGACAAAACCTTATATAGACTAAGAAAAAAGATTCAAATAAATGATATCATAAATGAAAAGGGAAATGCAAAACTTACATCAAAAATCACACAAAGGGTTGTTAGAGGTTAACATGGGTAAATACACAGCAACAAACTTGAAAACCTAGACAATGAACAAATCCCTGGACATATATATCTTACCAAAATTGAAATGTGAAGGAATAGAATACATAAACAGATAAATAATGAGTAGTGAGATAATAACTACAAATCTCCCATCAAAGAGAAGCCTAGAAGCAGATGACTTTACTGCTGAATTATGAGACATTTAAAGAATAAGTATTAAAGAGGTGGCTGGCGCTGTGGTGCAGTGGGTTAAAGCCCTGGTCTGAAGTTCTCGCATCCCATATGGGCGCCGGTTCTAGTCCCAGCTGCTCCTCTTCCAATCCAGCTGTCTGCTATGCCCTGGGATAGCAGTAGAAGATGGCCCAAGTCCTTAGGCCCCTGCACCCATGTGGGAGACCCAGTAGAAGCTCCTGACTCCTGGCTTCGGATCGGCACAGCTCCGGCCGTTGCAGCCATCTGGGGAGTGAACCAGTGGATGGAAGACCTCTCTCTCTGTCTCTACTTCTCTCTGTAACTCTTTCTTTCAAATAAATAAAATAAATCTTTAAAAAAATAAAAAATAACATGATGTTATGTAGAGAAAACCCTCATAAGACTGCACCAAGACCCACAATGACTGCACCAACAATTAGAAATAAATGAATTTGGTGAAGTTTCAGGATACAGTGTCAATGTATAAATACAGGAGCACTGTTATACACCAATAGTCAATTATCTGAAAAAGAAATCAAGAGCGGGCCAGCGCCGCGGCTCACTAGGCTAATCCTCTGCCTTGCGGCGCTGGCACACAGGGTTCTAGTCCCGGTCAGGGCGCCGGATTCTGTCCCGGTTGCCCCTCTTCCAGGTCAGCTCTCTGCTGTGGCTCGGGAGTGCAGTGGAGGATGGCCCAAGTACTTGGGCCCTGCACCCCATGGGAGACCAGGACAAGCACCTGGCTCCTGCCATCGGATCAGCGCGGTGCGCCGGCCGCAGCGTGCCAGCAGCGGTGGCCATTGGAGGGTGAACCAATGGCAAAGGAAGACCTTTCTCTCTGTCTCTCTCTCTCTCTCTCACTGTCCACTCTGCCTGTCAAGAAAGAAAGAAAGAAAGAAAGAAAGAAAGAAAGAAATCAAGAAAACAATCCCATTTCCAATAATTACAGAAAAATAAAACATTTCAAAATAAATTTAACTGAAGAGATGAAATATTTCTAAAATGTAGCTAGAAAACATTGATTAAAGAAAGTGAAGAGGACATAATGAATTGGAAAGACATTCTGTGTTCATGGATTGAAAGACTCAACATCACTAAAATGTCAATGCTATCTGAAGCAATTTGAAGATTCAACTCAATCCCTATCTAAAATCAATAACATTTTTCACAGAACTAGAAAAAATAGTAGACAACCCTTTGTAGAACCACAAACCAAAGTAATCTTGAGCAAAGAGAACAGAACAAGAACATCACACTACTTGGCCTTAAAATATATTACAAAGCTACCAAATTAACATGGCAAAACATTGGCATAAAAATAGGCACATAGACCAATGGAACAGAATAGAACCCTAGAAGGAAACCAATGAATTGTAGCCAACTGGTCATAGATAAAATTAGCGGCTACAATATCCAAGAATTCAAAACGTGGGCTGTGGCAATCACTTCAATCACAGAGCAGTGAGAAACTGTTATTAGATAATAAGAAAAACAGAATTGTCTAACCATAACCCTCTCCAACAGAAAATGCACAGCAGAAAATTTCCTCTAGACTCATAGTTTTTTAAACTGGAAAAAGTGAGACTAATGGTAGGCAGCAGACTTCCCCATAATTCCAGAATTTTTTTTTTTTTCAGGAAGAGTTCCTGTCTGAGTTCACAGGGGACATGATGGGTGCCTATAGGTTTAAATGCCCTGAAGTGAGCCTGAGAAAAATTCTGGTGTGGAACTAATATTGGCCAGCGTGAAAATTCTGGTTACTCTACAAAAGGGACACCAAATTAGAGACTTTCCAGCCTTATCATATTACAAGAGGTACCTTTCATGAGTTCTGTGATGTGAGTCCCTAATCTGCCTTCCCACATGGTCTGGGTTCCATCCTGGAATCTGCCCCCACCCCTAGGTTAATCTGGGTGAGCCTATCCGCCAAACCCAGAATCCTTGTGAGACTTGTTAAAAACTTGGGCTTTGGGCACCATCTAGTGCCAAACAGGTAGCAGTGACCTGAGAACTCAAGTCAATTTACATAGGACATTTGGACAGACACAACTTAGAAAAATCAGCATAAACTAGTGAACCAGCAGATAGAAGACGTCACTTAATGTAATGTCCTCTAGGTTCATCTATGTTGTCTCAAATGACAAAATTTTCTTCTTTTTAAAACTATGTAGTAGTCCATTGTACTTATGTATGCATATGTGTGTACATAAATATATATTTTCTTTATTCATCTATTGATGAACACTTAAATTGATTCCTTATCTAGGCTATTGTAAATACTGCTGCAATGGACACAGGAGTACAGGTTTCTCTTCAACATACTGTTTACATTTTTTTTGATTATATAGTTGTGCACTGCATAAAATGTTTGGTTCAGTCATGGTCCACATATATAACATTGGGGGGGATAAAATTTTAATATGGCTGAAAAAATCCCATTGCCAAGCAACATAATGGGCTCATAACATTTTTCAAATGAGGTATTTCTTACTTACACCTCCAAACATTTTTTTAAAAAGATTTATTTATTTATTTGAAAGTCAGAGTTACACAGAGAGAGAAGGAGAGGCAGAGAGAAAGATCTTCCATCTGGTGGTTCACTCCCCAATTGGCCGCAATGGCCGGAGCTGTGCTGATCCGAAGCCAGGAGCCAGGAGCTTCTTCCGGGTCTTCCCACTTGGGTGCAGGGGCCCAAGGACTTGGGCATCTTCTACTGCTTTCCCAGGCCATATCAGAGAGTTGGATTGAAAGTGGAGCAGCCGGGAATGCTGGCACTTCAGGCAGCAGCTTTACCAGCTACACCACAGCACAATCCCCGGCATCGTAACATTGTAATGCAACATGTTACTCATGTCTCTGCTGATGTTGATATAAACAAGTCTGTGCTAACATTCAGAGAAATACATAGCACATACAATAATAAACAGTGCATAATATATAATAATAAATTGCTATGATACTACCTTATGGACTTACTGTACTTTAATTTTTAGCATTATTATAAAATGTACTCCTTCTATGTGTAAAGAAGTATACTGTGAATGAGCGTGTTGTGTTACAGCAGTAGCAGTCTCATACATCTGTATCTGTAGAGTCTCTTGACGGTATCATGAGGCTACATAAAGTCATTGACCGATACCAGTTAGGTTTGTGAAAGTATGATGTAAGAAATTCACACAAAGATGACATCATCCAATGACACATTTCTCTAGCTGCATCTCCATCATCAAGTAACACAAAACTGTATAATCGGAAGTGTTACTTCTGAATCAAGTAGCAGCTTTATTCTTAATGTTTTGAGGAAACTGAAAACTGGTTTCCATCATGGCCGCATTAATTTGCATTCCCACAAACAATGTACAAGGGTTACTATTTCTCCATATGCTCACCAACGTTTGTTATGGTTCACCTTTTTCATAATTTCCCTTCTAATTAGTGTGAAGTGATATCTAATTATGGTTTTGTTTTGCATTTCTTTGATGATTAGTGATGCGGAGCATTTTTTTTAAAGATTTTATTTATTTATTTGAACGGCAGAGTTACAGAGAGTCAGAGGCAGAGAGAGAGAGAGGAGGGAGAGAGAGAAGAGAGAGAGAGAGAGAGGTCTTCCATCCACTGGTTCACTCCCCAGATGGCCGCAATGGCTGGAGCTGGGCTGATCCAAAGCCAGGAGCCAGGACCTTCTTCCAGGTCTCCCATGCAGGTGCAGGGTGGCCAAGGACTTGGGCCATCTTCTGCTACTTTCCCTGGCCATAGCAGAGAGCAGATCAGAAGTGGAGCAGTCAGGACATAAACTGGTGCCCATAAGGGATGTTGGCACTGCAGGCAGCAGCTTTAGCTGGCCTCATGCTGAGCTTTTTTTTTTTTTTTTACAGGCAGAGTGAACAGTGAGAGAGAGAGATAGAGAGAAAGGTCTTCCTTTTGCCGTTGGTTCACCCTCCAATGGCCGCCACGGCTGGCGCGCTGCAGCCGGTGCACCGCACTGATCCGAAGGCAGGAGCCAGGAACTTATCCTGGTCTCCCATGGGGTGCAGGGCCCAAGCACTTGGGTCATCCTCCACTGCACTCCCTAGCCACAGCAGAGAGCTGGCCTGGAAGGGGGGCAACCGGGACTAGAACCCAGTGTGCCGGCGCCGCTAGGTGGAGGATTAACCTATTGAGCTGCGGAGCCGGCCATGCTGAGCATTTTTAAATAACTTTTAGCCATGTGTTTTCATTGCTGAATGTCTATTCAGTTCAGTTTTCTATTTTAAAATAGGTTATTTATTTTCTTGTCATTGAGTTGTTTGAGGTGATTGTAAAATTTGAGTATTGGCCACTGCCACGGCTCACTAGGCTAATCCTCCACCTGCGGCACTGGCACCTTGGGGTTCTACTCCCCCTCCCCGTCGGGACACCGGATTCTGTCCAGGTTGCTCCTCTTCCAGTCCAGCTCTCTGCTGTGGTCTGGGAGTGCAGTGGAGGATGGCCCAGGTCCTTGGGCCCTGCACCCACATGGGTGTCCAGGAGGAAGCACCTGGCTCCTGGCTTCGGATCGACACAGCGCGCCAGCCGCAATGCGCCAGCCGTAGCGGCCGTTTTGGGGGTGAACCAACGGAAAAGGAAGACCTTTCTCTCTGTCTCTCTCTCTCTCACTGTCTAACTCTGCCTGTCAAAAAAAATTTGAATATTAATTCATTATCAGATATATCATTTGCAAATATTTTCTCCCACTCGGTAGGTTATCACTTCATTCTGTGAATTGCTTCTTTTGATTTGTAGTTGCTCTTTAGTTTTGTGTATACAATTATAATTTTTCCACTAAAAATAATGTTATTTTTAAAAGTAGAAGAACTATGATCCTCCCAGCTTCCTGACTTTTGCTTAGTGTACTCAGGCACAGAGACACAGATATCTGTGGTCTGTGCTTTTCTCTGCCTGCCACAAACAGGCATTTCAACCCACCAAAGACTTCTGTACATCTGTAGTCTCCTGTAATTCAAGATGTGAGATCTTCAAGTGCCAGTTGACAAAAGTCCTCAGGTTAGGCTGATGCAACTACCTTGCTGAAATTTCTCACCATCTGCTAGATCTTTTTCTGCCTTAGATGATGAAACCCCGTGTGTGTGTGAGAGAGCGAGAGAGCGAGAGAGCAAGAAAGAAAGAAAGAAAGAAAGAAAGAAAGAAAGAAAGAAATTCCTTAAGCTTGTCTTTCCAGAGAAAGGAAGACAAAGATAAAGAATGGTTTTAGTCAACTTCCCATTTTCAGGTCTACCTTCTTCCTAGAGTTGATCTATATTCCTGTCTTTGGTAGTCTATATCATATTTTTTCAATTTATCCTAACTTCAAATTTTTGCTTTTGCTCAAAGTAGCTCAAGCTGATTATTGTTACTTGAGACTAAATATTCTTAACTAACCAACTTTGTAAATTTTTAGCAACAAGTGATTGTTTCTGGAGTCTGGTCATGTTCTTCTCTTAATAAGTGTTAGAGTTCAAAGGAAAAAGGCAACACAAAGCAATTTCTGTGTTTCTCTTATTTTGTCTTCCATAGAGGAGCAACGTTTGAGTCATCTAGTTTGAGCTTCATAGGGAATTGTGGATACTAAAAAAATTGCACAGAAGCATACATACCTGTGAAGAAATTCTATGTCTGGGTTCAACATTTTGTGTTGATGTTCCCTTAAGAGAAGTCATCTAGCCAACATAAGTCTAATAAAAAGCCTGGGGAATTGGGGCAAGTACCAGAGATTTGTGCAATGGTTTCTAGAGTTAATTTTATACTAGTCAGAATTCATTAGCTAAAAATAGATGATCTTACTGAGTTGATTTCCTGGGAATAATCCTAGAAGTAGAGAGATTTCAGTAAAGGATCACAAACTGCATCATAGTCAAACAATAGGATACTGCTGTTCAGAGTTTGATGTCACTGTAATTCCAGATCCAAATGAAAAGTAAGCACTTTTAATCTTGCAAGATGCACAGTAGTGAGCATTTTATTTGGGCTCTTTCCTTTCTGCAAAATAAAATAATAATATTATTCTTACCAATTATAGGTAAGACAACTGAGGTACACTTCAGCTTACTTGCTAATTTTTATTAGGGCTTTATCATCTATCATTAGTTATATAGCAGAGGTTAACAGTACAACATTACAAACCATGTGAACTGAACTTAGTTCCGAGATTGTCCACTTACTAGTTGGGTGGTCTTGTATCAAGGGTTGTAAATGTTCTTTGTTGTTTTCTTTTCTCCTATATTAACCATTCCTACCTTTCAGAGTGGTTGTGAGTATTAAATAAATTAAAGTATGAGAAGCTCTTAGAATGCTGTGTGAAACTTATGAAGTATTTTCTAGATGCAAGTTATTGTTATTATGGGGTTATTTCTCACTCACTTTATTGTGTTTCTGTGACCCTTTCAATCCCATCTTAAACCAAAGATACTATTTAAGTTATAGAGCCAAGGTGTGCCATAACTTCCAGAGTAACCAATCACAAGAACCAAGTCCTGGCATATAAATTAGGATATGAGAAATGGAGTCCAGAGAAGAGCCAAGAGCCTAATTTTCTGTCTATGTTCAGGCAGGGTGCCTGGGAGCTCTCCCTGTTAAGAAAATGATCATAGAGTAATAGGATTGTTTAATGCAGTGGTACACTCTCATAGGCTGATTATATCATCCTTTATCAGCTTACATGGGCACTATCTGTAAGAAAAAAGGGTATTTTGAAGATGAAATGTTAGCTCCCTTTTACCTAAAATTTTTTAAACTTTTATTTAGTAAATATAATTTCCAAAGTACAGTTTATGGATTACAATGGCTTTTCCCCCCCAAAACTACCCTCCCACCCACACCCCTCCCATCTCCCACTCCCTCTCCCATTCCATTCACATCAAGATTCATTTTCAATTATCTTTATATACAGAAGATCAATTTAGTATATATCAAGTAAAGATTTCATCAGTTTGCACCCACACAGAACATAAAGTGTAAAATACTGTTTGAGTACTAGTTATACCTTTAATTCACATTGGACAACACATTAAGGACAGAGATCCTACATGAGGAGTAAGTACACAGTGACTCCTGTTGTTGACTTAACAATTTGACACTCTTGTTTATGGCGTCAGAAATCTCCCTAGGCTCTAGTCATGAGTTTCCAAGGCTATGGAAGCCTCTTGAGTTCGCTGACTTCGATCTTATTTTGACAAGGTCATAGTCAAAGTGGAAGTTCTCTCCTCCCTTCAGAGAAAGGTACCTCCTTCTTTGATGGCCATTCTTTCTACTGGGATCTCACTCGCAGAGATCTTTCATTTAGTTTTTTTTTTTTTCTTGCCAGAATGTCTTGGCTTTCCATGCCTAAAATACTCTCAAGGGCTCTTCAGCCAGATCTGCATGCCTTAAGGGCTGATTCTGAGGCCAGAGTGCTGTTTAGGACATCTGCCATTCTATGAGTCTGTTTGTATCCCACTTCCCACGTTGGATCGTTCTCTCCCTTTTTTATTCTATCAGTTAGTATTCGCAGACACTAGTCTTGTTTGTGTGATCCCTTTGACTCTTAGACCTATCAGTGTGATCAATTGTGAACTGAAATTTAACAATATACCATACATGGTAACTTGTCTTCCCAAACACTTACATGAATGTTCTTTGATTAGCAATTGCTTTAAGATTTATTTGTTTGTTTGAAAGGCAGAGTTACAGGCAGAGAGGCAGAGATGGAGAGAAAAGAGGGGGAGAGAGAGAGATAATGAATTCCATCTGTGGGATCATTCCTCAAATTGCTGCAACAGGCGGGGCTGGGCTACACTGAAGCCAGGAGCCTAGAACTACATCCAGGTCTCCCATGTGGTACAGGGGCCCAAACACCTTGGCCATATTTAACTATTTTCCCAGAATCATTAGCAGGGAGCTTGATCAGAAGTGAAGCAGCCAGGACTTGAACCAGTGCCCATATGGGATGCCAGAGTCACAGGTGGTGGCTTAATCCATGTGCCACAATGGTAGCCCTGGTTAGCAATTTTTATATAGTTTCTTGATCATAAGTCATGTTTGATAGGATTTTAGATAATTAAATTTTCAAGTTAGGATAAATCTCTCTTCCAAGAGTTTAGATCTGAAATTTAGAAATACTATTCTAGGGCTGAGAACATTTAAATTCTGAAAGTGTGAGTTAAGTTTGCTCATGGATAAACCTACACTTGATATTCATATGTAGTAGTCTAAATAATGACCCCCCCCCAAGACATCCAGATTCAAATCTCTAGATGTTTTGAATGTTGTGTTATATGACAAAAATGACTTTACAAATGTGATCAAGAGATGAGGAGGATATCCTGGTATCATTTAGGTGGTGAACCCTAAAGTATAATCCTAAGTAATTCTATAAGAGGAAGGCAGGGGGGTATTTGAATATAGAAGAGAAAAAAGTGGCATAATTATTACAGAAACAGATAGAATGTGCAGCACAAGTCAGGTCTTTGTGAAACAAAGTAGTACATGAACACAACACTCATGGACTTTTGGACTTCCTTTCAGCCTTCTGTGCATTAATATGTGACTGCATATATTGTGTGTATTGACCTCTCACATGATATTTGAAGGCATTATATAAAGTCATGGAGCTTGGTAAGATCACCAGAAAAAAAATATAGTCAGAAATGAGGACCAAGAATTGAGCACTGAAGTGACCCAACATTAAGATATTTGGGAGAATAGAGGGGTCCACTGAGAAGGAGTATTCAGTAAGTTCAGAGGGAAACTGATGGTGTATTGTCTTGGAAGAAAAATGAATAAAATACATTAAAAATGATCAATATGTCAAAGGCTTCAGAAAGATCAAGTAAGATGAGGAGCAAGAATTGACCATTGTCTTTAATAACATAGAAATCACTGATGACCTTAGCAAGGGAGTTTCAGTAGAATGGTGCCAGCAAAACCCCATTAGACACTAGAAGAGGATTGGATATAATGAATATAGAATTGAATCGGTGAATTTTTATGCAAAGGGGACAAAAGTGGGGGGGGTAACTGGAATAAGAAGCTGTGAACAAGAGAATGTTTTATTTCTGTATAAAAGAAAAAGTAGCATCATATCTACACTGACTAGAAAATTTGATACAGACAAAAGTGTGAGACTTGCTAAAATCATATCCCTCAGAAGACAAAAAGGAATGTGATGTAGTACTAAAATGCAGAAATTGGCTTTGGATAAGTTAATGGATTGTTCATCAATAGTAACAGGACAGAGGTAGATCTTGTGGACTGAAGATGTGATAAATAGAAAGTCATCACAAGGCAGTCTAAGGAATTTCTATTTAAAATTTTCTCAATTAAATCAGAAGTAATACCATCTATAGAGAGTCAATATGGAAAAGAAGTATGGGTTTGAGGAGAAAGGGGATGGTGGCATCATTGTCTAAGTCAGTAGGAGAACAAATAGACTGAGGAAAGATAATAGGATTTCCTGGCAGTCACAAGAGCCCACCAGTGGTACAGTCACAAACCTGAACTAAGATCAGTCAACATGAATATGTGGATTTTTATTAAAAAATTCTATTATTATTTATTTGGAAGACAGAGAGATGGAGATAGGGTTGGGTATCGCCCCAAATTCCCATAGCAGCCTGAACTGAGCCAGGCCAAAGCCAGTGTCCTGGGATTCCATCTGGGTCTCCCACATGGGTGGAAGGTATCCAAGTATTGGGACACCTTCTACCAGTTCCCCAAGCACATTAGCAGAAAGCGAGATCAAAACCAGAGTAGCTGAGGCTTGAATCATTTCATCTGGCACTCCAATATGGAAAGCAGGTGTACCAAATGGTGGCTTAACCCACTCTACCATAACTCCCATACCAATGTGTGCTTTTTTTGGTTACAGGCAACAGTACAGGTGAAAGCCCTGCGCAACAGTATAGGTGTAGTGTAGGTGGAGAATTGAACTTAACCAAGTTTGTGATTGTTCCATGCAAGATGACAATAATGTGAAATAGATTCAAGAGGGTTGAATGTAGATGAAATGACTTCAATGGTTCTCAACATTTACTCTTATGAAAAAGAGAGTATAGGATATGAGTTGGTTGATAGAGGAAGAAAAAGCCATGATTGGAGGTCCTGGTGGGGCCGCTGTAAAACTAGAGTCAAATTTCCGAAGATGAGCTGAAAAACAGATGATTGACAGAGCACTGAAAAGATTATGGAATAACTATTAAAGAGGAAGACCATAGGTTTTGGATTCATTCATATGTGGTTTCAAAAATCTGACTCTGGGCCGGCATTGTGGCTTCTTGGATTAGGCTGCACCTGCAATACCAGCATCTTGTGTGGGCACCAGTTTGAGTCCCAACTACTCTGCTTCCAATCCAGCTCCCTGATAATGCACCTGGGAAAGCAGCAGAAGATGGCCCAAGTCCTGTGTCCTTGAATCCACGTGAGAGACCTGATGAAGCTCCTGGCTTTACTCTGGCCCAGCCCCAGCTGTTGCAGCCATTTGGGGAGTGAACCAGTAGATAGATTTCTCTTTCTCTTTCTTTCTCTCTCTTTCTCTTTCAAGCAAAACTTTTTTTTTTATTATTTGATAGGTAGAGTTACAGACAGTGAAAGAGAGAGACAGAGAGGAAGGTCTTCCTTCCGTTGGTTCACCCCCCTGAAATGGCTGCCATGGCTGGCGCTGCGCCTATCCAAAGCCAGGAGCCAGGTGCTTCTTCCTGGTCTCCCATGAGGGTGCAGGGGCCCAATTATTTAGGCCACCCTCCACTGCCCTCCTGGGCCACAGCAGAGAGCTGGACTGGAAGAGGAACAGCCGGGGTTAGAACCCAGCGCCCACATGGGATGCTGGCACCGCAAGTGGAGGATTAACCAAGTGAGCCATGGCGCCGGCCTCAAGCAAATCTTAAAAAAAAAAAAAAACCTGACACTGCCACTTAGTTCTAGAAGAATGTGAGGAATTTTCAAAATTTCTCTGAGCTTCAGTGTCCCCAGAATAAGGATGATAATTGTTACCAAAATGGATATTTTTAAAGTGCATTTTTGGGGCCAGCACTGTGGCTCACTTGGTTAATCCTCTGCCTATGCTGCCGGCACCTCATATGGGCACCGGGTTCTAGTCCTGGTTGCTCCTCTTCCAGTCCAGCTCTCTGCTGTGGCCTGGGAAGGCAGTGGAGGATGGCCCAAGTGCTTGGGCCCTGCACCCACATGGGAGACCAGGAGGAAGCACCTGGCTCCTGGCTTCAGATCGGCACAGTGCTGGCCATAGCGGCCATTTGTAGGGTGAACCAACAGAAGGAAGACCTTTCTCTCTATCTCTCTCTCTCTCTCTCACTGCCTAACTCTACCTGTCAAATAAAAAACAGTGCATTTTTAATTCCTTTGGTGACCTAACACTATCCCTCAACTTCTTATCTTTTCAGTTTTTTCTTGAGAAGCTCAAGGACTAAAGTACATCACCACATATACAAAATACTGCTGCTGCACAAGCCCAAGAATCTGCTGACCCTGTGTAAATCCTTGGCCAGGAGCACCCCTGAGTCCCTGAACGTGAAGGGACAGCAGGTTGTGGGAGTGGGGGTGTTGAGAATGACAAAATAGCAGGTTCCTAATTCCTGTCCTTCCTTGTTGACTTTCTGCAGAGGTTTGAGCCACAAGTGAGGATGAATTGGGGGTGGGGACCACACATCTGGAGCACCTGCTGCTTCTCAGGAACAGGCAGTTGGGCCCAATCTGCAGGTTTTGTCATTGATTTGGAAAAACAATGGAGAATGGCAGCTGGAGCCAGTCTAAATGGGTGTGCATTCCAAGTCTGACATTGTTTTTTTTGGGTGGCTTTGGATATGTTCATTACATGTTGGTGCCTTGGTCTCTTCATCTGTGAGTACAGAATAATATTAGAACCTTCCTCATAATGTTTTGTGAATATTAAATATATCCATACAACGTTAAGTCCTAAGAGTCTAGCAAGTGCCCAGGTAGTGCGCCCTGCCTGTTTGTTACCATAAGGACATCTGTGAGTTCTGCTTGCTTGCAGGTGACTTTTCCTCCAACCATATGGTCCTAGAGACACTACTCATCCCATTGTTAGCACTCACTTAGTCCCAGAACCCTCTGTTGGTCTCTGTTTCTCCCTTCCTCATCACATCCAGGTCTCCGTCTCTGAGGACAGCAATGCAACCCTCCCAGCCTCTGCCAGTCCCTCTGTTCCTCCTTCAGGTGTATGGCTCTGTGTATCACATCAACCATGGGAACCCCTTCAACATGGAGGTGCTGGTGGACTCCTGGCCTGAGTACCAC
Organism: Oryctolagus cuniculus; assembly: GCF_964237555.1. Classification (NCBI taxonomy): domain Eukaryota; kingdom Metazoa; phylum Chordata; class Mammalia; order Lagomorpha; family Leporidae; genus Oryctolagus; species Oryctolagus cuniculus. The sequence goes on along the minus strand of NC_091432.1, from coordinate 13,257,103 downwards.
ACAGTCATTGTCCGGCCTCAGAAACAGGTAGTCACACAAAGATCATTGGGAATGGTCAGCTCCATACAGCCCAAGGGTAAAAGAAAATCTGGGTTATTTTAAGGACACTCTTTCAGTAGTCGGCCACTCAGATGAGCTCCACATGCTCACACTGTCTGTAAAAAGCATAGGACACATCAGGGTAAGGTCAGGTGAGCAGGGAAGAAAGGGGGAAGAAGGGAGGGGAAAGAAGGCAGGAGGAACAGGAGAGGGAGACCGAGGGGAGGAAGACAAAGCTGATGATAGCAGATTGGAGAACCAACAGAGGTGGCAGGAGTCAGCCACAGGATCTGAAAGGAGTCTAATGGGATACCAAAATAGTCACTTAAAAACAAAAGCCCAGAAATCCATTAGTAAAAACTGTCTCACCAGAACCAGGGAGGGGATTCATTATTGCTGCATGCCAACTATGCGGAAGCACTTCCCCTGTTAGTGAAAAGCATCTTCAGACACAACCTTACAAAGTGAGTATTGGCATCTCCAGTTTAGAGACAAGGATTAAGTCGTGAGACCGAAGAAGACCATATCTGAGTTGAATTCATGTTCAATTGGCTCTGCGGATTTTGCTAGTTGTGTAACAGACACTTCTCTGACCCCCAGTCCCATCACCTGTAGAACAGAAGGAATAAGAGTATCTTCCCCATATGATAACCCAATATTTAAATTAGATGCTGGGTATCAAAACCTTCACGCATAGCACGTCATTACAAGTGTTACTGCACATTGGTGAGGTCACACAAGGAGTAAATTATTAAGCTTAAATGCAAAACGATTTGTTTTTGCCCAAAAGCCTGTGTGATTCCCCTGTTCTGAGGACATTTAATCAGTGAGCTGCAGCCTCAAAGCCAACCCAGCTTCACTCTGGGTTCAAAAGCTGAGTCTCCAAGTAAATGAACTACTCCAGATCAAGCGTAGTTTGCAAACTGAGTCAGGACTGGGGTGTGGAAAGCAGTTAAGTGGCTCCAGCTATGGAAGGGAGGTGAGCAGCGGCTGGGAAGCAGGCTGAGCTGAACATTTCTGTAGCTTCCTTCTGGGCATCTTCCCTTGGGAATCTTTGTTTAATCTCCTGGCTTCCAGACAATTTGCACTTGAACATTAATGCTTAGTTTATCAAATTCCATAGAAACCCAATTCCTTCAAAAATGTGGTATGCTAAGTAATGGTAATTGATAAAGTCTCTCTTTTTTCCAGTAACTTTGTAGTTATTTTACACATTTGAGTAATGTAACCATAGCATCAAGTCCATGATTTCATATTTCATTGCTTTTAACATGAGTAATTTTTAAACAATGTGTCAATAAAAATAACTTAAAAATATAGAAGGTCTGTGGTACACATATATTATAAAATATTGAAATATTGTAAAATAAAGCAATTTACTTTGAAATACATTCATTTGGTCTAATTCCATAGCATATCATGTTTCTTTCAGTGTTAAAAGTCAATTCTGTTTTGAATAAGAACATTTAGGGGTGGGATACAGAAGAATTTACTGAGAAAATATTTAAATTTAATTTTTTTTCTTTCTTTTTTTTTAATTTTTTTTGACAGGCAGAGTGGACAGTGAGAGAGAGAGAGACAGAGAGAAAGGTCTTCCTTTGCCGTTGGTTCACCCTCCAATAGCCGCCGCGGCCGGCGCACCGCACTGATCCAATGGCAGGAGCCAGGTACTTCTCCTGGTCTCCCATGGGGTGCAGGGCCCAAGAACTTGGGCCATCCTCCACTGCACTCCCGAGCCACAGCAGAGAGCTGGCCTGGAAGAGGGGCAACCGGGACAGAATCCGGCGCCCCAACCGGGACTAGAACCCAGTGTGCCGGTGCTGCAAGGCGGAGGATTAGCCTAGTGAGCCGCGGCACCAGCCAAATTTACTTTTTAATCACAAAAGTATGATATGCTGTTTATTAATACAAATAGAAGAACACCACATTGTTTTAATAAGTTAACACCTCTCACCTCACCTGCCTTTCTCTCCTCCTTTCTCATGCTTTGAGGGAATCAGTGTCCTTACTCATACCAACTTGGTACTGGATACCTCTCATTTCATAACTTTGTAATTTGCCTTTTGGATATCATGGACATACTTTTAGGCCAACAAATATATTACTGGAATACTGAATAATTGTATAATATTCCATGGAGTTACTGCAACACTAACTCACGTTTATTAATGGCGTAGTACTCTATAGAGTGAATATAGTATAATTTACTCAGCCATTCTCCCATTATTGGATTCAAATTGCTTCCTTTAATTCTTTGCCACGACAAAATGTTACTTCAGTAAACATCCTTGTACATGTGTCTTTACATCCTGGGGACTCTTGAAACACAGAGGATTTCCAGGAAGGGTAATATCAAGTTGAAGAGCATTTTTTTTTTCATTCTAGAAGACATTGCCAGATTACTTTCTCAGAAGATTGTCCTCATTTTATTCCCATTAGCAATAAATGAAAGAACTATTTCTCTGATTGTCCATAGCACTGCATACTACTTATCATTTAAATTAATTTTTATTATTTACTTATTTGAAAGTGAGCAGGAAAGAGAGAGAGAGAGAGAGAGAGAGAGAGAGAGGGAGAAAAAGCTCATCCACTGGTTCACTCCCCAGATGCCTACAATGGCCAATCAGGAGCAAAGAATGCAATCCAGATATCCCACGCGGGGTGTCAGGAACCCAATCACTCAATGCATCACCACTGCCTTCCAGGGTCTGCATTAGCAGGAAGCTGTATTCAGAGCACAGGTGGGTGTCGAATCCAGGTACTCCAACATGGGACACAGACACCCTCAGCTGTGTCTTAACCACTAAGCCAAACACTCACACTTAGCTCTTCTTCTAATTTATGTCAAATTCCTCGTTGAAAACATGGCATCTTATTAGATTTAATTTGCATTTTTACAACTTATGAAACTATATGTAAGAATGTATTTTTTAATTTTTAGTAATATAAAGAAAACAGATTTCATAGGTACAATACTAAGATAACCATGCTTCCCTTCTTCTTCTTCTTCTCTCTCCCTCAAACCCCCTCCTTCCTTCCTTTTTGCTTTAATTTTTGAAAAGGCATAATTACAATTCACTCTATAATCACAGGCTTAATGTACCAATCACCATTATACTCAGTAATTAAAAAGTAGAAAGAACACAGTTCCACAGAAGTATAAGCAAGGGCTGAAAACATTAATCAATCACAAGATGTTCATTTCATTCATATATATTTGTTGTATTCTTTATTAACTATCTGTTAGCAGAGAAAGTATATAATATTTGTCTTTTGAGAACTGGCTTATTTCAACAAGCATAATGGCTTCCACTTGCATCCATTGTGTTGCAAGACAGGATTTCATTGTTTTTTGTGCCTTTTTATACACTATTTCCTAGTGTAATAAGTCTTCAGAGGTTTACTTCTGAACTATCTACTCATATACTTTGACCACTTCTGTATTGGGTCTTTGTGTCATTATTGAATTTTGTAAAGATGTTTTGGATATTAGGGATATTAACCTGAGGCACATGCTGCAAATTCCCAATTGGTAGAGAACTTTTAATTTTCTTGTACTGAAATATGCTATCTTTTCATCCATGACTTCTGAATTTTTTGGTTCTTTAATTAGGAAGACTTTTTCTGTTCTAAGATTAAACAAATGTTTTCCTATTTTCTGTTAAATATTTGGATTAATTTTTACTTTTACATTTAAATCTTCATTTCTTCTGAAATACATTTTTGAATTACATTAATTAAGATTATTTTTAACTGATGCATTAAAAACAATACATATTCATATTTATTGGGTATCATTTGCTGCTTTGATACATGTATATCTTATGCAATGTTCAAATTAGGGTAAACATATCTATCTACTGAAAAACTTTTTTCTTATAGTGAATTCTTTCAAAATCCTTTCTTCTACCTTTAATCAAAATGCATACAGCATATTATTTTTATCTATAGTCCCTCTACTAAGCAATAGACATCATAAATCCTTATTCCTATGAAACTAGAGTGACTACAGGTTAATCAACTTTTACCTATCCCTTCTTTTCCCTACTATGTCCAGCTGGTAATCATTGTTCTACTCTCAACTTTTATAAGATCAACTTTTTTGGATTCTATACATGAGTAATAGGTGACTTTCTGTGCCTGGCTTGCATCACTTAATATAGTGACCTCCAGGTACATCCGTTTTGTTGCAAATGACAGGATTTCATCCATTTCATGGCTGAGTAATATCACATTGTGCATGTGAATCACATTCTTTTTATCCATTCTTCAGTTGCTAGACACTTAGGTTGTTTCCATTTCTTGACTATTGGAGATAGTGCTGCAATAAGCTTAGAAAAGTAGAGGTCACTTTAGCAAACTAAGTTTATTTTATATCTTTCTTTTATATGGCTAAATAAGTATGCTAATACTATTTATTAAATAAATCATACCACTACCGAAACTTCAGTAGTATTTTTGTCAAATGGCATGCATGTTTGTGTGTGTGTATATATATATACATATATACACACTTATATACATATACACACATATATACATATAAATATACATATATACACATACATATACACATATATACATATATATATGTGCTACTAGTGTTTGCTTGTGCTATTTCACTGGGAATACAAACTTCATGCATTTCATAAGTACAATTTTAGGAATATAGTGATTCTTCCCACCATACCCACCCTTCCACACACACTCCCACTCCTCCTTCCTTCATCTCCCATTCCCAGTCCTATTCTCTACTAAGATCCATTTTTTATTAACTTTATGCACAGATGACGAACTCTATACTAAGTAAAGAGTTCAAAAATTTGCACATACAAAAAAATATTGCTCCTTAACAGTCAAGACAAGGACTATTCAAAGTCATTGCATCTTGAAGTTAATTTCACTTCTTTTTTTCTAGAAACTTAATTAACTTTAAAGAAGCACCCAAGAATGATACATATTTTGTGAGCCCATACACATAATTATAATACAACTCTTTGAGTACAGAGGTCCTGCATGAGAAGTTAGTGCATAGTGACTCTTACTGTTAATTTAACAATTCACATTTTTTATGTATGATGTCAGTGATCACCTGAGACTCTTGACATGAGCTGCCTAGGCTATGGAAACCTTTTAAGTCCACAGACTCTGTCAGTATTTAGACAAGGCCGTAAGCAAAGTGGAAGTCCTCTCCTCCCTTCAGAGAAAAGTACCTCCTTCTTTGATGACCACTTCTTTCCACTAGGGACTCACCCACCAAGATCCTTTATGTAGGACATTTTTTGCCACAGTGTCTTGTCTTTCCATGCCTGAAATGCTCTTGTGGGCTTTTCAGCCAGACCAAAATACCTTAAGGGCTGATTCTGAGGTCAGAGCGCTACTTAAAGCAACTATCATTCTATGAGTCTGCTGTATAGACTGCTTCCCATGTTGGAGCATTCATTCATTTTTAATTCTATCTATTGTTAGTACCAGACACTTAATCCTATCCATATGGTCACTCTAACACTTAAGATGGTGTTTTTACCACCCAGCTTATGGGGATTTGGGGTCCCTTGGCAAGTTTTGAACTGTGCCCTTAGAAGTAACTCCATAAAAATGTATGCAGAACTATACAGCGTTACAGTTATGGACTTCATATACTTCATAATTACAACTTTAGGAACGTGGTGATTCCTCCCACCATGTCCCCTCCCTCTCCTATCTCCACTCTTATTTTTTTACTGAGATCTATTTTCAATTGACCTCATACACATATAATTAACTCTATTTTAAGAGTTCAATAAATAGTATGAAAAAAACTGTTGAAAACTTTTCTTAATTTTATAGGATTTATTACAAACTTAAGAGATTTATGGAATTAAGCTCATTTTTCCATTTTTCCAGCTCTCCACCAACAACTTTGAATACCTATTGGAATTGTCATTGGAATTGGATTAGATATTTTTCAACACTTATTGAAGGATTGGTATTTTTGATACAAAATCTTTTCATTTGTAAACATGATATGTAATTTCTATTTTATCAATTATTACGTCCTTCAGTAAAATTTTAATATTTTTCTTTGGTAAACCATATGACTTTCCATTAAATTTGTCCTTTGGTATTTTGTATTATTTTTAATACTACTAAGTGACTTTTCTTTTTCTAAATATTATTTGTCTACTGATTTCTAATTTGTGCTACTAATTTTCAAATATGCCACATTATTCTTTAAAATCCTGTTTGTGTGGGATTATTTTGTCAGAATCAGTGGATTTTCCAAATACATAATACTGTAATCCATAAACATAGCTGATTTGCTGTTTCTTTTAAGGTATCTGTATTGGTGGCTGGCGCCGCGGCTTACTAGGCTAATCCTCTGCCTGTGGTGCTGGTACCCTGGGTTCTAGTCCCGGTTGGGGTGCCAGATTCTGTCCCGGTTGCTCCTCTTCCAGCCCAGCTCTCTGCTGTGGCCTGGGAAGGCAGTGGAGGATGGCCCAAGTGCTTGGGCCCTGCACCCACATGGGAGACCAGGAGGAAGCACCTAGCTCCTGGCTTCAGATCGGCACAGTGTACAAGCCATAGTAGCCATTTTGGGGGGTGAACCAACGGAAGGAAGACCTTTCTCTCTGTCTCTCTCTCTCTCTCTCTCTCACTGTCTAACTCTGCCTATCAAAAAAAAAGTATCTGTATTGGTTATTTAGTTTCTTGCCTTGTTGCAAGCTATAGAACAAACAAAAAACAGCATCAACTAACAATACCAATATTTCTAGCCTTGTCTCATTCCTGACATATTCCTGACATTTTTAAGGATTTGCTTATTTATTTATTCAAACGGCAGAGCAACAAAGAAAGAGGGACACACACACACACACACACACACACATATATATATATATCTTTCATCTTCTGGGTCACTCCCAAATGGCTGCAGCAGCCAAGACTGGACCAGGCTCTTTCCTAGGCACATTATCAGGAAACTGTATTGGAAACAGAGAAAGTGGGACTTGAACCCACACTCCAATATGGGATGCCAGTGCTGCAAGCTGCAGTAGCTCATTGTGCCATAATGCTGGTCTCTCATTCCTGATTTTAATGAAATGGTAACAACTCAGATTTAGAACTATGCTTGTTTATCTTTACAGCTATAGAACTTTTTCTTAAAATACAGACTGGATTTTCCACTGTTTCATATATTTTCCTTTTCTTTTGTCAATTTATGTCCTCATTTTACTTTTTCCTCCTTTAATATACCACACTGAAAGATCTGATCTAAGCCATTCTTGACTTTCTAAAACAAATGCTACTTGTTCACATCTACTGTTCCTTTGATATACTACTGAACATTTTATTCAGAATTTTTGCAACTGTATTCATAAGCAAACATGGTCAATAAATCTGCTTTTTGTTATTTCTTTATCAACTTGGAGTCTGAGATCTTTCTGTCTGCTACCATGGTCTAATACTCAAACTATGTACTCAATTTTGGCATAGGTACAATTTAAATGTAAAATAATCTGATACTTGCCACTTTTTAATATGTATTTTAAGAATAGGCAGAGTGAAAGGGAGAGGGAGAGACAGAGAAAGAGACTGAGAGACACAGAGAAAACTTCCTTGATCCACTGGTTCATTCCCCAAATGGTTGCAACAGCCAGGACTGGGCCAGGTCAAAGACAGTAGCCAGAAACTCCATCTGGGACTCCCAACTATGCGTCAGGAACCCAAGTATTGGAGCCATCATCCACTTTCTTCCCAGGTGCTTTAGCAGGGAGTTAATGCCACTGGAGATGGGAGCAGATGGGACTTGAGTCAGCACTCTAACATGGGTTGCCAGGGTCTCAAGCAGTGAAGCTCAGTACCTCCAACAGGAGCAAACCAGACAGTTGGTGTGAGACGGAGCATCCAGATGACCAACCTCAGAGGTACCAAAAGCATGTGCTAATCACTCCTGTGGCTTTTCCGAAGTATTGTTATTCTTTAAACATTCTTTGTTATTCATATAAATCAGTTTTTGCATAAGGAGAGGATGAGTTCATTCATTGAGATGGATAGCTTATCAACAGTCAAAATGAGCAACTTTCCAACAGTGGGTGTTAGGCAAGGAGATGAGTAACTTGGAGCTCCAGAATGGACAGGTATCCAGACATTACAGGAAGGAGGATGAAAACTTTTGTTTTTTATTTTCACAGTGAGGATCCCAATTTTAAATTTTCCCAACTGTGCATTTCCCATGCTGGGCTGGTAAATGAAAACTAGCATTCAGGCTGGAATGAGAGGAGCCTGCATTACATCCAGCGTTGCATACAGACCCTGCCTGCATACAGTCTGCAGGGTGCAGAAGGGGATCCAGTTACATGGGTTGTCATGGATTCCACCTGTGAAGTGGGGAAGGCTTATACCCTGGAAAGATACCACAGCCAAGGAAAACTGAGACAGCTGATGATGTATTACCTGAAATATTTGCAGCAAAACAATATTCCATTTTACCTCCCTGTGCTGAAAGAGAATGAAAAATCCAGCAGATCTGTGCTGCAGAGTGGTTTCTTTGTGGTCCCATGTGGTTGGCATCAATGGATGTGCTACCCAGAGAAATGACTTCCACTTGTTTGAACAGTGGTTCTGTTTAGCCATCTTGGGAATGCCCTCTGTTAATGTTGAAGTGCAAGGCACAGAACAGTTTGCTTCATTACTAGGTGTTTATTGGACATCTATGATATTCCAGAAACTCTTCTAATGTGATAAGATAGTGCTGAAAGACACAGCATGATCTTGGAACACTTATATTCTGGGCAAGGTGGGGGTACAATCTCAAAATGCATGATGTGTTGGAAAGAATTGAGTACCAGTAACATGTAATTGAAAAGGCAAATTCTTAATAAAACTGGCTTGATAGAATCTACTATCTGGAAGATAAATGGAGGGATCTCATAATATCGTGGAACAATATATCCAGTCTGTATTGATCGTCTATTGTAAATACTCCTGTGGCTTATGGATTCATACAATGGAGTCAATGTGGCGGTTCAATGATTAGCAGGGCGTGAAAGGTGAAATCCCAAACAGGTGGCTGCATGGGCTGACATCATCACTGTAGTGAAGGAAACAGTCTGATAGACCTGGGATCTCTGCATTACCACATTGGTATGCCTCCTTTCCCTTACTCCTTTCTTGCTACTCATTAGAGAAGAGTGGTGCTGGCTCAGGTGCTTCCTGTGAGTCATTTTGAGTTCAGCCCATTGTGTTTCCACCACTGAAGACTTATGGGTCAGGCAAAAAAAAAGAGAGAGAAATCAGAAAACACATGCAAGCCACTGTTATAAGCACTTAATAATCAAAATGTGCCGATTTATAAATCTAATTCTAAAACTTCAGGAATAACATATAGTAGTGACCTTTTGGGCCATTCACTGTTACTCTACCGCTGAATTTAGACCACCATGGACATTGCAGCTTTGCAAAAAACCTTTGGAATTTTCCTTTTTTCCCTAAAAGTCCAGATGTAGATGAAGATTAAAAAAAAAAGTTCTATAAAGCAAGAAATCTTGTAAGAACTGGCCCTAGGGGCAAAAGCTACTAGTGATCAACCAACATTCACTCCCATCTTTCTGTTAAAAAAATGATAAGCCCCCACAAAACTTAATGTTTATATTTGATATGATTTTAAAGTGTGAAATCCCAAAAATTGCAGAATTATACAAGTTAATGAATTTTCAAAAACATCCCCGTTCTTCATTGGAAGCCTGGGGTAGATCTGTTATAGGTTAATATGAATCAATCCAATCAGATTGTTAAACTCCTAAGACCTGATTGTTATGTTGACTTGAATGAGTGTAACATCTGGGAAAGACAGAAAACACATCATTTTGGATTGTGGTGGGTCTTAGGTAAAAAAAAAAAAAAAAAAAAAATCAGGAACTAGGAGCTATATGAACAGCTACAGGGGCCAGCGCTGTGGCTCAGCAGGTTAACACCCTGGCCTGAGGCGCCGGCATCCCATATGGGCACCGGTTCTTGTCCCGGCTGCTCTTCTTCTGATACAGCTCTCTGCTATGGCCTGGGATAGTAGTAGAAGATGGCCCAAGTCTTTGGGCCCCTGCACCTGCGTGAGAGACCCGGAAGAAGCTTCTTGCTCCTGGCTTTGGATCGGCACAGTTCCAGCCGTTGCGGCCAACTGGGGAGTGAACCATCGGATGGAAGACCTCTCTCTCTCTCTCTCTCTGCCTCTCCTCTCTGTGTAACTCTGACTTTCAAATAAATAAATAAATCTTTAAAAAAAGAAAACAGCTACATTCTGTCACCCTAAAATTTGCCTGTTTCAAAATAGTACCTCAGGCAGGTCCTGTATGCAGACAGGTCATTCATTCAGGGTTTGGGATCCAGACACCCTGGCACCCCCAGCTGACACCTTCCCACCCATTGCCCATTGCCATGAAATCAGGCCAGGCTCCCTGAGCTAATCCTGCATGGCTCAGTCAACACAGAATTTCCCAAACCTCTTCGTGCACATGGATTAACCAAACAAGGAAGCATGAGACTGCAGAAAGAGAGTTTTGAATACGGCAAAAATAAATCAAAATTATCAGTAATCACAATAAAAATCAGTAACTTGATTTTCAGACTAAAATCTCTCTCTCTCTCTCTCTCTCTCTCTCTCTCTCATCTTGAGCTAAAAACAAAGTCCAAGAAGCATGTATTAGTCTGTACTGGGTGCCAAGGCAAAATGTAGACTGAGTGATTTAAACCCCAAAAATGGGCCGGCGCTGCGGCTCACTAGGCTAATCCTCCGCCTAGCGGCGCCGGCACACCGGGTTCTAGTCCCGGTCGGGGCGCCGGATTCTGTCCCGGTTGCCCCTCTTCCAGGCCAGCTCTCTGCTGTGGCCAGGGAGTGCAGTGGAGGATGGCCCAGGTGCTTGGGCCCTGCACCCCATGGGAGACCAGGAAAAGCACCTGGCTCCTGGCTCCTGCCATCGGATCAGCGCGGTGCGCCTGCCGCGGTGGCCATTGGAGGGTGAACCAACGGCAAAGGAAGACCTTTCTCTCTGTCTCTGTCTCTCTCTCACTGTCCACTCTGCCTGTCAAAATAAAAAAAAAAAAAAACACCCAAAAATGTATTTCTCACTACTCTGGAGACTGGGGATTCCAGTATCGAGGCACTGGTAAGGTTAAGTCTCGTTCTTTTGGTTAGTGGGGAGGAAGATGGGCTGGGATTTAACATTGCTAACTAGTCCCACATTGCTTTTTAATTTAAAAAAATTATTTGAAAGAGAGAGAGATACAGAATCTCCCATCTGCTGATTCACTCCCTAAATGCCTACAACAGCTGGGGCTGGACCAAGCCTAACCCAGAAGTCAGGAGCTCTCTGCATTTCCCACATGGGTGGTGTTACCAGCATGGAGGGGAAAATAGTTGCAGGCGCGAGTTTCGTGGATTCTTTATCTCAGCTTCATATAGAAATAAAAAGCTGGGAAATAATTTGCAAAGAGGCAGAAACTTTTATTTGACAGAAAAGAAACTTATTTGATTGGCAAGCAACCGAAAAAGCATCTGGTCTTAAAGGAAAGCAGGTGGAGTGCCCTAGCGGGACACTGGCTTTGAGGAAATGTCCTGGATTTTTAAGGCATGACTGTTTTTTTGTTTTCATTGAGTCATTCTGTGGGGGTGCCCATAGTACAGGGATTTTACATAAAGTATGTTGATTGGCTTGAGGCTTATGGAGATAGTGGGGGGTCTCCTTAGAGGCTCCTCCTCTAGCTCTGGGTGGAAGATTGTAACTAACTTAAAGGCATGATTTAAAACCACAAGGTCACACAAGATAGCCAGGGTCTCCTGGAGCCAATCTGACTCTCCCCAGGGGTTCAGCCCCTTCCCCTGCCAGCTCTGGGTGGAAGATCGCACCCACCCTGACATGTGATTTAAAGCTGCAAGGTCACACATGCAGCACAAGAAGCTATTAGTGGGGGAGATGTCAGCTGGTCTGGAGACGGGATTTCCAGCCACAGCTGACAGCCTGCTTGTGAAGGCCATTCTACCTGTGTCTGAGGAGACCACAGACCCCCGAGCCCCACTGGACGGCTCCCCATGGCAGAGCCCCAACTACTTGCACCATCACCTGCTGTCTCCCAGGATGTGCAGTCACAGGAAGCTGGAGTTGGGAGTGAGCCTACCATGGCCCAGGTGCAGCTTCCTGGCTCAGCCACTGCAGTGCATGGGCCAGACATCAAGATGGAAGCCCAAGAGCTGCTGCAGCTACACACTCAACTCTGCCTTGCTAGTCACGTTAGCTCTTCCAGGGTGTGTGACTGGTGCCCCTCCTGGTGAAGTTGGGGCTGCTTCATCACAGATCATCATACAGTAGACTATATCTAGGGGTAGGTTTCTCAGAACATTCTCCTTACATTACACAGAGACTGGCAGCTTCGCAAGATTCCACATCTATCATTAGTTCAGGAGACTGGGTAAGAGGTTCAATCCAAGGTCAGTTCCTAAGTGGCTGTCCTGTGTAGGGTCCAGCAATATGGAGAAAGTGTTCCACCATCCTGTACACTTCTTCTGAGGCAATTCCAGGCACAGAGATGAAGTCTTCTAGGCCCAAACACTTCCTGAAGTCCTGCAAATAAGAAAATGCTTCCCATGTTGGGACATTCTCTCCTTTTTAATTCTATCAGTTAGTATTAGCAGACACTAGTCTTGTTTATGTGATCCCTTTGACTCTTAATCCTACCATTATGATCAATTGTGGGCTGGCGCCGCGGCTCACTAGGCTAATCCTCCGCCTTGCGGCGCCGGCACACAGGGTTCTAGTCCCGGTTGGGGCACCGGATTCTGTCCCGGTTACCCCTCTTCCAGGCCAGCTCTCTGCTGTGGCCAGGGAGTGCAGTGGAGGATGGCCCAAGTGCTTGGGCCCTGCACCCCATGGGAGACTAGGATAAGTACCTGGCTCCTGCCATCGGATCAGCGCACTGGCCACGGTGGCCGTTGGAGGATGAACCAATGGCAAAGGAAGACCTTTCTCTCTGTCTCTCTCTCTCTCACTGTCCACTGCCTGTCAAAAAAAAAAAATGATCAATTGTGAACTGAAACTGATAACTTCAACTAGTGAGATGGCGTTGGTACATGCCACCTTGATGGGATTGAATTGGAAGAACATTGGAAGAACAATCCAACATGGGAAGCAGGATACACAGCAGACTCATAGAATGGCAGATGTCCTAAACAGCGCTCTGGCCTCAGAATCAGCCCTTAAGGCATTCGAATATGGCTGAAGAGCCCATGAGAGTATTTGTGGCATAGAAAGCCAAGACACTCTGGCAAAAAAAAAAAAAAAAAAAAAAAAAAAAGAAAGAAAGAAAACAAAAAACAACTAAATGAAAGATCTCTGCGAGTGAGATCCCATTGGAAAGAACGGGCCATCAAAGAAGGAGGTACCTTTCTCTGAAGGGAAGAGAGAACTTCCACTTTGACTATGACCTTGTCAAAATAAGATTGGAGTTGGCGAACTCAAAAGGCTTCCATAGCCTTGGCAACTCATGACTAGAGCCCAGGGAGATTTCTGACGCCATAAACAAGAGTGTCAAATTGTTAAGTCAACAACAGGAGTCACTGTGTACTTACTTCTCATGTGGGATCTGTCCTTAATGTGTTGTCCAATGTGAAGTAATACTATAACTAGTACTGAAACAGTATTTTACACTTTGTGTTTCTGTGTGGGTGCAAACTGTTGAAATCTTTACTTAATATATACTAAATTGATCTTCTGTATATAAAGATAATTGAAAATGAATCTTGATGTGGATGGAATGGGAGAGGGAGCAGGAGATGGGAGGATTGAAGGTGGGAGAAAAATTATGGGGGGAAAAATCCACTGGAATCCAAAAGCTGTACTTTGAAAATTTATATTTATTAAATAAAAGTTTAAAAAAAAGGAAATGCTGAGAGAAACAGAAGAGTCTCTCTCTTTAACCAAAACTGAACCTTTTATTTTATTTTATTTTAATTTTTGACAGGCAGAGTGGACAGTGAGAGAGAGACAGAGAGAAAAGTCTTCCTTTTCTGTTGGTTTACCCCCCAGTGGCCGCTGCGGCCAGCACACCACGCTGATCCGAAGCCAGGAGCCAGGTGCTTCTCCTGGTCTCCCATTTGGGTGCAGGGCCCAAGGACTTGGGCCATCCTCCTCTGCACTCCTGGGCCACAGCAGAGAGCTGGACAGGAAGAGGAATGACCGGGACAGAGTCTGGTGCCCCAACCGGGACTAGAACCTGGGGTGCCGGAGGATTAGCCTATTGAACCTCAGCACTGGCCAAAACACTGAATCTTACAAGAGGTTTTTGTGTATCTGACCTTGACCTTTCCTACCTGGGGGGGCGTGGATTGGAAACATGCTATCATTCACTAAAAATTGGAGGTGAGGAAGAAGTGCTTGAAATACTTAGCTGCTAACACAATGAAAGATGAGCTGGCTTTGTCCCCACAGTGCCTTTTAGAAAACCTGGATAGAGAAACAGAAAGGGAGTTGGTAATCCTGGTTGAAGTAGGAACTGTCAACCTAAGTAACAAAAAGAGGAGAGATTCTCCAAGGTTGAAGAGTTTATTTGGGAATGGACATTGCAATGTGTGTATTCAAGGAGGCTGAGGCAGGGGAAAGTTTCAAAGGCAAAATGAGGAAGTTGTTTTGAAACACTGACCCTCGGCTACAAAGTTCAATGACAAAAGTGGCAGAAGTCCAGGATGAGTCAGGCAGCTGTTCGGCAGATGGCAATGCAGAAGTAGCTTCTGTGCAATGTTGCAATGGCCTTTGTGCAGGCTGTCATTTTGTCAGTCTTGTTCTTGTGATCAGGCACACGTGTATGAGAGCCCCTCATTCATAAGCCCTGGTTTTATTTATTTATTGCTGGAATTTGACAACTCACAGAACCACGAGAAGGGTGAGTAAACCTCCCCCCACCTTTCCCCTGTTCCCACCCGTACCTAGGGGATTTCAAGAGGCACTGGATAAGGCTTTCTCCCTCCTCCTCTATTCGCTTTTTATTGTTCCTGTCCTCTCATGGTGTTAAGAACAACTCCCTGTCCCTCTTGAAATTTAAATTCTAGGGAATGCAAAACAAGCTTTAAGGAAAAAAGAAAGATATGAGTGTATTTCAAAAAGCTCATGGAAAATATGCGTGTGGATCTCAAAGTTCTCTTTTTTTGCACACTGTGAAAAATGCATATTTTGCATCAAAAATAAACTTATCTTTCACTTCTGCTTTTTCTTTTCTTTTTTTTTATTAGACAGGCAGAGTTAGACAGTGAGAGAGACAGAGAGGTCTTCCTTTTGTTGGTTCACTCCCCAAATCGAAGCCATGAGCCAGGTGCTTCCTTCTGGCCTCCCATGTGGGTGCAGGGGCCCAAGGACTTGGGCCATCATCCACTGCCCTCTCGGGCCACAGCAGAGAGCTGGGCTGGAAGAGGAGCAACCAGAACTAGAACCCGGCGCCCATATGGGATGCCAGATGCCAGCACGCAGGCAGAGGATTAACCAAGTGAGCCACGACGCCAGCCCCCCACTTCTGCTTTTTCAAGAACTTCTTGAAGTATTCTTATATTTCTTTCTAGTGAGATACAGTATGTAACAAATTAAATAGGATAAAAAGAAGATGATGGGGGGAGAGAGTGATTATTTTATAGGAGGGGAAGAGTCCCCCCCAAAATTTGACATTTGACAGACATCTGAAGAAAGAAGAGAGAGAACCAAGAAAGAACTGAAGCATTCCACACTGAGAAAGCACTCCAGGAAGTGTCCTAAAAATTCACGAGTTGACCAAAAAATACTCAAAGCTCCAATTACACTCATTTTTATCTAAAAAAAATAAATTAAGTGTACCTAACATCTAATCATTTAATATACCAATCATAATAAACACACAGACACACACAGGAGGAGGCTTCAAAAAGTTCATGGAAATGGAATTAAAACACAATGCACACCATGAACTTTTCAAAAAGATTTATTTTATTTACTTTGAAAGCATTACAGAGAGACAGACAAATCTTCCATCTGCAGGCACAGACAGAAGCCAGGAGCCAGGAGCTTCATCTAGGTCTCCCACGTGGGTGGCAGGGGCCCAAACACTTGGGCCACCTTCTGCTGCTTGCCCAGGCCATTAGGAGGAAGCTGGATAGGAAGTGGAGCAACCAGGACAGGAAACGGCACACATATGGAACACTGGCATTGCAGGTGGTGATTTTCCCAGCTATGCCACAATGCCAGCCCCTCCATGAATTTTTTGAAGCCCCTGTAACATCATGCTATATATACATATATACCTATAGGGTGTGTGCGTGCGTGTGTGTGTGTGTGTGTATGCATACAGCGAATGCCCAATTTGTTAAAAAGCATAGGTGCGAGAAGCTGCAAGTTTAGAGATCACCACTAGCTAATATAAGGAGCTCTTGAAAGCTAAGGATAGAATTTCTCATCTCTGTATCTTCAGACCCCATCACATCATTCTGAAACAAAATAGGTATCAATAGTGTGTTGGAGGGGAGAAAAGGGGAACCAAGCTGAGCATAGGAACTCTGTATTTCTTTCTTTCTTTCTTTTTGAAAGATTTATTTATTTGAAAGGCAGAGTTACAGAGAGGCAGAGGCAGAGAAAGAGAGATCTTCCATTCACTGATTCACTCCCCAAATGGCCACAATGGCAAAAGCTGGGTGTATCTGAAGCCAGGAGCCAGGAGCTTCTTCTGTGTCTCCCAGGGGCCCAAGGACTTGGGCCATCCTCTGCTGCTTTCCCAGGTGTATTTTAGCAAGGAGCTGGATTGGAAGTGGAGCAGCCAGGACTCCAACCAGTGCCGGTATGGGATGCTGGTGCTGCAGACTGCGGCCTTATCCACTATGCCACAATGCCAACCCCTGTGTATTTCTTTCTTATTCCCTCTCCTTGCCAACAGAACTGCCTTCTTAGTAGCAACCCAGACCCCTACCTTGCAGATGGGCCCCTGCTCTCACCCGGCTGATTCCAGTCCAGACATTGAACTGCTCAATGAAAACTGCAAGGCTGTCTCTGCCCTATGGATGCCTTTTAGCACAAGTTTGCCCAGAGATTGGGAGGTGGCGTCAGTTAACTGAGAGGATGGTGTTTGAACCAATATGAGCAATGGCAACTTGGGCAGCCGCTTAAACTGCTGGAAACTTCATGGACTTCGCAGAACGGAAGCTCAGGCTGTCATTGGCCTGAATGGACGTCAATCCTCACCGGCCAGCTTTCCCCCGCCTGCTTGCTGCTCCCGTTTACTGCAGATTCGGCTTCCAGCGCCATCTGCGGGCAGCGCGCGGGACTACACACCGCACTAAGTCGCGCCTGTGCAAATGAACCTTCAGAGCTGGTGGGCTGCGCTGTTCTTAGGAACCAGGCTCGCGGGCTGGACTGCCTTTGCTGTTGTCCCCGGGAGCTGCGAGTGAAGAAGCATGTGGACGCCACAGGACGGTCACAGAGGGGCAAGCAGCACTGCTATTGCCTTTTGAGAAATGCACGCTATGGTGCCGAATTCCAACCTTTGGAATCGGAATGTCTGGGGTGCAGCTCCGGAAGGTGTGCTTTGACCAGCTCACCAGAGGCTTCTGGTGCATCATAAACTTCGGGAAGCACTGGTCCAAGTTTCTCAGCAAACTTGGGTCTCACCCCAGAACTACCAAACTTACATGTCTTGAGGTTGGTTCCCAGAATCTACATTACAAATGATGATGATGATGACGACAACGACGACCTACCCCAGTGACTGCATGAACAATGACTGGATGGAAAAATGACAACCTGGCAGACTTCCTTCACTTACAAGTAGAGACTCCCACTCCAGAGGGGATCTTGGCAGGAGGAAATCTTGCCTTGCCGGGTACTTAGATGTTATGAGGCTCTATGGTTAAATTCCCACCTGACACCCTTTTGGGTCTAGCTCCCAACTATTGCGGTATTGTGGTGGTCTCTGGCAAACTGTCTTGCTTCCTGATCTGTAAAATTAGGGTAAAAGTCACACTGCAAAGGTCAAGTGTGACCAGATGAGTCAACCCTAAAGCAGCATGCCTCTGGGAGTAAGAGTTGAACAAAAATGCAACCACCATCCCCCACCATCCATGTTCAAATCCCACTGTGCAGAGGTGAAACACCCAGCCCTCCTGCATCTTTGTGCATCTTTTCCTGGGCTTGTCTACCTGTGGCTCCATCGATATTTCTCTTTCCAAAGACAAAAGTTGCAGACTCTTTCTTGAGGCCTGCGGAACCCAGGTAGATCAGGCATTGCTCACACTGTGAGTTCATTGTACTCCTAGGACAGGATGGACTTGGGGTTTATATGGGAAGGCTTAGCTACCTGGGCTTCGGGGCTGACCCCTACACAGTTGCTGGAAGCATGGAGACCTCAGTTGGGAGCAGCCTCTTAGCAGTAGTGAATTAAGTGAGCCCACGTGAACTCCTGGGAGAAGATGAAATGACTACCACATCTGCACATTTGCATATCCCACTGCAAGCCCTGGAATACGTTGTACAAGCCCTGTTACCTAACCCATCCCCAGAAGTGAATTTTCCTTAGAACTTCCTGCCACTTCTGTGGCTGGTGCCGTGGCTCACTTGGTTAATCCTTGGCCTGGTTAATCCAGTGCTGGCATCCCATATGGGCCCCAGGTTCTAGTCCCAGCTGCTCCTTTTCCAGTCCAGCCCTCTGCTGTGGCCCGGGAAGGCAGTGGAGGATGGCCCAAGTGCTTGGGTCCCTGCACTCGCATGGGAGACCAGAAGCACCTGGCTCCTGGCTTCGGATCGGCACAGCCCCAGCCGTGGCAGCCATTTGGGGAGTGAACCAATGGAAGGAAGACCTTTCTCTCTGTCTCTCTGTCTCTCTCTCACTGTCTAACTATATATGTCAAATAAATTTTAAAAAAAAGAACTTCCTGCCACTTTTGCCTTTGTGCATCAATGACAGTGCCTCTTTTCTCCATGAGGTGCCTACTCCCCTTTATCCATCAAGTCATACATTCATCTTTCCCTTTGTGACCCACTCCCCAGGAAGAAGCAGAGGCACCCTCCTGTGTGTTCCCAGAACATGTCGATTGCAGCCTTCAATATGGAAATCAGCCTACACTATTAGGGATGGGGATTCATGAAAAAGTCACTATCGTTAGCAGACACAAGGGGTCTGTTCATTTGGAGCATCACCAAAAAATCAGCCTCAGGTAAAAGTCACTCAAAGGAAAGCTTTGTTGACTTCTGACAAGTATAGGAGACAGTGGGAAGGTAGAGAGCCTTAAAGAAACTACCTCCCTGAGAAGCAGTTTGCCAAGGTTTTTATAACAAGGGTTAGGGGCACGTCCAGGCTGTAGAAAAGGAAGAGCGGTGGGGGCGGGGGTGGGGGGCTTCCTGTTCCAGCAACATAGCATGTTTAACTCTCTGACTCAGACTGGTTTCTTGCAGCTTTTCTCTGATGACAGGTGGAATGGCTCCCTCCAAGTTCAGTGTTGCCAGATAAGTTCTCCTGGAGCACTGAAAGTCAAGCTCTGATGCAGAAGCTATCTCTGTTGCAGTCAGTTTGCATCAATGCTCTCAGAGCACGGCCGTGAAAGGGACAGCAAAACCAGAGCTCAATGCTGGACTCAGAGTCCCTGACCCAGCCACTTCCAGGCAGCTTTACAATGAAGGCAGAAACGGAAGACTGTCACCTCAAATGGCATAAGTCTATTCAAGCGAGTGGTTCAACTGCCATTTCAGTGAGGAGCGAAAGCAGATGAAGTGGAAGCATCAGCTATCGCCTAGCAGTTAGTTATTTCTGCAGTTAGCAGAAAGCATGTGCCTGATGGGGTGCCCTTAGAAATGAACCTGGTGGGCTGGCGCTGCAGCTCACTAGGATAATCCTCTGCCTGCGGCGCTGGTACTCCAGGTTCTAGTCCTGGTTGGGGCACTGGTTCCATCCCGGTTGCTCCTCTTCCAGTCCAGCTCTCTGCTGTGGCCCAGGAAGGCAGTGGAGGACGGCCCAAGTGCTTGGGCCCTGCACCCGCATGGGAGACCAGGAAGAAGCACCTGGCTCCTGGCTTTGGATCGGTGCAGCGTGCTGGCCGTAGCGGTCATTTCGGGGGTGAACCAACGGAAAAAAGGAAGACCTTTCTCGCTCTCGCTCGCTCTCTCTCTCTCTCACTGTCTAACTCTGCCTGTCAAAAAAATAAAAAAGGAGTGAACCTGGTGTTCACAATACCCAAGAAGCAGGGGAGCTGGGAAACGACAGAGGCTTTGGACTTTATTTCCTGCTGACATATCTCTCTGTGAACATTTCCCTCTTGTAATTTTTACCGTACCACTCAATTAGTGATCAAGAGAGGGAAGAACACAGGTTAAAAAAAAAGTATTTGAAAGAGTACGGAGGGGAGAGAGAGAGATCCTATTCACTGGTTTGCTCCCAAATGCCACCTCCTAAGTGGCTCTGTAGTAGCCAAAGTCAGGACTGGGGAACTAGTCCTGGTCTCCCGTCTAGGCAACAGGAATCCAACAGTTTGAATCATCACCCTCTGCCTCCCAGAGTCTGCATCAGCAGAAAGCTGGACACAAGAACAGAGCCAGGTATCCAACCCAGACATTCCAGTACCCATTTCCTAGTCACCAGGCCAAACACCTGCCCCCTTTATCCATAACTTCTAAGCCTACGTGAGCACTCAACATAAAATCTGAATCCTTCCACTTTGCTCTTTATCTTATCATTGGAATAGCTCACGTCTCAAAGTCAACGTGTAAAAAATGGAAATATTGATACACACACACACACAACTCCTAATACACACAGCATTCCCCGCATCAGTTAATGTAGACTTTATCCTGCTAGTCGCTGAAGTCAGAAGCCCAGGAATCATCACTGAGCTTTCCTTTCTCCAGCATTTCTGGAACACCCACTCATAAGCAAATCCTGTGGGTTGCCCTTCAAAACAAGTGCAGCATCCAACCGTGGCTCACACGTCCACCACCACCCAAAGCTGTGCCTCCAGTGTGTCTGGCTCCATCTACCTTCTGAAACTTCTCTTCTACCCAGGGTTTGTTGCTCACACAACAACCAAAGTGATTTTTTTTTCAAAATATATATCAGGGTACAGTGTTCTCCTGCTCCAAATCCTCTGTTTGGAATAAAGATCAGACTCTTTACTACTGTGGCCTATGAACCGCTTTGTTCCAAATGCATACACAGGTGCTCCTTAAAGGATATTTCTTTCTGGGCAAATTCTCTGCCCCCAGGGGTATCTCTCAGCACCATTCTTTGCCATCCCTAGCTTTTTAACTTCTCCACATTCTATAGTGTAAAGAAGGGTCAGTGTACCCTTGGGCACTGATGCATTCTCTAAGGAAGCATATGCTGATTCCAGTCAGGTTAAATAACAGTGATTTGTGAAAGCAATCATTTTTCTCCCTTATTTGTACATTTATACCCCAAAGTTTACTCTCTCTAAACCCCTAAGAGCTCTTAAAATATAAGCAGTGATTGTAGCCGCTCCGCCTGTATTTTGTGTTGAGAAAGGAAAAGGACGTATGATGGAGTCATGAGTTACAAAACAGTTGTCACCAACATGACATATGTCGATCATAATCTCTCCCCTTTAACCAACTTCTCAAAAATAGCACCTAAAACCGAAACCATCTGCTCCCGTGTAGGTGTTTCAAGATGTCTCAAGCCCATGCAAAGCACTTAGTTCACCAGAGTGAGGAGGCACAGAATAATGTGCGTCCCAGGAAGCTGGTATCCTCCTTCTGGCTGGCACCGTCTGTGCGCCATCCCCTCCCCGTCGAGGCTGGCCTATCTGCAGGGAGCGCCAAGCCTCACTAGACCCCACCCCAGTAGCGGACTGCGAGCTCCTGCACCGCGCCTTGACTCAGGAAACAGCAAAACCACCGGGCGCCTCCCACTCTCTGGGGCAGAGCTCAGCTCCTCCCCTTGCCTGCGCGTCTCCACCCAGAGACCGGGACCGCCAATGCGCAGGGCAGGAGTGGGGCAGAGTCTCTCTTAGGAGTGGTTTTTCCGGTCCTGCAGAACCTTGAGTTCTAGGCGGGCGATTGGCCATGGGCATTAGGCAGAAGGACTGCAGCCCGAAGTGAAGGAGGTTCCAGGTGGAGAGGTGGCCAGCTGTCAGCGTAGGCATCCCCAGCTGCAAAGGAGTTTCACTGTAGTCTCGGAGGAGGTTTCAACCGCATTTGGGGGCAGTGGGCAGAGCTGGTGTAAAAGCGCAAAAGCTCCATCAGCCATCTGGAAAAATCAAAGTTTGATCTGAGCCAAACTTCCGATTTTGCAAATGAGGGAAGTGAGATCCCTAAAGATCTAGCAAAGGGTTCCATAACCAAGAGTGTGGGACTTAAGACGAAGGAGGAAACTGAAACAGGGGCAAAGACTCTGCCCCTGGTTCCTACGGACTCGCTCAGGCTTGCTTTTCTGCGGACGTTCCAGCAACGCTTGTGTGGCAACATGGGGGCAGGCGGCGGGGAGATCACCACAACAGGAGACTTAGCAGCTGAAAGAAACCCATTTGAGCCAGATTCTGTGATCATACAATGAACCAAGATCTATGTTGCTTGAGCAGAAAGGGCCCTCCTGCTATATACTCTTTCTATATCCTGGACACTCCCCTAACTCTTGCAAAGGACTTCCCAAAGAGGTTGTTTATTCTGAGGACCTCTGCTTTCCCACTGTCTCCTTGCCACAAGTAAGTAAGGCTTTCCTCCCTCCTTGAGGCTTCTTGCTTGGTGATGCCCCAAGCAGTGAACCTCTTGTGTCCACTGACAGTTCAAGACAAGTTGCCTTCTGATGGTTAGAGGTGGTGCTTGCCTGGCCTCAACTCCCTTGGTCATGTTCTGGTCAGTACACTGCTGAATACCATTGGGTACCCTCTTCCTGACCTAAGCTCTCTCCCTGTGCAGGTCTCCTGTCAGGTGCACACTTGCCACCTTAGTCCTTGGGCTCTGACTCCACCCACCAGGAATTCCAACCTGTTTTGCCTGGTGCCCTTCCTTGCATTCTGGTTTGGAATCTCTCAAGGCTGTCATGTGGCGTGTATCTTAGAATGCACCTCACTCGTCCCTGCCCTTAATTCTGTGATGTGTAGTTCATGGCAAATCATCATGTCATGTGTTTTGCCCATGCTGTTTGGTTTTATGTTCAGACTGAGGGGAGGGTGGTAAACTTGGTCCCCGTTATTCCATTTTAACCAAAAATTCAAGGTCATGACTGTTTTAGTGCTTTTGACTGTTAGTTCTAGCATCTGTGTCACTTCTAGAAATGTTTCTATCCACTGCTTTCTCACCTCATATACGGCATATTTTCCTGCTTACTTTTTATGTCCCTTATTTTCATAGGACATCGAACTTTGTCAAACTCACTTTTTGAGGTGCTGGAAATTTTTATATTTTTATCAATATTCTTGTTGAGTTTTGTACTCCTTCACAGTTATATGTCTTAGAAACCCTTTTATATGGTCCAGTCTCACATTAGCATTTTGTTAGGTGGAATCGGAACAGCTTTTATTCTAGGGCTAATGTTATACAAAGCAACACCTTTCTGAGGACCTTATAACTTCACAAATTTGAAGTTTTCTAGTCTGACTTGGAGAACCAGAAACTAATCCCACTTCAGTGTGAGTCTCTGGGATTCTTCTTCTTCTTTTGGGTGGCTCTTACCACAGTGCTAACAGTCTCACCACACTTGTGCACAGACATCATTGGCTGAATTCCCAAGGAAAACCTATTACACATCTCTGATACTCTTGTCTGGGTAACTCTTGCTCTCTTCTATCCAATTCTCTGCTCCACAAGCTCCAGTTTGGCCTCCCAAGACTTTCAACTTGTCTTCCCAACTCAGGAAAACGGCCAGGTTTCCCCTCCCTAAGTTGTGCACTGGAAACTGCCTCCCCGAAGTAAGCCAGACAGCCACAGGACTCGTCTTATTTCATTTCCCTCGCAGGGATTAGATCAAGTCCAGTGTGGCCTGATGTCTGGAGTTTGAAAGTTGTTGCCTCTTACTCTTTTTTTTTAAAGATATTTATTTGTTTGTTTGAAAGGCAGAATTACAGAGAGAGAGAGAGAGAGACAGAGACAGAGACAGATCTTCCATCTCTCTTCAAATGGCCACAAACACTGGGACTAGGCCAGGCCAAAGCCAGGAGCCAGGAGGTTCTTCTGGGTCTCCAACATGGGTGCAGGGGCCCAAGGACTTGGGCCATCTCTGGTGCTTTCCCAGGAGCATTAGTAGAGAGCTGGATCAGAAGTAGAGCAGCCAGGACTTGAACTGGTGTACATATGGGATGCTAGCCCTACAGGCTACAGGCTATGGCTTTAACCTGCTGTGCCACAGCATTATTTTTTATTTATTTATTTTTTAATCTTTTCAAATTAGAGGGTAAATCCTCTAACTACAGCCGGCACTGTAATGTAGCAGGTAATGCTGACCACTGCAGTGCCAGCATGCCATATGGGCACCAGTTCAAGTCCCAGCTGCTCCACTTCTGCTCCAGTTCTCTGCTTTGTCTGAGAAAGCAGTAGAAAATGGCCCAAGACCTTGGGCCCCTACACCCATGTGGGAGACCTGGAAAAAGCTCCTATCTCCTGACTTCAGATTGGTCCAGCTCTAGCCACTGCAGCCAACTGGGGAGTGAACCAGCAGATGGAAGACCTCTCTCTCTCTCTCTCTGCCTCTCCTTCCACCTCTGTGTAACTCTGACTTTCAAATAAATAAATCAGGCCGGCGCTGCGGCTCACTGGGCTAATCCTCCGCCTAGCGGCACCGACACACTAGGTTCTAGTCCCGGTTGGGGCGCCGGATTCTGTCCTGGTTGCCCCTCTTCCAGGCCAGCTCTCTGCTGTGGCCAGGGAGTGCAGTGGAGGATGGCCCAGGTGCTTGGGCCCTGCACCCCATGGGAGACCAGGAAAAGCACCTGGCTCCTGGCTCCTGCCACCTGATCAGCGTGGTGCGCCGGCCGCAGCGCGCTGGCCGCGGTGGCCATTGGAGGGTGAACCAACGGCAAAAGGAAGACCTTTCTCTCTGTCTCTCTCTCTCACTGTCCACTCTGCCTGTCAAAAAATAAAAAATAAAAAAAAATAAATAAATAAATCTTTTTTTTAAATGGTAAGAGAAATGAGCTAACAGTGCAAATTATGTCTTAAGATGACAAACAATAGATAGACAATTAAAGTCACTGGAAATATAAACAGGCAAAAATAAAAATATAGCTGACATTACTGGAAAGCACTATATACCTGGAATTATTTTACATGCACTATTTCATTTGCCACGGAATAAAACTCTATGTAATGGGTATTATTATCACCTTTATTTTACAGGTGAAGAAACTGAAGACCAACTTGCTTAAGTTGCAAAAATCAAGATCTTCAGAGCAAGGAGTGGAGCTTAAATTCCACAAAAACTTTGCAGACTAGTTTTTAATCAATACATTATTTAACTCAAGACATGCAAAATCAGCTTTATTTGTTAAACAAGGAAGCTTCTCTTTTAAAAAGATATGCAGGGGCTGACTCTGAAATGTAGTGGATAAAGCTGCCTCCTGTAGTGCCAGCATCCCATATGGGCACCGGTTTGAGTCCTGGCTGCTCCACATGCGATCCAGCTTTCTGTTTATGGCCTGCCAAAGCAGTACAAGATGGCTCAGATAGCTGGCACCGCGGCTCACTAGGCTAATCCTCCGCCTTGCCACGCTAGCACACAGGGTTCTAGTCCCGGTCGGGGCGCCGGATTCTGTCCTGGTTGCCCCTCTTCCAGGCCAGCTCTCTGCTGTGGCCCGGGAGTGCAGTGGAGGATGGCCCAAGTACTTGGGACCTGCACCCCATGGGAGACCAGGAGAAGCACCTGGCTCCTGCCTTCAGATCAGCACGGTGCGCTGGCCGCAGTGCGCCGGCCGCGGTGACCATTGGAGGGTGAACCAATGGCAAAGGAAGACCTTTCTCTCTGTCTCTCTCTCTCACTGTCCACTCTGCCTGTCCAAAAAAAAAATAATAATAATAACAAGATGGCTCAGATGATTGGGCTCCGGCTCCGGCATCCACATGGGGGACCCAGAAGAACCTCCTGGCTCCTGGCTTTGGATTGGCCCAGCTCCAGCTGGCTGTTGCAGCCATTTGGAGAATAAACCAATGGATGGAAGACCTCCCTCTCTCTTTCTATAACTCTACCTCTCAAATACATAAATAAATATTTTTAAAGGTCAGGATTTGTGGTTGCCCATAAGATTAAGAAAAGGTATGGGATGAAGGAGTAACATACTGAAGGCTTCTAGTGATTTGTCTGATGCTATTTCTTAAACTAAATGGTAGATACAGGATGTTTACTATTACTCTATCAAATACTGGGGTATGTTGTATGCTGCTTTTGCATGTGTGAAATGTTTCACAGATTTTTTTTTAAGTAACTGGCATCAAAGGAAAGATCGAAGAAGAAGCTGAGGCTGATTCCTAGAGTCACAGCTCGAGTGGGTGAGGGAGTGATGACTCCTTCATCAGATTCAGAAAGCACAGGAAGAGAGGCATGAGTAACAGTACACTCTATGACTGTGGTTTTGAAACTGCAGAGAGGGAAACGCCTTGATATAGCCAAAAGTAGCTGTCAAATCATCAACAAAACATTAGTATCTGGAGCTGAGAGGACAGCGCTGCAGACAGAGACTGGAAATACAGGTTTGAGCAATACTGAAAACACCAAGTGAGGAAGCAGCAGCTCCTATTCTTCAAATGAGCCATTACACAGCACCTCTCTGTGAAGTGATCCAGGCCCAGCTGTCTCTCCTGATTTAACTCTTTCCAGACTTATCCTATGTTGATATAGACTAGATCCAATACCTCAGATTTCACAATGATTTGCATGTAAGTTGCTTTTGCTTTTTTGGTGCAATGGTTCTCATTTATGTGTAGTTACTTGTTAGGTTTCCTTAAGTAATCGATTTCCTATTTGCAAAGTTGAGTTATAGCAAGGGCATGCACTCTGCCTGCAGCCACAGGTTTTTCCTGGTGGTCCCAGTGGCCGTGACTCCTGTCCCACCTGCTGGGAATGCCACCTCCCACACAAAGCCCCCTTCTCCCTACTCAGCCGCCCCCGTGGGCTGGAGCAGATGGCACGCTGAACTCCCCGGCCTGGTGCCTCGGCGCCTTCTCTCCAGCCCCGATCTTCAGGCTGGAACTGCCTGCCGGGCGCTTCCCGACCTTGACTTCCCGCGCATCGGCCTCAGGCTGCTGCTGCAGTAGCCCGGCCACCAACATCCTCCTTTCTTCTCCTTCCGCATCTGTGATGCCCGCGCGCTCTCTAGCCCAGCCCATCTCCGCCCAACTTGCCCCGCCTGGAACACTCGGGACTAGGGGATCGCGAAGAGCAGACACGGAAGGCCAGGGCCCTGCTCGCGGCGTCGGAGAGGAGCGATTGGGGAGAGGGGTGAGCACGCATCTCCACCCATCCTCTCCCACCAGCTCCATTTGGTGACCGCGAGGGCGAGTTGGTGTCTCCAGTGACTCCAGGGTCCCTCCATCGCCGGTCTCGCGGTTCCCGGGGAGGGCTGGGTTCTCCGAAGCCCGGGATTCTCAAGGTGGGACAGGAAGCTCCACACAAGCCTCAGGTGCAGAAGGGAGACGCCTCGGTTCGGAACGGACTCTCTCTTAAGGTGAACTAGCCCTTTGGTTCTGGGGCTGGCCTGGAATTTTGGGGAAGGAAAAAGGCTAGTGGTGAGGGGATGAGAAAACCTGTACACCAGTCTGTGCGTGGTGCCGATCTGCCTTATTACTTTGCCTTCTTTCATTTGCCTCTTCTGTCAATTCGTGTAAACGTTCGTAGGGAGGACAGGCTCTGATGAAGTCTGTTGGCCACGCTGCCCCGGCAGGTGGGCAGGTGAAGCAGCTCAGGGTTTTCTTCCCCAGGCGGTCCCCACAAGGAAAGAACTGGGAGAGATGGGGGTGAGAGGGGCTAGGATTTTGGAGGGAAGAATTCTGGCGCGAACGAAAGTGAAAGTCACCAACTGGTCTGGTCGATCCAACAGCAGTTACAGTAAGGCGGGAGATTTTTTTCAAACTCTTATCCCCACCCCGGACCCAAGCTTACGTGAGCCCACCCCCGTCCGCCAGACCAGCCGCGTCTCTGCGGAGTTCCTCGGGGAACAGCCGACCCGAGCTGGGCGCGGGATTTGAGTCCCGATGCTGGCGGTGGAAAAGGCGCGCATTGCGTCGGGGAGCGCGCGCCGAGCTGGGGTTTTTCCCAGCGCGTGGGCGCGGGCTGGGGGCCGATGGAACTGGGGACCTAAACGCCTGGGCCAGAAGCAGCGCCCACCTGGACGGGCTGCAGGAAACCGTGCATTTCAGTGGCTGCTCCTTGACCTACTGGATGCTGGGAGGGATCAGAGTGGTGGGCTTAGACCAGGCTTAAGGTCCAGAGAGGGAGGGAGCGGCTCAAGGAAAGGAGGGTGAGGAGAGCAAGAGAGGAATTGATTCCTGGGGAGCTGTCAGGGGGCTGGAGGAGGCCTCCCGGGGCGGGCTTTACTGCTGTATCCCTTTCCAATAGGATGACAAACAAGCCCTTCAGGTCGGGGAAAACTTGACTTCGCCAAGTATAAACCAGAAGTTGTAGTGGGATGGCCAGAGGCACTTCACGTTGTGATATCCCATGGTTCAGTCTGGGTACTGTGCACGAAGGAGGAGGGAATGCTACGGAAAAAGTTTTCTTAAGCTCTTGCTCCGCTCAAGTACATGCCGACGGACTGCGAAATTCGTTCTTCTCTCTGCCTGTGTTGTTTGCTTTCTTTGATCTGTGTCTTTTAATCACTCCTAAAGTGCCTGAATTTTTTCTCAAACTCAGCAGCAGCAGCAGACACGGATCCCCCAAATATCCTCAATTATTGGGTAATAAATTCCTGCCTTCAAGGATCCTGCAGTATAACCTAGTTCCTCCTTGATATAACCACTTTTGTTTTTCCAGGGTCTCTGCTGCTTAAAAAGTATCACTGTGGTAAGTGTATTGATATTGATGATAGTAACAATAGTAATATTTACTGGGAGACCTATTACATTCTAGCCACTATTATAAGGGCGTTACATTTTTGTATACATTTTTAAATCTTAAAAACAGTGGAAGTTGATTCTAATTCTGCTCCTGTTTTAGGGTGAGAAAATGAGGCAGGGTAATGATCAGTTAACATACACAAGGTCATGAAGCTCAAAGACAGCAACCTGATATTTTAACCCAGATGGTCTTGTAAAAACTAACATTGAAGAGCCAGCACTTTCAAATACATCACCTCATTCAGAACCATTTCCTCCTTTTACAGACAGGAAACGATGATTCAAAGTGGCTGAGGGGATTTACAGTCAAGGAGAGAGCTGGGATTCTCACTCTGTGGCAGAATGATTGAGAATAAACAGAGTCTTTATATAACTTCCACTTGACCAGAAATTCAGGGGCAAGAGCGTAAGTTAGACAAGAATATGAAGAAGCAACCGAGGAGGTGAACTTTCTACAGACAACTCCTTTACTCTCTTCAAAAAATCAATGCTTTCTTCTAGGATTAAAAGAGCTTTAAAGACACAATTGAGGCCGGCACAGTGGCTCACTTGGCTAATCCTCTGCCTGTGGCACTGGTACCCCGGGTTCTAGTCCCGGTTGGGGCACCGGATTCTGTCCCAGTTGCTCCTCTTCCAGTCTACCTCTCTGCTGTGGCCCAGGAAGGCAGTGGAGGATGGCCCAAGTGCTTGGGCCCTGCACCCACATGGGAGACCAGGAGAAGCACCTGGCTCCTGGCTTCGGATTGGCGCGGTGCACCAGCTGTAGCAACCATTTGGGGAGTGAACCAACGGAAGGAAGACCTTTCTCTCTGTCTCTCTCTCTCACTGTCTAACTCTGCCTGTCAAAAAAAAAAAAAAAAAAAAAGACACAATTGAGTACAATTTCTATACTTCATTTGGATTTTGGTGTAAATGAGTTATAATTTTTAAATCAGTAAACTTTAGAGATTTAAAGTGATAACTGGGGCCGGTGCTGTGGTGTAGCAGGTAAAGCTGCTGCCTACCGTGCCAGCATCCCAGTTGGGTGCCAGTTTGAGTCCTAGCTGCTCCACTTCCACTCCAGCTCTCTGCTGTGGCCTGGAAAGCAGTGGAAGATGGCCCAAGTCCTTGGACCCTTGCACCCACATGGGAGACCCAGAAGAAGCTCCTGGCTCCTGGATTCAGATTGGCGCAGCTCCAGCCATTGCGGGCAACTGGGGAGTGAACCAATGGATAGAAGACCTCTCTCTCTCTGCCTCTGTTTCTCTCTGTGTAACTCTGACTTTCAAATAAATAAATAAATCTTATTTTTAAAAAGAAAGTGATTATTACAGTTAAAGTGACATGATGTCTCTAACTGAAATGATCTAATAAAATTTTAAAATGATGTAAATTTGAAAAAAAATGAACTATCATTAACTATGTGATAGGTTTGTAAAAGTTCATCATACCATTCTCGTTTTTTTCTGTTTTGAAAGGTTTATAATAAAAAGCCTCAAAAGTATACTCTCTGGAGTTTGGTGACCTTGGGTAAAAGTTTAACCATTCCACATATTCAACTTATGTACTAGTAAAATGGGAACTAATAATAGCTATCTCACAGAGTTGTGAGAATCATATGAGGTAATTTATGAAAAGCATATAGAATGTGAAGTCATCTATTACATGCGTACTCCACTCATTGCCGGACTATCTTTACAAATGCATCTTTATTGAGGGCCTGCCGTGGGCCAGGCATTTTCTTAGATGTTGTTGAGGCCCTGGCAATAGATATGGCTGGTACCCTCAGTGATGTTTACTCTTCCATAGTATCTCTCCCTTTTAAAGATTTCACTATTTTGTTGAAATTATTTGTTCTTTTCTGCAGAGACACCAGAGGAAAGGAGAGGAACAAATATCTTTTTAGACAGAAAACTAAAGCAGTAGCTAAAGTTCCTAACTATCATCTTGGTCAAAGAAATATCATTACAAATTTGTTTTTGTTTTCAGGGTACCACCCAGTTCTTCTCTCTTCCTTTTCCCTATAATATAGTCATTCCTTGCCATTCCTATCTTAAACAGAGATCAGAATTTAACATCAGTGTAACTAGAACATACTTTTGAATTCTCCAGCTGCAAAATCCTCTGTTGAGCATTTACACCTGCACTTGAATTCCATCTCTGCTAGGTGGTCCTGGCCATAATCAGCTCCCTTCCCTTCTCTAAGTTGTACTTTCTCCCATCTACAGAATGCAGACATATCCACTTTTCATGGTATCTACAGATGCTGACAATTGCAGACAGTTTTCATAAAGTGTGTTAGCATAGTTCCTGACATGTAGTGTTCTGTGAGAGAGAGTTTCTGTTGTCAAGGGGATTGTAGTTGGTAAATAAACTACCTACTTGCTCTGTTAATGTCTCTAGGGAGAGGGAGGCTAGAGATGAAGGGGTAAGATGGCATATAGGATCCAAGTTCATTTTTGTCCACTGTAGAGCTAATGGCAAAGGTGAAGATACTATTATAACATGAACTTTTTTGAAATTTGTGTTTCAGTGGAAACATCTATTCATCATCAAGGCCATCATGAGCTCTAGGAAGCGCAGGTCACATAACAGCCCATTCAACTGTAAGAAGAATAGGAAAATTGATGACTATCTTTGGCAGGTATGTCTACACTATGCTAGTATTATATTTAGCCATCCTCAGCACTGAGTTTCATAGTTCTTCCTGTGAAGAAATAACCCTTGTGTGTGTTGGGACTATTACAAAAGTTAAAATCTTTCTTACCCATTTTTTTCTTTCTAATTTGGGGGTACCAGTGGAGAAAGGAGTAACAATACAAATCCTGGCCATATCAAAGTAATCTTTAATAAAAGGCTGTTGTGACACTTCCTAATCAACAATGAAAACGTCAAACATCATGTGTTACAGTAAACTATGGGAAAGAAAACCACAAAGTTAATACTATTATATATCATGAAAATGTATACCATTCCAAGTAGAGCTGATATATTTAGTCATTTTTTAAAGGTTTATTTATTTGTTTGAAAGTCAGAGTTACACAGAGAGAGAGGAGAGGCAGAGAGAGAGAGGTCTTCCATCCGATGGTTCACTCCCCAATTGGCCACAATGGCCGGAACTGTGCTGATCTGAAGCAGAAGCCAAGAGCTTCTTCCAGGTCTCCCATACAGGTGCAGGGGCCCAAGGACTTGGGCCATCTTCTACTGCTTTCCCAGGCCATAGCAGAGAGCTGGATCGGAAGAGGAGCAACCGGGACTTGAACCGGTGCCCATATGGGATGCCAGCGATTCAGCCCAGGGCATTAACCCACTGTGCCACTGTGCCACAGCGCCAGCCCTGATATATTTAATCATAATGGTAACTTACATCTGTGTTGTGCTTTGTAGCTAGCAAAATAATTTTCTTATATATTTGTTCTTATGATAACCCTTTGAAGTAGGCAGGGAGGATGTTATGATCCCCAATTTTTTTATAAGGAGGAGAAAAAAGATGGGAGTACCACTTAAGACAAGAATGAAGACTTGATCTTAAATTTATTGACATGAAGTCAGGACTATTTCTACTATGTGAGCTCCATTATCATATCCAACCATTGTATCATTTCCTGAGTTGAAAATGCTCCTTGAATTTATCAAGAAGAATATTGGTAGGCATCTGAGAACGTAGCTTAAAAACTTTTAACTTTTATCTTGTCCTGGTTCTAGAAAACCAGAATATCCACATGTCTATGAAATCCAAGATGAGCCTATATCTGTTTTCCTCTGAACTACTCCATGAATTAATAACAATATTCCAACCCCCTTCCCCTTTCAAGAGAGTCTCTGTCTTCCTGAGAATCCTTTGGATAGTTGAAGTCCCAACACAGGCTGCCATAGGGTGTATGACAAGGATGTTTCTTTCTGACAACATGATGTAAAGGGATGCTTTTTGAAAGTTTGTTTGTATGCATGGTCAGAATAAATTCATTTCCCTTTTATTTTCCCCTGTATTCCTTCTATTTTTTGACCCAGAATATTAGCTTTATTACAAAGAAGGAAAACAAAGGTTAAGTTATTGTGTATCAGTCATTGTGCTGGATAACAATGACATTAGGCTTAATTTTCACAAGCTTCACCACAATCCTTGTTGTTCACCTACCCAGTTAGTGGTATTGCTGGCATACGAACTCTTGTCTGTTGACACCATTGCCATGTGAAGTAAATGTACCTTTTAGATGTAGAAATCTGATGCTGTTAATTTTGCATTGGATTTTGCTAGTTGGTTAATCATTTTTATTTAATTTCTCTGCTCTCCCTCACCCCTAGTACTTAAAAAATACTCTGTGAAATAAATACTTAAAATTATAAAAAGTATAATCATAAATTAAAATTTACTAAAAAATGTATAGTTTAGTGGGAAACAATACTGGACTAAATGTGAGACTTCTGATATTTCATTATCACTTACTGCTTATGTGTGACCCTAGGAAGGCACTTTTAATAAAAACTTTCTGTGCCTCAATTCACCCATCAAAAGACAGAGGGGCCATATTTGTTTCTCCTCATTTCTTTGCGGATTAATTGAGATACCAGGGAAATAGCTTGAGTTCTTTGCATGACAGATGTTGGGTGAATCATGGAACTTATTATTAGAAATAACTATATTTTAAATTTTTCTATTTATTCTTTTGAGTGATAGAAACCAAGAGAGAGCACTTCAATATGCTAGTTCACTCCCCAAATGCCCACAATTACCAGGGCAGAGCTGAGCTGAGGCTGAAGCTCAGAGCTAGAAACTTAACCCACATCTTCCAATTGAGTAACAGGAGCCCTGTCACTTAGGCCATCAGTGCTGTCTCCCAAGGTCTGCATTAGTCAGAAGTTGGAGTCAGGAGCTGGAGTTAGGTATTAGACCCAGCCACTCTGATGTGGGATGCAGGTGCCTTAACTGGCATCTTAACCCTTAGGCTAAATGCATATCCCAGAAATAACTCTATTTTTATAACCAAACATTTAATGACTGATAATAAATCATGGTAACTTATTTTACCTGAATTTGGTGTTTTAGGAATAAATTTTTCAATGCAATCCATCACTGTGTTCAACAAAAGTAAAAATTACAAGTATGACGAAAACAGTCAATAAGACCTGGAATATCAATATAAGAGAGCTAGTGGATTTTTAAACACCTGGAAAAAAGTTGTATTTCTTCCCTCATATTTCTTAGAAAAATGCACTATTGTAATATTTTCAAGAGCCTATCTGACTCATGTGGCAGGAAAGTCAGCTTATATTTTGGATGTCATGTCAAATTTAATTTTATTCTAATTTAAGATTAGATCTGAGTTTCCAACAGAATTTCTGTGAATTTCATATGACAAAAAGAGAAACAAAGACTAAGGTTGCACTCAGAAGTTTGAAGTATCTAACATTTATTTTTAGGTGCCTAAAGAACAGAATGATGCCAGTGTTTCTCAAATGAAGGTGGAATCTAAAAAACATCTAAAAGATATAAGCAACACCACAGCTCAACAATTCCAATCACCTAAGAAAGCTGGAGGAGACCAGACCACACCCAAAAAGAAGACCATTAACATTACCTTGGCTGTAAACCGGAGGAAAAACAAAAGCATGAAATACGTGCTCATACACAGTGAGAGTGATAGCTTGTATGAGGCACTCAACACTCTTGAGGCAGTCAGGGAAGAGATAGAAACTCGAAAAGGCAGAGAATTGCTGGTGCGTGGTACAGAAGAAATTGAGGGCTACATCAACCTTGGAATGCCTCTCCATTGTTTTCCTGACAACAGCCATGTGGTAATTACATTTTCCCAAAGTAAACAAAAAGAAGATAACCAAGTATTTGGCCGGCATGACAAGGCCTCTACTGACTGTGTCAAGTTTTGGGTTCATGCAATTGGGAAGAAGCAAAGAAGACTTGTTAAACGTGGAGAACTTCACAAAGAAGGCTGCAAACTCTGTGTCTATGCTTTCAAAGGAGAAACCATCAAGGACGCTCTGTGCAAAGACAGCAGATTTCTTTCCTTCCTAGAAAGTGACACTTGGAAGCTCATTAGTAATCTGGACTCCATTTTTGAAAGCACACAGCCAGTAGATGAATTAGAGGGTAAGCTCTTTCAGGTTGAGGTTGAGAAAAGAATGGGCCCTGAGGCAGCAACCCCTCAAAATTCTGAGTTAGAAAAAAGAAACACCTGTGTGTTGAGAAAAGAAATTGTGGATCAGTATCCCTGTTTGAAAAATGAAAGTGAAAAAATCAGAGAAAACTTCAAGAAAAAAATGAAAAAAAGAACAGGGAAAACATTATTTAAATTGCATAGAACAAACTTTGGTAAACTGACAAAAAACTCTACTCCAGTTACATTAATCAAACGTCTTTCACAGCTCAGTGACTCCGTTGGGTTCCTATTCTATAACAACAATGGAAATGAGGGTTCTGCCACCTGCTTTGTTTTTAGCGGGCTGTATATCTTCACTTGTCGGCATGTAATCAGTTACATCGTGGGAAAAGGGATAGAGGAAAGTAAATGGCCGGACATCCTTGCTCAGAGTGTAAGGGTGACATTTTGTTATGAAAGGTCCAATGAGAGAGAAGAGAACTGCTTTTTCATCGAGCCTTGGTTTGAAATATCTGGTGTTGATCTTGACTATGCAGTCCTGAAACTGAAGGAAAACGGACAAAAAGTACCTAAAGGACTGTATAATGGAATTGCTCCTATACCCCTTAGTGGTTTGATTTATATCATTGGCCATCCAAATGGAGAAAAAAAGTCTACTGATGCTTGTACTGTGGTCCCTCAGGCTGAACGAGAAAAGAAATGTCAGGAACATATTCAGGCTAGGAAAGCAGAAGTGTGCCAATACTCTCTGCCGTATATCCATATGTACACTCAGAGCAGTTTCCAGGAAATAGCTCACAATGCAGATGTCATTACCTATGATACTTCTTTTTACTTTGGGTCTTCTGGCTCCCCAGTGTTTGATTCCTATGGTTCACTGGTGGCCATGCATACTGCTGGCTTTGCTTATGAATACCAACATGAAATTTCCAGTATCATTGAGTTTGGCTCTGCTATGAAGTCCATCCTCCTTGATATTAAAAAAAATAATAGTAAGTGGTATGAAGAAGTATGTGTAAATCAGCAGGAGGTAGAAATGGAGAGTGATGAGGATTGTGATGAGTGATTATTTACTGTCATTGGAGTGTTTATTCCATAGGCAATTAAAATGGTTTTCTAAATTACAAAATGGCCAGTTTCATAAAAATAATAATCATATTATATACTGATTCTTAAGTAAAGGCATTTTTCTAAGCACATGAAGATATTAATCCTAACAATTCTCTGAGGTGGATTAAGTGGAAATAACTTTTTATCAACTAGAATACAGTGATTATGTGACGCTTACTGTGCTTTTAGTCTTACTCCATTCAATCTCAGCTGCTTAAGTCAGCAACTTTTCCCTTACATCCTGCATTCTTTCCTTTGACCCCTAAATGACTTTTAATTTTTATTTGTTTATTTTCATTTATTTGAAAGAAAGAGAGAACTTGTATCCACTGGTTCACTTCCCAAATACCTACAACAACTCCGGCTGGTCCAGGCTGAAGTCAGGAGCACAGAATTTAATCCGGGCTTCCCACATGGATGGCAGGGACATAAGTACTTGAACTGTCACCTGGTGCCACACAGAATGTGCATTAGCAGGAAGCTGGAATTGGGAGAGAGCTGGGACTTGAACTCATGCACTCCAGTATGGGATTCCGGTGTCCCAAGCACTTCACCAAATATCCCCCGTATAATATTTAGATGTACACATCAAAGTTCACTCTGTTGTAAAGTCATGTGAATCCTCACATGTACACAATGGCATGTATCCAACCATTAGGGTATCACACAGGGCAGTCTCACCACCTTAAAAATCCCCTGTGCTTCACTCACTTATCCCTCCCCTGAACCTCTGGCAACCACTAGGCTTTTTACTTTCCCAGAATGTCTTATAAATGAAATCACATAGTATGTTACCTTTTCAAAGCAACTTCTTTCATTTGGATAAGAAACTTATATTCCTTCATGTCATTTTCTGGATTGATAACTCATTTCTCATTTTCTTTTGTCACTGATTAATATTGGGTTATATGATCATAACACAAACTGTTCAATAATCTTTTGAAATATCTCTTAGCTGCTTCCAGTTTAGGTGATTATGAATAAAGTTTCTATAAACATGTATGTGCAAGTTTTTGTATGAACACAAGTTTTCAACTTGGGTAAATACCTAGAAGAAAAATGGATGGATTGTGTAGTAAGACTATATTTAGCTTTGTAAGAACCTGCCAGACTGTCTTCTAAACTGATGGTACCATTTTTCATTTGCATGACCAATGAATAAAAGATCTTATTTCCACATGCTTACCAGTGTTTGGTATTTTTAGGCTTTTGGTTTTGTGCTTTGGGCTTCAGGCATGATAGTTTTCGAATGCCTTGAATTCCTCGGTGGATTAAATAATTTAAAAGTGAGGTTGGGACTGTCATGAATGGTCTAGGATATGCATGCATAGTATTAGCCTGGATTCAGACAGGAGAAGAGCCACTATACACATTATAGGAAGAATATATTTAATTAGGAAATAAGAGTTCTGTGAGTATGGAGAGATTAGAAGAAGAGAATAATTTAAGATTACAGCTAGAAGATGCCAGCCTAAAATATCAGAAAAGGGAAGAAATAGATATTGATGTGGAGAAGTCCAGGGAGATGCCATATCTTGTCATCCTAATGGCACCAAATTATTAAATTACAGAGAAGTTGCAAAGTTGGTACATCAGATACAACATACAAGTGATACCTTGTGGAGATATTACAAGATCCTCTCCAACCACCATGATCTTCCAAGAAATCATGACTGCCACTTAGTTTCCACCCTCCAAATTTCTTAGGCATTTTGGTCTTTGACAGATAGTAACGCAAGGGTTCTGCAATAAATAGTTCTCAGCTTTATAAGAAAGTGGTAGTATTACTAAGATGACAACATATAACTAGCCTATGACACATATAACATGTGCACACATACATAACCATAAATTATTTTTAGCTGGGTGGTAATGAGGCAGTTATCATAACATTATCTTACAACTGATTGTTAATGTCAACTTATCTGTACATTCATTGTCCTGCAAATAAATTATGCTATAAGTAGATCTTATCACCAGGTATTACAGTGCATCTGAAATATTCTGCAATGTTTAATACCTTGTCCCATCAGAGTAAAGTATGAAGTTTAAAAACAAATTAAAATTAGACACAGGATAAAAAACAAATCCTTTCTTTTTTGACCATCCTTCTTT
Source organism: Oryctolagus cuniculus (assembly GCF_964237555.1). NCBI lineage: Eukaryota > Metazoa > Chordata > Mammalia > Lagomorpha > Leporidae > Oryctolagus > Oryctolagus cuniculus. The sequence goes on along the minus strand of NC_091432.1, from coordinate 13,218,726 downwards.
TCTGTTTTCTTATGTTCTGCATCTGAATCCTAAATGAGCTCACAAGAGCTTTAAACATGGTCTTTCATTTCTTATTTCTGCCCCCAATTCATTTCTTTCTTTCTTTTTTTTTTTTCTTTTGACAGGCAGAGTGGACAGTGAGAGAGAGAGACAGAGAGAAAGGTCTTCCTTTTGAAGTTGGTTCACCCTCCAATGGCCACCGCGGCCAACATGCTGCGGCCGGCACACCGCACTGATCCGAAGGCAGGAGCCAGGTGCTTCTCCTGGTCTCCCATGGGGTGCAAGGCCCAAGCACTTGGGCCATCCTCCACTGCACTCCCTGGCCACAGCAGAGAGCTGGCCTGGAAGAGGGGCAACCGGGACAGAATCCGGCGCCCCAACCGGGACTAGAACCCGGTGTGCCGGCGCCGCAAGGCGAAGGATTAGCCTAGTGAGCCGCGGTGCCGGCCATCAATTCATTTCTAAAACATTCATTTCAGCACTTTATCCTTATCCATCTTTCACACTGAAAGGCAAACTCCTGCTTTCTGATACACTCCCTTCCCCTTATATACTTTCAAGGCAGCCACAAAGAATTATGAGTATCATATTCTGAAGACAATATCACAATATATATATTCAGTGTTTTTTTGGCAAATAACTTAAAAATCTCTGATATTTGACATCTGTAATTTGTTTTAATTACATAGCATGTGCACTCTGCTTAAGTACCTTACATATGTTGGCTCTAAGACCTCACATCAGCCCTATGAGGTATGTACTTTTATTATACCCATTTCATTTAGGAGAAAAATGAGACACAGAAGTGGAGGAATTAAAAGGAATTAATGAAGCTGTGCAGTGATGGTCAATTGCATGAATGGCAGTCTGGCTCCAGAGTCCATGCTCCCAACTCTTCTATACAGACTCTCAAAGTACGAGATGAAAATAAGGAAAGTCCTTACCAGGATTAAATAAGGTGTTCTCAATCCCTTTCCCCCTTTTCCTTTAAACTCTGAAAGATAATTTGATGAATTATTATTTTTTTTTTTGGACAGGCAGAGTTAGACAATGAGAAAGAAAGAGAAAAAGGTCTTCCTTCCATTGGTTCATCCCCCAAACAGCCACTACGGCCAGCGCGCACTGTGCCAATCCAAAGCCAGAAGCCAGGTGCTTCTCCTGGTCTCCCATGCAGGTACAGGGCCCAAGCACTTGGGTCATCCTCCACTGCACTCCCGGGCCACAGCATAGAGCTGGCCTGGAAGAGGAGCAACTGGGACAGAATCTGGCACCCCGACCAGGATTAGAACCCGGGGTGCCAGTGCTGCAGGCAGAGGATTAGCCTAGTGAGCCGTAGCGCTGGCCATGATGAATATTTTTTGGGTTAGGTTAAGAGATTTATGATCTGAAGGAGAATAGGTCTAATATTCTTTGGAGTTCTACATGAATACAGGAGAAAGGAGGAGGAAGGGGGTGGGGAATTCTTTTTTTTTTTTTTTAAGATTTATTTTATTTTATTTGAAAGAGTTAAAGAGAGAGAAAGAGACAGAGACAGAGGTCTTCCATCTGCTGGTTCACTTCACAAATGGCTGCAACAGCCAAAGCTGCACTGATCCGAAGTCAGGAGCCAGGAGCTTCCTCCGGGTCTCCCACATGGGTGCAGGGGCCCAAGGACTTGGGACATTTTCCACTGCTTTCTCAGGCCACAGCAGAGAGCTGGATCAGAAGAGGAACAGGACTAGAACCAGTGCCCATATGGGATGCAAGCACTTCAGGCCAGGGCTTTAACCCACTGCGCCACAGCGCCAGCCCCTGGGGAATTCTAAAGATGGGAGAAAAAATCTGCCCTATTTCCCATCAAATCCACTGATGTTTCAGTGAATTTTCTACAAGCTCTGTATTTCTTAGTTCATGTGCAGTGAGATACAATCTTTCGTTGGTACACAGTCATGTGAGTTTTAAGATTTGCATAGATTCTTGTTGTCACCACCACTCCCCACACACAGAACAATTCTCCAAAGACACCCCCTTAGGATCCCCCGCAGCTGAACCCTGGCCTCCCCTGACAACCTCCTTTCCATTGTGCTTAAGGGTCTTTAATTCTTAGTTTTTCATGGCATCTTGATTTTCCTTCCACCTCTCAACCACCCCCCTCTCCGCTTTCTCTCTCTCTCTCTCTCTCTCTCTCTCTCTCTCTCTCTCTCTCTCTCTTTAAGATTTATTTATTTATTTGAAAGTCAGGGCCGGCGCCGCAGCTCACTAGGCTAATCCTCCGCCTTGTGGCGCCGGCACACTGGGTTCTAGTCCCAGTCGGGGCGCCGGATTCTGTCCCGGTTGCCCCTCTTCCAGGCCAGCCCTCTGCTGTGGCCAGGGAGTGCATGCACCCCATGGGAGACCAGGATAAGTACCTGGCTCCTGCCTTCGGATCAGTGTGGTGCGCCGGCCGCAGCGGCCATTGGAGGGTGAACTAACGGCAAAGGAAGACCTTTCTCTCTGTCTCTCTCTCTCTCTCTCTCTGTCCACTCTGCCTGTCAAAAAAAAAAAAAAAAAAAAAAAGGCAGAAGCCTGTGGGTCACTCCCCAGTTGACCACAATAGCTGGAGCTTTGCCAATCCGAAGCCAGGAGCCAGGAGCTTCCTCTGGGTCTCCCACATGGGTGCAGAAGCCCAAGGACCTGGGCCATCTTCTACTGCTTTCCCAGGCCATAGCAGAGAGTTGGATGGGAAGTGGAGCAGCTGGGTCTCGAACCGGCGCCCATATGGGATGCTGGCACTTCAGGCGGCATCCTTCCTCACTATGCCACAGTGCCTCCCCTCTCCACTTTCTCTTGTACTACCCAAATGTCAAAGTTCCCCTAGAATCCCGTCTTTGATCCTTACACCTCCCTATTCACTTGGCAATTGCAGCTCTATGCATATGGCTTCGTGATTGTCATTTCTAGCCCTGAGATCTCTCATGAGTGCAACTCTGCGAATCAAAGGGGTGGATACAGTTGTTTCAAACCCTGGTGTTAAACTAACCATGCTTATATCCCAAGCCCCGAATTCCCAGTCCAGATCTACATCTTTCCTATTGTCTCATTTCTATCCACAACTCTACCACAAGACTAAGATCTCCCATACTAGAATCTCTGAAAACATTGTTATCATTTCCCACATGCATTATCAACAGTTTGGTGCAATCAGTAGCTTACTGCAAATGTGAATCCTCCCACCCTGCTTTCATTTCTTTACATTCTCTATTGTTTCTTCCATCAGTAACATTAACATGGAAGCTAGTACTTGACAATTATGGCCTTTCCAGAAATTTGAATTCACTATCATGTTTGAACTGTTCCATAATCTTAGTAAGTAGGTGCCACAGTCATGTCAGTTTTGCAAGGAGATATTTACATATTCTGGATGTAAGGTCATGCTGAGCCAGGGAGCAGGTTTTATATCATGGATGTCTAGCTCCAGATCCAGGAATGGAGCCACAACATACACTCTAGAACCATCTGAGACCATAAGTCTATCCTAAGTCATCAAGGATAATAAACCCAAGTGTGTCTCCTGGCTTCCCTGGGGACAAAGCATCAGAAGTCATGAGGATCTGAAAAAGCCCACGGTGTAGAAGTTGGCACAGCAGCCCCATGGCTGGGAGAAAGAAGTCTATCAGTTTTCAAGGTGACTACCTTATGGAAATTCACCCCCTTTCTCCTGTCTTACTCAGCCAGAGCCAAACTTGACCACGAAGTCACTCATTTGCCAGCAACAAGGTCTCTGGATCTTCAGAGTCCCCTTCTTTTCCTCCACAAAACCTCAAGCATTTGCTGCAAGGTAAGATGTGGGAATCAGTGAGCAGAAAAGGGGTCTGTGTCTCTGCTCTATGGTGTGATCATCTGGGAGTCTCGGGAATTGAAGTGTCAGGCTGAGCAGAGAAGGAAAACTTTTTATTTAAGAGGATATGAGCGCTGGCGCCGCAGCTCACTAGGCTAATCCTCCGCCTTGCGGCGCCGGCACACCGGGTTCTAGTCCCGGTTGGGGCGCCGGATTCTGTCTCGGTTGCCCCTCTTCCAGGCCAGCTCTCTGCTGTGGCTAGGGAGTGCAGTGGAGGATAGCCCAAGTGCTTGGGCCCTGCACCCCATGGGAGACCAGGAGAAGTACCTGGCTCCTGCCATTGGATCAGCACGGTGCGCCGGCCGCAGCGTGCCTGCCGCGGTGGCCATTGGAGGGTGAACCAACTTCAAAAGGAAGACCTTTCTCTCTGTCTCTCTCTCTCACTGTCCACTCTGCCTGTCAAAAAAATAAAAAAAGATATGAGGTGGGAGTTAGACAAAGCACAGTAAAAATCCTAACAGGCATAACCCTGAGGAACGTAGCTTCCTTGAGGAGGAAGGAAGCATGTGGTCAGGAATATTCCCACACTCCCACCATGATAATAATGCAACAGGGAGTAAATGTATATTTAGTGCCATTCAGGTGGTCACAAGCTAATTGATCAGAGAAATAGAGAAAAGGGAGAGGAAGTGAATGGAATGGTGTGGGAAGGTAGATATCAGGAGAGAGAACTTGCCAGCATGGCCTTGACGACTTCACCAACATTGAGGTGTGTGCTGGGCATCATGTTAGAGTTGTTGGTGGAGAACAAGCTTACAGTCCTTTACTGCAATTCACTTCTTTCTCCAGGTATCTACCAGCATATGATTGGACCTTTCCCCTACATTGCATATTATCCTCAGGGATATATCCCTGGCCAAAAAATACGATACAATGTGATCATCAGAGTAAGCTCTGAAGCATCCAAGTCATCCCCCCAGCCCATTCCCCTGTTCCCTGTAGGTAATCTGGTTATCACATTATAGAGTTCCCAAAGGAGAATGGGAAAGCCCCTGTGTGGTTAAAGACTGAAAGGCAGAGGACTTCAAGATGTTATGTCCTAGTGCAACGTCGCCACCTGCCTGAGGCAGCCACCAAGTGCACTCCTGAACTAAGGCAGGCACGTTTAACCAGGAATTCTGTCGCAAACATCACTGCACCTGAGGAGGCTCCTTCCATCTGGCGTCCTCTTTTGGGGATGGCTCAACTGCGGTTCATTGACTAACAAAGGAAGGATATAAAAGGCCTTGGTAGCCAACTGAAAATGGTATATCCTAGAGCTCAATCAGTCTGGCATTATCTTAGTTCTACAAAAGTGGCAAATGTCTTCCTAGGGGACACTTTACTCTTTACTTCACCACATGGATGTTGTCTTCTCTCCCAGGGAGGGTTGACCCTAGCATCGGGTACCACATGAAATCAGATCACCTTAATCCAGTCAGGGACAAACTGACCTGAGACCTAGTTACAAAATGTTAAGACTCTATCTGCCTCAAATCAGTTCCGCTTCTACAGTGTAGCCCTCTAAGGGTTCCAGCTCAGGCCTTAGCTGTTGACTTCTACCCTGTGCCATATCAAATTCAGAGTTCCAGTTTGTAGTCTCATGAGCATTATAAGTCCTTCATGAACTCTGTTTCTCTTTGCATTGACTTACTCAGGTAGGGGAAGGGCAAGAAAATTAGTGCTATCCTTAAGAACCCAGAGGATACAGGAATGATGATCCCTGCTATGTATGCATTTCCTCTCAGCCTGATCCGTGTAGAAACCTGCCTTCAGATCAGCGCGGTGTGCCGGCCGCGACGGCCATTGGAGGGTGAGCCAACGGCAAAAGGCAGACCTTTCTCTCTGTCTCTCTCTCTCACTATCCACTCTGCCTGTCAAGAAATAAAAAAAAAAAAAAAAGAATTAACAGCAATTCTACACAGTCTTTTCAAGAAACAAAGGAGAGTGGAATACTTCTCAACACATGTTCTGAGGTTAGTTTTATTGTGATGCCCAAATCACAAACACAATTTAAAGAAAAAGAGAAAATCAGAGACCAGGTTCCTTCATAAATATAGACCAGAAAATGTTAACAAAATGTTAGCAATATTCAACGAGATTTAAAAAGAGTTACATGGCATGACTAACTAGATTTTACTTCAGAGATGCAAATCAGATTCAAAAGATAAAAATTATTTACTTTAAATGAGTGAAATTAAGCATGTTTTCATTTGATTATTGTTTACAGCCTTTGCCTATTTTCCTGCTGGACTATGGTCCCTTTGCTTTTTATTTGCCCAACTCATTATTTAGTGGAGCCATTAATTGTAATGTAAATTTAAAAATATGTATCTAGATTTTTTCAAATAAAAAATTGAAAATCTATTGATGTAACCCATAATATTAGCCATTTAAAGAAGAAAAAATCGTATCAGTTGATATAAAAAGGCACTTTATGAAATTCAGCAAATGATCATTATAATTTAAAAAGCTCTCAGAAAATGTAAGAATAGAGGAAAACTTCCTCGGCTTGATAGAGAATATCTACAGCTATTAATATTCTTAGTGATGAAAAAGTAAGATTCCAAGATGGTAGAATAGGGAATAGGTGGAATAGGTCTTCTCTAGGCTATGGAAAATTTGTATTAAAAAAATAGAGAAAGTACATTCCTAGAGGAGAGTTGGAGATTCTGCAGTGGCAATTCTGCAGAAGGAAGAAAGATGCCATGGATCTGTGTAGATGAGCAAAAGTTCAGCAACTAGCATAGACACAACAAATGAACACAGCAGTCCTAAGCCTGAGAAAGTGCCAGCTTTGGAGAGTAAGCTGAGATCGGACTGCAGCAACCTGTGCCACTGGTGATATAGCCAGGAGAGCCCAGTGGACTATACTGTCTTTGAGTCCAGCCCAGAGCCCTTAGGAGAACAGGGTGCCAGCTTACCCAGCAAAAAAGTAAAAAGGCATGTCTCTCTCCCAATGCCCCCCACAACAGTGCCCAGCAGCCTGCTGAGAGGGGGCAGGTGCCATTTTTGAAATAAGTAGGTAGCAGCAGCTGCAGCTCTTATGCACACACCCAGCAACTGGCAGGGACAATCGCCATCTTATTGGCAGAAGCAACCACAGCAGCTCTGGTGAACCCTCTTGGCAATGGGTGGGGAGAAGTAGCCATTCCAACACTAGTACCAGCTGCAGAGACTCTTGTATGAACCCAGAGCACACACAGGCACCTGGCTCTGGGAATGTCTCAGCCTCTCTGTGGATGGGACTGGCTAGCTGGGGTAGAGTGGATCCTTTGCACCCAGTGACTGTAGGAGCCTGAGTGCTGAGACTGTGGGAACTCTGTGACTGCATGAAAGGGTGCAGAGTGTAGCTGGGTGTCTGGGCAATCACTGGGAGCAGCTCCACATGCTCAGAGCTCCCTGATTGTCTGGGGTGGATCATTGCAGTGGGATCTATGCTCACACTGAGGACTGCACAGATCCTTTGTGCAGTTCATGTGAAAGTGTGGATGAGTATTGCACTTACTAAGGACTAACAACCAGGCATTGACCACCTCAGAAGAGAGGATGTGAGGGTATGATTACATCAACAGAGGTGGCCATATATACTCACCCGCCTATTAATAAGAGGCAATCTACCACACCCAGTGTGGATGTCACCCTGGATACTTGTCCCACTCTGGAGCACTGACCAGAGCTCCCTGGCCACCCCAGTACACACCTCTAGGTATTCACTAAAAGATCAGACATTCTGCTAAGCCACAGAGACATAGTTCAAAGATAAAAGCCATCAGAGGAATAAAACAACAAGTATATCCACAAATGCCTAAAAATATATGTGGAAATTCAAGAAATAAGATTAAGGAAGACAAAAGGTCCCCCTACAGACGAACACAACACTTCAATATTAGAATGTGAAGATGAAGAGATTGATGAGATGCCTGAAAATTAATCCAAAAGATTAATCATAGGAAAAATCAGAAGCAATGAGAAGAAAATTCATGAATTAAAGAAATCCACGCATGACACAATGAAAAATTTTCCAAAGAAATGGAGAATTTAAAGAGAAATCAGAATGAAATATTAGAAATGAAGAATTCAATAGGTCAAATTGAAAAATGTAGTAGAAAGCCTTAACAACAGACTTGGTGAGGCAGAAGAATGAATATCCGAACTAGAAGATAAATCTTTAGAAATTTTTCAGTCAGACCAAGAAAAGTAAGAAATTAGAAAACTTAAAAACAGTGTTAGAGATTTATGGGATACTATCAAATAGCCAAATATACTGGTCTTAAGGGTTCCTGAAGGTGTGCAAAGAGAGAATGGCCTAGAAGGCCTATTTAGTGAAATAATTACAGAAAACTTCTCCAATTTAGAGAAAGAAAGGGATGTCCAACTACAAGAAGCATATAAAACTCTTAATAGACATGACCAGAAAAGATCTTCAGCACAACACATTGTAGTCGAACTTTCAACAGTAAAACACAAAGGAAAGATTTTAAATAGTGCATGAGAGAAATGCCAGATTACTTTCAGAGGATTTCCAATTAGATTCACAGCTGACTTCTCATAAGAAACTCTATAGGCTAGGAGAGAATGGCAAGACATAGTCCAAGTCTTCAGAGAAAAGAAAACCCAGAATACTGTACCCTGCAAAGCTCCCATTTATTAATGAAGGTGAAATAAAGATCTTTCATAACAAACAGAAATTGAAAGCATTTGTCATCACTCATCCAGCATTACAAAAAATGCTTAACAATTTGCTACACACAGAAACACAGAAAGATAGCCATCACTATATGCGGCTTGTCCTGCAAAGCCCCTCTGTCAAGGAGAGCAGAGTAACAGTGTCCTTCCCACAAGGAGCACTGGAGATAAGTTTTGACAAACACCTCTGACTATTCACAGCCATGTATGCCTTTTAAAGGGCAGGGAGAAAGGACATAACTAACTCAGGGGAACACTAACTTTAAGACAGAAACAACACTTGTACCAATATACCTCTCCAATCAATTGAAGGTAGCTTTCCAGGTGGGCCTGGGCCATACCAGGGAGTAGCTTACCTAATTGGCAGAAGGGTGGGAGAAATGTGCCTGGGCTCAGGCTAACTGCTGGGATCACCCACAATTATGAAAGAAGGTGAAGGCAGAAAATCTCCCAGTAAAAATACAAAGGAAATCCAAATTAAATAATAGGAATATATATATATGGAAAAATTGCAGGGTTGTAACTTTGACTTTAAATAACCTAAATTCTCCAGTTAAAGAATACAGACTGTCTGAATGGATTAAAAAAACAAGACCCATCTATTTGCTGCCTACAAGAAACACACCTCACCAACAAAGATACACAAAGACAAAAAGTGAAAGGATGGAAAAAGATATTCCATGCTAACAGAAACCAGAAGAGAGAGGTGTAGCCATCCTAATGTCAGTCAAACTAAGACATTATGTAATGATTAAGGGACCAATTCAACAGGAAGATATGACTATTATAAATATACATACACCAAATTACAGGGTACCAATCTATTTAAAAGAAATGTTAAGGGATGCAAAGGGAGACATAGATTCCAATGCAATAGTAATGGGGGACTTGAACACCCCACTTTCAGCAATGGACAGATCAACTAGACAGAAATAAACAAAGAAACAATAGAGCTAATCAATATTGTGGACTAAATGGACTTAATTGATATCTACAGAACTTTTCAACCCACACTTGCAGAATACCCATTCTTCTCACCAGTGCATGGAACTTTCTCTAGGATAGACCATATGCTAGGCCATAAAAAAACAAGTCTCAGCAAATTAAAAAAAAAAAATTGAAATCATACCATGTGTCTTCTCTGACCACAATGCCACAATGAAATGAAGCTGAAAATCAATAACTCAAGAACCTCTAAATCATATGCAAACACACTGAACAACATGCTCCTGAATGAACAATCAAAAAATTTGGGAAAGCGAATGAAGATGACAGTATAACATATCAAAACTTATGGGATACAGCAAAAGCAGTGTTAAGAGGAAAGTTTATAACAACTGCTGCCTATATCAAGAGATTGGAAAGGCACCAAATAAATGAGCTATAAATGCATCTCAAGGACCTGGAGACAAAGCAACAAAACAAACTCAAAATTAAACCAGTGCATGGAAAATTTCTCTCTTTAAAAAAAAAAAAAAACAAATTCAAAATTAGTAGAAGGAAAGACAAAATTAAATTAGAAAAGAAATAAACAAAATTGAAGCCCAAAAAACAATACAAAAGATCAGTGAAATGCAGAGCTGGTTTTTTAAAAAATAAATAATTAATTAAAATAAATAAAACTCCCTTTTCACCAAGATGGCGCCGAAGGCAAAGAAGGAAGCTCCTGCCCCTCCTAAAGTCGAAGCCAAAGCGAAGGCCTTGAAGGCCAAGAAGGCAGTGCTGAAAGGCATCCACAGCCACAAGAAGAAGAAGATCCGCACGTCCCCCACCTTCCGGCAGCCCAAGACACTACGCCTCCGACGGCAGCCCAAATACCCTCAGAAGAGCGCCCCCAGGAGAAACAAGCTTGACCACTCTGCCATCATCAAGTTCCCCCTGACCACGGAGTCGGCCATGAAGAAGATAGAAGACAACAACACACTGGTGTTCATTGTGGATGTCAAGGCCAACAAGCACCAGATCAAACAAGCTGTGAAGAAACTCTATGACATTGATGTGGCCAAAGTCAACACCCTGATCAGACCTGACGGAGAGAAGAAGGCGTATGTGCGGCTGGCTCCTGACTATGATGCTCTGGACGTCGCCAACAAAACTGGGATCATCTGAACGGAGTCCAGCTGGCTAATTCTAAATATATGTTTTTTCACCATAAAAAAAAAAAATAAATAAAACTGATACACCATCAGCTCAACTAACCAAAAAAACAGAGAAAAGACCCAAATCAATAAAATCAGTGATGAAAAATGAAATGTAACAATGGATACCACAGAAATAAAAAGAATCATCAGGAATTACTACAAAGAGCTGTATGCCAACAATTTGGAAACTTAGAAGAAATGGATAGATTCTTGGATACATACAACCTACATAAATTGAATCATGAAAACACAGAAAACCTAAACAGACCAATCACCAAGATGAAGATTGAATCAGTAGTAAAAACCCTCCCAACAAAGAAAAGCCCAGGACCACAGAGCTTCACTGCTGAATTCTACCAGACATTTAAAGAAAAACTAATTCCAATTCTTCTCAAGCTATTCAAAACAATTGAAATGGAGGGAATCTTCCCAGATTCCTTCTGTGAGGCCAGCATCACCTTAATTCCTAAATCAGAAAAAAGATGAAACAGAGAAAGAGAACTATAGACCAATATCACTGTTGAACATAGATGCAAAAATCCTCAACAAAATACTAGCTAACCGAATCCAAGAATACATCAGAAAAATCATTCACCCAGACCAAGTGGGATTTATCGGTGGTATGCTTCATTCACAAATCAATCAATGTGATACATCACATTAACAAACTGAAAAACAAAAACCCTATGATAATCACAATACATGCAAAGAAAGAATTTGATCAAATAAAACATCTTTTCTTTCCTTTTCTTTTTTTTTTCTTTTTTTTTTTTTTTTTTACAAAGAATAGACTTTAATGAATGAGTTCAAGAAGAACACTAAACAAAAAAATGACAGCAACAGGATTCAGCCTGGAGAATGGAGAAAGCTTGATTATCAGAGTTGACTCATTATATGCTGTAAAACATTCAGTTTATAACAACCACACAATAAAATACAATATGTGGGTCGGGGCAGCAGATAGTAGCTCAAGTGCTGGGATACCTGCCACCCATATGGGAGAGCTGCACTGAGTCCTGGGCTTGTGGTTCTGACGTGGCCCAGCCCAGGCTACTGCAGCCATTTCAGAAGTGAACACACATGGGAATCAATCTCTCCCTCTCTTGCACTCTCCCTCTCTCTCTCTTTCTCTCTCTCTCTTTCTGTCCCTCCCCCCACTTTGCTCATCACTCTGCCTTTCTTTTTTTAAAAAATATTTTATTTTTATTTATTTATTTGACAGGCGGAGTGGACAGTGAGAGAGAGAGACAGAGAGTAAGGTCTTCCTTTGCCATTGGTTCACCCTCCAATGGCCACCGCGGCCCATGCGCTGCAGCCGGTGCACCGCGCTGATCCGATGGCAGGAGCCAGGTACTTTTCCTGGTCTCCCATGGGGTGCAGGGCCCAAGGACCTGGGCCATCCTCCACTGCACTCCCAGGCCACAGCAGAGAGCTGGCCTGGAAGAGGGGCAACCGGAACAGAATCCGGCGCCCCGACCAGGACTAGAACCCGGTGTGCCGGCGCTGCAAGATGGAGGATTAGCCTAGTGAGCCACGGCGCCGGCCCACTCTGCCTTTCAAGCAAATTAAAATTAACTAGCTAATTAATTAACAAATAAACATCCAAAAACTCTAGAAAGAAAACCAGTGTAAAGCCTGTTATGGAACAGGTTTATCCCATTCCTGCCAATGTTTACTTTCCATCATTATCAGCTGTTTCAGTTAAGGGGAATTTGGATTAGGAGGATGTTGTGCACAGGCCCAAAAGGGAAAAGTGAGAGCCCTAGAGGAGACAAACGTAAGATTGTCAACTTGATGGCTTGCCTTAGGAAGCTAAAAATAACTTCTTCTCCCAGAGGACTAACCCACCCAGAAAGAGAAAACTACTCATTCTAGGACTTAAAAATACTTAGTGAAGTACAATGTGACAGGCATGCTGTTAATCATCTCACTTCAGGAGAGTTCTTGAATGCCCTAAGTTCCCAAGGTCTACATAGATTACTTACAATATTGTATCATTTTTTGTTTTATTGACTTTTCTTGTCTTTACATGGCTAATAATGTGCCTCTTTTTTAGGTTATCATATATTCTTTTTTCTTTCAACTTTTATTTAATAAATATAAATTTCCAAAGTACAACTTTTGAGTTATAGCAGCTTTTCCCCCCATAACCTCCCTCCCACCCACAACCCTCCCCTTTCCCACTCCCTCTCCCATCCCATTCTTTATCAAGATTCATTTTCAATTATCTTTATATACAGAGTATCAACTTAGTATATACTAAGTAAAGATTTCAACAGACTGCATCCACACAGAAACACAAAGTGTAAAATACTGTTTGAGTAGTAGTTTTACCATCAATTCGCATAGTACAACACATTAAAGACAGAGATCCTACATGGGGAGCAAATGCACAGTGACTCCCGCTGTTGATTTAACAACTGACATTCTTATTTATGATGTCAGTAATCACCCAGCTCTTGTCATGAGCTGCCAAGGCTATGGAAGCCTCTTGAGTCCACCAACTCTGATCTTATTTAGACAAGGCCATAGTCAAAGTGGAAGTTCTGTCTTCCCTTCAGAGAAAGGTACCTCCTTCTTTGATGGCCCGTTCTTTCTGCTGGGATCTCACTCACAGAGATCTTTCATTTAGATTTTTTTTTTTTTTTTTTTTTTTTTTTGCCACAGTGTCTCGGCCTTCCATGCCTGAGAAACTCTCATGGGCTTTTTAGCCAGATCCGAATGCTTTAGGGGCTGATTCTGAGGCCAGAGTGCTGCTTAAGGCATCTGCCATTCTATGAGTCTGCTGTGTATCCCACTTCCCATGCAGGATCATTCACCCCTTTTTAATTCTATCAATTATTATTTGCAGACACTGGTCTTATTTATATAATCCCTTTGACACTTAATCCTATCTTTTTGATTAATTATGAACTTAAACTGATCACCTTAACAAGTAAAATGTCATTGGTACACGCCACCTTGATGGGATTGAATTGGAATCCCCTGGCACGTTTCTAGCTCTACCATTAGGGGTAAGTCCAAATGAACATGTGCCAAACTGTACATCTCCTCCCTCTCTTATTCCCGCTTTTATATTTAACAGGGATCACTTTTCAGTTAATTTTTAAATACCTAAGAATAATTGTGTGTTAATTAAAGAGTTCAACCAATGGTATTAAGTAGAACAAAAAATACTAAAAGAATAAAATACTAAGTTGTTCCTCGACAGTCAGGACAAGAGCTGATCAAGACATTGTTTCTCATAGTGTCCATTTCACTTCTACAGGATAAAACATCTTTTCATGATGAAAACTTTACATAAATTGGGTATAAAAGGAGCATTCCTCAACACAGTCATGGCAATTTATGGCAAGCCCACAGCCAGCATCTTATCGAATGGGGAAAATTTGGAAGCGTTCCCACTAAGTTTCAGAACTAGATAAGGATTCCCATTCTTACCATTGCTATTCAACATAGTCCTGGAAATTTTAGCCAGAACTATTAGGCAAGAATAAGAAATCAAAGGGATACAAACTGGAAAGGAGGAAGTCAAACTATCCCTATTTGTAAATGACACGATTCTAAATATGGGGGAACCAAAAGACTCCACTAAGAAACTATTGGAACTCATAAAAGTATTTGGTAAAGTGGCGGAATATAAAATTAACACACAAACATCAATAGCCTTTGCATACACAGACAATGCCATAACTGAGAAAGATCTAAGATCAATACCATTCATAATAGCTACAAAAAAAGTAAATACATTGAAATAAATTTAACCAAGGATGTCAAAGATATCTATGATGAGAATTATAAAACATTAAAGAAAGAAATAGAAAAAGACATAAAAAATGGAAAAATCTTCCATGCTCATGGATTGAAAGAATCAATATCATCAAAATATCCATACTACTAAAAGCAATTTACAGATTCAGTGTGATCCCAATCAAAACAACAATGAAATTCTTCTCAGATCTAGAGGAAAATGATGCTAAAATTCATATGGAAACACAAGAGACCCCAAATAGCTAAAGCAATCTTATACAACAAAAACAAAGGTGTAGGCATTACAATACCAGATTTCAAGACATACTACATGGCCATTATCATCAAAATAGCATGGCAGTGGCAAAAAAAAAAAAAATCATGTAGACCAATGGAACAGAATAGAAAAAACGGTTTATGAAAGGCCCCATGAATGGGGAGTAAAAAGATAAGTCACAGATTGAGAGAAAATATTTTTGAAGTACATATCTACCAAGGTTTATGACCTAGGAAATGTAAAGAATGCTCAAATTTCAACAGTTAACAAATAACAAAATGTGTGAACAGATATTGCATCAAGCAAGATGTGCAGATAGCAAGTAATCCCATAGAGAGCTATTCAACATCATTAGCCATTAGGAAAACACTAACTAGGCACAATAAGGCATTACTACACATCAACCAGAATAGCCAAATTGTCCTGACACATATAATATTGGTGAGGACGTGACCAGGTCAGGTCATGAGTACATTGCTGGTGAAAATGTAAAAATGACAGTCACTCTAGAAAACTGGCAACTTCTTTTAAAAGTACACATATAAGGTGTTGAGAAAAGAAGCTCAGAATAGAGGGGAGGCAGTATATGAATCTACAGCCAGACTGAATTTATTCAGAGAAAATAAATTCATAGAGGTGGGTGACCAATTGCTGGTGTGTGCACAGTGATGGAACATGTGGCAGAAGTCCCTGACCCCATGGGCCAGGCCTTTTTTTCCTTTTAGGAGGGCTAGGAATGGGGGTGGGGGTAGGGGTAGTAGGCAGAGGTGAATTCCTGGAAATGGTCTTTCAGGTGGCCCAGCAACTTCAGGTGGCCTTGGGGTGGGGGTGGGGGGGACTTTGGGAACCTGGGTATGAAGGCAACAGAGTGTAAGACCCAATTCAAGGGCAAGGAATAAATTCCAATGTTTATCTTTTGGGCAATCAGAGAGAATGGCTGAGGCTTCTGTCTTTGCTCCATCACAAGGAATGCCATTGTGGTGGAGCTTGTGACACTGCCATCCCTTACTGGAGTGCCAGTTTACGTCCTGACTGCTCAGCTTCTGATCCAGTTTCCTTCCTCTGGGAAAGGAGAGGTAGAGATAACTCAGGTACTTGGGTCCCTGTCACCCAGGATGGAGTTCCGAGTTTCTGACTTCAGCCTGGCCCAGCCCTAGCTTCTGCAGCCATTTTGAAGGAGTGAACCAGCAAATGGAAGATGTGTGTATGTGTGTGTGTGTGTGTGTGAGTGTGTGTTCCTCTCTCTATTGCTCTGTCTTTCAAATAAGTAAATAATCTTTGAAAAAAGTAGACATAAAACCATACAGGACCCCACTTACCCTAAGGACATGGAAACTTGATATTAACACACAAATCTGTATGAAAATATTCATTGCAGCTTTATTAACAAACTAGAATCAACAAATAGGTCTTACGATGGGTGAACAGCAAGACAAATAGTTGCATATTGATACAAAGCAATGACATTTAACAATAAAATAGGACAAACTCCCAAGATATACAACATCCTAAGGGAATCTTTAGAGAATTATGCTCCAGAAAAACCCTATTCTGAAAGATTAAATGATTCCATTTACATAACATTTTTGAAATGACAAAATCACAGACAGGAAGAACATTTTTGTGATTGTGAAGGGGAAGGAAGGAGTGGGTGTGGCTATAAAAGGGCAAGATGAGGGATTCTTATGGTGTTGGAAATGTATATTGTACACAAAATCTATATTGTGTCATGTACAGCCCATTCCTGCTGTATCAATGACGTTGTGGAATTGTACCTATTTGGTCACTATCAGTAGAAGTACTGTACTACAGTTTTTAAGTATGGTTTGTAAGATATTATCATTGGGTAACATAGAGGAAGAGAGTACATAGGATCTTTCTGTCTCATTTCTTAAAACTGTATATTAATTTACAAAATTTTAAAAATAAAAAATAACTAAACAATAGAATTAGCCATCTCTCTGGCCCTTTTTCTTGGGTTGAACCAATTCAGAATCCTACCTCTGTGTTGTGTAGAGGCCAATCAGCAGCTCCGCAGGCCATGTGTAGGCACTTAGGTTGACAATTGTCTAGCTGAGTTCCCAGACAAAAACAGTATCAAGCACAAGTCATGGGCCTACCTACAGACTCCAGAATCCAGCTTCCTCCCAGCTGCCTTGCTCTAAAGCTGTACAGAGCAGAGACTGGCTGTCCTGGGCTTAGGAGCCCTCCCCAAGTTGCAGATTTGTGTGCCCAATAAAAACTTGTTTTTGTTTTCAGCCACTGATTTTAGGGTAGTTTATTACAATAATAACAGGTAACTGGAAATAAACATGATTTTTGTCTATGGACATTCTACAGCGAAAGAGAATGGCATGTTCCTAGAATCTTGGTGTTAACTATTGATAGCATTTTAAAAACTATCATATACTATGCCGTTGAACAGTTTAAGACTGGCTTAATTCCAATTGGTCTTAATTAGTGAAATTTTATTATAGCCATCATATGTCTAAATTATAAATTGGGCATGTAATTTTTATGCCACTTACAGGTAAGAGGAGACATAGTGTGGATACTAAAATGGGATGTCTGATTTTCAGGAATTTATGGTATATATTATTCGAAATTAAGATTGTATTAGAGTACCTAAGAAATGTATAATTATTATTGGTTTATAAATTATTTCTTAATGATCTGTTATGAATTATAAATCATGAGGGCTTGTTAAATTTCATTTTACATCTATTTTACAATTATAACTAATTATTGGCCGGCGCCGCGGCTCACTAGGCTAATCCTCCGCCTAGCGGCGCCGGCACACCGGGTTCTAGTCCCGGTCGGGGCGCCGGATTCTGTCCCGGTTGCCCCTCTTCCAGGCCAGCCCTCTGCTGTGGCCAGGGAGTGCAGTGGAGGATGGCCCAGGTGCTTGGGCCCTGCACCCCATGGGAGACCAGGAAAAGCACCTGGCTCCTGGCTCCTGCCATCGGATCAGCGCGGTGCGCCGGCCGCAGCTGGAGGCTGCGAGGGTGAACCAACGGCAAAGGAAGACCTTACTCTCTGTCTCTCTCTCTCACTGTCCACTCTGCCTGTCAAAAAAAAAAAATAACTAATTATTAATGTCAAGTCATCTATTTGTTCACTTCTTCTTACAAATGAGTCAGGCTTGGTTCAAACCCTCCTGTGTCACCAGGTATTTTAATTCTGTTGTAATACTCTGTCGTGTTTAGGGTGATAGATACATGACCGGATACAGGGCTGGCATTGTGGTGCAGCAGATTAAGCCACCTCTTGTGATAACGGCAACCGGTAACCCACTGCCAGCTCCACTGCCAATCTAGCTTCCTGCTAAAGCAGCAAATGATGGCCCAACTGCTTGAGTTCCTGCCACTCACCCACATGGAGTTCCTATATCCTGGTTTCAACCTGTTCCAGCCCTGGCTGTTGCATCCAGGGGAACGAAACAGCAGATGGAAGATCTCTCTTTCTATCTCTCCCTCTCTCTGTGTCACTCTGCCTTTCAATAAATATTTCTTTAAAAAAAAAAAAAAAGAAAACTAGGTTCAAAATCAGGCTAGACAATAGGCAAGGGTAAGTTTTCTGCTTCCCATCCATCTTTGGAATAGCCCCTCTTATCTGGCGTACTACTTTTTCCTCCTGGGAATTCCTGGCTTAGGTGCTCAGATGTTGCGTCCTCCCTTGGCTTCTAAAACAGAAAAAGATCATGCGATATTGTGAAAAAATTATTTCAAAACATTGATAATCCCACTCCCTAACACAGAATCTGTTTTTATTTTCCCATATCCTATCTAGGATCTTGACAGAATGAATTCATTGTTTTGTGTGGTTGCAAACTCGTGTGGACAAGATTAATGTGTAATACTGATTTCAACCCTCCCTTGAGTTAGAACTCACCCCTTTTATATTACTTTCCACGGTTTACTATAGAAGACCAAAATAACTAGGCTCGGCTTGGGTTTGTCCTAGTGTCTCATACTTTTGGTCATAGAAACTCTGAAGGATAAATCAATTTACCATGTATCTTCCTGACTCTAGTAACGTCTTTCCGGGTCATAAAAACACATAGATGCTATATACCTCCACCAAATTAGAGCAAGAACAAGTGTGTCGGCCCGGATCGGCACGCGACGCTGCGGGCCAGCAGGGGGCGCCTGAGCGTCAGGGCAGGCGGGCGAGAAGCCGGGGGCGTGGCTTCTGCATCCTGACAGACAGCTAAGGATGCTGGCGAAGATGAGGTAATAGGAGCCGGAGCGAGGAGGGCGTGGGGGCTGCGCGCGTGTGTGCGAGTGCGTGCTCGAGCCGGAGACCCCCGAGAGCCTGGGAGCTCGCGACCCGGACCCGGACCCGGACCATGCCGCGTTAAAAGAAAGGAAATCCCATCTCTGGGAAGGAGGCTGCGAAGTTGCGGCGCGGAGCCAGCTGCGGTCCTAGCGCCGAGTCATGGCGGGGGTCGCCCCTGCACCAAGGGACTGGGGACACCCCCGCGGGCGCGGGCTGGCCTGGGCGCCCCGCTTGGGAGGGGCGATTCTTTCTGGAAGCGACTGAGCGGAGCCACAGGGAGGGGGAGCTCTGCCCTCCGCGGCAGCGGCCGTGCGGGGAGGGGCGGGGAGGGGACCGGAGCGTGCCTTCCAGAGCGCGGGCGTGCGGCAGGAACCCACCCCGACGCCTGCAGAGCCCGCGGCGCAACTGGTGCGAGCGCCCGCTTCTCGCCTCGCCGTCCGCCCCAGCTCGCGGCCGCAGGGCTCGGGCCGCGCGCGCCCGCCGGGGCTTTGCTAGGCGCGGGCCTGTTTGCGGAGAGCCGGGCACTTGCATGAAGCGCTTGGACCCCGCGGAGCAGCGGCTGCAGCGGCGCACCCGGGCGGCGGCGGCGGCGGCGGCGCGCGGTCGGAGCCGGGCGGCCCCGTTCTCCGGGCCCCGGTGGATGCGTGGCTGGGGAGCAGCCCATGGGCCGGAGCTGAAGCTGCCCGGGGCGTCGGGGCGCGTGGCGAGGGGCGCGGTTGAGGCCCGGAGGCGGCGGCGCAGGAGGAAGCGGAGGAGGTCGGGCGCGCCGGGCCCGGGAGGCCGGCCGCGCAGCGCCGCCGCCTCCGCAGCCGCAGCCCCGGGCTCGCCATGCTCCTGGCCTCGGCCGTGGTGGTCTGGGAATGGCTGAACGAGCACGGCCGCTGGCGTCCCTACAGCCCGGCTGTGAGCCACCACATCGAGGCGGTGGTCCGCGCCGGCCCCCGCGCCGGGGGCAGCGTGGTGCTGGGTCAGGTGGATAGCCGGCTCGCGCCCTACATCATCGACCTGCAGTCCATGAACCAGTTCCGCCAAGACACGGGTGAGCCGGCCGCCCCAACCCCTCACTCCCGCGCTCCCATTCCCCTTCCTGCCTGGGGGGGTCTCCCGGCTCGACCTGCCCAGTGGGCACTGTGGCGCACAGGTGTCACCGAGAGGTGGTGAGGGGAGGCCCTTTAGGCTCCTGGATCCCCTTAGGACACCCTCACACCACCCCACATATCCCATCACCGCGGCCAAAAAACGTGCGTCCAGATAGTCCCGATGTTGTGATTTATGCAAACCCAGCTTAAACCTAGCCGCTAAGAGCCCCGCGCCCTTTCCGTGCCTCCTTTTAGGGGCTCGGTATCCCCAAGCCTTTCGGTGTAGCAATTCTGGGGCCAACCCAGGCCACACGCATTCCCAGTCCTTCTCCAAGGCTGCCCACACCTTTTCCTGATCATGCTGGACCCCAGGCACCCTTGGGCCTGCCACACACACACACACACACACACACACACACACCCTGTGCCCCGCTGCCTCTGCCCTGCCTGTGTGGGATGCCTTCACACAGCGGGATCCTAGGTGTGCGAACCTGGGAAGGCAGAAGGGATTCCCTGGAGACTCCGGATCCAGTGCAGTGTGGGAAAAGCCACCCCCCTCCCCAGCCTGGAGATTCCGGGGGATGAGACATCCCGGGTGCTGCACTGGCGAGTGCCTGTGCTGTGCGCTCCAAGTGCTGAAGCAACAGGCCAGAGCAGATGGAGAGAGGAGGGGGAAGACGGGGGCTCGGCTCCGGAATGCCTGGCAGGGAAGCCGCTCCCTTTGTCCCTGGAGGGAGGGGGGAGGGGGCGGCAGATTCCTAAGGAAGAACTGTCCCCAAGCTTCCGCTGGACAGCCACAGCCTGTGAGGAACATTCTGGTCTCCCTGTCTTTTTGGGAGAGTCAGACTGCCACTCTGGCCAGCACGGTCCCACTTCCCAGCTGAGCCGCTTTTGCAGGTCATAGCCAAAAAGTGAACCCGCAGGGTGGAGGTCAGGGTGCACGGGGTCACTGCTGGGCTGCAGAGGAGGCCATAGCTGCACTTCTTTGCTTGGTGAAGTGTATCCAGGCAGACTTGATGGCCTGTGACCCGGGTAAACCCTCCAGTGACACCGGTGGGGAGGGGGCTGCTCTGGAATTCTGGCTGAGCTTTCCCAAGAGGCTCGCCAAGGAGCCTGGAAAGGCAGGTGTGGGGAGAGGGAGTGGAGGAGATGACTAGGAGAGCCTGGCGCGCAGAGAACAGCTGTTGGAGCAGGCATCTCAGCCTCCCTGGAAAGCCCCCACATCCTGTGTGCTAATTCGAATTTTCATGGGAAAGGGGTATCTTCCCACCCTCGTGTCCTCATCCTTAGTCACAACTCGAAGCTACGGCTTTGCCAAGGATTCTGCAGACACTGGCCCATTGAGTACAGCTTTCTGGGAAACGGAGTCCAGAAGTGTTAGCATCTGGAGGGGCTTCAACCTTGGTGGGGATGGGAGGAATGTGGAGCTGAGAGAATGAGGAGTGTGGGGAAGTGGAGGAAGGAGAGATTGTAATTGTGCAGCTTGGGTAGAGGTCATGGAGGTGAGTGTGGTGAGGAAGATGTGTGTGTCCTGGGTGCCGCGCCATGGAGGAAGGCTCAGGGAGAGCAGCAGCTAAAGTACCTGATAGGGAATTCCAGTCCTGCTCAACATTTTTAGAAGCAGGTGTTAGTGTGTGGACCACACCTCTGTAGAGTACTAAGAACAGCCCGAGAGATAGAAAAGGCTGGGTCCTCCTCTTTTATTTGGGAAGGGCAAGGGTCTAGTCTGTTGTCTGGCAGTTCCTAGGATGGGCTTGAGTTTTGACTTAAGTGAAATTGGGGAAAACAAAACTGGAGGACAGAGCCGTTTGCCCCAGCTCTGATCTCTTACCTGAGGGCAGGTGATTAACACTTCAGTCTGAGGCTGAGGCTGCGTGGATTTTAGGACAGAAGCAGAGATCTCGCCCTGGCTCTGAGTGTGTTTTACATTCACACTGCTCTGGTTTCACCCACTCATTCCTGTGGTCAGCTGGTCAACCATTCCAAGCACCTTCCTCCTCTGTGCCAAGTTCCGTGCTGGTGCTGAAGGCTCTGGGCTCAGTTCCCAGGAGTGCAGGGTCCATCAAGGAGCTTGTCAACATAGAATGGAATCTCTGGGTTTCTGAGCTCTGTGCCCCCTCCTCTCTCTTCTCCATCAGCGCATACACACACACACACACACACACACACATCTCCTCTCAATGTAGCTCATTGATGGGGCCATGACAAGGTAGGAACTTTATACCACCAGCTCCCAGGCAACCTCAGCCAAGCCCTGGCAATGTTTAATTAAATTACCCACTGTCTCCACACCCCCCCCCCCCCAGCAACAGTTTAAATCTGGGAACCAGAAACATCCCCATAAACAAAAGTGAGCTGGAAGTCCCCTGCCTGGAGGCAATTTCTCTCTCTTTTTGTTGCCTTCTCTATATGGGGACATTTCTTGACATCGGAGCTTTGTCTTTTTAGAAGTTGCTTGCCTGGCTGCCAAGTGAGTCCTCAGCCTCTCCCCTCCCCTGGGCTCCTGAGCCCATCCAGCCTGTCTCCAGGGAGATGGCTGGGAGGTTGCAGACACCCATCTGCCCGCCTCTGTTTTCCCTGGGCCTCTCTCCTACCCTGGACTTCCTAGGGTTCTGAGCTCATTTGCATACTCTTCTGGTCTCTTCTGGACATTTTGGGCTAGAGAATCTGGAAGACAGCAAGGGATGGGGTGAGACAGAGGGGATTGGTCTAGACTACTTCCCAAAGCCTTGACAGGTTCCTCTCTGTACCCACCATCAATTACTTTGACTTGGCTTACTTTTTCTTTCGTGGAGCAGTGTCTGGAGAGTGTTACTTCCACATCACTTCCCTCCTCCCCAGCCCCTTCCCCCCAGACCCCGCCAGGGCCCCAGCAGGGACATGGGGAAGACACATGTCAGGCTCTCATCCCAGACTCACTGCTTGTTATGTGACTGACCCTGAGCAAGTCCCCTAACTGCTCAGGCTCACTTTTCCCCTGGAGAATGAAGAGCAGCCTGAAGATGCCTTCTTTTCCTTTGTTTCCTCTGTCATGCAGATCAGCAAGTGAATGGTTTGGCTCCTGCACCAGTGACAGGGCTAATAGAAGTGGTTTTGTGCAAAGGCGGCTTTTATCCAGCTCAGAATTTCCTGTGCAGGTTTTGCTTCCTGTATGTCTTGAATGTGATGAGAAGGCTTAAGTGGAGGGAGTGACTTTGGCTGAGGATTTGACAGAGATGACTTGTTACAACCCTCACCCCACAATACCCCTTTCCTTGAATGAGTGTAGGAGCGAAGGATGCAGACGTCAGGTTGACCACGTGGTAATTACAGTGTGCAGGAGGCACCGGGTGTCTTATAAAATTGTCATAGGAAAAGAAACAAGTTGAAAGGGGTTACGTTGCTCATGGGTTTATAGCTAAGCTGATTAATGGGAAAGCTGAGATTCAGGACCAAGTGCTCCGTGTCCTACTCCTTCACCTGGTGAACATTTATGGAGTATCTACTTAGTGCAGGCACTGTTACAGGCATGTCGGATATAGCAGTAGAACATCTAAGTCTTTGTTCTCTTGGGACATTTTAGTTGGGGTAAGGGTGCTGGTAAAAGAAGCCTGGGATTTCTTGAGCAGTCCATGGGCTAACAGCAGTGTCACTTGCATATATGTAGATGACATGTCTAAAATTTAGACAATGGCCTCCCACTTCCCAGGAACCTAAACATCTGGAGTGCCTTGGAGTGCAGGTGTCTAAGTGGCTGGGGAAAGTTGATTTTCTTTCTTTTTGGCTTGTAAGCATCTTTTATCCCTGTCCTTTTAGATGTCTTTTCCTTATGTCATTGTCACTTAGGACAAATTGGAACTTGTCCACAGGTCATCTAGTAAATGGTTTTAATTCTAGAGAAGTCCATGACTGGCACCATCGCAAACAGGAGGGTCTCTGAAAAGAACCAGAGAATGGATTTCTACCATCTCTCTCGGTTCTGAGTTCTTCTTACTGTCTCTAACTAGGGTAGTTCTAGAATTGAACTGAATTCAACATGTTTTCTCCAAAGACTGGCTCACATTTTTCTGCCTGCCAATGGCACTATCATTTTGCCACTTTCCCATGGTCAATGCCAAGGATTCTTTGACTCATTCCATCATTCGAGGTCTTGTTTAGGTGCCTGATATACACGGGCAGATAGCATGTGGTTCAACAGGTAAAGTTTAGTGTGTAGGATATAAACCCAGGATGGTCATTCCTATGCAGATTCTGGGGCCTAGGACCTGGAGATGCTGGCTGGTTGGTCTTCATGGTATCCCAACCTACACTCCAGGAGATTCTGAAGGAGGTAGACCTCACTTGGAAAAGTATTCAGTTACTCATGATCAAGTCCTACCCGTTTGTTCTCAGTAGCATTTCTCCATTTTGTCATCTCCTTGACTTTTTCCCTGCCAGCAACCTTCCATTCACCTAGAACCTAATTAACAGAGAATCTGTGGTCTTGCCATTTCTGTTTAGAAAACTCCACTGGCTCTTTGTTGCCTACAAATTAAATGCATCACAGCCTGGCATTCCAGAGCTTCTGTTCCTCGGCTCTAACCCACCTCTCCGTGTTTATCTTTGCATCCTCTATACCCCCAAACAGAAGCCCCTTTATCTTCAAGTATCCCTTCAGAGTTCTCTGACACCCTCCCCACTCTCAGTTCCTCATAATATCCCTGCTACTGAAATGAACTGCCATTTGTCTGTTGATATTCTCCTTAGCATACAGTCATGTGTCATTCACCATCCATTTCTTAGAATGTTCTCCAAACCATCATCACTTCATCGACTCTATCAATATTGTTTGAGCCCTGTACAGACAGCCCAGGCATGGGGCATACAGCTGTTCTCAGACACCTTGATGCTTCCTCTTATGGTGTTGAGTCTAGGAAGGGAGACAAATTAGCCACTCAAATAAATGTGCAAGTGCATATTGAGATACATTTTATCCATGTATATATAAAAGCAGGAATTTGACCTGATCAGGGCAGCCCAGAGAGACTTCCTTGAGGAAATGAGCTTTAATCTGTTGGATGAGCAGTGAAGAAGGTTTCAGAATATTTGGGGGAGGGACCCACACCGTAAAGATGCCCAGAATTAGAGAAATGGTAGGAGATCAAAGACCCGTGTGGCTCAGATGTGAGCAGAGTATGGCAGAATGTGAGGGGGCTGCCGAGGGTGGTGGGTGGAGGGGCTTTCGGTCCTGACTTCAGGGGAAGTCTTGGAAGAGACTTGGGCAGGGAGGGGATGTGGTCAGATTTCCTGCCAACGTGCAGTTGTTGGCTCCTTCTTGCAGCACATTCTGCCTCCTAAATAGTCACTTGCACACTTGTCTTCTGTCCCTGGCTTAGGCTGTGTGCTACTTGAGGAATGCCTGAATCTTTTGTATTCCTGGTGGCAGCTAATGGGTACTCAGTGATACGTGATAAATGATTAACTATCAAAGTAACCAGAAATCTTCAATCAATTACAGCACAGTTCACAGAGCTCTTGTAATTGTCAGACTCTCCATTAGGCACTAGAATGCAAAGAACCACACAGTGGTAACCCCTGCATCTGCTTAAGGCATATAGAAATGTGCTAAAACAAGGGTGTGCATCCAGCATGGTCAGGATGTACACCCCAGAAGTCCCAAAGTTGGAACTTGTGCTGGAAAAACATTTAAAGAAATGGAAGACCAATGGCACAGGACCTGAATGACAAATGGCACAGGACCCAAATGACAAGGAGAACTTCCGTGGGAAAAGATGGCAAAGGCTTGCATTTCCATAGAGGGGACCAGAGGGATAGTAGGAGTGGGAAAGGAGTGGGAAAGTGAAGCAACGTGTGGATAAAAGAATCCCTGTGGCAGTGCAGAGATAGAGGAAGATCAGTCTGGAAAGGTATGCTACAGACATAGTTTCTGGAAGTTCTGGTACAACTCTTTATCATCTAAGGATTGAAACACTCTTGTTTAAAAAAATACCTTTTAAGCCCATTTTTTGAGAATGGGTCAAGTACATTGTGCCTGCCCTGAATAGAGTATGGAATAGTGCTACATAAGCTCTCTCAACTTAATTCTCTCGCCTGTGAAGGATGTTTCAAAGGATTGTCAGAAAGATTTTATGGAGTGGGATATGTGAGAACCATTCTAAGAAATAAAGACTGTGCAAATATGGGTTAAATAGAACCCTCTCCTCTCACATGTACACCCGCATCACCCTCCTTGAACTAAACTTTCTCTGTGCTACCTTCATCCTGCTTAGACATATAACAGAAAATAAATTACAATAATAATCTCCAACTCTTATTGAACTCTTTCCATGTGACAGGTGCAATTTTAGTGTTGTGTATTCATTTCTTCATTTAATCGTCAAATCCACCCTTCAAAGCAACTACCCAGGACCCAAAAAAATGAGGAAACTGAGGCTTAATCACACAGGTAGAAGGAGCAGAGCTTCCCTTGTTGGGCCCAAAGTCCAGACTCTTTGTTCTACAGCAAGTTGACTACTTAGGAAGGAAGTGGAGGCCAACCGTTGCCCCTTCCGCCTCTCCTCCTCCCATCCTGATACCCCCATGTCCCCCAGCAGAGGCCCTGGCACTGAATAGCAGATTGTTCTGCTTCTCCCTTGTGCCTCTGAATGTTGATGTTTTGGGTCATTAACGGGCTTGGAGATGGGGTGGGGGGCGGGTTATGACCCTGCAAAGGCCTGAATAGCTATTGTTTCTTTTCTTCCCCTCTTGAATGGGATTCTGTCCCCAGTCTTGGTGTCTCCCCCTGGGCTAGAGGAGGGGGTGGGTCAGAGGCCAGGGAAGGGTAGCCTTTTCCCACCACTTTGATGGATGAAACTTAGGCCAACAGATGCAGAGATTCCAGCATCCTCGGAGAGCCCTTTCCAGCCTGCCCACCCTGCCTTGAGCCAGGCGTCCTTAGCCTTGATGTTGATACCATGTCTGCGTTTGGATTTGGGGTGGGTGGGAGAGACAAGGGCAACAGCTACTGGATTCGTTCCCCTCTGGTCCTGCTGGTTCATTCCTGCTGTCCCACTGCCCTGTAAGAAGCCTGGCCTCTTCTCTGCCCCACTCTAAGACTGTCAAAATTAAAATGATCCCGTCTTTAGGAAGGCTTGAGCATCTTGAAAGAAAAATGTTAGATAAGTATGAAGTTATCCTCATGAGCATTGAGAATGCTGTGGTTGACATAGATTCAATGTTGGGAAATATGAGAGAGAGGGTTCTCCGGCCCGGTTTCCTTTCTCACGGTAACATACCATTTCTGAAAACCACACTTGTAAACGTGCAGAGAGCTGGCTCCACACCACTGCCTCTGGACTCCTTCCCAAATGGAGGCCTCCACAGTTCTGTTCTTTTCCTTCATATCACTGGTGCAGGTGCATTTAGAGATGGTATTTATGAACACCTACTACAAGTCAAAGGATTTTCTGTGCCTCCATGCCTAGGGCCTGCACATGAGCCCAGTACCTAGAAAGTATAAATATGTATTTGTTGAATGGAATAAGTGCGTTGCATTTAATTTTCCAAAAACCCTGGGAAGGTGTTATTACCCTGTTTCCCAGAGGAGAAAAGGTGGATGAGGGTTCTATGTTAGCCACTTAGTGAATGCATTAGGCTGGAAGCCACACTCCAGACCAGAAGCTCATCCTTTCCACCACCTGCACTGCCTCTCCTTACCTGATTGTTGCTCCATCTGCTTAGAATTATTAAAGGGAGGAGTGTGTCTCAATCAAAGCTGACACTTCAGTGGTCAGCATTGTGCTCGGCACACAGTAGGACTAGTTTATGTCTGCCTGTGATGAAAATACAATTCATTATAATCCAGTGCTGACCCTGACCTCTCTGCCCGTTTCTGGCAGGGACCCTCCGCCCAGTTCGCCGCAATTACTACGACCCGTCCTCGGCTCCTGGGAAGGGCGTGGTGTGGGAGTGGGAGAACGACAATGGCTCTTGGACGCCCTACGACATGGAGGTGGGCATCACCATTCAGCATGCCTATGAGAAACAGCACCCCTGGATCGACCTCACTTCCATCGGCTTTAGCTACGTCATCGATTTCAGCACCATGGGCCAGATCAACCGGCAGACCCAACGCCAGCGCCGCGTCCGCCGGCGGCTGGACCTCGTCTATCCCATGGTCACTGGCACCTTGCCTAAGGCTCAATCCTGGCCTATCAGTCCTGGGTCGGCCGCCTCGCCGCCTGCGCCACCCTGCTCCTGTCCACAGTGTGTCTTGGTGATGAGTGTTAAGGCGGCCGTGGTCAACGGAAGCACTGGACCCCCACAGCCCCCAGCAGCCCGCAAAAACATGCCCCCCTCTGGAGTGGTCAGGCTGTCCTCACCACCAGGCCCTGGAGTCAAGCCAGCAGACCGCACGGGTACCATTCGAGGCCCGGTGAAGACCGCCCCATCACAGGTGATCCGACGACAAGCCTCCAGCCTACCAGCTGCAGCAACTGCAGGTTCTCCTGCCAGCCCCCCAGGAGCAAATGGCAAGACCGGAAGGGTGGCCCTGGCCACTTTGAATCGTAGCAACCTGCAGCGACTGGCCATTGCCCAGTCCCGCGTGCTGATCGCCTCCGGGTAGGTGCTTCCGAGCTGCCTCAGAGCACTTGCTCCCCACAGGGATGAGACATAACTGTCCTCTGGATCCAAGAGTAAGGAGGGGCAGCTGTAGCTGGGAGGGGGCAGGTGCGGTGGACGAGGGAGGGTTTGACATTTGGGTTCCAATAGAGCTTTCCTGTTGCAAGTCTTAGCTGAGGACCCAGACTTGGACTCTGCTGTGCTCCCTCCCTACTGAGCACATAGCATGGCGCCCAGCATGTAGAAGGTGCCCAGTGAGGGTTAGCCCCTTTCCTCCTGTCCCACTGGAAGCTGGCAGGGTGACTCCCAATTAGAATAGCAGCCCATATTTAGGAAATGCTTAACTATATGCTGGACATTTTCTGTGCCTAGTCTTGTTACTCTTGTGACAACCTGATAGTGTAGGTTCTGTTAATTGTTCTTCCGAATCTTCCTAATCATGGAAGAGGAGCTGCCCAGATCCATGCAATGTCTGCAGCCTTTGCCTGCCAGCCCCTGATTTCTTGTCAGCCTCCCAATCCCCCTCAGTCTTCCCTTTCTACAGAGGGACCTGGCCCTTCCTGAGCTGCAGATGGTTAGGAGTTGGCAATCCAGGCTTCCCTGAGGAGACACTGTTTATACTCAGCTGAATCTCTGCATGTTGAGGTTTAAGGCTGGGAGGAGAGGAGCAGGAGGGCACTCTGCAGACTGGGAGGAGTACTGGCTTGTGAGTCTGAAGACCTGGCCTCTACCCTGCCTCTGCTGCTTGGGATAAGGCACAGGGATCTTTGCTAAGTCCAGTGTCTTCCTGTGGCAAATGGAGACACTCAGACTTGCCTTTCCTATCCATGAAGTCATCGTGAAAACCTCCATGAAGGGGTTCACCCTTTGGCAGTTTACCAGATGTAATTTTTTTTAAGATTTATTTATTTATTTGAAAGTCAGAGTTACACAGAGAGAGAAGAAAAGGCAGAGACAGAGAGAGAGAGAGAGAGGTCTTCCATCTACTGGTTCACTCCCCAAGTGGCAACAACGGAGCTGTGCCAATCTGAAGCCAGCAGCCAGTAGCTTCTTCCGGGTCTCCCATGTGGGTGCAGGCACCCAATGACTTGGGCCATCTTCCATTGCTTTCCCAGGTCACAGCAGAGAGCTGGATTGGAAGCAGAGCAGCTGGGACTCGAACCGGTGACCATATGGGATGCCAGCACTGTAGGCGGTGGCTTTACCCACTGCACCATAGTGTCTGGCTGTCTGGCCCCCAGATGTACTTTTGCATCACCCTATTCCCTTACGTTGGAACACTTAGCTCAGAATTAAGTAGATCCACACATGTGTTGCAGTATAGGTTTAGTACCCAGGTGTTGGGCTCCTGGTCCTCTCTGTTCTTTTAGCTAAAGTCCAGGTCCTTGATGTAAGGACAGGTAATGTATGAATGACTAAAGCTCGCCAGATGCATAGGGATTTCATGACTTCCCCTGAGCTGGCAGAAGTATGTGGGTGAGGATCCTGGATGCTTGAACCACACAGCTGCTGAGTCACTCTGCACTGTCACTGTCCCTGGAGGCTTCTCACAGAGGTCCACAGGGATTGCTGTCAGGAAGAGGGGGCTCACGGGCTGGACGAGCACACAGCCTGCACAGCCTGACTTCTCGGGCTTGAACCCAAGTTCCTTGCTGTGTCACTTGGTGATAAATTTTGCTCTGTCTTTACTTTCCCCATCTGTAAAATGGGATAGTAGTAGTCACACCTTCCTTCTGGGGTTATCTTCAGGATTGAAAGAGATACTCAATGCATAGACTGAGCACAGTGCTTGGCATGTAATAAGGGTTGCATGTAAGCAAGTGTCTATTGAATATATGCTATGGATACAGTTGTTGAATTGAAGTCACAGCTGAGCAAGGTGTGACATCCACCTCATCCCAGGCACCCCTCACAAATGCCAGGCTCCCATCCCCAGGGAGGGGCACCAGCTCCCCTCGCACCTCCTTGAGGATTCACAGGGCTTTATGTCTCTGCTTTATTCCCTCTGCCTGCCAGTAGGCTTGGAGCTGGCATGTGGGGTGGAGACCCAGGCAGCGCTTTTCAAAAGAGCCATAGAAACACGGTTTTGTTTTTTTCCCTTCCATGTGTTTTTCTGACAAGGGAGGCCCCCGCTACCCCTCTCTACCTTCTAGCCTTTTCCTTTTCACCTCTCACCACCTCCCTCACCCCACGACCATCTTCCCCTCCAGCCTTTCTTGGCCATTTAATTAGCGTGTTTATTCCTTTTGTCTGGGACTGCCATCCACCTTCTGTCGTGGTACAGTCCCGTCCCCCTCTCTCTGCCCGTGACCTCTTCAAGCAACTTTCCCACGGCAAAAAGGAAGACCGGGGAGGGCGGAGAAGTGGGACGAGGAGAGGGGTTTGGGAGGGGGAACAAAAGATTCTGTAAATTATTCAGAGACACAAGCAGGGAGTTTCTAAAGAGAAGAGGGGGCCATGCAGCAGAGGGCGGGAGTCGCCCCTCTGGCCCTCTCCCCCGGAGTTGAGGCCTCTCTGTGTCCAGCGAGGCCTCCGTTGCCATAGAGACCAGACCATTGTCCTAAGGGGTGGAAATCCACTTCCTCCCACCCTGACCCCGCCACCTCCTCAGTTCTTCTCTTCGCTAAGCTTTACATTTTCGTGAAAGAAATTAGAACCTGGGCACAACCCAACAGAAGGGGGAGGGAGATGGCTCCTGATTGGCCCACAGGTGCTTAGGCCTCCTGCCGCTGAGCGGAGTTGCCTGGAGGATGTGGGAGGCACTGGCTTGCTGTTTTCTAGAAGAGCCCAGGCCCAGGAGTGTAGCTGGGGCCGGACCAGCTGTGCCTGGCGTGGACAACGTGGGATGTTCTCTGAGGTTTTGTTTCTAACCGGGAATCATGGGGGAGGGGTAATCAGTGTTTCCAACTCATCCATCCTAAGTGCTTCCCAGCACCCACTCTACACTTCACACTTGAACCCTGCGTCCTCCAGAGTCTGAGATAAGTGGAAACTGAAAGCAGGAAATGGCTTCATTAAAACCTTCTGTCCCTTGACAGTTGGGAAATAAAACTGTAAACAGTCACCCAGATTTGCCCAGGACTCAGTGACTTTACATAATCTTTCAAGTGGAACCCTAATCTTCAGAGGAACCCCGTGGGAAGACATTTAGGTTGCATTGATTACAGCTGGGGTGTAAACAAAGAGGCTGGGGGGCTCTAGGACCCACCCATGTCAGAGCTGAGCTAGGCTAGGATGAAGAACTTAACCCCAGTGTAGGCTCCTGCCGTTATACCCTCTGTGCTTCATATGCAAACTGGCCCCTCCTCCCTAGGCCCCATGGTCGCCCAGAGCCTGGTAACAGGCCCTCCTACTTGTGGCCTCTCCCCTGACCTGACAGGGACATGCACCTGTCCCACGCAAGCCCCCATCATCTCCGTGCATGCTGGGTCCCCGTGGGCAGGCCCCCTCCCTCTCTCCAGACCTTGCACCGGAGTCCTTGGGCTGATCCGGGCATTGGAACATTTCCTGGTTGACCAGATTGGGTGTGGAAACCTGCCAGTCCAGTTTGTGAGAACAAAGGTAGCTTTTGTCACAGATCACAGCTACTTATCAACTGGAGTGGGGGCCTTGGAGTTGATGAGGGGTTGGGTTGCCTGTGCTGCCCCCTCGTGGAGAGCCAGGGAATAGACCTCAGGAGGTGAGATCTTCCGTAACAGCCTGACCTGATAGTGCTGGCTAGGAGGAGAATTTGCTGTGGGAGGGAACCACGGGTTCCTCCTTGTTCTCGGGCCCTGGGGTAAGATACCATCAAAAAGTCTCTGGCATCTTCTAACCCAAGACTCTCGCAGTTTTATGGATGGAAAAGTTATCTGACTTGGTAAGGAGCTTCTGGCAGTGCTGGGACTCAAACCTGGTTTTCCTGACTACCCTACAATGGTGGGCTTGGTGGGACAGGACACAGAGCCACACAGTCCAGAATCAAGTCCGTTCCTGTTTACTTGGCCCAGTGGCCCTTGTTTTAAATTCAGCTTTCCCTCCCCTCATCTGGGTTTGATTTATCCTGGGGACAGTTTCAGAAGAATAGCTGCCTTCAGTGGCCTGTTGAGACACAGCATTTTCACTTTCTGTTATTTCACACGCTTCTCCCAACTTTGGTGCATATGCCTTTGTCCCTGGGAAGAGGCAGAGGCCCCTACAGGCTCAGAATAGCTGCTACGCCCCCATCCTTAGGGACAAACAGGGACAGACAGACCCACTGCTCAGCCTCAAGGCCCCACCCAGCTCTCCCCTCTCCTGGTGGTGGGCTTATTCTTTATGCTCCAAGTTTCACATTCTCTGCGGGGCAGGGAGGAGTGGATACGAAGACTACATAGACACAGGAGCTTGGCACAGTGAGTGAGTGGCATAGGGAATGGGCTCTGGAGCCAGATTTTCTCAGCCTTGGGATTTTCTTTTAAAGATTTATTTTATTTATTTTCTTTATTTGAAAGGCAGAGTTACAGAGAGAGAGAGAGAGAGCAGAGAGGTTTTCCATCTGTTGGTTCACTCCCTAAATGGCTGCAAAGGCCGGGGCCGGGCCAGGTCAAAGCCAGGAGCCGGAAGCTTCTCCAGGGTCTCCCACGTGAGTGCAGTGACCCAAGCACTTGGACCATCTTCCACTGGTTTCCCGGGAACATTAGCAGGGAGATGGATCAGAAGTGGAGCAGCTGGGACAGCATATGGGATACCGGCACTGGAGGAGGAGGCTTAACTCTTTGTGCCCCACCCCAGGCATGTCCAGTCTGCTTAGCCTCTCTATGCCTGCACTCCCTTGCCTGTAAAAGGTGTTGACAGTAGTCCCTCTTGCAGAGGTTGTTGGAGAGATCAGATGAGCTTATGTGTTGTAAGCAGTGGCAGCCGCTCCTGGTAGGAGGTGAGCTCTGTGCATGTGGTTATAACCTGTAGGTGAAGGGCCTTCAACGGCCCGTGCCTTGCTGTTTCCCTGACACCAGGCACACAAAGTAGGGCTCAGTGTGTGCTGTTCAAATGGACAGATAACCAAGTGTTCCTTTCCCCTCTTTCTTTCCCATAGCAGAACTGCTGGCTCCTCAAGCTGTCTGGCTCCCAGACATCTGTAGCCAGGCCCACCAGCCTCTCCAAGCCCAGCTGTGGGGGCCTGGGTGGCAGATGGGTTGGCCTGTGTTTTCCTAGCCAGCATTGTGGGGGGCCTGGCCGTTCCCAGGCAGCCGTGCCAGCAGCTCCTCTCCGGCCTTGCTGTGTGGCTGGGGAGGAAGACAGAAAAGGGAGGAGGCTCTGCCTGATATCTAAACATCTCAGGGAAGAGGAGAAGTGACAGCTGTTCAAGCAGAGGTTTCCAGATGTTGGGCTCGGGTGTGGTGACATCTGCACCCTCTTGGGAGCTTTGGAGACGGCAGATCCATGGATCCCAGGGTGGAGGGGATCTGGATCTGGGGTTGAAGCTCTGGTGTTTTTTGTTTGTTTGTTTGCTCTTTTTTGGTTTTGTTTTTAAGTATCTTATGTGGTGACTATTTTGTACTCTCATATTTGAGCTTCTTTATTTTTGTATTTCTTCAACCAATACAAATTTAATGCCTACCCAAGCCAGACTCTGAACAAAGTAGGCAAGGATATTTGCCCTTGTAGAGATTAAGTTCCAGAAGGAGAGATAAGAAGCAACAATGTACTTTAAAATATCTAAGTTCCATGGTGGGGAGGTAGAGCAGGGTGAGAAAGTTTGTGGGCCCCCCTGGGGTGGGGGGACGGAGGAATGGGTAGCAGTATTAAATAGGGTGGTCTCAGGAATCTCACTGCGAAAGCAAGATCTGAGCCAAGACTGCAGTGTAGGAGGGAGCTTAGCACTTATGTGACAAGAGAGCATTTCAGTCAGCGGGAACAGTATATACAAAGACCCTGAAGCAAGAGCAGGCATGGCATGCAGGAGGAAATCAAGAAGTGAGTAATATCACAGGAGGCCAGAGAGATAAGGAAATTGGGGTGGGGTGTTGGCGGCCCCTGCAAGGCTGCAGGGGCCTCACTAGTAAGTTGATTTGGATATTGAGTATACACTAAGGAGCCATTCTGACTTTTGAGGTTCTGGGTGGTGGATTGACACGGGCTCTGTTAGGTTTGGCAGGTGTCACCCCCTGCTGCTATGTTGAGAACTTGCTGTATCATCGGTAGGATTCACACTGGCCTCTGGCCCTACTTGTCCAAACTGTAATGTGTCTACTCTTGTCATTCACAGGGTTCCCACCGTCCCAGTGAAGAATTTAAATGGGACCAGTCCTGTCAATCCTGCCCTGGCAGGTAGGAGCCCCACCCCACCCCAACCCCGGGCCAGACTTGCTTAAGGTAGAAACATCAGTCACAAAGCAGGTGGTGAGCAGTTATAAAAGGGAGATCATTTGGGAGTATTTTAGAAACTGCATTCAGCAGATAGGAAGAGTCTGGGACAGAATTGATTACTAAAAGCAAAGCCTGCTCTTGAAGATGAAGGAATGAATGAGTTTCTTGGAAAAGCAGAGAATAGAGCTGAGAATCTATAAATTATGAAACCTGTCAGAAGGGAGGAGGGGAAGAGGTGAAGGGGGAGGGAAGAATCTGGGGAGTCCTGGCAGCCGATTCTTCACTCTTGCCTCACCCGTGCCCTGCCCCTTCTAGGCATCACCGGGATCCTCATGAGCGCAGCGGGGCTGCCTGTGTGCCTCACCAGGCCACCAAAGCTTGTCCTGCACCCACCCCCCGTCAGCAAGAGCGAAATAAAGTCTATTCCAGGGGTTTCCAACACAAGCCGCAAGACCACCAAAAAGCAAGCCAAGAAAGGTACCCGCCTCCTTCCTGCTGGGAACCTGGAGTCAAAGACTTGGCCCCTAGCCCTGGCTCTACCCTTGTCACCAAGTGTCCTAGCCAGGACTTAATTCTGCATCTGCTAAGTGGGCCCAACTAGTAAATTTTTGAGGGTTACACTGAAGTGGATTCTGTCTGGATTGATGGAAGAACATTGAGAAGTGGAAACGTGCAGTGCAAAAAGATAGACATACAAAAAGTGTGGTACAAAGAAAATAGGGAAAGAGGACTTTGGTGTCAGAAATAAAACTGACTGGATCCAGCTGCCACTCACAGGTTGTGTGGGCACATGGAAGCTCTGTTTTCTCATTCTTATATGGGGTGCAAATGCCCACAGCCAGCATTCAGTTGGTATGTCCTGGAGCGCATTGGTGGCATTGGGGAAGTAGCCACTGCCTTGTGTCCTCTAGAGTCTCCAGACCCTCTGGCTACTTGACCCCTCCTTTAAGGAACCCTGCCTACCTGCCCAGAGGCCAGCAGCCTAGGAGTTTGACACTGAAGGACACTGGCTCAGCTCAGCAGCTGGTCTTTCTGGTCGCTGGCTTTGGTTGTTACATGAATTTGTCATCCTCATTAAGCTCCCCCCACCCCCACCCCGCAAGCTTCTTTTGAGGTTGAAATTGGATCTCATGGATTTTGCACTTACCCCTGGGCCTGGCAAGAAATAGATTCTCCATTAATAGAAGCTTAATTCTTATAAGAGAAATAGGACAGTGGGAGAGCAGGGCCTGCCTCCCGGCTTTTGGTTGTTGCATGATCCACTTCCTGCTTTTCAGGTGTATTAACATGTCCTTGCTTGGATGAACTCAGTTGCCTTGCACCTAGTCTGGTAGGAAGTGACAGGATTTCACACTTGCCCACTCTTCCTATTATTAAAATAGCACACAGTGGGCCCTTACCTGGCAGAGTGCTAAAGGACTGTGCCTCCATTAGCTCATCGAGTTGTCGGAGCAACCTTCTGAGGCAGGTGCAATTCTACTTCCCCTTTTTATAAGGTGAGAAAACAGGTGCTTAGAGAAGTTGAGAGCAGCCCAAGGTGTCACTGGCCTTTTTCCCTCTCTGCCTCCCTGCAAGATCCTATTAACCCATCCTCCACCTGGATCTTGAGTTACTTCCTACAGATCCAGCCCCCTGAGAAATCCCCACGTCCTTTAGTTCATGAGGGTCCTTCCCAGAACTTCACCCTTCCCTTGTTCAGGGCGG
This sequence comes from Oryctolagus cuniculus, assembly GCF_964237555.1. NCBI lineage: Eukaryota > Metazoa > Chordata > Mammalia > Lagomorpha > Leporidae > Oryctolagus > Oryctolagus cuniculus. Next base: position 13,182,066 of record NC_091432.1, on the reverse strand, counting down.
TGTCTGCTGCCAGTGACAGCATCACCCAGTGCCAAGGAAGACAGTCCTGGAGCTGTGGCTTGGGACTTCCTGGTTTCTGTAAAAAGAATCTCACTTGGGTACTGCGTGATACAGTGAGGTAGGACTTAGTAAATTGTAAGGTGAATGTGGTCAAACTGCCTAATAGGTGTTAATGTGTAACGGTTTATAAAGTGCTCTCATTTCTGTAATCTCATTGGATCATTTGAGCAAGTCCAGGCTTTTTGATTATAAGGAAGAGAAAGCCGCTCAACCTCTCTCAGTTTAAAAATGTTTTTTTTTTCAAAATAGAGGGAAGGGTATCAGGCAGTGACTCTGAGAGATGAGGGCAGGTGTAAACACCATCCCTTGCTCAGATCACCTCACTGGCTCTTCCACAACCCGTCCAGTTGTCCCGACATCCCTTGGTATCACAAGCTGGGTTCCACCACACCTCGAGGATGCCCAAGTTGCTTATGCAAAATGACGTAGACTTTGCATATAACCTAGGCACACCATCTTGTGTACTATAAATCACCTAGAATTATTTGCCATTCACAATACAATAGAGTGCTAGTGTGTTCTCTTTCACATTCTTAGATCCAAATGTAGATGGAATTGCTCTTCTTTTCTGCTTTGAACTTGGCTAATAACTCCTCTCTGTGGCCTACTTCACATGGCCAAGCTGTTTGATCCCCTTGTCTACCTTGGTGGCCCACTGATCCTCCTGTCTCCACAGGTAAAACCCCAGAGGAAGTGCTGAAGAAGTACCTGCAGAAGGTCCGGCACCCACCAGATGAGGTGAGTTGAAGGCAAGGGGAGCAGGGTTTACCTCTTCTGTTAGCCCTGAAGCATTAGTTTTCGGTAGGAGGAGACAGGAACTGTTTTCCAAGCTCTGACAGGTGCAGAGCTGGTCAGACCTAATACTGGACTCCAAAGTTCATGGTCCAGAACTGCGGGTGCACCTTGACTCTGCCCACCTCCCCATTCAGCACAGTGCTGATTGTCTTCTAAACTCCTTCAACATGACAGTCTCGATTTAAGGAAAATTCAGTAAGATAAGCCATGGAAACATGGACTTTATGGAGACTGGTATTTTTCACAGAGCTGACTTGACCCCAAGGGAATATCTGACCATCTCTGGAGACAGTGTTGGTTGTTATGTTTGAGGGGAGAAGGGGGAGGAGATGCTATTGGTGTCTGGTGAGCAGAGATCAGGGCTGGTGCTACCTTTCCATACCATGACAATGCCCATAGGAAAGAATTGTCCAGCCCCAAATGTCAAAAGTGCTAAAGTTGAGAAAGTATGCTATCAATTTATTTAAATAGCAGCCCCTGCAGAACACTTTAAATGAAATTCCTTTGCAAAAGTTCTACTTAGGTATATCTTGTTAGTGAGTTTATCAACAAGCACCCATTGCTTCCATAAGCCATTGAAGGATACCAAGGAAGGACAGTACATCACAGAACTCTGGGGGATTATCATTTAGTTGATCAGTCTAAGGTGACATGTACCAAAACCAGGGATTACTTCAGGAATTTCTCTGTTGCTTAAAGCAAGACAAAGCTATACTTACATTCCTAAAAGCACAGGTACCCTGATCTGTGAGCTTTCTGGAGGAGTAGCCTGAACAGCTCATCTGACCTCTGAGATCTTGCAGGGATCACCAAGGTGATGCTATGGCCTCCCAGGCCAGGTGAGAACTGACGGCCTCTCTGCTCTGTCCCCTCCTGCCCCAGGACTGCACCATCTGTATGGAGCGCCTCACAACTCCCTCAGGCTACAAGGGCCCACAGCCCATGGTCAAGCCTGACCTGGTGGGAAAGCTATCCAGATGTGGCCACATATACCACATCTACTGCCTGGTCGCCATGTACAACAATGGAAACAAGGTTAGTGCTGGCTTTTGGGGCTGCTGCCCCCCCACCCCGTGTGTGTGTGCACAAACACACACACACGCACACACACATAGGGCCAGGGGCCATAAAGTGTGAAGGCTCTCCCTGGTCCTTACTCAGGTGATTTAGGGTGTTTTAGAAGCATCTCAGAGCAATGGGAGTGGTGATCTTGGTTGTTCTCAGCAGGATCCATTATCCACACAATTGCAACCTTGGCCAAAACCTGTCTTCACCTTCCCTCTGTGCCATGCTATCCAACTGTCCCAATCTCTACCTTGGGTGTGGAGATGAGAGGCATATGGGCTTTTGTCCATCAGGGTGACCCATTGTCACAGCTCATTGTTCACCCAGTGCTTGTGGTGAGCATCATTTATACCAGAGTAATGGGTTTCCCCATCTTCCTTCTCCAGGACTGGTGATTCTCATTTATAATTCCATTTTTTGAACAACAATCAAGGTGTCCCTTTAAAAAGACATTAGACACTGTTGCTACCAGATGCCTGATGTATTTCCCACCCTGGAATCCCTCTGTGGGAAGAGGGAAAGGCTGTTTGTGATCTAGTCTGTTAGCTGAGCATGGAGTGGTATTCTGACATTAGAGCTGATTTTTAGGCATCTGGGAGTCTCCTTCCATGGTAGTTCTCTCCTGGAAATGTCAAAGTCATTGACTTGTCTCATGTTGTCTCCTGTGCCTGGAATAACCTTCACTTGCTATCTCTGTGAACTTGAATCCTGCTCTTTCTCCAGGCCCACCTTGGGTTGCATCATCCTGAGATTTCCCTGTTAACTTCCAGCCTCTTACTCATCCCCCAAAATGTCCAGAATCTGGGGATTACTCTATGCGCAGTAAAAATAAGAGAGGCAGCAGACCCATGCGTCTATCTGTGCTTCTTGGATGAGTGACCATGGGCGGGATTTTTCACAACTCAGAGATTACATTTTCCAACTGGAACATGGAGATAAGACAATACCTGCTTTATAGTGTGTTAGTCCTATTATTGTTAAAATTGCTATTTCCTTTGTATTACAACTATAATTCTTGCCCTTCATCTTTATGTAGGTTATGTGGCTCAAGTCCCCAAAGTGCTAACCTTGGACTCTTTTCAGTGTCCCAGAGAATGAGGCTTTCAGGGGGTGTCGATCACTGATGGAGGATCACATTCACTTTCTCAACCCAGGGCTAGATGTCTCCATGGGAACCTTACATTTTCAGAAGTCATTTTGGACTTAAACGGGCTTCTTAGCCCATACATTACTTTTTTGATGGAAAACAAAAATATTCATCTGAATACTCACAAGAAATTTCTATAAACTCTGCCTTTATCTTCATGGTACCTCAAAAATGTTCCTTCGGACACCATCGTTTGCTCTGTTTTTTACTAATACCTTGAAGCATCTGCTTTTATTTTATCAAACACCTAGGATAGAGGAAGGATTTGTGCAAGGCCATGAAGCAAGGGAAGGCCAGAGCCGAGAGCAGGACCTTGTTGTGAGAGCGGTTACCCTGCCTCTGAGCAACTCCTTTAAATGAGTAGAGCTTGAATGGAAATGTCCCTAAATAGCTCAGCAGAGGCTCTCATCTTCCAGAAGAGACGGGGATGTCCCAGAGAGCTTTGGTCCCAGCTGTGCAGCAGCACAGGACACACACATCACTCCCTGCCTGTGTGTGCCTGCCCAGGAATGGGATTTTTGTCAAGTTCTCCTCCCACTTCTCTACCTTCCCTTCAGGCAACACCTCCCCAGATCCTGCTGTAAAACCACAGCTCTTTGCATCCCTGTAGGCAGGATCTCTGTCCATCAGAAGAGCCACCAAGGTGCAGTGCAGGGCCCGTGGGGCTTAGACAGAGCCCCTGGAGCCCTAGCCCTGAGTAGCGGCAAGTCCTTTCATCTTGCTCTGCCTTAGTTCTCTTCCTTGTACAAGAAAGCTGATAATTCCTTCCTGACTGATGTCAGAGTGAGACCTCAATGCCACAAAAAATGTAAACTCTTGTGAGATTTAGAATACTCTAACCATGACATCATTCTCCCCTCTGTTATTGTGCAGAACTTACCCTCTACCCGTCTAGATTATTCTTCAAGGACCATTTTCTTTTCTGTAAAAAAAGATTTGCTTATTTATTTGAAAGGCAGAAGTGACACACAGAGAGAGTTATCTGATTGGCTCCCCAAATGGTCACAGTAGCCAGAGCAGGGACAGGCTGAAGCCAGGAGCCAGGAACTCCATGCTGGTCCCTCACACGGATAACAGGGGGCTCCAGTACCTCTTCGGTTGCCTTCCCAGGCACGGTAGCAGGAAGCTGGTTGGGAAGTGGAGTAGCCGTGACTTGAACTGGCACTCCAGTATGGGATGCTGGCTTCACAAGTGGTGGTTTAACCTGCTGCACCACAACACTGGCCCCAAAGACCATTTTCTTAAAGTCATCCTCATCTGCCACAACCCATCATGCTCAGCTCCTTTCACAGCAGAGACTTCCCAACCTGCATGCATATTAGTCTCCACACAGAAATCAGAGCAAGACTGTTACCATCTAGACCTTCCACATGCTAAATACTTCCTATGGACTGTCTGATTTAATCCTCCCAACAACCCAGTGAGGCAGACTGTTACTTCCTTTGTTTAAGGAAACACAGAGTCAGAGAAGTTCATTAATTTGAGGTCTTGCAGCAGGTAGATGGCAGAGCAGAGAACCTAATCCAGGCAGTTTGACTTCACAGCTCACACTTGGAACCACTATACTCTGCAGCCTCCTGGTTCTGATTCAGTGAGCCTGGTTTGGAGTCCCAGCATGTTAATTGTAAACAGGCTCCCGGGTGGCTCTGACTCGCAGGAGCTGGCCAGTTGCCCGCTGTGTGTTGCACTCCTTTGGTGCTTAGTGTCTAGATGAATGTTGCTGTATCTGCTCCCCGCAGCAGCGAGCCAGTCTCTCCCTCGAAGACAGGGACATCTCTTTCATGTCCCTTAGCAGGAACTATAGGAATATTTATGGAATTTAAAGCAGCTGGGCCAGGTTTCAGGTCTATTGCTCCTTTGGGTTCTTTTGGTCCCGCCTTTATCTCTGGCACCTTTGAGGGCTGGGGAAGAAGACATCATCAAAACTGGTTTCCAACCTGACTCTTCTGGCCTTGCCTTCTCAGGATGGGAGTCTGCAGTGTCCAACGTGCAAGACCATTTATGGGGTGAAGACAGGTACCCAGCCTCCAGGGAAGATGGAGTACCACCTGATCCCCCACTCCTTGCCAGGCCATCCGGACTGCAAAACCATACGAATCATCTACAGTATACCCCCTGGCATTCAGGTGAGCCCACCCTCATCTATAGGCTTTTGCTGCTGTACGTTGAAGTCTTTGCAGCTAAAACATTTTACTGTGAAAATCTCCCACCCATCTATACGTTCTCGCCCCACCATTTCCTCCCTCCATAACCACCATTGTTCTCACTTTCTGATAGCGCCATCGGGGTTCTTTGTGCACTTGCAACAGACATTGCATCCACCCCTCCCCTTTTTGCACAAAGAGTGACATTTTGGGCACATTGTTTTGCATCCTGTATTTTTCAACAAATAATAGGTCTCTCCATGTCAGTGTAGAGAGCTTCCTCATTCTTTCTTATGTCTGTATAATAATCCATTGTATGCATGCCCCTTAATTTATAGTCAACAGTCTACATTTGATGGACATATGTATAGTTTCCAGTCTTTTGCTACAACAAATAATGATGTAATGAATAATCTTATATACACATGGGGGTAGAGAACTAGAATTTCTTTGTCAAATGATATTTGCATTTGTAATTTGATAGCTGTACTCAGCTTTGATATTTTGTAGGCCTTTCTTGTGTCTTTTGATTCATTGACAGTCCTAAGGAACAAATTCAAACACTATTCCTCACAGCTAATAACTCTCAATTTGGCATTTCACACAATAAATTTTTAAAAAAATTTTTAAATTTTTTATTTATTTTATTGATTTGAAAGGGAGCTGGGAGAGATCTCTGAATGTTCTAGGGTGCAGACTGAATTCATTTACTTGGTAAATATTTACTAATTCACCCTCTTCCTCCATCCTATGTGTCTTCTTCCATTTTATTTTTTTTTAAGGTTTATTTATTTGAAAGAGTCCAGAGAGAGAGAAAGAGATATCTTCCGTCCACTGGTTCACAACCCCAAATGGCTACAACAGACAGGTCTTGGCCAGGCTGAAGTGAGGAGCCTGAAACCCCATCTGGGTCTCCCACAGGCGTGGCAGGTGCCCAGGTGCTTGGGCCATCTTCTTCTGCTTTCTCAGGCACATAAACAGGGAGCTGGATTGGAAATGGAGCAGCTGGGACTCAAGTGGGTGCTCATATGGGATGCTGGCAGCTGCATCACAACCCAGTCCCTTGTCTTTTCTTTAACAAGTGTTTGAATGTGGATTATGGTCTAGGGATGTTCCGGGTACTGGAAAACAATAAGCCACATAGAGTCAGTCCTTGTGCCCTGAAGTCTCCTTTGTAGTGGTACCAGAAAGACAAGTCAGAAAGTAAATAAATAAGGTAATTCCAAATAGAACAAGTAATGTGGAGGAAATAAAACAGGCAGCCATAATCGCCTACAGAAGAATTGAATAAAACATGGTTCTTCCTTGAAGGACCGGCCAACCAGACAGGGAAGGATACACACACATCACTAATTTCAGCTGCTGAGCAAAAGTTGATGGGCAGCTTTGATAAAGCCTGGGGAGGGCAGTACAGATGCAGTGCACACATGAGGTCTTCAAAGCCTGACATAGCTAGGTGCCACTTCTTGGCTGAGTCTTCGTTAGCTGGTGATTGGGACAGACACTTGCCCATTCTGAGCTTAGTTGATTTACCTGTTTGGCTGGACACCAAGCATGCAAGGCTGCTGTGAGGATGGGAGACAGCATTTGTACCTGCACAGTACTCAGGGGCTCCACACCTGGTCATCATCCTTTGAATATCCTACTTGTTTCTGTGGGGAGGAGGACTCCGTCTGCCTTTCTGGGAGGGTCAGAGGATACTCTCTTAAAGGGTACACTCTGGTTCCGTGTTGAACGACGTGGAGACATGGAAGACAGAATGCTTAGTGGGAGGTTGTAACAGAGTGGTAAAGGGCAGAAAGTGGGGCTCTCCATGGACAATAAGGAGAAGCAGCATACATCTCCCTGTGGTCAACGTGGCCATTCCAGAGGCTGACTCCTGAGGGTCAGTAACAGGACATTCAGTGCTGCAGTCCAGGGACTACACTGGCTTGGGCTTCTTTGAGGCATTGAGTCATTCAAGTGCTGCCTTCGCTGCAGGGAGCAATTCCCTGGGGGTGAGTCTAGGAGCTGGACAGAGGGAGGGTGGTGATGGCTGTGCTTTGTGACGGTCCTGGCTGTGTATAGCCTTGCTGGCACGATGCCTGCAGGCTGTGAGTCAGCCACACAATGGGCAGCCTCGGGCAGAGCAGAGCAGCCAGGGCCACTTCTGAAGCTGACCTTCAGTC